>NC_136065.1:614624740-617024740 GCF_964261635.1 Lissotriton helveticus | reverse complement strand
AACCTTATTCCTCTCACCTCATAGGTGACAGTGCATATGCTGTCCGTGACTACATAATTACTCCATACCTGAATCCTGCCAATGCAGGGGAGCGGAGGTACAACAGTGCCCACACAGCCACCCGCTGTACCATTGAGAGGACCTTTGGAATACTCAAGAGCCGTTTCCCCTGCCTACATAAGAGTGGAGGGGCACTACAATGCAGCCCCGAGACCTGTTGCAAGATTGTGGCTGCGTGTGCCATGCTGCACAACATCGCAACCAGGAAAGGCACCCCAGTGGAGCTCACCGATTCGGAATCATCAGATGAGATGGGGCCAGCTCCAGGATGCAGGCAAGCCGGTGTTATTGGAGCGGCTGCCGGGCTCCAGAGGCGAGATGAGATCACACAGAACTATTTCTAGGTGAGAAATGATGACACAATGCTAGATATTTATGCAAGACTTCAGGATATGTTACGTCACACAGCCTGTGTAGCACACAATGTAGTTATAAAGTCCCGCACATGTTGGACACACAGTGCGAAGAAACAATACTTAACAAGTGTCTGTGTGCAATGGGTTAATACACCCATTGCCATTTGGTAGTCAGGGCACCTCAACGTCGGTGCTGATGGCTCGTAGCTCCTCGCCCTAAGTGCACAGTGCCCTTTTCAGTAGCACCTGCAGCCCTGCCATGACGCACACTACGGCGCCTGTCCTGTGGGAGCGGTGGAGTGATGCTGCTCCTGCTTGATTGGGCGCCCTCCTCCAGTGAACTGAGGACTCCTGTTCCAGCAGTGGCAGCAGCTCGCAGATGGTCCACAGCACATGTGACCTGGACTAGTCCCCTGGCCACGTCCTGGCTGCAGTGTGCCACCTCATGCTGCATGCTGATACAGCGCATTGACAGCACTGAGGTGGCTGAGGCCAGACGGTTGACAGCCCTTGTGTATAAGTCAAGTCGTGTGTGGAGGCGCTGCCTTTCCCTACGCCTAGCAGCACAGTCCTCACTTATCTCAGCACAGAGTGCCTCCAGGGCACCCGTCAGGTCCATGAAGCCCACCCTAATTTATCCCTGAATGGATCTTATGCTTTTTCCCTGCAGGTGCTGCACTTCAAACATGTGCTACTCAAACCCTCTGAAGACTGTCTCCTCTCCTGCGACAGGTGCACTTATGGATGGACGTGCCCTGCGCCTGGATAGTATAGCTGGAATGGGACTTGAAAGTGTTCGAGCTCTGTGTTGTGGCTCAGACTGTCCCTGGACTTGGTGGGCATCATCATCAGTGTCCTGTGTTTCCACCTCCAGTGGTGGCAATGGTGGCACTGCGATGCGCAGGGGGCATTTTGCAGGGATGACTGGGCTGCCCTCCTCCTCCACTTGCCCTGACACCGCTGTGCTGTGGGATTCATCCTCCCCTCTGGTCATCGGTCCCTGTGTTTCTGGTGGTGCTGTGGATGTAAATGCACAAATTAATTTGGTGTCCTGCCTTGCATTTGTCATGCAATAAATTGCACTGTTTGTTGTTACATGGGTCCTGACTCTCTGTATTTTGCCTTTCCTGATGCACACATACTGGTTGACCCTAGCTGGGTGTCACTGCTCCACTATTAGGTGCATGTAACTACATCTCCCATAATGCATTGCTGTGTGTGCTTGTGTGCCTGCATTGGACTTGCATTTTTGTTGTGTGCCTGGGTATCTTCTGGGTGTGTGGGTGGAGTAGGAAGGTATCAGGGGTGTGATGGCATGCTTCTTACCTTGTCTTGGGTCTTGGTGGTCGGAGCTGTCAAAGTCTGCCACGCCCCTCACACTCTGCGGCAGCAGGGTCCCCTTGACCATTTCAAGTGGGGTGGAAGCGGTGGTAGTGGAGGTCCCACCACCGGTCTTTTTAGCCTCCTCCAGCCTGGCAGCAACCTTTCCTTTGAGTGCTGGCGCATTTTATACCAGCATTTTCGCAAATCCTCAACACTGCAGTGGGTGACGCCAATGGAGTTTACCTTCTCCTGTATGTCAGCCCATATCCTTCTTTGGCGTGTCTCTGCCACACGCAGGGATTTCTTCCCGAAGACCAGCTCATGGCTCACCACCATCTACTGTATCAAGACCTCCTGCTCCCTTTCAGAAAACTTGTGTTTGAGCTTCCTTGTTGTTTCCCCCTTCTGCTTGTCCTGGCTGGCCATGTCTCTTCTCACAGTAGCAGTGCAGTGGTGCCTCAACTCTCCTCCCAGGCTCTCACTCTGCTTCTGAAACTCAGGTGCAGCATGGGTAGTCACACTTCCTGGTTGTGATGTCATCAAGCTGCACCTGAATATCCGATTAGCAGATTTGCGATTCCTTATTTGCGAGATCGCAAAATTAGCGAATATGCATATAAGGAATCGCTATTTGGGTATTCGCAATTGAAAATGCGAATTTTAGGGAATCACTATTTATTTGCGAGGTTTTATTTACATACCGATTTGCGATTCTCAAATTGCGATTCGCTATAAATCGCAATTTGAGATTCGCAAATTCGAAGTTTTGATACATATGGCCCCTAGTCTTGATTTGCATTTATTTACAGTGGCCTATGGTTACTTAATACCTTATCACCCGAGAATAGATGCCCATCACTGTAGAACTCCTCCAGCACAAGAACATGAGATAACAGCACAGAACAGCCGACATGCATGACTGACAGCTGTGGAACCGATCCAACACATCCCCGACTTCCGGGGACAAGCATCACAGCATCCAGGCTCACCCAGGTTCGCAGCTACAGTCATGCTGGTCCCAAAGAGTGAACCATGTGGAGATTTCCAGCAGCATGCCCATGTGCTGAACTGCGGGTGCAGGATTGGCTCGTCTGAGTCCTCCCTTGTTATAGTCTCCTCCTAACTTTGTGAATATTTAATACTTTTTAAATACAATCTCCACTATTGTTGCGATCATTACCTGTTTAACACTGTGATTGTGACTTTGCTCCGTGCCGGTTTCCCTTCCCCGGTCCACCGCAGGCTCTATCCCGTTTGTGTGGAGGGAAGAGGCAACTTCCGCGCGGCGGTTAGTGGTCTAGCTCCAGACCGGGCCCCACTACAAAAGGGGCATGCAAACCATAGCGCGCAGCGGACGCGTGTGAAGGTGGATACTTTATGGCCAAGTTGCGAATGCTTGTACCTAACTTTGTGAATATTTTAAACTTTTTAAATACAATCTCCACTATTGTTGCGATCATTACCTGTTTGACACTGTGATTGTAACTGTGCTCCGTGCCGGTTTCCCTTCCCCGGTCCACCGCGGGCTCTATCCTGTTTGTATGGAGGGAAGAGGCAACTTCCGGGCGGCGGTTAGTGGTCTAGCTCCAGACCGGGCCCCACTACAAAAGGGGCATGCAAACCATAGCGCGCAGCGGACGCGCGCAGCGGACGCGCGCAGCGGACGCGCGCAGCGGACGAGCGCAGTGGGCGCGGCAAAGGCAAGTCCGTCTGTGCCCGTCCGCGCCAGACCGCTGCCAGGAGGAGCCAGGGACCCTGGTCGTTCCTCCACAGAGCACACCTCCCACGTACTTCTATCCTATACCAGACAGGAACTGATGAACATACACACCAAACTACCTCACAGTTGCAAGACAGAACCCTGGCCATGTCCTGAAGGGCCTTTCTCTTGCCAAAGCTGTAATTTTCAAACAAACTCTGACCATAGCAGTTATTCAATTGACCTCCACCCTAAGACCCCCCACAGGGTATGGGAGAATATGTTGTGCAATATTAGGTCGCTACCAAAACATTAAATCGACGTCTGGGACCTTGTATCCTCTGTCCAACCTACAATTGGTTTTTTCACTGAAACCTGGTTGAAACCTCACTCGGTTCCTGCTATAACTTTAGGCATTCCGGAGGGATATAAAATGATTAGATCAGACAGGCCCATAAAAACAGGGGGGGGGGCTTGCTAATATACATAAAGAAAGCATAAACATCTCCGCTGAAGATCAACGCTGTGAGACGACTATAGAGATGTTTTTCGAATTGACCTGTCCCAGCAGGATAGTTGGAAAGGGGCATTAGTCTACCGTCCTCCCGGACCCCTATTAGACTTCTCCTTTCAACTGGTGGAATGCCTTGCTCCCCATGTGAAAGCGGGAACTAATTTTCTACTATTAGGGGACTTTAATGTACATAGCCAATGTCATTCTAACCCGGACGTCCAGACTTTTCTGACGGACCTATCTCTCTTAGGCTTATGTCAGCTTAATGAGGGACCGACCCACATAGCAGGCCACACCCTGGATATTCTCTTTTCCAACTCTCCAACGATTAAGTGTAAGCCCCCCCCAACAACTCACTTGGTCAGACCACTCCGTCATCGAATTTGACATTCAGTACTTTAATAAACTGAAAACTCTCACTCAATCCGCACCGCATCTGCGGAGACAATGGCAGAAGATATCAGCAGATAATCTTCAAAGCAGATTTAGGAAACCGCAATTTCTTACATCAGACCATACTGAGGAAGCATTGTCAAAATGTAATATTGCGATGACCACAGCCATTGACCATCTTGCGCCACTTAAACCCTCTCTGAGTCGCCCCAACCGTCCGCAAGCTGCCTGGTTCACTCCTCTCTTGCGAAATCAGAAGCAACTATGCAGGAAGCTTGAAAGAGCATGGCGCTCATCACCTAACGAGACGGACAGGAAAAAGTACCGTACCTCTATGACTAGCTACCATAAAAATATAAGATCAGCGCGTAAAACACACCTCCTGTCCCAATTGACGCAGGCAGGCAATTCTTCAAAAATACTCCATTCCTTCACTAATCCAAAAGCATGTGAAAGTCTGGAGACCCCATCCCAGGAACTATGCGATAATATTGCTATATTCTTTGCTCAGAAGATCGAACACATATACAAGAAAATAACTGTAAATGACAACCTATCACAGATTCCTATGACTATGGACCATTTGGATGTGATAAATCAGAACAAATTAGAGTGTTTTCCTTCTATCACTTTAGCAGAAGTTAAAATCTTGACCCATAGAATAAAATCTGGATCCCCTATGCGGATCCCCTATGCGGATGATACTCAGCTCCTTTTTCCCTTCAATGAATTCTCATCTCCTGTTCAATTGGCTTTCTCTGACGGAATGAGGGCCATTTCGCACTGGATGCGGAATGACTTTCTCCAATGCAATGTAGAAAAAACGAAGGCCCCCTCCTATGGACACCGGACTGGTGGCCAACAGATCTGGGAGCTCCCCCTCTGCCCAAACTCACAGTTAAAAATTTGGCGATTCAGGGGCGTGGCTTCGCGGGCGACGATGGCGGTTGCAGCTTGCTAGAGCTCCCGCCGGCCCGACATTAATCCGGCCGATTATCCTGGTCCCCGAGCCCAAACTACAACCCACGTGTGGGGCAAGTGCTATTGAAGGTGTCGGGAGTCCTCCGGTGCCATCAGCGGAGCTCCTGGTTTAATCGGTGAGGCTGAACCGCCGAGATCGACGTGCGGCCTAGTGCGTAGCGGTGAAGCCGGGGCCTCGATTTTGGCGCCTCCCGGCCGGAGGGCCTTCACGAGGGTCGGCCGACCCGCCGTTCTCCCTGGACCTGGACTGTCCTGGAGGCTGAGGGGTGGCAGGCGCTCCCGCAGCTGCCTCGCCGGAGGGTGCAGCGGTGCCTGGTGCAGGGGGACCGCCCGGACAGAAGCAGCGGCCTGTTGGATCCGGTGCAGCCGGGGACTCGAGTTTCGTGGTCCCCGCCCATCGGGATCGACGTTGGCCTTTGACCACATTCGGACCACAGCGAGGCCTAGGGAGCTGAGGCCCTGGGTGTACGGACCCGCCTGGATGATTGGGCCACCGCGACTGGACTTCTGTGGGCGACAGACCGGAGTGTGGCGGGACGGACCTGCGAAGGTCGGTCTAGTGCCGGTACTGCCCTGAGGCGGCCATTACACAGTGAGTGACCACCTGGGACCCTGACATTGGCATTATTGGTGGTTGGTTCCGGGCGGCAGGCGGCTGAAACACATAGGACCCGCGGCACCCGGCGAAGGGGGACAGACCGGCCAGAAGTGAGAGGGCCACGCAGCTGAGAGACCACAGGGAACGTTGACGACGGGGGTGCGGTCCCCGGAGACTGATTTGGAAGCCGCAGGCCTACGGCCCGGCCGGGGAGCTGCGCCGGTGCTGGTGGTGTGGGGGCGCCTACACCCCGAAGGGACAAATAGTTGGGTTGGCCACTATCAGACGCTGCAAACTGAGTAAAGAGTCTGTGTTGGTGTACCTACTCTTATCATAAGTGGCTCTCGCGTGGACTGCTGCCATGACCAGAGGAGGTGGTGGTTCCACCAAGCAGGGGATCATAGATAAATTTACGGGGCCCAGTGGGGGTCCCGGGCCCTCAGGAGGAGGACATGGAGTGGGGCCGGATAATGCGGCGCTTATGGCAGCGATCACCCAGTCCAGAGACATGCTAGATGCCAAGATTGGTGCGGTGGGAGCAGATGTAACCCTGTTGCGCCAGGATTTAAGGAACGCGGTGGAACGAATTACAGAGACGGAATCTAGGATTTTGGTGGTGGAGGACGACGTCGGTTCCCTGAAAAAGAAGATGGCGGCGATGGAAAACATTGAAAGGGGCCTGGCACTCCGCGTGAAAGACGCCGAAGGGCGCGCACGCAGAAATAACCTCCGCTTTATTGGCTTTCCGGAGAGATGTGAGAAGGGGAACATGGAACAATTTCTCTCTCAGTGGCTGGAGAGCTGGCTGCCCCCGGGGGTTCTATCCAACTGTTTTGTCATTGAGCGGGCCCATCGCGCCCTGACACAGAGGCCACCGGAGGGTGAGCGGCCCAGGGCAGTGATAGCTAGGCTTTTGAACTATCATGATAGGGACGCCATTTTGAAGGAAGCGAGGACCAGGCACTCTATTTTGTTCGAGAACCGCAAGATCATGATATTCCCTGACTATACTAGGCTTGTGCAACAACAGCGTCACTCCTTCATAGCCGCCAAGGCGAAGCTGCGTGGCCTGAAAATCCAATATTCCCTGCTGTATCCGGCCCGCCTGAGGGTGGTGTTCCAGTCGCGAACGCTCTTCTTTGACACCCCGGAAGATGTGTTCAAATGGACTGACGAGACGGTGAGGATCAGGCCGACTGCCCAGCCGGGACTGAACCCAGGCTCCTCGAGAGGATCGTCGCAGGAACGTGGAGACCAGACGGCCAGGAGCAGGAGGAACCGGAGGTCCAGATCACGGAAGCGTTCGGCCTCTGTCAGTGGGACACAAGATAGCGGGACAGTGGACTCGGACCACTCTGGAAAGGAACATTGAGGGCCCCCGGGGGGCTCTGCTTCTCAGTTAATGATGCAAGCTCCAGCTGAAAGGAACTGCGTGGCCGGGTTCCATAGTTTGGATGCATAACCACTGCCTCTGTTGTTGGTTGAGATGACTTATTGATCAGGTGTGGGGTTGTGGGGTGGGGTTCGGGTGGCTGCTTATTAGGGGCTGCCATCCTCCTACTAGTGTGGGAGTTGACTGGGGGGAGGGGATGTTTTCACTGTTTTTCGGGGGGTGGGGTGTCGCAGGGTTTCTGTTCTCACACAGAACTGTGCACAGAGGATTGGAACCTCGGCGAATTAGGGTGATCCAAAACTCACCTTAGTACCCAACTTACCCCTTACCGAGCTAGCTACAGTGTCTCATTGGTCTTATCAACCTCCCAATGTTTAGACAAACCAGAACATGAACTTACAGTACCTCAGGATACGTGGAACTCATGAACACTCTTTCGTTATATTATCATTACAAACCAGAACATGGAGTAAAGAAGACACATGTGCATTTGAAATGTTTATTTACTAATGCCGTCTTCTCAGGCGCAGTATCTTAGATAATACAAGTATACTTATTATCAGTAGCAAAATTACCAGCATAGTTACTAATACATAAAAAGCGAATGGTGACAGCATGTTAACATGCTGTAATGAATAAGAGTTAACAACACTTATATCTCACCTTCCCTAACACATATATTATATTATTAGCTAAGAAGGTCTCTTTGGGTTGGTTTAGGGCGGGCCCATACCTTAGTGTCCTAGTATGACGGAATCACATCAGCATACACCAGCTCTCTCCGCATGTGCACCGCATCAAGTGTGTTCTATGTGCCTCATGCAAAGCAATATCAATCCCGCCTGAAGCCCGAGTTGGCAAAGGCTGCACTTGTGTTATGACTATGAAGGCGTGGAGATCAGACCTCATAACAATTCCATATCGTGTTGTTCCTGAAACTTCAGCACTCTTCGTGCAGACATAGTTTATTAAGCAAAGCTGATATCAGAGCAATAACATATTATTCTCACATAAACCACGGCAAACTACTAGGTTGAAAGCTAAGTCAACAATTAAGTGTCGTGTGCAGAAGTTGCAAGAATGGAAAATGGCGTTTAAACCTCAAATGTACCTATGCTAACTTAACACGATATAAGGATATTCAGGAGCAACATGACAGGGGATCCATTGGCATGGTTGGTCCTGGGTTCTCTGTTTTGAGCCCGAGACTGCCCATGCCGCGACAGGTACTTCAGAGTTCTATGAGGTATAGGGGAGGGGGGTGCGGGGTGGAGGGGGAGGGGGGGGGGTAGAGTTGGGGTTGGCTGGGGTCAGGGTATGTGTGGGTGGGGGGACTGTTGTTGAGGGGGGGACTTGGGGTAGGTGGGGAGGTCAACACGTGAGTTTTTCTAATATGTTGGTGTCGTTGCGAGGTGGTTGGATGTGGCGCACAGGGTCTATTTGAGTGGTCCCACTTGATTATGGCTGAAGCGTCCTCAGGGCTCCCCAGTGAGTCCATGCATGTGATAACTTGGAATGTCAGGGGAATGCTCGATAAGATCAAACGAGGGGCGACATTGCGATGGGGGAAGAGGGAAGCTGCGGATGTGTTATTATTGCAAGAAACGCACGTGATGGGTACAAAAGTGCTTAGTTTACAGAGGTTTGGCTACCAACAAGTCTTTCATGCTGGGTTTGCTAGGGGATCTAGGGGGGTTGCTGTCTTGGTGCACCGCAGGTTGGCCTATGTCCACGAGAAGCAATGGGCGGACCCACAGGGTCGTTACATCTTTATCACGGGTATGGTGGGTACCGAACCGGTGGTTTTTGGCAGTGTCTATGCCCCCCCCCCCCATGCAGTGGTCCCTATCTGAGCGACTGTTCACGTTGTGGGAGGATACATAAAAAGCGAATGGTGACAGCATGTTAACATGCTGTAATGAATAAGAGTTAACAACACTTATATCTCACCTTCCCTAACACATATATTATATTATTAGCTAAGAAGGTCTCTTTGGGTTGGTTTAGGGCGGGCCCATACCGTAGTGTCCTAGTATGACGGAATCACATCAGCATACACCAGCTCTCTCCGCATGTGCACCGCATCAAGTGTGTTCTATGTGCCTCATGCAAAGCAATATCAATCCCGCCTGAAGCCCGAGTTGGCAAAGGCTGCACTTGTGTTATGACTATGAAGGCGTGGAGATCAGACCTCATAACAATTCCATATCGTGTTGTTCCTGAAACTTCAGCACTCTTCGTGCAGACATAGTTTATTAAGCAAAGCTGATATCAGAGCAATAACATATTATTCTCACATAAACCACGGCAAACTACTAGGTTGAAAGCTAAGTCAACAATTAAGTGTCGTGTGCAGAAGTTGCAAGAATGGAAAATGGCGTTTAAACCTCAAATGTACCTATGCTAACTTAACACGATATAAGGATATTCAGGAGCTACATGACACCCCCCCTTGATCCGAGAACGGACTAAATATAATAACAGAAGTGCCATCTCATGAGAGCAGAACTCAACAGAAAACGAGCATGAACCGAAATCAAACATTAAAAATTAATGCTAAAAAATAGCCCAAAAATATAACGTGGCTCAAGCCAATAGGCAAGGAAATAATAAAAAATTTGACAAATAAGTCAATAAAATCAATGAAATGCTATTGATCAGCATGTCAATCCGAGGCAGTGTCTATGATAAAACTGTATATGCAAAGTAGGTAGCAACAGCCTCCAATAGGAAATCACTGTCCTCATCCGAAAACAGTTCAGCCATCCAATTTAAAAGATGAAAAGAACATACGTGTTCTCCCAGCACCGGATCCTCTATAACCATCAGAGGACAGCTCGGTGGGTTTTCAAGAAAACTTAGTTCCAAGAAATTCTGTGCTGCCGACAATATATCCCAGGGACCAATTAGTCCATGCGCCACTGCTAAGGCCATAATCCTCTCGTCAGAACAAACCAACTCGTGAGCAATGATAGGACTCATCAGCTGATTAAAATCGACGTCAGGAGAAACCGGTCCGCAGAGACACAAATCAATGGCCCAATGGAAATCACAGGTCAGGCAGTGAAATACAGGATGGACACAGGTGAAATAGGAGAATCGAAAAGATAATCCATATGCCGCGCTCAATGTCGCCAACGGCAGTGTGCCATAATATTCAAGCATGCGGTTGCGAAACTGCGTCAGTAGCTGTTGCGCGGGGTCTTGCACAGGAAGGACATCCATATTTAAAAAGACAGAAAACCACTAGAGCGCCAGCCGCTAATGCAAGTAAAAATGGGAATCCTCCAAACAAGGATGAAAAAATAGAATGGAAGAAAGCAGGGATGACTCCAAAAATCTTTTCAAAGGAAGTCACGAGACCACTGCTAACAACTTTAAAAAAATGCGCTAGGCCTTTTGTGGAGGATGCGTTAAAGATAGTACGAACCATCGCTCCAAATGCAAAGGCAAATCAGTATTCAAAAGAGCCTGAACCTCTGTACGGGTGTTTGCAATGTGAAGCACGAAAGTTTCACGGGCCGAGCTCAAGGCCACCTCTTTCTGGGACAAAAGAGCCCTTATTCTTGCCATGCCGCTGAATTCTGCTCCCAAGGTTGGTATCTGTGGCCAGATGGAAGACTCCCTATGTTCATGTGTGGGAGGATAAAGCACATTTCTGCAGCAAATAACCCGCTCACTTACTGTTACGATGAAAGCTATACCTTTAATTAACCCACAACAGTCTTCATTATTGAGCATTAAATAACTACCATTTTCTAATAATTTAAACGTGGGGATGATAGCAGGAACTGGCGTGCCTTGTAAAACGCAAGCCATATTCGGTCGGTCCTTGTTGCATGAACCGTGTAACTGTATGTGTCTACACATTAAAGAATGATCTGGCGTCTCAGTACACTCCTCCCCATTCAGATAAACTTCTTGGTCATCCTTAAAACATCTGTATGTGTATGGAAGCGACCAGACTTCATGAAGGAAACCGCTACCTAAAGGTTCATAACGACCTATGGGTACATATTTCATACAATTTGAAAATGTATATAAAGCAAAAGGCAGCGTTATTAAACCGTGGATAAGCCACGTTGCAGCAGTGGCTTCTGCCACGGAAAAAGGTAAAGATTCTAACCTTTCAATATGTAACATAGAAAAAGAAGCATCGCGCATTGAAAGCAAGCGTTGTTTGTCAGTCAAATTAAACGGTGCAAATAAAGAAGAAACGTTCATGTACCCCCAGGGAACTTTACCATTCTTCAGAGTTTGAAGGGTCCATGCAAACTGCATGATTGATCGTAATTGATTCTGACCATGGTATAATACTGACACTTCATCATGCACAATATCGACAACTGACGACACAATATTATCCAATGTGTAAATTCTAGAGGAAAGCACGTTAATACTATTGTCAACAACTGCAAGCACTTTCTCAAGATTTGCCTGATCAATAGCCCTAAGGCGTGTAGCAGCCTCAATCTGTGATAGTTTCCAAATTTCATTGTAAACCCCATATAACCACCTTTTCGACCTGCCACTAGCCGGGCCTTTAATGAAATCATTCAAATCCACGTCTGCATTCAGTTTAGACAGGTGACTCTTAACCGCAGGTAAAGTTGAATGTTTCAGCCAATTTTGACACAATTTGCCTACAGAATAAGAGGTGACAGTATGAACCAAGTCAAACCGGGGATCAGATCTAACAGTTTTAAAACCGTCAGTTAAATTCAAAAATCTATTTTGGCAAGAATCAGCACTACGGTGCCAAAGCAGCCAACCTTTAGGATTCATACTGGAAATGTTAAAGGAGGAATTAAGGAGCAGAGCCTGTAATTCTCTAATGGACAACTGAGTAAAGTTACTCCAACCATCATATTCCTCCAACTCCGGGAAAGAAGGAGTGTTTAACTTTTTAGAAGTAGCCAATCCAAAGCACGTAGTCTGGGAAATTGTTTCATTTAAAAACAACATATGATTCGGGATGAGACATGCACGGTGCAAAGCCTCAGTGCCTTGTACCTGCCAGGCCCTTGAACCCCAAACTGATTTAAGGTCTATTGTTACCTTCCATAGCTCATAGCCTCCAGTAACTAATTGATCAAGGGAGGCCCTCTAATACAACAATTTAGTATCGGTAAGTCTAACCTTGGACATTGGCTTGTTATGAAATTTTAAATAAAAGGACTCGGGATTGGACTGGTTAAAGTCAGTGAAATAAGTATACTTTTTCAGAAACGTTTCTGAACTCCCTTGTTTAGGTGCTGGGCAATGTTCCCACTGAGTAAAATTAACAGTATCCCTTCGGGATGATGTTTTGTGTAAGAAGTGATTGCCATAATGTTGGTAGCAGAATAATTCACCATAATTAGCAGATTCTAAATATAAATCCTCAGCATCAAAGGCAGCATAGTATTGTAAATCAGAAAACAAACTTTCTACAGCATTAACATCCCAGTCATCAGAACGAATGTTCTGTTTCACCACATCCCCCATATTCACTCTAAGTACATTAGGAACATTAACGACTTCCGTCGGGCCATGAATCTGAAACCGAACTGCATCCCACACGATTCCATCAAGGACAGGCCATGCTGTGATGTTAACCAAAGTCAAGTCTCTTTTAAATCTGTGTGTAGAATGTGACGAGGAAAGCGGGGCCAAAGTTCCATTTAAATGAGTAATGCATGTTCTCTCCTCGACATAGTGTCCATTGATGATTCGAAAAAAATAAAACACAAAACCAATTGACATAAAAAGGTAAACTGAAAAAAGGACCAGCCAAATGTATGTCCAAGGGGGAATCAAAAAATGTTTTTTAAACAGGCTAGCATAAACTGCAATACAAGAGGGTTTCTTCGAGGCAAGGGAAGCAGAGTCAAAAGAAAATCTGGATTCCGTGGCTAAACGTGCTTGCAGGTCAGGCATGGACAAATCAGTGGGGTAGGTATAGTCTATCTCATCAATGTTAGTTCCGGGTAAATTATTTAATAACGGACTGGAAACAGCAGGTAATTCGATGGCCACTTCAGGTTCAATATTAGAAGCAGTGGGCATAACTGAATTTCTCACAATGGAAGGACAGGAAACAGCCGGTGTCATGCTAAGAAGAATCGGCCACTCTGTGTATCTTTACAAAAAGAGGGGTTGAACCCATGCAGTCGCGGGGACCTGGGTGCTACGTGGTACATAAGGAGAAGGGTCCCCGCAAGGACAGTGTATGCTACATTTATAGAAGGTCACCCAATTGAATGGTTTGCATACCACTATGTGATATATGTGGGACACTCTACAGTAACGGTGGGCTGAGTCTGTACTTTGCCCTTATGGTCTCTGTGTTGAACTCTTCAGATGGGTCCACGAATTGACTCCTCCACGGTCTAAACCCACCGGAGTCATTGTGATATTCCCTCTTTTTTTAAGTTAATTGATGTTTTGAGTGTATTGGTGATTAGATACATGCACTCACTATTTATGAACTTTTGTTCTCCTCTGTATTTTGTGAATATTTATCGGTGAGACTGATCACGACAATTTGCGTGGCATCATCTCCGTTTTCCAAGTTTAGAGCCATTGTGGGCCTTTACTCCATGGTAAATTTTCATCTCATTAGAGATTATAGTTTCAGACAGTTGGATTCAGTCCACCTTGACTATACTAAGTGCTATTGTTCTTTGTTTTTAATTTTCCAGATACCACCGCCCCAACCTTCCCTCCCTAATTCCCGTTCTTATGTCCTGATGAAGACCCCGTAAAAGGACTCAAGATAGCCTATAGACAGGGGTCGAAACGTCGACTGTTTTCCCTTGGACTTCCGGCACATGCCCCAGACTCTTTTCAAAAATTTGTATGTGACCGTCGATTGTCTTGATTTAATTTAGTCTCATAGTTTGCCCTGACTTAGGGTTCATGTATTTGATGTACCTTGCATTGTGAGTGATTTATATAGTTACAATTGATTTTGTCTTTAGACTGTGCTCACCCTTTTTTTACGTGCACATATTCTCTTTCCTTCCCTTCTTTTCTGCCCTCCTATGGGGCTAGTTATTAATTGTGAATTGTGATTGCCCCTTGGCAACTGTATGGTGTTGACTAATAAATGCCAATACTTGACATACAGTCATTTTGTTGTAGTGTGTTTAGTTGTTTAGTGTATGTAGTGTACAATACACTGTCCTTGCGGGGACCCTTCTCCTTATGTACCACTCTGTGTATCTTGACATTGTCAATTGAAATAAACCTGTTTTCCTTACGACCAGGAAGTGGTGGTAAAATGACTGTTCTTGTGCCCTTCACTCCAAGGACTGGAGCCGGAGCTCGATAGGAATGACCAAATTCTTTCTAGTTATTGATCTTCTCTCGAACCAGTTCGCCAACTTGGGGTAGCCAGCCAACTACCGGGATCTGCAACGCATCATCCGACGTGGAGGGCAAATATTCCTTTGCAAGACTGTCTCTGGTCTTTTGTAGATTCTGTAAAACATTGCAATGTTCATCTGCGTCAAAGGAAGTGGCGCGAACCACACAGTCTAGACCGTCAAGGTCAGGGACGTACATCTTGATGCCAAAGAGCATTTCGTATGGGGTCCGCCCACCCAGAGACCTTCTTGGGAGATTATTAAGAGCACGCTGCACGCCATAGAGGTGTGCCAGCCAGTTTCTGCCAGTGCCTATAACTCGGGCTGTCAAAGATTGCTTTAAATCACGGTTCATTCGCTCAACTACACTGTTACCCTCAGGTCTGTAGGGAGACGAAAACTTGACTTGGACCCCCAACGAAGTCATGGCATCCTTATACGCCTTAGAGGCGAAATCCGGACCCTGATCCGAATGGAAGGTACCACAGGCAAAAATTCCTATAAAGACACGCAAATCTCTAATGACAGTCCGTGAATCAGCGCTGCGATGTGGCCATACCCACACAAAGCGTGTGCATGAGTCAACTGCTACTAAGATGTACTTATACGCAGTATCAGATGAAAAAGGACCGCAGTGATCTAAATAAACACAACCTAGCGGTTTATCAGAAATGTACAACTGAGTCTGTGGCGGACGCGTAGCAGTCGAAGGTTTAATCTGCTGGCATATGTCACAAAGAAGGACATAATCACGCGTCTGTTTGTACAGTCCCCGCCACCAGAAACGATGTTGTAATTGAGTTACAGTGGCCGAGACGCCCGCATGCGCAGACGCCACACCTTCATGTGCCGCTGTAATCAAGTCTGCTCTGCGATCCGAGTTGGGAATCAGCCGTTCCCCAACGTCAGGAATTGTCACAAAAGGAACCTTTTCGGGACTTAAGTGGTATTTGTACTTCGAAGGGAATCCCGCAGGATGTTTACTTCCCTTCTCAGAGGCAGCAACTGCCGCCAAGATGTCGCTATCAATCTTGGTTTTGGATCTAGTAACCGCTGCAACTAAGTATGTAGATACTGCTGATTTCGCCGCTTCATCAGCAAGCGAATTGCCAACAGCGTGAACTCCCACGCGCTGATGACCGAGAGTATGAATCACATAAACGAGTGGCAACTTAGCCTTAAGCTCTGCCACTCGAACCCAGATCATTTTATGTTTTATTGTGCTACCCTTGGAATCATGAAAATCATTTTGAATCCAAAAGAACAAGTTCTCATTGTAAGACTGAACACAGTAGTAAGAATCACTAACAATCAGAGTAGTAACACTTGGATCTGCGTACTCCAACGCTAGTAAAAGAGCACGAAGCTCTGCCAATTGAGCAGTGCAATCGCCCAGGGGCAACGTGTGTACTTCCCTGGAAATGAACTCATCGTTCAACATAGCACCAACCACAATAGCGCATGCGGAAACGTAGGCATGTTTAGAGCCATGCGCAACCTGCGCCGACCCATCAGTGTAAATGATGCAATGGAAGTCCTCCAAAGGTCGCATAGCCAGAGGAGCAGGATGAACAAACTCGTACTGCAAGTACTCTTGCGACCGTAATGAGGCGTCAAAAATAAACGTGACATCCGTGGACGTCAATGACGCTGCCCATTGAATCCACCGTGGGTGCAAAGCTTTAGAATTCGGTACACTGGCTTTCGTGACTGCCTCCAAATGAGGACAGGGTGTTACCACTAACATGCGCTTCCCCTGTGACAGAGCTCGGTCTTTAAGAATCGCCATCTGTACAGCAGTTAAAACTTTCTCCACAGTGGGAAACCGCAACTCAGCCGAAGTGTACAAGTGTGACTTGTAAGCAATAGGTACTGTGTCACCTTCATTAAAAGTCAGGTACGTGAAACCCACCGCCCCTGGAATTATTCTTATCACCAGGTTGGTGTGGTTATCACGAGTCAGTAAGTATTTAGAGGCGAGCAGATCAGCCTGCAATGATTGCAAAATGGCCGAATGCTCAGGCAGCCAGCATGATTTTGAGAAAGTTGGTTGTATCAAAGCCTACAAAGGCTTGATACGCTGGGCATATTCCGGAACGTAAGTTCTGCCGAAATTCAAGAAGCCCAGCAAAGACTGTAATTTTTTCAGTGTTGTGGGAGCGCGCAATTGTGCGCATTTCTCCAAGAAGTGAGGAGCCAAACCCCGACCTTCATTATTCAGCTCATAGCCGAGGAACAACACTGTGTGTTCTGCAATGTGAGATTTTGCAAAATTAAATTTGTAACCCATATCTGCAAAGTTACAAATTATTGAATTTACACGACACAGATGCATCCAAATCTCGTCGTCTGTGAGATAAATGTCATCCACATAAGAACATGCATCCGGATCGATACTCTCTAAGAGAGTGACTATTCGGGAGGTGAAAACTCCAGGACTATTTTTGTAGCCCATCGGGAGTCGCCGGAAGCGTTTTTGCACACCAGCGGACGTAAAACTTGTCCATTGGGAGCTAAAGCTATCCAGTCTGTGGGCATAAAAACCGTTGGAAATGTCAAGCGTTGTCTTGAAACGCTTATGCACTAGACTATCCACTAGGGCAGAGCCGTGAGTATTCTGTACTGCACAGTTACGGCAATGCGAGTTCAAATGCCGGTAATCCAATACCAAACGATATGATCCGTCAGGCTTGGTCACAGTAAAAAGGGGATTATTAATCGGTGACACACATATTTCAATAACTCCCTGATATTCTAATTGTTCAAGGATTTCTGCGACGGCAGCTTTTGCTTCACGCCGTATGGGATATTGAGGCTGAGGCTGCGGCTCAGACCGCAACGGAATTTCGTGGCAAGGAGACAATTTATCCCAACCACATTGGTTGCGGTACAGAGCCGTCGCAAGAGCCCGAGCCCACTCTTCTGCAAAATGCTGCGCATGCTCTGTTGAGACAGTTTTCGCGAAACTGGGAAGGATTACTTCCTCCCCTCGTGGCGCCGCGAGCACAAAAGGTGGGGGCCAGTCAGTCTCCGAAAGCAAAATGTCATACGTAGAAGAAAGATTCTCCCAAAATACCCCTCTGACAGTACGCTGTATGTCACCTTCAATTAACAGGACAATTTCAAAAAGTCGTTCAGGGGGAGCTAGTCTCGTATCGGCTGTTTCTATTACAACAAACACTTCAGTCGCTGTCACCCTCAGTAGTGGACGGAGCGCCTCTCTGACTATGGTAATCTCCGCCACGCTGTCCAGCAAGGTCAGAGCCCACGTCAGATTCCGAAGCCGCGTTCTCACTATCTGTGGCATATTTATGCGCTGTTAAGGCTGCGACTTTCTTTTTCGCAAACCGCGGACGCTTAGGCGTACAATCCTCCTGCTTCACTGCGCCGTCCGTCTGGCGGGACTGACCACGTCCTTGTTGGCCACCACGTCCACGTCCACCGCCTCCTCCACCGGTCTTCGGGGCCGATGTTTCCTGAAAGGAACGAGGAGAGCGTTGATCAGAACCCTGAAATCGATCAGGTGATTTAATCATCGCGCGATCGCGCAAATCATAAACTTTGTCTGTCGGCGCAAGAGCTTGTATTGCAGGAAAAGAATCCTGAGTCTGTTTATTTTGCTTCACCTGTGTCTGTTTTTTAGGCCAATTCTGTTTTTTGGACTTGGGCTGGACATCTGTCACTGCAGATTGTCCCTGAGGTTGTTTTTTCTCCTTTACCGAAAAATATTTCAGACCTCTACTTGTGCGGCCAATTGTCTTATAGGCGGCCACAACTATCTTTGCTAACTGTCGGGGTTTTTCGGCATCGGGCAGAGCAGCCAAAGCATTCGACACCTGAAAGTTCACCGCATCTCCTTTAACATTGGAGAGTATGAGATCACTTACAATCTCAAAAGAACCACACAGGCGCATACCCAATTCAACCGCTGCCTCTGGTCCGTGATCATTCTGAACACGTTTAATGATCTCAGGCAGTGCATTCATAGACGGGGTGCCAAAGCACCTCGTATAAACGGCCGCAAATGTTTTCCCCCAGCTTTCACAGTCAACAAGCTCAGGAGTTAAATCCTTGGGTAAAGTGATCGTCAACATTCTATGCTTATCAGCAGGAGTAGAATTCGGAAAAACCGCCTCCAGTTGATCAAACTTCTCTGCTAGCCAGAATGGGAAGTCATCGTTGTCAACTGGACGTGCACCAAAAACCGAATTTACCATCACCGGATTGAGACGAATACCGCCTCGATCCATGGGAACGGCCGCACCCCCCTGGGGACCACCAGGAAGATGGCGACCGATGTATTGCACTAATGCTCGAATCACGGAAATGGAAACAACATGTAGCCTACGAACTTCAGCAAGGGTACAAGCGCCGTGATTCGGATGCGGGGTAAAACCACCCAACGCAGGCCAGTTTGCACCTGGAATGGAGAGTGGACCTAACCTCGCAGCGGACAAAGAGTGGGGGAGGGCGCCATCAAACCAAACTCGATGCTGCCAATGATCAATAGGTATTTCCAGTGCCCTGTACGGTGTATATTCAGCCGGGACAGCGGAGGCGGTGTAGGAGTGGAACAAACCAGAAGTTGCGTCCACTGCCGGAAACGTAACCCAAGAGTAAAACAACTCGAAAGGGAACGCCGGATCTGCACCCACCACTAAAATTACAGCCATACCGTCCACCGGGACTTGGTACGCCTGCAGATGTGTGCGCACCGCCACGCGACTATGTTGCGCAATGGCCACCGCCATGTTAACACTGGAAACAAGAAAATACAAAGTATACTTTGTAGCACAACTGGGTAGTAAATCAAAGAAACCGTTTAAGAAAGAATCAAGCTTGAATAAGACCTATTTCAAAAAATAGGTAGGTTTCACCGACACCCCGTTTTCCGGAAACGGAGGTGAAGGGGTTAAGGTTCGAACGATATACTACTCGAGTGTCATGATATAAGACCACCGAAACCGTTGGGCGCCATGTCGCAGGGTTTCTGTTCTCACACAGAACTGTGCACAGAGGATTGGAACCTCGGCGAATTAGGGTGACCCAAAACTAACCTTAGTACCCAACTTACCCCTTACCGAGCTAGCTACAGTGTCTCATTGGTCTTATCAACCTCCCAATGTTTAGACAAACCAGAACATGAACTTACAGTACCTCAGGATACGTGGAACTCATGAACACTCTTTCGTTATATTATCATTACAAACCAGAACATGGAGTAAAGAAGACACATGTGCATTTGAAATGTTTATTTACTAATGCCGTCTTCTCAGGCGCAGTATCTTAGATAATACAAGTATACTTATTATCAGTAGCAAAATTACCAGCATAGTTACTAATACATAAAAAGCGAATGGTGACAGCATGTTAACATGCTGTAATGAATAAGAGTTAACAACACTTATATCTCACCTTCCCTAACACATATATTATATTATTAGCTAAGAAGGTCTCTTTGGGTTGGTTTAGGGCGGGCCCATACCGTAGTGTCCTAGTATGACGGAATCACATCAGCATACACCAGCTCTCTCCGCATGTGCACCGCATCAAGTGTGTTCTATGTGCCTCATGCAAAGCAATATCAATCCCGCCTGAAGCCCGAGTTGGCAAAGGCTGCACTTGTGTTATGACTATGAAGGCGTGGAGATCAGACCTCATAACAATTCCATATTGTGTTGTTCCTGAAACTTCAGCACTCTTCGTGCAGACATAGTTTATTAAGCAAAGCTGATATCAGAGCAATAACATATTATTCTCACATAAACCACGGCAAACTACTAGGTTGAAAGCTAAGTCAACAATTAAGTGTCGTGTGCAGAAGTTGCAAGAATGGAAAATGGCGTTTAAACCTCAAATGTACCTATGCTAACTTAACACGATATAAGGATATTCAGGAGCAACATGACAGGGGATCCATTGGCATGGTTGGTCCTGGGTTCTCTGTTTTGAGCCCGAGACTGCCCATGCCGCGACAGGTACTTCAGAGTTCTATGAGGTATAGGGGAGGGGGGTGCGGGGTGGAGGGGGAGGGGGGGGGGTAGAGTTGGGGTTGGCTGGGGTCAGGGTATGTGTGGGTGGGGGGACTGTTGTTGAGGGGGGGACTTGGGTTGGTGGGGAGGTCAACACGTGAGTTTTTCTAATATGTTGGTGTCGTTGCGAGGTGGTTGGATGTGGCGCACAGGGTCTATTTGGGTGGTCCCACTTGATTATGGCTGAAGCGTCCTCAGGGCTCCCCAGTGAGTCCATGCGTGTGATAACTTGGAATGTCAGGGGAATGCTCGATAAGATCAAACGAGGGGCGACATTGCGATGGGGGAAGAGGGAAGCTGCGGATGTGTTATTATTGCAAGAAACGCACGTGATGGGTACAAAAGTGCTTAGTTTACAGAGGTTTGGCTACCAACAAGTCTTTCATGCTGGGTTTGCTAGGGGATCTAGGGGGGTTGCTGTCTTGGTGCACCGCAGGTTGGCCTATGTCCACGAGAAGCAATGGGCGGACCCACAGGGTCGTTACATCTTTATCACGGGTATGGTGGGTACCGAACCGGTGGTTTTTGGCAGTGTCTATGCCCCCCCCCCCCCATGCAGTGGTCCCTATCTGAGCGACTGTTCACGTTGTGGGAGGATATTCCAGAGTCCATGGCAGTGGTGGGAGGGGATTGGAACGAGATGATGGATGTATGCATGGATCGCTTGCGACTGCGCGAGACGATGGCGGCTGCCCCCCCTTCCCGATTGACTGCGATGGTGGATGGGCTGGGTGGATGTGTGGCGCCATATGCATCCTAAGGTACGAGAGTACACGTATGTGTCTGCGGTGCATGGCTCCTTCTCGAGGTTAGACTACGTGTTTGTGCCCGGTGTATACCTGAGCAGAGTGCGAGAGGCCGAGATTTTGCCGAGAGGGCTCTCTGACCATTCCCCAGTGGGAGTTAGGGTTGACCTGCTTCAGAGACGCCAGCCGTTCCGGTGGCGGATGTCCTCGTGGCACCTCCAGCAGCAGGACTACGTCCAGCATTCACGCCGTGCGCTTGTCCATTACTGGGAAGAAAATCTGGTGAATGGTACAGATGCGGTGGTGGTTTGGGAGGCGATGAAGCCCACCATACGGGGCATTGACATAGCGTGGTGCGCGGCGGCCCGCAGGCGACGCCGAGAGACCGTTGCCGAGGCGGCCACGCTGGTGGAGTCCTTGGAACAGCGGTGCCGGAGAGGGGGAGATGAGAGTGGAGTGCGATTGCTCTTGCAGGCGCAACAGACCTATGCGTCGGTGCTGCTTGATGAGGCTCGGCAGGCGTGGCTGGCTACGCGGAGTAGGGTATATCAGTGGGGGGATAAATCCGGTACGATGCTTCATAGACTGTGTCAGCGTACCTTCCAGCCGCTTACGCTACCGGGCCTCACTGCTGAGGACGGAGTGGTGATTACTGATCCGGGTGAGCTGGCAGCGAGCTTCGCCCACTACTTCGAGGTGCAATATGTTCCGCAGGATAGTCTGTCCGCAGAGGACGTAGCTAAATTCATCGATGACCTGCCGCCGAGAGCGGTCTCGGATGAGACCAGGGTGGCACTGGATCTCCCCCTTACGGCGGAGGAGCTGGGAGATGCACTGGGACAGCTCAACTCTGGAAAGGCGCCTGGCCAAGTGGCTTCCCGAGCGAATTTTATAGGAAATTCCAGCTCTAGTTGGGGTCTCATTATAGAAATGCATTGGAAGCGGCGCGCGCGCAGGGTAGGCTGCCCCCTGACTGGCGCCATGCAGAAGTGGTAGTTTTTCAGAAGCCGGGCAGACCCCCGGATCGTCACGACTCCTACCGTCCGATCTCGTTGCTCAACATAGAGGCTAAAATACTTGCCAAGGCGTTGGCGAACCGGCTGCTCCCGTATGTGACGGATCTAGTTCACCCTGACCAGGCCGGCTTCATGCCACATAGGGCGACGCGGCATAACATCCGACGGGCGCAGGCAGCAGTAGATGCTATGGGGGCCACGGGGGAACGGGCGGCTTTGCTGCTAGCGGACATCGATAGAGCGTTTGACTCTGTTAGTTGGGAGTACTTATTCGCGCTTCTGCCCCGTCTCAATCTGGGCCCGGTGTTCGTCTCCTACATAAAATTTCTATACACAGATATCACTGCTTCGGTGCGGGCTCGCCGGGGCGGTCTTGAAAGAGTTTCCAATTGGCCGGGGACCCGGCAGGGGTGCCCGCTCTCCCCGTATCTATTTGCGCTCGCTATGGAGCCCTTGGCCTCCTGGGTGCGCATTGACGCACAGTTGCGAGGCTTTGAGTGGGGTGGGAACCTCACCGATAGGATTGCGTTATACGCAGACGACGTTTTATTCTTTCTTACGGAGTTACACAGGTCGGGGCCCCGAGTTTTGGACATTATGCGAATTTTTGGGGAGGTATCGGGCCTTCGTTTGAACCCACGCAAGTCCACTCTGTGGGTGTTAGGTGGTGGGGCCGCGGCGGGTCCCTGGGCGTCAGCCTTGCAGGTGGCGGTCGGGGGTTTGAAATACCTTGTGGTATTCCTCTCGGAATCCGTAGATATTGCCTGGGAACGGAATATAGTGCCGGTATGGGAAAGGGTTCAAACGGATGTAAAAACGTGGTCGCGGATGCCCTTGACCATTTTCGGTAGGTCAGCAATATTCAAAATGGTTGCGCTCCCCCGCCTCCTATATCAGCTGCAGAGCTACCCTCATCCAATTAACCCCCGGTGGTTCCGACAGGTCAACTCCGTCCTGGGCCGCTTTCTGTGGGCGGGAGGGGCAGCCAGTGTAGCGCTGCGAACATGCTTCCTCTCCACGTACTGCGGGGGTCTAGCCACGTCAGACCTCTTATCGTATTATCAGGCCACCTAGCTGCTGGTACTCAATGAGTGGTGGTATGGTGACAGGGGAGACCCAGCGTATGCCCTAGAGCGCTTGCTGATGGGGAAAAACACCCTCCATACGATCCTGTACTCTGATAGGCTGCGGCGTGCGCTACCGTGTGCTACGCGAGTTGTCTTTGAGGTGTGGAGACAGGCACTGCGTCGCATGGGCTGGTGGGGTCGACTGACGGCGGAGACTCCGTTATGGCACAATGGGCAACTGCCCGCACTGGCTACGTTGACGGGCTTTGATGGCTGGGATGCTATTGGAATCTCGTCATTGGGCCACGTACTGACTGGGGTTACCCTCAAATCGTTCCAGGAGCTCAGTACGGAGTTTCACATGCCCAAGACCCAGTTTTTCCGATACCTGCAACTGCGCCATGCGTTGGCGCCTAGCCTCACGAACCTGGAGTCACTTCCGGAATTTAGCCCACTTGAAGTGAAGGTATTCATGGGAGACCTAGGGGATAAGAAAGTATCCCGGATCTATCAAACACTGGTAACTCACTGCTCATCCACCTTACTTTCTCTCAAGGAGGCCTGGGAGAGCGATGTTGGTCCCCTGGATGAAGACGATTGGAGGGAGGCTCTGGAGTCCCCGCGAGGGGCTGCCATCGCAATACGGCTCAGGCTTATTCAGTTCAGGTATTTGCATAGGGCATACTACACCCGGGAGAGACTGTGGAAGGCGGGACTGATTGGGTCTCCGGTGTGTCTGCGCTGTGGGGCAGAGATAGGCACGCTGCTGCATACAGTGTGGTTGTGTGTTGGCTTAGTCAGATTTTGGAGGGGGGTTTGGAGTTGCTTGTCGGAGGTATTGGGTTGGGATCTTCCCCGCACTCCTCGATTAGGGCTGCTCCATGTGTTGGAGGGAGTCGGTGGAAATATATACAAACGCCATTTATTGGTGTTGGGGCTTGTGGTTGCCAAGAGGGACCTGGCGCGAGCATGGAAAGGAGAGAGGGCCCCCCCCCTGTGTGTGTGGAAGGCTGGATTGGATTATTTTATGGGACTGGAACGCCCGGTGTTCGAGGCGAGAGGATGTCCCCGGAAGCACTTTAAGATCTGGAAGCGATGGGCGGAGTATAGGGGCTTGATACTGGACCCCCCAAGGGAACAAGAGGACAAACTACCGGTAGTAGATGTGGTACAGGCCTAGGCAGTGCGTCATGCCTACCTCAAAAAGACAACGACCAACCACAGATGATCTGGTATACTCACGTGTCAGGGGTTAGGGTGGGATAAGGGGTGGGTAGTAGGAGGGGTTGGGTGGTTGCGGTGGGTGGGTGGTGGAGGGGGAGGGGGGGGTTCTGTTATTTGTCTTTTCTGGTAAGGAACTTGCATTACGGATAAAAATGTGTCATGATGCTTGGTGGTTTTCTCCTGACTGTGGGGAGCCGCATATTTCTTCTTGCTTACCAGCTCAATAAAAATTTTGTTCTGAAAAAAAAAAAAAAACATTGGCGATTCGCCTAGACAGCGATCTCAATATGAAAGAACATGTTAGACAAACTGCTGGTTCCTGCATCCACGTTATTGGCATGCTACGTCGCGTCTTCCCCCTCCTCCCGGATTCCGCGTGAAAAACCATAGTCCAGGCAATGGTCCTGAGTCGCCTGGACTACTGCAACGGCCTGCTGATATCAGCTAATGATGCCCTCCTCAACAGACTGTAGGTGGTGCAGAACACGGCGGCCCGGTTGATTCTTAACGCTCCACCTCGAACCCCCTCACTGCCCCTTCTTACAGAACTGCACTGGCTCCCTATTCGCCAACGGATTCAGTTCAAAACATGTTGCATCATCCACAAGGCAATGATTAACCTGGGCCCCTCATATCTCGCAGAGAAAGTTGAGCCTTACATACCTCCCAGATCCCTACGCTCAGGTGCTAAACACCTTCTGGTGGTACCGCGAATAAGAAAGGCCAGACGAGGTGGAAAAGCTCTCTCCTATTGCGGCCCCCTCCTTTGGAACGAACTCCCACTGCAACTGAGACAATGCGTCGAACATCTGCACTTCAGAAAAATGCTCAAAACATTCCTCTTCTGCCGTGCCTAATATGTTTCCATTTCTTCTCCTATTCTATAGCCGTCCCTTCGCAGTCCTGCAAAAGCGCAGAGATACCCTTTGGGGGTCGATTCTAGCGCTATAAAAACAAATACAAATACAAAAGGGGCAAGGTAAGTCCTACTGGGGGAGTACATCTAGACTGGAAACTATGTTTTTTGTGGGCCAGAGGCATCAGAGGTCGATTGGTGGCAGAACGCTTCATTATTACATGAAAGGTACGAGGGAAGTGTAATATAAATTTAATTTTAATTAGATGTCTTAGTCTTCTTTGGCAACAGTGCTCATTATCCCTCTAACTATATAGGTTTTTGTGCTGATCGTAAAACTTTCTCTTTTGCATGAGGTAATTAGTAATACCTGCCAATTCAACTTCGCTTTTCCCCTTTCTCTCTCTCTCTCTCTCTCTCTCTCTCTCCTTGTCATTGTCCACAGTTTCAACATTATTCAAAGTTGCCCATAGTACTGTCTGAAATCTTTTTGGGGCACTTTTGTGAGAACATAAAACTTTTTTTAAGTTTCCTTAAAAATGAGGGCTAAAAGGGATGGTCTGTTCTAATGTATTACCTACCAGAGGCAGGGGGCATGGCTAACCACCGAACATGGCGGACGTTCTGTAGCAGAGTTCTGGAACCGGACCTAACAATCCAGCAGTTATTGGCGATGTTGGGGGACATCTGAGGCTACACCCTGCCCCACTACATGTAGGAATTGTGTTGGCGGTATGGGGACCCCGCTGGGCGCCATAATTTGTAGCAACACTCGCAGCGAGGGTGGCAGGAATCGAGCGTGGTGTGAGAGCCTGGGCCCGGCGGGCTGAAGCGGACTGCGGCGGCCTGGGAGAACTGCAAACCACTGTGCTGAGAGGCCCTGAGACAGCTCGAGGACACAGAAGCGCACCGTGCTGCAAGGACACTCTGAGCGACTGCGCGGGGGTGGGGTGGCTGCACCAAAACACTCCTCTGAAGGCCGGTTCAGTCCCAGTTGTGGAGCGCCGCTAGAGGCCGGGCGTGCTGGGCCTCCCCTCCCCTTTCCAAGAGACCGCGCCATCGGACCCATATAGGCCTCGGTGGAGGACATACCTCCAAGGGGTGACACCAGGCGATGCTGCTGTGGGGAGCCCCCCGCCGCATGCACCGGACCGGCGCTGCAATCTGTGGGGGGTGCCTTGCCCGCTGAACCAGTGGAAGCGAAGTGGATAATAAGCGGTGCACAGCCACAGACTAGGACTGTATGGGGGCACTTTGCACTGCTGCAGACTTGGCGAGCCGAGGCCTACCCAGCGAGGGCGAAATAAGCCATCCGCGATAGCCACGAGCGGGAGGACGGCCTACCTTGAACCTCCTTTCTCTTCCCAGCCCTGGCTGCTAAAACTTCACACGCGGCAACCTTTGTTGTCTATGGCGCCTTCCTGACTGGGGGGATCGGCTCTACGCTTCTGCGGCTGGAGACACGGCTGACCGTATGCAGGGATGTGGAATTTATTAAAATATCTACTTGTCCATGGGGCAGGTTGCTTCATAAATCTACTTGTCCTGTAACAAAATCCACTTGTCCCTTTGGTGCCATGTAGTGCGGCGACAAATTATGGCAGCAATCTCGTTATATAAGAGCTCTTAAATAGCCTCTCTGATTATGCCAGGGCTCATACCATGGTAGTGTTTGAATACTAGCAATCCCTTTATGTTGCCATGTTTCGGCAGATCTACATACTGGGACTGAAGGTAGTGGTAAGCAAAAGTTTCAGGGTTGGAATACCCTTTTGAGTCTGTGCAAACCTACTAACCTGCATGTTTAAGGGTTTTGAACAACTCTTCTCTAATCTTTTCCCAAACTGAGAAATGTTCGAAATGTACTCCTGATAATGGCAGACGCAAACCTTCTTATAGAGTTAGGAAAAAAGTGGTTGGAGGGAAAATGTATTTGCAAACACTCAGGTTTTCGCATGAGCAAATATACACATGCACATATTGCTCATGCTAAAATGCAGTTCACAAATATTTTCTAGGAGTACAATTTCTTGTCCTACTTCTGTAAATTCTTGTGAATTCATGAAAACCATATAGCTAAACTTAATGCAAATACATATAGCAAGGGTGCACTTTTGAGACTTTCTTTAATAATTGGGCCCCTAATTTTGTCTGGCTGTAACCATGAGCTTTTGGGTTTATTAAAATTCTCTCCCTCTCTCTCTGTATTGCTGGCTTCACTGTGAGTGACAGCATTCTGCTCTTTCACAAGGAGCATATCGGCACACGACATAGTTTTGTTCAGTGCCAATAACTAATTTGCCAGTGTGTGCTTTTTGAGACCAAAAACAATTTTTGCTTTTGGCAATGTTTGTTATAATGATGAGGGCCCGGCAGCTCTCACATCAATAAGGTTTTACAAAAACCATGCCAAAACAAGTCACGTATTGCTAAAACTAAAACATTGACCAGCAATTTCAGACTTACTGGTTTTGCCAATGCTTGTTTATTTTGATGTTTTCCATAATCTTATTGATACTGGTTATTCTGATTTTCCAATATGAATATCTTTGGGAAATACTAGCATGCATCAACACATTTTACTAAATGATGCTGCAAAGAAATGGTACCTGAAATTTTACAGTAGTTTAGCAAAATGTTTTTTCCCTATTTTCATTAAGGAAAATTTTATATTGAAAGCTAAGAATCATTAATCTTGCTTTCAAGCTTCTGCGAATATTTGCATCTAATCATAGAGCATTCTGGGAGCATTATGCATAGCCTCATATTGCTAAACTTTGAAACCGTGAGTATACATTTTTATACTGGAACCACTGTCAATAGTGCAGTCAGAATTTACATTTACTTAGAGCGTTCACCCTAATAAAGGTTTTAAGTTAATGAACTATGAATACAAATTTGAACAGCATTAACATATGCACACAAATAACTTAACTGCAGGCAGTGCCCTTCCCTGACCTTTAATGTGGTACTGCGAACTGGCAGCCAAAGGGTTTGTGCTGCAGGGGGCTGGGCCTTCTTGTCCCAAGGACAAAATACACATTAAAACTTTGTTGCCCTTGACCCCAAACAATATGTTCTGGGCGTCGAGCTATAGGAATTCCACATCCCTGGTATGCTACAGAGACTGCTGCTGCCCACGGGCATAAGCCACACGCTGTGATAACTGTTGACTGAGACAGGAGTGCTAAAGGCTGTCCCGGTCCAACGCGACCAGCGTGTCCCTCTGGCTTGAGACTGTGGTGCCATATCGCTGGGATCTCTAGGAGTGCAGCTCTTTTTGAGGGTTAACTACAGCACTGTCTTTGCAAGAGGATGCGGTGACTGTCGGTTGGACCCTGGATCCCCAGACCCGGTCTTGCGCTGTCTCCAGCTGGTGCCCCGACATCTATGTGCCTGGCTCTACTCTGCTTGCCTAGAGTGACGCTGGGAAGCGGGGGTGCCCCTCAGGAACTCCCCATGCTGTGGTTGCCTGGTTCTGTCATGTATTCCTATAGGTTCTGAATCGATCCCCCTATTCCTGACCCTATTCTGGTTAAACTAACTATCAAGTTAACTAACAGTCAGCCCATGAGGCAAGATAAGCCCCCATGATGCAGATACCGTTATCTGACGCAGTCACACTACGGCACAGGAACGTGTTATCTGATTAGGTCATAACGCTTGAGATCTAATTAGACAAGCGACATTCCTCCAGCCCCTGATAAGGCATACGACGTTCTCATAACAAATCAAACCTATGACAACCTGGAAAATCCGTGCGGCCATTGTTTTGATTTCACAGAGAACTTTAGTAAAGAATGTGCTAACGAGCAAGTCGTATGACATCTTTATTGACGTATCTATGTCCATCCTTACGTCAATCTCGGCACCTTTAAGGTATAAATATTGCCGATCTTGCCCTATGCAAACACACGCGTGGTGACAAGACGGAGCAGCCACACTTGCCGAAGCCGAGAGCAGAGCAGACCCCGCTGGCAGCAGCCCCGCCTTCCTGACGCGCTGAGAGACGCGCTGCTATCTCCTGCCGAGAGACCCAGCACCGGCGCTTTCGGGCAGCCCTCGCAGGCAGCCTGGAATATCGAGAGCAGAGAAAGAGATACCATTCCTCATTCATCCTAACTTCCAGGTACAGAACTGAATAACCCCTCACAGAGAATTCTTTAGTTATTCACTTGGCAAAAACAAACTTAACTTAAACTGTAACTTTCTATTCCCGCCCACGCATTAGACTTAGGTCAGGTACACGGGGTAGGCGTATTTAGAAACACCAGTTGAGTACGTTTAGTCAAATGTATATGTGTATGTAAATATATTTTAATCATTTTAAACATCATATGGCTCAGAAACCATATCAATGTTTTTACAGTATTATTTTATACTATTGCTTTTAATGTATGCACTTTACTTAACTATAAGTATTGCAATAATATCGATCCATTTCTCTTGTACGAGAAAAGAGACTGATCAATAAATAACACCTTTTTATTGAACACGCCCGTCTCTTCCTTTTCTCTACATTCTGATGAGACTAAGAATGCACGTACTGACTGAGTAAAATAATTGCCTTGTGCTCACACGACTCTCGAGATTGACTCTTGATTAGGGGAGAGCAAAGTTGTCATGTTCTATGGTTGTCAGAAACTAAATCCCTTCTTGTCTAATCAGGGGAGTTAATTCTTTCCTGAACATTCGAGAAAGTTTCTAGCGAACTCTGAGCTACGCTGGCAAACCCAAAACTTAAGTCTAGTATCGACAGTAGTAGACCTAGTTAACGTCTGGCCTAGGCCTTTACTGCTATAGGTATTATTCCAATGCGCAGAGCCTATTGGGAAGATAGGAACTACACTACATGGCGCCCAACGCGTTTGGAAAGGGCGATAAAACTAACGTAAGACATTTAGAGTAACTCAGTCGTGCTTTCTCACTCAGACCCCTTTTCCCACATACTCCAAAGACGTCTGGAGTGGGTGAAAGGTTATATCCTCCAAAACCTCGCAGGAGGGAACTCCTATGTATGGTTCTTGGTATAGTCAACGTTGAAGGATAAACAGTTCCAAAATATTGTGCATCTAATCTTTGGTTCCATAAGAAACCTGATCTGCAAACAAAAAGAATAACCTTTCTAACAGTAAAATGTCAGAAAGTGATGAGGAAAGAGAGGCAGTTAGATTAGCAACTGAACTCGCAGCAGCTGATGCTACCATGCAGGCTGCAGACGGGGATATAATACTCATCCCGGTCATCAAAAGGAGATCTATAACTCTAAAACTTATAGAAAATGGACTGACACCTAGAGGTGGCACAGTCATATTCGTAATTGAGGCACACGAATATCGGCAGACAGAGGTATACTATACATGGATACATTTTCGAGCAGCAAATGCTGTAACAAAGTACTTCCACTATTACAAAATAGAGGAACCTCCTAATGAGTACACTCCTTTCGAGGAGGTGGAAGTACCACTCAAATTCCAAGAGCATTTGCTCTTATTTGATGGCGCCCTAAAACATAACAATCACATTACAAGGCTCGGTCCTTTAGGTAGACCAGGAGCAACGTGGCTGGTCTTAGCCGGATACACACCACACCCAGACATCGAAGGGATGTCTACAGGAGAGCTGTTAATACAGCTAAAACAATTACTAAAAATTCACAGACAATTAGTTCAGTATGTAATGCGGACTTCAACAATTCAGCCAGCTATTAAACTTCCACAGCTGACCCCTCACCAGGGGAACACAAATAAAATTACACCACAGAACATCCAATCCTGCCTAGGTAAAGTTCCGGCTAAACGGGAACAAATACCATTCTGGTTGGCACAGAAAATCACCCAAATAGAGGCGGTGTTTCCTGACACCACCCCGCTGGAAAAACACAGGATTCTGACTATATGTCTCCCAATGGGAATCGCACCACACATAGAGGACTGTGACACTTGGGGTACAGTCTTTGCTTCCATCTACACAAAAACGCACGGTGTTCCATCCATTTCGGTGATACCAGATGTGCTAAAACAAATTCAAGACGAATACGGTCCAGAGCCTGCTTTAACTCTTGGTATGAAATTACTGAAAGACTTCAAGCAGGTCTCGGCTATATTATTAGCCAACATAAAAGGTGAAGCAGCAAACGTGGCGATCCGCCAGAGGTTAAAAGAGACAGATATAGCAGACCAACCAGCTGAAATTGCCAGAATCATAGAAAAATCCTATGAGGAACTAGGTAGAGATAGTTTAGGTGGAATACCAGTAAAACCGCAACTGACTGAAAGTCCAGAAAAAATATTTTTTAATAATAATTCACCAAAAAAGAACTGGGATGGAAACAAACAATCCAATCCTAAAGAAAAGAAATTCCAGTCCAGAGGAAGGTCTCCAAGGCGAAGAGAAAAATCTCCAAACCGAAGACAGAGGTCACCACAGAGTGACCCCTCTGGGAATAGATACAACCTTAGAAATAGGGATAATATTAAAAAACCTGATAGATATCAAGACATTGATACACGTCCCTCTCAATCTTTTCAGAATTCCTCGCAGAAATCGGAAAGAAGAGGACGATCAGAACAAAGAGAAGAGCACGCCAAGTCCAAAGACAAGGAACCTGCTCAGCTAAAAAAGAAATTACAATTTCCAAAAAAGAAGGTAGCCAGTATCAAGGTAGTTAACAATGCCGAGAATACTGAGGACACAACTGAAAAACGGAGAGTGGGCTCAGACAATGCTAGACAGTGCAGCAGAGGTGAGCATAGCTCGCAAAGTCCTTATGAATCATCTGGAGACAGTGGACACGAATGAATATCTTCAAGTGGAAACTGCAGACACCAGAGTTAGCAAACCCCACAAGATATACGAGATAACATTACGTATAGAGGGAGATAAGACTAGGAAAATAAGGGGACTATTTTGGGATAACCTCTCCAAGGGCTATGATATCCTTCTAGCTGAAAAAGACTGGCCACCAGAGTTTGTCAGGGAGTGCCCTCATGGCGAAGAAGTAATTATGCCTGCCTTCTCGAATCAAATCCCGATTCATAAAAATACACACTTGCTAGAAAGTGGGCAGTGGCCTTAGCACCTGCTTTATATAAAAATCATGTAGGATGGGATGAGGATTCTCCTCCTCCCAAAATCCAGTTAAAATCGCAACCTACTGCACAAAGGCAGTACCCAATTAAGCAAGAAGCTAAAAAACAGGTAAATGAAATACTAGATCAGCTAGAATACCAGGGGGTGATTGAAACTTGCACCTCACAAATGAACAATCCTTTGTTTCCGGTCTCCAAACCAGACAATTCATATCGTCTAGTTTTGGATTACCGACACCTTAACACATGTTGCAAAACTTTTGCAGTGCAAAACTCACACAGTGCTGCACTAATGAATAACATAGTGCGCAAAAAATACAAAACTACCTTGGACATCTCCAATGGATTCTTTTGTCAAAACATAGCACCAGAGAGCAGATATTTAACTGCATTCTCAGTAAATGGCACTCAAAAACAATTCTGTCGGTTAGCCCAGGGGTACAAGAACAGCCCGGGGGTATTCTCAGCGAGAGTAACAGAATTACTACAACTATATGATGATGAAGCATTATCTTATGTCGATGACATTTACTTAACAGATGATGACTTGGAGACTCACTTGAAGAGAGTGAACACCATAATACTTGGGTTCGCTGCAGAGGGTTACAAATTCAACTTTAAAAAATCCAGAATTGCCCATCTGACGGTCCTATTCTTAGGATATGAGTTATCAAGTGAAGGCAAAAGCCTGGCTGACAATTTCTTAGAGAAATGTGCCGTACTCCAAGCACCTAGAACACTAACAAACTTACAGTCGATTCTAGGCTTCCTAAATTTCGGAAGAACATACATTGCAAATTACGCAGAAAGGGTCAAACCCCTTTATGATCTAATTAAACCAGACTTTAAAAGATCCAGTTGGACTCAAACACACACAGAAATTTTGAGATCCTTACAAACAGACATGCTAATTAAAACAAAATTAGAAACACGTGATAACACACGCAATCTTGTGATTCGAGTCATCCCAGGGAGATGCGGATTCACATACCTAACCTCTAATGAGGGAGAAAAGGTACCAATTGCATTCAAATCACACTTGTACACTAAGGCTGAAATGAAATTTAGCCCAACGGAAAAAGTTCTTACAGCAACACAGACAGCTATAGCAAAAGAACGAGCCCTGGCGCAAGGTAAACGAATAGTAATCGTGACACCAATACCAGCCTTAGAGGCGGTAACAAAGGCAAGCATTCCAAATGCTAAAGCACTCCATCCGAGATGGATACAATGGGCTAACTCTCTTGCTGCAACAGACGTGGTGTACGAATTTGATCCTTACTTAAAAACACAAGAATTTCTCCAATATGAATTTGAATGTCCTCCGCCAACCGAAATTCTGCCTCTAGATCACTACGGCTGTATAATATATACAGACGGATCAGCACAACCCGCAGTAGGGGGTAAACAAGCTTACAGTGCTGCGTGCGCGATTGTTAAAGGTCGTTGGCACGAAGGGAAATTTAAACCAACCCTCACTAAAACACAATCCCTAGGAGATTGTACAGCTCAGCGAGCTGAACTACTAGCATTCAAGATGGCGCTTGAAAATACCGATCGAGAATTCCCCACACTCATAGTGTGCGATTCGTATTATTGCGTTCAATCTTATAATGAATACTTGCAGATCTGGCTTCAGAACGGTTTCAAGGATGCGAAAGGTGGCACAATCAAGCATAAAATGCTCTGGGAACAAGTAGTTCTTTTACAAAAAGAACTACCAAAGACTCACGTGATACATACACTGAGTCATCAACGTGATGGCGTTCACGTTGCAGGGAATTCATTGGCTGATGAGGCCGCGAAGGCAGCTGTGCAAACGGCTTCCGTAGCTGCCATCACCCGGTCAAAAACAAAAATAGACAGCGAAATACTACAAGCTGTCAGCGCTTCAGAAAAGGATTCGATAGAACCACTCCCTAAAGGCTTTCCATTAAAATACTCATACATAACTGATGCAAACAATGTTCCTTTTGCTCGAATCCCTGGAGTGGGGGACAGGGCAATTCCAAACATGGAACATAGGTTAGGACTAATAATAGCGGCACATGAAGGGCTTGCTTCTATCCATGCTGGCGTCTCAGCCACAGTATCATTATTAAAACAGAGATACTGGTGGCCACAAATGAGAAGACAAACGAGGAACTATGTTCTAGCATGTGAAGTATGTCAAAAAATGAAAGTATCAACGGTGAGACGTCCGGCGCAGACGCCCCTTCTAATCTCGGATAAACCATTAGCCTGTGTTTATCTAGACCACTGCGGTCCCTTACAAAGGGATGGTAACTATAAATATATCTTGGTTGCAGTGGACTCATGCACGAGATTTATATAGATGTGGCCCCAGCGAACGGCTGACGCCAGAACTGTTATAAAAGATTTGCGAGTCTTTATCGGCACATACGCAATTGGCATGCTGCATTCGGACAATGGTCCTGCTTTTAGCTCTCGGGCTTATAAGGAGGCCATGGTCAGCATGGGCGTGCAATTGCGGTACTCTTGTCCATTTCACCCTGAGGGGAACGGAATTGTTGAAAGAAAAAACCGTGACATAAAGCAATCTATAACGGCAAAGGTATTAGGTTCGGGAGCTGGGTGGGTCAAACATTTAATAAGTGTCCAACGTAGTCTAAATAACTTGCCAAGAAATTCTCTGAAGGGATTCAGTCCGTACGAATTATTATTTGGAACTAGAATGATTATCTCTGACCTCGACAGTCAGACTTCAGTGGTTAAAGAAAAAAGCTTTGATGTCAAAGACCGTTTGGCTATTTTGCAGGACTTAAACAAAACAAGAAAAGACCTGAGCAACATACAGTTGAAACAACAGCCAACAACCACAGAAGAATCACCACCTGTCCCAGCAAGACCTGTCTGGATTCCAAAAGTTGGGGATCTAGTCAGGGAGAAGATCGCGGTAAAGAAGGAATTTGGGCCTTCTTACAGAAAAGCAGTTGCTGTCTTGTCTGTCAACGGGACAAGGTCAGTAGTACTATCGCCACTTGCTGGAAAAAAGGAGAACCGAGTTGTATCCATCGACCTGGTAAAACCACAACATGTGGCCGATAACAAACAGTAGGCCAAGTGGACTCCCAATAAGTAGCAGAACACCAAGGTTTGCTACCAGTACAGAGGTCCTAACGAAGAGGCTCATCACATTCGAAACGCCTACAGAAGAACAACAAGGACTATGCAACAATGCAATAGAACTAAGACCTCTGAAAACCCAAATAAACACATTTAGCAGAGACACACCAATCTACAATGAAGTACCAAGTGAAAATGCAAGAAACAAAAATCCTGAACCAATTGGAACAATTGACAGAACTGCATCCGGCTACTTCATAAACTTCGATGATTCCTCTGAAAGCCTCAGTGAATCAAAGACACAGCCATCATCAAAATCCTTTAAAGACAAAGCTAAGGAACTTTTGAACCAACTGAAAGAAACATATCTGATTTCTCCATGGATTGAATTTTGGGTGGGTTTTGGTGCATTTATCCTCATACTTTGGCTCATCATGGTATTAACTTTGGGACGCTTCATTGAGGGAAAATATGCTAAAATGGACACAGCAAGTCAGAACATCAACTTGATCCTCAAACCACACACATCTTCACACGTCGAGAAAAGAGAACTTTCTTCAGAACTTTCTTCAGCCAACTTCACAGCCAATCCGATACCTGGTGGGGTAGCCTGGGACAACACTGACTATGAAATTTATGGTCCGGTCGAGATCCTGAAATATCCACACCAAATTAAGATCTCCTTGAGTGACTTTGCAAAACCAAACTCATTTGCTGATGATTGGGACTTCGAAAGCATTAATAATATGATGTCTGATTTAGTAATGTCTGCTAAATTTACCAAACATGATTATTTGCAAGGTTCTACAAATTATGATAGTATGTATTGCTATAACCACTATGGTAATCATTTTTTGCATAAATCTGCACAACCTAGAAATGTTTTAAATTATAATCAATGGGAACATTGTGCAACACCTCCAAAAGGGAGCTCCAGAGCCGTTTACGACAAATACTCATATTTTTCAGGTTTTAACACAAGTAATGCTGAAAAATTTTATTTTAAATTGTCAAACAAGACAGGAACCAAAACCATGATAACCAACACAAAATTGATATATTCAGACTCATTTTTTGAAAAAATGAATACTTTTGGATTTGATTATTGGGACAAAAATGTTGATTTGAAAAGTGTTTGGGGTACAAAAGATTGGCAAGTACAGGGTTTAGAAGCTTTGTTTAGAGCCTGCATGATCCCAGAACAAATGATATTTTTAAATGACACTGTTCAACAAACCACCTGTCTTGGCCTAGCCAAAATCAAAGATTTAAATAAACCGTCTATTCCAAAGCCAATAATGTTTAGCAATAGCTCTGATACAGATGAAGAGATAGACGTAAACCATATATTAAACCAAAACAGAACACATCCTGATTGGAAACAATGGTTAATCTGGCCCACAGATACAAATAACTGTCAAGACAGATTCCTGAATAAAACACAGGGGTTCAAATTGACCAGGCCAGACCCTAGATATCCCCAAAGACATCACCCAGGGATAATAACAACCTACAGTGTGGGCAAATTATGCCTTCAATGGCTACAAACTTCCACACTGCCTGAAATTAAGCAACACCTAACTTTACTTACTGATGGTGCTGACTTGCGTGATTTCATAATGGGACCACGCAAACAGCGTCAAAAGCGTTTCATAGCAGCCTCTGTATATGCAGCATACAATGAGGCCTGGAAGGTTACTCAAATTGAGACAGCAGAAAGAATACGGGAAATTGACCGTATTAATTTGGAAAAATCACTTTCTGTAGTGGACAATGGGTTAATGACTCTGTCCTCCAGAATTTTTTCATTGGACAGCATTGTGTCTTCAGCAATCGATATATTATCGCAAGACTTACTGTTATTACAACATGGTCAGTCACAATTGCGTTCTATTGTACAGCTTGGCTGGACGTTACAAAATCTGCGTTCAGGCTATGTGCCTTGGCGTTTAATCAACACAACGTCACTATTCCAAATCTTTAACCTTACTGATAGTCAAATCGGTATGGCGCAAAAGGGTGCTGATTATACAATCTTGAGCATTGAAAAACTAGAAAGATTACCAATGATAATGTCAGAACGACCTGTCAGTGAATGGATAATCCACGGAATCATAAATATTCCAATCTCAACCTTCAGGTTTCAATACTGCCAAAAATATATACAGGCTGGCATGTACGAGAAATTGGGTAAGGGGTACCTTAAAACAACTTGGAACCTGCCCTATTCACATGCATGTGTCAGTAATAAAGGACAGAAAGTGTTTCTTAGTGGCAACAATTGTGCGATGTCACTAAGCGGCACGCTTCTGTGTAACGGAATTAGTGTGCATGGAGCCTGTGAAGGGAATTCATACAACCTTTCATGTCACCAGCAAGGCGCACCTGCAACTGAAATAGAACCATTCTTTCAAAGACTCTATAATGGGAGTTACATTCTTATTGTAGACCGCAGATGTTGTAGTCTTATGCCCGGGACTCCTTATCTAGTAACTACGACTGCGAAGGTCAAGTGCTGTGGACGCTCATTGTTCCCCAGCTCCTTCCCAGACAGGGAGGCAAGGGCATGGCCCGATTTGAAAATTACTTCTATTCGAATAGATACTTTAAGCAGAATGAAAACAGTGCTTTTTCAGACGCCTACAAGGCTCTCGTCATCAAAAGAAACGTATGATCTACAAGTCGCAAGGACGACTGCAGAGATACATACATTATTATCAACTAATTCCCCCGTACATTTCGCGGAAATCCTGAGCGAAATCTTAAATATTTCTGATACCACTGGGGTCTCAAAGGTATTTAATACAGTATTTTCTATGGCATTAACACCATTCAAAGCCATACTGGGTATTTTTCCAGATTTCGTCCATTCGATTTTTGGCGGACTTCCCCTGATCCTGGGACTAATTGCAGGAATCCTATTCTCAGTCCTTATTTTTCGTTATGGCAACCCATGTCACAGACCAAACTCTCGCGACAATGGAAGATACAATCCTAGCCATTGGATACCGGGACCGGATATCAAAAATCCTGGGACTCTCCCGGCTTAGAGACCTGAACATGACTTGGTTTCTATCATTTCGACCAATGTGGCAAAGGTGTGTTTTACCTGTATTGAGGTGTCTGCTATGCGGAGAAGAATGCGTGTTAGACACCTGTCTGACGCTACAATCGGATGCGCCAGTGGATGCAGATACATTGTTGGTTCCTACCAAGGTTCACGCTTTGTGCTGCCCTCAAAGGCTGCCAATCCTGATGACGGCATTCGTGGAATCTTCACCACTACGATTGAAGAGTAGTGAAGTTCAAGATGAAAGCAGCATCGAACAGGTACGACCTTCTGTCAGCAATGCGAATCAGAATGTCAATGGAGACAATCATGCGCATGAATGCATGGTTACACCTATTTCCGACTTAGTGGAACTTTCCCATGAAGCTGTTGACAGTTTTTTCGAAAGCCTTAATGATATGATGTTCTCTCCAGAACAGAAATAGAGACTTTTGAGCAAGCTCGCACACGGCGTTCCCTGAATTCGGCCTTCAACTTTAAAAATAAAGTCACATGAACAGTTTTTCCCACCAGTTCACGGACAGCAATTTTTTAGCAGCCCCAAATTATTTTTTACTAAATTTTCGGGACACTTATCTTCTGCTTAAAGTAAGAAACTATTCCTAGAGAACTAAGAGTTCTATTTTTAGATACTTTAAAAATATTAGTTGCCCGTTGGTATGTTCACAAATATTTTATTATGTGATGAAATGGTCTCGAACTTCCTTTCTGTATAGCCATATTAAGAGCCATTTCATGTGTATTTCTCATATACCAAATAAGCAATATTGTCTACAAATGCGTGTTTACTTTAGCGTTTAATTCATAGCTTGAGTGCATACAATATATATGACTGCAATTTTTCAGTATATTTGAAAATTTCAAAATGCATTTATGTATTTTGGGGTGGTAAGGTATACACTATACTCTATAGTATGTTGTACTATGTTATACTATGCATAGATTAGTAAATATGACCATAGTTAGCGTGGAGTGGGTGTCATGTATTCCTATAGGTTCTGAATCGATCCCCCTATTCCTGACCCTATTCTGGTTAAACTAACTATCAAGTTAACTAACAGTCAGCCCATGAGGCAAGATAAGCCCCCATGATGCAGATACCGTTATCTGACGCAGTCACACTACGGCACAGGAACGTGTTATCTGATTAGGTCATAACGCTTGAGATCTAATTAGACAAGCGACATTCCTCCAGCCCCTGATAAGGCATACGACGTTCTCATAACAAATCAAACCTATGACAACCTGGAAAATCCGTGCGGCCATTGTTTTGATTTCACAGAGAACTTTAGTAAAGAATGTGCTAACGAGCAAGTCGTATGACATCTTTATTGACGTATCTATGTCCATCCTTACGTCAATCTCGGCACCTTTAAGGTATAAATATTGCCGATCTTGCCCTATGCAAACACACGCGTGGTGACAAGACGGAGCAGCCACACTTGCCGAAGCCGAGAGCAGAGCAGACCCCGCTGGCAGCAGCCCCGCCTTCCTGACGCGCTGAGAGACGCGCTGCTATCTCCTGCCGAGAGACCCAGCACCGGCGCTTTCGGGCAGCCCTCGCAGGCAGCCTGGAATATCGAGAGCAGAGAAAGAGATACCATTCCTCATTCATCCTAACTTCCAGGTACAGAACTGAATAACCCCTCACAGAGAATTCTTTAGTTATTCACTTGGCAAAAACAAACTTAACTTAAACTGTAACTTTCTATTCCCGCCCACGCATTAGACTTAGGTCAGGTACACGGGGTAGGCGTATTTAGAAACACCAGTTGAGTACGTTTAGTCAAATGTATATGTGTATGTAAATATATTTTAATCATTTTAAACATCATATGGCTCAGAAACCATATCAATGTTTTTACAGTATTATTTTATACTATTGCTTTTAATGTATGCACTTTACTTAACTATAAGTATTGCAATAATATCGATCCATTTCTCTTGTACGAGAAAAGAGACTGATCAATAAATAACACCTTTTTATTGAACACGCCCGTCTCTTCCTTTTCTCTACATTCTGATGAGACTAAGAATGCACGTACTGACTGAGTAAAATAATTGCCTTGTGCTCACACGACTCTCGAGATTGACTCTTGATTAGGGGAGAGCAAAGTTGTCATGTTCTATGGTTGTCAGAAACTAAATCCCTTCTTGTCTAATCAGGGGAGTTAATTCTTTCCTGAACATTCGAGAAAGTTTCTAGCGAACTCTGAGCTACGCTGGCAAACCCAAAACTTAAGTCTAGTATCGACAGTAGTAGACCTAGTTAACGTCTGGCCTAGGCCTTTACTGCTGTAGGTATTATTCCAATGCGCAGAGCCTATTGGGAAGATAGGAACTACACTACAGTTCTCCGGTGCACCTACAGGCGGGGGTACTACCGGCCCTTGGCTCCAGTGTACTATAGCGGTGGCCAGTTCTACTCAGCAGCACACCATGGGGTGCATGAAAGTGAAACAGCCGGAGCTCATCTACTCTGGCGCAACGCAGCAGGAGGATGTTGAGAGTACCAGCCAGCTGCCCCTTACGGGCTGCGTACAACCAACAAAAATTTAGGCTGCCCCGGACAAACTGGACCTAATATTACAAGAGGTTCGGGAGTCGCAGAAGGCTGTAGAGCAGCAAATAGGCTCATTAACAACTGGTTTTACGCTGCTCAAGGCAGACCATGACAAGCTGGCCACTACAGTGAAAAGCAACAAATTACTTATTACAGAAATGCTGCCGCAGCACAAGGACCATGCAGATAGCACAACTACAGCGCCAGGTGTCCGGCCTACAGTCCAGAGTTGAAGACACGGAGGGCCGGGCATGAAGAAATAATGTCCGCATAGTTGGCCTGTCGGAATGATGTGAGGGACCCAATGCCACTCGCTTTGTGGAACAATGGTTGAGGGAGCAGGTAGCCTTGGAAGGCCTATCTGATCTCTTCTGTGTTGAAAGAGCACACAGGATCCCCAGAAGAAAACTGTTTGCGGGTGCTCCTCCTCGTCCAATGATTGCCCAGATACTTAATTATAAAGATCGAGACACACTGCTTCGTATTGCCAGGGAAAAGTCCCCTAGCCTGTATGAAAATCATCAGATCTCATTGTATCCAGACCTCACAATCCTGGTTCAGCACCGGAGGGCCTCCTACCAAGCAGCAAAAAAGAAACTCAGGGCTCTGAATCTAAAGTATGCTTTGTTGTTTCCCGCCCGCTTGTAGATCATGCATGAGCAAAAATCATACTTCTTCGACAGCCCGGAAGTGGTAGCGGATTGGTTGGTTGGTTATCCTCACACACGTCAGGAAGATCGAAGCAAAGCACAAACCTTGGATCACAAGCAGTGGCAAGGCTGAGAACACGCCGCACTAAATCAAATCACAAACCCACTGCCAAAAGCCCATCCCCGGAACAGTTCTTGGAGGGCCGGGAGCTTCTCACTGTGGCGACCTTTAGAGACCGCGACCCCCTCTCCTCGGCAAAGTCCTCAGAGGACACTAATATGCAACAAGCTTCAGAGAACAGCCTCACTCTGTTCCCTTCCATCACTCCACAAACTGTGAATGATTACCTGGGTCAGTGCCTCATGCTGAGTGACCAGGTAGCCTGGCATAACCTAGTGGTATGCGAACAAAAGTCCTTAGCAGCTCCCCCATCCCCCCAACTTCTTTACAAACTTTGTAAGCGACCATGGTGCGGTCACCAATACTGCAGCACACGATCAAGAGTGCACTGCAAGGCGCAGGAGCTGCATCCCCCGAAGCGAATGCAAATCGATTCCAGATGTCTGTTTACAGAGTTGAGTTTCTTGTTTGGTCCAGCTCTGTTCAAGGCTAGGACCTAGTATTGGGTGGTAACATGGGTTATTGTTCTTCTGGCTCACCCCCTTCACAAAGCGTACATCACACTATCCCCACGAGGCAGCAGGACTCAGAGCCGTGTACACATACCCATGGCCACATCGGGGAGGTATACAATAATCACTTGGAATGTTAGAGGGTTGGGCTCTGTGCACAAACGGCACAGAATACATGCCCAGTTAAATTGACGGAAGGCGCAGTTCACCTTGATGCAGGAGACACACTTTACCGATTCCGAGGCTGCTAAGTTCCGTAAGAAATGGAAAGGCCAAGTGCATAACACATCATACTTTGCCTTCGCGAGGGGGCAGCTATCTTGGTCAGAAACGGAACCCCATTTGTAGCCTTGGAGCAGCGCATAGATGTAAATGGCAGGTATGTCCTAATCAATGGCACACTAGATGGCACACACATATAACTACGATCAGGATAAATTCTTAACAAACCTAAATACAGCGCTCACAGACTGGGTTGGGTACCCATGGCTACTAGGGGGTGACTATAACGCTGCCATGCATGTACACTTAGATCGCTCTCATCCCCTTCAGGGAGCAGTCTCCACCAGGCAGGCAGATGCCCTCCGTGGAGGTGCTGAGGGTTGGTCGCTGGGTGATGTCTGGCCCCTCAAAAACCCAAGCAGTCGAGAATACTCATTCTACTCACCTCCCCACTTGTTCCACACGAGGCTAGGCAGGGTACTCTGCTCCCTTTCCCTCACAGCTCAGTTTACACATGCCACATACCTAGGGAAGACTTTTTCTGATCACAACCCACTGGATGTCACATTATCATGGGGGAGAGTCCCTACACCAATCCCCACTTGGAAGTTACAGCCACAGATGTTGGAAGATGCTGTCTTCCGCTACACTATGGCCACACCAACGCACTACTTCCACCCTCCCACCCCATACACGAGTCAGTCTTACCCAGCGGCACAACAGTGAACACCCAACAAGACATAAATGAGGCCTTTTGCGAACACTACGAGGCACTGAATAGGGCCCCTGAGAGGACTGCTGTGGAATCAATAGAATATTTCCTGAGTGAACTCCGCTGTACCCAACTACCTCAGGCAGACCAAATGGACTTGGCTGGTCCGATCGCTAAAACTGAAATTAAGGAGGGAACTCCCACACAACAAAGCACCAGGGTTCAATGGCCTACCGGCAACATTTTATGACACTTTCTCTGACAAATTAGTCCCTCACTTAGAGCGCCTATATCAATCAGCCCTAGAAGCCGGGGGCCTCCCTCTACCACAATGCAGGCTCTGATTACTTGCCTTCCTCAGACCGGTAGGGACACCTCGGACATGTCGGGATACTGACCGCTGTCACTGTTAAATACCGAATAGAAGTTCCTAAGCGATATTTTAGCCCGCCGGCTGCTCCCTTTTCTGCCACAACTTATCCACACTGATCAAAGTGGCTTTGTCCCAGCTCGTAGCACCTCCCTGAACATCAGGCGTTTCTACCACATCCTGGATGCAATCCCTAAGGACTTTTTAGATGCCGGGTGCATCTCCCTCGACTTGCATCAGGCCTTTGACACCCTTAGCTGGGAATACATGCTACTCGTCCTCAGTAAATTTGGCCTCCCCCATGAGTTTGTGCATTTGGTCCAGTTACTTTAGACGGCACCCACGGTATGAGCCCGTACAGGAGTGTATGTCTCACAGCCTTACCCAGTGCGCAGAGGCACACTGCAGGGCTGCCTTCTGTAGCCATTGCTATTTTCACGCTCCGGAACGAGGCAGAGATGAAAGGTATTCGAGTCGGTAACAGTACACATGTATTATCAGTAGATGCTGACAATCTCATCCTATATGTCCAGGACCTTGAGGGCAACCTGGAGCCTATACCACACATTTTTAATCAGTTTGAACACATTTCGGGCTTTGCCATAAATGAGAATAAGTCCCACGTGTTCTTTTTCTACCAGGAGAGCACCCGGAGGCCATTAGATTTGGGCTGCTTCTCTTCGGGTGGCGCCAACTACCTTCAAATACTTGGGCATCCAAATATATAGAACCCCGCAAGATTTACTGGATGACAACCTGATGAGGGCAATCAAGGCACTCCGTACCCAAATATCTTTATGGGTATCACTGCCCCTCTTCGTGGGGGGCAGAATAGCCATCTCCAAGATGGTCATGCTCCCGCGTCTGCTGTATTTTATTTTTACAAATCTTCCAGTCATGATCTCTGCCTCTTTTTTCAATACTCTAGACACACTCTTGTTGGACCTGATCTGGGGGAAGGGCCATTAAAGGGTGGGTCTGGCCAAGCTGCAAGGGGGCACCAGACATCTGCGCATACTGCTTTGCAAGCCATCTGCAATGGTTTTCTTACTGGCTGGTGGGGCATAACCTGTATGAATTGGGCTATACAATACAATCCCTGGCCCAAGGCGCTCTCCACGCCTTACTGCTATCTGAGGAGTAGGATTCCGCCTGTGACCCCCTACGGCTTCGAACAGCTCTAGCCTACTGGAGAAGAGCACTACAATATACAAACCAGCGGTTCCCCTACACCCCTACACCCCTAAAACCCAGCACTTAGGATCCCCACACCAACTGGGTTGGTCACTAGGCGGAGCATATATAACTGGACACGGGAGTATGTCTCAACAGTGGGGGCGCTATTCGTGGAGGGTGAGTTGATGGACCACGAGAACTTTGCCTTGGTGCAGGGAGTCCCACGCTGCCTTTTTATCCTAAATGCAGCTATCACCAAATATGTGAAGAAGCACGGGTGTTGGAAGATGTGGAGCCTCCGACTCACGAGCTCGTCCATGCTGTATACCTGAAGGGGGACACTCGCCATCTGATAAGGTGGCTATACGGAGGCATCCGCACGCATGCAGAGATCCCCCTCACGACACTTAGAGAAAAGTGGGCTAGAGATCTGGGCAAGGACCTATCAGACAAGGATTCTCCTGGAATACCCTAAGAGGGTGTCCCGTAATGCCAAATTTAAGTTTATACAGTGCATGATCCTCCACAGGGCCTACCTTACTCCGCATTGCTTAAACCGCAGAGTTTTATATAGCACGAACTTGACCCGAATCGGGAATCAGAGCGCTTTACATAGCACCAGTTGAATTACATGAAAACACATTCATGTTTGTTAGGCACAGGGAGATTAAGTGATTTGCCCAGAATCACAGGATGTTCAGCGTCATTGCCGAGACTCGAACCCTGTTCCCTAGATTCGCGTTCGACCGTCCTAGCCGTTAGGCCAATTTCTCTTCCGACTACACCTACTACAAATGACGTGGACGTGCCCACGCCTGGTTGTCTTTTGTGCCAAGGTCACACATATAGTAGGAACCGTGAGAGGGTTCTCTAACTGGGACACAGCAGAACGGTGCAGACTGGGGCTGTGTCGTCACTCTAAGAGACCGAAAGTACAGCTCAGGTTCGCAGACCTAGCCTTAATTATTGTGAAGCACTTCATCACTATGAGGTGTAAATCGGGCTTTCCCAAAACAATACATAACTGGCATGAAGAGGTGCTTAGGTGGGTAAGTGCAGTTATCCGTAGGGAGGAATACAGGGGGCTGCGGAAAACGCTGATCTCCATGGCATGAGATCTGATGCTGGAAACTCTTAAAACCACCGACCCCTCAACACTATAACCCACACTAGGGCGCAAGCTCCCCTTCAGCTTACAGCTGTGGATGGCATGCCGGGGGAAACCGCTCACATTCCAAGTGCTTAACAGGAAGATACCATGCAGATAGAGCTACGTTTTTGGCTTGTATGGGCCTATCTTGGGGTGAGCCAGATGGGGGAGGCGGAAGGGTGGATTGGGGTTGTTTAATGTTGTCACTGAGTTTGTGGCTATTTGCCTGCAATAGATACATGGTACTGAGTTCGTACTAGTATATCAAGATCTCATATTACCATGCAGCTCCTATCCGGTTTGTAATCTGCATGCATGGAGATGTCTATGTTACTCTGCACCTTGTGAGGTTAATTGTTTTCCTTTTGTATCAAGAATTGTATGAGGCACTACGCATTGAGAAAATCAACACAATTATTACCTACCAGATTCATAAAAGTAAATGTGACCTTGGATTTTTCAAATTGGAGAAAAAACAGGTGATAAAAGAAATGTAAACTAAACTGAGGCGCGAAGGCAATAGCTCCTCAACCACTCTAGTACCATAGTACCAGTATCATTAGTCTGAGAATTATAATCGGAACGTCCATACTCCAATTATTAATGTTATTTAAGTTACTGGGTTTAAATTACTAGCATGTGTCCACCAGTCTCTTAAGAAGACTAAAGAAAGAAAATATAGTGAGAGAGTTCATTCAAATCATCCCAGATGTGAGGTGCTTTGTGGTCTGTTTTCCATTTCACTTCTTGAAATACTTCTTGAAATACTTTGATAGAATAATTTGTCATTCTGGAATTTTTGGGTTTGATCTGGTGCAGTTGACAGCCTAATTGAAAGAGGTCTTCCTGCATCTTGGTGATGTTCTCACTATTGCGAATAAACTTCCAACTTGAGACTGGATAGTGGTGGAGTATTTTTAGGTCTCGGCTAGCCGCGCGAAGCGCGTCTCCGCCGAGCCCCTATTGTCGGCATGTGAGCTTCCCAGGAGACAATCCTGGCCGCGCGCATCGCCTTGGAGGCGATTCCAAACTGACACGCGCACGTGAACGAGCGCTGCGGCCAGGCGCTGTCTCCTAGGAAGCTCAAAACACCACACACACGCATGCACATACACACACAGACACACACGCCGTCGCACACATCATACACACACACACGAGTGCACCGAGCCCCCCCTCTTTTCAACTTACCAGTTCAATGTAGAGGGACTCCGCTCTCCTTCTGGCGTCCCGAGACGCTTTCACTCCGCCTACCTTCTTTTCCGGTGCAGACGCAGCCCCGCCCCCGTCACAGGCGACTTTGCCTGACTTCCGGACACATCGCGGAAGGAGTTTGTATAGCTGTGTTTAAAAACATTTTATAGCACCGCTCCTCCACAGTTTCTAATCACATTTTTTTTATTACAGATGGAGTCAGCAGAGTAGCGCTTTTAGGGCTGGGGCGCAGTGAGACTACTATTTTCTCTGCACCCCTCCCATTCCCCCAGCCCTGCTCCCTGCTTTGTCAAGACCCCCCCTGCCCACGGGTTCCGTGTTAAACATGAGTGCCCTTGCATGCTATTTGTTATTTGGCGCTTGGAGCCGAGGCAGATCTCAGAGCACCTTTCTGGCGCAGGCACATTATCTATACAAGCTATCTTATGCCCTTACATTTCTGAGAAGCTTTTCTTCTTTATAAATAGAAACTTGTTTCCGTGCCCTGCTGATGGCTAAAAGTGGGTGGGCATCTTCTGCGGGGGGATTAAGAAGCGGCAGAGTGGCCAGGTGGGGAGATGGAGTCAGCAGAGTAGCGCTTGTAGGGCTGGGGCGCAGTCAGTCATACTGGTTTCTCTGCCTCCCCAGCCGTGCTCCCTGCTTTATCGAGACCCCTCCTGCCCTCGAGTTCTGTGAGCTCAGGACCCTTGGCTCAGGCGCCCGTTGCTATAATCCTGCTCAGATAAAATCAGGCCTTAAGCAGCCGCTACGGTGACCTGCGCTGCTCAGACTGGAATGCTTTTCACAGCTTTGCTGTGTTCTGTTTTTAAGCTTTTACTTCCAGCCCTTTAATAGCCTTTAATTGCCCCATTCCATCTCCTTGGGGCGGAGGAAAGGCATTCAGAGAGGCCACAGGGCAGTGGCTTAAACCACAATGGCCGCGCTACATGAGCTCATAAAAGTGCACTGTACACTAAATAGCCTCAAGGCGCTATGCTAGCAGCACGCTGTTATATGAAGCCGCTCACAGCACATGATACATTCTGCTTTACACCCCCATTTGTTGCAGTACTGATGGCACCTTTATAGATTCTTTGTGTTTTTACCCAGTGCTTGTGGCAGTAAGAAGCATTTCGCCTGCTGGACATGCTCGCCTTTTATTTATTTACATGTAGCAGTGTTATATAGCGCAGACAAGAGGGTGTCGCATATTAGTCCGCGTTTTCCATCAAATGAACCTACGCTGTCTGCATCGCTGTCTTACATGCAGGAGCAGGTCCATTCTTAGATCCCTGTGTCTGCCAACCCCGTTCAGCCCACAGTTTGCTAGTTTTAAGTGCGAACATAAAACAGCAAAGAGTCCTCTCATGCCTCTGCAAATGATACCCGGCTTAAATGAATTGACAATACTCCTCAAATACTTGTGCCCTGACGTTACGGTACGTGGCTCGTCTAAAGAAAGTGGCGTAGCTGACATTAACGTGAAAGCTCAGCATGGGGGCCTTTTCCAAAACCTGCATTTTAAATGCAATCGGTCCCGCATTTGCGAGAGTTTAAGCTACTAGCAATATCATTTCCAATGCCAATAGCTCAAACTCCCATAAATGCGAGACCTATTGCATTGTAAATGCTTGTTTATTTTAGGAACTTTGTAACAGTGGAACTGAGTAGCCTGAGGAGTGGCAGGCAAAAACACATCACCAACTGCTCGATATCGCAGTGACTGCCACCCTGTGAAACTGTGATATTAATGTTAATGTTAAAGAAATGTATAACTTTCACGGCTGTCCTAGATCAGGATTTCTCAGCACATACAGGAGTTACTGGATAGGGCAAAGCTTACAGCTGGTACGAGCAGGTCTTCAGTTGATTTCTAAAACTAAAATGATTGGACACTGTCCTTAGGTAATAGAGAAGTGTGTTCCATAGAGTTGGTGCAAGAGTACGAGATGAACAAACTCCTTGTCTTGCCTCCTTAAAAAGGGTTATCACCGCTAGATTAAACTCCACTGATCTAAGCGGCCTAAAAGGGAGGTATGGTTGAATGAGAGGCCAAACCCTCCTCCACAGAGGAGGTCAGTGATAGAATTAATTGGGTGTATCGGTATAAGTTAACGAAGACAAGCCAAATGACTCCAATCCAATCCAAACAAGCTTTATGCTACATATTAGTCATAAAAGCGTCATACAAAACATATCATAAAACACAGAATATGTGATTTTAAAATCGAGTTCAAGAGCCTGTTTGATCAGTACATATTAAAATAGCTAATAACATTAAAACAGTTTAACCCCTTCCGTGCGGTCGCGATTCCCCTCGTGTGCGGCCGCCGAACGAACAGGGCGGGGCCGTGACGAACCCCAGCCGTCATCAGCACACGAGCACCATGGAGCGTGACGGCTGGGGTTCGTCACCAGCATGGAAGGGGTTAAACCCTTCTTTAAAAAGCACAACCTAGTCTTAGATTCGTTGTCAAAAAGTGAAAAATCCATCAAATAGCTAAGATTACTCTCTACCTCACAAAGCAACTCATTATCTTTCTTTCTTTTGACATGTGCAAATGAGCAATTATGAACACTCCCTTATTGTACTGCAATTGAGAGGACAACACAAAGCCTGGAGCCAAGGACAAGACGTAGGGGGTCAAGGAGGTAGTAGCGGGTTCTGAGGGTAAGGATGGTGGGAGACCAGAGTCCCAGGCCAAAGAAGCATATTAAAAGTGTAGAGGGGCAATGAGGAACAGAAAGCAGGATACATAACAGAAAGGAATGAGAGCAAAGAGTTAAAGATTAAGAAACTTGCCTACATTGGGGTTTCAAAGCTTTTGGGAGCACACCTCATGCTGGTGACAAAAGAAAAAATTTGTAATGGGGAGTACTAGGAAATGCTAAAATTGTTACATAGGGAGCTGAGGGCTAAGGAGGGCTCCAAGGAGGAAGAACATGAGCTAGCCAAGCAACCTAAGGTCCCCATGATGATAAAGAATTAAACAGCGGCTTTTTAAATTTTAGCTAGCATCTATTGTGAAAAATATTCTGATAGGTGTGTACCGATTTCAAATCTATGTACACAATACGAAAGGCGCAAATCAATTTAGGCTGGTTATGCCAGGCCCCAATACAATGATGAGTTTAGGGCGCGCATGGCCATGGCTCCCGATGCACGGTGTGGGGGAGGTGTGTTCAAATCTTTGTTACCCTACCAAGTTTGGCAAGACAATCTTTATTGCCAGCGGATTGCCTATTGTGTATTGGCCCTTTTAAGGGCGCCCTACGCGGGGAGTGGTAGGAGTAATAGGAAAAGGACCGACGGGACAGACAGGTGCATGCTGGGATTTTAACAAAGGCGCTTTCACCAGGGAATAGTAAGTTCCAGTATAACTGTTCAAAATGTGCAGGCAAACATTCCCTTGGTAATTGCTAATGAACGGTCCAAAAACAAACATGCTCTGTTAACCACTTAAATGCATAAACTTACACCCGAACTTCAAAACACAAGTCTAAGTCCTCGTGCTCGCACCGTATTCATTGTATGGCTAAACAATTGCCCTTAAACAATTGTGTATGCTTCAGACTTGAAAATCGCTTAAAGGCCATTTTTGAGTTAGTTTACACTCAAACAAAGAATAATTAAGACTAGTAAACAACAATTTCCTAATACAGAGTTCGAAAAAACACAATAATATGATCTTACAGCAGAACTAATATGTAGACCATTGAAGAGCAGACGTATTGATATAAGGGTGTTAAGATAATTCTTTCCGAGCAACAAAAAAAAACCACAAAGATGAAGGGAAGAAAATAGCGTAGGGCAAAATACAGTGGAATGACTCACCGTAATCTTTCCAGTTCCAGGCTGCAACCTCTAGGTCTAAAATTATACACGTGAAGTAAGGAGAATTCCGCTGCTCGAGCCGAGCACCTGACGTGACCTGACGTGACAAGTAAGAAATAACAACTTAGTGACACAGATCCACGTTATCGATATCTTAAAGCGGGAGGCAGGTACGTATGAACACGGACAGTACGACGCGCATGCTTTGCTGTGCGTGCGTGCACGTGAACAGGAAGCGGGGCCGCGGGCAATGTGCATTTCTGCGAGGCAGGCACCCCAGCACCCGCGAGCCGCGCTGCTACACTACGCAACCAGTAAAACAAAGAAAGCATGCGGTCATGCCAGGTCTACGTGGTGTGTGGGAAGGTATGACACAAACAATTGAAGATGTCACATGTTACTAATAGCTTCATTTATTACTTCGGTCCATGTACGCGCACGATAGAATGTCGCAAATATATAAATAGAATTCAGGCTGTGACAAATAAAACCCTTGAACCGTCAGAGAGAGAAGCGCGTGATCCGGATACCCATGCGCGCCACTCTCCTGCGCACGTGTAGTTTAAATGTTCGGTTTTAATGTTAGGTTATTTTACACGGATGGCATTGCACTATCCCCTTCCTGAGCGAGTCGGCTTAAACGTATAGGGCACAAGGCACATATTGAGATGCACAAATGTGACAATAGCAGAAAAATCGAGCCTTCACATAATGACTCAACATGCTGTATTAAATATACTCTGTATCATCCTATATAAGCTCCTACCTGTACTTGCCAACGAGAAATATGACCTACATAGCAAAGAAATGTGAAAACAGAATAATGCTAAAATCTTATGTGCTATCATGCTTATGTATAAAAGGGCAATAAAAATATGTTTAAAAAAAAGAGAAGTGCGTGAAACGTTCCTGCCATGCTTGCTGATGTTCACAAAGAAAGAACATTTTAAATCCCAACACTACAACTATTCCTGATATGCAAGATCTCAAAAATTATGTTGAGTGTGTTTTAGTGACTCTGGATGATGCATTGGAATTTTCGAATAGTCATTTCTAAATCTGAAAGGTTAGATGCTTTGAACAAAGATGAGGTCTAATTGAAAGTGAAAGAATGCATGCTGAAAGGGTGGCCTTCACCAGGGCAATGATATAATAGGCCAAACACTTTCATAGCTCTTACATTTTCCCGATCAAGGCATGAGTATCTCACCCAGTCCACACTTTTTCCTTTGCGTTCTGGGACTTGTAATCCTGACGATATGGCAGTATAGAGCAAAACCAAAGGAAATGATGGACGGAGCGTTGACAATACAAGCACTCACCCCCAGTCAACTGATCTGGGTTTAATCCATCACCATTCTTTAGCCCACTCTGCCACCCCAGTTCAGTCATGGCCATATGCAAATTAGTCTGACCCTGTGCCTCATGGGAACAGTCCAGCCCGAACTGCCAAGCCATGCCTTCCCTGGACCGGAAACAAGCTTCCCAGGACCGGTTTCTGGCATTGCAGCCGTCTTCAGCCGGGCTTGTTTGAGTCCAGTGGCAAAGTGAGCAAGGGACTCACGTCTGAGCATACCCTGCCAACTTAGGGCGAACAAGGCAAAACCAAAGGAAATGATGGACGGAGCGTTGACAATACAAGCACTCACCCCCAGTCAACTGATCTGGGTTTAATCCATCACCATTCTTTAGCCCACTCTGCCACCCCAGTTCAGACATGGCCATATGCAAATCAGTCTGACCCTGTGCCTCATGGGAACAGTCCAGCCCGAACTGCCAAGCCATGCCTTCCCTGGACCGGAAACAAGCTTCCCAGGACTGGTATCTGGCATTGCAGCCGTCTTCAGCCGGGCTTGCTTGAATCCAGTGGCAAAGTGAGCAAGGGACTCACGTCTGAGCATACCCTGCCAACTTATGGCGAACAAAGCAAATCATCGCTGGTATATCCTTCTTTTTTCGGGTGCATCAGGAAATGATAGGTCAGCGGTCAAAGATCTATTGTAGCACATTAGAAAATTGGTTAATTTAAAGGTTTCCCAAAGCACAGAAAATGCCTCTTCCTTCTCAATCTCCTGCTGGCTTCCAAGCACAAATCCTACTGCTCAGCAAATTTGAGGTCAGATTATTTTCCCACTCATTCTTAGGTGTTTTCTTCAGTGCTTATGACCACTTTTCAGCAGCCAAAGGGATTTTCTACCTTGGGTGTCCTTGCGCATTTTCCTCTGAGTGGATGCTTGGGTGGCTCTTCTGCTGCACTACCTAAGGTTTCCCAGGGCTACTCATGCATCCTTAAACTTGAGCATCACCTCTGGTGTGAGTGTGGGGGCAGCCAACTGGCTTAGCATTTGTCCAAAATTGCCAGTTTGGCCCACATTGAACGGGCACCAGTTCAAAGTGGCCTTGGCGCCAAGTCCACCAGAGGGAAGTGTTACTTATAAGGGTAACCTTACCCTTTAGAATCTCTGATAAATCCACATTCTAATTTATTGAAAGATCTCCTAATGGCATACAAAAAGTGTCCCTTTTGAGCATCCCTGAGTGACCTAATACGATCTAAAGGTAAATCCCCAAAATACAGAGTTCCTGTTTATTTCTCATTCCTATACAGACCTTCTTGCAAAATTACGGCTTGAGTGCAGCATCTCTGATTTGATTTGATTTGATTTTTGGATTTGTATAGTGCTTGAATGCCCGGAAGCGTCTTGGCGCTGGTGCAGACTGGTGTGGCGTTGCATAGAAGATAGTTGATTCTAATTATCGGCTTCCAAAAACTCAGGAAGTTGGAACAGTTCTTAATAGGCAGGGGTAGGGCGTTACAGAGAGTGGCTGCCTTCAGTGAGAAACTGCTACCACTCCAAGCCATTAGCTTTGCTCTAGTGGTGAAAAGTGGCATTGCATCAGAGGGTCTGAGCTTTCTGCCTGGGGAGTAGCAGGCCAACTTTTTGCGAAAATAGCTTGGTCCAGAGATATGCAATGCTTTAAAGGTTATGCATAATGATTTAAACTCTAGACTTTTTGCTCTGGGTAGCCAATGCAGATTGACCAGAGTGTGGGCTGCTGACTTGTGTCTAGGAATTCCGGCAAGAAGTCTGGCTGCTGTGTTTTGTAGTGCTTGTAGTTTTTGTAATGACTTTTTCTGAATACCGATAAAGAGAGCATTTCCGTAGTCCAACTTTGTAAAGATAAGGGAGGTAACAACAGTTTTTTGGAGTTCATTCCGGATGAAAGGCCTAATTTTCTTTATCAGTTTTAGTGTATAAAATACAGAAGAAGATAGTGCTTTTACTTGGTGATCAAAGTGGAGCTTATCATCAAAGATAACTTCCAGGTTCCTTACTTTTTGAGCAGGTGTCGGTAAGGGGGCCCATGTTCTGGGGCCACCAGATTGGCGACCAAACAGTTCTGTTGTTTCCGAAAAGTAGCACCTCTGTTTTGCCAGAGTTTCGTTTTAGGCAATTTTTTTCATCCCATGATCGATTTGAGCCATACAGGAACTGAATCTATGGCCCACCTCTTCCTGTTCTTTGGGGATTGACACCACAATTTGTGTGTCATCGGCGTAGGACACAACTTAAATCCCCAGGGTCTTTATCAGTTTGACCAGGGGGGCGACGTACAAATTGAAAATGATGGGTCTTAGTGAGGCGCCTTGCGGCACCCCACATGGCAAAGTGAATTGTTGTGATGTAAAGTTGCCCAAGGCAACATGGTTTCTTCTATTAGTTAGAAAGTCTTTCAGTAAAGTCAAGGCTACTCCTCTTATTCCCAGCTTCCTTAGTCGGTTAATCAGGATGGTGTGGTTAACCGTTGTAGGAAGGTGGATACCAGACTATGGTTACCCCCAACTTTTTTGCCTTGTGTTTAGCTGGTTTTCGACTTAGTTGGCCTGGGATCCTGCTAATCAGGGCCCCAGGCTATCTACTCCCACTGTAAAATGGACTCCATGTACTCTAGGTACATCTCCAATTGGATATTGGGTCACCCTTGTGAGTCCCTGTATAGTGTACCCTAGGTACCCAGGGCATAGGTGCACCCAAGGCCTACCAAGGGCTGCAGCATATATTATGCCACCCCTGGCTGGCCACCTAAATTGACACAACTGGCTGATCACTCAGCTGGGGCAAGGTCGTGTAATCCCCCCTTGCTTAGGTATTGTATCCCTATACCTACCTTATATATAGACACATAGTAACCTATAAGTCACTCCTATGGCAGGCCTTAACAATCCTGGAGGCAGAGTGCTTGGTTATGTGTGAGATGGTGCTCTAACATGAGCTGAGCCTGTCTGCAGCTTTCAGAACCATGTCCTTATAGCTGTTCTATGATATTGCCATACCATATACTCTTAAGTGCATTATGAACCTCGCGGTTAAATGCTAACTTTGGTTTGGCTTTATTCAAACATGTCGTGTAAGGTGTCATACGCTTTGGAATACTACCCCCTCGCCAATTCCGGCGATGGGGGTAGCATTCCACCCTTCTAGAGGGAGAAGACATGTTGTTGCTGACTATCCCGGTTAAAGTTAATCAGATCCCCAGCGTCACAAAATGGATGCAGCTGCCACAGACGCAAGTCTGACCTCCTGCTGCTGGGAGTCCTTCCAGTCACGGCGGTTTGGACAATAGGTTTCCTGCCTGGGGAGGTGCGAGCACCACCCTAGACAGGACTTTGTGTATTGGGACAGGGAGGGCTGAATAGAATGAGACACTGCCTGGAGCACCCTAGGTGCTCCATGCATACCCCGGTTCAAACCGGTTGCTGGGGTACTCCAGCCCCAGCTCTGGCGCGAAACTGGACAAAGGAGAGGGGTTGTAACCACCCCCCTTCCTGGTCCCACCCATAGGAGGGACCTAGAAAGTAATCCAGCCCCTTTTAGTTGTATAAAGGTAGGAGCTGAGACCTGAGACTTTAGATTAATCCTGAATCGAAACTTGACACGAAACTCTGGACCTTCGACATTCTGCTGAAGCTGAAGACTGAAGAATCTCCCTTGTGGCCAAGGAGTGACCACCCTGGGCAACCAGGCACCATCCAGCAAATCAACGGCTTGCTTTGTCGACGTTCCTGCCGGTACCCGAGCACAGAGCCTGTCAAGACCCAGACTTCCAGACCTCTCTGACCCTCTCTGCACGACTGCAGCATAGCTGAGATCCGTGGAGGCGACGAGACACATGGGACCGGACATCTTGGAAAGCCTGCAACTTGCTAACTGTGCAGCTCCTGAGGCATCCTCGAAGCTGTGCACTGGGGATTGAGAAACCCCGAACCCGAGCTCTACCTGCACCGAAGATCAGCCCTCCACACTCCATGAGTTCTGCGTGGGGCCCTTCTGCTTGTGTTCTGCTCGACACGTTGTCCGGTTGCTGGCCCGTTGGCTAGTAGCCTCTGTGACGACAATCCTTTTTATCTACATCACTGGTCTGGTTGCTCCAGACTGGCCCTTACTTCCCTGCAAAGGTGAAGCCCCACAGACCTTGCTGGTCTGCACCAGAAGCCTTTGTTGTATCCTGCGTGGGTTGCCTTTGCCAAGGCTTGTTGACTCCAATCCGGAAGTCGACCCCTCCATCTGCAAGATCCTTCGTGGGACAGCTCCTCTCCAGCACCTGGTCGTCCTCGACGCCTCCTGGTCCGCGTGGCTGCAAAGACAAGCTTCAAGACAGCACCTGATTGCTCCTCGATGTAGTCTGGTTCCTTCCTGGTTCCACCCGGTCACTGGCTAGTGACCCAGACTCTGTCCCCTCTGCTTTCAGGTCCTCTTCATCTTCGATCCACCCTTGGATCCACCTGGACATCTTCCTCCTGGTCGCCTGCAGCATCTTTCTTCAAGGCTCCATAGGATTCAACGGCGAAACCCAACACATCTTCACACCTATGCACCCGCCGTCCGTGGGTGAGGTAACGCGAGTACTTCGGTGCTCCCAAGGGTATTAACTATCCAAGTGTCTAGGTTTTTAGTTGTTTTCTCCTAGCTAAACCGGAAGTGTCCTAAATCCTTCTAAATCTATCTTCTAATTTCTCATTGACTTTGCATTGACTCACGCGTGTGTGTAAAGACACTGCACGCGCCGCCTGTGGGCCTCCTACTTCTAAACTAAGGTTCAGATAATGTAGCCCCAGCAATTCCCTAGGCCCTAGGCCTTTCCTTTTCTCGTGACGTGGTACTTATGCCACTTTCTTAATATATGGTTTGCTTCGCCCCTAGGGCCTAACCGTAAATTGTGCAACTTAACGTATTCTGACTAAGTATCTTGTTATGTGCTTTGGCATCTGATCTCATAAAGAGTTCAGAGGAGTGTGTTAGTAAATAAATACATATATATTTTATATATATCCTGTGTGGTGTCCTTCCATTTGATATTCAAGGGGTTGCATATGGCAAAACAGCTGGCTTTACACGCCCTCAAGAGTCTTTTAGCCTAAGACTGTTCTGTCCACGCTACCACTAGGATAGCTGGTCTGTAAGGTTGACTTACAACCATCACGATAAGGGTGGTTTGGACTGGTGCAAGGTGTTCACTAGAATAGTGAACATCATATACCAGGCCAACTTCTCACATTGGTGTGCAGCGGTTGGGATTAGAGCTTGCTGTTGTTTTACCACTTGTAATTTTGAGATATCATTTGAACGATTACATAGGTACCTATAGGTACATATAAAAACAAGTCTTAGTATACTTAAGTTCTACTGAACTTAGCTGTTGTAGAGCCTGGGCCTAGCACACCCTGACTACAGCTCCTAGAAAAGTTCTGTAGGAAAACAAATAGTGTAGGTAGGTGCAACACCACACCTCACTAGAAACCATGTCTCAGACAGTGAACCCCAGTGGTTCCCTGCCTGCAGAGGTAGATCCCTTGAGGACTGCTTCGAGATATGAAGCCTTAGCCTTCCAAGAATTGAGACAATTGTGTACTTCTAGAAGGCTAAAACAGGGTTCAAACCCTACCCTCAGATTCCTGGTTGAGCTCTTAGAAGAGTATGATGCTCAACAGCTACCTAAGACAGGTGACTCAGGTAGTCCAAAGGAAGTCCTTCCCTCCTCAGATGATAATGCTGATACTATTGAACCAGAGGAAGAGAGGGGGTAGAAGAGGAAGATTCTGATCTAGACACAAATAGCCAGGTCCCAGTCAGAAGACGTAGCCAGGCTAACCTAAGCATACATGGGAGTCAGTATGGGCAGCCCCCATACAGACCGCCAAGTGGGCTTAACCAGAGGCAGAGGAGAGGAAGATCCCACTCCAGGGAATCTCTCCAATCTCATGCTCCAAATGGCTCTCATGGCCCTGCTCAGAGAGGGGTGACCTCCCCTCAGAGAAGGTGTTGGACCCGGCCTCGTGGCGTGGTTCACCTCAGTCCCTCCTCGCCCGGTGTGCGTAGGCCTGTACCCCGAGTCCCCTGCGCAGCCTCCCCCTTAGTGTAGCCTGCACCCCGAGCCTGGTTGTCCTACTCCCGTTAAGCCCCGATCCCCCTAGAACCTCGACCCGGCCTGCCTTTCCCGCTCCACATCCGGCTCCGAGCGCCTAACCTGGCATGCCCCGCAAGGCCCGGACGCCATCTTTCCTTCCCGACATCCCTGTCTCCCTGGGCCTAGCGTGACCCCGTCCCAGCGAAACCCAGACTCCAAAGGCGTGCCAGTCCCAGATGGGGGGGTAGGGCTCCCCGAGTGAGATAAGCCAGGGAGTTTCGATGGCACCTCCGGCATCCCCTGAGGGGCTGGTATCTGTCACATCTTTGGCCCTCCCCTGTGGGCCAGTTTCGATCACCCCTCTGGCCTCCCCGAGGGCTGGCTCCAGACCCGCTGGGCGTCTGGGAATTCCCGGACCCATCTTTCAAAGGGATCAAAGAGCTGACCGCCGGACCCCGCCAACGACCAGCCCCCCGGGCAGGAGACCTCTGCCTGCGAGGGTCCGGAGATCAAAGAGCAAAAGGACTATAACTGGGCCCGCCCGACAACTAGCGGGCAGTTGTATCTTGGACCTGAAGCCTGCTGATCTGATCGCGGCTGACCCTGAGAAAGAACTCCTCTTGAACCTCTGAGCCCTGCTGACGCTGTCGCGGCTCCTTCTTCGCCTCAAGGAACTGAACCACCTGAGCCCTGCTGACGCTGTCGCAGCTCGAGCTGAACTCGTAACCATCGGAGCCCTGCTGACGCTGACGCGGCTCGACCTCTAAGACCACCGGAGCCCTGCTGACGCTGTCGTGGCTCGAGCTTGAACTCGTAACCCTCGGAGCCCTGCTGACGCTGTCGCGGCTCAAGCTTGCACCTGCAACCATCCGAGCCCTGCTGACGCTGTCGCGGCTCCTCACGAACTTCTCCAGATCGAGTCCTGCTGACCTCGTCGCGGCTCGAGGTGTACTCTGGTCCGGCTGGACCATCGAGACTGCCATCACGACCGAGCCGACCTGACCGAGGTGAAGCAGTCGGTACGACCATCATCCCGTACCCCCCGGCTCGAGGATTGAGAGCTGTGCGCAGGGTACGCCTCGTACTGACCCAGAGACTAAAAGACTGTCCCGCTTCCCCCTTCCCGAATCCACAAAGACTTGGTGGTCCCTCGATCACTGTGTACATAAGAGTGCTTTCTTCATTTATTGCTTATATAAAGAACTTGTTACTAGAATCCAACGGTGTGGTGTCTATTCGTAGTGTGGTGTGAGCTCAGTGTGTACGATCCTAGACTCGAAGTCCTCCCCGGTGAAGGACCTCACAATCAAGACTCGGCAAGTTCTGTGGAAGAGGTGGGTCTTGGGGTGACCATAATCTGGCCCCCTGAGATCGCCCCTTCTAACATTGGTGGCAGCGTCGCGATAAGAACCTACGTCTAGGGATCGTACAGTACTGACACACTACCCGAACGAAGAGCAACCATGAGCATTACGAACGACGAGACCACCTTCCAGATGGAACTTCTGGGAGATTATACACACCGGCAGCTGAAGCAGTTTTGCATAAATCGCCAAATCCCGACAACGGGACTAAACGCCAAAGAAGACTTTCAACAAGCCCTAACAGCCTGGGTGGAGGCCGGAGCCCAACCTCCAGCACCGACAGAAGTCGATGGAGAGGGAGCCCCCCTGACCGAAACCCACGCTCCAGAGCGAGAAAGGACAGAGTCCCCGACGCGGACTCTCAGTACAGAGAGAGGTCTGTCTCGAGAAGAGATGACCGACCGAGAACGCAACCGAAACCACGAGCTGGAACTAGCCCGTCTGAAAATGGAAGGAGAACTCAAACTGGCCGAGAAAAAGCTAGCAATCGAGCAGCTGCGGCTGCAGGGAGAACTGGAGGATACGAAACTCCAGAGAGAACTGGAGGAGAAGAAACTCCAGAGAGAACACGAAGGGAAAAGACTCCAGCTGGAGCACGAGCGCAGCATGAAGGAGATCGAACTAAAAGCCCGGAAGGAAGACAACCGAACAGCGGCGACCCGAGAGTCCGTTCCCCCGGTGGAACCCAAGGTCCACATCCCCAAGGATGTGGTCAAAGAATATTATAAAAACGATGATATCCAGCAATGGTTCAAGGCCTACAAGGTCGCTATGACCTCACACCGAGTTCCGCAGAAAGATTGGGGAGCCGGGTTGTGGGGTCGATTCCTGAGCGAGGGGAGAGACACCCTACTCGACCTACCGTCTGCCGAGCAGACCTCCTACAGCCACATGAAGGAGGCCCTCCTCACAAGGTACGGGCTCACTCCAGAAATGTACCGCCAACGCTTCCGAGAATGCAAGAAGATCCCCGGCAAAACATGGGTGGAATATGTCAATTTCTACAGCCGGGCCCTGGAAGGGTGGATCAAGGGCAGCAAAGTATCCACCTTCGAGGGGCTCATCGACCTCATTGCCTACGAACATTTGTCCCTGAACTGCTTTGTGGAACTCCGACAGCACCTCCTGGACAGCAAGTTGGCCGACCCCCGGAAGCTGGCCGTCGAGGCCGATCGCTGGGCGAGCACCAGAGTACCCCGGGGGCCCGGGGGAGACTCTGGCCGAAACGAACAAGGACCATCCCGCCCGAGGGGAGGAGGGGGTCCGAATAGACAGAGGGGATCCCAGGTAGGGTCCCCGCGCAGTCCCCCCAGAAACCAGCTCGGCACCTCGCCTCCCACAGCACGCGCAGGGTTCCCCCCAGCTAAGCCAGGGTCCCGAATCAGCCAAGCCTGCTTCCATTGCCAGCAACCAGGGCACTATGCCAATGACCCCCGCTGCCCTTTGTTCAAAAAAGCTGCCGCGGCAGGGCCCCCAGTGCGCCACATCACCTCAGTAGCCCTAGAAGAGGAGGGGGAGGAGGAGTTCGAGGGAACTGATCCCGCAGCTATGATGTTAGTCTCCCTGGGTGATAGGGAGATGGTCCCAGGAGCCCCCCTACCCGACAACACAGAGAAATACCGACAGCAGGTGACTGTCAATGGCCACCACATAGGGGCACTCCGAGACACTGGGGCCAGTATCACCGCCGTCAAACGGCACCTAGTCACCGAAGCCCAGATTGTTCCCCACATCTCCTGCAGGGTGATCGCAGCTGATAACTCCGTCCGCACCTGCCGGATAGCTCAAGTTCCGTTCGAATGGGGGGGCGTCTCCGGAGAGTTACGAGTGGCGGTCCGCTCAGACATGCCCGTGGACTGCCTGCTCGGCAACGATCTGGAGAGCTCCCCATGGCAGCGGGTTGAGAAAAGGACCCACTTGGAGATGGTGGGCCTGCCCGAGTGGGCCTGTGTGAGCACCCGGTCGATGACCGCCCGAGGGGCCACCCCCGCAGGGGCGACCCTAGAAACAGCACCGGCTACCCCCGAGGACCCCGAGGTCCCTGAATCCCCTGAGACCCCTGAGCTATTCCCCGGGGAGAGCTCCCCCCCCGACGCAGGGCCCCTCGGCCCCGACGTTGAACCGACCCCGAGCTTGGACGACCTTCCTGAGCTGGCCCAGTGGCGCCAGGAAGGAGGGCCGTCCCGGGAAGAATTCTGCCTGGAGCAGACCTCCTGTCCATCCTTGGTTGGGCCGCGGCAGCAGGCCGCCGCCCAGGCCGCCGGTGACCAGTCCGGCTCCCACTTTGTCTATTGGGAAAACAGCCTCTTGTACAGCGAACAAAAGTCTGCCGAGCTAGGGTCAGCCCGAGTGCTGGTGGTACCCCTACGCTTCCGCGGCTTTCTCCTGAACCTGGCCCACGATGTGCCCCTGGCGGGACACTTGGGCCAAGACAAAACGTATCACCGCCTAGTCACCCACTTCTACTGGCCGGGCATGCGCTCCGATGTGGAAACCCATTGTAAGTCCTGCCCCACGTGTCAGTCCAGCGGAAAGAGCGGAGGGAGCGCAAGGCCCTCCTCCAACCCTTCCCCGTGGTCAGTACCCCCTTTGAAAGGGTGGGAATCGAAATCGTGGGCCCCCTCGACCCCCGGACCTCCTTGGGTCACCGCTTTATCCTTGTCTTGGTGGACCATGCCACCCGATACCCCGAAGCCATTCCCCTCCGAACGGTGACCGCCCCCGTAGTGGGGCGGGCCCTTATGGCCATCTTCTCCCGGGTGGGATTCCCCCGAGAAGTCGTCAGCGACCGAGGGACCAACTTCATCTCCAAGTACATGAAATCCCTTTGGCAGCAATGTGGGGTGACGTACAAATTTACCACCCCATATCACCCCCTGGGTAACGGTCTGGTGGAGCGATTCAACCGGACCCTTAAGGGGATGATCATGGGTCTCGAAGAGCCCCTGAGGCGTAAGTGGGACGTCCTCCTCCCCTGTCTCCTCTTCGCATACCGCGAAGTCCCCCAGAAGTCCCTGGGGTTCAGCCCCTTCGAGCTCCTCTACGGGCACCCCGTCAGGGGACCCCTTACCCTGGTCAAGGAAGGGTGGGAGACAGCGGCCCCAGAGCCCCCTCCCGATGTGTTTCGATACATTCTGGCCCTCCGGAACCAGACGAGGAAGTTCAGAGAACTGGCCGAGGCCAACCTCGAGGCTAGTCAAGAGGAAATGAAACGGTGGTATGACCAGAATGCCACTCTGGTCGAGTTTCAGCCCGGACAACAGGTCTGGGTGATGGCCCCCGTGGAGCCCTGTGCCCTGCAAGACAAGTGGACAGGGCCCTTCAAGGTGGTGGAACGTAAGAGTCAGGTGACCTACCTCATCGATGTGGAGTCCCCCAGGAACCCCTTGCGGGTCCTTCACGTGAACCGCCTCAAGCCCCACTTCGCCCGGTCCGAGTTGAGCTTGCTCCTCGCCACGGACGATGGGGAAGAAGAAGAAACGGAGCCTCTCCCTGATCTCCTGTGCGTGAAAGAAAAAGATGGCTCCGTAGAGGGGGTGAGTCTCTCCTCCTCCCTCTCTCCCGAGCAGCGCGAGGACTGTCGCCAGTTGTTGGGACAGTTCTCGGGCCTCTTCTCCCTCACCCCCGGTGTCACCAACTGGTGCGTCCACGACGTGGACACCGGGGACAGCCCACCGGTACGGCACAGAGCCTACCGCGTCCCTGACCGAGTCTGGGCCTGTATCAAGGCCGAGGTATCAAAGATGCTAGCTCTCGGGGTGGTCGAAGCCTCTGACAGCCCATGGGCTAGCCCCGTGGTTCTGGTTCCGAAGGCAGACGCCCCCCGGTGCTGTTCCCGAGCTGAGGTTCTGCGTTGACTACCGCGGGCTCAACGCAGTCACCAGAACCGATGCTCATCCCATCCCCGAGCCGACGAGCTTATCGATCGCCTCGGGGCTGCTCGCTTCCTTAGCACGTTCGACCTGACCAGTGGCTACTGGCAGATCGCCCTCACCGAGGGAGCCAAGGAAAGATCCGCGTTTTCCACCCCGGATGGTCACTACCATTTTCGGGTGATGCCCTTCGGGATGAAAAACGCCCCCGCCACCTTCCAGAGGCTGGTGAACCAGGTACTGGCGGGGTTGGAGGCGTTCAGCGCTGCGTATCTGGACGATATCGCAGTGTACAGTTCCCACTGGCCCGAGCACCTCCAGCACCTCTGGGTGGTGCTGACGGCCCTGAGAAGGGCCGGTCTCACCATTAAGGCGAGCAAGTGCCAGATCGGACAAGGGTCCGTAGTCTACCTCGGGCACCAGGTCGGAAGCGGCCTCGTGGCCCCCCTCCAGCCCAAGATCGATGCAATCGTGGCCTGGGAGGACCCCACGACCCAGACGGAAGTGCGGGCATTCCTAGGGCTCACGGGGTACTACCGACGGTTCATCAAGGGGTACGGCAGCATCGTAGCCCCCCTCACGGAGTTAACCTCCAAAAACCAGCCGAAGAAAGTCAGCTGGACCTCCGCCTGCCAAGAGGCGTTCGAAACTTTAAAAGACGCCATGTGTACTGCCCCAGTCCTCCAGGCCCCCGACTACTCCCGAGTGTTTGTAGTTCAGACGGACGCGTCCGAGCATGGCATCGGAGCAGTCCTGTCCCAAGTGAACGAGAGCGGCCTAGACCAACCAGTAGCATTCATTAGCCGGAGGCTACTCCCTCAAGAACAAAGATGGAGCACCATCGAGCGGGAGGCCTTCGCGGTGGTTTGGGCCCTGAAGAAGCTGAGGCCCTACCTGTTCGGTACTCACTTCCGGGTCCAGACCGACCACCGACCTCTCCGGTGGCTAATGCAGATGAGAGGGGAGAATCCCAAGTTGCTGCGCTGGTCCATCTCCCTCCAGGGGATGGACTTCACTGTTGAGCACCGGCCTGGCTCTGACCACACCAACGCAGACGGCCTGTCCCGATTCTTCCGCCTCAGCGACGAGAAGTTCTCCCCGCCTTCAGCTGGGGGGGACGCGTGTTGGACCCGGCCTCGTGGCGTGGTTCACCTATGTCCCTCCATGCCCGGTGTGCGTAGGCCTGTACCCCGAGTCCCCTGCGCAGCCTCCCCCTTAGTGTAGCCTGCACCCCGAGCCTGGTTGTCCTACTCCCGTTAAGCCCCGATCCCCCTAGAACCTCGACCCGGCCTGCCTTTCCCGCTCCACGTCCGGCTCCGAGCGCCTAACCTGGCATGCCCCGCAAGGCCCGGACGCCATCTTTCCTTCCCGACATCCCTGTCTCCCTGGGCCTAGCGTGACCCCGTCCCAGCGAAACCCAGACTCCAAAGGCGTGCCAGTCCCAGATGGGGGGGTAGGGCTCCCCGAGTGAGATAAGCCAGGGAGTTTCGATGGCGCCTCCACTGAGGGGCTGGTATCTGTCACATCTTTGGCCCTCCCCTGTGGGCCAGTTTCGATCACCCCTCTGGCCTCCCCGAGGGCTGGCTCCAGACCCGCTGGGCGTCTGGGAATTCCCGGACCCATCTTTCAAAGGGATCAAAGAGCTGACCGCCGGACCCCGCCAACGACCAGCCCCCCGGGCAGGAGACCTCTGCCTGCGAGGGTCCGGAGATCAAAGAGCAAAAGGACTATAACTGGGCCCGCCCGACAACTAGCGGGCAGTTGTATCTTGGACCTGAAGCCTGCTGATCTGATCGCGGCTGACCCTGAGAAAGAACTCCTCTTGAACCTCTGAGCCCTGCTGACGCTGTCGCGGCTCCTTCTTCGCCTCAAGGAACTGAACCACCTGAGCCCTGCTGACGCTGTCGCGGCTCGAGCTGAACTCGTAACCATCTGAGCCCTGCTGACGCTGACCCGGCTCGACCTCTAAGACCACCGGAGCGCTGCTGACGCTGTCGCGGCTCGAGCTTGAACTCGTAACCCTCGGAGCCCTGCTGACGCTGTCGCGGCTCGACCTCTAAAGACCTCGGAGCCCTGCTGACGCTGTCGCGGCTCAAGCTTGCACCTGCAACCATCCGAGCCCTGCTGACGCTGTCGCGGCTCCTCACGAACTTCTCCAGATCGAGCCCTGCTGACCTCGTCGCGGCTCGAGGTGTACTCTGGTCCGGCTGTACCATCGAGACTGCCATCACGACCGAGCCGACCTGACCGAGGTGAAGCAGTCGGTACGACCATCATCCCGTACTCCCCGGCTCGAGGATTGAGAGCTGTGCGCAGGGTACGCCTCGTACTGACCCAGAGACTAAAAGACTGTCCCGCTTCCCCCTTCCCGAATCCACAAAGACTTGGTGGTCCCTTGATCACTGTGTACATAAGAGTGCTTTCTTCATTTATTGCTTATATAAAGAACTTGTTACTAGAATCCAACGGTGTGGTGTCTGTTCGTAGTGTGGTGTGAGCTCAGTGTGTACGATCCTAGACTCGAAGTCCTCCCCGGTGAAGGACCTCACAATCAAGACTCGGCAAGTTCTGTGGAAGAGGTGGGTCTTGGGGTGACCGGGTGAGCATAATCTGGCCCCCTGAGATCGCCCCTTCTAACAGAAGGGAACATGAGGCCAAAATGAGAGAGGCTGCTCTGAGGATTGATAGGCAAGAACTTGAAGTTGCCGTGGCCAAAGAGAAGCTTGCTCGTGCTAGAGAGCACAGAGAGAGTGGGTTAGAACCCACTGGTGGCAGCAATATCCCTAAGGATAAAGATAGGTCCTATGAGAATAGAAACCTAAGCAAGAGTGTGCCCCCCTACAAAGAAGGGGATGACATCCACAAATGGATAACTGCTTTGGAGACGGCCTGCAAAGTACAGCAGGTACCCCAAAGTCAGCGGGCAGCATTCTTATGGCTCTCCTTTTCAGAAAAAGGCAGAGATAAGCTCCTCACAGTTAGTGATGAGGATGCTAACAACTACTCTGTCCTGAAGAGTGCTCTGATTGATGGGTTTGGCTTAACCACTGAGCAATACAGGTTGTTGTTCAGGGATACCCAGAAGACACAGACTCAGGACTGGACTGATTTTGTAGATTGTGCTACTAAGGCTTTGGAGGGCTGGTTATTGGGCAGCAAAGTACATGACTATACATGATTGTATAATTTGATTATGAGGGAGCAGATCCTTAGTAATTGTCAAAAACAGCTTCTACACCAGCACCTGGTGGACTCTGATCTGACCTCTCCACAAGAATTGGGTAAGAAGGCAGACAAATGGGTCAGAACCAGGATTAGGCCTAAATATCAGGGTGGTGACCACAAGCCTCAAGAGAAAGGTGGGGATAAATCTAAGGACAAATCCACTACAGGGCCCCAAAAATCCTCTGAGGGGGGGTGGGTCCCAAAATCCTTCCTCCACAGGTTAAGAAACCTTATTGCCATGCCTGTAAACAGCCAGGCCATTGGAAAACTGACAGCAGTTGCCCCAAGGCCAGCAATAAGGAAAATATTCCTCCAAGTAATACTCCAACACCTCCTGTTACTACTAGTAGTAATCCCCCAGGTGGTGGGAGTGCCCCCAAGAATTTGGCTGGGTTTACTTGGGAAACTCAAGTGGACTCTGGCCAAACCAGGTCCCCTAACACAGCTACTATTGTCTGTGAGAATGGCATGGGGTTCGCCAACTTCACTGCTTGTCCCAACACTTTGGGAAAGTACAGACAAGAGCCCCTCATCAATGGCCAGAACGTTAAAACCTATAGAGACACAGGGGCTAGCATCACTATGGTGACTAACAGTCTAGTCCCCTCAGGACAATTTTTACCTGGGTTCACCTATCAGGTGACCAACATTGCTGGAGTGCAGACAGATCATCCCATGGCAGTAGTAAATCTCAGCTGGGGAGGTGTCACTGGCCCCAAGAAAGTGGCAGTGTCTACAAACTTGCCTGTAGATTGTCTACTGGGAAATGATCTAGATATCTCAGCCTGGGCTGAGGTAGAACAGGAAACCCATTCCAAAATGGTAGGCCTTCCCCAAAAGGTTAGTGGGGCTGTGATAGTCACAGCCCCTGCTCAAGCAGACTTCCCTGAACAGGTTGGCAGGGCTGTGATGGTCACAGCCCACACCCAAACAGAGTTCCTTCCTGAAAAGGTTGGTAGGGCAGTGATAGTCACAGCCCAAACTCAAACAGATTTTAGTGTTGTGAAGCCTGAAACAATGGTTCACTCCACTCAGACAGAGAGTATTGGGGAGGAAGCAAAGTCTCCCTCTCACCAGACCTTAGGTAAGAGTCAGCCTCCTCAGGGAACTGACCCTACCCCTTGTGAAGGAACTGCCCCATAGGTAGTTAGGCCTAGCCTGGCAGAGCCCCTGATGTCAGTGGACCCTTCCAAGGTGCGACCCAGTCTGGGGCAGGTAACCCGCCCCTCTCTACCCTGCCTCAGTCAGCCCAGGGCTGTAGAGGTCAGGGAGGCCAGTGGACCCCAAAGGGCCCCCTGTCCACAGGAACTCCCCCATCAGCAGATTAGGGGCACCAAAGCTAGAAACCCTAGCCAGGTGAAAATTCCAAGAACTCCTGAGGGATCTCCCTTACACCTAGTTAGGAACCTCCCCCAGATGGACTCTGTTGGGCACAGCCAAACCTGGGACCTAAGGGCCCCAAACCTGACCTGTCCCTCCAGTAAGCCAACAGAAGGGACCCAGCCTCCAGCTGTAGGTAGCCAGAGGTTGACCCTGAGAACACAGTGCAACTCAGTCATGGAAAGAAAGGCATACATGCTGGATAGTGATTAGAGGAAGCTGAGCCCAACATTAGTGGAGCCTCACTTCAGTACTCCATTCCCACACCAGCCTTTTACTTTGCCAAAACACACCACAGGTAGAGATTCCTTATGGTGGAGACCCTCTGATACCCTTAGGGTGAGGGATTGCTTAGTGGACCATGAGACAGGGGATAACCATGCCAGTGCAGCTACTTCCTTATATGGCCACTTAGGCAATATATGCTTACCTGGTCAAGGATAGCCTTATCTCCTTTCGTTTGGGGGGGGGGGTTGTGTAGGAAGGTGGATACCTGACTATGGTTACCCCTAACTTTTTTGCCTTGTGTTTAGCTGGTTTTCGACTTAGTTGGCCTGGGATCCCGCTAATCAGGGCCCCGGGCTATCTGCTCCCACTGTAAAATGGACTCCACGTACTCTAGGTACATCTCCATTTGGATATTGGGTCACCCTTGTGAGTCCCTGTATAGTGTACCCTAGGTGCCCAGGGCATAGGTGCACCCAAGGCCTACCAAGGGCTGCAGCATATATTATGCCACCCCTGGCTGGCCACCTAAATTGTATGAGTAATCAACAGAGACCACCTGAAAATAAATCAGTAGATATTCCGATGTTGTTGGAATATACTCAGTGTGTTAAAATACCCCTCACACACCAAAAGGGCCCTTGGTGTCATGCTTCATCATCGGGGTCTTCCCGCCCCCGCTGCGGGACGGGGCAGTGCTGCGACAAGCGACTACGCCGGAGCACCTTTTATTTGTGAGTGCTATGTGAGTGAAATGAGGTGAGTGTCAGTGGGGTCAGGGGTGATACGAGTGAGAATAAAAAATACCTGGCCTAGTGTTAGAAAAAACTATTTAATAGGCACTGGCTGGTATCGTTAAAAAGGGTGAGTCGGAGGGCAAGAGCGGGTTACTAGTCTTGCTCTCCTGTGTGGATCAACATGTTTCGGGGCGACATGCCCCTTCGTCAGGACCGGGTATATAGATCCCCCTGTCACTCACTAATGTGCTCCCACAGATGGAGAGTGTAATGTATTATCAATGTGCATGGGGCATTGCCTCCTCATTTCAAAAGCTTATACCATCAGAATTTCTGATTTAGCTTTTACACGTGTATCTATAAAGTTTATCTATACACATTGATAATACATTACACTCGTATCACCCCTGACCCCACTGACACTCACCTCATTTCACTCACATAGCACTCACAAATAAAAGGTGCTCCGGCGTAGTCGCTTGTCGCAGCACTGCCCCGTCCCGCAGCGGGGGCGGGAAGACCCCGATGATGAAGCATGACACCAAGGGCCCTTTTGGTGTGTGAGGGGTATTTTAACACACTGAGTATATTCCAACAACATCGGAATATCTACTGATTTATTTTCAGGTGGTCTCTGTTGATTACTCATACTTTCATAAGAGGAGGATTAGCCCACCGCGGTGCTGAGTTGCACCACCTCTTCACTCCCTTTTTTTGATATCCCTTGGCCACCTAAATTGACACAACTGGCTGATCACTCAGCTGGGGCAAGGTCGTGTAATCACCCCTTGCTTAGGTATAGTATCCCTATACCTACCTTATATATAGACACATAGTAACCTATAAGTCACTCCTATGGCAGGCCTTAACAATCCTGGAGGCAGAGTGCTTGGTTAAGTGTGAGATGGTGCTCTAGCATGAGCTGAGCCTGTCTGCAGCTTTCGGAACCATGTCCTTATAGCTGTTCTATGATATTGCCATACCATATACTCTTAAGTGCATTATGAACCTCGCGGTTAAATGCTAACTTTGGTTTGGCTTTATCCAAACATGTCCTGTAAGGTATCATACGCTTTGGAATACTACCCCCTCGCCATTCCACCCTTCTAGAGGGAGAAGACATGTTGTTGCTGACTATCCCGATTAAAGTTAACCAGAGCCCCAGTGTCACAAAATGTATGCTGCTGCCACAGACGCAAGTCTGACCTCCTGCTGCGGGGAGTCCTTCCAGTCACAGAGGTTTGGACAATAGGTTTCCTGCCTGGGGAGGTGTGAGCACCACCCCAGACAGGACTTTGTGTATTGGGACAGGGAGGGCTGAATAGAATGAGACACTGCCTTGGGCACCCTAGGTGCTCCATGCATACCCTGGTTCAAACCGGTTGCTGGGGCACTCCAGCCCCAGCTCTGGTGCGAAACTGGACAAAGGAGAGGGGGTGTAACCACTCCCCTTCCTGGTCCCACCCATAGGAGGGACCTAGAAAGTAATACAGCCCCTTTTAGTTGTATAAAGGTAGGAGCTGAGTACTGAGACTTTAGATTAATCCTAAATCGAAACTTGACACGAAACTCTGGACCTTCGACATTCTGCTGAGGCTGAAGACTGAAGAATCTCCCTTGTGGCCAAGGAGTGACCACCCTGGGCAACCAGGCACCATCCAGCAAATCAACGGCTTGCTTTGTCGACGTTCCCGCCGGAACCCGAGCACAGAGCCTGACAAGACCCAGACTTCCAGACCTCTCTGACCCTCTCTTCACGACTGCAGCATAGCTGAGATCCGTGGAGGCGACGAGACACGTGGGACCGGACATCTTGGAAAGTCTGCAACTTGCTAACTGTGCAGCTCCTGAGGCATCCTTGAAGCTGTGCACTGGGGATTGAGAAACCCCGAACCCGAGCTCAACCTGCACCGAAGATCAGCCCTCCACACTCCACGAGTTCTGCGTGGGGCCCTTCTGCTTGTGTTCTGCTCGACGCGTTGTCCGGTTCCTGGCCCGTTGGCTAGAAGCCTCTGTGACGACAATCCTTTTTATCTACATCGCTGGTCTGGTTGCTCCAGACTGGCCCCTGCTTCCCTGCAAAGGTGAAGCCCCACAGACCTTGCTGGTCTGCACCAGAAGCCTTTGCTGTATCCTGCATGGGTTGCCTTTGCCAAGGCTTGTTGACTCTAATCCGGAAGTCGACCCCTCCATCTGCGAGATCCTTCGTGGGACAGCTCCTCTCCAGCACCTGGTCGTCCTCGACACCTCCTGGTCCGCGTGGCTGCAAAGAGAAGTTTAAAGACAGCACCTGATTGCTCCTCGACGTCGTCTGGTTCCTTCCTGGTTCCACCTGGTCACTGGCTAGTGACCCAGACTCTGTCCCCTCTGCTTTCAGGTCCTCTTCATCTTCGATCCACCCGGACATCTTCCTCCTGGTCGCCTGCAGCATCTTTCTTCAAGGCTCCATAGGATTCAACGGCGAAACCCGACACATCTTCACACCTGTGCACCCGCCATCCATGGGTGAGGTAACGCGAGTACTTCGGTGCTCCCAAGGGTATTAACTATCCAAGTGTCTACGTTTTTAGTTGTATCCTCCTAGCTAAACCGGAAGTGTCCTAAATCCTTCTAAATCTAACTTCTAAGTTCCCATTGACTTTGCATTGACTCACGCGTGTGTGTAAAGACACTGCACGCGGCGCCTGTGGGCCTCCTACTTTTAAACTAAGGTTCAGATAGTGTAGCCCCAGCGATTCCCTAGGCCTTTCCTTTTCTCGTGACGTGGTACTTATACCACTTTCTTAATATATGGTTTGCTTCGCCCCTAGGGCCTAACCGTAAATTGTGCAACTTAACGTATTCTGACTAAGTATCTTGTTATGTGCTTTGGCCTCTGATCTCATAAAGAGTTCAGAGGAGTGTGTTAGTAAATAAATACATATATATTTTATATATATATCCTGTGTGGTGTCCCTTCATTTGATATTTAAGGGGTTGCATATGGCAAAACAGCTGGTTTTACACGCCATCAAGAGTCTTTTAGCCTAAGAATGTTCTGTCCACGCTACCACTAGGATAGCTGGTCTATAAGGTTGACTTACAACCATCACCATAATGGTTGTTTGGACTGGTGCAAGGTGTTCACTAGAATAGTGAACATCATATACCAGGCCAACTTCTCACAACCGTGTCAAACGCCGCCAAGAGATCGGGTAATATCAGGATGGCTTGACCACCTTTATCCATGGCCCATCAGATCTCTTCAGAGGGGGCAAGCAAAGCAGTTTCAGTTCTATGTGCCCTTCTGAAGCTGTATTGGGAGCGGTACAGCAGAATATTGCTGTCAATACAAGCCATCAATTCATTATTTAATGCTTTTTCAAGGAATATGGCTGGGAAGGGAAATTTGGAGATAGGCCTGTAGCTACTAGATTCGTGAGGGTCCAGGTTGCTTTTTTTTCTCAGTATGGGTAGGATGGATGCCTGCATTAAACTACATACCCACTGGGTAAACAGTGCGCTCTGTAATAAATATCATATTCAGATATGGCAAACAGATAAAGTTGGCATGCACTTTTGGATCCGATTACCTTGACTGTAGAAAGTGCTCTTTATTATCACCTACAATGAATCCAATCACCTACCTTTCAGAACAAAACTCAAAGCTCATGTTTTCTGATTCCTACTTCACAAACTCCTACATTCCTCCTACCTGGAGGTTCCTCGAGGCATGATTCATTTAGTAAAGCATTGCTACACAAGTGCATTACTTTGTTTAAGGTTTTTGTAAGGTCTATGTCTTCCTGAGATGTTTACTGGACCTAACCTCTCCGTATGCAAAAGTAAAATACTGAGGGATTTTTAAGCAGGTATCAAACCTGGCTGCGGAACCAAAAGAGCCACACTTCAGGTAGTGGATAACTAATTGAGTGTCCAGCCTGCTGATTCTATTAGATTTGCCTTTTGCCCTTTAGATTCTACAGCACGCATTGAAAGAGGAAAATGCTTGTAGTGATTGTTTTTGTGCTGGAAGGTACCCGTCCTGCAAAAAAACAATCTTCCCATGATGCAGGCATCCTTGCACCATGTGGCAAGGGTGCCTGCACCGGCGCACGGCAGCTGTTTGTGCGCCCAGCGCAGGGGAGAGCATAGGAATGCGACATATTATTGTAAATATGTCACATTTTTGTGTGTTGGAAGTGCCGCAGCGTGGTGCAGCCAAAGGGCTTGCGTTGCCGCGCTGCGACACTTCCTTATAAATCTGCCCCAGAATTTCTACTCATCTTGCATCCCGATACAGACCTACCTGTCCAAATACGGCTAGACAGCATCACCATTCTTAAATGCAAATCTGACATCATTGATTGCACCAAATCCGTAGGTTCTATCCACACCAAGAGACGCACGCTATACAACCCACACAAATATTGCCACAAAAGCACAGTTTCACCTAAAACTTTTGAAAGGGATAACATCTTAGACACATGAACTAGATAGACCTTGAAAGATTCCAGACCCCAACGGTTTCTAAGTCTCATCATGAATGAATGACTAAAGCTTAAGAAAACACCCAGTGACCTAAGTAAGGTAATAATAACATACAGTAAACATATAGCACCAAACCAAAGTGCCTATAGATCTTCAATAAAAAGCCAGTGTCGTGCCCAGACAGTGGGCACTAGGACCCTGAACTGGAGCAACGGGCCAGGGGACACCGGACACCACTTGCGGTCAGGGGAGGGAACAAAGGACATTCAGAAGACGACCAGCAGACCAAGGGGTCAGGGTTTAGAGATGCTGTACCACACGATCTGAATAAAGGTACCTTATGATCAGCCACCGCGTCCTGTGATCTCTGGGGGTTAACGATGCGACAGCCAGGATTTAAATAAAGCCTTAATGGTTGTACATAGATGTCAACTACAAAACGGCCTGCTTGGTGTGTAAAATACTATAAACAGGCGTCCGTTACTACTTGACACAGAAACTGAAAATCTCAGTAGGACTGTATTCACTTCTAAGCTCTCAGACGCTCCTTCATAATCACAGGATCTAAGAAACATTGCACCATCTTCACAAATCCAATCTGAACCCTCGTCCCCTGATACTTCAATTGTAGATCAAGGAGCTTAGGTGAGGGGTGGTGTCAATGATAATTTGTCTTATGCCGGGCGGAGACTAGACCAGTTATAGGGCACTACCTTGGCAACTATTCCAGCTCAGGTCTGCATCTGATCACACTAGACTCTATTTTCTTCTGTGTGCAAGTCCAAAACCATTTATGATGCGAGAACCCGACTCGTTAGGATGCATAACAAAACTGTGCTGCTGCACAGAGCATAAGGACTGGTTTGATAAGGGGAAGGCGAATGTCTTTCCCCACGTAGAGATTATCCTTGTCACATAATCCCACACCCGGGCATCATAATACCATGCAGTATGGTTGATGTTTTAACACAGCCTGAAACAGAAAGTATGGCTACATAGTATGGATCAAAAAATGGTTGTGGTAATATGTTTGCAAACGTACCTGAACCCTATCTGCTGCATTTTGTCCATCCTAAACACCCTAGCCAGCCCAGATTCCGGCTCTTGAGGGGGGTTACTGTCATGCTTGTGTGAAAGAGTAGTTTCCAGCTGTCTCAGTGAGCCACCAGGGTTATCAGCAGAGTTGGGGCCCTTAACAGCTTAAGTGCCTTGGTTTGCTTTGATGCTATTAAATTCATTGTTTCCATCACACTTCAGAATTACAAAAAAACAACATGCCTCATGTAAACTTTTCTTGCTGATGGCCTATTTTTTAAACATTGGTAAAGTTCATTTTAAATATTTCAGTTTTGTAGGTTAGAAAACATTTGACCCGGTGCAAAGATTGTCACTTGGTTCAGGTTACAAAATGTTCTCACTCTGGGAAAAGAAAATTAAACACCAATCACCATGGTAAATAATCAGTGTTTTGTCAGAAGACATTGCATGACACTTGACCTCTGTCGTAGAACTCACAGCAAATACAGCAAGATAAAAACAAAATGTAAAGGCCCTTTATTAGGTCTCGCCCTGGAATACGCATCCGAAGGATGCGTCCAGGGTCGGAGACTTATAGCGAGCTGACACGGGGGAATGACGGACAAAAAACTGTCACGCGCTTCTCCCCGGCTGGATTCAGCTGCTTGCACGCGCACACTCACGCATGCGCACATCACAGCCGCGCACATCACAGTCACAGCCACACCTCCTCCCTCCCCCCCCCCTTCGCCGCCGCACCTACACACACACACACAGAGCAGGCTGTTCACAACACATGCACACGCAGGCAGACACGAGCGCACACATACAGACACACACTACACCTCCCCAGGCCCCCCCCGCCCCCCGCCGCCGCCCACACACGAGAGTACACGCACAGACAATCCCCGCGCCCCGCCCCGCCTGCAAGCTCTCACTTACCGGCTCGGTGTGCAGGTTCCTGGGCCGTCTTTTGGCACGCCGCAGGGGTCTCCTCACCACTCGGGAGCCCCGTGTTGCCTCTGTTGCCATGCAGTCTGCCCTCGCTCTTTCGCCCGGTCTCTCTGAAGCGCCCCGGGACTTCAGCGTGGAGCCTGCATGTTTCGGACGTCCTCCTCGGCGGTTACTTCCTGTTTCTTTGACGAGCCCCGCCCACGTCCAAACAAAGGCTGCCTGACTTCCAGAGTGCGCCCGCGATGAAGAGACGGCCATTTTGTCAGCACACAAGCACCTAGCACTGTGTTTATTTGCATACTGGACTGTCACTGTGCTTTCGGTAACGACGTACAGCTTCGGAGACTGCACACGTTGTAAGCATATTGTGGTGCACGTACAACAGACAGCTGAGTGCATAATCAATCTATGTGAGCAAAGAACATGTTTTCATAACCCTTGTTGGGTTATGGAGTGCTTTCGACTCATCGTCGGGGATAGTAAGCGCTATATAATGCAATGTACAATTACACTCACAATTGCTACCCAGGTGACGAGAAGGAACAAAAAAATATTAGAATATCTGCAGCGAGTCAGATGCCACGAATAATCTGCAACAAGGAAATGAAAAGAACGGCCTTGGTAGCTATTCCGGGCTGAACTATTGACATTCGCACAAGGACTTCGTGACACTGTGCAGCTCCCGGAAAGAGTCACTCGAAGTATTGAACGTAGATAATCAAGAGAGTTAACAAGTGAAAAATAATGAACTTGGAAATCATTAGCACGTGGAGCAGCGTATTCTCTCACGTTGACACCCGCTGTCATTTCCCGGAGGAGAAGGGGTGGGGGCCAATGAGCGACCTCCTCTGTGATGCGCGAGCTCCTTGTGTTCCTCGAGAATAGGCGGCCGCAAGTCAAGGACAACGACGTCGATTTATCTAAAAGCGAGGAACAAATCGTGCCGCCGCAATACAGGGAGTATTTCATTCTAAATCTAAACCCTGAATTCCTTGGTACCCGCACATCCCTGGCTCCGCTGTGTAAAATCAAGACAAACTGCACTCCTTTCTTATTGGTAGAGGGAGAAGATGTGGGCGTTTGGTAGCAGAGATGACTGAGTTCCGAATGATGAGCAGTGGAAGCTGAAAAATAAATCACATCAGTTTCGAAAACATTAAGGCTGAACCCGTGGCAGACTTTCCATTTTCTAAGGGCCGTGAGCTGGACAGAGTCTGGCCCAATCAATACTGTCAAAAAACAGAAGCAAAAAAACGTTTCCGTCTTGTGTTGTTTCTTTTGCTGTTCGGACATGTATTTTAAATAAAATTGAATTTTAATGTATTTTTAATGGATCGAGTTAAGTACTTTTTGTGCAATCTCTGTAACTACATACTGTGATGATGCTCCAAAGGTACAATAAATCTGATTTGAAGATGAATAACACTGATCCATATAATATGAAGATGACAAAGAAAATGCAAACAGTTTTTGCAGTACTTTGTGGATCAAATGTTTCGCTGTAAAGATGTCGTCGTCTGTTTCTGGACTGCATTCGCTGTGTATGTAGCTCACTTTCTGTTGGCAAATCCAGGAACGTTCTAGAATGTTTTCCAGCTTGGCCACTCTAGCTTAAGCACTTCCACGTTTGCTCGACCAATCAGAAGAACACATGAAGGTCAAAATGCTAAAGTGTTGTTAAAATGGACAAAGTACATTAATTAAATATATATAATTCTGAATCCTCTGCTAAATAAGAGATTGAGCGCAAACTGGGTTTGAGACAGTTTCACAGTTTCTGAGTCAAGTGCAACTTGAGCTTGGACCTGGAGTTCTTCTCACACAAATCTCTCCAGGTATTACGAGGGGGAATTTACGGGAGGGAAACAGTTCAAAATGGCAGTCGTGTTCTGTTTTAGCTACCTTTTTATGCAAAAAAAATTAAAATAGTGCATAAATAAAAATAAAAACATTGCCATTTACAGTACTAGTAGCTCAAACTTAAATAATGCGAGACCTATTGCATTGCAAATGCTTGTTTCTTTTATCACCTTCTGAATCCCTGCAAGGCTAACTTGGGGGGGGGGGTGCAGCACCTCCCTCACCTTTACTTCCAGCACCCCTGTTAGCATGGTATATGACCAGTTTAACATAACCACCTGGCTCTGTGAACACTAAGTTACCTTAGGTAGCCAAGACACTGCAAACTATTAGTTCCATTGGCTTGGAGAGCTTGGAATCCTATTTCTCGCTGAGGACAGCAAGGCCTGTCTCCTTTCTCCCTCCTGTGTCATTCAAGGGGGAGTCTGCATCATGAACCAATCAGAAGACAGTGTTACAGCTCAGGGAGCAAGGTCGAATCTCATCACGGAACATCACTTCTGTCAGACGAAGGTTAGTGCTTATGTGCGCGAGATTTCTGCTTCAAAATGGCCTCTTCCTGGCATGGAGCAGTGAACAAAATGTGCTACCAACTATAGTACCAACTATATTTTTATTCCTGTTTTAGGTTGTAAAACTACAGAACTCCATTGACCACCTGACTAGACGTGAGCTATACAAACACTTTTAATTTAAAAATAAATATTATTCAAGCAGACAGACATCTTTAGAGCATCATCATCTCAACAGCTAAGGCCTCACATTTTAAAGCAAGCCCGGAGGCTGCTGTTACGAATATCTATATTTGCTCGAGCTATATTGCAGCCAAGAAGTGTAATAAAACTATACTTCGCAGAAGCCAAGAGAAGTTAAAAACTCAATTCAGAAAACGTTTTAACTTCGACCTATCAATTGTCCCGCGTCTCTAGAATTTTCGCGACCGTGACCAGCAAATCCTCTTGTGTTGTTGTTTGCAGGTGAACTAACTACCTCTCTCGCTTGTATAACATTTCTATTCTTTTGCATTAATGACCTGTTCATTTAAAAAGTTTATATTGTTCTAGTAGCGTTCCTTTTCCTTTTCAATGAAGTGCCCTCTCTCCCCTGCCTCGCACTAATGTGCCAGTTCAAGCAGATGTGTTTTCTCTCAACTGTTTTTCCAGTCAGCTCTCTGCACTAGACAAACGGAGCAGCTCTTTACCTTAAGCCAGTCGGTTTAAAGCGCCTGTATTTATGACTAGGCACTCACACAGAAGATGTGGTGCAGCGTCGAGAGCTGCCGACTCGGTAGCTGGGTGTCCCGGTTCTAGTTTCGGCATCGTCATCCTGTGATTCTGGTCAAATCACTTAACCTCCCTGTGTCCATGGACAGCGCCTGGTTACACTCACTGGTGATAAGGCACGCTATATAAATCTGCAAACAAACACACCACAGTGAACTGTATCATTATCAAAATCAAAAATACTTGAGGAGGGTTACCTCATTTTGTTGAATCCTATTACTATCCACAAGACAGAATGTTGCATTGCCACTGTCTCACTTGGGTGTAGGATTTTTCACCCAGGTAAATCGGTGAAAATCACTGTGCCCTTGTGGGATATATTTTCGGGTCCTCGCTCACAGGTACCACATATGGCTTGCTTCCTCATCGGACCCTCATCCCGCTCACCTAGTATGGGGGGACGGGCTCAACACGTTTGTAAGTGGAGTACCTTGGCTATGTGGTTTTAGGGATTGTGAGAAGAAATTAAAATTGCCTGTCGGATCCTACTACTTTTTTAATGGTTGGTCCATTGGCAATGTAAAAAACTGTGCGATGTCATGGAAAGTAAAGACCCTATACATCTGAGGTCGACATTTCAGCCACTAGAATCGCCCATGTGAGTTGGTCGTCTTTCTTTAGGACATTATTTTTGCGCTAATCCCTATAAGTGTAACTGGCTTTTATCGCCATGTATATCGGTCTTTTTAAAACCTTTTTAAGAAAGGCATGCACGCAAATCATACACACCAGTATTTTGGACTTTTTCCTTTTTGCATTGATCTGAGCTGGGGAGTGAGAATCAATAGCATTATGCAGTAATGAAATATCTATTTTTTATGCATTGTATGTATTTTCTCCCATGCAGTTGTTCATCTTGTCATGCACACTTGTGTTAAAAAACTTTTATAGTCTATATTACAGGTTCAAATAAGTAGCAGGCATTTATAATAAGATCAAATGATATTGCATACCATGCATGTGATTTCAAAAGTGTACATAATCTACACCTACTTGGCCTATTTAGTCAAGGCTTCATAGAGTTAATCTGGGCTCTCCTTATAGTCACTCTCTGTTGGGACAAATAGGGACATAAACTCAAGATTAGCGTGTATATTAGGGGCTCTGAAAAAGGATTTTTAAACAGAAGGTGCATCAGGGTCTCTCCTGTTTTTGTATTACTTACTTCGTCAAAGGACAGCACCTGCGTCTTTACCTATCCGGGTCTCCGCAGCCTGTATCAAGGGGCAGAAGCCGGCTGTTACCGGTTTTATCTTTTTTCCCGGCACGTGACCATCACATGAGTGGGAGTTCTACGAAAGAACTACAAATTTCTTGGGAATTGTAGCTGTAGGCTTTTTCTTCCTCTGTAGGATGTGAATCGGTGTCTTATTGGTCTTTGTCATGTAGATTAATAGCCAGTATTTTAGGCTCAGACTCATAGTAGTGATTACATCGTAAATTACAGGTCTTTGTTTCTTGAAGAGAAAATTACTTCCTTTTCTTTGTCATGTGATAGTCACATGATCAGCTTATGAACTACAGAGCTACTAAATGTATGGGAATTGTAGTCTTCCAAGCATATGGTGTACATCCATCATATTGAGTACTGTGCCCGTGTTGGTACTTGGGTAATTTAGTTCTACACTTAAGATTCATGGTGTTGTCATGCGTGATCTTCTGTTTATCTTATAGGATGTTTCCCATGGATATTTCATCGTTTAGTCCTTTATGTTGTGTGGACAATGTATAAATCTACTGCTGTTCTTTTTAAAAAAAGAACTCTATGTCTCTTAATTTGCTTGGACTTGTTCTAGAACTATCCACCTGAGTTCTTGTGCTTTATGACCTTTTGTGATGTAATATTCTACAATTTATGTTGTTGCCCATCTGCAACGTAAATTGCTTCGATGTTCTCCTATTCTGACACTCACTTTTCTTATCATCATGCATATATATAACGCAAATCACAGGGACATGTTATCATATAGATCACTTGCTTTGAGGTACAGTTAGTGGGTTTGCGTAATACCCACTTTGTATGTAGTCCCGGATCTATTTCCTTAGTAGATGTCATCGGGTGGCAGACACTGCATGGTGCACAGGGGTAATGACCTTTTATTTAAGAGAATCCAAAAGTGTTAAGTATAGTGTTTTTTGTTCTCAGCGTAGTTCTTAGTCTTGTGTGCACTACTGTGTCTTTTATACTTTTTGCTCTTTTGTGTGAAAACAGTGGGTAGTCCCATTGTCTAGATCCTATAATCAAGATTTGCCAGTTGCGTCTTATAATTTTCTTGACTTATAATGAGGCGATGTGGTATGTAGGAAGGTCAATTGGGAAAAAAATATCGATTTGCGTCACTTTTTGTGAAGCAAACACTCCACAAAATCTTAGTAAATATACCCCGTAATGTTAAAATACACTAAACAAAAAGCAGGGGGCTTGACAGGGGCTTAAGGGGAAGTGAAAAAGGAGAGTTATGCGGATTAGTAGGGGTACAAGGTGAGAGAAAACACATTTTGTGAAATAACCAACACTTTTTTCATTCTCTTTCCAAACAGAGAGAGGGAGTGTGTGTGTGTGTGTGTGTGTGTGTGCGCGTGTGTGTGTGTGTGTGTATGTGTGCGCGTTTTTAGTCTGTGTGTGTAAAAATTCCTGGTGAAATCCAACAGACACCTCACCATACCCGACTGAAAGCGCCTGTACCCAACTATTTATCACAAAATACATTTATTAGGGGGTGTAACACCCCAAACACCCCCCCATGACAGTAGACCCCTGGAGGTAGAGAGACCTTGAGCGCACTCACAAAATATGTAGGTGTAGCTGCATCAACAATCTTAGGGCATTCAGATATGACAACGATAAACTTGTTGAACACCACTTTGGACAAATACTGCCAGGAAATCTCCTGATCCTGCCTCACTCACATATTTGCAACCAGGAGAGTCTTGCAACAACCGGTCTGGTTTCCTTTTCTCTGAAGTTCATGGAAAATAAGTTGGGTAAATCTCTAAGGAGGTGGAGTCTGAGCAAGGAAAGACGGACAAACCTCCACAGATGATGCAGATTCCCACAGAGATATGGAAAGAAGTTGCAGTAGATTTCTTTGTGGCAGTCGTGACTGGCCGACACCCACTGGTGGTCATTGCTGAATCTTCCCATTTCCTTGAAGGTAATGGCTGTTACTACCACAGCTCCTCATGTAGTCATATCCGTCAGTCATACCAGTTTCTTGCTATTTGCTATGATCTTGGTCTCTTTCCAGTTGTTGTATTATTCCTAATTGATGCTCTCACCCAAAAAATAATTTCCTTCACTGGTTGCAGTCAAGGAGATTCTACGTGAGCCAAACAGGTGAGTTGAGCAACAGTTCTTTCACTTTCCTGGATTTATGGGATATTTAGTCTCTGTTATACTTTCGGCAGCTAAAAAAACTAAACAAAGAAAGAATAAAACATGCCACTGTGTTTTTAAAACAGAAATCAGGACTTTCTAACACTTGTTTTGTAAGGAAAATCAGAATTTTACAATTGAGATCTTTAAAAATACATGAAAATCTTTACTTTGTGTTTCACCGCAAAATGTTGAAAATTTCAAATTTAATCTTGAAGGTCTTGTGTGGCCACCACACGAGTTTAAAAAATGTCTGAGAAAGACATTTTCACGAAAATTCTGTGACTTAGCAGGATTTCATGAAACATTAAGGACTGCCTTTTTAGTGGCAGTTTCCTTCCACCAGACAGATAGTAGATGTCTGTGGTGTGTAGAACTTTAAACGCAATCTTACTATGATAATGTTGTTGTCCTACCTCAACCTTCTATATTACCAAGATGTATTTATTGTTACATGTTAATTAGTAGATTGTTCTTTCTCTGTCTTCTTTGTGCATCCTTCGACAGGTGCTGAGAGTGTTTTGCTCAGCCTAACAGCCAGGCGAGGTCTCAAGGAGAGGTTTAGGGTTGTGCTTAAAAATGTCAATCAAGCTCCTCTTAACTGCAAAGCAAGCTATACTTAGTGGATTTGTGCTGTATATCTCAGTTCATGGCAGAGTTCTCTGTCTGGACAGGCCTTGCTAAAGAGCTAATACAAAATACGTTATATCCGTACTAAATATGAGAGATTGTTTGGATTTTCGTTGTATAACAAGTATTGCTATGGATTTGTGAGATGTGCTGACCAACATTAGTTATTATGATATAGAACAACAACAGAACTTGAGCCTTCATAGTGTCTTTCTAAATTTGGCAAGTTTTTTAGGTTTGAAGGTTGATTTAGTTATGATATATTTTATGTTATTGATTTCAACCGAAATTTAGTTATAGAAATGGATGGGTACTCCTGGTGGATAATGTAAAATCTGAAAAGCATTGAGAATTAGGTAGCGGAAAATTATTTGTGGAATGCTGATTAGCTTGAATTATTAATTTTTTATACATGTGGATTATGTGGGTGATTTCATAGAGTTACTTGAAAAAATAACTACTTAGAATAAGGAAAAAAATATATTAAAAATTAATGTTTGAATGGTATTGACTCCTGACCAGAGCAATCTGAGCATAATGGACTCCCATGCTCATGTAAATAATAAGCAGTAAATAACCTTATTGATGGGTTATTTAAAATCAATGCAATACAGTTACAAGACCAACTATTAAAAACAGTACAGGAAATATTACATGCTAGGCAGAACCCAGCCCATCAAATAGAACCCAAACATTTCTGTTAGTCACAGGAACTGCATTGTTAAAATAACGGCTAGGGCGGTCGACCGGGGAACCGGGTTCGAATCTCGGCAGTGACGCTCAACATTCTATGATTCTTGGCAAATTACTTAATCTCACCATGCCTAACAAAAGAAAATGAATGTGTCCGTCTGTAACGTAACTGGTGCGCATGTAAAGCGCTCTGATACCTTTGGGTCTAGTTCGAGCTATATAAAACTCCCCCCCCCAATTTAATTGAACAGTGCTATAATCAAGACAAGAAACCATTAAGAATCCATTAAGCAATCACAATCAAATGTCCGCATTTGGCGATGCAGGGCCAAATGTTTACTTACCTCTAAACGGATGTAATCCGTAGTTTACTACCCCCCACCCTGCCCCTCGCCCGCCCCACGTCAGTGTCCGGCAGCACTCCCACCACGGGCCGCTACTGGGTACCTCTCCTATCACTCAATTACTTTATGCTTGTTTTTGACCCTGTACAGCACTCCACTGCCTTTCGGATATGTTGGTGCGACAGAAATAACAATCACATTCATACATTTTATTTAACATACATTCTAGTACAATTTAAAAGATAAACAGAACAAAATATCAAGTGTACAAATGTATCCAAAGTACAGATCACAACAAGAGTAACAAGCATTTGCAATGCAATAGGTCTCGCATTTACGCTGAGGTACTGGGTTTTTAACAACCGGTACAGAACCGGTAACCCAGCGGTGCCAGGGGATCAACACACCAGAGACCTCGGGTTCTCCTGAGTCAGACCTACAGAAACTTCAGAGTCTTCCAGGTGAAGTCAAAGATTAGTTTATTGGCTGCAACCAAGGTGACAGGGTCCTAGAAGTACAATACAAGTATATTCAGGAGACTGCACACTTTCACAAAGTCAGGCTTCTCTTCTTATACCCAATATTCAGCCTTGAGCAAAACATTCCTTGGATTCGTGGTATTTCATTTATGGTTACTGATTACAAAAGAAAAGCAGAGTCATGATGACATGTACATATTTCACGTCGTGCTGTCCATAACAAATCATCCGGCAAGACCCAACATTTCATCAGATATCACTGGACCCCTAATAAAAGTGGTCACCTCCCCATCATAAAGCAAGTGAGGAAAAGGAGTGCAGAAAGATGTGAGCGAGATATGGCAGGTGTGCGCGCTGTAATGGTTTTATGGCTGGTTGAGCCTAGATGTTATCTTGCTCGACCACTGGGAGGGAACTGACCTAACGAGCTCGGCCTGGGGCAATGGTTCTAACTTGTACTGGGGTCAGAGAGAAGTCGATTAAGGAGTATGTGTCCTTGTGGAATCAAATTCGACTGGATTAAGGCCTATGTAGAGGGCAACATGCAACTAAGGGTTTAGAAGGTAAATGACGATTTCGAGGTGAAATCGTCACTCGAATATGCCGAAAATACATGTACTTGATGTACTCGTCATTCTCGGTCTTTTGATACCAAATTCGTCCTATTTCGACGAAGTTTTTATTCTCGAGTCCAGTACTATAATATGAATCCAGATTTTTCAGAACCACAGACCCTCCTTTTGCCCTTACATAGGCAATTAATCTATCCTCATGTTAATCTGAGTCCAGATCTATATTCCTAAAGTCATTGAGATGTTGCTGCAACATCATTCTAGTGCTGAGCTCATGTCTTGACACAGGCTTCCTTACACATGATGTAACACAGAGGCCACATATTGCAGGAGCACACTGTATGCATAGACAGAACAGGAAAAGAATGGCTAAGACCATCCCAATGACCATCAGAATTCTCCATCCCCAGGCAGATATCAGTCCCCAGAACCATCCCATTAATGACCAATCTCCTTTATCCACATGGATAGATTCGGAAATCTTATGTAGTTTGGAGATGGCCCCGTACACTGTTGGAGCATTATCTGGAATAAAAATGCAACAACTGGACTGGATCAATTTGCATACTCTACCTCGGTCCGCCAGTATCACATCCAAAGCGACCCGGTTTTGAAGGGTCATCAGTCGATCCGACTGGAGCTCAGCAGTCAGGTTACTAAGGGCACCAGCAGTTTCGATCACGGTGGATTCAACTACCCTTGTCAATTGCCTTATGTTTCGGCTGTTAATCATGGCTCCCCAGAACGGCAGAACACCCATTGCAAAGTCACCAAATTCTTGACCTGCAGTGTCTTCTTTACTCAAAACACCTCTAACTACCCTTGTCCGATGGTAATCCGCCGCTGCTGTGTAGGTGGGAGGTAACAGGAATGAAACAAAACATGAGCCCGAGAAGTCAGGGGGCAACCATGTATAGGCTCTATCATGGCAGATGAAATAAGTACCCTTAGCAGCTAAAAAGGCAGGGGAAGTCTGAGATCCAAAAACGTACGTTTCTGTACAGACACTCTTCCCTAGCTGAGCTCTGGGATTCTTACCAATGCCTTGCAGACACAGGTGACCTTGATGGGGTACGATCCAGATAGGGGACGGTCTCTTGGCTTGCTGTTTCTCACTTACTGTAGTGCCATATCCGGTCACATTCCAACCTACATATGCAAGTATCTCATCATCTGGGGTATCTTCGTAAGAAGTTACTTCCTTGATCATGTCAACTATACCCTTGACTAAGGCGCTAGTCTTGAGGTTGTCTTTTACCGAGCGTAGGGGTTGGATTTCTCGTGCATATATGAACATTGTCCTATATGCCCATACTGACCCATTGCGACTAAATGGCAGGACCAAATAGGGGATACCTCTATCCGTGGTGTGGGGCATGAGACCACACACCCAACAGTTGGTTGTGTTCATTACAAGTTGGTGTTGGTGTAATAGCTGAACGAAGGAGTTATTAATGAATTCTAATCTCCTATTTGATTCGTGGTCAGGCAAAGGGTGGAAAGAATGAGAGGAAACAGTAGGAGGAGGTGTGGGTGATGTAGTGGGCGCAAATGTCACATGAAAAGAGAATAAAACATAGCTTATCAAAAAGACCATTACGCTAAATAGCATAAAAATACACATTATTATAAAAATTCTCTTCCTCATTGTTTTCAAAAGTCTCTGCTTAAAGTTCATTTGTTTGGCAGTTCTCTCCACATCAGGAAACTCCATCCTCTCTAAGGTGCTGCCCGCGGCGGTAGGTTGTTTCTGCTAAAGGATGCTTCCGTCAGTCTAGGGTGGCTCCCTTGGACCAACTGGAACCAGCGACCTATCGTCGTCAGCTGCACCCAAAAGTCTTTAATCAACCGCGACCCTAGCAGCGGAACCCGGATGGCGGTTCAAGAAAAACAAAAATAAGCAAGTTACCTAGATGGGAGAATCTGCACTTTCAAAAATAGGATTTGGGGGAAAAAAAACTCTTTATTAGTCCACAGGTTTTTTTCTCGGTTCATAAAAATAGATCATTTTTACTTTAGTCTGTTTTTCTTGGTCGTAAATTATAGCGTCTTTTCCCGGGTACTGTCTGGTCCAGAAATAGTAGCTCAGGTTCCACAGAGTTCAATTGTTCTGATGGTGGCGCAGTGTCTTGAAAAATGTTCCCACTTTCACAATCAGGATTAGCTTCTTTTACACGTCCATCAGTTGTGCGCTTTGAGTCAGTGCCTCCTGTTCGGACCCATTGGTCATGTGGCAGAGGGAAAGGTATTTTCTTACAATGGATCCCGTGGACCCAATTGGCCTTCCCCTCCACTCTAACAGTCGACCTTGTAGACAGGAGGACGAGGTGAGGCCCGGTCCATCTGGGCTGGTCGTTTCTTGTTCTTTGAAAGTGGCGGACAAGCACCCAGGAACCGGGGTCAATGGAGTGACCCGGTGTCTCAGAGACCGGAGGCAAGGTGTTGTGGACCTGTTGATATAAAACACGCAATTTAGCCGTCAATTCATACAAATAGTCAAGCAAAATGGGGTGTTGCAGCTCGCTAAACTTCGTGGGCCTAGGCACTCCCCATATGTTGGCTGGTCGACCAAAGATTATTTCATAGGGGCTGAGTTTCAATCGCGAATGCACAGTCATTCTGGTGGATAGGAGTGCTAAAGGTAGAGCGTCAGGCCATTTAAGACCCGTGCTCGCTTGGATTTTGGCCAATTTAAGTTTAAGCGTGCCATTGTAACATTCCACTAATCCAGCTGATTGGGGGTGATTTGCAGCGTGGAACTTCTGCCTAATGCCTAGCCCTTCACACACTCTTTTCATCACACAACCCACAAATTCACTTCCGTTGTCCGACCAGACCATTCTAGGCATTCCGAACCTGGGGAAGAACTCTTTCACAAGGGCTTTCGCTGTGGACAAGGCAGTATTGTCCCTTAGGGGATAGGCTTCTACCCATCTTGAGAAGGCACAAACAACCACAAGCACATATTTTAAGTTGTTGCACCTCTCCATGTGTATGAAATCTAGCTGCAAAACCTCGAACGGATAAGTAGGAGGTGCAAAATGACCAGCTGGAGTTGGGGTTCCCCTACCAGGATTGTGCTTCAGACATACCATGCAATTCTTGACAACATTCTCTGCACACTTGGGAATCCCTGAATTCTTCCACACTGGGGCCAACAACTCGCAAATCCCTTTCGCGCTGATATGGGCCATCCCATGAGCCATTGTAACCACTGCAGGCACATATGCATCGGGTAACAACCATCTCTGTTGCTTTGTCGATTCAATCCAACAACCATTTGCATCCATTCTCCCTGTACTTTCTTTCCACATGCTTAACTCTTTCTCCGTGGCCTCAGCTTGGATAGACTTCACACTTTCTATCGTGTCTTCACATATTCCAACATCACCAGTCCATCTTTCTGGGCTCGCAACATACATTCGGCTCATCATATTCCTTGCAGTTTCCTTTGCAGTTTCATCAGCAAATGCATTTCCACGACCAACATCATCAATCACTTTCTTGTGTGCACTACATTTCACGATCGCTACTTTCAGGGGCAACGTCAGTGATTCAAGAAGCTCATTCACCAACTGACCATGCTGAATTTTAGCTCCATGCGAAGTCAGGAACCCACGTTCTCTCCACAATCGTCCAAAACTGTGAGCCACTCCAAAAGCATACTGACTGTCGGTATAGACAGTCACTTTCATTCCTTTGGATAACACACATGCTCTCGTTAATGCCACGAGTTCAGCGGCTTGAGCTGAACCATGTGGTATTCGCGCAGTTTCAACGATTGTGTGCAAAGTTGTGACAGCATATGCTGTAGTCACGTTACCATTTGGGAGTTTAAAGCATGAACCATCCACCCATAATGTACCATCACATTCAGCAAGAGGAGTGTCGAATAAATCAACTCTTCCTTTTGTCTCTTCCTCCGTTCTGAGGAAACAATCGTGCTGTTCTGAAGCATCCGATTCCTCAGCAATTGGTAACAATGTGGCTATGTTCAGGGTACTGCACCTTTTGATGTGCACATGGCTCGCTAGTAGCGTCAATTCATAACTGGACAGTCGAGCACTAGTTAAGTGCTGTGTCTTGGTCCTATTTAACAACGTGTCTACTGCATGCGGGACCATCACGATTATTGTATTATTCATTACTAGACCTGCAGACTGTCGAATAGAAACAGCTGCTGCTGCTGTGGCCCTTAGACAACTTGGCAATGCTCGTGCTACTGGATCTAAAGTTGACGAAAAATAGGCGCATGGCCGCTGTCTATCTCCGTATAACTGAGTCAGCACGGACAATGCACAACCCTCCTTCTCGTGGACATATAATGTGAAAGGCTTACTGTAGTTGGGGTTACCTAACACAGGGGCCGAACATAATGCTGTGCGTAATTCGAGAAAACTTTTCTGACACTCATCAGACCAAGGAATGGGATTGGGTGTATTTGTACATGTTAATGCCAATAAGGGTTTGGCTAATAACGAAAAATTTGGAATCCACTGTCTACAGTACGATGTAATGCCCAAGAAAGCGCGTACTTCTCTCTGCGTTCTTGGCACATTCAATTTAGCTATTGCCTGAATTCTTTCTGGGGTCAGTTTCCTTCCCTCCTTCGATAAGAGAGGACCTAAGTAGGTCACTTCTTGTCGGCAATATTGGAGCTTGGAAAGTGACACCTTGTGATGTAAATCACATAGATGACGCAGTAGTGCCAACGTGGCCATTTTACATATTTTCTCAGTATCCGCAGCTATGAGCAAATCGTCCACGTACTGTACGAGAGTGGAACCTTTGGGCAAAACCATTGCGTCGAGCTGACTTTTCAGAGCTTGACTGTATATTGAGGGGCTTTCACAATAGCCTTGAGGGGCGCGTTTAAAGCGGAAACTGCGACCACCTAAACTAAAGGAAAAAATATCCCTGCTTTCCTCAGCAATCGGGATACTGAAGAAAGCATTCTTCAGGTCAATCACCGAAAACCAGGATGCAGAGGCTGGAATCATAGTCAATAATGTTGTAATGTCGGGGACAACTGGGAATTGTGGCACCACTATCTTATTTACTTCTCTAAGATCAATCACGAATCGATACACAGGCGGCTGAGAAGGGTCAGTTCGTTTTAAAACAGGCAGAACAGGATTATTGCAAACATTTCCCCGTGTTTCTTCAATTACGTCTTTCTCAATCAACTCGTAAACAATCGCTAGCAAAGCTTTTTCGCCCTCATTGGATATTCTGTATTGGGGAATTCGTGGCATTTTGACATTCGGCTTCAATGTTACAACATATGGTGGAATTTCTAAAAGACCTACATCATTCGGACCAGTAGCCCAAAGAATATCTGGAAGAAGTGCCAATTCTGCTGGAAGTGTATTTCTCGACAAATACATGGGAGAAACCACTTTCCTACCTAAAGTCAGTTGTACTCCTGAAGGAGAACAGTACAGAGTCGCATACAATATTTTTAGCAAATCTAAACCTAGCAGATTTTCACCACAACCTGTTGTCAAAATAAGGGGTGCTTCCAATTCACAAGGACCAACAGAAAGAGATAAAGGGTCAGAAATCGGATTTCTAACCGGGGCGCCAGAAAAACCTACGGAAACGTTCATTTCGCCAGACAAAGGTGCGCCAGGGAGTTTGGAGTGCATAATAGAACTCTTTGTAGCACCAGTATCCAACAGAAAAGGTTCTGACACACCCGATGTAATCACCTCAACGTAAGGTCCACTCTGATCTACTGGAACTGAAACAACTCCCTCTCCTTGTCTAAGGCTGTCCTAGCAATCATTATTCTCCCACTGCTCATTTTCTGTGTAATACTCATCAACGTAGTATTGAGCTGTCCTGTCAGATACGTTATTTTGCTGGTCAAACCTGTTCATAGAGTTTTGTGGTGGAAGGGGACGTGCGTCCTGAGGGGTGTTTCCACGCCCTCTACCTCTAGGCGCTTGCTGACTACCACGACCTCTTACGCCAGAAAATTAATTTGTACGTTGCGGCAGGGCAGGACAGTCATATTTGTAATGACCCTCTTGTTTGCAGTATAAACACTGGTTGGGGCCTACGCGGTTTTGATTGTAATCGAATCTCTGCAAGTTTCTCTGAGGCTGCTGAAAAGTGTTCTGGTAGTGATTCGGACCATTATTATTTTTATTACCACCACCACGTGGAGGATAGGCTTGCTGTAGCAAAACCTTCGTTTTGAGTTCTCTAGTTTTCTTCTCTACTTTATCTTTCTCATCCTTGTCTCTATTCTCGTAGTACTGTGCGGTAGCTAATATCTGGGCTGAAGATGAGACTGCCCAAGAACTTTCCGAATCTTTTAATTTCCTACACAAGTCTGGAAGTAGATTGTGCACAAATTTATCGACGAACAATCTCTGACCACCTTCTGTGGTCATATCTTGACCGCTGTGGTCAATGAATGTTTCTTCAAATCTGGTGAAGAAATCCGAAACAGTTTCTTCTTTCTTTTGCTTGCATGCAGATAACTTATCCCAATTTACGCGTATCGCAGGCATTATCGTTTTCATGTAATCTACTATTCTACCAGGTAGTTCCGCTATCAGAGGCTCAGGCTTGGCACCACCAACTTGTCGTGCATCTGCAGCAGTAATATTAGCCCATGTGTCACCTAATTCCTGTCATGATCTACATGGCGAATTTTTCCCCATAAAGGCTGTGGAACAACGTTCCCGAATAACATATCGATATCGGCCAAATTCATTATACATGACCCAGCAGTTTGCGACAATTCTTTATAGTACCCTGCAGGATTTTTACGCGGATCTGGTAGTGTTTGTTTGAGTGCTAAAACTTCAGCTCGTTTCCATGGAACATGTACCCATACTCGGTGAAAGTGGGGCAGGACAGGTGGGACAGCTGTCGCGTCACCCTCTCTCCACTGTGGGGGAACTTCTCTCATAGGGTATTGTCGTGCTTTTTCCTACTAGATGCACTATATTCGGATGGTGACCCAGAACTACTTCCCTTACTTCGATATGATAATAGCATTTCAACTGCTTTTTCTACATCGGGACCTACAATCATACCCAGAATAAATTTAAACCTTATACGACACATCTCTTGTGGGAGGCAATCCTGATCATTGTCTTCTAAATCCTCGCAAAGAAAAACACACATCTGTTCGAACACATATCTCTGTGTCGCTGTTTCCCATTGATGGAAAACTTCCATGACAGACTGTAAATCATATTTTGCAGTGTCCATGACCCATTTCCGAGCTAAATTATTCAGGGAATCTCTCTCTTGATAATCAGGCAGTTGACTTCGCAACTGTCTTCTACTTATGTTAGGGGTCGTAGCAGGCGACCCGAAAAGGGGTAAAAGAAGATTAGTAACAGTGCTGGCCATTTTCTGCCGAAGGGAAGGTGAAACGGAAGGACAAACAGATGAAAAAACGGGGTGAGATAAGGCTGTGGTAGAGATGGCAGAAGAGGTATGAGGAATAATAGAGGGGGCACTAGGCAGAATCGTAGAGGGAGCATTAGGAGACGTAAAATGTACAGTAGGCAACATCGTAGAAAACACAGGTGAAACAGAAGTTGTCGGTGGGCTTGAAGGAGGCTGCACCGAAGAAGTAGGAGCCAGCTGAAGAACAGCTGGTGAGTGCTGTGGAAGAGCCAGAGGCGCAGTTTGTGCAACTAAAGGTTGCGGGGGTGCTGTAGCATTCTGCGCATAGGGGGGTGGCGAAGTTAATAATTGCGACATTAATTGGTCTTTTTCACGCTCTTTTGCTGTCCCTTGCTGAAGAGACGGCAAAACTGGATAACACTTATCTATTGCCATTTTACGTTGCCTGTGCAATTGCTCATTTATCTGCTCTTCCTCATTATCTTTAAACTGCACTGCAGCTTGCATTACTGAAAGTCCCCCTTCTCTCTTATTTTTCTTAGCTAATTTAATCTCTTTTTGTTTGGCTTCTTTGCGCCATATGCGGAAAGAGTCAAACATCGCCGGCCGGGCTTTCCTTTTGAAGAGTTTAACTTCAAGGTTGTCTAATATTTCAGAATCAAAGCTACCATATTGGGGCCATTTTAAAACACCATCTTTCCTAGTGTATTTAATCCATACCTCGTTGTAAACGATGGGGCCTACCCCATGTTTAATGTACAGCTCGTAAGTCGGAGTTCCAATTGGAGGAACCGGACATGAGTCCTCCAATCGGGAGTCCCTATTATTACTACCAAGACAAAACCAATTCCCGAGTCTAAGACTAGGCATCCTTTCTCTCTAGTCTAGTTCCAAAACTTCAAAGGATTTATCGATTACGATATTTCTCGTGAAAACACGAGTCCTTCGGTTATGGTGCTTGCAAGAACCAATAAAAAACCTTTATGTATCTCCAAGATACCACAAAGTAAGTCCAACTAAGGACTGGGAGACGCTCCACTTATACTTAACTGAAAGATATCGATGGCTTCACCAGAAGACTCGTCTCAGCGTTTCGCTCTACCGAAAATTTCAAGGGTCCAACATCAGGGCGATAGCCAGGGCAGCAGACCTTGTAGCCGTCGGGAAGCGGGGAACCTCGCAGTAAAGACCTTCGGACCACGTCGACATGCAGGGGTCGATGAGGTGGTGGGCCCTCCTCCGGAATTTTCACACGAAGCTCCTCACGATCTTCAGGCTGATTGGTACCACTGGAATCGCCCCAAGCGCTGGGCGCCAAATGAGGTACTGGGTTTTTAACAACCGGTACAGAACCGGTAACCCAGCGGTGCCAGGGGATCAACACACCAGAGACCTCGGGTTCTCCTGAGTCAGACCTACAGAAACTTCAGAGTCTTCCAGGTGAAGTCAAAGATTAGTTTATTGGCTGCAACCAAGGTGACAGGGTCCTAGAAGTACAATACAAGTATATTCAGGAGACTGCACACTTTCACAAAGTCAGGCTTCTCTTCTTATACCCAATATTCAGCCTTGACCAAAACATTCCTTGGATTCGTGGTATTTCATTTATGGTTACTGATTACAAAAGAAAAGCAGAGTCATGATGACATGTACATATTTCACGTCGTGCTGCCCATAACAAATCATCCGGCAAGACCCAACATTTCATCAGATATCACTGGACCCCTAATAAAAGTGGTCACCTCCCCATCATAAAGCAAGTGAGGAAAAGGAGTGGAGAAAGATGTGAGCGAGATATGGCAGGTGTGCGCGCTGTAATGGTTTTATGGCTGGTTGAGCCTAGATGTTATCTTGCTCGACCACTGGGAGGGAACTGACCTAACGAGCTCGGCCTGGGGCAATGGTTCTAACTTGTACTGGGGTCAGAGAGAAGTCGATTAAGGAGTATGTGTCCTTGTGGAATCAAATTCGACTGGATTAAGGCCTATGTAGAGGGCAACATGCAACTAAGGGTTTAGAAGGTAAATGACGATTTCGAGGTGAAATCGTCACTCGAATATGCCGAAAATACATGTACTTGATGTACTCGTCATTCTCGGTCTTTTGATACCAAATTCGTCCTATTTCGACGAAGTTTTTATTCTCGAGTCCAGTACTATAATATGAATCCAGATTTTTCAGAACCACAACGCGTCTTAGCTATTGGCATTGTAAATGACAATACCTTTTATTTATGTTTTGAATACCAAAACATAAAAGGCATTGTCATTTACAATGCTAATAGCTGAAACTTGCGTAAATGTGAGACCTATTGCATTGTACAACAAGCATTTCTACTTACCAATAGACGTGAAATCGTACTTCGATTGGGACTGATGGCAACGGAGATGCCTTCTTCCGGTTCCGACGGCTATGGGAGGTTGTTGAAAAAAAGGTGTGGGGCTGCCTTTGGCAGCTTCTCCAGGGGAAAGTAAGGTGTATGCCACTATGATAAAAGCATGCCGTGCTTGCAAAATAAATAGGCACATAATACATTTTAAAAGGGGCAAGTTCAGAAGAAAATAAAGGTGCATGGCCGCTTGAAAATAGACCGTGCAGTAAACTAAATAAATAGCTATTAAAGGCGCGTGGCCGCTCGAAAGCGGACCGTGTCGTTAATCAAATAAATAAATAAGCGCGACTGCAATAGTTGAAGTGGACCACACTGTAAACTAAATAAATCCATTAATAATATAAAAGCGGGCAGGTGCTGCAATTTCATGGGTGGAATATTGGAAGAGCATTAAAGAAGGATGTCAAGGGTGGAATAGGGGAAGAGCATTAAAGAAAATAGAGCTCACCAACTTATAAAGCAGACCATGTAACAGTACACGGTCCAGTCGTTATGAACGGCAAATGCAGACAAGGCAAATGCAGACAAGGTAAATGCAGATAAGGAGGGACTAAGAAGCCTATTTACGAATCAGATGTCAGCATTTACAAAGGACAATGATACAACCCAATGACAAATATGGGCGGAGAGCGGGCAGGGCTTCCAGTGCATACAGCATGCCTCACAGAGCGGGCAGTGCATGTGCGCTGCCGCTAGGCTCGATCTAAAAAACTTTGACAAAGTCAATCGATCTCACATACAGAAGACGAATTGGCTTTGCCAATGCTTGCTTTATTTTTTTTTCACTTTGAGCACTGCTGTACACCCGAGCTAAATCAAAACTGACAAAGCCAATAGATCTTACATAAGTGAAACCTATTAGCATTGCCAATGCTTCTTCCTCAAGAGTCCATGATGGTGCACATAGTTAAGGATGAGCTGTTGCCTCAGTACAAGTGAAATTCCCTAAAAAAGAGCTTCAAATTCTTTTTAAGGTCTTGTGACAAACCATTTTAATACAGGGACTATCAGCCATCCCCCTTCACCCATGTTTCATAAGGAGCACATCCTCATAAAAAGAAGTTCCCCTCAGAGGCAGGGACTACCATGACAATAGCATAGCGCAGTTTAAACACTTTTCGTACATAGGATTTGTTTTTCTACAATGAAAAGCGAGTAGCACCAAGGAGAGATTTAAATCAATGTATTTTGCACATGTATGGTTCATTGCAGGAAAGATAGTACCTCTGCAGACGTCACACACATTCTGAGATGCAGACATTTGACATAAAACTGATTCTATTAACGTTTTTGAAACACATTACTGATTTGGGTGTTTCATTTTGCACAACAGACTCAGATTTTATTCTTCATGTCCGCAACCACACTACAAGCTCACAACACAAGCCCACTCAGACGCCAGAGCATCCTTCCATGCAAGCTACCTGCAAATCAGGGACTGCAGCAGGAGGGGCGGCAGTCAGTGCTTCATTTGAGCTGGTGGTGCCTGGTGCTTGGCACCGGAACTTTATTGACCACACCGGCGCTTGTGACAGTCTGCCACAAGGTGGCGCTATCTTGCTAATTTAGAGATGACCACAACAGCAGTTAATTATTAATTCATTACACATTAAAAATTACTATTACCTACAAACCAAGCCATTCTTATAGCTTTGGGGGTCTGAAATAGTCCGAATTGTCACACTTGTAGGAAAGTGAAGGTTAGTAGTTGTGTGATTACTATTGTTGGTAGCAAAGCAAAGGCAATGTGTGGTGAAAGCTGCAGTGGCCTCCTGACCGAGAGCACTGGCACTTATTCTTTTTACAAACTAAGCACAGGCGGTAGTCCTTAGCAAGGGATATCTGTCGGAAAATATTATATCAAATAATTAAAGATTGAAATGCCAAAACGAGATGTAACTGCGTAAGATGCACTGAACTAAGAAAGCTACCTACCGGATTAATATCTAAGCCTTGATATAGAATGGCACCTGCCCTTATTCCCAATGGTGCTTATTTAATGCAGTCCCTCACTCCTGCCCCCTCCTTTCCTGTAATTTTGGCTGATCAAAAAAGCAAACACCTTGCAAAATGTATTAGAATGATGTGCTAAAAATATGTAATATTAGCAGAATTAGGGGAGGAAAATACCCAATTTTTCACCTGCAAACTTAGGATAGGACAACCAACCAGGGCATGGGTATTAAGTTGGTGTGTTAGTACTACACCCCACTCTCCCGAGTTTCACCGAATTCCTAATCAGGTCCTAATAATTCAAGCGTCAAATAGGTATGTATTCTGAACCCATCTCGAAAAAAGCATTTGCAATGCAATAGGTCTCGCATTTACAAAACTCTTACAACCAACAAACAAATGTTTTTTTTTTATTATAAAAGTGCCCCAATGCCGCAATTTCACTTTAATTGCAGCTGCACCCCTTTCCTTAGATGAGGCTCATCAAAGAAAAGGGGCATGGCCGCCATTAAAATGAAAGTGCGGCATGGGGTAGTTTGAAAACAAAAGTTAATAAAACAAAAAAAAAAACATTTTTAAAAAGCAACATGCGGCCGCATTTGGTGCCGCAAATAAACCAAAGCAAAAGACACACAGATGATGCTGTGCTATAAAAAAAGAAAATTAAAGCAATGGGGCGTGCATGTCCTATTTAAAACCCATTTAAGTAAATAGTGCTCGGGCTGTAATTAAAGCCTACTGAGTAACAACACATTTAACAGGGGGTATCCTCATGAGAGGTTACAAAATGAGACAAGGCAGTACTTAGAAGGGACGACTAAGCCTATTGACCAATGAAAAGCCACAGTTTCCAAAGGACGACACAAGCCAATGAAAAATATGCCAGAGCGTGGGCGGAGTTTCAAGTCCATACCTGAATACAGCATGCTTCGCAGAGCAGCGCATGCGCTGCCCAGGCTCGCTCTAAAAGAATAATCACTAACGTACCAGGAATCCAGTATAATTTTAGAGAGATGTTCTATCCTAGCAATTGCCTATACTAGCTGGTGTCCTAAGCATCACAGACAGTAGCAGATATTAGCTGTGCTATGCAAATGGACAAGCATCAGTAATCCTCACACATTTCAAGCAGGCATGAGACAACCACTTAAGTCGGTCACTAAACTTTCCATTGCGTTTCTACTTTAATTGGTAACAAACACCATCTAATGCATTTGGACTAAAGAAACCACTCAGTCATATATAATTATATATAAGAATTACACTAGAACTCATCACAATGTAATGAATTGACAAAATAATAAACAGCAATTAAATGAAAAATTATCAGGTGGCAGATCTAAACACCACGTCAACTTATACCTTGAAAATTTTAAATGCATTAAAATGCATCCACATGGTAACTAGTTTAGGGGCATAAAATACACAAAACAAACAAGTCTACCTCCAACATAAATGAGCTTCCAAACGTTGTATCGATTGCGTGCACAACATTTTATCGGAAAAACGCAGTTAAAAACCTTAAACCATCTCATCTATTTCTCTATTGTCTTATCTATTTCTTATCTACTTATCTATTTCTCTTATGTTATCCTGGCACATTCTTCAGTGACTTGCAGAGAAGTGGCATGGAAGCAAAGCTCCAAACAAAAGGTGTTCTAATGAAGTGCATTTTCATTTTAAGGACAGTGCAGAAGGTGAGAAGTACATGAGGGAGACAGCTGAAAACACATGCACTCTTGTGGCTTGCTAAACCTAAAAGAATAAAGTAGTGATTGAAAAGCAAGAAGCGGAGGCATATAAGCCAGCCAATCAAAAGAGATGGTTAAGAAGATAAGCTCCATGAGAGGGACCGACACAAGATTGACAAACTGTGACACGAATAAGGTACCGGCATACGAGAGTCTGGGAAGCCAAATAATGTTTAGCATTGAGCAGCCTCCAAGCACCTATATATTCTTGGTAAGTCCGCTGCAATATGCCTTTTGAAACCTGACAGACAGCTGTATTTTCTGTAACACTCGATCTAATAAAAATGAGTTATTCAGGACAGGCTAGCCTTTGACTAGACCACAGAACTGATGGTAGAGAGTAAGAAAAAACAGACAGGGGGATCCGGCCGCACATGTGACTTGATTCCTGCTTCACAATTCTGGGTTTTCATTTTTAATTGTGCAGCGCACTGAAGGAAACCTTGAGGCAGCGCATAGCACTATGTATTGAACGTGAAACAGGGACTGTTGGGTTTGAGGGAGATCGTAAAACACCTGAGGCAGAAAAATGTGTCAACAGGACCATTTCGTGGTAGGAAAAGTGAGTAGCGCTTGCATAGTATTATCATGATTTTTAACAGAAATGACAGCACACGATGACAGAATACAAGCAAAAGTCTCTGGGGTTAGGAACACACCTTGTCCCTCGTTTTGATGTACTTGTGCAGCACCCCGCAAAGCTCAGTGTAGCCTCCATACCACTCGAAGGCGCGTGTACCCCGGCGACGGAAAAATCGCTCCCAGTATTGGGCCGAGGCGAACTCCTGCGAGCTCCGTGGCAGCAACTCCATAGCGGGAAACACAGAAACGGGCAAGGGAGGCCAGCGAGTACATTTAATCACAAGCTAGCAACAAACAAGCAAACAAATCCCCCCGGCCCTCACTTACCTACCTCCGGCCGCTGGAACACGCTGTGACGCACACCGCAAGTCGGCCTGGAGCGCGCCTCGGCAGAGACGCGGGAGGACAGGAGCGTGACGCGCGTGAACGTGCACATTGACGTTCCCGCGCGTTCACGACCTGAGTCGGCTCGTTCACAGGTCTGGAGCTGCTCGTTCACAGATCTCACTCCCTTGGCAGGGAGGAAGGTGACTATAGTCGAGCTGGCGGGAGCGCTTCGCGCTCCAACGCCAGCTCGACCTAAAAAGCATGAATCGGTAATGAAGCAGATGCTATATAATTATATTTTCTAAGAAAGTGCATTTATTTGAAAATAAATCTGGGTTCCGCAAACCTTAATATGAAGTTATTTTGTTCCAGTGATGTAGTGACTTTTCAAAGATGACCCAACAAGTCACTTCCAATAAGCAGAGCATTAGTAACCAACAAATGCAGCCTTTATTACTTTCAAATGTACAAAAGGGAGCTGCCCTGGCTTTATGAATGGGGAATGAAACAAAGACTCTCTGGCAGTGTTAATAGCATGTACTGTTACACGGATAGTCAATCGGATGCATTTAAAGAGCCTATAGTTTGTGAGGAGTATATGTTTTAGAATACCAATGAATAAAAGAAGTAGCCGGGCAAGTATAAAAAAACAGGAAGAGGGCCTTTGAGTACCTTCCTCACCAACCACTGGAAGCCTTCAGTCCTGGGCCCAACCGAGTACTACCAGGCTGTAAACATTAAGGATCCATTTATTTTTTACATGTTATTTGTTGTCACCGTTGTCCCCTTTCTCTTGTGCCCTGGTGTTTAAGCACCATCAGTGTAGATTCTCCATTGCCCTTTTCCAGCTTCACTCTCAGCACCGTGGGGAAGGCTTACCTTGCTGTTGTCTCTGCTGTGTGTGCAAGGAAAAGTGTTGCTGGTGTCAATATTTAGCTGATATCTGTGTGTGTAAGAAAAGCCTATCTGCACCAGCTTTGAGAAAAAATTGAGGCTCTGCTTGTACTGTGCGGGTGACTGACCTGCACGTGAACTTCTTGTAATGTGTGCTTGCTTTGCCTTTGCACATGATATGCTTCTGCCGTCTTCCTGTTACCCATGATGCACCTGTTCAAGGTGCACAGTTCAAATCGAGGCCACCTTTTCACTAAGCAGAAGCCAAGGCGATCTGCTTTATCAGGATTTTCTTTAAACTTGCAAAGACACAAATGTCCAGATTAATAAAGTGATTTTCAGGTTGTCCCCGCGTATTAAGCTGTATTGTATTGTAATGGCTTTTATATAGTGATTACTCTTTTAGACAAGTACTTATTTGGATTTCTATTTAAATCATCCTGGGCGAGTTCCAGTTTTCTTTCTTTATACCTATTGTAGCTCTGAAGACACCTGCCTCCAATGTTTGTCTCTTCTATAAATCATCAGCATCTTCTTTGGAAGTGAGCAGGACACTGGCAGCATGTCCCTATTTTTATGTAGACATTAACTATTGTTTCAGCTAACAACTGTGCAAGGAGAAAACGTAGAGTAGCCGAAAAACACCAAACCCGATATAAGAGCCGAAAAACAGTGGGCCTGTGGGAGGCCTAAATACACCACCAGGTAATACTGTACAGATTCTCGTGGGATGGAGCGTTGCAGAATCCTGTGGGGACGAAAATGCGCCTTTTTGTAACCTCCCTTTCAGCAAACATGCAATTTAACAGTAAGCTTTACAGGAATAGAAACATATGGCTGATTTTTTTAAATTTAATTTGCTTGGCACAGAATAGATGAATGTTATGACTCGAACCCCAGAATAGCAGTACATTTCCTGCCTCGCTGCAGACTGCTGAACAATTATGCTTCTGTGTTGGAGTCTTAGAAAAAAAGTCGTTTTCTTGAATCACTCACAGCTTGTATGACAGAAAAGGCTTTTTGAATATTTTGTGAGGGATGAGGTGTGAAGTCGCTGTGTGACAGACACCGCATACAGCAGACATTTGGTTACCAGGTTAAGTGAAGAGAGGGGTCACATTTCGACAACTTTGGAATACTAATAGGCTTAGAGTGTGAAGAATAAAACAAACAAGGTAGTGTAGATACAGGACCCTTACCCTTGGTGCAAGGTGCTTGTACAAAAGAGGACTGCACTAAGCTGTATTTGGTACACCTTTCCTATGTGGTCAAAATTGTGGCCAAAATGGCTAACTACATTTCTTCCAAGTAAGTTTTAACAGGAATTAAAATGGCTGCCAAGCTAAAGTACTTCATATGTTTTTGACCACCTTCAGAGGTGTCATTCAGATATTCTAGAGGGGTGTCTAAAACACTAAGGTTTTATTCAGTCACTGAAGCCCGCACATAATTTTACATCAACTAGGATACCACCATAGTACTCACATGTTTGCTATTAATCTCAATGATAACTAAACCTCTAAGATGGAGTTTGGGAAGCCACAGAAATGAGTCTGACGTCAGATGATATGGCACTGTAGACCCATCATGACTTTATACATGGAGCCTATCTTAATAAACTGATCTGCTTTAGTTGATGGAGAATCTCAAGTTTTGGTCCAGCTGCGAGTGAGCATGTCTGCGATGGACCATAATGTTTAGGTGAGTTAGCTCCCATTATCCTCTTCTTTTTGTCAGTATATTCTATAAGTGTAGGGCAGAATGAATGGTTGTTTGCCATGTTTTGTTACTTATATTATATTGATTTGGAGAATTTGTGTGGCACGAGGCCCCTCGTCTCAGACATATATACATCCCGTGCTGAGTCTAAGAAGTGACTTGGATAGGTTCAAGTACTCAGTGGGTTACCACCACAGTTATGGAGGAGAAGAAGCTGTTTATAAATTTTTAAAAAAAGTGATGTTATGTACTGCAAGGGGTACTTGATCCCATAAAAAATATTAATAAAATAAATAAATATTAATATATATATATATATATATATATATATATATATATATATATATATATATATCTCGCACACCCCCTCACAAGGAAGGATTGAGTACGCACTCACAAAGGTTTCAGATTTTCCCAAATTTCAGTTTATTTACACGATTACCAGCATTCCAGTCAAAGGACACAGGCACAATATTACAGCTTTGAATTAGTGAAATACCAACTCAAGCCAACCTGAAATGAGTAAAAGCAACCCCTGAGGGAAACACTGTGTCAGGGGTTGCTTTTACTCATTTCAGGTTGGCTTGAGTCGGTATTTCACTAATTCAAAGCTGTAATATTGTGCCTGGAGTGATAAATGGCTTTTGTGATTTTACAGCTCGGCAAGGATAGCACTGTACTAGTCCTATGCTAAAAGACTTTGCTGTATAAATTGCAAGAGACTTTGGGCCATATGTATCAACATTCCGTTTAGCGATTCCTAAATAGCGATTTTTAAGGAATCGCTATTTAGAAATCGCAAAATGGTATGTATGTAGAAAATCGTTTTTTGTTAGCGATTCCTTAAAATTCCTTAATTGCGAGTAGCAAATTGCTAATCGCAATTAAGGAATGATTTCCCATTCATTTCTATGGGCCAGGAGGCCCATAGGAATGAAGGGGAAATTTGCGATTCGCAATTTGCTAATCGCAAATTGAGAATATTTTCAAGGGTGCAGGGGTGTCCAAAGGACACCCTGTTGCACCCCTGAAATCTGCATGGGTGCACATGTGGCGCACATACATGCCCTAAGGGCATGTATGTGCGTCACATGGCACTTTGAAAAATGAAAAAATATGCATTTTGAAAGGAATTCACAACTTACCACCAACTAGAAGTTGGTGGTAATTTGCGATTCTTAAGGCCAATTAGATATTTTTTTGGGCTTCTTACATTGCATTTAAGGAATCGCAAAATTTGCGATTCCTTAAATGCAATCGTAAGATAAGGAATCGCTTATTTTTCAAGCAGATTTGCCTGATACATACCATTAGTCCAAATTGCATTCGCAAACGCCGAAATTCTGCGAATTTTGGCGTTTGCGAAGTCAATTTGGCTTGATACATATGGCCCTTTGTGATTTTCTATCTCGGCGTGGATAGCACTGTGCTAATCCTATGCTTAAAAACTTTGATAGGAAAACAGACATTTGAGGTGAGCAGATCTAGAGTGTCGCTGGTGTTGAGAGTGCTCTAACAGGGCTGCTTTCCACCTAAACTTGAGAGCTACCCAGAGTTCTCTCCTTCTTTTTTACATATATATATATATATATCTATCTATCTATCTATCTATCTATCTATCTATATATATATATATATATATATATATATATATATATATATAGATATATATATATCCGAACACCTCCGAAAACAGCGTGCTCTTGCCTCTTGTCACGGCAGGCACTCGACGGGGTCGCCAACCCCTAAATATACCAGAACTCCTGGTCCAGCCTTCGTTGAGAAAAAGAAACCAGCGTCGAGGCCCCAATGTTAGTGCAGTGCTAGGGTTTTATTGGCACATCAGAAAAGACACCCTACGCGTTTCGAGGTCAGCCGACCTCTTGCACACGGGTGGAGTTTCAATACACGGCCATCCTTTTTAAAGTGAAAGTTAAATTTTTTCAAAACGGCATGTGATCAATGAACATAAGTAAAATACTTCACAATGTTACATTGTTAAATGCAAACACTTGTTAGGAACAATAAAGTTTACAATTCTATTTCATTGTAATTTTAAACAGGACTGTCACTTGCGCAAAGGAAATGAATACTTAAATTATCCAATCTGGGTTAAGTTCGTGTGTTTTTAAGACACAATGGCATCAATGGTATTGCCCCAGTGGGAAAAAGTCCAATCTCTTTTCATAGAGATATATAGTAATATAACCCAGGTTTTTGTAATGTTCCAATTCATAGAGAAATATTGCCCCAGTGGGCTAAAGCACTTCTGTGATTCACACAGTCCACTCCAGTTCCTGCAATCAAAAAAAGAACAATGCAACGTTTTACTCAAAAAAGTTCCTTATGTATAGATCACGTGTCATACGTTAAAATCAATGTTAAAATCCAAAAGGAATGGAGATTCTCAACAGACAGCGGCGAAGAATATTCACATTTATAAGACTTATTCTTAGGATTGTAAATGAACTGCTAGTTCTTCCCCTAAGTTATGGCCTGTGGGTTGTATCGTATTGTATTTAATAATATATTTGGACTCAAGTTTTCTTAGTTCCAACCACCTATTACCACCCCTTTCCTTATTCTCAACACAGTCAAGTACATAGAACTTCATTAGGTTAGGGTTTTGATTATGTTCAGCCGCAAAATGCCTGGCCACCGGGTACTGTTGGTTCAGGTTTTTTATGGATCTCAAGTGTTCAAGAATTCTCAATTTAGCCTGTTTAGTTGTAAAACCTATATAAAATGTATTGCATGGACACTGTAGCGCATATATTGCGTACTCTGTATTGCAACTTAGGTGTTTCACAATTTTATGGGCTGCCCGATCTTTTGAGATTTTTAAAACTTTGCAATTTTGGCTGTATCTGCATGCCTTGCATTTCCTGCAAGGAAAAAATCCCTCTATTAGATTCGATTTCTGATGTTCTTTGATCAGAGTAGTGCTCAAAGTATCTTTCAGTGACTTTGCTTTTCTAAAGGTTATAGAAGGGGTCTCATGGATAACATCTTTCAGATCTTTATCCAATTTCAGCACATCCCAGTACTTTTTGAGACTCCGTCTCACCTCCCATGACTGGCTGTCAAAATTTGTGATAAATCTGATTTGCTCTTGGTTTTGACGTTCTGTGGGGATAAGTAAATCCTTTCTGATCATGAGATCTACTTTATTCTCAGCCTGCTTAATTATGGTTTGACTGTACCCCCTTTCCAAGAATCTACTCCTCATAATCCTTTTCTCCTGTTCAAAGCTCACTGATGTACTACAATTACGCTTTGCTCTGATTAATTCTCCCAAAGGGATACTTTGTATTAGATTAGGGGGGTGGCAGCTTTCCGCATGCAGGAGACTGTTCCCTGCTGTGGAATTGCGAAATAAAGTGCTATGTAGTTTCCCCTCAATTATTTCCAATTTAACATCAAGAAACTCTAATGTCTTTTGGTTCATGTGACTTGTAAACTGTAAATTTAAAGAGTTATAGTTAACAATGCTCTCAAATTCCTTTGCTTGTTCGTATGTGCCTCTCCAGATGCAGAAAATGTCATCTATGTAGCGGACCCAGAGAACGACGTAGGCACTAAAGTGGGAGATGTTATTTACCACTAGCTCCTCCCACCAGCCCAGGTAAAGACCTGCAAAACTGGGGGCGAAGCAAGTACCCATCGCCGTCCCCCGGGTCTGCTTGTACAGTTGCTTATTAAAAATGAAATAGCTATTTCTCAGACATATCCAAATCATATCAAGGAGCATACCAGTATGTACCAAATGAGAGACAGATCTCCCTCTCAAAAAGTGTTTGCAGGCATCTATGCCTAAATCCTGTGGTATACTTGTATAAAGGCTTGTAACATCAAAGCTTATAAGCCAATATTCAGGTTCCCATATCAATTCATTTATGATTCTAAGAAAGTCAGACGTGTCCCTAACATATGAGGGTAGTGCATATACAAAGGGCTGTACCCTTTATCTACAGGGACGTTATTGTTAGGTTCACACAAAACCATAGAAATTCAGCAGTTATAGTTATCTCAAGTAAGTATAACTTGTGCCCCGCCATGCACAATTTTCTCATCAATAATTTCACTGCAAATGTTGCAGTGATATTATCAAAGATATCAAAGATGTCATGATTGATGTAATATGTGGGGTAATTAGCAGTACATGGTGAGGGCATGAGTTATAGTTAGTTTAGGGCATGAGTTATAGTTACTTGAGATAACTATAGCTGCTGAATTTTCATGGTTTTGTGTTTAAAATCTGAACCTAACCATAACGTCCCTGTAACTTTTTTTTAGTGAATTTCTAATTCTATTTCCTAACTATAATGGCCCTGTAACCTTTGTTATTTTCAGTGAATTTGTACAGTTTTTTAATTCTATTTTGTAACTATAACGTTCCTGTAACCTTTATTTTTTTCAGTGGATTTCTATGTTTTTAATGCTATTTCATAACTATACGTCCCTGTAAACTGGGTGTGTGAGTGGTTGAGTGGGTGTGTAAGTAGGTGTGTCAGTGCTCGTTGGGTGTGTCAGTGCATGTGACTGGCTGTGTGGGTCATTGAGCGGGTGTGTGAGTGGCTGTGTGGATCTGTGAGTGGGTGTGTGAATGGTTCTCTGGGTCTCTGGGTGGGTGTGTTAGTGGCTGTATGAGTGTGTAAGAGGGTTTGTGAGTGGCTTTCTGGGTCTCTGAGTAGGTGTGTAAGTGGCTGTATGGGTGTGTGAGTGGGTGTATGAGAGTGTGTGAGTGTGTAAGTGGGTTTGTGAGTTGGTGGCTGGGAGTATGAGTGCATGTGTGACTGACTGTGTGGGTATCTGAGTGGGTGTGTGAGTGGTTTTGTGGGTCTGTGAGTGACTATAAGTGTGTGAGTAGTTGTGCGGGTGTTTAAGTGGGTATATGAATGGGTGCGTGAGTGCCTGAGTGGGTCTGTGAGTGGGTGTTTCTGTGGTTGTCTGGGTCTTTGACTGGGCATGTGTGTGGTTTCCTGGTCTGTGTGTGTGGGTGGTTGTATGGGTGTGTGAGTGTTTGTGTGGGTGTGTGAGTAAATGTGTGACTAGCTGTGTGGGTCTCTGAGTAGGTGTGGGAGTGGTTTTGTGGGTCTCTAAGTGGGGGGGTGTGAGTGGCTGTCAAGGTGTGTGAGCGGTTGCACGTGTGTATATGTGGGTGTGTATGTATGAGTGCCTCTGTGGGTCTGTGAGTGGTTCTCTGGGTGTCTGAGTGGGTATCTGAGTAGGTGTACAGTGTGTGAGTGGTGTTCTGGATCACGAGTGGTGTGTGAGTGGCTGCATGGATGTGTGAGTGGGTGTGTAAGTGGATGTGTGAGTGAGTGGGTCTGTGAGTGGGTGTTACCACCTCCTGGAAAGAAGCGACATGGGAGCCCAAATAGTAACCTTCAATGGGGAAGCCGCCTCGGGGACAGAGTGGGTGAAACATTGGCTAAACTGTTTTTTTCCATGGGAGTGTAGCCCCTCGATAGCCACAGTGCTAGGTCGGGAACTGAGCTCCACACACCAACAGAAGGGTTCAGCCATCTTGGGAGTGGGAAGAATAGAGAACCCTGGTATAGTTAGATGCCACACTTCACAGGAAATTGTTATCAGACGGATGGAACAAGGTAGCCCATTAGCTATAGACCGCAACTTTGCCTAAGGGCACTTTCTGAGCATAAAAGTGGCACTTCTGGCATCCATAACTCAGATCTCACTTGGCAGACCCTCCAGGATTTTGCGATTTTGCGATGCGCGAAATAATCGCGAAATCGGGTGATCAGCGCGATGACCGCAAAAGATACCTTTTTGGCCACTAAAAAAGGCCTCCAGCAGACAGCCAAGAAAATTGTGACATTGTATTGGCTGTACGCGTACACGTCACTACTTGGAGCTGTACAGCCTTAATAGCGAGCTACCTGCTCCATGAGCCGCATGACAAAGACAAGAAAACGAAACAAGTTCTTCACTGGCAAACTCTGTAAAGGGCATCATTTCGGTTCGAGCGTATGTTTTTTTAATACAATTCTTCAAGTCAGGCTGAATATGTAATGGAGGCGAGTTGGTGACATTCCGACGAAACTCACACTATTGCTACTGAAGGGCTGGGGCGTGCAACACGGCCAAATTCGCTTTCTGTCATTATGCCTAAATAAACAATGGGTTGCGTGATGATAACTTTCACTGAAATGGAGACGTCTGCAATCAATGTCTCTCAAAGCTGAGGTATTTAGTAATCCGCTGGGAGTATGCAACTAGCTGTTGGCATTTTTTTTTTTTTATAATCAAATTTTATTGAAGTTTCAATACAAAACAAGTTCATTCGTAGCGAGTCACATATTCTATTAAAAACCCCTCTACCCCCCTCCCCTTCATCACAGAGCATATCAACAGTGGCAGATGAAGTCGCCGGAATCCATCGATCCCAGTGGCATAACAAGGACATAACTATGGTAACAAGGCAAACAATTTGCCCCACACTTTATGGAAGAGCTCCGGGCAGCCTCAGGCCTCAAATACACTTTACTCCTGTGTCCCACACCAGTCCATCCCCTCCTCTATTTCCCCAATGTTGGCGCCTCTACCTGAGACCAAATGGCTGCGATGTCCCGTTTCGCCACCGCCAGAGCCGTGCCCAAAAAACGCTTATCAGCTCGGGAGCCATCCAGTCCAGCAAACACCTCTAAAAGCAGATGTCTCGGGTCATGAGAAACCACCCAGCCCAGTGTACCCGTAAGTTCTTCCTCCCCCCTTCTCCAGAACGACTCCAAGGCCGGGCACAGCCACACCATATGGTAGAAATCGGCCGGGATGCCGGAGCACCAGGCACAGGCCGGGGAGGATATAGAACCTACGTGGAAGAGACGGGCCGGCGTCAAGTAGGCTGCGTGAAGGAAGTAAAGCTGGACCAGGCGTAATTTCGAAGATGTGGTTAGGGTCTTGGGCGCCATAATGGCATCGCGCAAGTCAGCTTCACCCAAGGGGCCCACCCAACCCTCCCACCGTTCCCTGAGGCGATCGAGGGATGTGGGGGAATTATTAACCAGAGCTCGGTATATTCGGGAAACCTCCCCTTTCCCAGATCACCCATCATGACTTGGGCCTCCAGGGGACTAAACTCTGGAAGGGAGGTAAGCACAGGGGAGGTGGGTGTGGAGGGCGTGGCAGAGCTGCAGGTATTTGTAAAATTGGGAGTGTTGGAGTGAGTGTCGCTGCTGCAGGCCAGAGAAGGAGCGGACATGGTCTCCCACCCACACATCTCCTAGGAGGGATACTCCCACCAGGTCCCAACGGCGGAACCCCTCCAGGGCGGAGGCCTCCCTCAGCCAGGTGTCACACCAGAGGGGCATTTGTCGAGTCAGTTTTCGGTCCCAGCGCACCAGACGGAGTGAGGCACGCCAGGCCAGAAGGACCGACCTGGTGATCGAGAGCATGTCGAGTTGCACCGGGGAACCATAGAGGAAAACCCTGCAGTCGTGGGACCTCGAGGACAGTGAGTTCGACTCGGTAGGCGGGGTCAGAAAAGCCACCCACGAACCAGTCGTGAATCACAATAAGTTTGGTGGCTAGGTAATAGGCGTACAGTTTGGTGACTCCCATACCACCGTCAAAGGGGGGAATTCGACAGTGGACCAGGGACATTCGGGAGCGTCCCCTCCCCCATAGAAACCGGATAAGCACGCTGTCCAATTCCCGGAACCAGCTGCTTGTGAGGGGGATAGAAGTGTTTTGTAAAATATAGAGGAAGCGGGGGAGGATCATCATCTTAAAAAGCACGCTTCGTCCTAGCGGGTTCAGGGGAAGGGACTGCAAGTTTCGGAGATCCGTCTTCATCCGGGTAACCAGGGGGGTGATGTTGAGTGTCCACTCCAGTTCAGGCAGGAGGGCCACCCACACCCCCAGATACTTAAAGGACAGACGCCGGAGGGGGATCACCGCCTGCCAATCAATGCAGGTGCGTGAGGAGTGGAGGGGGACCAACGTGGACTTTACCGGGTTGAGGCGGAGACCCGAGACCTGCTCAAAGGCCGAAAGGGCTCTCAAGGACCTGGGGCCAGACTGTTCCGGGGATTCCAAGTAGAGGAGCACGTCGTCTGCGTATAAGGCAATTTTGTCCACGTGGCTCCGATCCCATTGCCACCCGCGGATCAAGGGCTCTTGGCGAATAAGCGGCGCCAGGGGCTCCATCGCTAACGCGAATAGGAGTGGGGAGAGAGGGCAGCCCTGGCGGGTGCCCCTACGGATCGGGAATGGATCGGAGAGTCAGCCGTTAACGAGCACTCGGGCTTTGGGGCTGCTATGTAGTACCTGGACCAGATGGCGAAAGGGGAGGCCAAAACCCATCTTCTCCAGGACGTCCCCCAGGTATCCCCAGTCCACCGTGTCGAAGGCCTTCTCAAAGTCTAGAAGGAGAAGGGCCAGGTAGGGGGGGAGTCGATGTCGGTGGGCCAGGGCGAGGTGAAGGCGGCGGATGCAGTGTCGGGAACCCCTGGTCGGCATGAAGCCGCACTGATCAGGGTGTCCCAGGTCATTCAGGAGGGGACGGAGTCTCTGGGCAATGGCGGTGGTGAAAATCTTAACATCATTATTAATCAGGGAAATGGGCCGATAGTCGGAACAATGTAAGGAGGGTGGATGTGTCTTTGGGATGACGACGATAGTCGCCACGTCTGATTCGGGGGGAAAGGATCCGTCCTCTACCACCTGTCGGAAGAGCTCCGCTAAGTGGGGGCACCAGTTCCTCACGGAACATCGAAAAGTATTCCTGAGGGAATCCATCCGGCCCATGCATTTTGCCAGAGTGCAGCAGGGCGATGGCCCCATGGATTTCTTCCGGAGTGAGCCGACCATCGAGGGCATCCGCCGTTTCTTTAGGAAAGCAGGGCAGGCAGACTCCCGAGTCCGCCATCAAGTCCGAGAGGGAGGCAAGGGGGACGTGCGCCATAAAGGGCCTCATAATATTGCGCAAAGGTTTTCACAATGGCCTGGGAGATTATCTGGCAGGTCCCATGGGCCGTGCGGATCTCGGGGATAATGCGATGGGCCCTAGGGTAGGAGATCAGATTATGAAGCAGTTTCCCGTTTTTGTCGCTCCATCCGTAGATACGGGCTACTGAAGATCGCCAGAGCATCTGGGCCGATTCCAGGGAAATCCGCCGGATCTCGTCCCGGATCAGAGCCAGTTGTCTGGAGGAATCAGCCGCATCGGCCTCCTGCTGGGCCCGCTCTAGGCGGATGGCTCTGGACTCCAACTGAGCCAGCTAGGCGGACTGTGCCGCGCGTTTGGCATGGACAAGCCCCCTGGCGACCCCCCGGAGCACCGCTTTGCTCACCACACAGAGCGTTCCCTGCGAAGATACCGATCCGACATTAGCGCAGAAGTAATGCCGGAGTTCATGGTCGAGGGAGTCTACAAGGTTGGGGTCCTGTAGGTACCACGCGTTGAGGCGCCAAGTCGGCCGGGGACCATTGGCTGGGGAACCAATGCGAACAACGACGGGGGAGTGATCGGAGATTCCTCGGGCTAGAATTTCGGCCCCGGACACCAGCTGACAGTCTGTGGCAGGCATCAGAACCAAGTATATCCGCGAGTGGCTGTGATGAACCGTGGATGTGTGGGTATACTGTATCCTGTGGGGGTTCCAGACCCTCCACACGTCACAGAGCCCCAGTTCCAAATCCCAGCTCATGAGACACTTTGCAGAGGCATGTCGCTGCGCAGAGGGAGGACCCAACACAGCTCTAGAGGGCTGAAGGACGGCGTTGAAATCGCCCCCAACAATTGTGAGGCCTTGGGGAAGGGAGGAGACTACACCTGTAAGGTGTCGGAGAGTGGAGGACAGAAGTGCCGGAGGCACATAGACACAAAGGAGGTTCAGGGGGTTGCCCTCAACTAGCCCCGAGACGGCCATGTATGTGCCTTGCGCACCAGTGATGGCGTGGGTCAGGGTGAAAGGGAGCCCTCATCGCAGAAGAATGGCCACCCCCCGGGAGCCCCTGGCAAAGCCGGAGTGCCAAACCCGGTCAAACCCATATCGTGCTAGGAAGTGGCACTGGGACTCCAGAAGGTGGGTCTCCTGGAGGAGGAGGACGTCAGGCATGTGGCGGTGAGCTGCACGCAGCACCGCAGTTCGTTTGATGTGGTCAAGGAGGCCATTCATTTTCCAGGAGAGGATGCGGAGTGGCGTGTCAGAGATGTAGGCCATGTGTAGGGGCGGGTTTTGGCATGAAGCGAGTGTGACTCAGGGGTCCCCTCCCATCCGAGGAAGGAATCCAGCGGTGTCTGGGGCTCTGGGGCCCGGGCAAGGAAGAGAGGGGCATATGTGACCAATGCTGGTGACAATGGAACATGTGACTACACACAGAAGCAGGACAAGGCAGCCCGGAGGTGGCCAGAAACAACCAAACCACGAGAGACAACGGCCTCTCCCCCCACCCTTTCCCCCCAACTCCCCCCACCCTATACTTCAAAACAGGAAGCATCTGTCACCCTTGAACAAACACTAGTGCCTCACAAGGAGGCGGACAGCTAAGCTAAAACGGTTAGCGATTACGGGGTCGGGACGTGGCTAAGTCTGACCCCTTCCATGATTACGGGTGAAGTAATACCAGCAACTTAGAGAAGGTAAGAGTACAAACAGGTGTGAACCAAGGTGGTGCAAAACAGAAGTACGTTGGCGCAAACATTTCCCTCAACCAGGCCGGCAGGCAGCCAGGGTCCGCAGGTGCCGGTCAGAGTACAAGGGCCCATGGATAAATCCAGAGTGGAGCCGCAGGCCCCAGCGTCAGCCAGTGGTCAGTATCCACCTCCGAGCCACGGACCACAGGGCTCCCGGAGAGATCAGAGTCCGACACGGTTCGCCTCAGAGTTCCATTGGGTCCAGGGACACTGCCCAAGTCAATCAGGGTGGAGGAGAAGGCTGGGGAGCGGGTCCTTGCTCCTGGGGCTGGGACGGGGAGCTCCGGGGCCTCGGGATCGGCGATCGGGAGCCTCCACCTGGGCGACCTGCCCTCCTCCGAGATCCAGTCCTGCGTCTCCTGGGTTGCGGCACGGCCCGGACCGTTCGCTCCGGGGCCCGCTGGGACGGCGGGGAAGAGGCCCCAGGCAGGAGGGGTCGCTCCTCCGTGAGCCAAGTCCAGGCAGCCTGGGGGGAATCAAAGAAGAAGGTTTTGTTTTGGAAGAGTACCTTCAGACGAGCCGGGAAGAGGAGACCATATCGTAGTCCGAGTGCCCTCAACTTCTGTTTGACCTCATCATACGATTTGCGCTGTGATTGGAATTCTCTCGAATAGTCCGGAAAGACCATGATCTTAGAGGCCTAATGATGGCGTGATCCCAGCTCCCTGGCCGCCCCCAGCACAGCGTCTCTATCACGAAAGTTAAAGACGTGGAGGATAATGGGGCGGGGGGCCCCAGGTGGTGGTTTAGGGGCAAGGGAGCGATGGGCCCCCTCCACCGCAAACCAAGGGGAGAGCCTGCTCTCCGGCATCCAGGAGCGGATCCAGGTTTCGACAAAGGTGGCGGCGTTGGTCTCCTCCACTCCCTCGGGAAATCCCAGGAAGCGCAGGTTGTTGCGGCGCGCCCTGTTTTCGGTCTCCTCAGCCCGGCGGTGGAGCTCTGAGGTCCGCGATTGAAGACAGGCCATTTGTGATTTAAGGGAGCCGACATCATCTTCAACTGTGGAGAGGCGGGATTCGGCTTCTGTGATGCGCTCCGTGGCCTTGCGAAGGTCCTGTCGAATGAGAGCTAAATCAATTCGGACCTCACTTATCTTGTTCTCCACGGACACCTGAGACGCGTTGATTGCCTGCAGGATGGTCGAGACGTCCCCATCGGCCGGGGCCGAGCCGCCCGTCACCTCTCCGCCAGGTTTCCGCTACGGCGCCGCAAACTGGTCCATCTTTGTTTGGGTCGCAGAGCCGGAGCCCGGAGGATCACGGGGCTTGCCCATGATCGTCAACCGCCTGCCACTCGACGTCTGGGAGGGCAGGCGGGAGGCAAGGCAATGTCGTATCCACTCGACCTAATGGGCAGGTGCCACTCCGGATCCCGGTCGCTGCAGGGCAAAGGCTCTCAGTCGTGCCGTCTCGGGGAGATGGGGGGGCCCCCGAGGCGTCAGACAGTCCCCTCGGGCCAGGTAGCACCCCAGCACTCCCCCGCCGGTGTGATTATAGCCAAGGACAGGCCCGGAATCAGGACGCCCCAGGCCCAAGGCGTCTCGGGGAGAAGCGGCCGTCCGGAGCTTCCGGTCAGACAAGGCCCCAGGAGGACCCTCCAAGCTCTCCCCCAGCCTGGGCCTCGTCCAAACCCCCAGGCCACAGGTCAGGCGCGAGCGTAGTGTCTGAGGGAAAAATGGCACTCAAGTCCCTGAGGCACAGCCCCAATGCGATCCCTCGTCCCCGAGGGCCCAATCACAGGATCCGGCCAAATCCCGGGGGCACGTCAATGTAGGCCTCGGGGGGCGCGAAATCCCGGGTCCCCCAGGGCGTCGGAAATGCAGGGGGCCCGACACCGCCGCCCGAGCGTCTGGAAGCCCACGCAGGCGAAGCAAAGGGGCCCAGGGTCGCCTCCCGGGGACCTCCGGCCAGTTTCAGTCCTCCCCGGGGATCTCTAAGGCCCAGCTAGGCAAGGCGCGGGGGCCCCCCAAATGCACACAGGGCCCAGGCAGCAAGTGGGGATTCCAGCGCCCTCACATCAGCGGGGGAGCCTGCGCCGCACCGGATCACAGCGTCAGTCCTCCCTAAGCGTGGAAGGGTATACTCAGACATGAGTCCCTTGCTCATTGCACCATCAGGATTCAAGCAAGCCGGGCCGAAGACGGCTGTAATGCCAGAAACCGGTCCCCGGAAGCTTGTTTCCTTCCCAGTGTAAGAATTGGCTTTTGTAGTCTGGTCTGCCCTGTTCCCATGATGCACTGGGCCAGGGACAGACTAATTTGCATACAGCCAGGTTCTGAAACTGGGATGGTGCAATGAGCTAAAAAACGGTGTTGGATCTAGCCCAGATCTCTTGACTGGGTGAGAGTATTCTGCTTAATTCAGAGACTCTGTCCCTCACCACCCCTTGTTGTAAATATTTTTGTCCACCCTAAGCGTGGAAGGGTATACTCAGACATGACTCCCTTGCTCATTGCACCATCAGGATTCAAGCAAGCCGGGCCGAAGACGGCTGTAATGCCAGAAACCGGTCCCCGGAAACTTGTTTCCTTCCCAGTGTAAGAATTGGCTTTTGTAGTCTGGTCTGCCCTGTTCCCATGATGCACTGGGCCAGGGACAGACTAATTTGCATACAGCCAGGTTCTGAAACTGGGATGGTGCAATGAGCTAAAAAACGGTGTTGGATCTAGCCCAGATCTCTTGACTGGGTGAGAGTATTCTGCTTAATTCAGAGACTCTGTCCCTCACCACCCCTTGTTGTAAATATTTTTGTCCACCCTAAGCGTGGAAGGGTATACTCAGACATGAGTCCCTTGCTCATTGCACCATCAGGATTAAAGCAAGCCGGGCCGAAGACGGCTGTAATGCCAGAAACCGGTCCCCGGAAGCTTGTTTCCTTCCCAGTGTAAGAATTGGCTTTTGTAGTCTGGTCTGCCCTGTTCCCATGATGCACTGGGCCAGGGACAGACTAATTTGCATACAGCCAGGTTCTGAAACTGGGATGGTGCAATGAGCTAAAAAACGGTGTTGGATCTAGCCCAGATCTCTTGACTGGGTGAGAGTATTCTGCTTAATTCAGAGACTCTGTCCCTCACCACCCCTTGTTGTAAATAGTCCTCAGGGGGGCAGCACACTCCAGCGGTCACCGCCACCACCGCCGTCAGGCCGCGTCGCCCGCCGCCGCCCTGGCCCAGCTGTTGGCATTTTATTGCCACTTCTGTGCATCTCCTCTTTCTAGGAAGTGTGATGCCTTGCAGTTCTGCTTGCTGGAAAAACAAATATCTTCAGGGTAATCTACCCTGAAAGGCAGGGAATATATTTGCATTTAATATAACTTGCGTCCTTAGTTAACTCGCATCTCATATTCAAATGCCCCGGGTGACGAAGGTAGATACATCTGTTACAATAATTTCAGGAGGTTATTCTTTATTGCACCCGGTTTCCACCTATGTCCGTCTTTACACCTAAGAGCATAATGGATATTTTGTGTAAAGGGCTTCAAAAACTCAACAAGGTATATGGATCTCAAATCTGCCAAAAGTTGTGTTAGTGACATTTTTTTTTCCATCAAAGAGTATTGTATCATAAATTATTGGTTACATTCTGGGTTTTCAAAAGTAGTTTTTTATGATAGATCAGATACTTTATGTCGTAAGTGGCAGCCTTGAGATTTCGCATTGCTTGGTTCCCAGATGTTCACAACAAAACTACTCAACTGTTAATGCTGTTTACCTTTTTCAAGAGACAGTCGGGGTGCCTGGCAACAACACTATACAATGGAATTAGGTAAGCAACAATAAGTATTCAAAGGGGGTGACAGGAGCATGTGGTGCCATGGGGTGTTGTTTCTCAGTTTCCATCTGTGGTGCGGAGGGCGAAAGTTGCAAACTTCTTAATCTGCCTGCTTGAACCCCTCACAGCCTCTCAGCGTCAGGGGGATGGGGGACTGAGAGACACCCTAAAGCTTTCAAGGCCATGGAAGAGAGCCCAGACCAGGCATAGGAGGGGACAAGGAGTCAGTGCATGCTACATGAGAAGGGACTGTGTGACTGCATCCAGGGAGCGAAGGGGGCTGTGCGACTGAATCCAGAGACTGACTGAAGCCAGAGAGCGAAGAGGTCTGTGTGACTGACACCAGGGAGAGAAGGGGTCTGTGTGACTGAAACCAGGGAGCGAAGGGGTCTGTGTGACTGAAACCAGGGAGCGAAGGGGTCTGTGTGACTGAAACCAGAAAAAGAAAGGGGCTGTGTGACTTAATCCAGAAAGGGAGTGGTGAAAGTGGTGCCCTGACAGGGCTGCATACATGTGAGCTAGATCATCGCAGGGAGAAATACGCCCCCCTCTCAGGAGGTTAGGATAAGGGATGTGGTTCTGTAGGGTTGCAGAAACTTTAAACATGCCTATTTCAAAGTGGAATACTCTGCTAAAACAGGTTCCACTGATTTAAGGCTGAAAAGGAAAGATTATGAGCAAAATAAAGTGCCGCAACAATGCCGCAAAATTTTAAAGTTTGTGCTGCTAAATTTCAATTTTTGTGCTGCTAAATTTTAAAATCTGTGCCGCAATATCCTGGGGGTCTGACTTGGACTGGAGAAGAGGACCAAAAAAGGACTGCCCTTGGAGCCGGCGAAGACAGGCTGCACTGAAGTTGGACTGCACATGCTGTTACTTGAGCCTGCCAAGGAAAGCTCGAGAAGAAGATGTTTGAGGTCACCAGCCAGAAGGAGAGACTCCAAGAGTCACTTAGAGTCACTTAGCTGAATTCCTGTTAGCAGCACAGGGTCACAAAAGCTGAAGAAGCATATCTGACGAGTTGGTAGCCCAATTTACCGGATACCTGCTCCTTGCCCCATGCATCCTAGGAGATTGAGATCTAATACCCAAAAGTTGCCCCTGAGTCTGCTGGACATGGGAGAGTCTTCAGAGTGCAGTTTGGCTGCCCAGAAGGAAAGTTATTACCAAAACAAGGGATCTGCTGATTTCTTTGCTGCTGGTGGCCAGTGGTCTAGTGGCAAATGGACATTTGCTGGACAAAAGAGGACTTTGAGGGACATCGTCCCTGTGGCCAAAGTCATTCACCTGGAATGTGGACTGAGAAGTATCCAGAGGAAGACCCCCATTGACTGCACATCAAATCATCTTCAGCATCCGTGAGCTTCTTCAGCCCTCTGTATACCTCAGAACCACTCCTTAAAAGTCAATGGAAAGTGGCCATTAATGCTAGAACTGGACTGGAGACTGCTTTTCATGTGAAGGTAATTGCTTCTTTGGACATTTTTGGTCCTTTTGACTGGCTCCCTGTCAGAGCTTGTCATCCAAAGAACTTACAAGTAACCACATTCATTCTCAGTGCAACTTTTCAATGAAAAATTTTCTGTCAAATTTGTTGAATTTGCTAGTGCTTATTCGCGGTTGAGCGAAAAGCCTCAATTTATTGTTTCTTTAAAAAGCTACATCTGCGCACCCTCCAGTGGATATTTTTAGTTTTGTTATACATAAATTCATATAAATATAACTTATTTTTATAAAATGGTGTCGGATTTAAAATTGGAAGTCGATGAGAGGACTGATGGCGCCGGATTCCCTGTTCTAGATTTACTCGGGAGCCCCTGGTCAATGGACTGTTGGTTCCTGCTTAAAAGTGTAGAGGGGAGAAATATCTTACCAAATTAGACTTCCCCATTCAAGTAAACCATTAATCTGAAGAATCACAGACTCCAGATTCTTAGTTTATTACAATTACAAAGCCAAAAATAACTGGACATACAGACTCTTTAAGATGAGGGTGTAGAAATACATTGGAACCAATACAAAGCCAAACCTGCTTGCGAAATGTAGTCTATAAAGCATACAAAGAATAACCAATTTGAGAATCAAGACGCAGAATATCACTGCGCCGACTTCAAGAGTGTTCTTCATTGGTGGCTTTTAAATAAAAAGCATTAGTCTGTCCCTACACTATAACTAACGTGACATCCCTACTTAGCCTTTTCCCCAGGCAAGATCAAGGAAAGGTGTCAGAGCGTGAAGACTACCTAAGAAGTATACTCACATTAAATGGGTCAAGTAGCATAAAGCTACAAAGCTTGTTCTCAGATGCTCCTTGTCCTCTTTCAATCAGGTCTTATCCCTTCTCCTCTCCTAACTAACTTCCCCTGGGGCACTGTCCCTAATTCCAACACCAAAATCTCAAGACACACCCCATGTCACACCAGGTGATCACGCCATCGAGCTGAACACCTCCTAGTAGGCAACGTTCCATCCTACTCGATCTTTCAAGGTGCTGGCTAGATTACCTTGATTTCCAGGCCTTCTCCAGTGAAAAAGAATACTCCCTACATTATCAGCACCTCTCGTTCAACTATGTCCACTCCTCCTTAAGCCTAACTCCTAAAACAAAAGCATTATTCTAACTAACAAAACAGTGTTTCGCCACCTGCAACAGAAACGTGAGAAAATAAAAATTCGACTTGCACATGAACACTAGAAACATTTCAATTAAAGAACCAGGGAAAAATACACGCCGGCCCTGCTTGGTGCCTGCTCTTGCTATCCTGCCTCCGGCAAGAACAGGAAGCAGGCAGCCTCCCTCCCCTAAGCCATTCACAATGCTGCAATGGCAGCATTGTGATTGGTGAGGACGCCGCCCAGCCAGGGGCTTAAAGGAAGGCCATTTTCTCCAGGTAGGCTTCAATGCTGCCTGAATGGAGAAAGGAAATAGTGTGCATGACTGGTTTGGGCGGCCCCAGAGGGCCGACCAAACAGTCTTTGCACCCTCAGGAGGTAGGCACACCACTCCTCCCCTGCTCGCAGAGCAGCCCCGCCCACCCGCCTGCCTGCAACCAAACCTTTCAGTTCTGCTTTCTCGCAATGCGAGAAGCAGAAACATAAATTTTTAGTTATTACCATTTTATGTTTCTGCTTCTCTCACTGCAAGAAAGCATTGGGGCGACGCTCCTCCGCCCTAGTGGAAGAGCCCCCCCGACCCCTACAAAGTTAGAGCACCATTGCGCTCTATCAGGACTGAGAACAGAGTGAGCTCAGAAGACAGAATTCTCCTGCGAGAAGCGTGACGAGGCATAGAAATGCTGGACACAGCAAGGAGTTGGGGGAGATTAGTAGACGACCTATAGACAAATTACTCTGGCAAAGAAGCAGAGATTCCCTCGCATCATACATCCCCTGAGAGAGAAGGAAACAGAAAGACCAGAGAGTATAGGAAAAGTTAGCCACTAACACATAGTATGACCCCCTTCAAAACGGACAGTAAACCCGAAAGCATAATCACACACACAAGGAATTAACAGTTAACATTAAAGCGAATCATAGGGGTATGGGAGGCGGAATTGGGATAGGAACACTAACAGAGGGGGGAAGACAATGATGTAAGAATGTATATGAGTGAGATTCACTGAAACAGATATACGCAATGTGATGATTAAAACCCCAATAAAATCAGTTTAAAAAATGGTGTTGGGTTTCTTAAGAGTTGTGTTTCTTTCTTTTCTATTTGTTTTGGTGCTATTTGAATGCTTTACACTTGTTCCTTTGTTGAAGCCTGACCGTTCGAAGCCACAGCTACCCAGGGTTCAGCTGCAGTTTGACAAACAAAGCCTCGCTTGTCCTAGAAGTGTTGGAAGTGTGTTACACGGTGGGGTTTCACAACACACCATATCATCCACCCCAGTTCCTCACAATGGTGCCTACCAGTGGGATCAAGAATTGTTCTGTTTTACAGTACCATACAGTTGATAAATTTGAAACTGATAAGAATCGACCCAAGGTGACCCCAAAGAGGTATTCTTGTGTTTCTCAAGTAGTGGCCAAGGTTTGTAGTATTCACAGACACTGTTTTCTGGAGTTTGCTAACTTTTCAAAAGTTAAGAAACATTGTGACAGAGTTTCCAAAAGTTCAAAAAGTTTTGAAAATATTTGAAAAAGTTTGGTACGCCACTTTTAGGCAAGGAAACATGGAGCTCGATCTGGCAATCTGTCCACTCTCAAGGGAGACGCGCTGAAGAAAAATCAAGAGGAACTGGAGGAGAGGGCCTTGGCATTGAAAGAAAAGAAGTTGGCCCTTGAAGAAAGAAGAGCCAGGCGGGGCATGAGGCTCAAAGAAAATAGTGGCAGAAACAGCTATTTCGTTTTGGTGTCCATAAATTCATAAAAATGTATCCTTTGGTATCAGATTTCTTGAGAATCGTGTCTCTTTCTTCTTCAAATTGTTTGTGCTGTGTAAATACTTTACACTAGTTCCTTTGATGAAACCTGACTAATCGGAGCCACAACTACCCAGGGTTGAACTAAGATTTGACAACTGAAGCCTGACTGGTCCTAGAAGGGTTGGTAATGTATTACACTTTAAGGCTTCACAACCACCTCATATATTACACCCCTTTTCCTCACAACCTTGACTCTGAGCTGCAATAATGAGATCTTCTGACACACATCTCATTGCTGGGTCACATAAGCAAAGGATATATAAGTCTAGGTTAGTTGCCTTTTAATATCAAATAAGTGTGTTTTTATGCTGGCAACTTTATGGTAAAAGAGTAATGTACTGAAACTGCAAACACACTTTAGATCTATTTATAACAGTAATTCACAGAGGTTAAAGTTAACATAGTTAGGTAAGGTACTAAGAATTTAAGTTACATAAAAACCTTAGAGATTTGCGGAAAAAACAAAGGGTAAAGTGAGGTTATAGTTAGACCTTGTAATATGAACAATATTATTTTAAACAAAAAAATGTACAATACATCAGTCAAGTCACGTCATAAATACTTTATTTGGCATTTCAGCCATAAAAGCAGCACATATAAAAAGAAAATTCAAACAGTCAATGCAATTAATACCAGGTACTAAAAACATTCAGGTAACAATAAGATCCACTGAATAAATGTTAAAAAAATATTTCAAACAAAATATATTATACTATTTGTCAACAACCCGGATAAAAACATTGAAGGTGCAAAGCAAAAGCTAGTTCAAATATGTCTTCCTAACGATCTAATGTAATTTTTCACTGCATGGCAAACCTCGGGAGAACCAAATGTCTGTAAATATTAAATATATAAAGCCCATTCTTGTATGTTTTAGAAAGTTGCAGATGCAACAGAGGGAATGTGTTCTCACAGATTTTTACAGCAAACAAAAAGAGCATAAAATGCAATGAGCTTTGCAGTGAGTGATTATCACAGGACGTGAGATTTTCGAACTATGCACCTTGCTGCGAGAAAGCTAGGAGAAAATGTAAAGTCCTTCATCGTAGCCAAGTCACATAAAATCTGCATTGGGCATTTTCTACATAAGTGAGATAGAATTCTAGCTCATAGTTAAGTGATAAGGAATGATAACTCTCCAAAGAAGGCTAGTGCAGGACCTTGAGCCTGTGGGTAAAATCAGCCTGTTTGTAGAGAATTTATTTGATCCGGGCTTTATCCGAGGACGGTATTGAGGCCAGGTTGTTAAAGTACCCTGGGACCCCCAACCTAATAAAGGCGATCCTAATGTAGACAAGCCATGAAATATTATCCATTTTATCCAGGGTAAGGCAATCGAAAGAATAAATTTGGAAAGACGTAACTCGGGTGATTGCCATATTTTCAACCATAATAACAGCGGGACAAGTCCTAGGACATTTTCCAGGTTGTTCCAGCCCAATTGCTAGTGGCAAAAAAGGTGGGCACACCTGAAGGGATCATGACTAGTTTGCGCAATACATTTTCTACTTTTTGAAGTTTGGAGCCATTACAGTACCCCCACACTCCTGCACCATAGGTACCGATTGTAGGAAAGTAGCATCTGCTTCTTATGGTTACTCCCACTTTTTGCTTGATTTGATGCTGTTTTTGACTAGTCTGACTGGGATCCTGCTAATCAGGACTCCAGTGTATCTGCTTTCTCTCTAAATTGTTGTGTTCAGCACTTAGGTACATCCCAGATTGGATACTGAGGTACCCTTGTCAGTCCCTAGTCTATGGTACCCAGGGCATAGGTTCCCCAGAGGATTCCCATAAGCTGAATCAAGTATTATGCCACCCATGAGAGACCATTCAAAATGGAACTACAGGCCTGCCATTGCAGCTTGTGTAAGGTGGTGCATGCACCACTTACTAAAGATATAGGTTTACTATATCTAAGGCTCACTGCACTTTAAACCTATAAGTCACCCCTATAGCAGGCCTTTGCAATCCTGAAGTCATGGGGCTTGGTTTTAAGTGAGAGGGTGCCACTGTATGAGCAGGACACCCCTGCTGCCTACGGAGAATTGAGTTGTATTGCCTTGCAAAGGAGGGGTCAGTCGCGGGTGCTGCGCTGACATCACTGAGAGCTGCGCTGCCATTGGTTGAGACAGCGGGTGTGTAGCTGAGGTAATATTATAAAGGAGGGGTGAGTGCAGAGAGTGGAAACTCACGTCACAGGAGAACCGCGCAAACATTGGTTGAAGTGGTTTTGTAAATCAAACATTGAATGGGTCATTAAAATAAGAGACACGCTGGTATTGGAAAACCATTTAAGTGAAATAAACACTTGATTAAAATTGCCAAAATAGAATTTCCCGTGATAATAGATAGTGGTGATTATATGTGGAACCCCGATCCAACTATAACAGGGTCCCGTCCAGATAGAAGATTTATAGCTTTTGCCCATGAGCAGTACATTAGAGGAAGACCAAACATCATGTACGGAGAGAAAAGAAAAATGTAATTTTTGCAGAAAATTAAGAATTATTTTAAAAAGGATAAACCCATTAAAACTAGAGAAGGAATAATTATTCCTCCCCCAAAGACACCTGCTTCATACATGATGATAGAAAGAGGATACCACACTTGTGTATGGTTAGAAAATTGGATAGAGTACACAAAAGATGATGGAATATTAGCATTCCCAAAGTACGGAACATTTAATGGGAGAATTTTGCACAATTTACGAACATGCATGAATGAATTAGAACCAAGGCCTAGATTAACGCAGTATGAAGCTTTAGAAGAATGGGAAACTGAGGCTTTTGAGCGAGACAGACCCTGATGTGACAGGAACTTAAGTACATTTTATCCAAGATTTCCCCGAGAGACTCGAGATAAGCAGATGAAACAATTGAGACAGGCAATGGCAGTGGAAGGATTATATCCTGTATTTACCTCAGAAGAACAAACAGGAAGCAAATATACAGAGAAAACAAAACATTTAGTAACTGGTAGTGGGGATTTTGACGACGATTATCTTGAAGACATTTTAATGAAAAATCTTCCACCTTCTCAAGAAGACATAAATAGAATTACTCCTAGTGCCCTGTTTCTAAAAACACCCTTGGGTCCACAGATTGTACATGCGACTACTATAGAAAAGGTACTACAAGAAAAGGAAAGAGAAGCATTAAATCAAAATAGAAGTGAGTTAATTCAGAAAATAACCCAATTGAATACAAGTCCTGAAGCACTAACGATACCAGTGTCGTTCCTGTTGTTCCCTTATATGGAGACAAGCAAACCAGTCCTAAAACTCCCATTCTGACTACTCCAATCACTCAACCCTGAAAGAAAATATAATAGTTGATGACCAGGCAAGTGAGTGTGAGTCAGTAATTTCTTTAATGGATTTGCCTATAAGAGAGCCAATAAAAGATTCATTCAGGAAAGTTACCTCTGGATGCTCTAAAGAAGTACAAATTGAAACGTCCACACTGGTCACTCCCAAGTGACATAGACTTTGTCCCCTCTGCTTTTAGGTGCTCCTCTTTAAGAATCCATGTTTGGATTCCATCTGACACTTTCTCCTTCTTCAGCAGCGGCACTTTACTGAAGTCCTCCTTGAGTTTGTCTGCGGTTTCCGACATCACTTCACACATATGCACCCGGCTTCCCTGGTGTAGGTAATGTAGGTACTATGGCATCCACAGGTGGTCTGGCTCTCCAACTTTCTGTCTTCCACAGGGTTTCTTCTGGGTCCACTGGGAAGGGTCCGTAATCTTTAAAAATCCAACCGAGACTTGCAGATAGACTTATACGGAGCACGCAGTCATGTTCCCACACTGCACACGCTCTCCGTGGAGTCTCTATCTACCTACCTTGGGAGGTTCTGTGGGTTCCAGGCAGTTCTACGTCCTCTCAACATCATCCTGACTCGAGTTGTGGTTCTCATACCACTTTCCTAGTATATGGTTTGGCCCCCCTCCCCGGGGCCACTGTGTATTTTGTGCTATGTTCTGTGTTTCTTTGCTAAAGTATTGTGTGCATTGTGTTTATCTCCAACACTGAGATACTTGAACATTCTAGGGAGTATTATATAATAAATATATATTTTTATAAATACTTGGTGTAGTTCTTTTCACTTAATCTATACTATCAGATTGCATTCTGGTAAAACAAGCTGCTTTGCACTCCTTCTGGATTAAGCCTGAAGGCGGCTCTCCACAGCTACCACTTAGAGAGCTTTCTAAGGTTGTCTAAGACCTCTTAAATCACCATAAGGTTTGTTTGGACTGGTGCAAGGTGCCCACTTATATTAGCGGACATCATATACCAGGCCAGTCTCTCCCAGAGATCGAGATACCTTTGGCTTTTCACAGGGTTATCAAATCATCAGTTATAGATCACTGAGTTAACTATAACTTGTGTCCCCGTAATGCACTGCTTATGACCTCACATATTACACCACTCATTATATTCTCAATTACATCATTCATGTCTTGAAAAATCAAATCCCTCACTTGGTATGGTGAGTCAAGTTTTATCAGGGCCAGCTATTTTTAGGGCCTACTAGCCGTAGAGCTTTAAGGAACAGGTGTTCTGTTATATGGGAATGAGTTTTAAATCTTGTTTTCTTCTTGTCACATTTGCTGTGCTTTCAAAGGCAAAGGTTAAATGTCAGCTTATGACTTCTTACATATTTCTGCTTACTTTATCTTGGAGATTCGTTTTTACTTTTTTTTCTCTGAATCCAAAGTTAGAGGATGTTGTTAAAGTGAACTGTTTGACAATCATGCTGGGGTTTAGGGAGTGTGAAATGAAAGGCTTTAGGATTTCATTATTTTTTTCTAACAAACCATGGGGCATATTACCAAGCAATAGCGATAATTATCGCTATTGCTTGGTTAGAGACAAAATGTTACCGCTGAGCTGCGGCGATTTTTATCACAGAGAAACCTTGGTATTACCAAGGTTTATCGCAAATGCGATAAAAAACAGCCGCAATGCATGAATATCGCTGAAAAGTCAGCGATATTCATGCATTACCGAGCTAATGCGCTTAGCCATGTTATCCACCTCCCATTGGATAACATGGCTAAGAACTGCTCAAGGCAGGTGTTAGCTTTTGGAGATATTCGCGCTTAGCGCGAATATCTCCAAAAGTTGGTAATAGGAGATAGCGATGTTAGCGACTGTTTCCAGTCGCTAACATCTTGGTACGCCCACTTTGCATGTCATTAGTGATAAATATCACTGACAGGCAAAGTGGGGCCCAAGATGGTCGCTATCTCCTACTAGCTGTCGCTAACTGGTGTTAGCGACAGCTAGGTAATAGGGAGATAATTTTATCTCCGCTTTCTTGGCTTTTAAAGCCAAAAAAGCGGAGATAAACTCCCTTGATAATATGCCCCTCATTATGTGATCCAGGGCAAATATTTGAATTTGCTGAGCCGCCGTTTTCTCAATTATCACATATGGGAGCACATTCAAAAATGAAAGTTCAGCATGTCTGCTGTACAGAAAACTATGTTGTTTGATTTACTAGGCTAAACTTTACCTCCATATAAAATAAAAATCTAGCCACACATAGGATACACATGACCCCCCAACATGCCTTTTAGTTTAGTAACAGCATTTTCAGGGCGGTCCAGGCATGTTTCTCAAATCATGTTTAAAACCTATCACTTTTAATAAATACATAACTAAAGCATGAAGTGGTAGCCAACTGTCATTTGCAATCAGCAGATTTTACATTGAAAAAGCCACAACATGTCCCACTGACACACAGCTTTACTGATAAAACTATATAGGGTACAAACAGTAATGCTTGGCAATCAAGCTTTAGTAATTATTTGTCATTTGCAGATCACCAAGTAAAGTGTTCTGATTTGTTTTGCTCCTATTTAAATCTTTGTTTGCATCACCCTTCTTAAGAACCAAAAAAGTGCTTTTCGTAATTCCTGCTACATTTTGAAATATTTGTACTATTCATTTACAAGCTATATGAATGGTATGTGTTAGAAAAAACACTGACAGCTTACAGCTGTTTGTTTCACAGTGATTGACAGACAGCTCACTTGACAAAAACCTCTAACTGTAGTCTAGTCTAGTCTAGTCTGGATATTTGTATTGCGCAGACATATCACATCCCGTGAGGGAGTCTCATGGCGCATAACAGAATAAAAATTAAGCTCATTTCCCAAGCATCAACTAGTGCAAAGAGAAACTGATTTTTAACCTCTTTCCTTGAACAGAGAACAAATGTGTTAAGACAAAAACAAGATTCAAGGGCATCTTTATTGCTTCTTTACTTTCTGAATGAACAGAACACCTGTTCTTTTTCAGATTGTGTTCATTCGGCAGATGGACCAGTACGTGCTAAAAATAGCTCGACCTGATAAAATCTGACTCGCCATTGCGAGTGGGAGAGTGGCCTATAATCACACAAATTAAGACAAGTTCATGAGTTAAGAGCATTACAATTAGGTGGAGAGTGGAGTACATAATTGGAGTCTCTAGATCTGCGGGTCTCACAACATTTTAATGAATTTTCGATGCCTGTCATTGTTGACATCTCAGAAGACATCATTTATGGCATCTCTGATTATATCATCCAATGAGTCAGACAGTTTGCTGCTACACTCTTAAATGTGTTTAGTAGGGTCCATTTAGAGCACATTTTTTTACCTTTTCGTGTTCTAATGAGTGTATGTTTTTGAAACGTGCTTGTCCACCTAATGGGTCCTGGGTGTCTGGAGAAAGTGGATCTCTGTGAAGAGTTGTGCTCAGGGCAAAGGCTGCTCATAGCAGGATCGTTGCTATTTATTAGTTCTTGGTTGTCTGTAAGAAGTTGTGTTTTCTGCATATTAGGGACTGGGCCATCTAATGGGGCTTGGGTGTCTAGAGGGAGTGGGCTCTCTGTGGAGAGTTGTGAACAAGGTGAAGGGTTTGTACAGTGGGGGTTTCACCACCTAATGGATTTGGGTGTCAGTAGGGTCTTTGCCATGTAATTGGGTTTGGGTGTTTGGAGGGATTGGTTGCTCTGTGAAGAGCTGTACTGGTTTGTCGAGTAAATTTAACAGCACTAGCATGAACAAAGTTGTCAGTGATGTCATCAATTATGTCATTTGAGTTGTCATCAGTGATGTTATCAATGATGCCATTGAGCATGTCAAGAGTGATGTAATATGTGAGGTGGTAAACGGTTCATGAAGGAGGTGCAAGTTATAGTTATCTCACTAAACTATAACTGGTAAATGTCAGTGTTTTTTTTGTTTGTTTTAAAACACTAGTTCATATAGTATTCCAAATCCTAACTATAATGTCACTTTAACCTTTGTTTTTTCAGTTAATATCTAGTTTTGTTTTTATGTAACCTAAATTCTTAGTACCCTCCCTAACTATAAAGATACTTTACCCTTCTTTTTTTGTGAAAAGATCACCCAAAAATGTATGGAAGGAGCTGAGGTGGATGAACATTCTTTTTGGAAAGTTTAGTAAAGATTTGCCAAATGTCGCCAAAGTAAATGAGCAAAACAAAAAAAACATACTTTCCATGGAAACTGTGATCTAACTATAGTTACACAGTAACAAACCGCACTGGGTAATATGTTTGGAGTCATATTTAATGCTGAACTCTAGTCATGGTGTGAAATTGTAGGGAAATGGTAGGCGGAATGTTTGATTCATGAAAAGATGTGTTAACCAAGACAAGGCAATCAATGGCCTTAAGAGAAGGACTTACTGCATCTCGCTTAGCACAGTGACAGCTGTCCTATGTTTCAGGATTTTTTTTATAATCATCGACTTTCTCCGTTACATAGGGGACCTTACTGCTTTTACATGGGCCAACTAAAGTGCTGACCAAAATGGAGGGTTTTTCCGTTGTCATTAGGCCACATGTCTGCTTGGTCATGGCCATAATTAGTATGTGCTCACGTTTGTCCTGTAAGCATAAATTGCACCTGCTGTGTGTATATTTGGATACTGTTATGGTTTCATAAGTAGTCCTGAGTTGTACTCTTGTCCTTCTTGAGCAACCTCTCCTGCAGGTTGATTTTACTTGTGGGTTATCACTACAGAAATTTTAGGCTAGTCTTGCGCCTCACCACACACCACAGCGAATATGTGGGGATGACCAATACATGTTGTTTTTTGTTTGTTTCAAAGGGTTGTGATGTGTACCTCATTCTTTGACAGTTAAGTTGACAGTAAACTCACATATATTGCATTTTGATAGATTGCTTGCATAGTGTAAATTCAATAAAACGCCAGTGGCTTATTTGTATGTGCTACATGTGTGAAGTTTTCTTTCCATGCTTCCCCGACCTTCATACAATTTGATCAGGTGATATTTGGCAGTTTTTGTTTAATGCCCAGGATGTTTGGGGCTGTTTGGTGGTTTTAACAAGGAAGTGTTTGATAGTTGCTATATATTTAAGGGCTATTTTCTATGGTAGACAAACAAAAACAGACGACCGATATGCGTCACCACTTACACCACCGTGTCCAATGAAGTCTCCAAAATCATAAACAAACACTGGGCGATACTGAACTGTGGTACACTTAACCTGGAAAAACCTATGTACGCACACCGCCGAGGTAGAAACCTTAAAGACATTTTGGTGCATACAAGACCGAAACCCAACAATGAGATAAGGCATAACACAATTGGGATACAAGGTCGCTTCCCATGCGGCAACTGCAGTAGCTGCCACCTGACACAAAAGAGTAATATCCTAACATTCAGAAATGGCACCACTTGGGAACAGCGACACTTGACGAACTGCAATACCAAGAATGTAGTCTATTTGATCACTTGCCCCTGTGGATTGGAATACGTGGGTATGACAACTAGAGCTGTAAAAACACGGATTAATGAGCACAAAAGCAATGTCCGTTGCAAAAAAAGCACGACCAAGATGGCAACACACTACCTAGAGACACAACACTGTGTAAATGATCTAAGATGGACAATTATTGAACCATTGCCATCAGAAGCCGGCTTATTTCAAAAGGAACAAAGTGGGTGTTCCGTTTGGGCACACACATCCGGGGACTGAATGATGACGTCCCCTGGGGACAGCTGTCTCATTAACAGTTACGCCTACAACCTATCAAGTGTACCAGTACCCACAGACCAATAATGCCAGAAACATGGACCAGTGTGTCTGCGGTCCATAATGAATCACTATATCATGGAATCTGGTAAAGGATGTAGTGTCTCTGTTATATTGAAAATACCTATGTTTTCATCACACTTGAATAGCCCTACCGAAAACTCCATGCTCGTTAAATACTTTGGCTTGATCCCCTAATCTCCTTAAACAATGCGTGTGATTATGACACTGTTTGTATTATACTTAAATGGCCCTACTGAAATCCCCATGTTCGGTAAAAACTTTGGCTTTATCCCCCATTCTCCAACAACAAATCGTTTGATGACAACGGTACAAATAACCATTCAGTGCGACCACTTCTGAGCCAAGAACGCACGCGTGGGACTCTGTGTCTTCCCGCCGCGCATGCGCATTGTGGGCGACACTAACTGAGCATGCGCGAAGCCAAGACAGACCCCGGGGGCGTACGCACGGACACGGGGCTGCAATGAGAGCAGGTTCTACCAGACCTGCCTTAAAAGGACCTACAATCAGCCTAACAATCAATGAATAAAGAGCGGATTACCCTTATTTGGGCATAACATCACATCCGCTTGGGCTCATTAGACGGCTCCACTAATTAGGAATACCGGGTATAAATACAACATACAGCAGACTCTCGGATTCATTCCGGCGGAGCAGCGTGTGGGGTAAGACGGAGGACAACTCATCCCGAGTTTGTGAGTATAGAGTTGGCAACACAAAACATTCCTCATGACAAAGTAGGTAAGAAATGATTTTAAAACCCAAATTGTTTCTCTACTTAGATTGCACAAATAGCAATCACCCCCCAGACGTTCTAGAGTGCTCATAATGCAAGCAAGCCATATCTATTAAGTATGACCAACACTTCCTTTATATTCATTTTAGAGACAATAATGTGTGTTTTCTATGTTGTATGTCTTGTTAGTATTTCTTTACAGGGCCAATTGCGCAAATGGTTTGTTCCAGGTGACTGCACCTGTTTGAGCTACCCATGACTAGGGTGACCATCTCCTTTTTCTTTTATCTTTTTCAGGTCATGCAATTGCATGTAACTTGAGCCAAAACCGCTGTAGGCACATAATAGCCTATAGATTTTTATACACTTAAAAATTATTTTTCACTTTTTGTGACTTACACAAAACTTTTAAGTTACAAACTAGTGAAACGTGAGTAAGGTGGGGAAGTTGTGCCCCCGTCCTGAAGAAGGAGCACATGCTCCGAAACATGTAGACGCACACATGAGGTACTGTCCATAAATACAACAGATAAAACCTCGCACTTCACTTCTTTTAGTAGTACCAGTCCGGGGTTGTGAATAAAGTTTTTTCCTATACACCCACGAGCCAGGTACTTTTTAACTCTTCACTAAAATCCTACCACTCACATAAATATACCTATCACATGCACCACACGCACCACACATAGTCATTTATTTATTTGCGGGTTTGTATAGCGATTGATTCGACTCCCGGAGGAGTCATTACTATCAGTGCTCCCGCGTAGTCATAGGTTGCAGCACGCCGCATCCCGCTAGAGGGGTGCGAAGACCCCTATGATGAAGCATGACACCAAGGGGCCTTTTGGTGTGTGAGGGGTATTTTACAAAACACTAAGTGCTCCCACACTCCTGTGGGTAACACTTCCCTCAGTCAATGTTAGTAGGATTCCCCTTGTTTATGTAACTAAGCCGTGGAGTAAGAATCCTACATCATTACTCTACCTCCCTCCTTTGTTAAAATTGCATATTTTCTATGGTGCCACTGCCATTCAGGGTGTGTTTTTTTTATGTTTGACCCTGGATGTTGTTTGCTTTTGTATTGCCACTTGATCTAAGGTATTGGTGAGAATAACAAGGCTGGGATGTAGCCTGGGCAATGGCAAGCTATTAATTCAAGCAGTGCATTCCATCGATCACCTTGAGGTTCATTGCAGTTGACACCATAAGTATATTGGGTATGCCCAGACAGGGGTCCTGTGCTCACTGTACCACTGGACCCTATCCACACATGACTGAAGAGGTAAACACACATTGAAACTAGTCTTGGGTTGCTTGTGCTCTGGTTCAGAGAGGATCTAGCTTAGCAGTTCAGGCAGGAATGTTCCTATTGGAAAGTACCAAAACTGGCTTGCATAAGGCTGGGTCTAATCTGAGGGGACATGGTGGACAAAAAAACGATGGACCGGGATTCAGTGGCTGGGATTCATTCACGCATTCCATCCATCAGTTTGTTGTTTGTTGTAGTTGGTGACAATGACATGCAGCAGTGCTAGGTGAATTGCGTGGTTATGTTTGATGTTAAGTTGTGATGCATTGTGGATTCTGAGGCAACTTGCATTTTTGGGTCATGTGCTGTGGAAGGTGTGGGAGGCGTTGTTGATATGTTGCTGTATTATGGTATTAAGGTTTAAAGAACACTACATAACGACAAAAAAATGGTCTACTTTCACTCTCGGAACCCAGCTACTCCACCAATCAGTGCTTGACTGTCTATTTGTCCTTAGCTATGTACAATGCTCCACTGTCTTTCGGCTAGGTTTGCACTATAAAATGCACGTTATATAGAGGTGGGACATACACATGCTCCCATCCGGTGAGCGACAATGTTGGATGATGAACAAGCTCAGCATAGAATGGTTTCCCATGCCCATTAAAAATGGGTCAGAGTACCAGAAAATGTTGTCATGTTTCTCTTGTAGAAATGGTCAGACTGGTTTGTCAAGTAGGCAGGTGAAACGTTGCACTAGGGCTGTTCAGCAAATCAATGTTTTTTCTCGTTTTGGTGCTATTTTTGAGAGTGAGTTTTATATCACTCTTTCTTCATTTATGTAGAGCTGACGGGAAAAACTAAGAATGGGAGTGAGATGAAGTACACTGCTTTAGCAAGCAGGAGTAGAAATGTGAGTCGGACAGAAAGCACAGCTGAGCAGCACATTCGCTATCACCAGCACCACATCAGAATGAATGAACGAATGAACGGGCATTTATAAAGCGCACAGCTACTCAGCATAGTGTTCCATCATCACTACAGCTTGAGTCCTTCAGCTTCTCCACCACACAATGAGATACTCCTCCTGCTGCCAGACTTTGACACCCTACCTACAAACACAAGAATACCATGCCTATCTGGTTCGAGTAAGAGGAGGAAACTGCCAGCCTGATAAAGGTTAGGATACAGGCCGAAGAGATTCTAATTCCCCTTTAATGTAGTATTTTTCAGAGCTCAACCTGCCATTAGTTTCATCAGTGACAAAGAACACTGATAATTTGTGGTGTTGTGACATGGCACGGCTGCCTTGTTCTGTTTGTAAGAAAAGAGGATGCTTTAGTGATTTGATGTGTCTTTGTATGCATGGAGTGATTGGAGATGCTTTAGAATGTTGAGAATGATGCTGTGAGAATGTCATGATACATGGAATATTGATGTCTGTATGGTGGGTGACGTGTGGAAGCTGATTACAGTGGGAGGGTAGAGGAGCTCTAAAAAGAGCCACATGCTGTGGATCTAACCTATGGGCCTTACTTGGATTAAAGAACTTGCCTTTTACCTGAATGGCTCCGTGGTGTTGTATGAGGATCCTGCCTTTCAAAGATAACATTTTGGTGTTGAGTTGTTAAAAGTACCTATGTGGACATTTAGCAAGGCTCTGGCAGGAGTTGGCAGGTGGTCCTGTGAAGGAAGTGACCCAACTAGGGTCACCCGGGTCACTCTCGACCTCCTCTAGCCTTCCAGAAATGAAGAGTCGACGACCAGTAGAGAATACAAGCAAACTAGTTTATTCACAAAATACACTGCAGTGGAGTCCAGTCTGATCAGCCTCCTATAATGGCTGACGAGGGACTGACTCTAAGAAGCATAAAGTTACATTATGTAGGTTGCAAAGCCCACAAAGACCCGCCTATTATGAAAAAGTACTGGTAGCAGTCGTAATACAATGGGGCACCGGACATAAGTTTCAATTCCGTAGCCTGGTACCCGCTATCTACCATCCAAGGTCATCTGACCTATCCTCCCCTGTAGACAGGTGGGAGAAGGCCTCTATGTAACAGAAAGGGCTTGCGTTAATGAGCATGTTTCAGCATTGGAGAAACAAAACTTAACTAGGATCATTTCTCACAAATGAGCAAGTAACAGTTTAGATTATAATACAAAATGGCGTCTTCAAGAACTAAAATGGTGGCACCGATGTCAAACCTAACTAAAGCAACATCTGCATATTGTATTGTCTTCATACAATATGCAAATATAATGTATTAGCTATATAAATGCTAACATAATATCGGGTAAAACACGAGTAAGATGACAATGTTGCGTGTCATTTCTATCACCTGACAGAGTAAGAGGTCTGTCGAGCGATGGAAAGAGGTCAAGTGACCACAGAGGAGTAGTCCGAGTCCAGCCAGCCTCAAATCCACTAGCAAGTTATGTCAACACTGGTTGCTGGGCAGGAGGAGTCAGTGAAGAGGGATGGCAAGGACGAGATGTCAGGTGATCAGAATAAATGCTGAGCTGCAGTATCCAGGGAGAAGTGAGCGGCTGTTAGGGACCTGGAGCCAAGGTAGAGCTCTGTTCTTTTCACCAGGCAGCCCCCATAGAGACTACTGCAGCAAGAAAATAAGCTGTGAGCCTGTTTTCACAAGGAGTACTAAATCAGAAGGTTGGTGTTGCTGGTCTGTATTTTACAGTTACAGCTGTTAATGGTGAAACGTTGCACTCTGATTGAAGGTACTGTGCATGTCACTTTGTTAGCATCAGCCGTGTGATCTTGGGTAAATATTTTTCCAGGTATGTTAAATAGGGGTCAGCGTTTAATTACTTCAAATGGAAAAACCTTCTAAAAAAATTCATAAAAACTATTTCCAAATCCAAAAATTCAAATGTTCACCACAATTCTATTTCATAATTCATATTTAATAAGCATGAAGTTACGGAGACTCAAAACAAATTTCATAGCTCCAAATGTATAGCTCAAAACATCTGATTCAGGAAAACCAAAATACATGAATAACTGTTGTGAATCAAAGTCATCTGTATCGCATTAAAATTAGAACATGCTCTCAGTGAGTGAGAAAAGAAGGATATTTGGGTAAGATGAGGGTGATGAGGTAAGTGGGGGACTGGGTAAAGGTGGTGTGAAAATATCACAATCACATTACAATTAGAAGAAGACCTTTACAGTCTAAAAAGATCGGTAGTGATCAGAATGAGGCGTGAATAACACTTATATCCAGCGGGGTCGAAACGTAGACCACACAACCTTCTCGCATCATAGGATCTAAATAGACTGAGAAACCTATCCTATGTGTGAAGAGATCTAGGGAACTATGGATCTTTTTAGACTGTAAAGGTCTTCTTCTAATTGTAATGTGATTGTGTTATTGTCACACCACCTTTACCCAGTCCCCCACTTACCTCATCACCCCATCTTACCCAAATATCTTTCCTTTCTCACTCACTGAGAGCATGTTCTAATTTTAATGCGATACAGATGACTTTGATTCACAAGAGTTATTCATGTATTTTGGTTTTCCTGAATCAGATGTTTTGAGCTATACATTTGGAGCTATGAAATTTGTTTTGAGTCTCCGTAACTTCATGCTTATTAAATATGAATTATGAAATAGAATTGTGGTGAACATTTGAATTTTTGGATTTGGAAATTATTTTGGGGAATTTTTTGAGGTTTTTCCATTTGAAGTAATTAAACGCTGACCCCTATTTAACGTACCTATTCCATGACCCAGGTCAGGCCGTTTTCAGGGTATACCCCATTTAAACTCAACAAATATTTTTCCAGGCAATAAATACTTGGCGGTACAGGCACATTTACCAACTGCTATTATCTTTTGGAGAGCCACACTGTAGTGCATTCTCAAGCTGCAGAAGGGAGTAACACAGTTCTTATCACGTGAATGTGGTGCATGAGGACATGTTCTCAGAGCAAGTTCCTATGTAAAAGACAGAGGGATGCTGGTCATAATGCATCTTGGAACTGCAATGTGATAATGGATGCTGCCAGACAACCATACTCCTTACCTCACTGTTTGTAAAGGGTTAGTGAGATGAAAAAGGCAGGGAGCGTATGTTGTGTAGAGTAGTTCCTATATTCCCAATAGGCTCTGCGCATTGGAATAATATACACTATAGATTTGACATAGAACTGAGGTCAGTATGTCTCTATCAAGTATACTAAACTTATTTTGGGAGTGCCAGCTAGCTCAGAGGTCACTAAAAACTTTCTCGAGTACACAAGAAGGGATTAGTTTCTGACAACCGCATAAACATGACAACTTTGTTTCCCAAGAATAAAACGTATCTTCAGAGTCGTGGAAACAATTAATAACTATTTAACTCAGTCAATCGTGCATGCTTCGTTTCTACAGAGTTGCAGGGAAAAATAGAGAGACAGGCGTTTCAATAAAAAGGGATTTATTGAACACTCTTCTTTCTCATGCAAGAGAGGTGAACTACTACAATCGTTAGACAGAATGCAAAGTATAATGCGTACAGCGTAAACAGTAATAGAAAATAATACTGTAATAGCATTGTCTGGTGCTATGACATATAAAAATACATACATAAATTACACAGGCTAAAATACTCAACTGGTGCTTCTTAAATACGCCTACCCCAATGTACCTAACCTAGGTTTAGTACGAGGGAAGAAGTAAGTATGGTTTCAGCATAGGTTTAGTTTTGCCAAAAATTACCAAATGTTTCCCTAGGTTCCAATCAGCTCCATACCTTAGAATGAGAAAGGTTGTTATCTCTTTCACGAACTCGATTTCCCAACACCCCGCAAGGAGAGTCAGAAACACTGGAGCTGGATTTCTTTGCAGAGGAGGACAGCTTCTAATCAGTGTGCCAGCTGGAGAGTTGGCTTCCTTCGGCATTTGCTGTTGCGAGCTGCGCCGTGCAAGTAGGTAGTCGAACTGCACCCAACCACACCGTCCTTTGCTATAGCAAGTGAAGGTATATTTATACCTTGAAGGTGTTTTCGGAATGCCGTCTGTGACGTAAAGTTGGGCATATGACTGTCATGAATGAACCCCAAGGAATAGATGTTCATGTAAAATAACTGAGTTCTTGGAGAAATCAATATTTAAGCAAGTGGAAGTCCCTAACGGCTTAAGAGTCTGGTTTTCCAAGAAATCGTTGTGACATAGATGAACGGATGGAAGTAGCCATGCCTGTATTTGGGATGCATGAGCTATGCCTAAATAAGGACTGTATTTCTATGCCTATATAAGGGCAATGCGAATTGTACCTATACAAGGGCATGAATCAGGAAATTTAATCGGAATCTAAAATCGCACACAACACCCACTCCACTTTCTTATGTACGACTTCTACTAAATACTAACTCCTAAACATGTTGAAACTTATCTAAAATATATCTACCCAACAAGTGTTCAAAACCCACCCAAAATACATAAAAATGCATTGGTACTGGTTGTACACAAAAGAGCATTGGTGCTATACGCATTCAAAGCAATGTTTCATTCTAAGCATATAGTTGACATTTGAAAATGCTATCTGAATGAATCATGAAAATATACATTTATGAAACGGCTAGTGAATACAGAAGAAAAAGGTACTGAAACCATTTCATGTCAGATGACATAAAAACTGTTTGTATGTGGACACGGTCAAATATTGTCTATGGAATTTTTCAAAGAATTCTTGTTCTCTATGAATAGTTCTACTTTAGGCAGATTACTAAGTGCCAAAAAATGAAAAATACAAATTTGGAAGAAAAAAAAATGTTATCATAGAAAAAAGAGTTTCAAAGTTAGAAGTTTGTTTTGAAAAACGAAGGTCGAATTCAAAGTCTCTCAGAACACTGTGTGCCAAAAAAAAAAAGTCAGTGTTAGGGCTTGGAGAAAACATGAAATCTTCTAAGTCTGTTGCCAAAAATGTGTCTACCATTGTAGGTGAAAGTTGGATTACCTTGTTTAGAAGACGGCACATAGGTGTGAAGCATCGCCGTCAGCATTGGTCGCATTAGCAATGTTCGTCCTGGATGGTACCTGCGCGCCTGTTTCCTCTCGTACCTCAGCAGTTGCAAGTTGCGTCTGTGAGATGTCAATGAATGCCGTCATCAGAATTGGTAGCCGCTGGGGACAACACAGTGCATGGGCCGTTACTGGTTCAAGCAAAGTATCAACATTCGTTGGCATGACTGATGGGAGTGTGAGACAAGTGTCTAACACGCATTCTTCTCTGCATAGCAGGCAGTGTAGAACGGGTAAGATGCAGTCTTGCCAATTTGGTCTGAATGATAGAAACCATGTGGTATTTAATTCTCGTAGACGAGGTAGTCCCAAAATTTGGACGATGCGCTCACGACACTTCATCGCCAGTAGAGTTGTCTCCATGGAGAACTGGGTGTCGCTGGTGAATTGGCTTGCCATATCGCAGCAGTAGGAGCAAAAATAGTATCCCTGCAGTGAGTCTCAAAATGAGGGGCAGTCCGCCAAACACAGAGTGCACGAAGTTTAGAAATATTCCTAGGACAGCTTCAAAAGGTGCTAACAGTCCAGAAAATACGGTCTTAAATACATGTACAGTACTGCTCGTATCAGACATGTTTAAGATATGACTTAAGATTCCTGAGAAATGTATAGGCCAGTTTGTAGTTAAGAGTGCAAGTATCTCAGCAGAAGTCCTTGCAATTTGCAGATCATAGGTCTCTTTGGCCGAGGTCAGTGGCACAGTTTTTTGCAAAAGAATGGCTTTCATTCTGCTTAAAGTATTAATTTGTATAGAAGAGATGTCCGGTGAAGGCCATAAAGGCGACTCCTTGTCTGTCTTGGTTTTAGGAAACAATACTTGCATTCAGCAAGTGACCCTGGCTGACACAGTTACTAGGTATGGTATGCCTGGCAACATGCCAGAGCAGCTGTGATCATTCAACATGAGGTAACTCCCATTCGAAAGTTGTCCAAAAATTGGATCAATCACCGCAGCTGGTGAACCTTGCAGGTGGCAGGGTAATTGTTAGAGGAACCATCACAGGCCCCATGTAAGTTTATACCCTGACAAAGGAGAGAACCGCATAGTGCGTTTTCACAGTTTTTCCCGCTAATAAACACTTCACGTCCCCCACTCCAACATCTATGTGTGTACGGTAATTCCGAGGATGTCTTGATGTATTCTTTACCCAACCTTTCATATGTGCCTGCTGGTATATGTTTTAGGCAATATTGAAAATGGAAAATTGTAACAGAAAGTGATTGTTCCATGTATTATCCATTCAATAGCTGGTTTTTCTGCTACTGTAAATGGCAATCTTTCCAGTTTTTCAATACTCAGCACAATATAGTATGCTCCCCTTTGTGCCAATTTGATCTGTTTATCAGTGAGATTGAATTTTGAAAACAGTGACGTAGTATTGATTAAACACCGAGGCACATAGCCTGAACTAAGGTTTTGCAACGTCCAGCCTAATAGCATGATAGAACGTAGTTGCGACTGACCATGTTGTAACATGACCAAGTCCTGTTTCATGATGTCTATGCCAGAAGACATTATGCTGTCCAATGAATATATCAGAAGTAGATTGTGAGACCTCTTTTTAGGTCCTAGGGCAGTAGGTGTTTACTGGAGAGTATCCACATAGTGGATACTGTTGTTTATCATTGGGTTTTCAGGTCTTAAGACTATTTCATTCTATTGTAATGACAGTTATTCATTTTGTGAACTTGTATCTACAAAGGTGTCACTATCAAACAGTCAAGTCTTACTTCAGGGGATAGTAAAGACATTTGAACTCAAATGTAGTACTACGTAATAATGACACTCACTATCGGCCAAGTTAAATCTTTTAAAAGTGCTTAATTCAGAGGAGGTGCTTCTAGAATCCGCTCTGCCAATTCTCATGCATCACAGGTTAGTAAGGCATTTTAATTCTGGTGTCTGCATCACCGTACTAAAATGTTACTTTCACGCATTATCTCAAAGCTAGATCCTATGTGCACCGAGGTGCTGCAGAAGAGTTTAGCAGGCAGAGAGTGAGCAAGGCCCAGATGGGTGGTTTGCTACAGAGATCACAGTCCGTGCCTGGATAAGTTGTTTACTTAAATTAAGTTGTCACACGTTTAAACATTAGAGACTCCGGGCTCAGCCCCTCCTCATCTCTTTGTGGCATGATGCATTAGGTAGGCATGATGCATTAAGCTTTTCCTGCATTGGCCTTACAAACAACTCTGTCAGTTGCAAATTGATCCAACGAAGGGTGCTGGCTGCTAGGTTTAAAATTAGTCTTCATTGATGCTTTAAAATCTGAAGAAGGTCAGATAAAACAATTGACAATATTTGATATTATTCACTCGGGGCATAGAAAACATTATTCAATTCATGTTCATATTATAATACAAATACTAACTTCAATCAATCACTGTGAGAGAGTGGCCAGTGACAAAGCTGCCAAGCAGTTGTGTCTCCTGTAACTGACCTTCGTCAAGACCTGGGGTCTGATTCACAAAGAGCCTCCGCACTCGTGGCATAGGCCGTGGGGGAGTCTCCACACCCAGCGCGGATTCTCCGCAATGAGAATCAATTTCTAGACAATACCATGCAAAAAGAGGGGTCATTTCTTAAATGTATCTCATTACATCGAGCATAACTGCTTTATATTTTCTTGCGGCAACTTGTCACTCAAAGTATCATGCATAATGTCTTCAAATGTCACACATAAGAATACCAAAAATTTGGAACTGTCAAGCATAAGCAAAATGAAAATATGAAAGCTATTTAGAATAATACTTGGAAACTTGATGATAATTCTCAATGTGTGAAAGGAGTGGACTTAAAAGGTCTGGTTCCACCTCTATCACCTTGCTGCGCTGCATGATGGAGAAAGGGCAGTTCCATTTAACATTGTACAGCACATCCCTGTCTTTTCCCTGTGCTGGTGCACAATGTGCTGCCTTGCACCAACGCAGGCACTCTTGCACCATGGTGCAAGGGTGCCTGTGTTGTATGCAGGATTATTTTTGTGCAGGAAGGGACACCTTCCTCAACAAAAACAATCCCAAGAGGCATTTTCCTTTTTCTACGTGTGCTGCAGTATACAGCACACATAGAACAAGAAAGTAACAAGAAAAAAAAATATATTTCTCCTCGTTATGCCTCACCTGTGGAGGCACAGCATTTTGACGCATTGCCAGGTTAACCAGTAATGGTAAATCTGGGAATGATCCAAAATCCATGGGTGGAGGCATGGGAACACTCACGCTCCACCCATCCAAGGGCATAGTATCACAACGTAGCAATTTGTGCTGTGTTGCGTTACTCTAGATTTATCAAGCCAGGAAAGGCCATTCAAGGTGGCCTTCAGTGGCTTGATAAATCTGACTTAAGAGTTGCATATCTCTTGCGCCCCATTGCATGGCACAGGAACAATGAAACTCTTTGTTGAATATGCCCCTAAGTGACTAGAGCTGATAACGTTAGAACCCCTCTTGCCCTGTGTGTCTTGGCCGGTCTGTAAAAAACATTTAACAAACATTGACGCAAGTCTCCGTTTGCATGAAGTGTGAGAGTTTGACAGGGGTAGCTTCAGAGGGGGTGTTTGGGATGTTACACCCCCCTAAAAATGTATTCTGCTGTAAATAGTTAGGAAAAGGGTATTGGTCAGTCCACACTGACAAAAAAACACACACACACTTGCTCTCGCCTCTGTTTTGAAGCCCGTAAAAATGTTGTGTTTGAAGTGCTACTAACAATAGGCCCTCCTCTCTCTTTGCACTGCTCCATAACCCCCCCTCATGGCTGCTTCTCATATACTTGTGTTTTAACAAGATATCCCAGCATGATTGTTGGATGTCTGAAACTCACACTCTCCGAATCTTATTGACCAAGCTCGGTCCCTGAGTTTAGTAATTCACAAGCTGACTAAATGATTGCAACGTATCCTACAAAGTAATATTATGTTTGCAACCCTGGCTGCGCATCATGCTACAATGCAGGTTGGCGGTAGTCTTCCTCCGTTTGGTTTCATTTAGCAATGCCATGAAGACTTTTTATATGAAGGCCTGAACCTAATTGTTTCATGCTCACATGGTTGACTTCCGAATCACAGTTTTTACTGCTTGATCTTAGACCTAGTTTGTATCATAGAGATTGGCAGTTTTAGTTCATTAGCGGCTGCATCATTTTTAGGTAGCACCTACTGTAGAGTGCAGCTGTCTTGTTAATTAAGACCTATGGTCAGCTTACCAAGAACCTACAGTGGTCCTGAAGCCTGCCCACTGCTTGCCATTGGTTGGCTTTATTTTCACGCTTGTTTGCTTGCTTCTTATTCAATAGCTATGGTTGCCATTGGTTGACTTTATTTTCACTCTTATTTGCTAGCTTCTTATTCATTAGCTAGCCTTGCTCATCTTGTGTTTGGTTCTCCCCTGGAGCATATATGAACAGTTTCCTCTGATATTTATAACATTCAATTCATGTTTCTACTTACTATCATTGTAAGATGGTTTTAAAGAAATACAATTTAGAGGGCTAAAGGTGAAGTTTCCTCATGTGAAAGTAGTTTGTCTAGGAATATGACTGCCAGAATGCTGATATAAGACTTTGCTAACTGATAAATGTAAAAGAAATTTGAGTTGTGATTCCCAGTGAGAAGATGAGGAGAGAGCCTGTTCCCATGAAGAGGCTTGACAGATGATTAGCTAACTGAAGAAAAAAAGACTTCCTGAAATGCAGCTTTAAAAACTATGCGTTGTCTATACTATTACTTGTTCCTAGAGTCGTTTTAGAGGAGACTTTGGCAAATTGCAGACTAGACCCTTGCTTTCCTGCTATTGATCCATAGCTCTACTGAGCTGCATTAGTTTCTCTTCATGAGTAGTCTGTCTTGGTTTTTGATTTATAGAGACGCTTTATGTTTATGTTCTCACTCTCACCTTCTAATTAAGAACTCTTGAAGGGTTCTAATTGACGACTTCTAATTATTAGAATAGGGATTTTTTCCTTAATGGAACACGCTTAATGTTTGCTTATTTTGGTGCATTAAATGATTACTTTAAACTACTAGTTGAAATAAAGAATTAAGGAACTAAGAGCTTGATTAATAAAAACTTTTAACCCATCCCAAACTTTCATTATTAACTGAGAATAATATTACGACTGTTCAAATATTTATGATTGTATCGCTCCTAGTTCATTTCTTTCAACGTCAAAGATCTGTTGACCTAACTGCGGGAAATTTTCTCCGAACAGGTCATATCATTTTTAGCTAAACCTATATTTAACTGAAACTCCCGCTTCAGCCTGTGCTTCTCTCCCTATTCCCATGCCATGTTGTTCTGTCTCATCCATGTGCTGCTCTTGACTGTACTTAATGCTCTGTGCTGTTTTCTCTCCTACGTGCTTCTGTGGGGTCATTCGAGTTCATTATGGAACAGGGATTACTGGAGTTTGAACTTTCTTTGGGTCTCCAGCTTCCACTACCCACCCCAACTTCTGAATTCCGAACTGCATACCTGCCAACTCACACGGTGCCACCGTGTGACAATGATATCGGCTCCCATCACAGGGTCACACGGTGAGGAGCCAACATCACACGGTAGCAGGGAAAATAAACTGAAAACCACTGTGAATATTGGTTTTGCAGCTTGTTTACAGAGGCTTTAACCCCTTCGGTGCTGATGACGGCTCCCGGCAGTCACGAGTTACGGTGGGCGTGTGCTGATGACGGCCGGGAGCCGTCATGACCACGCCCGCGATCGGAATGCCCAGCACCGGCACGGAATTCTGGCCGCAGCCAGGGGGTTAAACCACTGACACACATTAAGGTGTGTGAAAACACTCCAGGACATCAGCACCAGCCTCAGCAAGCTTCTTATTTTTTTTTTTGGGGGGGGGGGGCGGCTTGGGGGCAGGGTGGGGTTCCAAGGTGCCTCTTAGGTACTTCTCGGCATGAGGCCCCGTCCCATCCCACTCTCACCTCAGACAGTGAGATTTTGTTATAGTTGGCAGGTATGGCACTACAAGGAAAATGCAAAACCTGCCACTGATTATAATTTTTTGCCTGCACCCTACCCTCAGTCTCCCAGCGGCACTCACTGCTGCCCCAATGTTTGAAGGTTCCATATACACTTTGTCACATATTCTGGTTTCTATTGCCTAGTTTTGGAAAGTGATGAGATTGCTTTGGAAAATGCTAGAAACCATCTGACATGGTTAAGTTTACCAACTTTTCCACCTTTCTAATTCATCTTGCATACTCTTGTATTGGTTTATGGTTTCACGTGTATGCTCTCTCTTAAAGTGTCTGGTGCAAGTAGTATCTCAACCATTTATGCTTTTCTTGTGTCTGTAGTTTTGAGTTCCAAGTTATTCAAATAAAGATCTACATGTACCAGATTACAATGCAAAGGAAACAGGGCAGTAAGAGTGCTTAGTATCTAACATGATGAGGCAGATCAAGGCCTGCCGCCCCTCACTTTGATCACACTTCTCCTCCCCTGTGCCCATAGTGTGGTTTACCCATCTGTTTCAGGGAACAGATGTTTCGGAGGTTAAAATAACCTGTCTCTGAACTGTATGACCAAATGTCTGAGAGCTGACAGTCCCGTCTCCACTTGATGTTCCCCTTTACCCATGAGTAAGATCGGTGTTTGGAAAGGGCAACAGAGCTGCATAGTCCTGCTCTGTAGCAGGTGTACTGATTCAAATGATTCTTTACAGACACATCTCTCCCCCCTGCACGCGCAGCCCCATGCCACAAGTGCCAGTGCCATGTTTATACATTTTCAATGTTTATATACTGGACGTGGATGGCACGCCTGAACAGGTCATGTGTTCACATTATTTAGGTTCCAACCTGTGCTTGCTTACAGTCAGTATTGTAGACTATACTCATAGTTGCCACATAGCTGTTTTATTTTTACCAGCATGACATGTAGTTTAATGTCCTAGCAGGTACAAAAATTGGGAAAAATCACCTAAAGCTGTTTTTTTGCCTATTACCAGAACATACTTAAAACAGTAACTATAATATAATAAAATTATAATGTTTCCATGGTTGCAAAGTTTCCCAGGTCCAAGTATGTTGTGCTGCTCCAGTCCAAGTTTTTGCCTTTATTTATTTATATGTTTTTATATAGCTCCTAATCTCCCCGGAAGTGTCAGAGTGCTTTACAATAAAACAAAATACATTACAAAAAAAAATTCTGAGTAACATGGTAGTAGGTGATAATACGTACAGTTACTCATGGTGAGGGTTACATGTTTACAAATTACATAAACACTAACAACTACATATGAACCCCTTCTGTGGTCATGACGAGCTCAGCTCGTCATGGCATATACCTCTCAGGTGCTCATGATGACGAGCTGAGCTCGTCATGACCACATCCGTTTTTATTATGGCCCAGCACAGCAGGGGAATAGCTCCAGCAGCCATGAGGTTAAGAGAAGTTAGGATCAATCAATCAATCAAGGGTTTGTTAAGCTCGACTACTCACCGGCAAGGGTCACAAGGCTATGGGGGGGGGTCGCAGGTTCCCGTCCATCAAGGAGGGGGGTCTGTCGAAGAGCCAGGTTTTGAGGTTTCTTGCGAAGATGGGAAGCGATGTTGTCTGTCTGAGGTGGAGCGGAATGTTGTTCCAGGCTTTGGCCGTGAGGAAGGAGAAGGAGCGGCCTCCTGATCTGGTCTTTCTGGTGCGGGGGACCACGGCGTAGGAGAGGTGAGCTAATCGTAGGGTCCTTTGGGGTGCGTGAAATTTGAGTTGGCTGTTCAGTTATGCTAGTCTGGTGGTGTGGAGGGCCTTGTGAGTGTGGTTGAGCATCTTGAAGGTGATTCTAGCTTCGATGGGGAGCCAGTGGAGTGTGCGCAGGTGCTGGGAGATGTGGCAGTGTCTTGGTAGGTTGAGGGCCAGTCTGGCCGTGGCGTTTTGGATGTTCTGTAGCTTGCGGCTGAAGTTTTTGTTTATTCCGGCATAGAGTGCGGTGCTGTAGTCTAGTCTGCTGGTGACCAGGGTGTGAGTGATGGTCTTTCTGTGTTTGAGATGGATCCATTTGAAGCACTTGCGTAGGAGGCGGAGGGTGTGGAAGCAGGAGGACGAGACAGAATGATTAGGGTTGCTTAATATATATAATAATACATTTACAGAGTTGAGGCGGAGTGTCATACTACATCTCTCGTGAGCGTCAAGTTACAGTCAGCGACAAGACATAGGATGTGAGGACAAGTCCATGGTGGGGAGCTAGGCAAGGATAATTATTGATAAAAGTAGGTTTGGAATAGAAGAGTTTTAAGGTCCGTTTTGAAGCTCTGGAAGGAGGTGGTCGTGCGAAGGTTGAGGCATAGTGAGTTCGAAATTCTGGTTGCATTAACTGGGAAAGATTGCACCATTAATCTTTGAAAGTTGGAGGTTCGAGTATTAGATTTTCAGCATTGCATGAGGGTCTGGAGCCACCAGAAATATTAAATTTGTTAGCTAGTTAGCAAAGGGTGGAAGCGTGAAAGGCTTTATGGGTGATATAGGCAGCCTTAAATATTGACATAACTTCAATAGGAAGCCAGTGAAGAGTGATTTGCGTAGGCATGATATGGTTGTTTCTTTTGGCCCTGTGGGTAAAATGTGACACAGAATGGAGGATGGATTTTAAAGGAGAGAAGGGGGTCTTGGGGAGGCCTGCAAGGAGAAAATTACAGTAGTCAAGTCTGGAAAGTACCAGAGACTGAACAATAGTGTTCAGGCCTTGTTCAGGGATAAAATGTCAGATCCCCTTGAAAAGTCACTATTGGTAGCGCACATTTTTGGACATGGTATTGATTTGGGATTGTAGGTTAAGTCTTTTGTCCAGGATGACTCCTAGGGATTTGGCACTGTCAACTATGGTAGGTTTGCTGTTAAGAATGTTCAGAATATCTATCCACGACTGAACATGAGGTGGAGAGTTTGAAGTTGAGAGAAGAAATTCGGTTCTAGAGGGATTCAATTTTAGATGGGGAGACTTCGTCCATTCTTTGATGGAGTTGAGGGTGGTGGCGAGATGTAGTGTGCGGAGTACACCTTGAGGTAGAGTTTGGTGTCATCAGCATAGAGGTGAAAAAGAATCCCAGTCTTTTTTAATAGGTCTCCTAACGGTTCCATGTAAAGATTGAATAGGGATGTAGCAGGACAGAGCCTTGAGAGAAAGTCTTTATCCACAACCTTTGAGGTTGACAGATAGTTTTCAATTTTAATCATCTGAGTCCTGCCCGTGAGGTATGATTCAAACCATTTAAGCACTATGCCTTCTAAACCTATTCCTTGTTTTAGTGTGTTAAGAAGAGTGTGGTGGTTTACAGTGCCAAAAGCTGCAGACGGGTATAGCAGGATCAAGAGGCAGAATCTGCCAGAATTAATTTATTTTTATTTATTTATTTAACTTATAAAGCGCGCTATCACCTTACAGGCATCCTGGCGCTAGGCATATCAGAGGACAGAAGAAGTGTGTCGGATACAAAGCAGAGACTATATCTTGGGGAACAGTTTTCAATCTCCTTCTAAATGGGAGGAGGTCCTTGATTTGTCTTACCTCCTACGGGAGTTCATTCCATAGTTTGGCCGCTGCCACCCGAAACGATCTACCACCTGACCTGACTTTCCTGAACCTCGGTACCTGAACCAGTCTGGCTGATTAGGAGCGAAGCCTTCTCATCAGGAGATACCAATCACATTTTTTTCGCATGAGCACCGGACCCAGCCCATGAAGGGCTTTAAAAACGAGGCAGAGAGACGTGAACTGAACTCTCTGTTTCAAAGGGAGCCAGTGCAATTTTGCCAAGGCCGCGGAAGAAGAGGACCTTCTAGGCAGTCCTAAAACTAACTTGGCCGCCGCTGACTGGATCCTCTGAAGTTTATCCAAAAGGAACTTCGGAGGGTCAAGCAGCAAGGCATTACAGTAGTCCAGCCTACTGAGTATCGTACTCCTTGCCACTAGCACACGCGCCTGCGGGGGCAGCAAAGGAAAACTTTTCCACAAGGATCTGATGATCGCAAAGCAGCTGGTCGCCGTTTTTGTAACCTGGGCTTCCATCGTAAGCTGATTATCAAACATAACGCCCAGGTTACGGACCGTTTTAACTGGTCGGACAACGGTCGAAGCATCAGAGGGCCAGAAATTGCTAGGCAGAGCATGTGGAATCCTGTTGGCTGAGCAGAAAATCACCTCAGTCTTACCCGCATTAAATTGTAATGAGTTGTCCTTTATCCAGCAGGCCGTATCCCGCAAACAATTGTGAAACACTTCCACTGACGTTGACTCCTCTCCCTCAAAGGAGAGAATCAACTGCGTGTCATCAGCATAGCTTACAATGTCAATGTTATATGCCTTGATGACCGCAATCAGGGGTTTCAGATAGACATTGAATAGAAAAGGGCTGATTACCGAGCCCTGTGGCACACCATGTGACACTTTGGAGAAGGCAGATCGAAAGGGAGGGAGGGACAATGCCTGCTGCCTGTCCTGTAAAAAGGACCAAAACCATGGTAAGGTACAGCCCCTCACCCCTGCCTTGCTTAGTCTCCTTAGCAGGATCTCATGGTTGACCGTATCAAAGGCGGCAGACAGGTCGAGCAGGATCAGCACCGCTGCCCGACCTCTGTCTGCCCGCCTCTTCATTCATAACGGTCACCAAGGCCGTCTCGGTACCATGGGCTGGCCGAAATCCAAACTGAACCTCCTCCAGTAGACTATGTTGCTCCAGGTGCCTAGAGAGAGTGTTACTAACTACACGTTCCACAATCTTAGCCGGGAAAGGCAGCAGGGAAATAGGCCTATAGTTCTTAGAACACTCTGGATCAAGGGAAGGCTTCTTAAGCAGAGGAGTCACCAATGCCTGCTTCCATTGTGGTGGAACCAACCCACTAGCTAAAGACTGGTTACAAATCAGGCAGAGAGTTGGAAATAGCTCTTCCTCAAACTCCTTCCAAATCTTATGTGGTACTGGGTCCAAAGGAGAGCCGGAGGAAATACCCCGTGCCACCCTACTGAAATCCTCCGCCGCTAGAGGCACAAACTCAGATAAATGGTTCATGGCCAAACATGCAGGGCTAATACCATCACCTCCAGAATCACTCACCACAGGAGCATCAGTGCTCATAGCCTCAGAAGCTACAGTCCCTGCTACCAGACGGCCCCCTCCAGATCTTCAATAATCAATTGGATTTTCTCATTGAAGAACCTTACCAGGTTCTCACATAGTTCTTGAGAGGGGGGTATCACATTCTTAGAACAGTCAGGAGTAGTGAGACTGTTCAATATATAAAAAATATTTCTGGAGCTATTGGGGGCCTTACAGATTACGGAAGAAAAGTAGTCTGCCTTGGACCATCTAATCTCCTTCTTGTAGCCCTCAATTTTAAATTTCCACAAGAGCTTGTCCTCCTCTGTGTAGCCTCGCCTCCACCTCCTTTCAGCCTGCTTGCATGCTAATTTCAGGTTTTTAGGTCGAGCCTGTCCCATTCTGCAGGAATGGATAGGATCGAATTTTAGAGTTGCATCAGGAAAGCTAAACCAGCCGGCGTTTTCCTCAAGTGCATGTGATCGTGAACGCGCATCCGCCTGCTTATTTAGCTTTCCTGATGCAACTCTAGGGATCTGCTCCGCCCCCTACTGCACGCGCTTTCCATCCGCCCGCCTCGAGCGCGTCCACTTTAAAGCCATCTGTTGCTCGGCCTCAGTTCTCCACTTCTCCTCCCCCCTCCTCCCCTCTAATTACATCCCTAGGCCGTGCTCAAAGGGATCCGCAGTCCCGCCCCTACGGCACAGCCTGCAGTTTGCTGAATTTAAATTTATTAAATCTCCCACTTTACGAGTACCAGGATTCAAATAAAACTAAATGAACACGCACTAACATTCCAATAACTTTAACAGGAAGCAGTTGCAGTGATTCTTGTCGCAGATATTTCTGTTCTGCAAACGTCAGTCACATTTGTCATCCTCGTGCTTCAACGCCCTCCCCCACCACAGAGCGCATCTCACAGCCGCGGGTCTTGTTGCTCCTTCTCTCTGGCTAAATAACACATATTTTGCGGCCTCTTATCATGCACTGGGCCCGCAGTGTTAAGAAAGTATCATTTTAAGTACTTTGTTGGGAGTCCACGGCACAGCCTGCTGAACAGTGCATTACATCTCCCACTTTACGAGTACCAGAATTGAAATAAAACTAAATGAACACGGCACTAACATTCCAATAACTTTAACAGGAAGCAGTTGCAGTGATTCTTGTTGGAGATGTTTCTGTTCTGCAAACGTTAATTATTATTTTTTTCAATACTTTTGTACCCGCATTACAAAGGTATCGGAGTGCTGGCTCAAACCCTGTTTCCCCGCATCAGTCTCCTGCTCCAGCCATTACGAGATCCTCTTCATTGCCCTGTTATTCCTGTTCCCTCCTTCCACGCGCTAATCACAGGTATAACTGGATCAGCATTTTGATAAAGGCCAATTTATCCATTGTATATGGAGGAAGCTCTTCAGAGGAGTACTAAGTTGCAAACTGTCCCTTATACCTTAGATGTTCATGCTGATGAGACAGAAAAGATTTCATGTTATTGAGAGCGACATTGGCAACGAGTGAGGCACCGCAATCTTTCCATTCCTTTTTTTTTTTTTACAGTACAATCCCAACTCTCGGTACTTCACTGGAAGCATACACTACGTAAAATTGCTCATATTGATAATAGCCTAGTTCATAAAATTCCCCTACAGTTTAATATATATCCGACTTATCAGCAACTCACAAGTTTTTCTGCCTTGCAGATAGAAAGCTGTTTCTGCCAGGCGATCCCAGGAATGCTCACATTTGTGTCACTGCACTTGTGTACACTTCTGCATCTAACATTTGATGCAACATGCATTTGTAACTGTCATTTATTCCTGTACTAAAGCTTATTTTTTCTTTTTGAGAAACCACTGTACCCTTTCTCCCCCGAGCCACTCCTTTCTGCCCACACTCCTCTCGGCTCTACTTCCTACGCTCGCGGGGCGCCGAGGCTGCCATCTCCCCCTTTCCACTTCCCTGCCCTTTCCTTCTGAGTTCTCCCTGCCCCTACTCCTCGGTGTCTAACTCCCTAATGCCCAGGTGCTCTCTATTTCCTATTTTTCCTCCTCACGCTTTACCCGCCTCTTCCATGGTTCATGCCTCTCCCCTGTTTCTGTAGTGCTGTGGGTCACTGCCTTTCCACTGGTCTCTGTGTATTTTTCACCCATGGCCTCCTTCCTCCTCACAATTCGCCGTCAGTTCCCTCCCACCCTCTCTTCCTGCAAAAACAATGGGCAGAAACAATGTTTAATACACTTTTTCAGGCGTGTGGTTAACTCAAAATGTAAGGCAGTTTACAAGTGTCTTTTTGTTAGTGTGTAATCGCACTCATAACAGCAGTCAACTGCACATTATTTTAATTTTACAGAACGGCGAATCTATTTGTACAACTCATTAGGTATTTCAAAACCTCCTCCTCAGCATAGGTTATATGATGATTCACAAGATGTGACTACCTTGGAGAGGAACTGTATGCTTTTGACCTTTTTTCTATTTTTCTGCTATACGCGGTTTCGTTTCTTTGTTGAAGTACGGCTCAACAAAGGAATGGAGTTACCAATTACTGTTTTCTATCATTCTTTATACTTTGTTAGAGCGCTGCAATAAATATTGACATTTCTTTTCTCTCAGATCTGTCTCAAATGCGCCTCATAACATTTATGCCACAGGTTTAACTGATAGGGCATCAGTTTTTCGTTGGTTTCACTCTGTTTTCGCCATTATAGCATCTTGTTCACTGCATCAACGGTCCTCACCATGCGATCCTCGTTGTTCCCTTAATTTCTAGTTGGCCACCACACTCAATTAGTCAGCTGCCATTTTTTGCCTCCATGCATGCTGGTCTTTGTCGGGTTGATTATTTATCGTTCTCTTTCTCATAGAAAAAAACTATTTTTTATCATTGAGATAGTTTCTTTTTTTCTAATATATGTAATTCAGACATTTCATTTAACCCTACTACTGCAGCGTTGAAACATCAAATTAAATATGCTTCAGTCTGTGTGAGGACGGCTTCCACATCTCCACATCTTGGGTCTGGCTGAATAGGTGCTAGAACTGTCCATCTTGGGTCATTTTCAGTATACCCCATTGTTAGAAAATGACTAACAATTGGTGCTGTGACTATTTTTGTGGGAATCCTGGACGTATGTTAGACTACCCTTTGTTTAATCTCTTGGTTGGTCTTGCCAATATACAGTTTTTTACAGGGGGATATAATGCCATATACCACATTTTTTATTCTGCAATTTGATAACTATGGTGCGTTTCCAAGTTACATTTACTAATTGGAAGTCCTTGCCTTCGAAATGGCAGGCTGGAATAGAGGTAAAAAAAGGGTCTTTGAAACAACTTGTGACAATAAATCCATTGAACCTACTGCTGGAGGTTGCAATTCCCTATTTCCTTATTTTCCATGTAGAAAACTGAGAATAATTTTGTCCCCGCTTTGAGATATGCGGGTTGCACTTCACAGAGGGCTGGGATCTTGAACCATCCTTGATATGTATGTCTGAACTGTGTACTCTGTTACTCCTTTTGCCTTTTCTATTCAATCTACCGCCCATTGGAGCCCTTTCTAGCCCATGCCCGACCAGATATCCAGACATTTAGAGATCTTCGCTCCTGTTCTGGCCTCCCTTTGGGTTATCACCCTTGCCTTGCTGTCTGTTCCTTCTCATGTAAAAAAGTGGAACCTTTTGGCGATTCCTCTGCTCAAAACACAAACCTTCAGCAGGATCAAAACATCACAGATTATTCAGACATATCGTTTTGTTGCCCTTTTCTCAAAAATCCAAAATCCACGAAAAAGAAGTAAATCTCCTTCACCAAAAGAATTTTACATAGCTATCATGTGTCCGTTGGCTTTTGACCTTTCCATAAGTTAGAAGTAGCATTTCTTGCTATACCAAAATATTTGTGCCTGATCCTTGGTCAAGGAGGTTGAGCGCCTTCTTCCTATTACTCCTACCACATTTGACACAGTTTATCAGCTGGTGCTTGTGAATCAACCGTAAAAGCCTGAAATTCAAAAGATTTACCTGATGTGGCTTACCTGTATCTGAGAGGTCTGAAACAGTCCACCCGTGGCCTATTTCTGTTATGTGACTTGTGGAATTCCTTTGGCCTCAGCTGCTTAATCATTATCTTTCCCAGTTAGCCTCACTCATTGATACCCTGCCCAAGAATATTTTGGACTTGAATGCTAGCAGTCTAATTGAAGACAAAGTTGTTAAAACGTCATAGTAATCAGTGGTCCTCGTCTTTTTTTTTGCCATTTTTATTGATGAAGAATACATAGGAAAACGAGCATTGGCATAGCCAATAGGTCTTGTCTTTGGGACCTTATAAGTGTTTAATTATCCAGCACAATATCCTTAGTGCTACAACATCACCTGTTGCATGGCTAAACACTTATAAGGTCCCAAATGCGAGACCTATTGGCTATGCCAATGCTTGTTCAAATTGTTGTCAAACCAAGGGGCTGAGGGTCTACCCCTACATTTATGTTTTTTCAAGGGGGCACAGGCATCCAGGGCCGGGGTAATCTTCAGACAGAAGGAGGCATAATTCTCCTCGATTTGCTTATCTAAAGAGAAACATTCCCCAACCTTGAACACCAAATCAGAACCACTCATCAGCAGGAGAGCCTTCCAGTCTCTACTAATGTATTCTGTCACAGAGCGCGGTACCTGGGTATTAAGGGTGCTGTAGTTAGCAAAAGATTTGATCAGAACGTGATCCGTCCATTCCATAGGCAAAATTTCACCAATATGCAGGAAATGGATTTCTGAGAAAATTAAATCAAGAAGGTGCCCAGCTTTGTGAGTAGCCTTGGAAACTTGCTGGAAACGGCCAAGACCTTCACATGAGTGCAGTACATAATAAAAGCCTGAATCAAGAGAGCCATTTAACCACAAATTAAAATCACGCAGAATCACCAAATTGAAATCACCCAGAATTACCAATCTATGGTGCGTAGCTGCCATATTAGTGAAGGTATCCAACAGTGATTGCTGCTGTTGTACACTGAAAGCACCAGGAGGTCTATAACAAATGATCCCCATTAAAATGAGACCAGAATCATTCTTAATAGCCAGGCCAAGTAGCTCAAATCCTGTAACCGCATCAATAGTAATAGTCCCCAGCTTAAAAGTATCTTTGTGGGAGGGGCGTGGCTAGCAGCCGAGCAAGATGGCCGCATAGTCGAAAAGCTCTGGAGGGGGTAAAGCCCTTCTCATCTATCTGCACATTTATCCGGTGAGCTACGGTGCTCCAAGGGCCGGAACGGAGGTTTAGGACCGGGCGGTGCTAAACAGCGGCACTCCGAAGAAATTCCGACGGCAGGGAGCGGCAGAAATCGAGTGCGACTGGGGGCGGCCTACTAGCCAGTCAGAAGCCGGGGCCCACAGTGACGAGAGGCCTGGAACAGCAGTACAGGAGGGGCGGAGCTCGGCACGTGGAACCCGGTGACACTGATTCAATATTGCTCCAGCATGCCCTGCGGTGCCTGAATCTCACACAGTGAACTAGACGGACACCAACGGAAGGGGCCAGAACACGCGGGGAACAGTACCAACGTGCATGGGCCCGTGGTTGAGCGGCACACGAGGCCCACATTGCGGGAGGCCACGATCTCACGCTTCACGACGAGACTCCCCTGCACCACAGCAACTGCAGTCGTCCACGACTGATAACTCACGTACCCTACAGAGGCGAACGCTGAACTCCGGACTTTAACGTGCCCCACTGGTAATGACGCCATGGCGGGCAGGGGCCCGAGGCACCAAACTGCGCAAGCAAAGTTGGACAAGTTTGCATATGACAAAAGCTCTCCACCGACCTCGGAGGGGCGCACGTCTGCGGGCAAAGGGTCGGATGGCGATGGGACGAAAAAGGTGACACTGGACGACATTATGGCTGCCCTTTTGAGCCTACAGAGCACGGTGGGTACGATATCGGCGGACATTACTCTGCTCAGAGCGGAGTTTCACAAAATGGCGGACAGGGTTAAGGAAGTCGAAATAGTCGCCAAATCCTTGGTGACAGATACATCGGAGTTGCAGAGAGCCATATCCAGACTTGAGGGTGAAAATAAACTACTAACGGACAAGCTGGATGATCAGGAAAGACGCTCTCGCAGGAACAATGTGGGTATTCTTGGAGTACCAGAGAGCGAGGGGTCCCAAGCTATGGATCTTTATGTTGAGGAACTGGTGAAAACACGGCTGCAGCCCAAGGGACTATCCAGTTTTTTTTCAGTGGAGAGGGCACACAGGGTCCCGGGGGGAAACCTAAACCGGGTGCGACCCCCAGACCGGTGCTTGCCAGGCTATTCAACTTTCGGGACAGAGACGTCATTTTGCAAACGGCCCGAATATCCCCGCCGATACGGATCCTTAACTCGACGGTTACCTTTTTTCCGGACTACACAGCAGCGGTCTCCCGGAGCAGACAGAGTTTTCTGGAGGTGAAGAAGGTATTGCGGGCCCAAGAACTGCCATATTCGATGTTATTCTCTGCACGGCTCAGAGTGGTGGCGGATTTCAAGACCTGGTTTTTTGAAGAGGCCTACGACTGGCTTGAGGGTTGGAGACGAGTCGACAAACCGCGACGAGGCAACAGAGACCGCCAACGCCGAGAGGGAGATGACGGTCCAGAGAGCCAGGACATGCAACACCAAGAAACGAACCAATCGCCGAAATCGGATACAGAAGAGACCGGACAGGGGTAACCCACCGGCCCGATGATACTTTAACTGTAACTCCCGTAACTACTTGCTGTGAACGTGCCGCCATGGACACTGAACTGAATCCGGCCCTGGAGGGCATGAAGGACTGAGGCCTACTCTGGACTCTACCCCTGTTAAGCAAGTACTCTGGTTGGGGTCGGGGAGAAGCACTCTGCTGAGTTGGGGTGGTGGGCAGTTTGGAGTCCGCTAAGCAGGGAGGCAGGGAGGGGTGGGGGGAAAGTTTGGGGGGGAAGGTTGGGATTTGTTTAGTATTGTTTTCGTTCGTAATGGCACTGATAGTAATGCAAAGAGTGGATGGAATGGCGAATCCTCACCTGTCTTGGGTGAGCAACAGTCCCTGAAGCTAGCACAACATACTTATGGTGTTTAACTCACAGCATGATAGCATGCAGAGTGCGGTGCAGGAGTTCCCAGTAGCCCCCCTAAAATTAATAACGTGGAATGTGCGAGGCCTGGGCGACCGGATAAAGAGGGGACTGATATTACAGGCCCTAAAACGCCAGGGACCTGCGCTAGCGCTCTTATAAGAAACACACCTCACAGGGGCGGCATGTAAAGCATTGGACAGGTTGGGGTATAAAATGGCTGTGCACTCCGAGTTCTCCTCGGGGTCTAGGGGAACAGGTATCTTAGTAAAGAAAACAACGCCTTTAATAGTTCTGCAAACTAAGACGGATGACCAGGGAAGATTTGCAGCATTACAGGGTCAGTGAGAAGGTAAACTCCTTAATATAGTTTCGGTTTACATCCCGCCAGCACTCCACCCAGTAGCTCTTCCAGCGCTCAGCGAGTTCCTTCTAGCCTTACCGGAAGGAGACCTTATCATAGGGGGGGATTTCAACGCTATAATAGACGCCACCAGGGACAGGTTCCCGGCTCAATCCCAGTTACCCGGACCCTCCCGTTTTCACAGCTTTATAGAAGCTATGGGGTTGGTAGACATTTGGAGATACATGCATCCAACTGATTGCCAATACACGTACTACTCCACAGTGCACAACAGTCTGTCCCGACTAGACTATTTCCTGATGCTGGGGGCCAGACTCCACGATGTAGAAAAGGTAGAAATCAAGCCCAGGGGTATCTCGGATCACTCCCTTGTGTTGCTGACTCTCTCCTGCCGGCAGAAGTCCCGTCAGCGAATATACCCAATATACCCCGGTTATCTTAAAGTGCCCGTCATTAAAAAGGAACTCAGTAGAACTACTAAACACTTCTTTGAGGAAAACAATGCCTCAGTACCATCACCTTCGATAGTATGGGAAGCGTACAAAACTGTCCTTAGAGGACACGCGATCGCCTCGATCACGGGACACAAACGGGCTCAACAGCAGGAACTGTTAGAATTAGAACTGGCTTTGCAAGTAGCAGAAACAAATCATTCGGCAGACCCCTCGTCGGACACAGCACACGCTTTACAACTCAGGCAACAGCAACACAGGGACTATTTACAACAGCATGCAGTTGCCACCCTCACAGCGACTAGACAGGATATATGACATAGGGGATAAAGCAGGTAAAATGCTGGCCTGGCTTGACAAGAGGGAGAGCGGCCTTAGAGGGTTACAACAACTACAGACGAGGGAGGGGCAGCTCCGAACACACCCAGAAGACATAGTACACATACTGGCGGAATATTTTCAGGAGGTATATACTCCGACATTGGAGGTGACGGAGGCAGAGGTAGTACACTCCCTCGCGAATATAGAGATGCCGACCCAAACGCAGGAGGCTTCCTTAGACCTGGACGCAGACCTAATGGTTGATGGGGTGCAAATCGACATCCGTTTGTTACAATCGGGTAACGGTCTAGGGCCCAATGGGATTCCGATAGAGTGGTATAAACAAATGGCTGAACAAAATATAGTTCCCCCATGGCCTTAACATACTTTTGTATAGGACATAGCTCATATATTTAGTTAATAAACCTTCAGATTAACACAGGTACACACATGATTTTCATATATTTCTTGATATTTTATTCATTTTTAGGGCTCGCCTGCGTTGCAGCGCGAAGCGCGCTGCCGCTGGCGAGCCTTATTGTCGTCGTCTTCCCTCACCAAGTGGCACAGACCGGTGCACGAGCAGACACCGGTCTGTGAACGCGCGAGCCGCAGGGAACGGGCACGCTCACGGCGTCACGCTCCTGCCCTCCCGCGTCTCTTCCAAGGCCGACTTGTTTTGCTTGCTTTCAGTGCACTTTCACTGTCGGGACAATCTCGATCGCTTGTTTAAATAGAAGCACGCTGATGGCTTCGGGGGGAAGCTGTGCTTTTCTTCCTGCTCTTCTACTTTGCTGTGGGTGAGTAGGTTTCTGTGTCAGTCTGTATGTTTGTGAGGCGAGTGGGGGCCGGTATAACAGGGCGAGTACCCCGATCCACTGCCACCTCATGCATACCTCTAGTGTCTCTGACGGGGCTCGCTCGTGGTGTTTACCACTGTTTACATAAATGTTCCCCTCGTCTCATTACTCCCAGGCCAGCACTTCTAAAGGGTAACTGGGCCGGACACTTATGTTTACAGGAGTACCGGTACCTGTTTTTCTCATGATGAGCGCACTCTTCAGGGGATAGAGTGGGAGTACTTCTTTACACAAAGGGGGAGCTTCAGCACTGTTTTATTCTAATTTTATTTACTACGCATATAGCTGCATTTTACTGTGGAAGGTCTCTGTATAGCGCTCCATTGCACGGATTGTGAGGTCAGAGACCTTCCACAGTAAACGTAAACAAGCAATGAAAGTGTGCGTGCACAAGCAACAGAGGTGCGTGTGCAGCGGTTACACAGCTTTGTTCACCTCGAGGCACAGATTCAACTGTGTGTCGGTGGCAGATCTCTGTGCCTTTGAAATATAAAATGCACCTCTATGTGGGGGGGGGGGGGGGAATTAAGTAAAACAATGGCGAGCGTGTTCGGAAACCAGAGCTTGTGCAAGGGAAGGGATGCACTGAATGGAGAGCTGCAGCCTCTCCTGGGCTGAGTTTCGCAGCCTTTCCACTCACGTTCCACGAGGAAAAGAAGACACGCTAGGGTGCTCCACGAAGAATGAGAAAGAAATCAGCAAGCACATACACACTTTTACTTCATGTGTTCTTCCTGTGCAAGTTAACCTACCCGCATTTGGCAATCAACATTTCCTATGCATTAATAAGACTCTCCCAAGTATATCTTTATTACTGTTTAATTTGCTCACATGTTGGCAGCCCTGCCTCTCTTGGATACACACGCTGCCTGTTGTGCTCGGAAAACGTGTTCCGCAGGTTTCCGTGGAAATGATTCCGAATTCTAGCACAGCTTGAGGGGTTGATATTTAATTATGAGTTTTTATTAAAAATATGAAGCATGTGTGGGGAAAGTGAAGGTCTCTGTATAGCGTTCTATTGCACGGGTTATGAGGTCAAAGGCCACATTAATACTTCCAACTGTGAGAAAAACAAGCATTTGCAATGCAAATTGGTCTCGCATTTGTGAGATTTAAAGGTATTGGTGTTGTAAATGACTGTTTCACCTACTAAAGGAATGAAAGAGGAAAGGATATGTAAACAGAAAGGATGCTAGAGAAAGGAGGAAAATGACATGGAGTAGTAATGATGGAGCCGTTCATTTTTTTATTGGAGACAGTGGGCAAAAGCCCATTTATAGATAGAGGATTAGCAACAAGTTGCAACTCCTCAGCCCTTTTGATAGTAAAAGGAAAAAAAATGAAGTATAAAAAACTGTATAGGAAGAGTGGGCAATGGATAAGATGGGGGGTTGATGGAGCACATATACATTGCTGCCAAGCAACGGTTTCCAGTACGCTGGCCACAACAGATGGACTAAATGTGTTATTCGCAATATATGAGCGCTGTGCTATTTAACTTCTAATGCCCTGCTGTGGAAGCAGCGTACTACAACGCACTATGAACCAACTGACACTGGTTTTCTGACACAGGTAATGAGGCGCAACCTCTTACAGGCGGAAATCGTAAGATTTTGGAGAGGTGATCCTGCCTTAGAGCACGTCCTGTTACCTTCCCCAGCAGCAGAATCCGCATGTCCTGCTTTATGGCTCCGGTTTACCCTCCATTTCCAGCACTTCAGGAGCTGAACTCCATAGCCCATACTATGGGTGAGTAGCGCGCTATACAAATTTTTTGAACTTGAACTTGAACTTGAACATAGCTGCCAATGTTTCAGATTGCTATGTGTGACATTTCCATAGTTCCAGTGTAATTATGACACTTTCACACGAGCAAAATCAAACAATGAAGACGAGCAAAGCATACAAATATTAAGAATTACTCCCCTCTGAGCAACAAAAAAACTAAGGATATCTTAAAACTGCAAAGCACCAGAAATGGATAGACACTAACGAGAGATAGACTGCTTGGCTGCAGTGCTCAGCAACAGAGGGCAGGCACGCACAGCAGCTGCTCAGAAGACCTCAGCCGCACCATGCAGATTGTGCGATATTGTTATGTGTGACACTTTGAAAAGATTTAGACAGCCCTCAATAGCGTTTTTTTGGAAGTTTCATTTTTTTAATAACTTACTCTTTTAACTAGCCTTTCTTATAAGCCATAGACTGCAGTGCACATCAGAACCCTTTTGACAATAGCTTTCACCAATAGAATCAGTCAAAACTATTAGAGCTGCGCACCTGATCAATGTCCTGCTGACAAGTGGTAATAAACGACAAGGACTCATTGTGCACAAGCTGCCTGCTGATGCCTTTATTGGACCTGCAGCATTCAACAGGACAAACCACAAAAATGTTATTGGCAGGGGGACATCTGGGTGGACTCTACCACAGAGAATGGGCCTCTTCTTTTCTTTGAACAAACATCGTTCGCAATATAAATATTACCAAGCATTCTAAAGTGTTCATAATTATATTACAAAATCTTTAATGGCAGGTGGTAATTGGATGCTTGGAATCAAAATGGACTGGGGTTAGGACCATCGGGTCAGTGTCCTAATTAGCAATGTAAATGACAATGCCTTTTATTTATGTTTTAAAAACCAAAACATAAATAAAAGGCACTGTCATTTATAATGCCAATAGCTCACACTCGTGTAAATGATAGGTGAGTGAAGGTGACCTGCACTAGATAGAACGCTGAAGAGTCAAAAGCTTATTTTAAGACGGAAAACTCCCGAACACAAATCGTGAAAGTCATTATGGAGAAATGGTGTGCAGATGTCGTTTCACAAATCCCTGGTATATTCAATATGAACTTGGTCTTTCAGTCTGCCTGCTTCCTCTCTGTAGCTGCTGACTGCTCTGAATTTAGTTTATCAACAAGGGGCTGTTTCTATTTTCTGAGACTGCTTTGTGATCACTTTAGGGCTGCATGCAATTTTTATGACGCTGTTGTTCCTTTTCCGTCACATAACATTAAAGTGATATAATGCAGAGTAAAGTATATCTATGCACACGGCTCGATTGGAAAAAATCAATTTAGTTCCACAATTAAACAGGCAGCTGCTTCACATTGCTAGAGACAGTAGAAGTGACATTGTGCAGCATTTCAAGCCCGATGATATCTCAGGGCTGAGCTCCGTCCTTAGCCTCTCAGTAGCGTTGTTGTTGGCACTGAAGGGCGAAGGGCAGGGAACAAGGTGGAAACTACTGGAAGTAAACAGGGCTTGCAGAGCACATGTAGCTCCTTTATGACTAAGGTGACCAGATGGCTCCATGTACCCACTGGCCAGCACTTTTTCCATTCCTGGTCTTTTCTTTTACATACCTGTGTTGTTAGATGTTGTGATACAATTGGCTCAAATAAAATGAACCAAGACTACAACCCCCATAATGCACCGATATGTAGGGTACCCTACTCATAACTCTGCAGATGTAGCAAGTCTAGAAAATAAGTACTAGCCATGGAACACAGCTGGCAGACCTGCTAGATCTTCAAGAGTGTGCTATTTTTGAGAAATGTGACAACAATCAAACCTAGTAATTAATAGTTGCCAAAAGGATGAGTTTTTGAAAATCAATCTATATTGAGTAGCCCAGGAAATCAAAATGAATTTGGGCTGCGTTGTAGTGATTATAATTTTGTTGAATTTACTTAAATACTGATTTTTACCTAGCAATATTTTAATCACTTATTTATGTCCGTTGAGTGGTACTCGTGAAGTAACAAACTCTAAAGTCTGAGGACGAGCCATAAGCAACGCTATGATTTTCAGTTATGAAGACCAGGATGTGCAGTTAAGGCCTCAGAAGGTGTATATGGTGTGTCACAGGCCACTCTAGTCAGATATAACAATGATGTCATATCACTTAGTGCAGTGTTTAATTTGAGCTAGTGGTTGCAGCACCCAGCATAATGTGCTGCATGGATAAATACTTATATGGTCCCAAAGGCGAGACCGTTTGCATTGCAAATGCTTGTTTGTGTAGTATATCAAAAAAGACTTTTCTCCTTTTTTTAATCATTTTTTCTCTTTTACCAAAATGTATTTCACAATTAATTAATAATACATATAAACATTTGAATTAAATACATAGTATATTCATCTCTATAATTCAGTATCTCTATAAAAACACTTTCTGTAGTAGAAAAACGAGCACCCTGTCAAATACACACTATTCAACATTCATACCTGCTCATTCATACACATATACACACTTCAATTTACACCCTGAGTAATTTCTATGGTTGAGGTGACACTGATGTTAGTCGTCAATCTCCACGCCAGGTCGACGCACGTTTCGGTGGATTCGTACCACCTTCCTCAGGACCAACAAAGGAAGAAATTGCTCTCCCGTGTGTGTATGCAGGGTACCCAAGAAAATAGTATAAAATTCTATTTCTTCAGTTGTTCAGTAGATCATGCGATTTAAATCATTTGGACAGTAGGAGTTTGTATACCCAAAAAAATCAGTTGAGTCAAAGGACTTAGTATTTGTACTTGTCTGCTGTCTGTATGCCAATTTTCGAGGCAGGTAGGTGGCGGAAGCCAAAGGTTGAGAAGGGAAGCGCAGCTCCGTTTTTATTCGTATTAATCATCAATGACTCGATCTCTATGGCTCCTGTTTCTCAATGTTGTCCGATCTCTTTATATTTTCATCCATACTTGTGTCTTAGTCACGTCAATCTATCAACATATGGGTGAGGTCATGGAGCCAGCCCGTCCCGTACGATCCGATCCAAGAAAACGCGGTACAAATGGCTGAAACAGTGAGTCCACCTTTATTGGCAATGTATACCGAAAGCCTAGAAAGGGGTGAGCTTTCGTTGGATCAGCGAATGGCGACGATAGTGGTGACCCCAAAGCCGGGAAAACCACCTACGGAATGCATGTCCTACCGTCCCATATCATTGCTAAATGCGGAAGCCAAGATCTTGCTAAATTGCTCGCAAACAGATTAATGGCTCACCTCCCACACCTGATACACCCAGATCAATCGGGTTTAATGCCCAATAGGAACACAGCCCTCAACCTTAGGCGAGTGCATGGGGCGCTGGCGAAGGCTCCATCATTGTTAGAACCGGCGGTGATATTGTCGTTGGACGCAAAAATGGCCTTCGACATGGTGGATTGGCAATACTTATTTACAGTTTTACCACGTATGGGCTTTGGTCCTAAATTTTCTGCATGGTTATGACTATTATATGCGAGACCCTTAGCTCGGGTTACGGCCAATGGGCATGTGTCGGCGAGATATTGCTGGCAAGGGGGACACGTCAGGGATGCCCCCTGTCGCCGCTCCTGTTCGCTCTGGTGCTGGAACCCTTAGCAACATTAATTAGGAAGACCCCGTTGCTGAAAGGTATTCGATGGAGAGAAGGCTGGGAGGACCGTGTCTCCCCTTAAGCGGACGACATGCTAGTGTATCTCACGGATCGAGACCATGGCATACCGGCATTGTTAAATATCTGTGACTCCCTTGGAAAGGTGTCGGGGTACACAATAAACTGGTCCAAGTCAGTCGTTTACATTTTAAAGGGACCGGAACCGCAACTGCCTGTCGATTGCCCACTAGTAATGGCGGGAGCTTCCTTTAAGTACTTAGGAATCCATGTAACGGAAGAAGCAACAGACTTTTTCGCTAGGAACCTGGCACCTCCTCTAGAGCGATTGAAACGTGATGTGACGCACTGGGCGTCCTTGCCCCTTACGCTCTTGGGTAAGGCGGCGCTATATAAAATGATGGCCCTGCCCCGGTTTCTTTATGCCCTGGAAAACACACCCTTCCCGGTCCCACCCCGATACTTTAAGCAAGGGGCGGCGCAGGTGTCGTTACTCCTTTGGGGTAACAGACCGGCGCGCATAGCGCAGGCAAAATTACATAAAAGTTGGTATGATGGAGGGATAGCGCTCCCGAACTTACAATTGTATTACTGGGCGGCGCATCTTAAGATCGTTAACCAATGGATCCATGCATTTCAGGAGGACCCAGCCTATTGGGCGGACAGAGCACAGTTGGACACGAACAACATTTTGACCATACTCTACAACAGGGGCTTAACACAGATGCTGGAGGGCCCCACGAAACATACGGCCATGTTATGGTACACGGCGGAGGAGAAGTTAGGTTGGAGAGGGGTTATCACTAAACTTACCCCGCTTTGGGACAGCAAACAACTGGGGCAACTGCGAAGTAGCAAGGGGTTCACAGAATGGACAACATCGGCATTTCCACGGTGGGGGATTTGTGGGACAAATGTACTGTGATACCGTTTCCGCAACTCCAACAGCAATATGATTTAGGCCCGACTGAGACATACAGATATGTGCAAGTAAGGCATGCGTTACTGGCAGTGATACCTCCGAATACTGAGGTCCCCGAGTCCTCCCCACTGGAGGATAGATTGCTTACAGAACACATGCACAAGCGTGCCACATCACTCACATATAGGAAATTACTCAATAACCTGCCGGGCCCGACAGTACCGCTAAGGGGCAAATGGGTGTCTGAGGTGGGAGACATGGATGACTCGGAATGCAGGCTGCACTGGCGTCTCCTAGGGAAGTGGGAATCTCTGCTAAGCTTAGACTGGTACAGTTAAAAATCCTACACAGAATATACTACACCAGAGCCACGTTGCATAAACTGCAGAGGACGCAACATCCATATTGCCTTAGAGGATGCGGGGAGAAGGGTACTTTTCTACACACCATATGGGAGTGTTCAGTAATTGTGGATTATTGGCGTCAGGTCCTCCGCACTATATCACAAACGATGGAGGTGTCACTGCTACCGGAACCCCGTAGGTGTTTACTCAACATATGGGAACCCACTGACCTCACACGACATGGACAAACATGGGCTGTGTTAGGCCTCATGATTGCTAAGAGGAACATTGCGCAGAATTGGGGGGCTGCAGAGGTGCCCTCGTTGGTAGCTTGGTGTAGAGATATGGACCTTGCAATGGCCACGGAGCAGATGGTATATGCGAATAGAGGGTGCCCCCGGAAATGGACTAAAATCTGGGCAGCTTGGAACACGTTTCGTGGGGACATCTGTGATCCATTGCCAGAATCTGATGAAGACAGCTCAGATGAGGACTGAAGGAGGGGGTGCATGAGGGAGAACGTAGTATCGAGGGGACTGCTAAAGGGAAGTACAGTGTATTATTAATTTTGTGCGGATTTTGCCTTGGAATTTGTAAATTAACCGTGCTATACGATTGTCTGATTACTGTCAGTATTGCCTATTTGTTGAATAAAATAAAAACATTAAAAAAAAAAAAGTATCTTTGTAAATAACCCCAACCCCACCTACCCTCCCATTCGGCCTAGGTTGATGATAGATTTTATAGCCGGGCGGGCAAGCCCAGCCAGATTCAACCTCACAGTCTGGATGGGTCCAGGTTTCAGTCATAAACAGGACATCGAGCTCGTGTGATTCCAGCAACAGCTGAATTTCCACACAGTGCTTGGGCAGAGACCTGACATTTAGAAGCCCACAGGCTAAAAGACCTTTGTTTAAAAAATCTCCTATGGGAGCAGCAGACTCAGCGATCCGAAGAACCCCCTTATCTCCGCCTGACTCACCAATTTGGTACAGCTTATTACTAATTACTAGAGTACCATATGTGGCCATATTCCACAACGGTGCCCCCACCAGCGCCCAAATGGGGAGCATTACTGGCGCTGAGTGCGGCCTTAGCGTGGACGGCTAGCCTTTGGCACGCGCCGGCGCGTTCGCACCATCATCATTTTATGCTCCTCTGTCCCTGAGAGCTAAAGCTCTAACTTTTAAGATGGCGGGTCCGCTCGCACGGACAGACCCCGCCGATTAAGGAAACGGTGTGATTCTACTGGTAAAGTGAGCAGGTAAGTGCCAATTAAAATTCCAAGAGTATTAGAAAGCAAACCCCCGTAAAAACAATGTAGGCAGGAGAGCAGAGATCGTAATAACAGCTCCCTGACAGTAACACACAGCAGTACCTCTGAGTGCCTTTCAAACTAAATGAAGGGCTCGAAGAGCATCGTCGACAGCCAGTAGCAGCTCTGTTTCGGTGCTGCAGCCTTGTTTGAAGTCAAATAGAAATTTATCCAGAATGTTGTTGTCCTTGATGTGTTTGGTAAGTTGCTTTCCAGTGATTTTGGCAAGAAAAGAGAAGTTGGTGATAGGGCAATATATAAAAGAGCATGATGGTGACACAAGTAGTACTCACTTGATACCTGGTTATGTTCGCGTTTTTAGCACGCAAGACTTGTATCTTTTTATTTTTCCTTTTGGTGCTCTGCCTCGGTACACATTTGGTAGCATGCCCATTCTATATTCTGTCAATGATCTGGTACGTCACGAATGGGGTGTTTTGTGTTTTTCTGCTTTTTGTGCTCATTGAGATCTTTGATCTTTTTTAATGGAATATGTTCTGGAACGGTGTTGGTTGCATATGAAGTTGCCCATTTGGACTTAACTGTTTTAGTTAATATCCTATTTGACTATGTGATTATTTTTTTTGAAAATCTTTTTATTGAAGTAAGAAAACCAAAAACAGTGGTCTACAGGGTCGCACCCTAGACTTACATGGCGCACAGTGGTTCACACAGGGAATACAACATTACATCATTTACGTGGCATTTACATCGCTGTTTATCACCTCTCTCAGGTTCCTGCCTCAAGTAGCGAGCTGCGAGGCTGGGGAGGGTCACAAATGTCACCTCTGTATTCATTCCATTTATCCCATACCGCCCCCCATTTTTTGGGGCATCCCCGGGCCATGTACACAGTCCTCTCTTGGAGCATGCACCAATCCATGTCCCGTTTCCACTCGGTAAGTCTTGGAGGTGCAACTGCTCCCCAATGTCTTGCAATGTTGCGCTTAGCCCCATCTGGCCAAGCATCACCCAAAGCTTCCCTCTTGCCGATAGATCCGTTGGCTCCCATATGTTCAATATGCAACGTTTTGCCTCTGGATGCAGTTCCACTCCCCAAACACCCTGCATACACCGGACCACTTTTGCCCAATATGACTGTAGTATCGGACATTCCCATATCATGTGGAAGAAGGAGCCAACCATTCCGCATCCCCTCCGACACCCATCATCCTTGCTCCTACCCATCCTCTTTAGCCTAGTGCTGGAAATGTATGCCCTGTGTAGTATTTTAAGTTGGATGAGCCTTAGTCTGGACGAGATGGCCACCTCTTTTGGGGAGGCTCGCGCACACCTCCACTCCTCCTTGTCGATTTCCAGACCATCCGCCTCCAACCTCCCCTTCAAGCCCAGAAGTAAGTCAGGTAGGTTATTGATAAGCTTCTTGTATGTGAGTGAGATTGCGTGTTCCTGTATATGACCGTCTAGTAGCCTGTCCTCCAGGGGGGAGGCCGGAGGGGGCACAGTGCCATGTGGAATGATCTTTTGAAGTGAGTGACGGACTTGCAGATACCTAAAGTACTCCGCGGTCGCTAGTTCAAATGTGTTTTGTAAGTATGCGGGCTACGCGATTTTAAATTTACATTTATGTACATTATTTGCAGCCTTGCAAAAGTCCATAGGACAAAACATGTGTCGGCTGCAGGCTTGTTGTATCACATTGAAGGAAATCAGAGAATAATAAAGAAAGGAAAAATTGGAATCGACTGCTTTTGATTAATGTTACGGTCATTGACCCATATACTTTATGGACTGCTTTTTGTGTGCCTCGGTATCTGTGTATCTATATGGTAATTCACATCCACGCCTGGTTTCTTAAGAAGTGGGGTCACCTGACCTGTTTTGAGAGCATCAGGAAAGGACCTCAGGGAAAGAAACTTTGGCTTAGATAGAGATTTACCAGCTTAGTCCAGTAGGGGAGCATGTGGGAGTAAAAGTCTACTGCAATATCACTTGGGATAGGGTCTAGAGAGTGATTTGAAGGTTTTGTTTTCAAAATGTTCTTTGGAAGGGGATCCTCAGTGATGACTTCAAAGCTGTGCCAGGAGTCTTTGGATTTGCATTCCTCCTGTGGAGTTGAATGTGAAACATGGCCAAGGAGCGATTTAACTTTTGCATTGAAGAATTCAACAAATTCTGCTGCTCTCCTGGTTGGGTCGCCAAATTTGATAGTTGAAGATGAGGAGCCATTGCTGGTAGTTTTGATGAGGTTGAAGAGTTTCTTTGGACTGTTCTTGGCAGAGTCAAGGAGGATCCTAAAGTGATTAGATTTTTCGCTAAAGATGTGCTTCTGATAGTTCGATCTTGCGTGTCAGAGATTTGAAAGAGTATTAATAGGGGGTGACTTGAATTCCTGGACTTTTATAATAAAATAAACAAGATTTCAAGTCCCAGAATTAAAAGGACAAAACTAGCCTAGAGCAGAACATCATGCTTTGACTGGGAAACTTGGCAGGGCTTTGTTTCTCACTGCTGATCAGCATAGGTTATAGCGCATCACGACAACATGGCAAGTTGAAAGTTGAATTAATGGTTGTAAATAGGGTTACCACCTTTTACAGAGAAATATACTGGCCATTCATTCACATTTTAAGATTCCCACAGGCAATGACATGATGCTTTACTACAACTTTATATCGAGTTGTCTATTTTCATGTTTGTTTTCATGTATAACATGGCCTTTCTGTCTTTGTTTACTTTAATTTGCAGCCATGCATCATTATGGCACACATATGAGTTGGTATCTTCGCTCTCTTGACAATTGTCTTAATTCTTGTGGTTTGAAGATGATCATGGCACCAAATTATTAGGAACTATTCAAAAAATATATTAATTGAAAAGTTGCTGTTGTGCAAATTTTATTTGTTCATAAAAGTATATGTGCATCATGAAATAGGAAAATTTGTGTACATTATGTGAATTTTTATAGCATTATTTTTGCCAGTTTTGTCTACTTTACTTCTACCTTACCAACAAGCTAGTACTTTACTTGCTCTCCACACCCGATTTGTGACTTACCCCACCCAGAATTAAGACATCAGGCAGTGTGTTGTGGCAGAAGATCTTTCAATTTATGGCTGGTTATGATTCATAGGGTTGCAACCTTTCCCGCAGAAAAATACCGGCCATCTGTCCACGTTTTAAAGAGTCTACAAATAAGTCCCGGTATATGAAATTGGCGGTAATTATTTTGTAACATGCCGATTCTGCCTTTACTTTCATTATCGGTCAAGTGGCAGCTATAAAACATACTTTAAAGTGTTTTCTTCGAACATTCACTTTTTTAAGTATTTCCTGATCAATCGATAAAAATACCAGATTAGTGAGAGTTATCTCTCTTTCGCACCCGGCTGGGACTCAAAAATGCCGGTCACGGCGGCATAAAACCGGCCAGGTGGCAAAGAGCCTCTAACGCTCGATGCTTCACAGCATCCATGATTACATTCCTTTCAGGAAGTGAAGGAAAAGCGGAAACTTTCCTATTCTAACAACACCCCTGCGACACCTGACAATCTCATTTTAAGTCCCATATCACCATCATCAAAAGACCGCTTTGTCAGAGCTTATATGTCCCAAAGATGAGATCTGTTGACTTTGCCAGTGCTTGTTAACTATTTTTTTTAAAGTAACGATGACGGCTGAGTCTGCCTGAGTACAAATCGCAGGCATTGCTGGCGGCCATGTTAGGGACATCTTGCACCCGGCCACCTCTAACTACGCATGTGTGGAAGCATAGTATCCTAGTGCGGCGGCCATGTTAAGGTCAGCTCCCGCGTCTATTTGCGTAGGATATTGGACGAAGGCTACTCCTCCGATTGCATGGAGCATTGAACTTGACGACCTTAACATGGCCGCTGTGCCTAGATAATGAAACGCCCACCAGCGCATTCGTGTGTTTTAGGTACGGGGAGGGGGTATGCGGCCATTTTTGTTGGGGGCAACAAGCAGGCTGGATAAGATGCCCAAGTCGTGTTCAGTGCCCTACTGCAAGAGCAGATATAGCATCAACAACAAGGAGGTAACCTTTCACAGGTAAGAACCCAGAACAGTTACAGACCAACCTTTAGTGTTTTAGACGTGCCCTTTTTGGAAGCGAATTGTCAAGCATTCTAGAGTGAAAGCCATAAATATGTAACAGCTTTAAATTACCCTTTTATAATGCATCTGTCTAATCATTTGTGCTTCCATTTTTGCAACATAAAATTCACAAACCTGTCATTTTTGTCAGAACTTTCACTTTCAAATTGAAAATGGTAGGGCTTCACGAGTTTAAATATTGTTTTTTGTCTTGGCTTTAAATAGTAAGGCATCAGCTTTATGCACTTAAATTGTTATTGTTAATTGTCATTTGTACGTAACAGTCTGCCATTCGCATCTCTCATTGACTCTGTTATGCTATACAAATTCAATAAATAATAACCAGTGTGGCACTTCAACATTACTTATTTTCCCAGATTTAATATATAAGCTAATTCAGAGTATGTATGTACCCTTCTTAGGCTTCTCTCCCTTATTGATGTTCCCATACCTGTTTTATCTTAATTGTGGTGAATAAATACTCGTTTTACTCTTTTTTTTTTGTTTTTTTTGTTTTTGAAGCAATCCTTTAGGTTATTTAACCATAATGTCTGTTTTGAAAGCTTTAGAGTATATGCCTCTGATCATCTGAACAGTGTTCTTTTTGTTGCCATTTTTGATTTTTGCCACATGCTTCTTCCTCGCAGTTTATTCATTAAAGCAACCCTCTTAAGAATTGAAACTTCCGTGGTAATCTGAACAGATGTTAAGAATCTTACTGTATATGACAGTTCATATCTTTACTTACTATTTTCTTATTTGACAAAATTGCCTTTGGGTACTAATTTCGTAGCAGCATAGCCATCATTCAAAAGTTTAAAGATACAGGTAAAGGTGAGCTGACATAAGATAGAACAATCAATCAATCAATCAATCATATCAATTGTAGAGCGCACTACTTACCCGTGAGGGTCTCAAGGCGCTGCGCTGGGGGGTGCGGAATGCTGCTACTGCTCGAAAAGCCAGGTCTTGAGGAGTCTTCTGAAGGTCAGCAGGTCTTGGGTCTACCGTAAGTGGATGGGGAGGGTGTTCCAGGTCTTGGTGGCGAGGTGGGAGAACGATCTGCCACCGGAGGTCGCTCTTTGGATGCGGGGGACTGTGGCGAGGGCGAGGGCGGCAGAGTGGAGCTGGCAGGTGGGGGTGTAGAAGCTGAGTCGTCTGTTGAGGTATGCTGGTCCGGTGCTGTGGAGTTCCTTGTGTGCGTGGGTGAGGAGCTTTAAGGTTTTCCTTTTGTTGACAGGGAGCCAGTGCAGGTCTCTTAGGTGGGGTGTGATGTGGCTGCGGCGGGGGATGTCGAGGATCAGGCGTGCGGAGGCGTTCTGGATGCGTTGAAGCCGTCTCAGGAGTTTGGCCGTGGCTCCTGCGTAGAGGGCGTTCCCGTAGTCCAATCTACTGCTGACAAGGGCCTGGGTGACCGTTTCGGTGGGGATCCATTTGTAGAGCATGCAGAGGGTGTTGAAGCAGGAGGAAGAGACGGCATTGACCTGCTTAGTCATGGAGAGGGTGGAGTCGAGGATGACCCCTAGGTTGCGTGCGTGGTCGGTGGGTGTTGGAGCTGTTCCCAGTGCGGTCGGCCACCAGGAGTCAACCCAGGAAGAGGGGGTGGATCCGAGGATGAGGACCTCCGTCTTGTCCGAGGCTAGCTTCAGTCGGCTGTTCCTCATCCATTTGGTGACTGCCTTCATTCCTTCGTGGAGGTAGGTTTTGGCGGTGTGGGGGTCCTTGGTGAGGGAGAGGATCAGCTGGGTGTCCTCTGAGTAGGAAATGATGTTGAGGTTGTGCAGTTGAGCGACGTGGGCAAGTTGGGCCATGTAGATGTTAAACAGCGTTGGGATGAGGGAGGAGCCCTGGGGTACAACGCAGATGATCTCAGTGGCTTCGGAGCGGAAGGGGGGAAGGCGGACGCTCTGTGTTCTGCCGGAGAGGAAGGAGGTGGTCCAGTTCCGGGCCCGGCGTCGTGGAGGCGTGTTCGTAGTGTGTGGTGGCATACCGCTTCGAAGGCGGCTGACAGGTCCAGGAGGATGAGGGCCCCTTTTTCTCCGTTGTCAAGCAGGGTCCTGATGTCGTCGGTGGCGGCGATGAGGGCAGTCTCGGTGCTGTGGTTGCTGCGGAACCCGGACTGGGAAGGGTCCAGAATGCTGTTCTCCTCGAGGTAGCGGGTCAGTTATTTGTTGACGTCTTCTCGATGACCTTCACCGGGATCAGGAGCAGGGAGATGGGTCGGAAGTTTTTGAGGTCCTTGGGGTCCGCCTTGGGTTTCTTGAGTAAGGCGTTGATCTCGGCATGCTTCCAGCTCTCCGGGAAGGTTGCTGTCTCGAAGGAGATGTTGATGACTTTCCGGAGATGGGGTGCGATGGCTGTGCTGGCTTTGTTGAACATGTGGTGTGGGCATGGCTCTGACGGAGATCCGGAGTGGATGGTGTTCATGATCTTGATGGTGTCGTCGTCGTTGATGTTGGTCCAGGTGAGCAGGGGGTTGGTGCGGATGGTGATCGTGGGGGCAGGGGTCTCAGTGGTTGTCGAGGCGGTCGTGACGTTGAAGCTGTCGTGGATGCCTGCAATCTTGCCCGTGGAAGAAGGTGGCCAGTAAGTCGCACAGGTCTTGCGAACGTGGGATGTCGTTGGTGTTGGAGCTGGGGTTGGAGAGTTCTTTCACGATGTTGAAGAGCTCTTTGCTGTTGTGCGCGTTGTTGTCTAGGCGGTCTTTGAAGGACAAGACACTTTAGGACGTTTAATCATACAACTGTTTGTCAATACATACATACATGCAATTAGATGCAGTTTAAATCCTATAATGACTGTGTTTTAGATATGCATGTAAAACACCTCCAATTGTCTTACTACAAAGGACATTGGATGACACTGTATAGACATATTTAGACAATCAGCAATTAAAAGGAGGAAAGAGCACAGAAATAATCTCCGCATTCAAGAGGGTGATATGTAACAAAATACAATCTCCAATATCAAAAGAGCTGTTAAAAAATAGTGAACACCCCAAAAATGAAACAACAGTCATTAACCCTGTAATCTTGCGCCAACGATGCAGGTGAAGTAAAGACATGGGGAGCACGAGATATGATAATTGGAACAAATTAATCATAAATCAGTGAGTGTAGGCACTGAAGTTTCTAACATAAACATATCCCTTTATCTTTACGTACACACTTCTGTTCACAGTGTTCATTTTCATCAGCCTGTAGTTGGATAATAATTTTAGACTAGACCAAATACAGGGGCAACCAAACCCACTGTGTACCTCCAGGTTAGTCCACACAGACAGGCCTTGCAATTTTTCAAACGCCATGTTTTTGCCCCATTTTAGATCATCAGTTTAGCAGGGAACAACTGAGATTCTTCCACATAAAAGGTAAGAAGTCCTTTTTCAAAGCCTGCAGTTTTGGTTTACAAGTCAGTTACCAACACAAATACAAACATGCACATTGGATCTTCTCACCATCAAGTTGGATTTGTATGCTCCCGACCTGGTAATGCGTACGAGTTTACTTGGGTTCAGCAAGAGCAATGCCCCTAGCTGCTCTCCTACATTTAAGACCTTTGGTGTATTGTATCCCCAAATTCTGATCCCCAGAGTCTGTTGGGACTACTAGTTCCTGGAGTCTGATTTTGGTGACCCTGTCCACATTTTCCAAATGATCTAACATGATGTGAGATAGAGGCAAGTGCAAGCCTTTCAAATCACTTTTATCACTGAACCACTGCTCCTTTAGGGGGTCCACCTCACATTCTGTGGAAGCAAAGATCTCTTTAATGTCCTCCATAGTCTCTACCAGGCAGCGCATCTTCAGTTCTATATGTCTGTGTTTTGTCTTGCAGTTCATTTAGCATAGACATGATCATGATCTCCCCATGTGAGGGACTAGGCTTAGTCTTCACTGGTAAATCGTGTCTTTTGGGAGTAGTAGTCCTCTTTCAACTGGTGGGCATTGCTTGCTATCTTTTGGAATAAGTAAATTAATGAACAGTTGTCCCTGATATAAAAATGCAACCAAATAATAGTTTTATTAAAGACATGGTCAAGAAATAACAAAGTGAGTGCTTGTGAAGAACGTTCTTGGTGCTCTATTGAAGCGTGATACACGTGTGAATAAAGAATGATCAATCAAACCGCATTTGTAAAGTGCAACACTGTCACCCCAAGGGGTATCTGGGTGATGTGCCTCCGTCGAAGAACCAGGTCTTGAGTCTATTTCTGAAGTCTGCCAGCGAGGGTGTTGTACGGAGCTTGAGGGCAAGGTCGTTCAAGGACTTGGCAGCCATGTAGGAGAAGAAGCGTCCACCGCTGAGGCTGCAACGGTTGCAGGGAGTGTGTGTGCAAGGGTGAATGAAGAAAAGGGCCGGTGTCTAGCAGGTTGGTGGAAGTTCAGTTGATGGTTAGTAGACAGGTCTCAGGATGTGGAGGGCTTTGTAGGCATGCACGAGAATCTTGAACTGACATATTTTCTGGATGGGGAGCCTGTAGAGGTCTCTCAGGTGGGGGGTGATGTGTGTTTGTTAGGGGAGGTCCAGGGTGAGTCTGACTGCAGCGTTATATATGGTCTGGAGCCTTCTGAAGAGCTGGGTGGAGATGTTGGTGTAGAGGGCCTTGCCGTAGATGAGGTGGCTGGTGACGAGGGCTTGGGTGATGGTCTTTCTGGTGTTTGTTGAAATCCATCTGAAGATTCTGCAGAGCATGTGAAGTGTGTGGAAGCAGGAGGAGGCAACTGCTTTAAATTGTCGTTTCATGGTCAGTTGGCTGTTGAGGATGATGCTGAGTTCGCTTATGTGGTCGGTCAGTGTTGGTCCAAGTTCTGCAGACCACCATCTGTGGTCCCATGCAAAGGTGTTAATCCAGCGCGAAGTGTGCAAAAAGTTTGTCATAATATCTTATCATGCAAATACACAAACTAGGCACATATACAATTTACACCTTACAGTGCACCAAAACTTACACAAGGTCCTTCTATTAATCTTTGGTTGAGCTAATAGGGACCAGGACCTGAAAGAATGTGGGGCAATCTCATTACAAGGACTTGGAATAAGAAATTGCCAAACAAACACTACCTACTTCAAACATATCTTACAACAATGATGAAACACATGTCGCAAGACAAGAAATATGACTAAAAGAATGAGACAAAATTAGTAAAAAATAGTTCAATAGAAACATTTATCTAACTCTCTTTAGAATGGAGAGTAAACGAGATATATATGCATTTGCGGTTAGATTTAATACATCAAATTAAGCACTTGTAGTCACAATTCACAATAAAGCAGATCGTATACATTAATGGCTCGCCTGTGGAGGAGGGAGAGAAAGAGAATACAGGACAATACAATTCGATCTTGAATCATGCAAACCAAGTAAAGTGTTTGGTTCAGTCCGGCAGAACATGTAGCACCATTCTACAGATGGAGCCATATACCTTCAGCCGAAAGGTATCACTGCTTACCTTTGCCAGCCGACAAAGTGTAGATCTCAAGTTCGCTGTTAGGAAAGTTCAATTCAAAGTTTGGCATGAAGAAAAAAGGATTCAATCCTTCAGCCTGCCATGCAGGAAATAGGAAAATCAGCAAGCCGCTCTTTCTGACCCGCCCCTTCTTCGCAGGGCAATTATATCTTGAAATGTTCACAGTTTACACACACAAATGTTTCATTTGTCTGAATTGTCATATGCTGATTGGTCCTTTCAATGGTCTGCTCATGGTGTGATCAATACATCTTCCAAAAATCCGGATGATTAAGTAATTCATTTGAATATCTTCTGATTTTTAAAGTTTATATGCAATAAACGTTCTCCTTCCTGTGGAAGTTCAAGAAACCTTCCTTTAGATCCTTTCTGTCGCAAAGTCCGGTACTCTTCCTGGGTTTAATATCTATAGTTACAAAGTCTCTCCATTCACTGTCCGATAGAAAAAAACCATCCTTTGTTAAAGAGCAACCGAAAAGTTCTCACAGCGTTTCAGGATGATCTTTTCAGTATAAGTTTTTATAATTTTGCCCAGGCAACCAGGATATAAGATTTTGAGGCCTACATGAAATATTAGCTGAACCACTCTCACGTTAATCACTATGTTACTAAGTTCATACTTCTTAATACAAATAATTTGCAATGCACTACATTTGAATTATTGCTATACACTAATCAGGAAAACTTTTCATAGTCTTATATTTTAAAGCATATTGTTTATGGGTAATTTCTAATGTTCACATTTTTCACTACACATTACGGAAATCATTTATTAATTTCATAACTGCAAAATACTTTAGCATTTGTTATTTTGAATAATCTTGTGATTATTTAGCAATCTCTAAGCATTGCTACGCATATTTCATAGAATTTTTCATCACATTACGTTTTATTCTGTATTTCATTTTACTTCTATGTTATTTATTATTTTCTCTAAATCACCCTTTATTATTCAGGTTATTCTCCTCATCATTTCTTATAGTTGCAAAACATAAATCCAGGTTCTTTGAACACTCTGCATGCTTTTACGATGCAGTTGAATAGCTTCACGTTTATGTTTTATCTCATTGACCTATTAATGTTCTCTATTAGTCGTAAATACGGTTAGTAAAGAGAACTGCTAGAGCTAAACTTTTTTTAACAATTTATGCTCCCATCAGTGTTTTTCCCGAAGAACAGCACTTCGGTTTTGTCGGAGTGGAGTTAGAGGCAGTTGTCTCTCACCCATTTGGCTACGTTAGTCATGACGTTGCAGAAGTTGGTTTTGGCATTGGAGGGGGTCCTCATCAGTTGAGTGCCATCTGTGTAGGAGATTGTTGAGTCCGTGGGATCTGACGACGTCAGCGAGGGGCGTTCATGGAGATTTTGAACAGGTTGTGGCTGAGGGAGGATCCTTGTGGTAAGCCACATATGATGTCTTTGGATACGGAGGTGAAGGGAGGCAGTTAGATGCTTTGAGTGCATCCTGTATACCTATGTCGTGGAGTCTTAGTTGATGAGGGTGTTGTGGGAGACTGTGTTGAATGCCATAGAGAGGGTGAAGAGAAATAGGGCCATGGTTTCTCCGTGGTCGAGGAGTGTTCTGATGTTGTCCGTGGTGGCGATCAACATGGTCTCAGTGCTGTGGTTGGCACAGAATCCTGATTGAGAGCCATCCAGCAGGTGGTTATATTTCAGGAATTTGCTGTGCTGCTGGTTGTTGGCTTTCTCAAGAACTTTGGCCGGATAGGGAAGTAGGGAGATCAAACAATAATTTTTGGTTTAAATTTGTTTTATTGGTTTCAGAGAAAAACAAATACATTGCAATGCAGTATTGAGTCCACAAGAGAATGGAAATGGCAGACTGAAGCAACCACTTTACATAAAGTTGCACATAACCTGCAAGGGCTGTCAGGCCCCACAAATGTCCTCGTGTTGCGTCGCCATGATGACTTGTGGATCTAGACAAGGATCTCCTATGAACCCAAGCTAAGAGTAACAAAGCCAACAAACCCTCCCACCCCCAAACCCCCCCACCCCAACCAGTGTGCCGATGTGTGTGAGTTAGATAGAGCGTAAGCGTGGAGTGCCACAGTGCTTCCGTCTCGGATTCTGTAGTGGCATGGTTTGCATCTGTTAGGCATAGTAGGCGGAGGTATCTCGGGCACGTTATTTCGTTAAATTCCTGGGATAAAAGTGTTAACAGTGGTTGCCAGATTGTGTGAAAGGTGGCCGTGGTCTGCGTGAGTGTGGCTTGAATGCGTTCCATCCCCAGTGTGTACCAAAGTTTGTGCAACCAGCCTGTGTGAGTGGGCTGTGTGTTAGTCCCCCAAAGCGACAGGATGTGTTGGGAGGTTGCCTGCAAAGCCAGACCCACTTGTCGCCCCTTAATGGATTTCAGCGAGAAAGTGAGCGTGTTCAGAAGTCCTAGAATGGTGTAGGCTGGAAACCGTGGGATTTCGGTGTCAAGGGAGGTGTCTATGTCGTTGAGGACAGACGTCCAATATGCCGTGACCTCTTTGCAGACCCATAGAAGGTGCGTCAGAGTGCCTATCTCACCACACCCCATCCAACAGGTCGAACTTCGAGATGGGTTGCCCCAATGTAATCTAGCTGGGGTTAGGTACCAATATGTGGCTAGCTTCACGGCTGACTCCCTACCCGCTATGTTCCTAGCCATATGGTTGGCCCTATAGTAAATTGACTGCCACTCCTGGGTCGTGAGCGTTCTCCCTAATTCCTCTTCCCATCCCTTCTGACCAGCCGTTCGGTGTGTCTCGGAGGGAGGAAAAAGCATCTTACAGAGATCCATAATCAAACCACATTCCGATTCTTTTGTAACTAGCCATTTTTCAAATCCTGTCATTCGCTTACCAACTAAGGGATTAGTCTCGGGCTGCGTGAGCCACTGCCGGAGTTGGAAATATTGAAAGAGCTGTGGCGATTTGACATCATATAACTGTGACAGTTTGGAGAGTGGTAGGAAGCACTCTAAGTCAGAAAGATGCCCCGCCGATCTGCAGTTGGAGCCTCGCCATTGTGGAAAAATGTGGGCGTCGGTACCTGGAGGGAAGTCTGGGTTATCCAGTAGAGGAGTTAGCGGGGACGGGAATGATGTGAGTTCCCGCTTGGTAGCCACCAAGTCCCACACACCCAGTATTGTACGTGTAATGAGTGATTTCTGGAGGTAGCACAGTCTGCGTGTGCGGCGGAGGAATGGTATTTTCCATAAGGAGGTCTGGGCCATTGCCCTGTCTGGAAAGAGCCACCTCTTCTCTGATTCGGGCCTGTACCATTCCACCAAATATCTTAGCTGTGCCGCTTGAAAGTATTGTTGCAAAATGGGAATCCCTAGGCCCCCCTCGTCCATCCCTCGAAAAGCTAATTGTCTGTTCATACGCGGTCACTTCCCCACCGAGATAAAGTGCTGAATCGCCTCTTGCAGCGTCTTGGTAGTCCCGGCCGGAGGTAGCACTGGAATAGTCTGAAAGATATATAGTATCTTGGGGAGTGCCGACATTTTCACAGCCGCAATCCTCCCTAGTAAGGACAATGGTTGTTTCTGCCATCGCCTAAGATCGCTATGGATCTGTGATGTTACTTTGGCGTAGTTTAGGGCCACCGTTTGTTCCGTGGTCGGCGTGAGGAATATACCTCGGTAGGGAAGTTGCATCTGGACTAGTAGTCCCCCTCCATATGTGGGTGCTCCGTGTTGTGTGTGGGCATTTTTACCAAGTGGTAATATCAGCGATTTCCCTTTATTCATCTTGAGGCCTGACACAATGCCTAAGGCCTCCACCTCTTCTAGAAAGGCCTGCACCGAGCGCCTAGGACTGTCAAGTGCCGCCAAAATGTCATCAGCGTAGAGGCCGATTGAGTGTAGCTCTCCGCCGAAGGTTATGCCGCGAATATTAGGGTTGTCGCGCACCCTCTGTGCTAGCAGCTCGATATAGAGCGCAAACACGAGGGGTGAAAGTAGGCACCCCAGCCTGGTGCCACGTTGGATTTCGAAGGGGCATGAGCTCAGTCCCTTGATACGGATCCTCGCCTGTGGATGATGGTAGCAGCTTGCAACCCACGCTCGAAAGCGTTCCCCAATGCCAAAGTGTATCAGAACCCTCTCGGGAAAACCCCAATCGACGCGATCAAACGCTTTCTCAGCGTTGATGGCCAGGAGCACAGAATCGGATTGTTGGAAATGGGCTTTGTCAATTAAGTGGAGTATGCGTTTGGTGTTGTCGCTGCATTGTCGACAGGGGATAAAGCCCGACTGGTCCGGGTCTATGATCCCCGGGAGATAAGGTCCAAGCCTTGAGGCTAGTACCCCCGTGAAAAGTTTGAGGTCGAGGTTAAGTAAGGAAATAGGCCGGTAAGCGGAGCACTGGGTGGTATCCTTGCCCGGCTTAGGCAGCACTATAATGTCAGCCTCTAGCATGTCAGGTGGGATGGAACCGGGGCCCTGGAATGAGTTAAAAAGTTTAGTAAGAATCGGAGAGAGTATCGGACAATAAACCTTGTAAAAACCGGAGGAGAAGCCATCAGGACCTGGCGATTTCAGGGGTTTGAGGTGGGGAAATGGTGCTGACCACCTCCTCAATTCTGATAGGTGCATCTAAGGACCCTGCATTTGCTGTGTTCAACGCGGTGGATGGCTGCGCCGTGCAGGTAATTTTCGGCACTATCTGCGGGTGTGGGATTTGCCTTGTAAAGAGATGCATAATAGTCCCTGAACGCCCCCGCTATTTGTGCCTCGCCGTGGATCTCCTCCCCTTCCTTGTTGTGTAAGGTTAACATTTTTGAGCGCTGGACCTTGGCCCGAAATGCGCTCGCTAGGAGGTGTCCTGTTTTGTTCCCCCCCACGTAGTATGTGTGTCGCAGTCTGAGAGCAGCGTTTTCAGCCCGATCGGTATCTAGACTTGCCAGTTGAGCTCTGGCGATCTTTAGCTGTTTCCAAATTCTTGGAGCTCCCGTACGACTGTGCACCCGTTCCAGTTCAACCACTTTGGCCGCTAGGGATTCCCGTTTGGTTTTGCGGTCTTTGACCTCCGCCGCCGAAATGGCTATTAGTTCACCCCTCACCACTGCCTTTAACGCCCCCCCACACCGCCACCACAGGCGTGTCCGGCCGGTCATTAAGCTCGATATAATCAGTGATGCGTTTACGGAGTTGTTGGACTAACTCCTTACGTTGCAGGAGGGGTTCCCTCAACCTCCACCGACCAGGTGGTCTCTTGATGTGCGGGACTCGATACGTTATTTCCACGGCCTCATGATCTGAAATGGCTGCCGGAGTGATATCCACATCCACTACCCGAGTCTCCAACTCAGAGGAGCCTATAAAGTGGTCTAGTCTGGCGTACGTGTGGTTCCCTTGAGAATAAAAAGTGTAGTGCGAGGTCTCGGGGTGCTTAACTCGCCACGGGTCCCTCAACCCTCTCTGTGTCAACCACTCTTTCCCTGCCGCCGAAATTGCACCTGCGTTGCCAAAGCGGTGGCCAGATCTGTCCTTTTCTTTATCCATCACCAAGTTGAGGTCCCCCCCCATAAGTAGGAAGGAGTCGGGGGGAATGTAGGGCCTCCGACAAAGCATTTTTGATAAAGGGCTCCTGACTCCTGTTAGGGGCATAAAGGGATCCCACTGTCATTGTCATGCCTCCCACCATGATGCTGTGGGCAAGAAGTCTGCCTTTGATCTCCCCAACCTTATCTCCAAACCTGACCATGAAAGTGTTTGGCAACCAGAATCGAGACCCCGCCTTTTTGTCAGGAGTGGAGGAGAAGAACTGTTGAGGGAACGCGCGGGACCTCATCCTTTGCCAATCTTTAGTGAGTAAGTTGGTTTCTTGAAGTAAGCAGATCGGGTGCCTGAGTTTTCTAAATATGACAGGACAGCACGCCGCTTAATGGGGTTGTTGAGCCCCTTCACGTGCAGTGTAAGAACTTTCAATGTAGCTTCAGACATCTCATTACCGGGATGTAATTCTTGCGCAGTCTACTATCCACCTTTCGCACTGTACCCTGCACGCGGGCCTCAGCCCTTGTCAGCAGACTGGTTCCCTCCCACCCCTTCTGTCCCGCAATTCTCCCAACTCTCGCACCCCAACCTGACCACCCGTCCTCCCACCTCCCCCTCCCCAACAAACCAACTGTTGAACGTCACTCCGCCTGATAAGTGGCGCCCCTCCTCCCCCACCCTAACCCCAACACCCCCCCCACCCCGCGCCCTAACCCCAACAGAGAGACTCCAATGTCGTTTCATAGTCCCAGGCCAGTTAACACGCAACACAGGCCTTTGGTGAAGTTATGTGAAGGAACGTGTGGCATTGGCGATCCGTCCGGCCCCCCATCCACCCCCCCCGACCTGCATGGTTGTGATACGAAAGAGACCTGTCGCCTAGCAAGGTCAGTCCGTTGCTGATGTGTCTCTGGACACCTCTTGGATGGCCGAGGCCTGGTTCTGAGCCACGGTGGCAGTATCCGGTTTCATGTTTGCTCTGGGTGATCGTCTGCGGCCAACCCTTTGCCACCCACTCTGTGAAGGTCGCTGTGATAGTTCTTGTGAAGGTCGCTGCAAGGCTTCTTGCGAGGGGGATTCTTCGTTGAGCTCAATACCCAGCAGGGCGCAAGTCTTTTAGGGATCTCATCTGGTGCAGGATCCCATTCCACTTAAAGATCAATCTGAAGGGATGGCCCATGAGAAGGGGACACCCTTATCTCGCAGGAACGTTGTGACTACTTTAAATGCTTTCCGTTTGTGTAATGTGATGGCTGAAAGTGTCAGGAACCGTAAATAATTAGTATATGGTTGATGTTCCTCAGGAGCAGTACCCAAAAGCCCACCTTCCAGCAGCTTTGGCTCTGCACAAAATGTTCCGCAGAGGATCAAAGTGGCTAGACGAGGGGAGGTAAGGGAGGGTACTGCGGGGAGGGAGATCTGGAACGGTATAAAGCAAAACAACAGGAACATGGAAACTTCTGTCTCTTTGTTGATAGTACCTACAGAAGTACTACAGGAAGGTATATGGTGTTGGTTCCATAAAACTTAAGAAAAAACTATTCTTATTAAGAATTGTATAGAGTTAATTACACTCAGATTACCATTACCTTATAATAAGTAGATAACAAAGTCTAAGATATCTATACCTATTAAGTCTTTTCTTTGAATCAGGAAATACTTGTAGTATTAGGTAATAACTCCTAATATCTCTTTTTGAAAAAACGAAATATAAATCAGTAGTCAATTATCATATGCAAATAAGATATAAACAAGGCTGATCTGTGGACTGACTTTCCAAGTATAAGTAATTACAGGATTACGATTTTGTTAATTCTTACATTGCATTGGATTCATGCTGAAGAAAAAAGCGATACATAAATGACCAGAGATCGTAATATACAATGTCCAATAGTTTGTTAAACACTTGTGTTAAATTCGTAATCGCTTAAAAAAGATAAACATGTGCATATAGGATTCTAATAAAATAAACAAAGTCTAGGTCAAAATATTTATGCACTACGATGTACTCTTTAGGCTAAATAAAGAATCAGGAATCTTGGTTTCATGAGTAAATGTACAAATTCGGCAAAAAATACTTCTTTGGTAGAAAGACGCGTAGTTAGAAGCAAAGTCGCATCAAGCTGCCTGCTGCTTTGCAGATACGCGGTAAAATGAGCCTTTTCCAGCCGCGCGCCGAAATAACAAAGGATGGATCCTACCTGCGTGTTCTTTCAAAGAAATACAGAGACAGGATCATCTTCAATCCACTGACTTCTCAGGAAGGAGTCTCTTTAAGAAAAACCGGAACGGAACAACAACGGACCTTCTGCACTCGGGAAAGATTTCTTAATAATCCGCAAGGATTCTAGGGCGTGGCTCCTTTTATAGTCCCTTGGTTTAACGTGGTCTCTGACGTAACTACAGGAGCTGCACAGGGACATGAATGCTCCAAACAAATACAAGACAAACAAACATTGGCAAAAACACACAGAGACATAAGAAACAACAAACATTGGTACCTGTAAAAGTGTGTATATATATATATATATATATATATATATATAGCTTTGTAAATTCAGGGTGAGAATGTCAATTCAGTAAAAGTGGGCATAAGTGAGGCATAACCATGATGGGTAGATACAGATCCTGACAGAAAGGTCCCGATAAAGTGCCACCGGTTGCCCCTGGTACTTGAGAGGTTGTTTCTGACTCGCTTCCTGAAGGATTCTCTCTATTAAAGGAAAGTCGGGCAGGAAGGCCAGGATGTCAGGTGGGGGGGCAGGCACGCGGCACGCCAGGCCGACTATGTGCGCTCTGTCTATACGAATGTCAAAGTCCTTTGCCTACCCCAGGGTCTCCCGGAGCATCTCTTGTAGGAAGCCGGCAACACTCTTCCCCCTCTGCTTTAGATGGCACACCTCGAACCCTGATGTTGTTCCGTCTGGACCTGTTTTCGAGGTCCTCTGCATGCGCCTGCAGATCAACTTGTTGTTCTCGGAGGCGGATGAGTTATTGCTGGAGTTGTTCCACTTCTTCGCTCCTGGATTGTTCCGCCTCTTCGACAGCTGCCACCCGCTCATCCAAACCGTCTACGTCTCGGCGAAGTTCTCGATGCTCACCGGCCATTTCCTGCTTCAGTGTCTGAAAGTCCTCACGCAAGGAGTTGAATAGAATTTCGGGGAAGGATTTGGTTATGGGTACCTCCCCTTCCCCCTGGTCCGTGAGTTGCTTAGCCGCTGATGGAGAGGGGGGACCCTTGTCTCCCTTGGGAGGGCCCTTAAGGAGCATGTCGGTGAGCGTGCTCCCGCCTCTTCTCTCTGCGCTAGCCATACTCCGTCGCCACCGACCATCGAGTTCTGTTCCTGGCTGCTTGGGATCTCAGGGACCAGCCCTCGTGGCCGGGCCGCACGGGTGCCAGGTGCGCAGTTAGGACCACTTTCCGAGGGCGGTAAGGTGGACCGTTCCTTCACCAGGGATCCGTGCCTCCATAAGGGCAGCGGGTGAACCGTATCCTGTAGGCCCCCGCCCCTCTGGCTAGGTGTGGGTGGTTCCGACTCACTGGTATGCATGTGGGCTGTAGTCCAGGGGGCCCCTTGTCTTGCCGGGCTTGTGAGGGCTGAACACTGGCTCTCCAGGCCTCCCACTCCGTGCCTCCCTTCGTTCACAGTTATGGCTAATGGGGCCTCTCTACCATAGAGCAGGTGCTTCTGTAAGGTTGGGTCCCGGTGTAGCCTGCGTCCGGACCCTGAGAGATTATGAGCTCAGGGCCACTGTTGCCGGTCACTCTTTTGGGGGGGGGGGCACCGCTGGCACACACATCAGAACTAGTCTGGCCTGCTGACTGCCTTGGCCTTCGGCCGATTCTTTTGCCACTCTCTGGTGGGACCAGTGAACTCCCCCTCGCTTGCGGGGCACCCCACCGATTTGTCCGGATAGTACTTTCGATGGGCCTCCCCTGGGGCCCCCGTCGCCGCTCTGGGCCTCCTCCGGGTGCTCCCTCTCCCGATCCACAACGTCCCGTGGCGCCGAGGAGCGGGCTGCTGCAGTCCCAGGGGCTCTGGTGGGCACCACCCTCCGCTCCTTACCTCCATCTTTGCGGGCGCTCGCCGGGCTGTAAAAGGCAGCGGACGGGCCGATCACGTAGGCCCCGCCGCACCGGCCTCAATTTTCACGCTGCTCCTGATGGGCCTTCTCCTCAGCGCCAAGCTCTCGCGCTGCCCAGACTCGCCGATCCCCGAATTCTGGTCACGGGGCCGCCGCGCCTCACCTCAATTCCAGGGGGCAGTCAGCAGCGCCGGCTGTGCGCCCCACACGCGCCAGACTCAATGGGGTTGACGGCACTGAACAGGGTGACAGGCCCAGACGCCCGGACCTCGATTTATGCATCACCCGCGACAGGGACCCTTCCCGGCTGCCGGCTGTCCTCTCTGCCTGTTACTGCTTCCCACTTCGGTGCCGCCCCGCACTTCTGGACTCCTTGGGCCGACAGGTGATAGATTTCATCCGGGCAGGGCAATAGCAGGGCTTCTCATGGGCTGTAGGCAACCTCTCTACTGCGCTGGGCTCATTCGGGCGCCATTTTGCGGCAGCACCCCTCAGAGCCCAGCGCCGTGGTATGACGGCTTCCCACTTCGTTTGCTGCACCGCAATCGAGCTCCACGTTTCTCCGGTGCTCCCAGCTCTGATCCTCGCCAAAACGGGGCACAAGTGCTATGAGAAGGCCGGGATCGAAACGGGGAGCCCCATGGTCTTGCTGCCTCTCAGGTCGCCATCTTGGCCACGCCCCCCAAATGATAATTGTTTTAGGTCGTTTGGGTCAGCAGAGGCTTTTTTGGAAGGAGTCTGACGTCTGTGTGTTTCCATCTCTCCGAGAAGGTTGCTGTGGAGGTGGAGGTGTTGAAGATGCTGGTGAGTTGCATGCTTATAGGATTTGTTGTGAGGTTGTAGAGGGGGTGGGGGCAGGGGTCGGTGGGCGCCCCGGAGTGGATGGAAGACATGATGGGTGAGGGTGGTAAGCAGTGACCAGGTGGTGATGGTTTGGCTGGTGTTAGCTGGGATGAGGGAGGCAGTTAGAAGCTGAAATTGTTATATATGTTGGTGATCTTGCTGTCAAAGTAGTCTGCGAGAGTGTCGCAGAGTTCTTGAAATGGGTGGATGTTGTTCTATATGGCTGTCAGGTTGGAGAATTCTTTGACCATTTTGAATATTTACTTTGTGTGGCTGGCTGCAGAGTCGATGCAGGTGTTGATGGCTGCTTTCTTGGGTACTCTAATGTGCCAGTAATAGTTGCTGAGGGCTGTTTTGTGAGCTGCTCTGTCGGCGTGGTACCTGCTGGCGCACTATCATTTCTCCAGATGGTAGCAGTTGAATGAATGAATGAATGAGGGGGGACTTATATCGCGCAACTTAGCCCAAGGGCATCAAGGCGCCAAACAGCAGCCAAATGTCTTCAGATCACCGAGTCCACGTCTACAAATAGACCTCGCGAAAGAACCAGGTTTTCAGTTCTTTACGAAAGCGTGCCAAAGAGGGTAAACTTGCACTTGGTGGTCCTGAGTTCTGGGGTGTACCAGCTTGTGTGTTTTGGGCTCTTGTTGGATGTTATAGGTGGAACAGCTCTGCCAGTGATCGAGGCAGTAAAGTTCTGGACGGCCTGGTTCAGGTCTGCTGAGGCCTCAGGTTAGGAGGTTGTGAAGGCCTGTGCCCACTGAGGTTTGGTGACCTTGCTCTAGCTACAGTGGGAGGAGATCTAATGCCTGGTGATGGTCTGTTGGGCATCATTGATGGTGAAGTGTACGATAGTGTGGTCAGTCCACTATGCTTCTCATACAATTAAGATAAACAGGGCCCTTCAGTTACAATACAAAGTATGTGTCCATGGCACAAGTCAACATCGTATTGATGCCTTATAGAAATGTGGCATCGTCATCATCAGGACTTTGTATTCCAGCACATCTGCTCTCCAGGGTGTTCCGCCATATTGGAGTGGGCAACACTAGATGGTGTGCCCCAGGGATGGGAAACTTCAGTCAAAACAGTCCTGTCAGCAGGCTCCTTAGCTCGAAGAGAGTCCCCACCTCCAAGGATCCTGGGCAGTTGGTAAGCGCTCTCATCATCTATCTCCAGCAGGACAGAGCAGACTCTAGGTCAGGGCTATGTTGAGCTCCAGAGAACAAATCCATATGGGAGCCTAGTAAACCCCAACCCAATCTGACTGGGTACTTCATAACTAAATAAGGACCTGTGACCAACAACAAACTCAGCATCTTTTTCCACCACAAAATCAAGAGCATCTACGACAACTTCGACGAAGACAACCAACACACTGAACCCTCACCAACCACCCCCGACACCCGGAAACCAGCGATTGATGACTGGACAGCACTCACCACCGAAGACACACTGAAGACAATGAAGTCAATCCACTTAGGGGCCCCCACGGACCCCTGCCCCCACCACATCTTCAACAGAGCCGCCAACACCATCGCACCCATGCTCCGCCAGACCATCAACCGCTCCCTGGCGACCGCCTCATTCCCCGACGACTGGAAACACGCCGAGGTCAACCCCCTCCTAAAGGAACCCTCAGCGGACCCCACCGACCTCAAAAACTACAGACCCATCTCCCTGCTCCCGTTCCCAGCGAAAGTCATTGAGAAAGCCATCAACAGCCAACTCGCCACATTCATTGAAGAACACAACATCCTCGACTCCTCCCAATCCGGCTTCAGAAAAAACCACAGTACGGAAACCGCCCTCCTCGCCGCAACAGACGACATCCGCACCTTACTGGACAAAGGAGAAACAGTAGCCCTCATCCTCCTCGACCTATCAGCGGCGTTCGACACAGTCTCCCACCGCACCCTAATACGCAGACTCTACGATGCAGGAATCCAGGACAAGGCCCTCGACTGGATCTGCTCCTTCCTCTCCAGCAGGACGCAGCGGGTCAGACTCCCCCCTTTCCTCTCGGACCCCACACCTATCACCTGCGAAGTCCCCCAGGGCTCCTCCCTCAGCCCGACGCTCTTCAACGTCTACATGGCTCCACTTGCCCCCATCGTCAGAACCTACGGACTCAACATCGTGTCATATGCAGACGACACCCAGCTCATCCTCTCCCTATCCAACGAGCCCAACACCGCCAGACGCAACTTTCGAGAAGGCATGGAAGCCGTCGCCAAATGGATGAAAAACAGCTGCCTACAACTAAACACCAACAAAACAGAAGTACTCATCATGGGCCCAAACCCCGACGCCTGGAGTGACACCTGGTGGCCCACCGCCCTCGGAAACCCGCCAACCCCCACAGACCACGCACGCAACCTGGGAATCATCCTGGACTCCGAGCTCAAAATGGACCGCCAGATCAACTCTGTCTCATCTTCCTGCTTCCACACCCTCCGCCTCCTTCGTAAGACCTTCAAATGGATCCCCCTCGAACACCGAAAGACAGTCACTCACGCCCTGGTCACCAGCAGACTCGACTACGGCAACGCACTCTACGCCGGAATAAACAAAAACCTCATCCGCAAGCTACAGAACATCCAGAACGCCGCCGCAAGACTGGTCCTCAACCTGCCAAAACACTGCCACATCTCCCAGCACCTGCGCACACTCCACTGGCTCCCCGTCGAGGCGAGAATCACCTTTAAGATGCTCACCCACGCACACAAGGCCCTCCACGGTACCGGACCAGCATACCTGAACAGCCGACTCAAATTCCACGCACCCCAAAGGACCCTACGATCAGCCCAGCTTTCCTACGCTGTGGTCCCCCGCACCAGAAAGACCAGATCGGGAGGCCGCTCCTTCTCCTTCCTCGCGGCCAAAGCATGGAACGCCCTTCCGCTCCACCTCAGACAGTCAACATCGCTCCCCATCTTCGCAAGAAACCTCAAAACCTGGCTCTTCGACAGACCCCCTCCTTGATGGAATGGAACCTGCACCCCTCCAACCCCCCCCCCCACCCCTAGCGCCTTGAGACCCTTACGGGTGAGTAGTCGCGCTTTAACAAACTCCTGATTGATTGATTGATTGATTGATTGATTGACCATGCAACCAGACCTTATAAGACCTTGGGAGGGTTTTGTAAACAATTACATTTAATATGTAGTGCTTCCACAGTCTACCACATTGTTGTAACTTTGATTATAAATTATAACTAGTGCATTAGGTACTTAGCTAGTTTGACCAGCTGTGGCTATATCACAAGAAGTTGCATCATTTTGTAAACTCTGAGTTGTTGGATCAGCAGTGTTAATGTCACTTCAGTTCACCACCTTGTGGAGTTCTGATTATCCACCATCACTGGGTGGTAAAAGGATCAGGAGATTCCGAATTACCTAGAATGAATCAAACTTTGAGGAACAATGGAGTCCAGTACTTAACTCCTTTTTGTAGCATCAATGCCCAAACAAATATGGGCGATGTGGCTGCTGCTCATAATTATTTTGAGTGTTTTGCTTACTCTGTGTTGCTTGATCCATGATTAATAAGTGCTACAGTGGTTCTCACGGGAAACAGTACAAAATACTATATTCGAGTATAATAAATATGACAAAATCTTGTCAAATGACACTCACCTAACTTAAATAGGTACTGGCGCAAACAGTTTGTGTACACGTAACAACCAAAAATGATCACAATGGACACAAAGATTTAAGCTTTGAAACTCTTCTGCCTTGAAATATTAATCTTCAGGTCATCCTGTGGGTGGAGTTGACCCCCCCCGCCCAAGAAGACCTGGTTTCCTACTTCCCAAGAGCAAATGCCCTCATACTTGGGGGGGGGGGGGGGGGGGGGAGGGGAGGGGAGTGGGGTGGTCTGACACTCGTCTCTGGTGGCGGGCTGACGAAAGTCAGTCAGCACCAGGGGCTGGCAGGTTTTCAGGGGGCACCTCTTAGGTGCCCTCTGGGTGCATTTATTATTAAATCCGAAACTGGCATTGGTGCGAGTTTAATAATATGAGATATTTAATACCAATCATCCCTCTTTTCAGTGACGCCATCATGTAGCTGGGGAAATTCTTTTCACCAGGGTCCAGCACATGTTTTAAAATGGCTTCCCTGTACTGGCAGTAATGGAACTAACCAGCACAGGGCATATCTGCTCATGAAGATAAGCTCTTGCATGTAATATAAGGCATCTTGCCTTTGCGCTGCAAGGCCTGCTGTAGGGGGTGACTTACAAATATTACATGCAGTGTTTTGGAACATGACATACAGAAAAGTGTGTTATGTCGTGTTTTCACTTTTTCAGCACAAAGACATGCAGCCTGCAGTGACAGTTTGCATGAGTTTCGTGAGGGGTCCTTTAGGGTGGCACAAGTCATGCTGCAGCCCTTGGGGACCCTCTTTAGTGCCTCAGGCCCTAGTTACCAGGGGTACCATTTACTAGGGACTTATAGAGGGTAATAAAGGTATTGCCACTTGGATAAACAATTGCACAGTTTTGGGAAAGACATCTGGCACTGGGGACCTGGTTAGCAGGAACCCTGTGAACTTCCAGTCGAAATCACATCAAATACCAGGCAAAAAGTGTGAGGTGGCCATGTCAAAAAGGGCACTTTACTGCAACAGTCCTTTGCTCAATAAGAAGATCTCATCAGAGGATAGGAGGTGATTGGGTAAATTCAAAATAGGGATGGACATGTCAGTGTCCTGTTTGCTGTTATTGGATGAGTAGTTTAAGGTCCCAGTGGACTCCATCTGGAAAACGCAATCCAGGGTTGGCAGTCCCCTGGCATTTGCCATTGTTTCCACCTGCCTACTCTGCCCTCTCCCCCCTCACTAAGAAAGTCGAAGGGGATTGTCCCCGATGTGTGGCTCCGCTGGGGTCTTCTTGGGGATCTGATTAGTCTGAACCCATGGATGAGTCAGAGAACGTCATGTTCTTGTTTTGTTTAAATATGCCTCAAGTGTGGCTCCGCTGGGGTCTTCTTGGGGATCTGATTAGTCTGAACCCATGGATGAGTCAGAGAACGTCATGTTCTTGTTTTGTTTAAATATGCCTCAAGTGTTTGGTCTATGGAATATGGGGTTTGCTGTATAAAACGTCCTCTCTTAAATATGGGTAAGCTTTTATTTTAGAGAAGTTTTAAATGTATTTTGTCACTTTGTCAGCCTTCTTCTTCTTCAACTCCACGTGGTTGAACTTTGATATACTTTTGTTTAATTTGTCTAAAGCTGTTTGGGCCTCTGCTAGGGCATCAGTCCCTAGAAGTTCTTTTTATAAATCATCAATTACTTTCAGTTCTTCTTTAGTTTGTTCCAACACAGTTCCTATACCTATCATCATCCAGTGGTGGGAGCAAGTGGTAGAGATGCTGCTAAAACCTCCCCTGACATTATTATCCTCATGAAACAAGCTTGGGATGTTTTTAACTTGTAGACCTAATAGAATGATCCCTGCTTTCAGATACTCAGTTTACGTGGGGGGATGACGTTAGGTGCGTACTTTTCTTGGCTTTCTCTAGTTTCTCTATGAGAGTCTGTCTAGGATCTGTTGTGGTTGCTGTAGTATGAGTGAATGGCGATTGACTGCTAATGGCCATGGCTATATATTTCTCTGTGTACGGTGGCGCCTTCCAATTTGATATAAAATCAAATTCTTGTCAAAAGACACTCACCAAACTTAATTAAGTACTGGCACAAACAGTTCACGTTCAAGTAACAACCAAAAATTATTACAATGGACACAAAGAGATTTAAGTGTTTTTGTATTGTTATTTCACATGTGATTCATTGTGAACCTAGAGCACCAATTAACGTAATTGGTAGATATAGTGTGCATACAAATACATATAATATGCCAAAAGAGCTAAGGAGCACAAACAAAATGACAAACACCCAGAAATATATACAAAAAGAAGGAAGGCTGTTCTTGGGCAACAGGCAACTCCTCAGAATTAATAATAATTTCAATAGTTTGCAGAAATTAAGCAAGTTGGTCTGTTTCCACTGTCAACTGCGTTTTGACACACAACTGGATGTAGGGCTCTATTCAGGACTGATAATAACGGGACATCCTGTATAAAACAAAGAACAATTAGGGGTGCAGGGTTTAACTAGCGCGCATAGCTCTGAAAGTGAGGGGGAGCCTTAATAAATCATCCAAAATAGCAGATTATTGTGCACCAAAAAGCCCCTTTTACTTCCCCTGAGAATATGCATCTGATGACGTGTCATGTAGAAGGTGAGAAGCATACAAAAAAGTGATGGTTGGAATGCTCAAAATAGTCTAAGCCACTGTTAATTACTCTGGGCCTCATCCCTGACCATCATTATTTCACACACCATGCCACCTCAATTTGGACCCAGCCATGTGCAAATCATCTGGACTCTGCTCCAATAGGACCAGTCTAGCCCACTGGTACGCAAAGTATATATAGCCTTTTACTTGTGGCCTGCTGATCATCTTCTGCCACCCCTGGTAAATCGGGTTGGAAATCTGCTTCAGTTCATTATTGGCTATTTCTGTTAACCCAGAAACATTGTCATGTGATTCTGGACTTACTTTCTATATAGTTAGGTCTACTTGTTTTATGAGCAGCTTTGTCCTGCTCATAGAACAAGCAGAAATGACAATAGAAACAAAGCGTAGAATCATAAAGGCCAACATTATGTTGCGAAGGCACTTTTTTAAACTCTTTTGGTTATGGGCTTTGTTTCTACAGATAATTCTCCTTCTACTTTCAACAAGGCAGCCTTGCACATTGGTAAAAGGTTAGATGAGAGTTATAGAAAATGTTATTGTGAGCATAATGGGGGGGTGTCAGTGAGGTTGGGGTTGAGGACAGGTAGTTAAAAAAATAATATTCTGTAACTATTTTGATGTCCTTATAACCTACAGGTACCTGAAAATAAAATGTAATGCAAAACCCTTAAATGAAAAATTAGTGCAAGTGAAACTGAGCTATGGAAATTCATGGTTTTGGTAGGAAAGCACAGTTAGTTAATACGTTCTCTACAGAATTCACGTCTATGGGACCGATTCCGATCTTGTCCGGAAAGCATTCCTACCGAATCCATCCCGGAATGCTTTTGGGACGACTTGGATCGGGTAAGTCCAACCGAGCAATTTGAATGTATCTGGATGCTTCCGGATAAGATTCGGTCAGACTCAAACCGAAAGAGAACACAGGCTCCCATTGAAGTAAGGGGTGGCTGGGGACAATCGTGCACCCTGTGTCGGCCACCCCATTTTGCCTGCCACACTGTGCATGGTTGGAAAGGGGGGGTTCCTTGGGTATTTCCACGGGCCCGATTCGCAGGGCCCCGGGTAAAGGGGGCCCTGTTACAGCCTTCAAAGGCAGATTCTGACAGTCGATTCATTCCAGACAAACCATCATTGGAGCGGCTGTCCGAATCGGTCATCTTAATTGCTCGCTCGGAAACCAAGTCTATAGAGCTGTACGATTCGGCTCCGAAAGACTCGACCTTTTCGAATGCCTTTCTGAACCTATTCGGACAGCCCTACCGGTTTACGGCATCGTTATTGGTCGTTGGGAGCTGTGTACGATTTGTTCGGAAACAAGGGTTCCGATTCGGAGCCCTTCCGAACTGCATCGTAATTGACCTCTTTGTGTGTAACTAGAGGATGGGTCTCTGAGTTACATCCTGGTTGGACCACTGTGGAAAGGTATTGCATATAATGCTACGAGGTCCTTTCCTGTGAGAGCAGTGTGAATATTCATTAAACACAGAGTATAAGATAAACTGCTACAAAATGTTCATAATATTTTTTTAATAAAACACTTCCTAGTTTCATTTTGAAAAAATACTTTTTTCTTTTCTGTCCCAATAATCTCCAGACATACCCCATCTCATTGGGAATGCCAATGCATCGATGTGGCCTTTGGGCACACCCTAGTGCATACATTTTATACCCCTAGAACATTTTTGTGAGTACCCATGGTCTAGGCCGAGCTGCCAGGCCAGGTCCTCCTTGATCCAGGCCACAAGCAACCCAAGACCGGGTTTGGCCCTGATTTGGGCTCTTCAGTCCTGTTTAGCTTGGACACATTGGGCACAATTTTCACACATAGGGTACCTCACTGAATCATTGAAAAAATTTATGTCGGACTGCTTGAAATAATCTTAACCTCTGGTAATTACCCGGAGCACGTGCTCATGTAGAAACTGAGAACACTGTACTTAATTATGCTGCTGATGCTCTGGTTCCTGCAAGGCCATGGGCATTGTGAAAAATAGGAAAGAATAACAAGGTAATGGATACATAGTCTCCGCTATTATTTTATACATAATCATTTAAATAAATATTTCTTGAGTTTGTCATAAGTCAAGATTTAACATGCATTTCGACCCTTTTGTGTAGTCTTTGAACAGTGTTGGTCAGTTCAAATTAACATTAAACAACTTGAAAGAAAGGAAATCTTCTAAGCAAAACTTGTCAGGCAAGTACCACAATCTTCATTGCATCATTAGCTAGTACAATCATAATTCTTTCGAGATCTCATAGTTTCTATTCTTGCACAGGTTGCAGTTAGAAATAATTGTTGGTGGTGATGCTATGGAGGAGGTTTTTTATGTAAAGTAACAAGCCCAGGTAAAATATAAGGAAAGGCAATGTAAGCACAAAAGACAAGCTATGCACTTAAGATAACAAGAATATTCAAATTAATAAATTCAATAAAAAATGATAAAAGTACTTTGTCATGTGTTTACTTTAAAATACATGGAATTAAGAGAGTCTTTAAATCAATGATCAGATACAACTTAATTAACAATATTGACGATAACCCAATTAATGTGGGGCGAAAAATGCTATGGAGGAGGACCAGGATTATCTCAATTATTTTTGCCATTATTGGTGGGGGATTTTCAGTCTTCCGGAACATTCAGAACTCCTCCTAGGTAGTCAGAGAGCCAAGAATAGGAATTTACAGGCTCCTGTCTAGCAAGTCGAGCAAAGAGTTAGACCAAGTGCGCTAGCACTTAGCTCATATGGAGCAGGTCGACATAAGTGAACAAATTTTCCTCGCTCCATCAGTGTGTTCTAGGTCTGTGGCAGTATCCTTTTCTATATCTTTGTTTGGTTTATAAAAAAAGATTACAAACCTAGCAAATCAGACTGGAGTGCAGTAGTACATAGCGTTGGTGTACACAACAACATACCATACAGTGTAGCATATTTTATGCATAACATCAATCATATTTACATTTATAGATTACATTATCTCTCCTATATAAACCGACTACACTGTGTGCTGTTGCCTTTATTTACATATTGAATTATTGCTTTTGTAAGACTTCATTTTCTAAATTCCTGATTAGCACACTAATCAAATCTGCCGAACTGGATTGATCGTTTGATGTTTTTTTTGGTCCTTTCTTACAGCTTCATTATAAAGGCAATGAATGGCTTATTGTTAATGTTAACCACCGTGTCACAAATTTGTTAATCTCAGTGTCAAACATTTGTTTTATTGTGTGTTTGACTTTGGATTATACTTAATAGGCATTGATTAGGTGTGCACATTAGGCGTAGTGCCGCCATAGGACGTAGTGCCAGCACTTTTTTCCACAATATTTAGTGCTTGCATATCTGGCATTTGTAAAAACGACACTTCTTGTTTGTTACACCTATGGCAGGGAGATAATCTTCTGGCTACATTTTCTATTTTTTGTTCTGGGTCTAAATAAATGTGTAGCAGGAAGTTAAACTGAAATTATTTAATTCAAGCATTGCTTGATATCTCCTGCGACTGTAAGTATGTTTTTTACCATTCTAATGGGGTCTTGGGTATCATTTTCCTTTAAGGGTGTCTATATCCTGTCCTACATTAGTACTCTCTGGATTGGTGAATCCTCCCTGTGTCCCAGTTTCTGTTTTAATAGGGACACAAAGTCTGTGACTAGTCAGGGGTATTTGGGAACTCTTTCAAGACCGCTCTGACAATTTCTTCCAATCACGTGTACTGGAAAAACTGGGTAGGTCTTACCACGAAAGCCTCCTGCACCCCAACAAATGCAATAAAGGAACTGTGGGAAGTGTGAACTGATTTCTAAACCTATATCTGTGCGAAGCATGAAGCTGGTACAGCCTCATCATTTAATTTCAAAGTAGACATGTTAGCAGGAGTTATTTTTTTCTTCTATTTTTTTCTTTACTTTTTTCTCCACTCTGTCCGATGGATCTCCTGTAGAAAGGCTATTTCTATGCTGTAGTGTAGAGTCTTAAATATGTAGCACCCTGGTTCTTTTTTGCTTATCTGTTAAGTGCATGAACATGCCAAGTCACAAAGTTAATATATTAACACATTCCTTTATATGTTACTTAGTTATTATGTTCCTGGATCTGCATACTAGAGAGGCACCCACCTGAATGTGGTCTTCAAATTCCCTTTGTATTGATATCTGAAATGTACTTATGTTTTCCGTTTGTGACTCTAGCCATGCACTGACCCCGCTTTTCCCTCTGCCCCCAGTTAGGCACTCTGATAAAAGTGAGTGGATCCTGATTCTGTACTTGGTTTAAGACATCATTTCTGTATATACCACCTATTATGCAGCCAATCTAATCCTAAGTAAATAGACTGTTATTACAAAGGATTGTGCCCCTTTTATCCCTATCTAGACCCCCAGGTAGAATCAGTTGACGGCCATGTGACGTGCTCACTCCATCCCGCCCAACCAATCTATGGGATTCAATACTTCCACTATCTTAGACCATGAGGTTTCCCCTAACCTGTACTGTGAAACCCTCTGGGGCTACATCCATCTGCACTAACTCCCCTTAATTTGATAACTAGTTGTCTCCTTAAGGTGTGTGGCAAACTTAATAACATTAGCAAATCAATAAACATAGGATAATAATGAGCCTCTGCCTTTAACTCACTACACCTTTGGTTACTTAAATGTTGGTGTCAGGATATGTTTCAAATTTCAACAGTTGTCTCTGCCATCCTAGCTGGTTCCATTTCAGTTTGTGAAAGTGGCTCCAGATCACCTGCCTTCATCTAGGTTGCCATGTTGTCACTGACGTGGTTTTCAAGTCTGTATGTCATCATCCCTGACCACCACCTCTGAGTCCCTTTGTGCAGATCTGTTTCTCCAAGCCTTCCTGCTGTCGTGACCAGATCTGCCCGACCATCTCCTAGAGGTTATCCCTCCTGCCGGTCGAGGATGTCTCTCAGGTCGACTACACTGCTCCAACCAGTCCCTCACCTCTCCCAGAGAAGTGAAAAAATGTGAGCAACTATTTGTGTATCACTCGTAAGCTACGCTTGAACAGCAACATATATATTAAAGATTCACAGCACTTAGTTACTGTTTCGCAGGTTCAAATTATTTCCAACGCTCCTGAACTCTTTATGTGTAGACTGGGAGGATTTGCATGTTTTTCCTTCATGTTGAGGGTCTCCTTATCACTGTCCCTGTAATAAAGTATTTTTGATAAGATGCCCCTGTGCATGGCTCCTGGAGGTGAAATGGGATCAGGGGTTCTTTGGGCCTTCTCCACAGTAAAGCATGTTGCAAGGCCAGTGTTTCTTTGGTCCATGGTTCTAAAAAGCTCTAAAAGTATATGCCTTCAGCTCTTTCTGGGACCCAAACAATTCGGAAGTTACTCCATCAGTACTACCTTCTATATTCTCAACCCAAAGCTAGACTCCTAGCTTCTACATTACCATGAACCAAAAAGCCAAAAAAATATTGGATCCGAAGACTACCATTCGCAGCTAAATGCCAAAACTCAAGAATTACAGCACATTGAATCTAAAACTGTCACCACAACACATTTAGTTCACAAAAGAACTGAGACCGTTTTCTCTTGCAATTTCTCTCCCACCATGTCTTATTCACATACTTCCCTTTATGAAGCTGTTTCACACTTGCGTTAATAGGTTCTTCATGATATGCCCATCCTTACAATAGTGTCTATATTTGATTGCTGAACAGTAAACGGTCTATGAAATTCCATGTATGTGCTCAATAATATATGTTACCAATAGCTGTTTCCATCCTTTCTTTTCTTAAATAGGCTAAATAATATTGCTTACATAATTACATTTGTTGATCAAGGCATGGAAATTGCACAAACTAATATAACAACTAATATAAATCATGGAATGTGCTTTACTTTGCAGATTCCCATTCAGCAGGCCTGACTTGCTTGGAGAGTGGATTACCCGAATTGGATATGCTAATTTTAACCCCAAGCGCCACACAGTCATTTGCTCCGCCCATTTCATACCAGACTGCTTCAGCAAATATGGGAACAGGAAGAACCTAAAGGAAAATGCAATTCCCACCGTCTTCATGTCTGAAGACCAGAGGCTGGAAAAGTTACTGGTAAGGATGCATGTTTTTAGTATCATCCAATTTCACCTGAGAGGTTTTTATGTGTCAGTGCACTGCATGTATGTAAATTTGCATTTATTAATGCATGCTGGTAAGTCCTCTTTTCTCCTGGTCAGCTGAGAAGACATTCTGCTCCAAAGAGAAATGTATCTTTCATTTGTTCACATCCTCTCCTAAAGACCATCAGCTCTGTATGAAGCGATATATGTTTTCCATGCAGCCAATGGATCTTAAAACATTTTACAGGATTTCCACAGCTTTGCATGTTTGTGTAGTGGGGCTGAAAAAACTACTTAAATATGGCCCCACTGCTTAATTCATAATTTCTGTTTGTAAATTCACAAATCTATTAAGAAGACATGTTAATATTAAATATAAAGTTCAGTTCTTATATAGCAGACCTGTTTATTTGGATTTTTTTAATGTAATAGAAGTAATACTTATGCATATGTTTTTTCTCATGATAACTTGACAGTTTAGGTTCGTTCCCATTGTTTTCAAAGTGTATTTTTCAAATTTGATTACATTCTGACTGCACATTTGATTATTTTCGGAGCAAACATTTCACCTCCTATAAAACGCAATAACAATATTCTGCAATAACTTTTTTTTTATATATATGTTTTTATTAATTGAAGAAAGCAAGAGTGAGAAGTGGACATATCTGGCATCATACAACAAAACACAGTACGGAGGGGAACAGGCAGAAAGATTGAAGCGATACATTCCAGTTAAGCAATTACTAAGACATCAACACTAGCGAAAATTTGGCAGGAGCAATGACATAACAATCCACCACCCCGCTAGGCTGAGGCCCTCAGAGCCTGTCCACCCACAAAATCAGGATATTTAAAAAGGAGCCCATGACTCCCAGATATGAAAAACAGCGCAGCTCAGGATAATTCACCCACATCTCGTGTAAGAAGAGAAAAAGGTAGGAAAAGAAAAGGGCCATAGAAACAAAAATAAGAAAAAACAAAAAAAATAAAATCCCCCCACCCTGCACCCCTGCAGATGGCTAAAGCCCAACCCCACTAGCAGTGTGCCTGTCGCCCCAGCTAACGAATCCCTAAAAGTAGGAAAAAAGTGGAGGAGGAGCACCACAATACGGGCCCCCCCCGCCCCCAGAACCAAACATCCCCATAATAAACACAAAACTCTATAGGCAAGCATAGCTAAAAACGAAATAGGGGAAACAGTAAACACCACCCTGCCTCCCGTCAACACAATGGCAACTAAACCCAGTTCAAAAACCTATGGTGCCAAACCCCGACAGTCAGTCTCAACCTTGACCCTTCCGGTCAATCATACGGGCCACCTCCAAACAGACTGTCTCTTCCGCAGGATAGTCAAGATGTGAAAATGGTTCAGGACAGTTCCATGTGTGTCGAGGCAAAGTTATAAGGTGCCTAGAAGTTCCATTGGTGACAACGGTGACCCTCATCGATATAAGCACTCTGCGTTTTTGTCTCTGTAAGGATATGGAAGACTTCGAAGAGGGATAAGACACCGAACCATTCCACAGAAAGTTCCGAGCGCGAGCGTCTGGTAGGGGAGCGACAATGAGAACCAGCTCGGAAGGCGATGTTGAAGGGCTTGGCGATCTACAAGGCACATCGAGTACACGATCATCGGCCATCACTTTAGAATGAAGCTCCGACACCTCTCGTAGCACGGGGCCCATCGCTGCTACGGGGACTGCCGTGGGTGATATGGACTGATCAGGATATTGGGACGGTGTAGGGTCCGTTCCCACTTGGCCGATGCTGTGTGCGGTTGCAATCGATTTCCGGACAATGGACTCCACATGGGAATGGAGAGCCCAGAGCGCTGCCAATACAGATCGTATCGACGGTTCAGACTCAGCCCGTCCAACGGAACCTTGCTCCGAGACATCCATGTTCACGTCCCCCCGAGTCCCGGCTTTCCCCGGGGGAACCGAGTAATTCTGGGACGGGCTGTCGCAGAGGGAGACCAGGGACTTACCACGGTCGCAATCGAGGTTCCGGCGCCAAGCGGAGACCCCGACCCGGAAAACTCCGGCGGGGGTGAGACCGGGTCTCTGCAATAACTTTTTTAAAGAATGTTTGAGACTTAAAGACAAGGAGGTGTTTATAGTACATCTCAAATTTCACTGCTTCCAACATCTGCATGAAAACAATTTACAAGATTACATTCACTTTAAGCCTAAGGGGAAGTAGTCCAAAAGAAAACCTTTGTCATGTGACCCACTTTGCCGTCACAGCCCAGCGCTATAATTATCCCACTTCATAGACTCCTCTTTCTTTGATGTGAGTACCATGGTACCATCAATTTTTAGGAAACTCTAACCACAACACCATTCCATCATTTCAGACCAATAGAATGTTCTTTCATAATTTTTTTTCAAATGGTGGGCAAAATTAGCATAATTTGCTTTTGCGCAATTAAGTGAAATTTTTCAAAATATTGCAAACTAAAGCTCTGTTGTTTTGCACGACATTTTAGCACAAAATGCATTTTCCTGGCAAATTCTGACACAATAATGCAGTTTGCACTAAAAATTAGCACAAGAAACAGCTCGCTCGCCTTCTGTTCTAGTGCCTGCGCAGTACATTTTTACAGTGAATATCTTGTTCTTGGGAAGTTTTTACTGCAAACGGCTCATAATTATGTGAAGTGTCGTAATGACATACTTTCGAGATTTTTATCTAAAAGTAGTAACACAAAATTCATGAAATTACCTGAATAACCCTGTCATAATGTAAATTATGCCCTAGCATAATGTTTACTTATTCTTCGCATATCCCCGACAGAAATACACGTTTTAAAACATTCTTACTTGTCTGGTACTGAGATATTGAAAGAAAACTCTAAAAAATTAAAGCATTTTACCATTACATCTATTACTGTACAATATCATTACATTAGAAAAATCTCAACATTATACCACTCTTTTCTCCCCGAGAGCCTGATATCTATTCTTTTCCTTTCGTGCTTTTGGACAAGACTTTCTTCTACAGTTTTAATAGAATCTAGACTTTCTTAAATGTTGGGGACGAGAAGTGTTATTCTGTCGAATGACACTGAATTTTATATGCTAGTTTAAAGCTTACCATGCACCACTAAGCCATCTTCTGTACTCCTAAAGTAACGTTCTTTGAATATTGAATCATTCCAATCATCTGCCCTTTCTTTGTCCTCCAATCTGTCCCTACTTTATAAAGCTCTCTATTTGAATGAGTCCAAAACTAGGAATATTAATCCCTCCACTCATCTCGTCAAGGTGTGAGAAGACATGCTTTAACAGACTACCTGTTGAATATTAAAAACTGACTAACTTCCCTAGAATTCAAATTCTTGACTATTTACTCATAAACCTTAAGACAGTAGACAATACATATAGGGCTAGATGTAGGTAAATGGCATTTACCGACTCGTAAATACCGAATTTTACCGATTCGGTATTTACAAATCGATAAATGCTATGTGGGTAAATTTTCGGTAAAAATTACCGAATCGTTAAGATTCGGTAATTACCGAATCGGTATTTACCGATTCGGTATTTGCCATTGATTCCTATGGGTCTTGAGGCCCATAGGAATCAATGGCAATTACAAAATTACCGAATAGTCAAGGGTGGCAGGGTGTCACTTTGACACCCTGTTGCACCCCTGATTGAGGCTTGTGTGCCATGTGACACACATACATGCCCTTAGGGCATGTATGTGTGCCACATGGCACAGGTGTACATGCACAGATGTGCATGTACACTGGAATTCGTTATTTACCACAAAATATTATTTCGTGGTAAAAAACGAATTCTTAAGGGCCTGTAGCACTGTTTTCAGTGCCACCTACATCTAGATTTACCGGTTCGGTAAATTTACCGATTCGGTATTTTACCGAATCGGTAAATTTACCGCTCTGTAAAATTTAAGGCCCCTACATGTCAAAAACCAAATACCGGTCGGTAACGGCCGAAATCGGCCGTTACCGACCGGAATTTGGTGTCCTACATCGGGCCCATAGTTATTTCAGGGAAGGCTGGATACAACACAATTATGGAGGGTGATTTAGTAATTTGTGAATTAACAAAAGACTTCCATCCACCAAAAATAGGAAAGTATTTTACAAGAGATCAGACATAAAAGCATAGTCAGCTTGCCTGAAAAGGCTTTAGGTGTTCTGTACTGTAGTGTATTTGAAGTTACACAGTTCTTCATCCTGCTGACTATGCACCATAGCACAATGAAAACTAGGAGCGTGCCACTCTGTGGGAGTGCTAAGAATGGAAGGGCCTGTGTCTCTCATGTGGCCTGCATGTATTGTAATTTGATGTGCATGAGAACAAAGTTGTGCTCTCATCCGAATTTTATCCTGCACTTATGCATGAATTTGAAGTGCAAAAGATAAAGAAAAATGGAAAGCGTGTGCGTGCATTGTAGGCATGTGGGAATTGTTTTTATGTTTTGCATGTATATCAGAGAGTGGTATAGGAGCAAATCATAGTAATGGGGATTAATCATCTAGCCATAGCACATGCTTGTAAGAGGCAGTATGCCACCCACCTTTCTGTGTTGGCTGCAGAGGCCCCAACTAGAGTGGCAGTGGAACAGCCCAATAAATGAAGAAACCATAACCATATATGTGTCACTGTTAATATTAATGATGTTAAGGAGCAAAGAGAAGGCTCCAGTTTTTATGTTATGTGTTCCTTCCAAAGCTCACGAACTACAAAGCCTCTTGGCTGTAATGAATTATTTCCTAGCCTTTTAGAGACATGACAGTAGCTACCGAGAGTAAAGACGATTGTTTCCTGAAATTGATGAAGCTGATTCGAGAATGGTCATGCATGAGGCGAGAGTTCCAAGGTTTTGTCATAGAAAAGGCTTGTCGCCAGACCAAGCTTTATGTGTAGTGTGTATATGCAACTAGGAAACAGAAAAAAAGGTTTGTGCTACAGGTGGGTGAGTTTACTTGTCAAGCAGACAAAATAAACAGAAAAACGTATTGCCCTTGAGCCTGAAGAATTTGTCCAGGGCGTTGGGTGATATGGATCCAGGAACCCGTTAACCCAAATAAAGATATACCAATTTCAAGCTAGTTTTTCTGCGAGCAGATAACCAAAACTTCAGTTTGTAGACTTTTAAAGAGAAAAATGTATAATGTAACTATTTGCAAATCATTTTTGTATTGGTTATGAAAATCTTGAGCTTTCTTTGCACAATGACGACCAGCGCAAGGAAGAAAAGTTAATTTTGTGAAGCGTTTCCTATGTTTAAAAACATGAGAACCCTTTATAAGCAAGTGCAGAGGGTTTCTTAAGTGGAGGAGTATTCGGTAGTCCATTTCTCCATAAATCAGCTTCCTGGCACTTTGATACAGTATCATTATTAGCCACCTCCAGAAAGATTGAAACACCTGTACTCACATTCCCCAGCAATGAGACTCTGTCCTTTGAAGGGCCATCTCTTTAAATCCTTTAAGCATTATACATAGCAGCAGATGTTCCCTTACCTGCTTGCCCACTCCAGGTACACAACAGATATCGCTGACCTATACTTATGAACTCTCCTGTTGGTCTAATCTCTTGTGTCAATGTGGACAAAATATTAAAAATGGTGCCCCAGTCATGGTATCTGATTGCTCTTCCCTATCTGTATACTACCAAGCAGACTTGTGGCTCCATGGCTCAAACTTCATTAATGAAAGCCGCAGCTTCCCCTTTAACCCTGAGATTCCTCTGCAGTCCTTGAAACCTTCCACATTGCTAGACAAGGATCCCCTTGAGCAGTTTGTATCCTTTAAATAATCTTTCTCTGTAGACGTTGGATTGGAAAATCCATAGAAAGTTCTAGAAAATCTGGAAACTCTGCTTGTACATCCCAAAATGTCTTTACCATGATCAATCTGGCATTCTCTCAGTACTGTGGGGATCATTTTAAATGGGAGTAAGCTCCTGAATACATTCCTGGAAAAGAGCATCCATAGGCCCACCATCTGTCTCCAGCCTCCAAATGAGGAACTTCTACATTCAATCTGTATGAACAAATTGATCCGACAGATCGTCGAAACATCCTGCAGCCTCTGTACGATTACCGCCATCAGCATTTAGTTGCTGGTGTCCATCAAATAAGGGGAATGATAATCCTCCACTTTCTTGCTCTGCCTGGAACCTCTATACTGTTGCTACCAATAGCTGCTTGCCCAGGCAGTAATAACAGTAATATTTTGCTAATTCGGCTAACAGCCTTGATTTGCTATCCTTTGAGGTGGTTGACATATTTTACTATGAATACATTGTCCATCCAAAGCAGAGGGAAATAATGTACATTTTCCCCTACTACACATTTAACCTCAAAGGAACTGGCTAGCAGTTGCAAACAAATTATATGAATCGTTCCTTCCTCTGCTGACAATTTTCCCCCAGACATCGTGTTCCTGACATGAAGCCGCAATCTAACTTTGTGACTAGATACGGGAAGGCACTAAATACAGCACACACACACACTCTATCTGCCATGTGCTCCCACCAATATTTCAATGTAATCCTGGCGTCATGTGAGGACTCCTCGATTGGAAAGTATGGTAACCCTACTATTATAGGGGACTGGAAAATGGCCTGAATGGTTAATGAGGGAGGGACCGCTATCCTGAATTAACCCGCCTGTGATGACTACTCAGTTGCCAACCCCACACATATCTCTATTGATAGAGTGTACTTTCTTTTTTGTTATAACCTGCATGACTGCGCAGATAGTCTACTGTGAACCTCTGAAACTCTACTCATTGAACCTGTGTCACCAGGAATTTTTCCCAGTTGGCCTAAACCTTGCATTAGCCTTTCAAATCATGTCATCCAGTAATGCAATTATCAGACTAGTGCTCTCAAAAAAGCTGTCGCGTTTGGGCAGTTTGAAAAAACACCACATGGTCCAGGATAGCTGAATGGTAAGCTCAAAAACGGCAAAGTCTGTACTGCCCACATATCTGGAGGATAATTTTTGTATGGCCACTAAATTGGTACTAGTATATACATGCTCTTCAAATTGTAACCTGCCATTCACTTTGCGATCCCCAAATTGTCCCTCCCATTTTGAAGTTGGTTTACAAAATCCAACCATTGCATTTGTCTTGTTCTTGTATTTGGTTTCATTAACACTGCGATGACCTATTTGGCGTCCTGGTGCTAGACCTGGTAGACTGAGTTCATGCAATAGCAGGGTTAAGATTTTGGAAACAGATAGGTTTTAAGGTTCTTGTGAAAGAAAAACAGATTAGATTTGGTTTCTAAATGCAGCAGGAGAGAGTTCCAGAGCTTAGCTGCTGTCTCTGTTAAGCATGGTTGCCCGATCTAGCCAGGCGATAATTAGAGGTTAACGGAAGTCTGGCTGAAGCAGACTTCTCAGCTGCCTGAAGGGTTAATAGAGCAAAAAGATCAATTGATGGACAGAATGTTTAACAATGTCAAACATTCACAAAAGTACAGAGATCTGGGCCTGAATCCATTGTTTGTTTGCTCCCCATGCCAGTTTAAATCCAGCCATATGCAAATCAATCTTGACCCTGCTCCCCATGGGAACAGTCCAGCCCGTACTTCCACGTCGGTCACCCTACACATAGGATAGTGGCGAAAACACGATATAAGACTTCCACTTACCAACTAGATTCTTAGCTGCACATTTCATTGTCGTGTGTGATACGTTTAGCTAATCCTCGCTTTTTACTCAACTGTACTTTTCTGCCAGGGCTTTTATGCCCACAATGTTAACAGCAAATCTTTTCAAAAACAAGGTCCCAGAATACAATGTGTCTGTTAATAGGTCAAGAATGACTTGCCGTTAGACGGTTGCCATGGGAAAACCTGGGAACTATGAATGTCTAAACGAGGAGCAGCACCACGTTAATGTAGTCGGGCAAAGAGTTCATAAAACAGTGGTGTGCATGTTTAAAGCATCATGTTTTAGGCCTTAGAATGCAGTGCTACAAATAATCTGATGTAATTCAAAATTTTAAAGGCATCACAGGGTAATAAGTGATTGGCATGGTTGACCACCCCTACAATACCATAATATTCAGTAAAGAGTAGGTGAATGACTCCCAACTGTGTCCAGGATATTAATATTTGAATATATCACTCTTTCTTTTTTACTCTTTTAACAACTTCGCAGCAGGGGTAATCCCCCCGTTATGCTGGGGGGCGGGTGGGCGCGCACAGCGCCTCCGTGCTCATCTCGTCATGAGGCACGGTGCTCGTGTGCTCATGACGAGCTCAGCTCATCACGGCCACACCCGTTTCCGTGGAACGTTCAGCACAGCAGGGGAATTATCCCCGCGTGTGAGCGTTCCACGGCTCATGACGAGCTCAGCTCGTCATAAGCACCTGAGCACCGTGCCTCATGACGAGCTGAGCTCGTCATGAGCACTTAAGGTGTTAAGCTCCTGACAGAGTGAGTGTGAGAGGTAATGAAATGTAAGGGAGGGTTACAAGAAGTGAATATGAGGGGCAGTGCAATGCACAGATTTTCTTTCCTTTAAACAGTCCATAAGGCCATTGTACACACTGCCAATGGGACGACACTACGTACCCTGTATTTTTCTACTTTAAATAAATATGTGCTTTATAACAATCAGTGCAAAAAACATGCTTTGTAAAGAGTAGAAAAACCGATTTGTCTATTTTGGGGTATAAATAGCTGGTTAAACGATTATAAGCACTGATTTGAGAAGGTTTGGCAAATACTGAGAAAACGTCTCTGAAATTCACAAAACATATACAATTAAAACAGGATAGCCAACATATGTCACATATCCAATACGCTAGACCACCTGTCAAACTTATCTTCATAGTACACCACACTTAACATCTGATAACTTTACTTATGGTGTCAACACTGCTCAGCAGGACTCCTGATGGTAGTATTCCCAACATAGTTAAATTCTGGTTTTATCTCAATTTTAAAAGTGATCACGGCCTCCTCTAACAGCAGTTTTAGGTGCAACCACCATGCATAGTCGTTAGACATTTTGCCAATCATTGGGTTCAATTTGCCAACCACAATTCGCTGTAAGCTCCTTTTGAGGAATATTCCTAAATATTTTAGACTGTCCTTTCCATTGGAAGTTATCCCCTGTTAATGCTGGTGTAGTGACCCTGGAAATACGCAGAGGCTCAACCTTGTCCCAGTTGAGCTTGTAACCATCGAACCGGGGCAAGGCATTGATCACCAATGGAAGTGTTTGCACATTGGTGCCAAGGCCTCTGGTCCTATATCATCAGCGTAGAACAATATTTTTGAATCCCTGCCGGGATGTACACCTGTACTATTATCACATTGTGCCATGCAGTTCCTGCTAAAGGCTCATGGGCCAGCAAAAACAATAAAGGGGCAAGGTACAATTCTGATGCATTCCATTCTGTATTTGATAGGTATTGGACAAGAAATCCCTGCAATTCACTTGTGCTGTTTGGGAGTCAAATTCTTTCTCTTTTTGGCAATGAAGTCATCCCCCAAACCGGCTCTTCCCAGAGTGCAGAACTTATAGCCCCATTCAGTCTGATCAAATGCACCTCCACCTGCATGCACCTAGAGAGTCACAGAGGTGCAACAGGTTTCATAAGTGATTTCTCAATATCCTACCTGTGCCAAATTACACTTGTGTATGATGTATAAAGGACCGTGTTACTGTCTGAAGCCTTTTGTCAAGAGTTCTCGTTAGCATTTTGATGCGAACATTGGTCCAGATGTGACTGTAGCTACCACAGTGAAAAAGGTTCTTGCCCAGCTCGGGGAAAACAGTTATCAGTACTCTATTTGAGATGGATGAGGTGGCCTGAGGCTTCTGCCTCTTTAACTCCTACCGCGCTACCGCGTTTTCCCGCTGTGCGCGGGAATTTCAAAAATGGCTTGATCGTGACAAAGCCAGCTCGTCATCCGCGCAGCGCAGGTAACGCTGATGACGAGCTGGCTTTGTCATCAGCGCCGAAGGGGTTAAAGACTTTGTAAAGGACATTTTTTTCCGACCTTGCCACATTTTTCAAACTTCCCAAGGGTGTTCTGTTACCCTAGTGAATTATTGTTCGGCAAGTCATTGATTGCCTCAGATATTTAATCCTTGCTTATTTCCCCCATCTATGGGATTACACTTCCTGAGTTGATGCGTCAAGTTTAATACTCAGGAAGAATGGCTTTCCAGTATGGTGGTTGTCCATCGATTACAAGCTATAAATGCACTTATAGGAGTTGGAACAAGTGTATAATGTTTTCTGTGGTAGTCTCAGTAGATTACTCCCTGTATCATTTACAGCTGTTGATGTGTCCTTTTGACGAAGTTGAGCAGTTAATAATCTGCCTGCCTTCTCCCTATCATCATAATGGTGACTCCTAAGACTATATAAACAGTGTTTGGCCTTCGTAGTATACAGGGTATTAAGGGCCAACTTTGCTGTCTTACATTTTCTTCAGTTATTTCAGTATGTTTTGTAGTGTAAGAGCAGGCTAATAATTTACAGTCAATTTCTGGGTTTTTTGGTTCCTCTGGAGATAAGCGAGCCTCTCATCATTTGGCCTCTTATTGTCACTTTCTGGCTGTCCGTAAGATCTGTAGTGACATCACAGGGGATTTTTTCCTCTAGATAGACCCGCCTGGGATCTCTCAATAGCCAATTCCATGCAAGAAGCATGTAGTGGGGTGGTCATGTCGCAAGAGTTCCTCGCCACAAGCGTCAATCTCCATTCGAGCTGCATGATATGACAAGGACTGCACAAAAATCTCACAAGGAGAGGAAATAGTCTATCTTCGATTGGCACTGTAGGTACATAATAGAAAAGTATATGCCTTCTCTGAAGGAGCGATAATCCCCCCTATATCCAGAAGACCGCATCATTGGAAGGCTCTGTCAGGCCAGACCAGTCTATAATTAGATGTAATCGCCAGCATTGAGCCGTATTCTGTGAAAATTCTGAATGGCTTGAACAGGAATTGGTGACATTAGGGCCATACATTGATCCTAAAATAAAACTCCTGGCACACAGTGAATGCTCAACGAACATGTACCATCACTCAATGTCGGACTGTGTGTTATGGATCATAGTTTGTAGTGTTCTGCTGACTAGAATGGCTATATCACATTTCCATGGACTAGCAGGATGGTGCTCAATGGGACCTCCAGATGTGGGTGGAAGGCTACTGTTAAACACCTTACCAACTCACTTCCTTTTCACTTTTTTCGACTCCGTTTGTGCCAATTTGGGCTCCTCTAGGAGTGCAATTTCTGTGTTTTGAGGCAAAGTAGGACAGCATCTTGTTACATAAGTAGATAAGTCGAGAGGACTTGACATCGCGCAAGAGAAGAACCGTGTAGGATAGCCCTCTTCTTGGGAGCATGCACCCTGAACTAGCTCTTGACAGTTAAGCATGTTCCCGCGAAAATAGAATTAACAGTATGTCAGTGGGGGCAATAGGTTAACAAGGAAGTGCCACCCCAAGAAAGTACCAGTATAACGGCAGTCGGGTAATGGCTCAGCAAATGCTGTAGCACTGGGGGGCGGGGTAAACGAGTTTACAGGTAAAACTGAAAAGAAACAGATTAAGGAAATAGAGGTAGAAAGACTGAAGGGCAGTCAGAAATGGTTTTCTAAAGTCCCCTAAAAACTCAGGCCCTAGGTCTGGTCTCTGTCGCTGGTGGACTGTGCTACTACCTATTAGTGGTGGGCTGCCAAAGGTAAAGGCTTTAGGAACAGTCCGCAGTTGGCCTCGACATAGATAATCACATCAGAATGTGGAGGATGGAGCCATGTGATATGTACTAGTGCCCATTCATGCAGTGCCGACTGTGTGGGGTGTCGGAAGGGGAAGAAAATCAGAAGCACGTCTGTCTGTGGAAAAAGAGAGTTTGGCAGTAAATAGAAATTCAAGGACGATAGGCCATGCTGGATAGGGAGGCCAGTTATCAGATAAGTAGTGGAGGGGTTGTCATGAGAATTTCACAGAGCTGTGTAAAGTGGTGGTAGTGATCATTTTGAGGCAACACATAGAAAGAGGAAAGGGTAGAATATTGGGAGTGTGTCAGCCATAGAAGCAGATCATTTAACTGCCCTGTGAGCCACAACCAGACTGGAATCATTCCCTCCCATCCGAAACAGGACATTAATGTAGACAGACGACATGCCCTCTTGGCACCACATTGATAGCAGACAGCACCACCAAAAACATACATCCACTACCTGAGATCAGTAAACCAATCTTTCGCAATGGGAGCTCAGGAGGTAGGTTTCAGTGGGGATCTGGATTTGTCCCTTTTTGTTGTCACCGATCAGTTCTTACACTACTCAGAATGAGCTGTCTCCATCGGATTGCGAGCAGTCGATCACTGTTTGTGTCCATAGAGGATGATTTTATTCTGCCCAGAAAACTCTCAAGGTCCTCGGGTCAGAGTGCTCTCAGGATTTTCCATCCACAGTGATCCACGTTTTGGAGAGCTTCAGTGTGGCTTCTCCCCTAGACAGACAGATAGGAAGGCAGTGAGGGAGAGCAAGAGCACCTTCGTTGAGGTCTCTTAGGGCTCGCAGGAGTATCACTGGAGGTCCAGTGAGTGCAAATGCCATCGCTCTGTTTTGCAACACTGGTGCTGCAGCATGAGGTCACACTTCACCTCTTTTAAGCTGACAGGCATTGTGGCACCAAAACAATCTCCAGCATTGAACCAATGATTCTGTCTCTGCACCTGCTCCTGGAGACCGCACGAAGCGCAGCCTAGCTGTAGCAAATGAAAAGGCTCCAGCAAACCGTAGAGAGGCCTCTTGGTTAGGCCAGTAAAGTAGGTTAGGAGATGATTGACAGGGGCCCTCTCAGCCTCAGTGACAATCTTGCAAGGCAGCTGCCAAGTGTCCAGGGAGGAATCCCCTGTCAGTCGCCTCTCTCCAGTACATTACTTTGGGCACTAAAATCGGGCATTTTCCTGGATGGCTCAACGGAACTTTAAGATGATGCTGGGATTGAAGTTGGATCCAGGGAGTGTGGCGACTGTAAACTTGCTTTGGCTGTATTATCATGCAGTGTGTTCCTGTAGGATGCGTTTAGATTCATGCAACACTATCTAAAATAAATGCTTATGGTCTTGTTACCCTTGTTTGTTGTTGTTGGTTGGTTTTATTGTTTAATGTTGATTTTTGAAAAGAGGAATGCAAAAGATCAGCTCAGATTCTGTTTGCTTGTTTTCTGATTCCCATTGACAGAGGCTGTATCATTGTGAGATTATTGATGTTATTTTAGTCCAAATATAACTTCTGGCATTCACATTTTTTTCAGCAATTACAAGAAAGAGTAGAAAAGAAACATAATCTCAAAAAGCAGAGAAAGAAACAAGATCTCCAGTCTAAGGTAGAGGTAAGCATACTAGTGCATGGAGTAATTAGACCATTGTTATCCACCTGCATTGGAGTTATTTGTAGTAACAGACAAACATGAATAACTGTAAAGTATGTAAATTGTGGCTTACTATAGGTTAAAAGGAAAATCGAATATTCAACGTGCACATTTCAAAACACTTTTTTGATGTTTTGTGACACAAAGACTATCATTTTAGGGACCTAATGGGACTGGTGATTGTGCCAGTTTAGCTGGAACTTGTTCACTCATATGTTTGCTGGCTTCCACTCTCTAACCAGTTGATTCTGCATCAATGATCGATTACTGCACTCTCTTCTTGGGTCTGTAACTTTCTTATTGACTTGTAAATTTCTCTTAATAGACTATTATTCCTTCCAAATTCTTCATTTTAATAATGCAGCAGCATATTGATGAAGGCAGTAAGCTAAACGTAAGCCCATCTGAACTCTTCTTGCCAGTTCTGGACTTAGGACAGTATATGTTATGTTGATTTATGAAGCACACTGTTATGTGGGTCCTACTAATCTAGTAGGACTGTGTATTTAGAACAACAAAACTTCATAATGCAGAGACCAAGTCTTCTTGTATAATCAGTGAATGTTGCATCCAAACTCCTAAACCTCCAGAGTTATAGGTATTGTCAATAACCTAGAACATGACTCTCGGATTCCTAAGGAAATCGTGGAAACAGATCTAACCCTTGAGTTTGTCACTGTTGCAGGCCCAAAGTGGAACAAAGAAAAGATACACTATTGCATTTTCAAACATTTATTGAAAAACTCTAATCGTTGCAAATAAAATATGAACTGAAATTGTAAGAAAAATGAGAAACATTCCTGTAATGAGCATTATCGGATTAGTGAAAAATACAAGAAATTCAATCATTCATTCATTCAATCATTACTAATGTTACTCCTATCAATGTCTAGCCTCTATGCTAAAGAGAGCATATTTGGAGTACCCACCTGCACGATCTGTTGGAATGACCTGACCCCATACCTTGGTAGTCTATGTCAGAAACCCAGGCTTAGTGCTTCCATGGATGCACCTCCGAGTGTACAGCTATCTTACTTTTCAGGATGAAGGTTAGCGACAGCGGGTCTACATTTGAGCAGCGTTCTGTGATGACTCTGGCAGAAGCACACCTCTCACCGACTTCAGCATGGATGCTACTTAAATAATAAAACAGCAAGCTAAACAAACTGTCACAGATGAAGGACTATGTATTAATTAGACTGAAGCAGAAGAGCCATCTCTTTGTGAGCACAGAAAATAAAACCATGCCTCATGTCATGAATTTAAGCGACCCTGAAGCTAACTGTGCAGACTACAGGGTACAATGCCTATCCGGAAGAAATGTGTGCAAGAGCCATTCACACAACGGAAAAACATGTACAAGGCTCCATTAGGAAATAAGGCTAAGTTAACATGAGAACTAAAATGGAAGCTGAATGCAAACTACATTACAACACTAATCACCTGTGAGGATATCCAGGTCCTTAACTAGTGTGTCGGCATATGGACCCTGCAGAGTTATTTGAAGAGTCAGTTCTTCAGCTTCTTGCGGAACTCAAGAAGTGAGGAGGAGGCACAGATGTGTTGTGGGAGGTTGTTCCATGTTTTGGGTGTGATGCAGGAGAACGAACAACCCTCTGCTCTGCTTTTGTTAATGCGGGGTGTGTTTGAGAGTGAGAGTTATACTGAGCATAGGTGTCTGGCAGGCTGGCAAAAGTGTATGCTGGTCCAATGTTGTGCAGGGCTTGTATGTGAGGAGTTTGAATTAGCTGTTTTTGTGACTGGGGAGCCGGTGGGGCTGTTTGTGGTTAGGTGAGATGCAGGTGTAACGTGGAAGGCTGAGTAGGAGTCATGCGGCGGCGTTCTGAATGGTTTAAAGTCTGTGCAGGAGCTGCTTGGAGATTCCGGTGTAGAGTGTGTTGCCGTAGTCGAGTCTGCTTGTGATGAGAGCCTGCTTGACGGTTCGTCTGGTGTTCTGTGACAGCCACTTGAAGATTTTTCACAGCATATGTAGGTTGTGGAAACAGGCGAAACTCCCTGCGTTGACTTGTGCCATTCTGTTTAGATTGTCGTCCAAGATGATACCTAGATTTCTGGCTTAATCGTGGGTGTTGGTCCTAGTTCTATCAGCCACCAGGTTGCATTCCATGGGAAGATCTTTTTTTTTTCCAAAGACTAGCACATCTGTCTTTTCGGAGTTGAGCTTCAAGCAGTTGGTTATCATTCATTCTGTTACATTGGTCATGCAGTTGGTTAAGTTGGTTGTCTTGCCGGTCAGGAAGAAGATGAGTTGGATGTCGCCGGCGTGGGATATAACGGTGATGTCTTGGACTGAGGGTAGTTACGATTCTGGACCATAGGCGATGGATGTCTGGGTACTCACAACGAATGTGAACTGTATTGCATGCAGTTTGGTTGCAACTCCAGCAGTTCAAGTGGTTTATGATGCCGGAGATGGTCAGTTTTTGCAATGTCCAATACCAATCCTGGACTGTTTTGAAAAGGCAACATTTCATTGTGGATTCTCTGGTCTCCCCAGCTAGCCCCTCTATTCCTGTTTTCCCTTCTTTCTCTTAATAGGTCAGTTATTGTCTCTGCCATTTTTAGGTCTCGCCTGTCGATGCGCATGCGCATCGAGCTTGCGAGACTATGGGGGCTTATCCACTCTTTATCCAACTTGCAAGGAATCGTGGCGATTCCTTGCAGTGCACGAGAAATTGAAGCTCAATGCGCATGCGCAATGAGCTTCAAAGCGCGTGCACAAGCCCCCAGCCGCCTGCATTGCCTGCTCTCTCTGTCACAGCCTCCCCCAGCTCCGCCTCCTCACTTTTTGATTGCACGGCCGTTAGGCCGTGCCTCCCCTACTCTACTCCCCCCTCCTTCTCCACTCCCCCTCACGAGTGTCACGACGCACCTCCGGATCCGCCCCCTCCCCATTTTCTCTGCCTGCCATGTCGCGTCGCATTTCTCCTCCCCCCTCCCCCCAGCCGCCTGCCTTGCCTACTCTCCCGCCCCCTCACTTCTTGATTGCACGGCCGCTAGGCCGTGCCTCCCCTACTCTCCTCCTCCTACTCTCCTCCCCCCTCCCCTTATCTGGCCTTCCCTCCGTCTGTTCCCTCTCCCCGCTCCGCCCCCTCCCCTGCCCGCAGTCTGTTCGAGACAAGACGAGAATTGAATTCCCTCTCAATAGGTAGGATATTTTACATTATACACCACTACCTGTAAACAAATGTGACAGAAAGGTAAAATAAAGTCACGTTCCAATTAGGAAAAACATTAGCTGTAGCTGGAGCTCGAGTCAAGGATACCCGTGTTGTACGGCATTCTTTTAGTCTGTATCATTCTTTAATCTGCTCTGCCTGTAAACGGTATATTGACAAACTAATGTAACCAAAAAGCTCGTGCTCAGTTAGTTCGTTGTGTATCAACACGTATAATGGCCGCCTGCATTGCCTGCTCTCTCTGTCACAGCCTCCCCCAGCTCCGCCTCCTCACTTTTTGATTGCACGGCCGTTAGGCCGTGCCTCCCCTACTCTACTCCCCCCTCCTTCTCCACTCCCCCTCACGAGTGTCACGACGCACCTCCGGATCCGCCCCCTCCCCATTTTCTCTGCCTGCCATGTCGCGTCGCATTTCTCCTCCCCCCTCCCCCCAGCCGCCTGCCTTGCCTACTCTCCCGCCCCCTCACTTCTTGATTGCACGGCCGCTAGGCCGTGCCTCCCCTACTCTCCTCCTCCTACTCTCCTCCCCCCTCCCCTTATCTGGCCTTCCCTCCGTCTGTTCCCTCTCCCCGCTCCGCCCCCTCCCCTGCCCGCAGTCTGTTCGAGACAAGACGAGAATTGAATTCCCTCTCAATAGGTAGGATATTTTACATTATACACCACTACCTGTAAACAAATGTGACAGAAAGGTAAAATAAAGTCACGTTCCAATTAGGAAAAACATTAGCTGTAGCTGGAGCTCGAGTCAAGGATACCCGTGTTGTACGGCATTCTTTTAGTCTGTATCATTCTTTAATCTGCTCTGCCTGTAAACGGTATATTGACAAACTAATGTAACCAAAAAGCTCGTGCTCAGTTAGTTCGTTGTGTATCAACACGTATAATGGGTGTCGGGAGAACACACCTAATGGGTCTGTCTTGAGAGTCGTCCCAAAAGCGATTCAGTTGTCGTCAGCTTCAAATGTTTTCCTCTGGATTCAATCGGTGTTTTAGATTTTTGGATCTGTATAAGTTTCATTATGTTTTTAACAGTTACATTTTACTTCACCGGAGTCTCGAGTTTATATTAAATTAAACCTCGGGGCCCTGTCCACTTATATTCCGTCCATACAGGGCTAGGTGAGCAGTGTCTTAAGCTGTGCGCAGGTGCAAAAGAGTAAAGTATATTTGCGCGCTTGTCTGAAAGAGTAGTTCATCACAGTGTAGCCTCCTCCCTCGAATCACGCTGTGCGCATGCGATCAGTATTTCATGTTGCGCATGCCTATGGGATACACGCATGGTACCTTGATGAAGCTTTTTTTCAGGGAATTGTGTTCATAGTTGGGGTTTCTGGGTGAACCCCAACTCACCCTCACTCACCCTCAACCCCTCACCCTCAACATCAACCCCTCACTCACCCTCACCCACCCTCACCCTCACTCACCCTCACTCTCACTCACCCTCACTCACCCTCAACCCCTCACCCTCACTCACCCTCAACCCCTCACTCACCCTCACTCACCCTCACCCACCCTCACCCTCACTCACCCTCAACCCCTCACCCTCACACAGTGCAATAGGTCTCGGAGCATTTGAGTTAGAGCTTTTAGAAATGTTTATGGCTTTTTTTTTTTGTAATTCTTTAGCATTGGCTACAGGAAACAAAAATGCTAAAGATTTACAAAAAAAACCCCATAAACAATTCTAAAAGCACTAACTCTAATGCTGCGAGACCTATTGCATTTCCAATGCTTGTTTATGAAAGTAGCGACAGTAGGGGTTGCAAGTGGAGATGTATAAGCAGACTGTAAAAGCCCAGCTTTACACTTTTATGCATTTCCCAATGTTTCAGGTATTGTAGGATTAGTGAATTCAGGATATCCCAAGCTCTGGCCCAAGACGCTTTTGTAGGCAGTGTCTAATTTGTATGTATCTCCGTTGCTGAGAGGCAGACATGGAATTCGTCCTCTATAATGTCAAATGTTTTCAGTTCATCCGCTGCTAATAGCTGGTCTAATTTCACAATCCCTGCCTTTTTCCACATCTCCCAGCATCTGGGTTGGTCCTATACTTGCAACACTACATTATTCCACAGGGGCATGGAGATGCAATCTAGCATTGCATTAGAGAAGCTTATTGGAGTGGTTCCAAATCTGCACTGTATTCTGATTTATGGGATTGGACATCAACCTAGAGGGTATCCTGTACTGGTGCAAGAGACAGGAGGACCTTGCTACGGACTAGGCGTTAGTACGCAGTAGGAGAGTTAACCACCCTATGACCTAGGTGAATCATGGGGTCACAGCCATTTTTAGGTCTTGCTGAGCCAGCACATGCGCTGCTTTGCGAGAAATTTAGTGAGTGGCTTTTGAAAATGCTAGCAGAGGCTTTTGCTGGCCTCAAGCTTGCGTTCACGCAAAGATAGCCGCCATCTGCCTCCCTTCCAGCGCGATACTTTCACTTTGAAACCACACGCGCAGCCGCCATTTGCCTCCCTTCCAGCGCGATCACGCACGCAGCCGCCAGCCTCCCTTCCAGCACGATCACTTTCACTTTGAAACTTTGTCAGTTTCTGCGCTTGTGCTTGTAATTAATTTATATGCTGGCCTCATGACTCATTCTTTAGTTCCCCTTTTTGTGAAATGATCTTGTCTCCTTATTTTACTGGATGTAAACAGCAGTACTACGATAATGTGCAGACGCAGACTTTTTTTTGAGAGCTGAGCATTTGCAAAACGTGAAAAGTGCCATGCATACGGGAACCCACTATTGTTGCAAAGTCCCATCTCCATGCTTGGTTTTGCCCAGTGCTTACAAAAACTGCCCCCGGTGTACAATGTGTGTGTGTTCATTAGTTACATGAATTCTTTTCACGCGGACAGTGTTCCCACATCTGTTAGACCGTTAATCCCCGGGCCCTTGAACGTGTTACTGTGTATTGTAACATAAGTGACACTTCCGAGCAGATGCGTTCTTACACTGTGGCTCTAAAACAGCCCGTCTGGACCCCATGCAAGGCGGCAGACAGGACACCTAGAGAGGCGACAGCACAGTTAAACTGTCTGATCTTTAAAACAGTATCCATTTTGTCACTTGGAGTTCTGTCTGCAAGCTCTTTTCCTTTTTTTGTATCACAGTATTTCTGGCAGGTGGGTATTTTTTTACCCTAACGAAAGAGCTGCGTTTGAACATGTTTGTGTAATGCCTGGGATAACATTTGTTTTTCTTTTGGCTCTGCCTTTCTTGGTTGTTAAAAAGGCAACAACAGCTGGTGACTTTATTTTCTTGAAGGAAGAATTCAGTGAGTTGTGGTACAACTTTACAATTTTTTTCCCAAAATGTTAAATGCCCTGACCGGAAACTGTGGCAGATTGCGCTGTTGGCCCCCTACATAGGGAATGTGCATAATGTATAGTTCTCAGCGGATTTCACCCAAGGGAGATCTGTCATCATTATGTGAATGTTGAAAATGGCAAAACTTCCAAATATGATGCATGGCACATTCTACACATTTAGCCCTTGGTGAAAGCCCATTTGGGTATCTTCAGGGAGTATTGCAAGCTCTCTCTCTCTCTAGCATTGGCATAGCCAATAGGTTTCGCCTTTGGGACCTTATAAGTGTTTGGCCATGCAACAGTTGATCTGCATAACTAAATACTTATAAGGTCCCAAAAGCGAGACCTATTGGCTATGCCAATGCTTTTTTCAGTTTGTAGATGTCCCTATATAGACACGTTTTAAGCTGATTCCATTTAGCATATTCTAAAGTGTGATTGATTGTGAATGAGTATAGGTTGTCTGAGGCCATTACCTCTAACACTGTTGATTAGGATCCCTAAATATTTGAGTTGCGACCTTTTCCATCTAAATGGATAGTCATCGATGGCTGCTTTGCTGGTAGTTCATAACATGGTCAGGGCTTCACTTTTGTCCCAGTTGATTTTATGACCCAAGATTACTGAAAAGTCCATTATTAGAGGCATGATGGCTGGCAAGGAACTGTCTAAATCCATCTGGGTGAGCAGTATGTCACCCCCTAAGAGTTGCAGTTTGGAGGGGCAGGCCAACATGAGTATACCTGTAATATGTCGTGTCTTAAATATTATTGCAGCCAGAGGTTACATTGCTAACAAAACTAATAACGATGACAGAGGGCATAACTGGCATGTCATAATATGCACCACAAAAGCGTCGGATAGAAATTCCCCCCAATTAACCTTTGTGGATGAGGGAATGTAAAGACATTGAATCTTCTTATTGATGTTCTTCATGTTTGCAGGTGTATCCCCTGCGATGTAAATGTGCTCCTACAATGTCACACATTCAGCTAGAGTGGGCTCGCGGTTCATCTATCATCTCAGGGCTATGTCTCTTTTGGCAATCAGCGTAGCTATACCTATGAAGTATCTTTCCCACCTGGTATTTCACAAGTCATCAAGTATCCCCAAAAGGGCGTGTTTGGGTGTCTGCTTGATTGGGTACCCCAGGACCAGAGTCCGGGAATTAGCTAGCCCGCAATTGGAGGGGACTGCCATGTTTTATGGAAATAGTCTGTATTGGAGTATCAGAAATAGGTTGGACAGAATAGTTTTACCACATGCCATACCTTCAGGGGAGTGAGGTAGATGCTTTGTAGATAATTCAATTGAATTTGTCTCAGTCAGGAGAATGTGACGATTTCACGAGAGGCCATGCAAGTGAGTCGCCAGTCCAGGTCATCAAGGGGGCCAATCCAAATCTCCCATTTTCGTCTTGGGGTAAAGGAATCAAGGGTGTTGCTAATCAAAGTGCGGTATATGCAAGAGACACCACGTCTTTCGGGCTCGCCCATAAGTAATTTGACCTTTGGTGGGTAAAATCGGGAAGCCCTTCAGGACAATCTTTGTACATGGTTAGAGCATGCCTGAGATGCAGCTATTTATGAAACTGGGTCTTTGATAGGTCATAACGGGCCTGGAATGACCTGATAGGGTTTCTGTGTCAAATGTTTCCCAGGTTCATTATGACGATTTTGTTCCAGACCTGAAAGCCTTGGAGACTTGTGGTGTGATGGAGGTGATGTGCACTCCACAGTGGAGTCTGTTGTGTTAATGTGTTAAAGCAGCTCATGTAGTTTAGTGGCACCCGTGAATTCTGGAAGAATATTTGGGTAACCTCAGTGAGCTGCTGTGGGACAGGGTCCCCATACAGTAGTCCCATTAATTTGTCTCGGCCAAGAAGGGAGAGTTCAGCCCAGTAGTCAGGATCGTCCCAATCTCTGTCAGCGAGTTGTTTATCATCAATAACTGTGTTGCCTTATAGTATATCTGAAAGTCCACCATTCCCAAACCTCCATTGTATACCAACATTCTGCATTTAGCCCAGGCTATGCGGGATGGGTCGAGGACATATAAGTATTGCAACAAGACCATCTTTTTAAATAGGGCCATGTGGCCCAGTACAGTTCAGTGACAGAGTCTGCCAGTGTCAAAGATCTGATTTCTTTGCAGATATGAAGTGTCTTGTTAAGGCTCCATGTCAGTTCTGGCATGCAGGAGATAAAGATTCCAAGGTATTTAAAGCGTAGTGGTTTTATAGGTATGAATGATTGTCACTGTGTAGTAGCTTTGTCACCCTGAATTGGAACAAGTAAGGAATTTCCTTTGTTTACCCAAAGTCCAGAGGCCTCCTCATAGAGCTCGAGGAGTTGAAGACATTGCAGCCCCGTAAGATGTGGCTACGCTAAGAAGAGGAGGACATCATTGGCGTAAGGTTCAATTCTTTCCTCCATACTTCTCTCCCATTTCCACCCCTGCAATTGGGCGTTGCCTCTCACCTAGCAGGCTAGGGGGTCAATGGCAAGGGTGAAAAGGAGTGGGGAGAGAAAGCATTCTTGTTGGGTCCCCTTGCAGATGGGAAAGGGGTCAGAGAGCACTCCATTATCCTAATCCTGAGTTAGTGGTCGTGAATAAAGCAGGTCAATATATCCGTGTATGCGAGAACCAAGACTAATTTTCACTAGAACCGACGACCTAAGGAGGCTCCAGTTCACAGAATTAAAGGCTTTCTCAAAGTGAAGATGTAAAAGTGCACAGGGTTTGTCCAGTTCGTTGACCCGGGACAGTGCCACATGCAATCAATGTATACAATGACGGATACTTTGGTTGGGTGTAAACCCAAACTAGTCTGGATAGACCAGGTTAGGTAAAACTCGTTTAAGTCTAGTGGCAAGGACTTTTCAAAGATCTTGACCTCTGTGTTAGTAATGGATATGGGCCTATATGAGCTGCAGTGTTGCGTGGGATGGCCACATCCAGCTCAGGTGGGTAGTGGCCTTTCTGAGCTGACTCTAAGTATACGTTGAGAAGAGGAGGCGAGAGGACATTTCAATTTTTTTATAATATTCTAGGGGGTGACCGTCCAGCCCAGGCATCTTTCCGAAGTTCAACCCAGATATAGCCTTGTGGATTGCTTCCACAGAAATGGACTTGTCATGGTCAGCCCGATCTGTTGGGGTTATCCGTGAGAGTGGTATGTCTGCTAAATTGAGTCGATGTTGCTCGTGAGAGGGCAGATGTCAGTTCTCATACAGCCTTTGGTATTACCAGCTAATACTGCTGCATTTAAGGGAGCCTGTCAAAGCAAGGATTTTAGGGATTATTCTGTTGGTTGTGTCAGCTAGTATATTAGCTTACTGGATTTGTCCCCGTACTTGGATACCCTTTGTGTGGACGCCTTCCAACATTGGCATGCTTCCTCAAAGACAGTCTGCTTGAGGGTGGGCTTGGCAAGCACCACATGGTGCTGCACGGTCTCAGTGAGGCTGTTTGCTTTGTGCCGTTTCAGCATGAGAACACCGGCCTCCAGGTCCGTCACCGCTTCTTGCAATCATTCTCTTTGTTCGTATGTAACCCTTGGCCACCCCACAGATAGTTGCTTTGACGGCAGCCCAGAGCATACCTGTGGAGTTTCCTGTCCATGTATTAGTGTCAAAGTAAGTCTGTGGTTCAGTGGCCAGGAGATCCGAACACCAGTCATCCTGGATTTGAGCCTCTAGAGGAGTGTCGCAGTAACCCCACCGTTCCCAAATTGAGCTTCAATTGGGGATTGGTTCGAAATACCCCTGGTTAAAATATCCACACGGCAGACATGCAGGACATCAGTTGCGCGAGCCAGGAGGAGGTCAATGCCGAGAGTGATTTGTGTGCATCAGACATATGAGTGTATACTTCACCGTGGGGGTGTCGGGTCTTCCATGTCACGCAGGGCCCCTTTAGTTGCTTAGCCCTCGTCAGTCGGTATGTGGTGGGCGCTCCTATGGTATCTGTGTCGGGGTTTAGTGTGGTGTTAAAGTCTTCCCCTATAATGATATTGCCTGTGGGGAAATTCGTGATTATCTCTGTGAGGGCTTTATAGATTTGGGACATACATACTCAGGATGTTGTATTGTCGTCCCTCAAGGAGGCCCTCCAACAATCTACTCAAGGGGACTGTCACAGTTTTGATAACTGTTAGAGGGAAGGCTTAGAGCAACAGTACTGCAACACTCCTGGAGCCCCATGCAAATCATGTGTGAAAGACACTGTCTTATCCAAACTGTTTCCGGAAAGCACTGTGGAGCCCAAGGAGATTAGGCTTCTGCAGCATAAGGATAGATGGACAGGAGCGTTTAGTGTAACAGAGAACAGCTGTTCTCTTAATACAGTCCAGGAGTCCATTAACCTTTCACGTCGTCTGTAGGAGCTGTCATGAGATTGTTAATAGTGTGGTACGGGATATTGTCCTCACTGGGGGTAGCCTGGGTAGTTAGAGGAGAACCAAGAGGTTCCAAGGGGTACAGTTGTGGGTCACGTTTCCCCGGGAGGTTAAGGGCCACAGTAGGCAGCGTGATGGGGAGACACAAAACAAAAAAAAGATAACCTAACAACCAACCCTTCCCTCACAACAGCCTCCCTCCCCATACTTTCTCCCCCGAAGCATCTGTTTCCCTAATCTCCCAAAAACAAAAATGTGAAATGAAAGTTAGCAAGGTGCGAGAGGTGGACCTCCTCAAAAGAACGAATAGTCTGAAGGGAATGCTGGTGTTCTCTTGTCTCCTTTTATAGGATCATGATTCGTTGCTCCCTCGTGCTGTGGCATCCTCGGACATTGGGTCATATGTGAGACCAAACCATTCTGCGACACCCAGCTGGTTTCTTTCTGTTTGTGGAGTGGTCGAGGCATGGTGCATCCACCTTTCCATACTGAAGGAGTCTGGATAACCCATAGATTGTCTGTATGTCCTCTGGGATCTGGTCCTTCTTTGCTGCTTGGGTTGCACAGCCGAGGGTTGTTTTGGTGACTGTGAGCAATTATTCGGGGATCGAGACAGAGTAGTGACACATTAGCCCTTATTTCCCCACTATTCGTTATGACTGCGTCACAAGATGCTTGGATGGCCTGTAATGTGGTATTCAGGTTAGTAGACTTGGTCGGGCGCTAAGAAGGGGTATTGAAACCCTGTTTACTGGCTCATCCTGCGTGGGCAGTAGTGAATGTGTCTATTTTAGTTTGGGGGTGCATTGCCAAACCCTTCTTCCACATTTTGTGTTGCAGGCGAGTGGAGACATGCAGTCTGAAAACCTAGGGTCGCAGTGGAACGTAGATGGTATCTTGCACTTAGCCCACTTACCCAGCAGGCATTAGCAGCAGAGGCTGACTTGGTGCAGTTCAGTCGGGGGGGGGGTGGAGTCAAAGGGCCACATCCCCAGATTATAAGTGGGTGTGTGCTGCACATCGAGGCAAGGTAACCTCTGAAATAGTTCACAGACATGCACGCATTTTGCAAGTGTCTTATTGCCTGCATGGCCATGGTCCGCCTATCATAGATGGAGGGTGTCCGTTCATCCCAGATGTGGTGTTAAGCCATGTCCAACTCAGGCCGGTATTTCAGTGGGTCAGTCTTGCATCTGACTATTAACGAGCCCTGCTCAGGGGGAGGGTGTGCCAGTATTCAGGGAGATGGCCACAATCTTGGTGAGTGGGTGTAGCTTTGTGGCCTCAAGTCAATTGCCCCAGCGATCTGGCAGGAGCTGCACGTGCAGCCAAGGGTTGAGCAGCCCAGCATTGGGGAGTGACTGTCCCAGGGAGCCTTATCCATTGCAATAAAGAGCAGCAGTTGGTATAGTCACTTTGGCCCCATACCCCTCTGGTGCACCCAACTTGCGTCGCATGTCTGAGCTGCTCCAATCAGCCCGTGGTGCAGCGCCAGGCCGAAGCTCTGTCAGCTTGCTCTCCTTCCCCCGCGCTCCTCACCTCAGTGCGGCACCGGACAACAGAATGCAGCTCCCATGATGGGCCTGGTCCGACTTCCCTTCTTAGGACGCTGGCCCGTAGCGAGGGAAGGTACGTGCTCTTCGGCCGGCTACGTCACTCAGTCGAAGGCCGTGGTGCCACTATGTCACAATGCCATACGGGTCCTGGAGGTAAAATCACAGTCTCCGTCACTGGATTTGGCTCCAAATTAGCCCAGCCGCACTCACAGGGTCTCCTCGAGGACATTACCAGAGTGGACCTGCATGCAGAAAGCTGGATGCTGGAGGATGCCAGAGAAGGTCCGGGAGCACGTTCTGAGCACATCAGCCATCTTGGCCGAGCTAGCCATGCCTCCTTTTATCAGCACTTAATAGGAAGATTGTACAATAACTGCTACAGAGCAATGGGTCCCTGCCTTTCTTTGAGAAGAATAGTACTGTGGTTCTATTAGGAAGAGAGGAGAGCCACCACAACTGTTCTACTGCCAGAGAAGGCATCATAAAGTTTCTCTACAGCCTCCTCTTTGACCCATTTGTAAAGCCGTCTTCTGAGGGGCTTTATTGAATGGGAGGTTCCATATGGCCTGAGAGATCTCCTTCTTAGCTAGCTCACCCTCCACCAGTTTTTTGCCATCTGCATTTAGACAGGGTATGGATATGTTGGCTGAAACTGCCTTTGTCCACCCATCTATATGGTGTGGTATAATATGTCCCAAAAGTATTCACAATACTTTGTTGGTTTCTTTGTAGTTGTCCTAGTTCATCCCAGATCACCGGAATAGATGTCAGTGTTTCCTGTTATCGTAACTTAGCGGCCAAAGTCTTCCCCCTTTTTCACCATGGGCCATGAGTTTGTAAGGCACGTATTCTGCTTTAGTTGTATATATATCATTGAGGTTCATTATGGCTTTTTCAGAATAGGTCTATTGGCCAGTGTGGAGTGTCTTGTATCTAGTCTTATGTAATATTATGTACAAAAATTCTCCGTTGTATCCTCTGCGTCTTGGCTATCACTGTGTCCCTCATCAGTCCTCTTCTAAGAGAGGGGCTTTAGCTGAAGCCCACAATGTTTGTGACAAATATGATTTTAATTAACTTTTCTCAATGGGCATTTTGTGTTGTGCAATGTTGAGGCACCATGTTTTTTTATTATTAGTCTAGACCAGTCCAGTGTTAGGCAGACCAGTGCATGGTCAGTGAGGGTGCCTTCCATATTGGTGCAATCCAGGACAGACGGGATAACTGGGTGAGATATAAAGTGATAGTCGAGTCGTGATTGGGTGCCATGTTCTGCCTGTGGGAAAGAGTACTCTTTGTCAAAGGGGTGGAGAAGACATCATACATTGAAGAGGCCCTGATCTTCGAATATGTCACTCAACAGTGGCCTGTCATTGATATTCTACATATCTAGCGGCCCTGTATGGTCTAATACAGCGTCAGGAGCCTAATTCCATCTCCTACAGTGACGACATGGGATAAACCCAATTCTGTAATAATTATGTTAAGAAGGAAAAAAAGTGTTGATGCTACTATTAGGGGCATATATGGATCATATGCTTTTGCAACAATCCCTATCTCGTATATCTCCTCACTCAAAATCTGAATGCATATAGGGTGGGATTTATGAATTATTTTCCAATGTATGGACGAAGACCCGTAACTCGGTGACGATACAGTGTAGGAATTTTGCATCGAACTGTCAACAATTGAGCAAGCCTCTTCTAGAACCCTTGGTCTCTGTAGGAGAGGAGCATTGGCCAAGGTAGGCAGCATAAGTAACGCCTTGTGTCGGAGAGTTGTAGTTTACAGGTAAAGGAAGATGCTTGTGCTGGGATGGTAAATGTAACATTTTCAGCTGCCAAGGAAGTAGAGTGAGGGGAAAAGGTGTGGAGGGTACAGAAGGGGGAACGTGCGGTGGGCATAGGTCTTGGGACACCAATTTGATCGGTATGGGTGAGGGGGTCTTCTGATGTAAGCACCTGATCTGTCTACCTTCTCATGCCTCTCCACTATGTTCGTGGAGGCTGTCCTCGAACGTCCTGTGGGAGCAACATAGCTAAGAAGAGTACTGGAATGGTGAGTCAGGGGTGAAGAAGAGTTGTGGACGTTCATATTCGGTAAGTGATTAGATTAAGGTGGACAGGGATAAGTGGAAGAAAGGTGAAATTGGCAGTCTGTGATTAGCTACAACTTTGTCCTGTTGGGCTCGTCAAGGGCTACATGTATCTGCCAATGAAGGCATGTGAGACACAGGTTAGTGCTGGCCAGGAGAGGACAATGTTCGGTATAATGAGTACTATTGTTGCGTGTTATAGACAGGAAACCACAATGGACATGTATTATAAAACTAGATGCGGTTAGTATGTCGGGGTTGCCCAACAACCAGATACTCATTAGTCCAGACAAAAGGCAGCCCATTCGGATACAGTCTTGATTCATACTGGCTGGCATTGATGTGTAGCTTTATCTACGTCTTCCAGACGATCCAGAGGTTTCAGTGGCGTTTGCGATCTGTTACACGGAGAGAGGTGAGTGATTTTTTTCTTTTATCCATCTTATCAACTTTTTTCTATCAGTCTGTTTTCATCGTGTGTGGTCACCTTACCATCCCCTTCAGGCATTTTGTTTGTCGTCTCTGTCCAGTAGGCTGTGCCTTCCTGATGAATGTTGGTTAAATGTGTCAGTGTCTAGGGTTTTGAGTGCATTCAAAAAGCGTGCCAGGTTGTCTGGTTCGGAGTAATCTTTAGACTTCCCATCAATTTTTATCCACATAGTTGCGAGCTCAAGGAGGCCATATTTGATAGCTCATTTCTTAAGCTGTGGCCTTATGGTTAGAAAGTGTTTTCTCTTGCTATTGGTGAAGAGGAGAAGTCCCTTGTGATCTGGATTTTAGACCCATTCAAGTTGTAGGTGACATGTTTGTGTATTTTCATCAAGATCAGCCTTGTTTGGGAGTGATGTAAAAAAATCGACTATATTCAGGGCTACTGGAATTATGCTGTAGGGAGCAACACATTATGTGGCTGGTTTGACTAAATTATGCGGTCATAAGAAACTAATTATGCTGCCTAATGCAGCACTTATTTTTAAAGCATTACTTTATTATTTTGCCATTTTCAGGTCGAGCCTAGGCAGCGCATGCACTCTCGAGACATGCAGTATCTACTGTATGGGCTTTCAGCGCACCCATCCAGTTTCATTTGTTCCTTGGTGTGCCTTTCTAACTTCCTTTATTTTGTTTTGTGAAACTTTGCTATTTGTCCCGCCTTTGGGTGTGTTTTTCACTTTCATGGCTACTGCCTCTATTACTCTGTTGTTTACTTATGGTTTTTTTCAGGGCACTCTTTTCCTTTGAGTTGGGCCCACACCCTATATTACATGTTTTATTCTGTTGCTGCATGTTTTTTTTAAATGTGGGGTGTCCTTCCTCTATGCGTTCACCCAATTCTGTACAATTGCTGTAGTACTATTGGCATTTGTAATTTGGTTTCCTGTTCCTATTTTGTTTCAATTCGCCATTGTTTATTTATTTTTTACAGTAGACACTGTGGAAATCGAAATTAATTTCTGTTGGCATAAGCTGAAGCCATCTTGTTTGTGGCATCCATTCTGTTAACTATGTAATTCTGTCTACACGGCTGCTTGCCCTTCTATTCTGCTTGTGTCACCAACTTTAGTTAACTCCTTCTGTACTGGGCTAAAGCAATGTATGTGCTGAGCAAAGGCCTGTAGCTGCTGAAATGCACCTGGTTAAAGATGTAACTGTCAACTATTTGTGACTGCTGAAGGCAGTTCTGTTCCCCCTTCCACTTTGCTGACTAAGTAATTACTCATCTGCCCATGTCTGGCGGGAACTATTTCTGTGTATGCTTGTACCTTCTTTGTAACCACATGCTTACTCTGCAACAAACTCTGTATATAAGCACCATGGTCTGTCTATTTAATGTACTACCCCCTGGAACACTTGAGGGTGTTGTATAGACGTAGTCCCACTCATGAGTGATTACTAAACTTGTTCTTTGAATTCCAGCTTCAGTGCCAATCTACATTTTGTTGGCCATGGACAAGATAAGGGTGAACCCTGCACCGGTGTGCCCATTAAAAGGCACATTTCCACAGTTGGCGCCCAACACGTGGGTCTTCATTGGAGACACGGCCGTCCAAAGGAGTGGTCTTGATGGAAGAGTGGAATTTTGCTGAGGAGACATCCTGCATGAGGAGACCCTTGTCTTTGCAGCCAAAGTGATTTTTCCGTTTTTCTTGATTTGACCCTCCAGGTGGTGGCTGGTCCCTACTGAGGTATCTTTTGCCGTAAATTTTTGCAGTGACCATTAGGTCGACCAAGAGATTGGCAGTTGGAAGTTGGAGACTCTTGTTTGGTAAGGTCGCAGAAGCTGCACTTTTGATTTGCTTGGCCAAGATTCTGGTTTTGTTTGTTTGACTTATTTTTTGCAAAAGATAAAGGCAGGTAATGTAGAGATTTTTCACTACTTTTGAACATTTTAGAAAAGTAATATTTTACAAAAACTTGGTAGCATACCTGTTTCCAGCACACTCCGTAGGCTGTGTTGCTGTCTTGGAATTAAAAAATAAAGAGATGAAGGCAATAAAAGAAAAAGAGGAAAGGGAGTGTCGTTTAGATGTAACTGGCCAGTACCCTATTAGGCATCCCATTTATCCCATACTTAATAAACCTCAGGATGATTACATCTTGTTAGATCGACTTCCGCCCGCGTATAAGTTTCCCTCTGCCCCATAGGATGATCTTTCCGATGAAGAACATCTTTCTTCAGACGATAAAAACATAGATAAGCAAGATGGGCGGTAGACTCGCTCCACTTTGACTGTTGACGAAAAAGCCAATATTAGATCCACTGCTCGCAAAGAAGCTCGTGGGACTACTTCTGTTCCAGAACTTGTAGCAATGGTTCAGCAGTGGAAGGATTTAGAGCAGTTATATTTTACAGAGACGTTTACCTGGGAGGTAATACTTGGTTTTTGAATCGTTTCTAAAGCCTTAGAGCCCAATGATATTAATTTTGATTATAAACAATTAAGTGATGGAACTTTCCTTTTTTCAAATATACGTCATCTAATTAGGCGAGTAGTTAAATTAACACACAATACACAACGTTTAAAAGCAGAGCAAAAATTAGCTGGTAAAGTTAGGACTGCACAAACAGTTCAGACCCCAGTGCAAAAAGAAGAAGTTTTGGGGACAGACAATGACCCTAATGATACTGTAGTTGCTGTGAAACCAATGTGTGAGGCTGCGCCTCTGTATGTTCCCCAAACGGTGCGGGAACAAGTGCCTATAAAGATTCAGATGATGCAAAGGGATATTTTGTCTATAATTGGGTCTATACTCCTTTAAGTAGAACAGACTTTATGGCTCTTAAAGCCGCTTTGCCCGATCCGCCGAAAAATCTTGCCGTTTTCTATGAAGAAGTGGAAGGAGCCATTAGCTCCTGCACTACGAGCCTGCCAGCTATTGATATATTTTTGGGACTTATTTTACCCCCTGATATGTGGAGAACAATTTGGAAAATAGATGATAATGTAGCATATGGTGATACTTGGATGCATTTAGAAGAAATAGATGCAGCTAGGGAAACTGCTCAGAAACCACAGGAGATATTAGATCTCCCCAAAGCTATCGTGACTAAGTTAAAAACTCTCATACCCCCTAAGAAAATAGATTGGACAACGTTAACGTCTTGTAAACAGAAAGCGGATGAGTCCGTTTCTGATTTCTTTACACAATTTGAAGAGACATTCCATGACTTTAGTGGGCAGTCATTGGCAGATGACATGGGCAAGTAATTGTTTGTGGACAAATTTGTCTCTAACATGTTGCTAGAAATAGCTAGTCGCCTCAAGGCCAGTGAGAGCTCGTACACTAAGTCTTCCCCAGTCTCCATTTTGACTATGGCCAAGTATAATGAGCGTCCAGAATTGGAAGCAAAAGGCAAAGAGGATAAGAAGGTAAAGGATTTAAAGACGAAAGTTATGTTGGCTCAAGTATATGGTCAATCAATCAATCAATCAATCAGCAAATTTGTAGAGCGCTCTACTCACCCGCTAGGGTCTCAAGGCGCTTGGAGGGGGGGGATTCGCTACTGCTCGAACAGCCAGGTCTTGAGTTGCTTTCTGAAGGAGAGATGGTCCTGGGTCATCCGAAGGTGGGTGGGTAGGGAGTTCCATGTCTTGGCCGCCAGGTAAGAGAAGGATCTTCTTCCGGCGGTGGATTTGCGGATTCGTGAGACGGAGGCGAGGGCGAGGCTGGCGGATCGGAGCTGGCGGGTGGGTGTGTAGAATGTGAGGCGGCTGTTGAGGTATTTCGGGCCCATGCCGTGGAGAGCCTTGTGTGCGTGGGTGAGGAGTCTGAACGTGATCCTCTTGGTGACGGGGAGCCAGTGCAGGTCTTTCAGATGGGCAGAGTTGTGGCTTTGGTGAGGAATGTCCAGGATGAGTCGTGCAGAAGCGTTCTGTATGCACTGGAGTCTTTTCTGGAGTTTGGCTGTGGTTCCGGCGTAGAGGGTGTTCCCGTAGTCCAGACAGCTGGTGACGAGGGCCTGGGTGACCTCTTCCTGGTTTCGGTGGGGATCCACCGGAAGATCTTTCGGAGCATGCGCCGGGTGTTGAAGCAGGAAGACGAGACGGCGTTGACTTGCTTGGTCATCGTGAGGGAGGAGTCCAGGATGAAGCCCAGGTTGCGTGCATGGTCTGTTGGCTTGGGTGCGGTGCCCAGTGCAGGGGGCCACCAGGAGTCGTCCCAGGCGGAATGGGATGGTCCGAGGATGAGGACTTCCGTCTTGTCTGAGTTCAGTTTCAGACGGCTGATCTTCATCCATTCCGCGACGTCTTTCATTCCTTCCTGGAGGCTGGCTTTGGCGGTGGCGGGGTCGTTGGTGAGGGAGAGGATCAGCTGGGTGTCGTCGGCGTAGGAGATGATGTTAAGATTGTGTTGGCGTGCGATGGCAGCGAGAGGGGTCATGTAGACGTTGAAGAGGGTGGGGCTGAGTGAGGATCCTTGAGGGACGCCGCAGATGACTTCGGTGGCCGTGGATCGGAACGGGGGGAGGCGGACTCTCTGGGTTCTTCCGGCGAGGAACGAGATGATCCACTCCAGGGCCGCTCCTTGGATTCCGGTGTTGCTGAGGCGTTGGATCAGGGTGCGGTGGCATACGGTGTCGAAGGCTGCTGTTCATAGGTGGTGGAAGAGGCGGACATGCGGTATATACCCCTGGTGTAAGCCCTTTCTCTCGAGCAACTTTGTCTTCTGATCAGTGTGCTTATTGTAAAGAGATTGGACATTGGCGTTCTGAGTGTCCCTTTTTGCGAGGTCAGCAGTATCAACGGCAGGAGGGAGCATAAGAGGAAGCCCAGGGAATTCAGGACAAAGGGGAGGAATAGGAAATCGTCCCAGGTTTGAGGCAGTTGAACATGGACCAAATTATTCTAATACTTTTGACAGACGGAATCAATATCAAATGTCAGATTATTCAGCTGATGGTCTTGGGGATTCTGATTATGCATAGGAATGCCTAGGATGGGGTAAGGAACCGGTTGAGGTCCCAGCAGATCAGAAAGGTCCTTATGTTGATGCAAATGTTTTGGGCTCTACTAATCGGTTTCTGGTTGATACAGGAGCTACTCGTAGCGCTCTGTCTAAAACATTGGTTCCTAGGGCTCCCCTGTCTGGCGCAATGATAACATCGATGGGATTCAATGGGACACCTACATATAGACCACTGTCACAGCCACTTTTTGCTTTCCTCTAACAAGCCAGATAATATTGTGGGTATCGATATATGCTAAAATATTTTCGTGCTACGGTCTGGCATCTTTACCTAGTACTTTATGGGCTACATCAGATACCGGTGTGGGACAAATGGTGATCCCCCAGTACATATTCAAGTGAAGGAAGATGCTTCATTGCCTCGACTGCCCCAATATAAAATATCTCGGGAAGGCGAAGAAGCATTGACGCACATTGCTCAGGATTTAATCAAGATGGGGGTTGTGGAAGAAGTCCCTTATAATTCCTGTAATAACCCTATCCTTCCTATTTTGAAAAGAGACACTGATACTAAAATTTACAGATTCATTATTGATTTACGAGATGTTAACAAAATTGTGGTTCCCAATACCCGGTAGTCTCTTACATCACAATATTATGGTTCCTCCTACTTCCACAACATTTAGTGTTGTTGATTTGAAAAATTTATTTTTTTCAATACCTATTCATCCTGACCGCCGTTATTTGTTCGGCTTCACTTTGAATAATAGATCATACAGATTCTGTAGAGCTCCACAAGGGTATACAGAGAGCCCTAGCATTTATAGCCAGGCATTGAAAAGGCAGCTTGACTCTTTTCCTGTACCGAAAGGGGTGGCTCTTATTCAATATGTTGATGACTTCTTGTTGGCTGCCGATGCCCCTGAACAGTGTAAAGAAGGAACACTGTCCTTGTTATCATTTCTTGCCTCTCATCATCACAAAGTCTCTCGGAAGAAATTGCAATTTTGTAGACAGCAGGTTACCTATTTATTTAGGTGACCTCCTGTCTAAGGAGGGACGTGCACTCACACCAGATCGCATTCAGACCATTTTAGACACTCCTGTGCCCCTTACTCAGAAGGATGTCTGTGCACTGATTGGCCTTACTTCCTTTTGTAGGCAGTGGATCCCTAGATTTTCATACATTATTAAATCCTTGTTGGCCCTTTTGACCAAAGACACTCCTATGCCTCTCCCATGGACTACTGAATGCCAGAATGCCTTTCAACAGCTACTTCAAGCTCTTTGTTCTGCACCAGTATTAGGAACTCCAGACTATACTAAGACTTTCACACTCTATGTACACGAGAGGGAAGGTTGTGCCTTCTCGGTTTTAACACAGACACGCGGTGATAAACAACATCCTTGTGCATATTTCTCAGCTGTCCTGGTTGTTTTCGAGCGGTGGTGACAGCAGCTGCGTCTATACGTCAGTGAGGGAATAGTCTTGTCACATATATTGTTTGTGTTAGTACCTCATTCAGTCAATGCCTTGCTAAATCAAACGAAAACACATCATCTGACTAGTGCCCACTTGACAGGATATGAATTAAAACTTTTGGCCCCTCATATCAAGTTGAAAAGATGTTTGACTCTGATTCCTGCTACATTATTGCCACTTCCAGCTACTCCGTCTCAGTCACGAGAGTTGCATGACTGTATATCTCTTACTGAAGAACTAAAAAAGGGTCATGTTGACCTACAAGATACACCTCTTTCTAACGTTGATGAGAAATTGTGGGTTGATGGGTCTTGCCTGAAGTTGCCTGATGACACTACATCTGCTGCTTATGCAATCACAACACTTCAGACAGTAGTTGAGACAGCTCATATCCCACAGAAGTCAGCTCAAGCAGCCGAGTTGATAGCACTGACAAGAGCATGTGAGCTTAGTACAGATTTACTTGTTAACATTTACACTGATAGCCAATACGCCTTTGGCGTGGTACATAGCTTTGGCCAGCTCCCGAAAGAAAGAGGCTTTCTCACTTCACATGGGACACAAATAGTGCATGGGGAATTAGTACATAATCTCCTTACTGCATTGACCTATCCTAAGAAAGTGGCAATTGTTAAATGTAGCGCACACAAGAAAGTGACCGATAAAATAGGAGCAGGCAATCCTTTTGCGGATTACACAGCTCGGGAAACCGCAATGTAGCAAAGTACCACATCTATGTATGTAGTTAAGTCACAGGCTGAACGTTGGCATGATGCCAGGCAAGAAGTGCTGGACATGCAACAATCTGCCTCTATCAATGAATTAGACCAATGGTCCAAGGAGGGAGCGTTGGACGATGAGGGCTGTTGGAGGAATAAAGAAATGACAAAATGGAAGTTACCCACAGACTATTTACACCCTATGATTTATATGGCACATGGGCCTGCACATGTTTGAGCATCCTCAATAGCAAAGCAACTTATGCAAGTTTGGGATCACCCAGAGATTGTCGGTACGGCTAAGAAAATTTGTCTTATCTGTCTCCAGTATAATCCTGGAAAGGGAACACAAAATCCAACAGGAGGGTTTGCAATACCTACTGCACCTTCTGAGATCCCGCAAATGGACTACATACAGCGTGAGCGTTGTAACAACCTAAAGTATGTCTTGGTAGTGGTTTGTGCCTTTAGTAAATGGGTGGAGGCATACGCTACAAAAGATAATACAGCTCTTACTACAGCAAAGGTGCTCCTAAAGGAGTTTTTTCCCAGGTTCGACATTTGTCGAGTTTTGTGGAGTGACAACGGACCCCATTTTATGGGCAAGTTGTTGAGTATCTCATGAAAGGGTTGGGAATTAAGCAGAAATCTCATGCTGCTTTTCACTCACAGCAGGACTAGTGGAACGTTACAACTCTACCCTCAAATTAAAATTCGCTAAGATACAAGCTTCCACATCTTTGAAATGGCCTGATGCACTGCCTTTAGCATTGCTATCTATTAGATCAATACCACATACACGATCTAACCTCACATCGTATGAGGTGGTTTTTTGGAAGGCCAATCAATATTTGGGGGATTCCTAAGCCACGCCCTATACATGATGTACCCTATGTATTGATGAATTATTATTTGTCTCAGTTGACTGACAGTTTGTCTTCTATTTATCAACAGGTTTGGGAGACTCTTCAGACAGGTCGCAAGGTGAGGGCCACTGCTTGCGCCCTGGTGACTACGTCATCACAAAGTCCTTCCAGAGAGCCAGCTCCCTAGCACCGAGATGCCGAGGCCCTGAGAAGGTGCTGCTGGCTACAAGGACTGCAGTTCGAGTGAGGAACCGGAAGAACTGGGTCCTTGCGACACACTGCCCGAAGGTGTTGCAAGACCTAGTAAGCACAGCTGCGTTGGCAGATCACCGCAACATCCTGGTCACCGAGAAAGGACAAGCTGTATCACCTGACGGATCTGAGGAAGTCTTCCCGGACCACACAGTTCCTGGTACATCCTGATATCAGCAGCGATCAAGGAAGAAAGACACTTTGTTGCTGAAAAAGACTGTCTGAGCCACTGTCCTGGGTGGTTAAAGCCTGACTACAAAAGGGGGTAGCCTTTTAGTGACTGCTCGTCTCAACCTCAGTGAAGAAATCAACGTCTGCCCAGGACCTTAGGGCACCATCTGTTTTGTTGTTTGCCGATGAAAATGAGCTCGCCTGAGAAGAAGGAGATCACTGCGACAATGTGCAGCGGCTCTACAATCTGCATTCTTGGTCTAACTTTGACTGTTGCCATCATCGCTACTGTAAAGTGGGTAGTGGAGGAAGTAATGCCTGGAGCCTCCTTACCTAACATTACTGTTACATCACTTGCTGCAAAAGAGCATCATCATTTTGAATTGCCGCAACATGAACAGGGATACCCGCAAAATCTGAGAAACCATTCATTTCTTCAAATGTTGCATCAGACACACCAGCTAAGCAATGCTACTAACTGTTGGGTTTGTGGCAAGATTCCTCCTTATCAGAACATAAAAGGAATTCCGTTGTCACCGCAGCCATTCTCTCACAATGGCTCATGCCCAGCTTGGTTCAAACTTCCACATGCCTCTAATGAACAAAACCTGTCACCCCAATGAAGATGGGGACCCACAAGCAAAAGGAACTGCTTTAGAAAAGGAAGAATATAGTAAAAAGAAGTGCAGCAACAAACTATGTGTATTCAAATTCTAGGTTGGCTAAAGGAAATGGACCCCTTGTTATATCTGTTGCCATGACCACTGGCCCCCTTTGTGTACAAAGAACAGGCGATGTGCCAGATCTGTGACTGGGGGTGAATGTTTTTCCATTGTGCAACATTCCGTCCATCATCTTGTGTGTTTTGCTGTTCACCCTATGTGGGAAGGATATGCCCAGACATGGGTCCTTTGCTCACTAAGCCACTGGAGTCAAGCTATCCTGGCTGAAGACGGCTGATAGCCAGAAACCGGTCCTAGGATGCTTGATTCCGGTCCAGGGAAGACATGGCTTGGCAGTTCGGCTGGACTGTTCCCATGAGGCACTGGGTCAAGACTGATTTGCATATGGCCGTGTCTGAACTGGGGTGACTTGGTGAGCAAAATAACGATGTATTAAACCCAGATCTGTGACTGGGGGTGAATGTTTTGCCATTGTGCAACATTCCGTCCATCATCTTGTGTGTTTTAGTGGGCTACAGTAACTGTACTGCAGTGTTGCAGATGTCTACGAGAGGCCGAAGCAGATTCCTTGCATTATGTCACACTTATTTTTGTGGAACTAAGGCATACTACTTCCTCCAGGCTGGTCTGGTACCTGTTACATAGTCTTCCTTCTACCACCTGTGTTTTAGCTCCCCCAACCTAACATCAATATTTGTAATTGTTCAATATTATGCAGTTGGGAAAAACGTGCAATTGATGTCTCTGTAGTCGACCAGACAGATGTTTTGTTCCCTCTGTATTTCCACTTGTACTACTTGTCTACCATCTAAAACAAATGTCCAAAATGTAAATGCCCGTTTAGCAATAGATCAAGAAATCAGTAACATAATGTTAATTGATATATATGACATTTATCGTACCCCTTCAGAATCAAAAGAAAATGTCTTAGCTTATGCTAAAAGGGTCGTCTGTGGAAATTGAAAATATTTTCGGTTAGCATAGGCTGAAGCCATCTTGTTTGTGGCATCCATTTTGTTAGCTATGTAATTCTTCTGTCTTCACTGCTGCTTGCCCTTCTATTCTGCTTGGTTCATCAACTTAAGTTAACTCCTTCTGTACTGGGCTAAAGCAATGTATGTGCTGAGCAAAGGCCTGTAGCTGCTGAAATGCACCTGATTAAAGATGTAACTGTCGACTATTTGTGGCTGCTGTAAGTAGTTCTGTTCCCTCTCCCACTTTGCTGACTAAGTGATTACTCATCTGCCCATGTCTGGCTGTAACTATCTCTGTGTATGCTTGTACCTTCTATTTGTAACTACATGCTTACTCTGCAACAAACTCTGTATATAAGCACCATGGTCTGTGTATTCATTGTACTACCTCCTGGAACACTTGAGGGTGTTGTATGAACGTAGTCCCACTCATGAGTGATTAATAAACTGATTCTTTGAATTCCAACTTCAGTGCCAATCTCTATTTTGTTGGTCTATTGACCCGTGGACAAGATAAGGGTGAACCCTGCACCGGTGTGCCCATTAAAAGGCACATTTCCACAACACGGGATAGTTGACTTTGCGACTCAAACCTGGTTACCCATTCCCAAAGTCGGCACCTCTGTATGTTATGCCATATCCTCTCTAATGGGGACTCAAAGAGAGTGCATTTGTTATTGAGCTGTGTTCCTCAGGTTCTGCCTTCAGAGATGGGATGGGGTTAAAAGAGAGCTTTCCGTCCTGTCCTACCTGCTCAGACATCTGTTTCTCTCAGCCGGGGCTCTGTTAGCCCCTGGTGCGCAGCCAATTATTTTATGTAAAGTTATTGCCTCACTGCACTGTGCGTTCACTTAACTCGCTTTTACTGACCCAGTTCTAACCGGTGTGCTGCAGTTTCAAGGAGAATCTGACCTAACCCCCACCCCCAGTTTGTAGTTCTATGATATTTATTTATTAAAATATAAGACATTTGTACAAAACAATCTACCCACTCAATCTCCTGCGGGACTGGTATGATCGAGTCTGCTCCCTGGCTGTGCTTGCTATGTGAACGTCCCTGGTGGAAGTTCTCGCTGCCCAGTTACAACTGGTGATCGCTGGATCCAGGTGCTGGCTGCCCTGCACCTTTAGATCACCTGAAATGCTTCTCACTGACCCTGCTGGATTCCAGAAGTGGCTACTTTTATAATGTGTTTTATTGGTTTCCGATTGATGTTTTAAGTGCTGTTCTCAGTGTGTGTTGCCTTCTTCACGGGTACTTTACCGTTCTAGAACCCACGAGGGGCAACTGGGTCTGATAGAAGCCGTTTGCAACTTGACAACTGGAATTTCCACCAGGCCCATCCAACATGGTGGGTGCCATTCTTACTCGGGCCCTGAAAGCCTCTAGATTCACAAAAGTACCATAGTTTCAAATGTGACGGGATAGGTCGCCCTGTTATCCATACTATGGTGCTACTAAATTTGGTACTGACCGCTCTTGCTATTTAAAGGACCTTGAGAGACAATCTGGTTTTGTGGTGTGAGCTAGGCACACTGCTATTATTATTATTTTTTTAAAACATTTTATTGGCTTTTACAGAAAATAGTACAATTCTCAGTAATCTTTCATCTGTAACATGCATTAACTTAATTTTCTGCTAATATAATACATCAGTACACTGTATGGTTTACTGCATCAGATATAGACATGTGTGGCATCGGCATATATATTTGACGAGCGAGGGCTGCGCGAAGGTCCCCTTCAGTACATAGGCACCATTGGTTATATCACATAGGACGCATGCAGGATTTTCTTAGACAGTAATTATATAAGAAAACTGTATTCCTTCCCTCTCCTCCCCCTTCCCTCTTCTGAGTATTTCCATGGCATTTACACGCTCAGTACACATTCCTCACAGTTTCATGGACTAGTTTCAGAGTCGGAGTTCGCAGATGGTGGCTCACATATATAACACTGCTATTATTAATATAATATTAATAACCTACAATGTTGCAATCCTCTTTATTATGCAGTTTTTTTTTAGCTCAAGCTTGTCACAGTTTTGCAACTGTGTCAACAATAGGTGATGTTTAATACCCAACTCTACTGTAGGCACTTTATAGACACTGGGAAGATGAAATGCTGGCCAAACCCCTCCAACCCCTTTCAGCTGGAACAACCAAAGATATAAAGTTTAGCAAAGCCAATAGGTGTTGTCTTTGTCAGTGCTGCTTTGCAGATGCTGTGTTACTTTGTATTAAAAAAAGTTTATTATTTCAGTGACCGCACTGCATGTATGAGCACGTCGTGGCATCATGCGGACACATCACTGAATAAAGGTGTACATGTGTGATGTGTCCACATGCATGACCTTGCAGTATCGCACCTACAGAGTGACACAGTGGCCCTTTTTGCATATTTTTTTTATTTTCCCACCCAAGATGGTGGATACCCCTAGGACTGGCAAATTGAAAAATGCATTTTCTCTTGCATAAAAACGTATTTCTTAAAGCGGAGTGGCTCCGCAGCAAATGGGAGATTTTAAGCCCTGTAAAGAGGGTTTAAATAAAAGCATTGTAAGCGCCTCAAGGGTACTGATGGTGGGCGAGACGAACATTGGGCACGCTTTACGTTGGGGGGGGGGGGTCATCTAATAATAATATACAAAGAAAATCTGGGGTGGGAGAGAAGGGAGTAACATGGAGTACATGGAATGGGAGTTGGGCATCATATGGAAAAGCTGCACACAAAGGGAGTGAGGAAGTGGAAGGAAGGAGAGCAAAACTGGGTGTGGGGTGTGCATGTATTTTTGAGGGTAGAAGCAAAAAATGAGGGAAAGAAGCCAAGAAAACACTTGTACTCTCACTGAGTGCTGAAAGACAAAGGAAAATGTAATTCCCTAGACGTGAGCAGTTGAAGGATACCTGTAAGCCTATTAAAAGGATGGTTAAAGGCCTGTGCTCCAGGAGAAGGACAGCCTCAAGAAGTGTAACACAAGTCATCTAATAAAAAGCAAGCAAATGAGAGTGACAATAAAACCTGCCATGGTAATCGATGGGTAGGCTCTTAGACCACAACATTGTTAGTGTGATCCACAAGAGAATTTTCCCTACAGACACTTAAAAGCTATCCGACATGCCAAGCTTCGTCTATGCAGGATCTACAAACACAGAATGTTCCTGTACAGGTGTTGCAGCAAGTATAACAGAACAAAAGCCACCCGAGAAGCCTTCCATTTTGATACACAGACATGTGTGGGGCACAGAACAAAACCCCTGGATTTTGAGGTAGATTATAAATCAATAAAAAATAACTTTATTTCAATTTTTAAGTGGCTTTTTGCCATCACAGCTGCACCAAATTTCAATTACAAATATTCAAAATCCCCCAAAAACAGAGAAACACCCAAACAAGAAAAAAAGGTTATTTTGAAAACTACCTCCAAAACACATTAAGAGAACTTGTGGCTATTAAGTTGTAGGCTCAGCAAGACCACTTGAGGTGGGATAGGCAAAGTGCCTGGTTGAAACATTAGCTTGTACGCCAAATGCACCAAACATTCTCCCAATTAATAACATCTAAAAGCACCACATTATTAAGTACCCAGCTTCGTCATGTTATCATTAACACTGTCTGTAATTTCTTCTTTAGGATATTTTGTCATTTAAAATTGCAGGTATTGAGCATTGCATTTGTTGTGTGAGGTGTTGTTTGCATGACTGTTAACCATAACTGGTTAATTTCATTGTCTTTTCAATTTTAATTCATAACCATAACTGTACTTTAAGTATGTTTAAGTGAATTTCAGAGTTTTGTTTGAACATACTTTTATGTGTTATAACTAAACCTAACCATAACTCCACTTTAGCTGTGTTTTTCCCTGAAAGTACTCTCTCAGACTTTTCCAGAGGCTAAATTAGTCTATTAAAAGCTTGTTGGCTTCAGCAACCTGTATTTCTGGCAGGCATTGTTTGTTGCTTTGAAATGTGCACACCGAGCCCGGTGCACCCAGCCTGTCTGGGGAAGAAGCCAATTTCTCTCAGATGTCTCTCAAACCCACGGAGCTCGCGCGCTCCGGCTCCACATGCAAACGCTGAGTCATTGCTAAGATGAGCAGATCTGGACGACATTCCTGTGTCTTCCTTTTGTTGGACTCAGTTTGACAACGCTGGTTAAGAAAACAGAAACGTAACTGTAGACGCGCCGAAGTCATTATGTTTATGAAACTTTCTTTAAGGGAGGGTGCCACAGTATTGGTTTATCGAGTGTTTAATCGGGTACGCACCTATTCATGCTACAGAAGGTGCAGAGGCACCAGGTTCAGAGCTATGAGAGACCACGTGCACGGCTCCGCCATGTGGGCGGAGGAGCGTCGCCCCACTGCTTTTCCGCAGTGGGGCAATGGTATTATAAATACCTTTTTATGTTTCTGCATCTCGCACTGCGAGAAAGCAGAAGGGTTTGGTTGGCGACGGGTGGGTGGGCGGTTGAGGGCAGGGGAGGAGTGGCTTGCCCACTCTCTGGGCGCTGACTGTTTGGTCGGTCTTCTGGGGACGACCAAACCAGTCATGCGCACTCACTCTCCCTTTGCTCCATGTAGGCTGCATGCAGCCTACATGGAGAAAATGGCCTCCCCATAGTCGCATGTGTGGTCGGCGTCCCAACCAATCACAACGCTGTCTTTGCAGCGTATTGATTGGCTCAGGGGAGGGGAGGGAGGCTGCCTACTTCCTGTTCCTGCGGAGGCCGGAAAGCAGGAGCAGACCCAGCAGCGAAGACGCGGGACCCGGGAAAGGTACTTTTAAAAATTATTATTTAAAACCCCCCTCGCGATGACTTGCCCCCCTCTCGTGACTACTCACCCCCCTCTCGTGACATTGATCCAGCGGCCTATAGAAAATATGTCATAAGCAACGCTACCCAACTCTATAACCTATAAAATAAATGTCTACACTAACTCATGGACCCATTTACTAACATGACATATTTGGGCCTACTGAATCAGGTGGTCAGATTAAACCTAAATATATTTTTTTACAAATTATATACATCTATATACATTCTGCAGTAAAAATATCATATGAATAAATTCTAATTATTTAATTGACCACCATTTGGCGATGGCATCTAGCTAATAGCAACCTGCACTTCTGAATAATCAAGACCAGCTTGTTTGTCAAAAGTAAGATTTTATTAACTAATTTATGATATTTCAAAATATAGTTTTATAAATGCAATTTTATTAGTATTAAAGTAAGCATGTTTGAAAAGATTCATGAGAAAAATACAGTTTTAAGCAAGAGAATCATAATTTGAGTAAAAATTAGAAGTTTAACATTTCTAAAACCTAAGTCCCTGGCTAAGCTAAATAAAAGGAAAATATAGTAAAGTTCTTTGAGGATTCTTACGTGCTCCACGCAAAGTCCAGCAGCACTTCACCCTCATCGGAAAGTCAGAAAGCAGCAGCCAGCCCATCCCTAAGGGCATGACTTTTTATACCTTTCTATGCTAGCTAATCTAAGTAAAGGAAAGTTTTCTGAAAATGATGATGTCCCATTGGCTAAGAGTGACAAGTGACATGTCACCCACATTTCAAAACTTCCATTAGGTCACATTTCTAAAGGACCATTGTCTTTTCCAAACGTGATCTGGAGCTTCCTTGATTTGCAACAATTGTAAATCACTGTTCTCGCTGCGTCCATTACACTTCCGCGGGTGCCAAGTTAGAGCTGACAAATTGTTCTTTTCTACCGGTTTCTGACCTTGGCCACGTCCGACAAAATGATGACAACGCGTCAGATTTACTCAGTGAATGCAGCTTTAGTGAACACTTTTTGAAAATGGGCATCTCGTGATTCTTGTAGAAGTAAAATTCAGCTTTTAGCAAACTCGAGCACGCTAGGCCCAAAAGCAGGCAACTTAATTTTCTAGTATAAAACAAACACAAGAAAAAGTATTAATGTAAGAAATAATGTTGATTCTGTAACCACCCTTCGTTTTCTAAATGATTAACCCTCCCAATTAGTCTAATGTTACCTAGCAATTGCAAACAAATAAAGCAGCATTTTATATCTACCAGTCTTCATGAAATCCACGAAACCTTATGTGCACCTAGAATAGTAGAAATGACAATACATAGACAAGGAAAGCAAAAATAAGCACATGCCTCTTTTAGGTTTGCTGCAGTTAGTAATAACAAAAACGAAAACAACAAATTATTTTATTCTTTTGCACGAACAAAAGATGCAACACTTATGTACGTTTATGAGCACATATGTTAGTCCACCCATGTGTAATGTTTAATCTAGATTGAATTAGCACAACACATCACAAATCATTAATTTTATTATTCATGTTATGGAAATGTGACTTTGCGAGTTTAAACAGAATTCTGTTTTCTATCCCGCTCCATCAACTCCCTCATCTGGTGATTAACAAATCACCACACCACCACCCAAAATTTGGTAATTTAAACTTCCGAGAAAATGATTCAAATTCATTTGAGTCAGTAAATCCTAAAAACCTGTGTCTGCAAAATCCTCGGAATTGGCATAGCGTTCTCTGTGCAACTCCTGTAACTCAATTTCCCTTTCTTCTTCCTTTTTGAGTTTATAAATCTTTCTCTTTTCTTTCAATTGCTTCTTTCTTTTATGTAGCAAACAACCAATTTTTGTTAAAATAAAAATGAATATTATTATAATCAAAGGTGCCAAAATCTTGCCAAGAATTGAACTTCCAATGTCATGGAACCAATTTTTAATTGCTTGGAATCTTTTTGAAAGTATTTCTGTAAAATTATCTTCTTCTAAAGGAATTATCTCTGAATGCATCTGTGTAATGTTCTTAATGTACATTTCAATGTTCTTACTTTCATCAGGTATATATGTGCAACAATGTTGCACATGCAAAATGCCACAGACTCCTCCCTCTTTTGCTAGGAGTATGTCTAAAGCAAGGCGATCTTGAATCACCATGGATCTGATTGCAATTACCTCAACATTCACTAATTGGAATCCATCAGTTGTGTCTGTTGATAATCTGTCAACAATTGTGGACAATTTTCTGATTCTCCCTGCATTTAGGGTTATACCCACAAAAGGTATTACTGCTTGAAAAATGTCTCCCAGAACTTCTGTGAAAGTTTCTCTTTTGACTCTATTTACATAATTATGAATTTTGAACAATCCTTCTGAATCTCTGTCAACATGAAACACTTTAGGAAAAACAATTCCCACATAACAAGTTCCATACCAATGGTCTGGAAGGTTGTAGTAGGCCTTGTCACCACAAACAAAATAAATCCCAGGAAAGATTGGATCTTTTCCACCTTTGAATCCCCAACCTCCCAAAATCTGGTAAGTATCTTCACAGTTACTTGCACCCACAAAGTAATTATCAAAAAGTGTATTATCTCTTCTAATGCAAAGCTTTCCACTAACTGGTTTGTCTATGTGAATTGCAACATTTTCAAGCATTTTGCCATTTAACTTCTCATCTTCTTTCTGCCAGAACCTGGACTTAGTCTGCTTGACTAATTCATTTCTTTTATAAATTGCTCTCCTTTCCTCAACCAGGTTCAAAAATTTCTTTCCCTCAGCACTTAATTTGCAGGTTAGATTATTCTTGTAAGCATACTCATAAGTGAGTTCATTAGTAACAAGGAAAAATTCCCTCATCTGTTTGGCTTTCTTATGCTTATTTAAAGCACCCTCAATTTTTATATTCGCAAAAATCTCGTCAAAATCTGAATAATAATATTCTAAGCGTCCAGTTTGATAAAATAAGCTAGTTAACACACTACATGTTACACCATATGTAAGAGGAAGCATGTTGTATGTCACTCCCTCAGAAACAGAAGCAGGTAACTTTACGCACACATAACAATCTTTTGCGTCCATTACCTTGACATATTCACTCAAAAGCTTTGTGAATGTATTGCTGGAAAAATCGCTAATAGATTTATCTTGATGAATGCTAGGTTGATGATTAATAACTTTTGCAGATGCACTATTTTTAATTTGACTAACTGTAGCTTTACTTGTCATGTTAACTTTGTGTAATTCTCTGTTCATTTCTAAAGGGATAATCACAGCTAAAACTAACCAGAGCAGAATTAAAATGAGCAGACACACCAGAGTCATCTTACAGCATCTTTTGAAAACAGAACACCTTGAAGTGCTCTCCTTAACATAAGGCATTTTTGGTTAGTTTTGCCTCAAAAGAAAAACAAAAATTTATTTTAAAATTCTAAAAAACTAATTATTTATTTATACCCCCCTTTTAAAATATTTTTTTTTTTTTTTTAAATTTTTTTTTTAAAACCCTAAACAAGATTTCTTCGACCTTATGTCACAAATAAGTTCTTTTTCAACTAAACAGTTTTTCTTCGACCTTGTGTCAGCTAACAAGATTTCTTCAGCCTTTTGCCAAATTAACAATTGTGTACTTCAATCATTGTCACTAATTTCCTCGATTTCGTCTTCTTCCTGACTACTATCATAAATGTCAATGACAGGTGGAATCACTAAATAAGTCCACTCAGGAGACTTGTATTTCTGGTTTGGTCTTATTATCCTTTTTCCTTTTCTCGACACTACTTAAATTTTCCTTCCAACTCCAACTTCTTTTCCAGGACTCTTTTGACTACTGATTTCTTCAACTTGCTCTTTTGGTTTCTTGATTAACCTGACTCTCAATCTTCCACCAGGCCAGTAGTCTGCTTTTCTCACAAATTTCTTTCTTGGTTCAGAAGCATTTGATTCTGACTTCCAAGCCCTTTTCCTTTTGCTTTCACTTTCACCATCCACGTCACTCTCTTCAGTTTCGTAGTCTGAAATTTCAATCGACTCAGGAACTTTTCTATTCGGCAGTTTCACTCCTTCAGGAACATCTCTTTGTTTTCCAATACTGGTACTTGGTAATTCGTCTTCTTCTTCTTCTTCAATTACCTCCAACTTCCCAGATTTTGGATTTCCGTTCCTTACTTCAGAGCTTGACTTCTGCTTTTCGATACTCTCCTGGTCTGAAACTTCTTTCTGTTCCGCTTCTCTGTTTCCAACAGAATTAACTGAATCCTCAGTTATCTTTCCTTTTAACAGATTCTCTTCACCTTCAGAATCTATTTCAATAATTTCCAAGTCTTTTCTTGTCAGTTTTCCATTCACAGGCACAGGTTCCAGATGTCGACCTTCCTGTCGATCTTCAGAATCTGGATTTGTTTCACATTCTACTTCAGAATCAGAATCGTCTGTAGTATCACTTTCAACATCAGAACTTTCAGGAGTTGGTACTGGAATAGTATGACTAGGATGAATCCAACGTTTCAATCCCTTGCATTTCACTGCATTAGTAGTGATCAGAATTATTTGCCTAGGCTTCTGCCACCTAGGAGCCAGACAATTTCTTCTCCGATGTACTTTTGTTCTGACCCAATCACCAGGCCTCAGATCATGTGTCAAAACTTTTTCATTTGATTGTGCTTCAGTTCCCACCTGATTAGATACAGAAGTCACTATATCAGATAACCTTTTACAGTAATCCAAAATAGCACTGTCATTTATGCTCAACAGTTTGCCTACAGGTACAAAAGCTTGCCTCATAACTCTTCCCATCAAAATTTCATGAGGACTCAAACCTGTCTTTTTATCTGGTGTACTTCTCAATGACATTAGAACAAGTGGAAGAGCATCTGTCCACTTTACACCTGTTTCAAGACACATTTTTCCAATTCTGTTTTTAATTGTTCCATTAATCTGTTCCACTACCCCAGATGCCTCTGGTCTGTATGCACAGTGTATCTTCTGCTCAATGCTCAAAGCTTCACATATTAGTTTCATCAATTTGTTATCAAAATGGCTTCCTCCATCACTCTCAATAGTGACTGGAAAACCGTACCTTGGGATAATTTCTCTGAGCAGCAGTTTTGCTACTGTAATTGAATCACAATGTCGTGTAGGAAATGCTTCTACCCATCTTGAAAATAAACAAACAATCACAAGAACATATTTTAAACAATTGTGTAAGGGCATTTCAATGAAATCCATTTGTAACCTGGTAAAAGGACCACCTTCTCGACCAATTATTCCTGTCCCCACCACTGATTTTCTGTTTGGATTCATTTGTTGGCATGATAAACACCTTTGACAAAAAGATTCAGCAATCGTTCTAAATTTAGTATTGAACCAAGTCTCTCGGAAAAGTCTGATCATAGAATCTCTTCCAAGATGAGCCGGACCATGATATAATCTGGCCATGTCAGCAATCAAGCAATTTGGTAAGACTACTCTGCCATCTTTGTAAACCCACACTCCATCTTCATCACGTGGTCTACAATCTGATCTTAACCACAGATCTTTTTCCTCATCATCTGCTTCATTTTGTAAATCTCTAATCTCATGCCATGTTTCTACAACTGTTGTTAGCATTAATGAATTTGAATCAGATTCTTTACTCTTTTCCCGATTGTATGCACAACCTTTTCTTGCGCAGTACTTTGCTGTTTCATCTGCATAGGCATTGCCTTTTGAAATATAATCCACTCCTTTAGTGTGCGCAGCACACTTTACAATTGCGATTTCTTTCGGCAACTGTATTGCTTCAATTAATCTTTTAATGACAACTGCATTTTTAATTGGCGACCCTGCTGATGTCATATATCCTCTCTGAGACCAGAGTTGTCCATAATCATGCACAACTCCATACCCATACTGACTATCAGTAATGATGGTAACTCTTATATCTTTTGATATTTCACATGCACGAATCAAAGCAATCAATTCAGCCACTTGTGCTGAACGTATTCCCTCAAGACATGATGCTTCTTCAACATCTGCAACTGTACAGACAGAATATGATGCTTTTAAAACACCTCCCTCTGTCCTCAGACATGAGCCATCCACAAAGTAGACAACATCTGATTCAGACAAAGGTACATCTTTTATGTCCTGCCTTGGTTTAGTGCAAAATTCCATGACATCCAAACACTCATGTTCTATTTCAGTATCATCAATAATTTCAGAATCAGGCAGTAATGTAGGATTCAGATTTAAACATCTTGAAATCGAAACATTATCTGCTCCTAGTATGATTTTCTCATACTTTGTCAATCTGCTACTTGTCAAATGCTGAGTTTTACCTCTTGTCAGTAATATTTCAACTGAATGAGGTACAAAAACTTTCACAGGAAATCCCATAATGATTCCCTCACTTTGTTCAAGACTGACACTTGTAGCTGCAACTGCTTTCAAACAACCGGGTAATGCTTTTGCAATAGGATCAAGAACTGCAGAGAAGTATGCAATAGGTTTCTTTTGATTTCCATGTCTCTGAATCAACACAGACAATGCACATCCTTCTCTCTCACTGCAATACAGCTCAAAATCTTTCTCATAATTCGGCATACCCAAAGCAGGAGCTTGACATAAACTCTTTTTCAAGTTCTCAAAGGATTCCATCTCAACTTCATTGAGAATAATTGGATCTTTTACATCAGATTTTGTCAATCTCTGTAATGGTTTCGCAATTACTGAAAATCCACTTATCCATTGTCGACAGTAACCAACCATTCCCAGGAACATTCTGACTTGCCTCTGTGTCCTTGGAGGTTGCATTGCCTGAATCATTTTAATTCTCTCAACTGTCACTTGCCTTTTTCCCATTGCAATTCTGTGACCAAGATATTTCACTTCTTGTTTGCAAAATTGTAATTTTGCTGGAGACACTTTATGTCCCTCATCTGCAAGATGATTCAACAGTATTATTGTGTCTGTCACACAATTTTCTCTTGTCTTAGCAGCTATCAACAAATCGTTGACATATTGCACCAACGTAGACCTACCAGGTAAGTCTAGGTTTTCCAAAGATCTTTTTAATAACTCATTAAATATTGAAGGACTTTCTGTATAGCCCTGAGGGATTCTACACCATCCGAGAGTCCTACCTTGGAATCTGAAAGCGAAGATTTCATGACTGTCTGGATGTAAAGGAACAGTAAAGAATGCATTGCAAAGATCAATGACAGTGTACCATTCCGCATCATGTGGAATTTGATACAAAATAACTGCTGGATTTGGAACCACAGGACAACATGGAACAACAATCTGATTAACCTTTCTCAAATCTTGTACAATCCTATATGTTCCATTTGACTTTTTAATTCCCATAATCGGTGAATTACAAGGACTACTCTCCATTTCTTTTAAAACACCTTGTTTGATGAATTTTTCAATCACAGGTATAACACCCTCAATTGTTTCTGCTTTCATTTTGTACTGTGGAATGTTAGGAAATTCTATTCCCTGCTTCAATGCAATTTTGACTGGATCGACATTTTTCATCAGACCCATCTCGTTTCCAGTAAAGTCCCATATTTCAGATTTCACTGTTTCTTTGAGTTCTTCAGGCAAATCTTTCTTTTCAAATGCAGGAAACAATTTTGTTTCTTCTGTTTCCATCATCATCATTGTCATCCTGTACAAACCATCTTCCTCCATTGTTTGTAACTCAACCCCATCGGGAGAACAATATATTCTACAATTCATTTTGCACAGTATGTCTCTGCCCAATAAATTCACTGGACTACTGTTACAAACCACAAACCTGTGTTTGTCTTTGAAATTTCCAATTTCAACTGGAACTGGATCAGTCAAATCAGTTTTAATTTGTTGATTGCTTACTCCAACAACTTGGATGGTATCCCCAGAGAGAGGTAGGTTTTCAATTTCCACTGATCTAACAGTAGAACGGGTAGCACCAGTGTCCACTAGAAAAGTGATGTCTACATCATTAACTTTCCCATTTACAAATGGACCAGACTGGTCAACCTCAAGAGTGGCTCCAACAACACACTCTTCCTCCTCTCTCGGGCACCGTCAGCAATAATCATCAGAATCACTATCTTGGCTTTCTGTTAACAAAAATTGTTGTGAAGCATTTTGCATTTGTACCCTTTGCTGCTTTTGTGGTTTTATTACCTGTTCATTTCCTTGAAATCCCACACCGGAATTATATTTTTGAACTCCCCCACAATTCGGAAATGGTGGCTGTGGCAATTGATTCTGACGGTTATTCACCTGTTGCTGCAACTGTCGCTGAATGTTTAACTCGTTTAACCCCTGTTGCATCTGTAGCTGTTGCTGCAGGTCAACATCATTCTGCATCTGTGGATTTAATAATGGATTCTTTAAATTTTTAGGAGGTTTAGGACACTCGTCTCTCCAATGCCCAATTTCGCCACAATTAAAACAAGGTAATCTTTGTTTCAACTCTTCAATTTTTGGACTAAATTTTCTTGCAAAATTATTACCTTTAAACTTTCCTTGTATCTGGTTCGTATTTCCAGTTTGAACAAAATTTGTGTTCTTGTTACCCATGCTGGCAATCTGTTGCTCAGCCACTTTTACCTGAGCCCACATGGCTTTTTCTTTGAGCTTCTTTTGTATCACTTCCAATTCATCGCTACAATACTTAGCCTTTCTCAATATATCATCAACAGAAAGTGCTTGCCATCCAACAATGCTGTTCCTGATCATGTCTGCAATTTCAGGTTTTAGGCCATAAACAAATCTATAGACAAAATGACTCATATCTTTTTCATCCAGCTTTTCATAGCCACTGTATTGTTTAAAAATTAACAGTAACCTCTCGTAAAAAGAATGAACTGATTCTTTTGTTTCCTGACTTGTCCTTTCTATTTTAACCCAATCAACTTCTTTGGGTGGAATTTTATTTTTCAACCAGTAAATTACTTTTTCGTAAAAATCCATTACAAGGGGATTTGGAGCACCTGTTTCTTTGTTTCGTTCAGGTTCTGTTTTTGGCCAACTTATTGATATTTTGCATTCTGTCCAAAGATCTGATGGGACGACAATGTCGAAAAATCCATCCAGATCAATCCATAAAACTTTTGAGACTTTGATAAACCTATCTACTTGCCTATACCATTCTACTGGCTTCTCCCTTAATTTCGGAAAATCATTTGTGAACAGTAATATGTCCTGTCTTGACCATGGGACATGAACATATCCTCCCCCTGCAATCTCTCTCATTGGAAATTGTTTTGATAGTTTTTCCAATTTCTCCTCTTCCTTCTTTTTCGTCCATTTCACTCTCCACTTATTCAGTTCTCCCAATTTTTTAATGTAAACAATCAAATCTTTTATGTGCTGTATTCTTCCCATTGAGTTCAAACTCTCAATGTCATTTTCTGAAAAGTCTAATCTGTAATGTTTTGCAAAATTCTTTTGTTTACTTACATCAATTTCAAGTTCAGCTGCTAGTTCTTCTAACTGATCATATTTATTCTTCGTTTTCCATTGAATACTTTTACAAATGAACAGTAGTTCATCATCTCGATAGTAATTTAAACTATCAGGACCAATGGTTCCAATTATTAATTCCTCAATATTTGCTTTTAATTTTGCCACATCAAGTTTCGGTGTGGTCACCCTGATTTCAGAACTCCCTACATCAGATTCTGCACCCATCGGTGTTTTAGGAGATAAATCCTCATTAAAAGTTAAATCTGGCATTCTCGATCTCGAAGAGTTTATTTCAGATATATCTGAATAAAATTTTTCAGCAACTTTCTGAATTTCTGCATTTAAAGGAATAGTCAACCCTGTCTTATTTGTTTCTCTATGTTCAAAAACAGGCTGAACAGGACCAATTGTTACTGGAACTGTCACAGCTTCCATGCCTTTTGTTATTTGTCGAATTAATTCTTCCTTAGATCTTAAATATTCAGAAGAATCAACAGCCTCAACATTTCTAGTTTCTCTTATATATTTTTTTGGAGCTTCCCTTGCCCTTGGAGTCATTGAAAAATGTCTACCTTCATTTCGAACATTATCAAATTCTGGTCTTCTTGGAGTTTCAATAATTTCACAATTATTTGGATAAAGTTTTGGAGCTTCGTTAATTGGAGGTGCACTCGGTGAAGTTTCTGTAGAAACCACTGGAGTTGACCATGATCTAGGAGGTCTCAAAGGCTGATTCTTTCTAGCTGTAGTGTATATTTCTTCCATGACTGCATCTTCAGATTCACTTTCTAAAGGAGCACTATTTCTTTTTTCAGTAGCTTTCCCAGCAGGAGTACCCAAAACCATTTCTTGAATTAAATACAATCCTTCGCTCATGTTTCCCTGTCTCCACATTCGCAACCTGTCTTCATGAGTTTCTCTTCTCCAAACTGGAGTTTTAGAAGGTCTTTTAATTCCGCTAGCTTCCCTTTGTAACTGATACATCTCATCTTCCCACTCAACTAAAGCTTCAAATTGAGTTGGTCTCGGTTTTGGACTAAGAGCATTCATTTTCTCTCGCAAATTTCTCAGAACTTTTACATTAAATGAACCATCATCAGGCCAAGTTAGAACGCCATCATTCTTTGTATAGCGTTTCCAGCTATCAAACCATAAAACAGTATGATATCCATATTCACCTTCCATGTACGCTGCAGGTGTTTTGTACTTATGAAGTAATTTACCACCTCGCGTTTCAATTTTCTTGTCAGGCGAAATTAAATTTTTAAGTTTCTGAAAAAATGTTGGCTTTTTCTCAACATGTTTAAAATGATAACTCATTTTTAAGAGTTAAATTTAATTCACAAAATTATTCGTAAAATATTTCCGTAATGTTCCGCAAAAGCAACCAATCCGTGCGCGAAACACACCAACAATCCAATGACAGTTGAGCTACGTCACTTTTTTGCTCAACAAATAAAAATGGAGTTTTTCTGAATGACCAATCAGCTTACAGGTCGTCAGAGACTCAAGAACCAATCAGAGTACAGCTTGTGACGTATGTCACCCAATCTCAGCGCGGCTCTGTGACGTACACAGCAGCTGCGGTTTCTCGTTTCTCACTCCTAGCGCTTACCCCTCCTTCACAAAATCTTTTCACAGCGCCATTTTAAGAACACTTTTCAGTGTAAATTAATTCTCTAAACAATGACAATAAGGACTCATCTGTTTGTTTCACTATTTAGGATAGTTTTCATACATACAAGTATCCACACTTCGGAATAGTCGGCGCTATTCTCACTAAGGATAATTTTCAATTGTCAGTAGAGCAACTCTTACCCCACCCTTCTAACACGTAAAATTATGAACTCGTTTTCCTCTGAACGCACCGCGAAGTGACAGTTCGAAAGTTCCACTTGAACATAAATTACAAATCAAACTCGCACTTTCACGCGGAAAATTCCCTAAATTCAAACACACATGAAATCCGTACAGGACTCTCACCTGTTTATAAAAATCATGCACCGTTAGCAAAATAACGACGTTATCCGTACAGGACTCTAACCTGTTTATAGATATAAAACATGTACCCTTACAGGACTCTAACCTGTTTATAGGTAATCATGCACCGACATTACTCTACCCTTCATTCAAGCTCGAATATACCTAATACTCTTATCACAGTGAGTTTTATGGAAGGCGCTTTGTCCCTATTCTCATGCTGCTCTAATTTCTTAGGCAATCCTCACTATACAAGATTCTCACCTAGCCCTAACACTGTGTTGCACGGCGACAACACCTGTGGTACACGGCGATACCACTTGTGATACTCGGCGATATCACTGCAAACAGAACAGATGACTTGCGTGACTAACTTCTCGTCACACAATCTATACCGGTATAGCTTACAGATAGCACGAAAAACAAACTCAACATGTGTTAAAACATCGATCCTATTTCCATACCATAACACTTTAGTAGCCCTTAGCAACCAACATATTACCTTGGTTACCCTTAGCACCCATCAATTTCTGCTACCAGAGAATTGATCCAGCGGCCTATAGAAAATATGTCATAAGCAACGCTACCCAACTCTATAACCTATAAAATAAATTTCTACACTAACTCATGGACCCATTTACTAACATGACATATTTGGGCCTACTGAATCAGGTGGTCAGATTAAACCTAAATATATTTTTTTACAAATTATATACATCTATATACATTCTGCAGTAAAAATATCATATGAATAAATTCTAATTATTTAATTGACCACCATTTGGCGATGGCATCTAGCTAATAGCAACCTGCACTTCTGAATAATCAAGACCAGCTTGTTTGTCAAAAGTAAGATTTTATTAACTAATTTATGATATTTCAAAATATAGTTTTATAAATGCAATTTTATTAGTATTAAAGTAAGCATGTTTGAAAAGATTCATGAGAAAAATACAGTTTTAAGCAAGAGAATCATAATTTGAGTAAAAATTAGAAGTTTAACATTTCTAAAACCTAAGTCCCTGGCTAAGCTAAATAAAAGGAAAATATAGTAAAGTTCTTTGAGGATTCTTACGTGCTCCACGCAAAGTCCAGCAGCACTTCACCCTCATCGGAAAGTCAGAAAGCAGCAGCCAGCCCATCCCTAAGGGCATGACTTTTTATACCTTTCTATGCTAGCTAATCTAAGTAAAGGAAAGTTTTCTGAAAATGATGATGTCCCATTGGCTAAGAGTGACAAGTGACATGTCACCCACATTTCAAAACTTCCATTAGGTCACTTTTCTAAAGGACCATTGTCTTTTCCAAACGTGATCTGGAGCTTCCTTGATTTGCAACAATTGTAAATCACTGTTCTCGCTGCGTCCATTACACTTCCGCGGGTGCCAAGTTAGAGCTGACAAATTGTTCTTTTCTACCGGTTTCTGACCTTGGCCACGTCCGACAAAATGATGACAACGCATCAGATTTACTCAGTGAATGCAGCTTTAGTGAACACTTTTTCAAAATGGGCATCTCGTGATTCTTTTTTCTAATTATCTCGTGATTCTTGTAGAAGTAAAATTCAGCTTTTAGCAAACTCGAGCAAGCTAGGCCCAAAAGCAGGCAACTTAATTTTCTAGTATAAAACAAACACAAGAAAAAGTATTAATGTAAGAAATAATGTTGATTCTGTAACCACCCTTCGTTTTCTAAATGATTAACCCTCCCAATTAGTCTGTTACCTAGCAATTGCAAACAAATAAAGCAGCATTTTATATCTACCAGTCTTCATGAAATCCACGAAACCTTATGTGCACCTAGAATAGTAGAAATGACAATACATAGACAAGGAAAGCAAAAATAAGCACATGCCTCTTTTAGGTTTGCTGCAGTTAGTAATAACAAAAACGAAAACAACAAATTATTTTATTATTTTGCACGAACAAAAGATGCAACACTTATGTACGTTTATGAGCACATATGTTAGTCCACCCATGTGTAATGTTTAATCTAGATTGAATTAGCACAACACATCACAAATCATTAATTTTATTATTCATGTTATGGAAATGTGACTTTGCGAGTTTAAACAGAATTCTGTTTTCTATCCCGCTCCATCAACTACTCGCCCCCTCTCGTGACAACTCGACCCCCTCGCGACCACCCGTCCCCCCTTGCGACCACTCACCCCCCTCGCGACCACTCGCCCCCCTCGCGACCACTCGCCCCCCTCGTGACCACTCGCCCCCACTCGCGACCACTTGCCCCCTCACGACCACTCGCTCCCCCCTCGGGACCACTCGCACCCCCCTCGGGACCACTCGCACCCCCCTCGCCCCGTCCCCTTGCGACCACTCGCTCTCCCCTTGTGGAGGCGTGCCCCCCACCCCACCCATGAGCCATGCCAGCCGCAACTGTGTTTTTCACTAGATAATGAGGGTATATGTGACACTTACCCATGCTTGCATTAGGGGCAGTGCTCAATTTGTTAAAATAACTACTTATGCGACCCACAGTTTTGGTTAGAAGTCCGCAGTAAGCGCTATTGAATGTCAGTGTGCTGAGTACGAAGACTGAGTAGTCTTGATTCCACCTCATGGCTCTCTAATCCACCACCAGACACTTCCTGCCCCTTTATCTCACTCTTGCTGGTACCTGCTTTCTACCTTTGTCACTTTTTTCCGTCTTTCTCCTCATTTCTGTCCTGGGTATTTTTCTCTCTCTTGCTCTGGGTCAAAGTTCGAAGAGAAAATGTAAGTGCTAGTCGCCAATAATAAGTGCCAGTGGGTCCCACCTGCAACCACCAGCTCAAATAAAGCGTTTATTAGAGGTCATGGCACCCTTGCTTTGCCGCTCAGCCCCTCTTTCCTGTGGCAACATGCTTGATCTTATGCAAATATGTATTATTACGTTCCTCATGTCCCTTTCTTTTTAAATTGGAAATGGGCTGGACTTTGATGTGTGTGGTACATTCCGTCACTGACAACAAATACACATTGCATCCTAGTTTTGCACGTTCTGAGGTTTTGGGAGGGTTTCATATTGATGGTATTTGTAGAAGTGCTTGATCAAGCATTGCGGTCTGCAGGTTGTTATGTATCGATTTATCTCTGATCACATGCATTGTTTAGGATTTTGTATAATTTAAACATTTTCTAAAGCTTCACCAGCTACAGCATGAGCAGCAGCAGTGCAAACTTGCTTAACAAAACAAGTTACAACACAGGCAGCAGCAGTGAACACAAGTTCTCTCTCGTCACATACAGATAAAAGTTACCACACAAGCCACCGTAGTGCATCCTTGAGGATATTTAAAGTTCTCATTTCGGATTATGTCAAAGCGGGTAAACAATATGCAAAGGCTGCAGGGCGAATGATTGAGTGCAATCCGAGCTACAACAAAAACGGCAAATAAAGAAGGTTGAATTATATCTTTACTATATACACAGCTAAGGCCTCAAATGCAGACTGATTTCCGTATCTGAAATAGTGTGGTGATTTCTGGCACCTTCTGTGGACTACTGCTACCTTTAGAGTCCACATCTGGTGTATTGTCTAGTTTTCAAGGCTACATCCGCTGCCATATAGAGTTGGCTCAGGTGATGTATTGTACTAAGTGCTTGAAGTCACATCTAGCATCTGTGTCCTATTCCATCGCCTCATCTGGGGTGTTGCTACTGCTTAGAAATGTTACCTCTGGCATAGTATGCCTCAGTCTACTCTGGGCCTCTCAGGATTGTGTTCTGGTTTGAGTGCCACCTTTGGGAGGTACTCCTCAATTCTAGACACCTCTTGTGGTATACTGTGTGCTGTACTGATAACACTTATAACTTTTTGTGATCACTTCTGTTCTGAGGGCTACATCTGGGGTGTGATCAATTCTGAAGGCTTCATGTGGAACGCTTTGTCGAGATGTAGAAAAATCAGCTCCTGCGCTTGTACTCAAAAGTGCATTGAGCGTTGTTGTTGCTGGGGCAACTAATACAATGCTGCCTGATAGCTTGTGGTATTTGCAAAAATATGTACATATTTGCATGGCTGGCAAAAACTCACCATCTTTTTTTTACTTAAGGCACTCTCAAAATTAAAATTTCTCATTTTGATGCAGAAATGCAGAAGATTTCTAAAAGTGCTGTTTCTAAGTGTTTTAATGTTATCTTCGTTAAGAGTGCAATCCAAAATGTAACACTTAAAAACTGCCAGTAAGGCAGTACATACAAAAATGTTACACAGCTCAAGCATGGAGTATGTACAGCAAAGCCAGATCTTATGGAAGCTCTTATGGCTGGCCCCTAACACATAGAAGTGAAATGCGGACGTGAGGAAATGACCACATTCAAGAGAAGCCATTTTGAGATTAAGAAAAGGAGAGTCTGGGATAAACTTGTGGTGAAAATGAAGTGAGATTAAAGTGAGGAGCAGTCACATTGTGAGTGATGAGATAAGGAGATTTGAGAGCCTGAAGTAGTGGGTAAGCTAAAGTTCTGAAGAATCAGATAGCTAGAAACATTGGCCCACATTTGCAAATCTGGGGCCCTATTATGTAAAGGGCGCACTTTCCCTGTTGGCACCGGCGCACCTTAAAACAACCAAAAAAGTCAGTGACTGCACCCTCCTGCAAGGTGATGTCTGGGGGGGGGGGGGGGGGGTACATAGGTTTCCTTTCCCTCCTCCAGAGGGCTGCTCTCATGGAGCTCACTGACAGTGCGCCACTTTTTAGGTGGCGCACTGTCACTGGGCCTCCTGAGAACTTCTTTACCTCTGCGCTCGCGTCTGTAATACAGCGGGGCGCAAAGGGATTCCCTCATTTGCAAGGGGCACGCCCCCATGCAAATGAGGGACTGCCCCCTGAAGATAGCGCTGTTGCACATAAAGCGCCAGCACTATCAGTATTACAGAAGGGACCGCACAAGCGTCTGCTGCCCCTTCTGTGATACCAAAGTGCCCCGGGTGCGCCCGCAAAGCAGACTCCCATGGGGCACCTTCTGTAATACGGCCCCTGGTAAGGTTTGAACTTCTAAAGACCACAAAATCAACAGCAAAATTGGCCCATCCGACCATAAAACAGGTCAACAAACTGCTAAAACACCAGCCAACACACTATTCTGTCAAACCAATCCGTCTGTCAAACCAGCCCTTCCGGCACTGCCAGATTGCCATACAGTCCAGTCCGACCCTGACTGGATCATCTCTCCTACCTGTTTAGTCGACTAGCTCCTGTTAAAACATGATGTTCATTCATTTAATATCTGACTGACCTAAGAAAGCATAATATTGATGTTGTATCTAAGAGTTGATCCCTCTCCTGAGATTCCACAATTCTTGTTGCTTGTGACAACGTGAGTTCTGAAATGGTTAATCAAAGTTAGTTCTGTGGGCAGAAGCTCTATTACGCTGTTGCTGTTTTTCCCATGTTGTTGCTGAATTAAATTTACCTGCAGTTCCTGCGACTCAGCCTGGATCTATTTCTTTTCGATGCCAGTTTGTTCTTTAGGGAGGCAGATAGTTGACTTTTTCACTGACAAATTCAACCTTCATGCAAAGGAAAATGTAAGATTTTGAAGCTGCCTCTTATTATGGTGCTCAGCACAGGAACAAGGTAGGAGTGTTGTTACACTGCAGTTGCTCATTAGTCTAACGTGATCAGCAGGTGAGTGGCTTGACTAATATCATCTAATGCCCAAGGTGCATCTGAGGAATTTACCGAGGAGTAATGGAAGTATTGCTGCTCGTTGATGGCCCTGCTCCCACCCAGTTGTAGACAGCGACTTATACCTATTAAATTTCTCCTTAGGGTGCATCATTCTCCCCTTGGCCGCTCCAGTTGCAACCGTATGAATGGTGTCTTCATGGATCTGGCCTGGAGTGGTGCAAAGATTGCTGAATATGGGACTGAGGTTTTAGACTGCATTGCCAAGGTGAGTAGCCAACTGATGATAAAGACAGCACTTCTTGCACTGCTCAGGTATGTAATGGCCATCCCGGCTGGCGCCCGCTGACTAACTGCTGTTATTACTAGCCAAAAGAGTAGCCATGCACTGGGGTCGCTACACCTGCCCACGAGTGAAGGTCTGGCTGGCAGATGTATCACATTTTTAACGATATTCCCTTCTTGTTCAAAATATATTTTGACACAAGAAAGACAATCATTTTAACTTCCCACTATTGTCGCCATTGTCAGGCTCTGCTTTCTGGCCTCTTCGGGGCTGTGTTGCTAGGCCTATAACCTCCCCTATGAACTGCCTCAGAGTCTGAATCTGATAACACAGACTACTAAGAGTGTCCAACCAGGGAGGGAAAGGAAGGGGACAGCAGGGAGGGAGACCTGAAATGACAAAGAACAACTCGTTTAGAAAAAATCCTCCCGAGCGTGCGATTCTAACCCACCCACTTCTCTTAGTCCCTTTAACTCAAAGGAGAACTGCACAATAAACCACACTCGTACCTGTAAAGGAAAATACAAGTGACTGTTTCTTTGAAAGACACTAAGTGAGGAGGTACCAGGCACTCTACCCAGCTGTAAAACGACAAATAGAGACACGTTTCAGGAAACCCTAACCTATGAGGGCTACGCTATGTACATGGAGGATTGACACACCTACCTAAAACAAGTAAGAAACATTCCTCAATGGGTGAGATTAATCCCTCTGAAATAGTACCCCTCTTGTGTCTCCTAAGTTGGGAAAATGATAAACAAATGTTGTGGTAGGAAAAGCATATAATATAACAACAGAAACGGAAAAGGGTTCTCTGCTCCGTTTCACAATAAGGCGTGTCTTTGATTATGAGTGTTCAAATAACACACCCTGAACTCAGAAGCACCAAGCAACAATTATTCAGACTGGTCCACCGGGGTCAGAGCCTCGGTTCTCTGAATGTGTTTCAAAGTTACTCGCACTTGGAATGTTTGTTTCCCCCTCAGCCGAGAGAAACTCAATAATCCAACAGGTCGCCACGTTCACAGCGTGGCTCGTATATTGTTAACACAGCGTGCAGCAAGCAAAAGAGATTCGCCTTTACATCCCCCTCAGCCGAGAGGAAACCGAAATGGCAACAAGACTCCACGCCATCAGCGTGGTACACACTGCATTCAACACGACGTGCAGCGTTAAACTGGACAATCGCGGGTAAAATCCGCTTTCTTACCGCTACTCCTCAAACACAAACCGTCCTCCAGGCTGCTAAAGGAATTATCGGCAAAAACAAGTTTCCCGGGGCTCCTTCTGATTACGCGATGCGCACGCACCGTGCGTTCATTACGTGACTGCCCCTCAGCATGACGGGAAACGTAGTCCACAGTCGTTCCGATGCGCTAGGAGCGCGGTATCCGGGTTGTTGTTCTCCCTGCCAGGCGGATCTTGACAGTACATCCCCCCTTACAAAGGGCGGGCACCGGCCGCGGGACGGTCGGGACACAAGCGGTGGAACCTGGTGACCAACCTGGGCGCATGCACCGACCCAGCCGGTTCCCAGGAATTCTCCTCCGGACCATAGCCCTTCCAAGAAATCAGGTAGTGCAAGCGTCCCCTCACCCACTTGGAATCGAGAATTTTCTGCACTTCGAACTCCCTTTCCTGCTGTACGCAGATAGGCAGGGGAGCTCGGCGCACAGGACAGAGAGAGGGCTTCAAGAGCGACACATGGAACACAGGGTGTATCCGAAAGTGCGCTGGTAACCGCAACCTTACAGCAACAGGGTTGACGTGTCCTACCACTCTGTACGGTCCTATGAACCGGGGATTGAATACACTATGTCTCTTAAACTTGATGTGCTTGGTGGATAACCACACCAAATCCCCTTTCCTGTACACTGGGCCGGGCCTGCGGTGTTTGTCCGCCTGTGTTTTGTAACTAGCCTTGGCTTTTATCAGGTTCTTACGTGTGGCAAGGAGGACCCTGCGAACACGCAACAATCTCTCCCTGACTTCAGGCAACTTAGTACTGACATTAGGCAACAACATAGGATCGAACCGGGGATGATGCCCATAAGAACTATAGAAAGGCGTATGTAAGGTAGAGGAGTGTTGGGAGCTGTTGTAGGCGATTTCTGCCACCCACAACCAATCCACCCATGAATCGGTGTTTTCCTGCACGTAACAACGGAGATACTGTTTCAGAGTTTGATTCAGCCTCTCCGTTTGTCCGTCGGTCTGGGGGTGGAAACTGGTGGACAAAGAGGACTTAATCTGCAATTCTGAGCACCATGTTTTCCAAAAGCGTGCTGTGAATTGTGCCCCCCTATCGGACACAATATCCCTCGGGAGACCATGTAGCCTAACAATGTTCACAAGGAGTAGGTGTGCTAATTGTCCTGCCGTTGGGACCTGACTGCAGGCTACGAAATGCCCCATTTTAGTTAGGTAATCAACCACTACCACTATGGCTGTTTTCCCCTGATCTTTGGGGAGACCCACTATAAAATTTACGGAAAACCTTTCCCACGGGTGTTCGGGTGTGGGCATGGGTTGCAGCAGTCCCTGTGGTTGTTGACGATCCGACTTCATTTGATTGCACTTTGTGCATTCGGTTATCCACCGACGAACATCCGGCCTAACAGAAGACCACCAGAATTGTCGTAAGACCTTTTCGAGAGTTTTTCCATACCCCATGTGGCCTGCGCAGGGGACATTATGACACCATGAGTATACTGTTCTACGCAATGAAACAGTAGGGATGAGGACTTGAGTTCCCTTCATAGGTATTCCCTGTTTCACCCTCCACTCGGGGTGGTGTCTCAGCCAGGTTCTCCACACGCACGTTTGTACTCCGTTTCTCACTCCTTTCAGAAAATCGTGGGTTTGGGTTGCACCTATGACCTTGGAGGGTTCGATGATGGCCCTAACAGGTGTCGCAATGTGCAAAGTAGGATTTTCTTGCCTTGATAGAGCATCTGCTTTTCTGTTTTGGGTACCGGGTGTAATGGTATCCAGACCAGTTCCGCAGGAGCGTCAGGAATCCGATGATAATTCCTCAGCCTTCCCCTACGGCCTTCCGACTCTATCAAACACTAGAGTATCGAGAGGCTCGCCAGGGGAAAACAGGGAGACAAAACAAGGAAAGGTGGGGAAGAACAAAAGAAGACTTGACTGTAATTTTCTGTGACGATTGAGCACCTTGTTGTACAGAATTCAGGAGGACATCGGGCTGAAAGACAAATATATAATTCTAACAACAGTTGTCTACTATACATAAGCCTCTATATTCACTATAGCAATCTAACATACCCCCAATGTTTTGTCTGATATTCAGGAGTGATGTGCGGGATGTTGAGGTTTTCGTCTTGAGCTACAACTAAGTAATGGAACAGGATTAAATGATACCACTCTTGTCCGTAAGGAACATACACTGACAACTCTTAAAACACAAAGCTCTCTCACTTATTCTGAAGCACAAGGTTGTCCAACGTAAGTGGTGTTCAATAATACCCTTGACGAGCGTTCAATGCCAACACCAACACTGGGCAGTGAATATCTAAATAACAAAACACATGTATGAGAACCAAAACACATCAGAAGTCTGGAATAAACAAGTAGGCAGCGCAAAGCGCTGTTACCGTGAGTCTTTGATGAGTCTGTTCTATCTTGCACCTCCACTTAAATCCACGCAAGTGTCCCCAAGCACAGAGGATAGTTGACCCAGATGAAGGTGGATGAAGGGCCAGCAGTAATGCAGTCAAGTGAAGGAATGGAAGGGGCAAAATGAAAGTGGGCTTGCCGGATGGCCGAGAAAAAACCTGGCCAAACGGCATACAAGGTGTAAAAATAACCTAAATACCTAAATGAGGTGACCCTCAGACCACCCGGCCGGATGACGGGGAACAACCCGGTCGCCAGGCGGAGTAGTTAACCCTTGGGTCTATGGGGGTTGTAAGGGGGGAAAGGAATGGAGCCCGGCCGGACGGCGGAGAACAGGCCCGGCCGTCGGGCGGAGCAACAACGGGAGAGGACACAAAGCATACAAGTGCCCGGCCGGACGGCGGAGACCAAGCCCGGCCGTCGGGCGGAGCAGAAAACGGGAGAGGAAGCTGAGCACACAAGTACCCGGCCGGACGGCGGAGTACAAGCCCGGCCGTCGGGCGGAGCAGTGTGAGAGGCTGACAGAGTAAGCGGCTTCAGGAAAAGATGAAAGCGGAAGCCTCCAAACTTCTGAATTGAAACGAAGGACAGAAGCCCTCTTCAGCTCTCCAAACGAAGAGAACGGTAAACCGGAAGTCAGGCACAGGAAACAGGACGGAAGCAGGAAAACGGAGCTTAGACGCAAGAACGTAAAGCGTCGCTCCCTGGGCTCATGTTAGATTTATAGGGCTTGTCTGTTAAAGGGGCAATACGTGTAATCTACAGACCGCGATTCTCAGGGCATGACACCGGGTCTGAAGGTTACTATGAATCAGTACTCTTCGAAGAACAACATCCACAGTAGTTGTCGGGGAGATAAATGTATGGCGGCCCGCAGGAACTGTAGATTCCTGTGGTCCGTATACACGGTGACTTGATGTTTCGCTCCCAACAGCCAATGCCTCCATTCCAAGAAGGCATCGCGAATGGCCAGCAGTTCCTTCTCCGCGATTGTGTAATTGTTCTCCGCCGAACTGAGTTTTCTCGACATGTAGGCGATGGGGTGCAACAGGCCTGAGGCTTCATCTCTTTGTGACAACACCCCCCCCCCCCAATGCAGCTTCGGATGCATCTGCCTCCACTATAAAAGGTAGATCAGGATTGGCATGAGTGAGCACCGGTGCCGTAGAGAAAGAGGTTTTTAACTGGTCGAAGGCTTCTTGTGTGTTACTATCCCAAACAAAAGGCTCGTTCTTCCTCATGAGCCGAGTTAGAGGGGCCACCATGCCCGAGAATCCATGGATAAAACACCTGTAAAAGTTAGCGAACCCTAACAGGCTCTGGATGTCCTTGATGTTACATGGACGAGGCCATTCTTTTATTGCTTGAACCTTCCGCTCTGCCATCACTTGTCCGGAGGGGGTGAGCATCACACCCAGGAATTCCACCGTTGTAACGTGGAATTCGCTCTTAGTAATTTTGCAGTACAAGTGATGTTTCTGTAGCGCTTGTAGAACGGAACTCACGTGGGCTACGTGTTCTTTTGTTGTGTTCGAAAAGATAAGTATATCATCGATATACACAACGACGTGCCAGTCAAGGAACTCTCTCAGTACTTCATTTAGAAGAAATAGGAATGCGGCCGGGGCATTACATAGCCCGAAGGGCATCACCAGGTATTCATAAAGCCCATACCGCGTCTTGAAGGCCGTCTTCCACTCATCACCTTTTCTTATACGAACAAGGTGATAGGCGCCTCGGAGGTCCAACTTGGTGTAAATTGTTGCTGCTCTTACCTGTTCCAACAGAACAGGGATTAAAGGCAGGGGATACTGATTTTTAACGGTGATGGTATTCAACGCCCTGTAATCGATGCAACATCTCTTTTCTCCATTCGCTTTCGGGATGAAAAATAACGGCGATGCCGCGGGAGATCTAGAAGGACGGATATATCCTAGGGCAAGGTATTTCTCGAGATATGCCCGTAAGGTTTCATTTTCAGGTATTGTGAGAGCATAAATCCGACCATTGGGAATCTCTGCCCCCGGTAACAAATCGATTCGGCAATCATATGCCCTGTGAGGAGGGAGCACCTCCGCTTCCTTGTCGCTGAATACTGCCTCGTAGGTCTGGTAGCATGGAGGAAGAGACGCCTCTTTCTCTGCGGCCGTAGCTATCCTTAGAATTGAGGCTAACTTTTGTGATGGATTAGGTAACCCAGAGAGACAATGTTCTAGGCAGTAAGGAGACTGGAATTGAACCTTCTTGTTAGTCCATTGTATAACTGGTTCATGCTTCTGTAGCCATGGAAGCCCCAGAATTATTCCATATTGGGGTGCCTGAATGATATTGAAAGACATGTGTTCATGATGCGTTCCATCGTAGGAAAGCCCATATTCCGGTGTATGGTGTGTAATGGGTCCGGCCTCTAGCTCTTTCCCCTCGACTGCGTACACGACTTCCGGGTGTTCCTTGGTGATAAGACGCACTCCCAGCCTCCGGGCTTCTGCGTAGTCCATAAAACAACCGGTAGCCCCCGAGTCCACCATAGCACGCACACCTTTTTCCTCGGAACCCATCACCAACATCATATTCCGAAACAAATGGTTCTTCTCCTGGTCAACATCTGGTGTTATGGAAGGGATGATGTACCTGCTTGATGGTTCCCCTTCACGGACCTTCAAGCTTTGGAGTTTTCCGACTCCTTCCCTGCAACGCCTGCTGCGGTTTGCCCGGTTCGAATCCTTCCAGGTTTGGGCTTCACCGGACACTCCCTTAAGAAATGTCCTTTCTTGCCACAATAGAGGCATAATCCTTGTTTGCGACGATAGTCTTTTTCACCCACTGTTAGGGAGGCCCTGACAGCTCCTATCTCCATAGGCTCTGGCTGAGTGGATGGTTTCTTCCCAAGGCTCTGGCTTTCGTAGGGTGCGACCGTCCGGTCTCTTTTCTTGTGATCCCCATTTCGTTCCTTCATCCTGTGATCCAATCGTAATGTAAGTTCGATAAGAGCTGCGCAGGTCCGTGGTTGGGGGTCGATTTGTGCTAAAACGTCTTTCAGACCTTGATAGAACAAGGCTGTTTGCTTTACTTCGGGCCAATCGGTTTCCGCCACCAACCGACGAAAGTTGTTCAGATAAGTCATCAAATCCGACTCTCCCTGCTTGAGCTTCAGCAGTTCCCGATCCGCTGTGAATGTTTCTGCCCTTCTGTCGAATGTCTTTTCGAATTCTGCACGGAACTCATCCCATTCATAAAGGAGAGGGTCGTCTCTCCGAACCACAGGGACTGCCCATTGCGCGGCCTCACCCCCCAGATATGAGATCAAAAAGGCTACTCTAGCCTGGTTAGTGGCGAACATCTTAGGTTTACACATGAAGTGTAACAATACTTGTGTTATGAACACCTGCACCTTTTTGTTGTCTCCATAAAACCGCTCAGGTGGGGCCAGGGGTATCTGAGAGGGCATTTCTACCACAACTGAGGTGGATGCAGAGGAACCACCACCCACTGTCGTTGGGGTTCCAGGCAATCTGTCCAAACGTGCTCGTAGTTGTGCATTCTCCGCCCTAGAGGCAGCCACCTCTCTATTTGAAGCCGTTAGTTCTACCTGGAACTGCGCTAACGCTGCCAGTACATCATCTAAGGTTGTCATGGTAAGGGTCAACACAGCCAAGAAGCGGATAAAATTCTTGAGCCGATAATTCTGTCAGGCTCTGCTTTCTGGCCTCTTCGGGGCTGTGTTGCTAGGCCTATAACCTCCCCTATGAACTGCCTCAGAGTCTGAATCTGATAACACAGACTACTAAGGGTGTCCAACCGGGGAGGGAAAGGAAGGGGACAGCAGGGAGGGAGACCTGAAATGACAAAGAACAACTCGTTTAGAAAAAACCCTCCCGAGCGTGCGATTCTAACCCACCCACTTCTCTTAGTCCCTTTAACTCAACGGTGAACTTCACAATAAACCACACTCGTACCTGTAAAGGAAAATACAAGTGACTGTTTCTTTGGAAGACACGAAGTGAGGAGGTACCAGGCACTCTACCCAGCTGTAAAACGACAAATAGAGACACGTTTCAGGAAACCCTAACCTATGAGGGCTACGCTATGTACATGGAGGATTGACACACCTACCTAAAACAAGTAAGAAACATTCCTCAATGGGTGAGATTAATCCCTCTGAAATAGTACCCCTCTTGTGTCTTCTAAGTTGGGAAAATGATAAACAAATGTTGTGGTAGGAAAAGCATATAATATAACAACAGAAACGGAAAAGGGTTCTCTGCTCCGTTTCACAATAAGGCGTGTCTTTGATTATGGGTGTTCAAATAACACACCCTGAACTCAGAAGCACCAAGCAACAATTATTCAGACTGGTCCACCGGGGTCAGAGCCTCGGTTCTCTGAATGTGTTTCAAAGTTACTCGCACTTGGAATGTTTGTTTCCCCCTCAGCCAAGAGAAACTCAATAATCCAACAAAAGGGTTCATAGGTCGCACACTACTCCACCAATCCAGCAGGTATACCCCAAGAGCATCACGGTAAATGCAGTTTTCTAAAAGCGGGTGCGCTTTTCAAAAGTTCCGAAGTGTAATGCAAGGTTGCAGGCCAACTCTGGACACCGGTGTTTCAGGATTATTGTCCTTCATCAGCAGAGTGTAGGTAGATTTTCAGGGGTTGCTGTGCAGGCTGCCAAAGTGTTATCAGGTCTGGTACCTCTCCGGGCGCGTAGGGCGTTACCTGAGCTCGTCAGCTCGATGGCTCGAGGGAGCCATGTTTAAGTAAAAGGGTTCATAGGTCGCACACTACTCCACCAATCCAGCGGGTATACCCCAAGAGCATCACGGTAAATGCAGTTTTCTAAAAGCGGGTGCGCTTTTCAAAAGTTCCGAAGTGTAATGCAAGGTTGCAGGTCAACTCTGGACACCGGTGTTTCAGGATTATTGTCCTTCATCAGCAGAGTGTAGGTAGATTTTCAGGGGTTGCTGTGCAGGCTGCCAAAGTGTTATCAGGTCTGGTACCTCTCCGGGCGCGTAGGGCGTTACCTGAGCTCGTCAGCGCGATGGCTCGAGGGAGCCATGTTTAAGTAAAAGGGTTCATAGGTCGCACACTACTCCACCAATCCAGCGGGTATACCCCAAGAGCATCACGGTAAATGCAGTTTTCTAAAAGCGGGTGCGCTTTTCAAAAGTTCCGAAGTGTAATGCAAGGTTGCAGGCCAACTCTGGACACCGGTGTTTCAGGATTATTGTCCTTCATCAGCAGAGTGTAGGTAGATTTTCAGGGGTTGCTGTGCAGGCTGCCAAAGTGTTATCAGGTCTGCTACCTCTCCGGGCGCGTCCTATGAACCCTTTCAATAATCCAACAGGTCGCCACGTTCACAGCGTGGCTCGTATATTGATAACACAGCGTGCAGCAAGCAAAAGAGATTCGCCTTTACATCCCCCTCAGCCGAGAGGAAACCGAAATGGCAACAAGACTCCACGCTATCAGCGTGGTACACACTGCATTCAACACGACGTGCAGCGTTAAACTGGACAATCGCGGGTAAAATCCGCTTTCTTACCGCTACTCCTCGAACACAAACCGTCCTCCAGGCTGCTAAAAGAATTATCGGCAAAACCAAGTTTCCCGGGGCTCCTTTTGATTACGCGATGCGCATGCACCGTGCGTTCATTACGTGACTGCCCCTCAGCATGACGGGAAACGTAGTCCACAATCGTTCCGATGCGCTAGGAGAGCTGTATCTGGGTTGTTGTTCTCCCTGCCAGGCGGATCTTGACAGCCATGTAGACGGTCTCCCTCCTGGTGGAGGACAGTAAGTCGCTTGGAGAATGGAACACTCAAGTGGCAGACCCAATGATGACACTATCCATCAAACCACACGAGCAGAGATAATCTACATCACATGTTGTGAATGTGTGCTTGAGGGTCTCCGAGACATTCTCCCCGAGACTCTGGCACCCAGTGCTTTAAATGAGCCGGTACTTGCAGGTACTCAGTACCGACACTTCTTATTTTTATCACTCTGAGTGCCGGCACTTTTGTACTGTCGAGGAGAGTACCGGTACTCATGAAAGGGTAGGCGCATTGACTTCTAGGGGTGGTAGCCTGTCTCTTTGGCAGCCAAAGCACTTCTGTAGTGCTGGGCCCCTGCTGAACTAGTCCGTGTGGGCTCGTTTGCATGATAATCCGGGTGTTCACCACCACGCTGTGTTGCAAGGAATCGAAGCAGCCCAGTGACAGCGCAATGAAGAAAGCCATGGGAGTTAAGAAGGCTAAAATGGCTTTAATCCCACCTGATTCTTTAGTGTGAGTGTCTTCTTATGTTTGTCTATTTGTTTACCTGCTTGCCTCTGCGTGTTTTATGTGAGACTGCAGCTGCGTAGCTAGTAGCTAGGGGTGGGGGGGGTCCCGGCCTTCCCCAGGCGGCACCTTTTTTGAGGCGGCACCTTTTCTGAGGCGGCCGCGGCCGCACGGGCCTGTACTGACTGTCATAGGCCGAGGCCCGTTGCGGCCGCGGCGGGCTCTGACTGTGACACACTGCTCCCTAAATTTGGCAAACTTGCTTCGGTGCAGAGCGTTGGCGCTTCCCGGCCCACACATTGTTCTGCACCGTAAAGGGTGCCTGGGGGCCGCTAACAGTGGGGCCTGGGGGCCCAGCACACTGCCCCTCAGTGCCCTGTGCCCACCAGCGCCCCCCATTTTGCATTTTAAGGTCCACATTACCCATCAGAGTGGCAAGCTACTGCGATTGGGCTGAGTGCTGGAGTTAAAGCTTCCACCCGCTACAGCAATCAAGCAACCGACCGTTCGGCGACTACAGGGTTAAAACAAACTGCAGTAAACCGGGTAAGACCCAAGGGGGCTCTGGTCTGCCGACGCCTATGCACTGACTGCAGGGCCCAGCACTGCCCTTGCACTGCGGCCACCAGAGCACATCAACAGAGGTTCACACCTCCCACGAGTGGGGTCACACCTACCAAGACTGGGGGTCACACCTCCGACGAGTGGGGTCACACCTACCAAGACTGGGGGTCACACCTACCATCAGACGCCACGTGCATCGTATAGCTGGGAAGCAAGTGATCCCTCAGTGTACCCCACAAAGCTGCAATGTATAAGGAGAAATATACTTCCGAACCATTGAGAAGCAGGTCCCTAAACATAAGGGCACAGGGAAACAGATGCGTTAAGTGACTATGTTAAGTGACTATGACGCTATTGGTCCAGGAGTAAAGCAAAGCGTGAGTTTCCAAGTCCTGTCGAAGATGAAGCTTAAACTGAACAGTCTTTAAGCACCTCGGTTGCGGTGAATTTTGTTTATGTGCTATAAGCGCTATATTGCTGTATATTTAATTTCAAGGTGTGAACCGGGCAGATAGCCACGTAGGACACGTTTACACACGCAGAGATGCCGGGCCTCGGTATAGGGGGTTCTAGGATGCTGCAGCTGCCCCCGAGAGCGTCTCACTCTCAGACTGTCATAGGCCGAGGCCCGTTGCGGCCGCGGCGGCCTCTGTGACACACACTAGTGACTGTATGGCGGGCGGCGGCTCTCTTTAGTTTTACATATGATATCAATAATAATTCGTCAATATGTAAAGTTAAGTACTAAGAGGAGAGGGGTCCCAGTAGAAGTTAACTAATTATCTCAATTTAAATAATAATAATACTGCACTTAATGAGTCTACAATGTTTTATTCACAGAGTAGACACAACCAGGATATAGTATCCAACATTAATCATTTTGAAATGGTTGAATAGTGCCCAAGGAATAAGGGAAAAGTGATAAAGTGAGGATGGTGCAAGTAGGGGAAGTGACAATAAAATCAGAACAAAATCTGACACATTTACACATCAATTGAAATGCACGGATGATCATGAATCAGGGTAGTCACTAAAAATCACATGCCCCACGTAGTACAAATATGTAACAATTTCAAATGGGGGGCTGGAATGCAGAGAACAGTTGTCGACGTTTCGACCCACAGATGGTGCAGGACTTAGTGGAACCCTTGCGGCGGGGTCTTCATCAGGACGGGTTTGGGACTAGCAACCTATTAATATCAATAATGGAGTATAGATTATTAAGCCCATTTAAACTAAACAGTAGTTAAATTAATTTAGATAAGCACACATTTAAGGGAGAGCATACCTATTTATTCGGTGCTCATCATCTTATTATCATTGTAGGAAACCTCCATGTGAAGACTTTAAATTCCTAAGGGGTATGAACATATAATTTACACGTGTTTTTATTATAATGGGCTGAAAATATAGCATAAATCATATAATCAGCATGAACTTTCGTTAAACAATCCGAAAAACTTATATCTTGTTAATTGCCACTCGCGTTGCGGCGGGAATCGAAAACAGGCCCGGGGACGTTGGGCACTGGAAATCCGAAGATTAATCTAAAGGCATAAGGAAACTACATCAGTAAACGCAACCGAGATCCAGCAAGTATCATATTTTGAGTACCGCCAGACGAGGCTTACCAGAAAATTCGGTATGCGTTGTGGTCGTCCCCAAGTGATCACAGGCGCTGCGAATAAATCAGAAGTCACCCGCTGGGGAGAGAGGGAGCATAAAGATCGATTATTATTATGCTCGAGTTGTACATGGGAATGTTTGGATCAGAGGTAGACAGAACCGCCAGAGCGAGCTTACCGGGGAAGGAAATCAAAGTCGGCGTCTCCACGGCAGGCTCCAAAATGGCAGGCAAACTTCCTATTTAGTTGGTAACCAGGGAGATGGAGTCACGTGACCCTGACTCTCAGATAAGAATAGTGGAAAGACTCAGCTTGGTAGAGACTCCGTGACCGAATCATATAAATAATGATGAACACGATGTTAATGAAAGGGGTATTGTATTACAGGTAAAATATATTCCGGTGTTCCGGCCGGAAATGGGGAGGTTCTTGATAATTAATCAAGAAGCACGATGATTTTATACAAATTAAAGAGTGAATACCGTGGGGGATGCGTCTATACGTTATTACAAAGTAGCCCTTTCTATTGGTGGAATCAATGGACGCGTTGGTTGCAAAATTAATTATCTAGAGACAATTTCTGGATGCCTTATCTGGAGTATACAAGTATTTAGACATTGTAGATGGTAAAACATGAATCGATAAAAGTATAAATGAGATGCCGATCTCTATCATAGTTAGTAAGGCCCTGTATGCCACAATTATGAAAAAGTGACATTAGTATATTCATATATAACGCTTTAGTATTATCATGCATGACCATTAATACAAATGAGGAGAAATGTCCCTTCCACGGTGTACCTGTCGCATGACGGTAAAAACCTGGATGATGACATATGCAAAATTAATTATCTAGAGACAATTTCTGGATGCCTTATCTGGAGTATACAAGTACTTAGACATTGTAGATGGTAAAACATGAATCGATAAAAGTATAAATGAGATGCCGATCTCTATCATAGTTAGTAAGGCCCTGTATGCCACAATTATGAAAAAGTGACATTAGAATATTCATGTATAACGCTTTAGTATTATCATGCATGACCATTAATACAAATGTGGAGAATGTCCATTCCACGGTGTACCTGTCATATGACGGTAAAAACCTGGATGACACATATGCGTTGATGACAGTTCTAAAACCTTCCGTTGGTTGTGCTGGAATTCCTTCGTCTGCATCGTGGTGTCACAAGCCTTACAGTTGCCACATCTAAAATGACCAATTACTGGTGGGAGATTCCATAGTTATGTTATGGTGGGTTCGTCAGGGGTAGGCAGGAGAGAGCGTACCACAAAGTATTTCACACTTTTCGCTTTTCTGAAAGCGTGTAATGGAGTGCCAACGTGGTTGATGTCATCTGAAATGAGTTTCCAATGCTGATTTACGATACGTTTGATTTTGTTGCTCTTAGTAGAGAAAGTAGTCACACAAACTATTCGATCTTGTTCCTGGGTGACATGGTCTTTCTGAGCCAGTAACTGTTCCCGAGGGTAAAACCAGGCTCTTTTACGTGCTGTAGTAACTAGTCTTCTGGGATACCCACGTTGTTGAAGGCGATTAGACAGGTCATCAGATTGTTCTAGGTAGTGCTCTTTGTTTGAACAGTTCCGACGGATCCGTAAAAACTGTCTAAAAGGCAGATTGTCGCGCAGAGCTCGGGGATGATGGCTGCTGTGCTGTACTGTAGTAGAGAGTTTCTCTCTGCCGGTTTACGATACAATGTCGTAAGTAAGATGCCTTGATCCTCATAGATGGTAATATCCAGGAAATTCACAGTCTTGTTGTCTGACTCGATCGCGAATTGGAGGTGAGGTAACTGATGATTTAACCATGTGTGAAAAGATGACAATTCCGATTGGCCACCGTTCCAAATTAATAAAATGTCATCGATATACCTCATCCAGAGATAAAGGTGATCTCTGAATGGGTTGTGCACACATAGGACGGTGTCATCCTCAAATGCTGCCGTATACAGGATAGCCACATCCAGAGCGAAGGGAGCCCCCATCGCCACACCTTGGGTCTGCAAGAAAAACTGTTTTTTAAACATAAAAAAGTTTTTGGTCATTGCTATCCAAAGCAAAGCGATAATGAATTCTGTTGGTACTTGCATGGGTGCCGGTCTCTGTTGTAAACACTTCGTTATGACTGCAAGGGCTTCCTCTTGAGGGATGCAAGTATAAAGTGAAACTACATCGCATGTAGCAAGAATTTGATGCTGAGAATCAAAAGGTAGGTTTTCAATAATGTTGATCGTATGGAGAGTGTCCCTGAGGTATGTCTGTGTTGCTTCAGCCAAGGGTTTTAGGAAGAAATCGATGTATCTGCCCAAAGGTTCAAGAATCGAACCACAGCCCGAGACGATGGGACGCCCAGGTGGATCCACCATGCTTTTGTGGATCTTTGGAAGTGTGTAAATGGTGGCTAACCGTGGGCATTGTTGATTTAAATAGTCAAACTCATTTTTGGACAGGAAGCCTTGATCATATCCTTCCTTTGTTAACTCCAAAATTTCCAGAGCTATTGCTTTGGATGGATCAGATCTTAGTTGTTGATAGCTAATGCCGTCCATCAGTTGTCGGTTGATCTCAGATTCATATTTGGAAACACCTTGGACCACAATGGCCCCGCCTTTGTCTGCCGGTTTGATGACAACCTGGGTGTTATTGGCTAGGGATTGTAGTGCCGTTCTTTCAGATCTGCTTGTGTTGTATTTGGTGAAGGTTTTCTCAAGTAATACTTCGTTAACATCTCTCCACACCACCGCCTCATAAGCAAGAATTTTGTGCGACATAGTGCAAGACGGAGGGACAAAGGTGGATGGAATCCTAAGGCCTGTGTAGGACGGATTGGAGTATGGACCGGCATTTCTAAAAAAGTATTTCAACCTAATTTTTCTGAAGAATTTGAAAAGTTCGGTTCGTACTGTGAACTGGTCCGGTCTGCTGGTGGGGACATAGGATAATCCTTTGCTGAGTACTCGTAATTCTTGATCACTCAAAGAATATTGGGATATGTTGACAACAGGGTTGGTGGTGGGTGGAGAAACTACCACCGGTAGGTCTTGTTGCGAGTCACTCTCTCGCCGTGCTGATCCTGTTGAAAGTGGACCTGTTTCGGAGCTTGGCCGCGTCCCGTATCCCAGTTGTTGGTGTTCTGAGTTTGGCCCCGTTGTTGCCCTCGCGTCGTGTAATTGCCTCTTCCTCTTGGAGGTCGCCATGGTCCTCGACGTTGTCCTAAAAAAGGATTGTATTGATCCTCCAACACATGAGTAGGATCAGATGCGAGGTACATGGCGCACCTCTTGTTGACCTCTTCAGATCGGCCTCCCATCCACCAGAGAGTCTCAAGTGGGTGATACTTGAGAAAGCGATGCTAGGACCTTGCGGAGGCAATATTACAACGATTCTAAATACCCGTGAGCTTAAGTGGATGTTTTTCTTCAATTCAATACAATCAGGTCTCAATGAACATGATAGTTCATTTTCCCAGCTAGCCACACTGCCTTGAAATTTTGCTTAGTTATATCCTACTAACGGATATCTGGGTTTTCTGTGGACATGATTTTCATATGTAATTATCAGTATGGGTCTGGCACTCTTAGGAGGTTATACCGTTGTTCATATTTTGGGAGGCTTAGCTATGTTAGACAACAGCAATGCATCCAATGTAATGATATAACTCTTGGCTGACTATAAGGCCCTTCCACTTTTTAGAACTGTCATCAACGCATATGTGTCATCCAGGTTTTTACCGTCATGTGACAGGTACACCGTGGAATGGACATTCTCCACATTTGTATTAATGGTCATGCATGATAATACTAAAGCGTTATACATGAATATTCTAATGTCACTTTTTCATAATTGTGGCATACAGGGCCTTACTAACTATGATAGAGATCGGCATCTCATTTATACTTTTATCGATTCATGTTTTACCATCTACAATGTCTAAGTACTTGTATACTCCAGATAAGGCATCCAGAAATTGTCTCTAGATAATTAATTTTGCATATGTGTCATCCAGGTTTTTACCGTCATGCGACAGGTACACCGTGGAAGGGACATTTCTCCTCATTTGTATTAATGGTCATGCATGATAATACTAAAGCGTTATATATGAATATACTAATGTCACTTTTTCATAATTGTGGCATATCAGGGCCTTACTAACTATGATAGAGATCGGCATCTCATTTATACTTTTATCGATTCATGTTTTGCCATCTACAATGTCTAAATACTTGTATACTCCAGATAAGGCATCCTGAAATTGTCTCTAGATAATTAATTTTGCAACCAACGCGTCCATTGATTCCACCAATAGAAAGGGCTACTTTGTAATAACGTATAGACGCATCCCCCATGGTATTCACTCTTTAATTTGTATAAAACCATCGTGCTTCTTGATTAATTATCAAGAACCTCCCCATTTCCGGCCAGAACACCGGAATATATTTTACCTGTAATACAATACCCCTTTCATTAACATCGTGATCATCATTATTTATACGATTCGGTCACGGACTCTCTACCAAGCTGAGTCTTTCCACTATTCTTATCTGAGAGTCAGGGTCACGTGACTCCATCTCCCTGGTTACCAACTAAATAGGAAGTTTGCCTGCCATTTTGGAGCCTGCCGTGGAGACGCCGGTTTTGATTTCCTTCCCCGGTAAGCTCGCTCTGGCGGTTCTGTCTACCTCTGATCCAAACATTCCCATGTAGAACTCGAGCATAATAATAATCGATCTTTATGCTCCCTCTCTCCCCAGCGGGTGACTTCTGATTTATTCGCAGCGCCTGTGATCACTTGGGGACGACCACAACGCATACCGAATTTTCTGGTAAGCCTCGTCTGGCGGTACTCAAAATATGATACCTTGCTGGATCTCGGTTGCGTTTACTGATGTAGTTCCCTTATGCCTTTAGATTAATCTTCGGATTTCCAGTGCCCAACGTCCCCGGGCCTGTTTTCGATTCCCGCCGCAACGCGAGTGGCAATTAACAAGATGTACGTTTTTCGGATTGTTTAACGAAAGTTCATGCTGATTATATGATTTATCCTATATTTTCATCCCATTATAATAAAAACACGTGTAAATTATATGTTCATACCCCTTAGGAATTTAAAGTCTTCACATGGAGGTTTCCTACAACGATAATAAGATGATGAGCACCGAATAAATAGGTATGCTCTCCCTTAAATGTGTGCTTATCTAAATTAATTTAACTACTGTTTAGTTTAAATGGGCTTAATAATCTATACTCCATTATTGATATTAATAGGTTGCTAGTCCCAAACCCGTCCTGATGAAGACCCCGCTGCAAGGGTTCCACTAAGTCCTGCACCATCTGTGGGTCGAAACGTCGACAACTGTTCTCTGCATTCCAGCCCCCCATTTGAAATTGTTACATATTTGTACTACGTGGGGCATGTGATTTTTAGTGACTACCCTGATTCATGATCATCCGTGCATTTCAATTGATGTGTAAATGTGTCCGATTTTGTTCTGATTTTATTGTCACTTTCCCTACTTGCACCATCCTCACTTTATCACTTTTCCCTTATTCCTTGGGCACTATTCAACCGTTTCAAAATGATTAATGTTGGATACTATATCCTGGTTGTGTCTACTCTGTGAATAAAACATTGTAGACTCATTAAGTGCAGTATTATTATTATTTAAATTGAGATAATTAGTTAACTTCTACTGGGACCCCTCTCCTCTTAGTACTTAACATGACCCAGGTCCCAGTGACTTCTCTTGGGTAAAACCCCCCCTTCTGTACCCCAATATGTAAAGTTAGCAGTAAGCACTGACTCTTATGGGCATTATAATAAATAAATACTGACTGTGTAAACACACACTGTCTTAGTTGCTGTCACGGTCGGCCTGGGTTTGAAATTAAATAAAAATTCAACATTCACGTGATGATGACCGTTGTTGGCTTGCCCCTCCTCCTCCCAGCCTCGCTCAGTCACGCTAGTAGTCCAGTCCTCCAGGGCCCGTCAATCCAGTGGTATTGTGCGCGGCGTGCACTAGCGCAACCAATGACGGCCCTGTAAGGACTTTGGCCAGCCCTCGCCACGCCGTAGCAAGCAGTGTGACGCGTTACGCGCTGCCAGCCCCGCGCCTACGCTCGCCCCTCGTCGTTGTGTCGAGCCTGGAGAGTCGGAGGAGTGCGTCACTACCATTCTCTTCTTCGTTTCATCTTGCCTGCAGCCTGCATACGGCAAGGGGCAGCGTTACGCACGTAACAAGTACAACTATAAAATAATTCAGGTGAGGAAAGGAAAGAATAAAGATGACCGACTGTCACTGTCCGTCCTATTACACCTGCAATCATTGCACTGTGCACAAGTGTTACACTACTACACACTCTTTAAGTGCCCAGACTCCGACACTCATTGTGCAACACTACTACACACTCTTTAAGTGCCCAGACTCCGAGACTCGTTTTGCACTCTGCCATTAGTTAGGATCTATGGCTATGCACTTACTTCATTGAAATTCTAATACCCATTCTGCATGAGTATGAGTTTGCTCAAAGTCAATTAGAGTTCGAGATGTGAGTTAAGAGCGAGCACTCCGTCTTAAGGCAGTGGGCAGTCATGTTTCCCTCCAAACCTTTCCTCAAACCATGGGACGATCCTAGAGAAGAGATGTCTCAGTGGGGGCAGCCCAGTGCTGGATGGATGGGTACACTGCGAACAGTGCCATTTGGATGGATTGTTAGCTAAAGGAATAGAGATTTGTGTCAGTTTTCTCTGAATGACGATTGTAAGGACAAGATGTTGCTGTATGCTGTAATAAATACGTTTGATTATCAAGATTGCTTTTGTGATCTTTAGACAACTGTGATATTGAAAGAAATATTGGCATTACTGCAAGCTGACATGTGGACACCCAAACATTAATCTATATTTGAGTAAGGGTTGGTGGCTCCTGGTAATTTCAAGGGCAGCATCAGTCTTGTTGGGAATCAATCTTGTTGTTGGATCAAAACAAAACGACGGTGAGATGTTTCAAAGTTGAGAGGTTACCTGTGATGATATGTAAATGCCAAGGGTGCAGTCTTTTGTGTAGTGGTGGAAATTAATAGAAACCGAAATTCATTGTGATTGTGAACAAAAACACTGTACAAATTCCATGTGGTACTCCTGCGTGTAAGAGGATACCCTCAGCTATTTTATGTGAGAAGTAAAATTAGCATTGTCGGAGCAAATACTATTCTGGGTGGGTGGGCTAAGACAGAGTTATTCCTCGACTGAGCTGGCATGTTATGCAGGGGTGATATAATTAGGCGTGGACTGTTTTTGGCAGTTGCAGGTTGTTCAAGGGGAAATTGGGAATTCAGCAGTAACTTGTCAACTTGAAAGTCTGGTGACTCATGACTGAGGGGTTTCTGGCAGTAGAGGGACAGACCCCAGCTTTTAATCCAATCCAGCTGAACAGGAAAACCACCTTTTGAAGTCTAAGCGCTTAGCGTGTGCGTGGGGGCCCGGGCGCGCTGTGGCGAGTGAGTCTGGCGCGCTGGCAGAGAGCAGAGCGCGCGGATAGCACCTCAGAGCGCGCAGAGTCCTCCAGTGCCTGCTGCTCCACAACACCAACCGTTATGAGGCTGGGGATTGCCATTCAAACCTCCCAACGTGAGTCACCAGAGGGGACCTTGGCATACATCAGGGCAGGGCGCACAGTGAAAGAGCAAGTTAGTACCTCGTCAGGAGTGTATGATCATAAATGCTTTACACACTGCCTCTGAGATAAGCCTAGCTACTCGTGCTACGTTACCACAGGGTTGAGCAGGGGTTATTAAAGGGTGTAGCCCCCTTACTCTGACTTAGGAAGAAGGGTCCCCACTTGGACAGTGACCAGCCATTGACAACTAGAGACCCCCATTTCTAACAAACAACCATTCCGATTTTGAGAGGAGTAAACATCTCAATGCCCATTAGATTCCCCATGTTAGACTAATGTTCTGATTTGTTACCTTTGCCTCAAATTGTAAAGCGCTCTGATATCCTTTGGGATCAATTTGCTCTATAGAAAACTTTATAAATATCTAAATGTAACTTTCATGATCAAGGTAACTGTTAGCAGCAATACTACGTGTCTCTCCTCGGAGACTCAGACATCTTTCAAGTGCTCACTGCCCTTTTTCCCCAGCACCCCCCCTCCCCACCCCCCTCAAGGGGCGGCAATCTGAGGGGTAGCCCCGGGCGCCACAAGCTCTAGCTATGCCCCTGTGTGAGAGAAATATTACAACACAAGGATATTTTAAAAATATCACTGTGTTTGGCTTTAGTTTTGTATAACGAGTTAACCTGTTTTGTTTATAGAAATTATTTTTCATGTGTTTTGGTATGTGCTGCAACTAGTATAGACGTCAATAAGCATCGGCATTGTAAAACTGGGCTTAACCCCCCAATAATGCTCGGAGTCCGGTCTCGTTCTAAGTATTTATTCCCGGAGTGCCGGGGCTTGCGTGCACACACGAAGGCTTCGGGCACCACACAAAATGGCCGCCTTTCGGTTCCGGTGGGGGACTTCCGGATCCGGCGCCTGCCAGCAACAACTAGAGCGTCGCCACATATCTCCCCCCTTTATGCAATCAACACATGAATAGAAATAAACAGTCTTACTTAATGTCCATATCAAAGTCCTCGAACCTCTTGGGAGTTCTCATGATTCTTCCTGCTCTCGTTCTCACCACTCCCTCTACCTTCTCGCCTCCTTGCGAGCCTGGCATGGCGGTCATTCCTCGCGCTTCCGCTCCTTCACCTTCTCCATCGTATCTCTCTTCCCCCTTTCCTTTCCAGTTCGTATTTCCCTCTCTCTATCTCTCTCTCTCTCTCTCTCTCTGTTGCTCCCGCCGTACGTGTTCTCTTCCTCCTCCACTTGCTGTATCCCTCCTTCTACTTGCTCTTGTCTCCATCCTCTACCTTCCTCGTTCTCCATCTCCGTATGTCCTTCCATACCTTCTTCCGCTCCTGTGGTCCATTTCAGTATTTTGCTGCATTTGGCCATCCTGTCCTGCGACCATACCTTGCCGTCACTGAGTAATGCTGACCGGGCATATGGTTCCACTACCTGCAAGGGTGGTGTGAACTTGCTCTCTCCTTTCCTCCTCATGGTTGCCACCTTCACTCTCACCCAGTCGCCTTTCTCTAGTGACACCCCTTGCACATTTTGTCTCTTATTGAATTGTTCTGTGTAGGTCTCTTGTGCTTTCTCTAGATTCCTCCTTACTATTGCTGGTGACCATTTGCTCTGCACCACCATCTGCCTCCAAGCAACGTTGTCTTTGGTAAACGGCTCTCTACCCCTCAACACTTTAAAGGGGCTGTAGCCTGTGCTGCCTGGAGTAATGCCGTAGGCCCATAGCATCTTGGGTAATTCTTTCTCCCAATCTAGTCCATCATTTATGGCTGCTTGGATTGTTCCCATTATAACTCGATTGAAACGTTCCACAAGCCCGTTTCCAGCTGGGTGGTATATGGGAGTGTGCTTGACCTCTATTCCATTCCTTGACATGAAGGCCTCCCATTAGGCTGAGACGAACTGTGGCCCATTGTCGCACGTAATCACCTTGGGGATGCCTTCCTTTGTGAATACGGTGTTCAAGAACGTTATCACCGCTTCGGAGTCCACTGTGTTCTTCACTTCTACCTCCGGCCACTTGGAGTACCTGTCCATCAACACTATAGCATACTTCTGTACTCCTTCCATGTTCAGGATCGGTCCAATGATGTCGATGGACACCATTTCCCATGGTCCTCCAGGCATGGGGAACTTCCCTAACTGTGGCCTCAGCATGACCTGGGACTTGTCTGCCTTGGAGCATGAGTCACATCGTCTCACATATCTTTCTACCTGAGCGTCTATTGCTGGCCACCAGTACGCCTGTCTCGCTAGGGCTTTGGTCTTCGTGATCCCTTGGTGTCCTTCATGCAACAACGCCATCAAGTGTTCAATGAGACCCCGGGGGGGATGACTTTGTCTCCCCTGAGTAGGAACTGGGGATCCTCCCCCAGTGACAGCTCCTCTCTCACTTCCCAGTATCTCCTCAAGTCCTCTTTTAGGTGCCTCTTCTCCGGCCATCCGTGGATGACATATCCTTTGACCGCCTCTAAATCCTCGTCTTGTCTGTAGGCCTCTGCCCATTCCTGCGCACTGATCACTTGCTCCAGGTCCTGCACGGTCGCTACCATGTAGCCTTCCCATCCCGGCTTTTTCTGTTCCTCCGCTCCTTCCTTGGCTGCCGCCCGACTCAGGTAGTCTGCTACTTTGTACTGGGGCCCCGGTATGTACTCCACCTCGTACACAAAGTCTTATAGCCTCAGTGTAATCTTTGCTATTCTCGGGGTGGCATGCGCATGTCCACTGGACGTCAGAACCTTAACCAGGGGTTTGTGGTCTGTGCGGACCAAGAACTTAGCTCCCCATAGGTATTGGCGGAAGCGTTCCATCGCCCACACCACGGCTAGCATCTCTTTTTCGATGACGCTAAACTTCTCTTCGTTTGGGGCCAGGGATCTGGATGCGAAGCTGACTGTTGTTAGCTCTCCCTTGTCAGTTATTTGCATTAGCACTGCTCCTAGGCCCCTATCGCTGGCATCGGTGGTAAGTATGGAATCTGCAGCCGGGTCAAATCCTTCAAGTGGAATGGCTTCGCCCATTTCTCGCTTTAAGGTGTCGAACTCCTCCTGCTCCTCTTTGGTCCATTTGAACCCGTTCCTCTCCTTCAGCAACTGGCGTAGGCAGTGCGTCTTGGTGGCAAAGTTGGGGATGAATTTAATATAGAACTCGGCCATTCCCAGGAATGACCGGACATCTTCCTTTTTTTATGGGGCAGGTGCATTCTGGATCGCCTCCATGTTGGCTCTCTTCGGCTTGATCCCCTTCTCGCTGACTTCATGACCCAGGTAGGTGACTGAGGGGACCCCAAATTTACATTTTTTCCATTCCGCGGTGAGTCCGTTTTCTTGTAACATGCGTAGCACCGTGTGTAGTTTCTCGTTATGCTCTTGTTGGGATTTCCCCATTACGAGGATATCATCTTGGAAAAACTGAACTCCATCCACCTTTTGGAAGAGTCTGTGCATCAGTTTCTGAAACACCGCGGCCGCAGAGGCCAGTCCAAACGGCATTCTCACGAACTTGTAACACCCAAAAGGTGTTATGAAGGATGTTAGATGGTCGCTGGATGGATGAAGTTTCACCTGGTGGTAAGCCGATGACAGGTCTATTGTCGAGAACCACTTTACTCCTTTTGTCAAGGACAGCATCTCATTGATACGTGGGAGTGGGAATTTGTCTACTAAAATGTTTTTGTTAAGCTCCCTGAGGTCTACACATAACCTCACTTTCCCATTTGGTTTTTGGGCTACCACTAAAGGCGATAGCCATTCCGCACTCTCTATGGCTTGTATCACCCCGCTTTTCTCCAATCTGTCAAGTTCCTCTTGCACTGCCTCTCTGCAGCGTAAAGGTATGTTTCGGACTTTGTCGATGACAGGCTTCGCTCCTTCCTTTAACCTTATTACGTGCTTAAACTTGGTCAGTTCTCCTATCTGCCCACTGAAGACTTTTGAAAATTCTCGGTGCCACGCCTCCCCTTCCTGTCCTCTTTCCATGTTCATCAGCAGCACCTTTTCGATGCCTCCTGGATTCAACTGGATTCCCAAGGCGCCTTGATCCTTCCAGCTGAGTACCGATGGTCCTTTTTCTGCTACATACAGTTTGCAGTTAGCTTGTCTTCCCTTGAATTCGAACAGCAATGGGCAATAGCCCAGCATGGGTATCCTCTGTCCCGTGTAGGTGACTGGTCTCACGTCCATGGGACGTAGTTTCTCCTTGACTTCCGACCTGAACTTATCTTCCCACACCTGTCTTTGAACAATCGTGATGGGGGCTCATGAGTCTGCTATTATTTCAATCGCTACTCCTCCCATGTGCATGTTGAGTCTCGGTTTGTCCGTTTCTTTGCATCCCACTTCCAAGACTTGGACATCGATGTAGAGGAGTTCCTCCAGCTCACCTTCCTCTTCTTGCGTTTCTTCTTCTTCCTGGCCTCCTTGGTCTATGTATCTGACTGCGGCTCCCTTGGACTTTCTTCGACACACTTTCTCGTAATGTCCGAATACACCGCAGAACGCGCACTTCGCCCTGAACGCTGGGCATATTTTGTCGTTGCCCAAGTGCGATCCGCTTCCACATCTGTAGCAGCTAGGTCTTCCTCCTCTGCTTGTCTTCGGGTTTGCTCCCCCAGTTTGTTGGCTTCTCCTGGAGTCTGGCCCCTTTGGTGGTTCTCGTTGCCACGATTTGTCCCCTTTGTTGTGCATCATGACCTTGCAGACTGTTTGCGTGCTTCCGCTGTCTTTTCTGGCTGCCTGTGCACATCGTTTTGACATCTCCGCCTTCTTCACCAAGGCCCATACCTCCTTTAGGGGAGCGTCCCCGTTTACCCACAGTTTTTCTTGAACATGTGTGTTCGTCGTATGCATTATGATTTGATCCCTTACCAACTCGTCGTGGAGGGTCCCGAATTTGCAAGTGAGAGCTAATTTCTGCAACGCCGCTATGTATTCATCCACTGTCTCTCCATTTCCTTGTTTTCTCTGGAAGAAGTTGTGTCTGTCAATGGCCACGCAAACCACTGGCCTGTAGTGTGCGTCCAGGTCCTCTATGACATGTCTGAATACATCCGTATCGGTTGCGTCCCTTGGCCCTTTGACTATGGTGTCAAATACTCTCAGACCCTCCGGGCCCAAATTGTGTAAAAGTATCTTTCTTCTTCTCGGGCTCGTGTACGCAGCCTCACTTTCGTCTTCTAAAGCTTCCAAATAATTCAGGAAGTATTGCTTCCAATCCTCCCAAGGCATCGTGGGATCTCCCCTCTTTGGAAGGAAAGGTACCATGTGGGTTAGGGAAGTGGATGGTGTCGCCATCCTGCTGTTGCCCCTCGGGACTGCCTGGGCGGGAATTGCGTGGTTGGGCGGGCTGCCTGGCGCTTGTCTTGTATCTCCGTTCTCTTCGTCGTTCTCTCTACTGCCTGTGCCCTCTGCAGTCCCCTGTGACGCTGAATTCTCTTGTGGCCTACCTCTGGTTGCAATGCTTGGCCCTGCAACTTGCCCCCTCTGCTCCGCCAGCTTGCCGTGGCTGTGGGGTAGGTATGCCTGGTCCGTGCTTTCTTCCCTTGGCCGCGTCTAGTGATCGACTGCCCGTGTCGACACTGTGCCTCACGTTGTGGGCCCCTTCCCCGCGCTCACCCGCTGCTTGTACCTGGGTAAGCAGTGTCCAGGCTCTCGCTGACGCCTTGAGGATTAGGTTGTGCGTCTCGTAAATAGCGTGGTGTCGCAGGTACTGAGCTTGCGTTGGGCCAATTCGCCCCCTCTCGCGTAGTGTCGCAGGTACTGAGCTTGCGTTGGGCCGATTCGCCGCCTCTCGCCCTCTGCCGCGCTCCGAGAATGGCGCCTGATGATCTGTGCTGGGCGGTCCGATGGGTTCGTTTTCGGGTTTTTTTTCGATGTATTTATTGGTTTTTTTTTTTCGTGCCGCTGTTGTTAATGCAGGCTCAAGTCCCGCCTTGTCGCCATTGTAAAACTGGGCTCAACCCCCCCAATAATGCTCGGAGTCAGGTCTCGTTCTAAGTATTTATTCCCGGAGCGCCGGGGCTTGCGTGCACACACGAAGGCTTCGGGCACCACACAAAATGGCCGCCTTCCGGTTCCGGTGGGGGACTTCCGGATCCGGCGCCTGCCAGCAACAACTAGAGCGTCGCCACAGGCATGTATTACCTTTAGCCCCGCCCCCAGCCCTGCCCACTCGCCACATTTAAAAGAGTACTTGCACTATCTTGTACCCATTTAAAGCACTTCTGGCTCCGTGACTTATCTGATTCATTCTCCCCCTACTGATTACCCTTGGAAGCCGAATACACCTCTGCTTCTCTCCCCCCCCCCCCACCCCCTCCCCACACACACACCTCCTTACAACTTATTTAGAAGATATATGTATCACATTTTCAGGAAAAAAGTCAAGAATACTGTGAACTAATGCCATCAAACACCCCTCCTCCCCTAAAAGACATCCTGAGCCCCTTCAGTACATAAATGGCATCACGACCTGCTCAGGCGCACTGCCTGGACTGAAAGGAGGCGCGCGCCAGGACTGACGCGGCCATTAGCAGGGAGGGGCCACTACAGCTGTTCGTAGCGACGACCTGTTGACTGGGCGCCGATTGATCAGCACAGGGATATAATTGAAAATCAGGACAGCTTGGTTTGTGCACAATGCTAATTATTCACATAGCAAACTGCATATTGAATGCACATGGGAACTGCGCTGTTTGCTGTGCTATTTTTTATTTTGTATTTTTCTGTGCTTGTTGCTTTCTAACTGCATTAATAAAAAAAGGTTCATCAGAGGCAAGTGATTTTCTATTTGCAGGACGCATGGCTGAATTCAAGACAATAAGCAGTATCTGAGCGAGCAGGAAGGCGCGTCAATCGTTTATGCGGCCCGGGAGAATGCCGGACCTACATTTCAGTATCTGGTGCCATCTAGTGGTGTGTGCCATGTTAACTGCAACACATAAACCGTGGAGGCTCAAATGACCCTCCCCTTCTGACACACCATGAAAATAAATAATCGTGTAGCAACTGAATCTGGAGGCTACTTCAAAACATGTCAGAGAAGTTCTGGGATGTTTCTCTAAAGGGCACAAATCGTGGTGTGCACTGTTGAATGCAGGAGATCACCTGAGAAGTGTAGTCTAAGGAACATGAAAGTTGTAGTAAATACTCTCCTGGGAATTGGCCGTGAGACGGCCCACACAGCAAACATATGTACTATTTTGTGACCGGTTTAGTGGTTTAAATATTTATTTGCCTGCACTACTATGAAAACGACGTTCAGGAGATGTTGCCTGAGCCTCCATGACCATGGTCTTTTATCTTGGAGTGCATTAACATTCCCAACTCCGATGCTCAACCTACCGAGATCCCCTCAGTGAGAGGAAATGGCGAGTTTGAGAGTATGAGGCTGTGAAGGAGTTAAGTATGAAATGCCTTCCACCCCGGGTGCATGTGTCTCCAAGCAACTTCCAGAGTCAGAGATGTAAGTCCTTAATCTTTCTTGAAAGTGCATTAGTGCCAATATAGAGTTAGGTAGAGTATAGAGTCTGTCCAGGTCTGGATTCCCAACTTTGAGATCTTGGCAGGTCAGCAGTTCCTCGTCCCTTCTAAAGAGAAAATGTAGGGTACCAATTTAGCTAGGAACATCTTCTGAATGTGTGTCGAACTGTATATCCAAGCTAGAGTTATTATCCAATTTCCAAGTTTGGAATATCATGAAAGGAAATCTGATATTTTTCCACAGGCAAGGAAAAGTGTTGTTTAAAATCCAGCCTACAGTGAAGTTGCCTCTGTTCCTTGGCCGCTCATCTAGTAAGACAGACGATCCAGCCTTTTGAGATTTAATGATCACGATAAAAAAGTGCCAAAAAGCTAGATTGTTTAACCATAAAAAATATTCTGAGCCATTAAAACACATCATGCTTGCAGGCCTTTCATTTTCTCTAATCTTATCTTCAAAGTGTGAGAGTCATTGTACATCACTGATGCAGGCGGCCACAATGGGTTTTGAAACTGGATTTTCGCCTGCTCTGCTCCCTTGTCTTTAAGTCTCAGCCACTGTAATAAGGCCATTAATAATGCATTACATTTGGCAAGCTACGCCCTGCATCCAAATCCAGGACTAAAAATTCCACTGAATCCTGTATGGTCCTCAAAAGTCTAAGAAGTGAAAAGCAGAAATCATAATGCAAGGCAGTTCTCCAAACATCTGCCTCCCATACCCCAACCGGCAGGTCTTATTATAACCGAAGTGCTAATCTTCTGAATCATTCAATTCTGATACAATACTGATTAACACCAACATTTTATTGTTCACACTTGTTATTAACATATAATTGGAATCGGAATTTCTTCAAAACACCCTTTAACACCATAGCCACAGCTTGAAATTGATTTTTCTTTATCTTTTACTCTCATCTTTAAAAAAGAAATAGTTTCTTAAGTTTTTGGAGTAATAAAACCCAAATGGGAGACACTAAAGAAGGTGGAAAAAGAAAGAACTCTGTGGAATCTTAATAATGTAGATGTATATCAAATACAAATGTAGATGTATCATGCATGCACCCTTCCCACTTATCATAATCAGTCACTTGTTCAAGATGATCCACCCACCCCAACCTTCCCCATCACTTATACATTTGGATATATTCACTTGGAGTTAGTATAAAACCTCATTCCCTTCAGGATCTAGAGACTTTTAAGGTCTTTCCAAATTGCGTCATGGGAACTGAGCTTTGATATTTTCTGTGCAAATCCATAGAGAAATCAAATTAGAGCACATTATTATAGATGCACGTAAATACATAAATATCAGTAAATGTTCATTTTGTATTTATAGACAGTTTCTGGCCTTGTATTTTTATCATCTGCCCATGACACAAACCAATGCCGGACCTGAGGGGAGGTGTTTGTAAGAATATACATTTATTCACGTCCCCAGTGCCCCAAATATCTACACAGCTGTGAAGTGTACAAAATACTTTTTATTTAGAGACACTCCTAAATAAACCATAAAAATGATTGAAATGTACTCGGATCTAAGTCGATGATCCTGAGTGTGGCTGAGTTGAGATTGGGGAGAGGGCGGGAAAGGATTGCCTCGCAGATGCATATTTTCTCTATAAAACACACTCTGAATGTAAAGAGCTTAAGGATCTGACAGTAGCCCTCCATGGTTCTCCACCATCAGGATGTGGGAAAAAATGCTGAGTTAGGATGCGATCCTGCCTGGCCAATTTTTAATTCATAAACCGGTATAGGTGATGTGCTGCGCTAAACCACAGGCTGTAATAGCCTTTCTGCTGCTGTATTCTTTGCCCACAAACTTTCATTGCAAGTATGGGCATCAACATTCTCCCACTTGCCATTGGGGCACAGTGCTGCCTTCTCCAGTTCAGGAGATCGCTCCTCCGTTTAGGAGATCCCTACTTAGACAGAGCTCTCAGATTTGCCAAGTCTATGAACAAGAAGCTCATCCTTTCCATGTTTCTGCATTCTTGGACTTGTAGCCTTGATTCTATGATGGGATAAAGTTGACTCAAGTCCCCCAGAGTGCCAAGCCAGAACCTTGACTTCATGAGCTACTCACGAAGGGATGTGTCAACCTTTAGACTTTCTTGGGACTCATCGGCGCTCCAGGCTCTTCCATGTGGGCCTCATGGCCTAGTTGTCCTCATTCAGCCAATTAGAACAAGTGAGCAGAAAAGGGAGAGGAGAATGCTTGGATCACTTAGCTGTAAGCTTCATTACTCTGAGTCATAGTCTTTCTCATACCAGTGCTCGCAGCATGAGCTTCACAGTCTCATTGGGGCCCAGAATTAATCTATATAAGAAAATATTGTTTTCTGCATTGGCGATCAGAAATCTAATCAGCGATTTGGTCCCCACCCTACTGAATCGCAGCAAGGGACATGTGCATATCCCACGATTAGGGAGGATAGGAATCAAATGCTGGAATAGGTGCACCTACAAAACCAGAGTCATTCCACATAACCTCCCACCATCCCGCTCCGGGATCTAATTCGGGTACGACCCCAAACATAGCTAGATGAGTGGATACATTCACTATAGGAGTCGGCTATGGACAGGGTAAATTCCTCACAAAGGAGGAGATGATGGAGGAATTTTGGCTGCCCGTCTCACAGTTTCTCATTTATGATCAAGGAATAATAAATGAAGTTTGGGGAAACGTAGTTGATGAACTTCAAACGCACAAAGCCTTACAACTTCTATTTACTATGGGGAGTGGCAGTAGACTAGTATTTTGGTTTTATAGGTCCTTGATCCATGTGCTTTGAGGTGACATGGAACCCACCGGGGCCAAGTGGGAGGTTTGCGTAAACTGGGATCTGACGGACAGAGTGGGAGAGGGCTAAAACATACACTCAAAAAGTTCCTCACAATGCTAGTCTTACATATACGCAGTTTAATTACCCACATGTGACATATTTAACACCTAAAATGTGTCAATGTTGTAACCTAAATTATACTGATTTCATACTCATGGTATGGGATTGTGTGTTAATCACTGAGTTTTGAAGGAGTGTCATAGAGGCACTAACTGAGACACTTGGGAGAGAGATCCACTGTGTGACTGAGGTACGCTTGTTAGGGATCACACCTCAGCCAAAAGCAAAGAGAGCAAGTAACAGCTTCATAGACTCGGCCTTCACCCTAGCTAAAAGGTGCATCGCCATGCTCTGAAAGACGGATCAGGCACTGACTGATGACTGGAAAAGAGATGTTCATAAATGGGCTCACACGGAACACTTATGGGCTTATTTACAAGCCCCTTGCATCGCTGGTGCGTCACTTTTAACATGGGAAATAACCCCCTTCGTTTTAAAACGAGGAAAGTAAGGGGTGCAGGAAATACCCGATCACAGAGGTCTGAGGGAAGATATTAACAGCTTTTGGGCACCCAGTTTCGAAACAGAACTTGCTCTATCCCAATTAGTGAAAACTAAACTGAGATTTTAAGAGCAGAAGGCATGTGAGCGGATTACACAGAGAGGGCCCAGGTAAATGCACAATGGATTGTAAGAGACTAAATACTGGTTACTGTTTTGTTATTTGTTGTTTTATTGTTAACTCGGTTTGAAAAGTTTAGAACAGACATGTAAACTTTGAATGGGGTTTTGACCACGATGCCTCATCAGATAGCATATTGAATTGCATGATAAGGACACAGTACTCTGAGGGAATATACATGTAGTTAGATTACTGACCGGGTGACCCACAGCTTGTAAAGGAGATGGCTGATATCAAATTAGATGTGAATTGTGATGTATATATGTTTATAATGCACTGCTTGTACGAAATAATCGGCATGAAAACGCAATAAACAGATGCTAAAAATAAAATATGAAACTCTTTTATTCCCTCCTCATATTGCTATTACCTCCCTTCCTGTGTGTGGCTCTATTTTTAGGGACTAGTTGCTTCAGTGGCCTGTGTGTCTTGTGCAGGCTGTGACCTTTCTGGGACTATTGCCCCTTGGCGGCCGCACTCTCTGGGATTGTGAGGCCTTGAGCGAGTTATATCCTGAACACCTTCTCTAGGTACCTGGGCTTCATATGTCTTAGATGGACTGTACCTTTGGTCAGATGGCGTTCCTTTGGCTGCCACTGTTATTGATGGGCTAGGGGTCATTAGTTGAACTGAGATTTCCATCTGCTAGTTGTTACTTTACATGTTTTTTCCTGGTCAGTGTCCTTTTCATGGGTATTCCTGGCTGCAACACTGGGTGGGCGACGTTTCCCACAATGTGTTTTTGAAGGACATTGTTTCTGGACACTGGTGATTTATTGGAGGGGGGTACACTGCCTGCATATCAGCACAAGTTCTCCCAAGTGCCTCCTGGTTGGTGCAATCCATAGTAATTGAAGCACTCACAAGGTAGAAAGAGTTCTTTATTAGTGTTACCATAGCCATTGCTGGCATCCCAGGACATGTGCTTCCTGCGCATTGCCGTTCATCAGTAGAGTGTCCCCTCTGTAATTGTTGGCCTCGCCGTAGAGCTCTTTGGCTGGCGATTCATGGGCTGCACCTCCATGCCTGGACTGGTACTTTACATGAGAAACAGCAGCATTGTAAAGACCCCCAATCCTCAGATGCTCATCACAGACTCTGCTAACACTGATGGTGACCATGGTCTGCTTGTGAGGACTTCAAACTCCGATGAACTGAAACAAACAGATTGCACTTAAGAAGGCCACTCCTGATATGCCTTCCCTGTAATTGTTAGGCTACTCCTGGAGCTGTTTTGTCTGACGGGTCTTGGGGCGCTGTGCTTTCCTTTGCATGAGAAACTAGAAGCAGCTTTCGAAGCATCCCAAAACTCAGATGCCTAGCACTGGCTGTGCTAACTTATCTGGTGAACACTTTTTACTTGTGAGTATTGTTGAGTTACAGCATCCAGGGTACCCTTGGGAGAACTGGTGTAGATATGCCGGCATTGAACTCCTCAAATCAGTAACTGTTTCTGTATAATATGTGTATGTGGACCATCCGATTTGGAAGGTAAGCATCTTTTGGGATCGATTGTTTGACAGAAACTGTACCTGGTAGGGCTGTACCCCAGGCTTAGCTTTGGCCATTTAGCAAGGTGTCTGGGTGGGCTCATCCTGGGGTAGGTGCTGGACTTTGACTAGTGATATCCATTGGAAAATGCTGTCTCTGGCCATTTGTATCCTTACAACTACATTGTCGCAGAACTGTGGAATTCTTCGTTGCCTTGAAAAGCTATGTCTCAGAATTTAGAAAGATAGTTGCAGATTTGCCGTGCAAACACATCAGTCTTTTATTTTCCATTTACAGTTTTACAATGCTATGTCTGATATAATGCTATCCACGCCAAATAAAAATAAATAACTATGATTCCCACAAATACGATTTTGTAGTTTTACATTTTTTTTCTTTTAGGAAGAACAGAGTATCACCGAAACTAAATGTTGGAAGAAAAGACTACTGGAAACAGCACAAGCCACAGAAATGGTGAGAACGCAGTTTTATTTGAGAAAAATTTAACTAAGGGGTGCTGTTTTGTTGCACTTTCACTACAAATTTCTCTATCAAGTGACACCGGATACTCATTCAGAAATATGCGTAGGAAAAGCCTACATACTTGCACTTACTAGCAGTCTTCCTTAATGAATCTTAGGGTACTCTAACATCTAGTGGCATGAATGGACTGTGTTTGTGTTTAGTAGAGCTTTGGGTGCCCTGCACTATGGACACAGGCATCCAGGGTTTGGTGATGTCCAGGCTCAACCCCTCCACACATGCATGGGCACCCTTTGAGTCGTTTTCGTTTTCTTCTCATCAGTGTGGGTTGGAACCCCTTTCTCAAAGAACAAACTCTTTATTTTTTCAGATCCATTTTTGTTCTTTTCTTCAATTTTGTTTACCTCTTGTAGCTTCTGCCTTACTACTCTTTTTGAAAGCCATGCACATGCCATGGCTATTTTTTGCACTGACCAGATCCGCGAAATCAGTTAACCGATGTATCTATGTACTCGATGTGAGGTGCCCCTGGAGCGACCTGGTGGGCATTTATAGTGAAGTTAACCCCGTCTCTGGTTTGGCAGTGGCTTCAAGAGGTGATAACGGGTGTGCAACTAGAGTGCCACTGTTCTCACCGAGCACCTACTCTGTCAGTGCGGCAGGAAATCATGCATCTAAGGGCACTCAGCTCCCTTGTGGCGGTCACCCTCACTGGCCCAGTGTGAGCAGTGCTGGTAACCAAAGGAGGATGCTTGAGCAGAGCTGTAAAGTAGTCCAGCAGGCACAGTGACACCAGCACAACTAAAAGATAGCTGTATTTTGCTACCAACGCTAGCAAACTGACTGGGCCATTTCCTTGCTTGCATGAGCACGCATGGCACACTTGCCACACCACTAGGATGGTGAAAGAGTCCAGATACTCCACCATTTCTCTCCTTCAGCCTAGTGTCAGATGACCTGTTTTAGAGGGATCAGGTTGTCAAAGTCCAGATCAAGGGTACCAAATGTGTGAGAGGTAAGTGCCTTTGGTTCGAGTCCCATTCTGCATCGGGGACAGTGCCACAGCTTAGTAAGAAAGATTTTGGGGGGCGGGGGTTGGATCTTAAATTTCCCAAATAAAAAAGCTATGGACTGAAGGGTGCAAGGGTGTGATGACCAAGATTCGGGATGGACTGTTTCTATGAGAACAGGGTAAATACTGATTTGCATAAGATGATCCTCTGTTTAGAGTGGCACAGTGAGCGTAAAGCAATGGGTTGGAATGCTACCCTGAGCAATTGCCATTTGTTTGCAACCATTCATCCTATCACCTTTTGGGTCTCTGATTGCCATTCGTATGCTTATCAACTTGAGACTGGCGCAGCTTGCCAAGCCTATTACTGCCAGCGTTTGTGCATTCCAAAAGGTAGTACATTTGCACCCATGAAAGGAGTACTTCTGTGTGTACAGATTTACAACTTTTTTTGTAAACTACTCACTATACACATTTAGGATCCTGATTCAAAAACTTTACATGTTAAAACCTCTTAGTGAAATGAGAAAAACCGACACAGGTCTTGCAGACCAGACTTAGGGCCCCCAGACCTACCTCTCAAGCCAAGAAGGCGTTTGAGGGTTGTAAATATATTTTTGACTGCACTCACATCTGTTCGTCTCTGCTACAAGAAGCTTCGATTATAGAATTCTCACATTGGTTCATGTGGGCAGGGCTCCATCTTTCTAGTCCTCACCTTTTACAAATGATTTTGTCTGGTGACTGATTGCTCCATGTATTAAGTCCGAGCCTCAAATAGAGAGGACACACTGGTATATTAATAGGGCGAGCAAAGCTATAGATGAGCCATCCATGGCTAATGCTTTGCTCTAAGAGTCCATGCATTGTCATATAAACGTTTGGGATATAAATAGTGCAACAAACATATAAAAATATGATATAATCTCTTCAAAATACCAAAAAAGTGTATTTCTTTAGCATGCCAAAGGCTTTCACCTTAGTACATCAGGTTATATTACTGCTTAGACAGACATTTATTAGAGGTTTTTAGAAGCATTCGTGGCTCGCCCCCACAGCGATAATGCCATTATCAAATTAAGAGGCTAGTCAGTAGTCATGTAAACCGTAAACATGGCCTAATTCTTATTATAAATGGAGCAACATAATCTATTAAATCAAACATAAGAGGTGTTTGTACCTTGCACATCCTGAACTCTAGTACATAAAAGTGTGCTCATGTAGAACGATCCGAGATCTGTTTGCCGGGGACACCTTCAAAACCTTTGCTCAATGCAAGGAGGAGTTCTGACTCCCAGAGGGAGCTAGGCTCCAGTATGCTCACCTTCGACACTGGATGTCCACGCCTGATAGGCAACAAGCCGCCACCCGCCCATTCACCCCCTTTGAGCGTCTGGTACGATCCTTTGATGACTCGAAGGGACTAATCTCTCAGACCTACCAGATTCTGCAATATCCCCCGCTGGTAACCACCCACCCATACCAACACCAATGGCAGTCGGCATCTCCCACTGAAATTACGCCTGCTCAGTGGAGCCATTTAGGCGGGACATACCGAAGGTCTATCGCAGTACATCACAACGAGAATCCGCGTACAAGATCATGACACAGTGGTATTTTACACCCTCTCGATTGCACAGGATGTTCCCCACTGCCTCCCCGCTGTGCTGGAGATGCACGAGTGCCCCGGGGGACTTTATTCACATCTAGTGGGCGTGTCTGCTCCTGACCCTACTCTGGAAGGAGGTTCTTAGTCATATTAAAGAGGTACTTGGCTCCCCCCTGCCTGAATCCACAGCCACAATTCTTCTAGGCCTTAAGCCCGACAACCTGAGAGCGCTCACCCGTAGTGATTGGTACATTGCTCTCCACAAGCTAGAGGCCGCTAAATAACTTATTGCACTATAATGGAAAAGAGCAACCCCCCCTATTGCGCTTGGTTCGTGCACTTAAGGCACGTAATGACTATGGAACTCTTTACAGCGCACCTACAGTCATGTGACACCCGCTTTACCAAAATATGGCAACCATTGGTTAACTATCTCCGTAAAGTAGCGCACGCACGTCTCCTGCCTCCGAAACTCCGGGCTCTAAGCCTCTTTAAAGACGCTGCAACCCCACCTGAACTCGACAGACTGATTGTATAACCACACTGGCCCTACCCCTTTCTTCACATGGTGCATGCTCCAGATGATGACCCGATCAGTGAACACCTTTGCCCCCCTCTGCCCCCCAGCCCGCCACACTCTTTCTCTTCGCCACTGCCTTAACCCCTCACTATTTGTACCTACACGTACAGCGAGTTACCTCCCTCTCTACACTCTGTCCGTCATAGCCCCCTAGTCACAGTTCCCTATCCCCTACTTGACTTTCCTGTCCTCACAACGCTCTCTATTTGTTCGCTTCTCACTGTCCTCCCTTACAGGCTCTTTGACCTCCTTTTTTTTCCTCTCTCTTTTTCTCTCTTCACATCTACTTGTTATGATACTATACATGTTGAATATGGGTCGTGAAATTTCCTCACATTGCAATCCAATGTTATGCCTTTTGCAACACGCAGCCGGCCCGTCAAGGGTTGTAGGCGACATGCTGTGTAAAATTTGCATAGATATGCGTCCCTGAAATAGCACGTGTCTCCCTCAAACAAAGCGGCCGGCCCTAAGTAGGGTTGTGGGCCCTATGCTGTGGATACATATACCCTCTATATGCTTTCCTTATGAAAATAAAACAGATTTACAACAAAAAAGTGTGCTCATATGTGACAATAAAGAAAATGGAGGCTTTGTGAAATAAAATATTGCCCTAGGAACACACAATTTGGACAAGCAAGGAAGCTGGTTTCACATTTTGAAATTCAGCCAGCCGGGGTATCTCTGTCTCTCTCGCTTTTAAATCAGAGGCCACTTTTTTGTCTTTTAATCCTGGCTTGCGATGAGAAAAACCGACACTGAGAAAGCAGACCCAAATCAGGGCCCCCAGCCCGAACTACTAAGCCAATAATGCTTTTTATTAGGGCGTGTCACACCCCAAACACCCACCATCCCCTTAACCCCTTCCATGCTGATGACGGCCCCCGTCCGTCATGCAACATGGTGGGCGTGTGCTGATGACGGTTGGGGGCCGTCATGATCTCGCCCACTCTTTAGAAGTGCCGCACAGGCGCAGAATCGCGGCCGCGCCCAAGGGGTTAAAGCTATGTTCTTGATCAAGTAGGAGTGGGTTTCTGAGTTGTCATTCCACAGTGGCTTTGAGGAAATCTCTCCATCTGGGCACATTATTTCTGAACGAATACACCGGAAGATTGAGCACACATAGCTCTATTACATACCGATTAGATCAGTTTCTGGTCCACCACTAGGTGGCACTTTATGCATAGATTGGTAACTGTGATTGTCCAACACTAATAGTAACGTACCAAGTAAAAGTAGTTTGTCCTAGCCCCCTATCCCTAATAACTGGAGTATGTAGGTAATTTGTTCACATCCATATACAATCATTTTGTGATCTACCTAGGGAAGATATAAATGTCTATGTATAAAGTATTTCACTATACAGATTGCTGTTTCAAGGTTTGCGGAGGCTAGACGCAGAAGATGTTTGCATAATTGATTAATTCCTTAAGTAAAATATTTGCCTTTGATCACACAATTTGGACAGGTAGGGAGCTGGTATTGATTATAGATTGAAAGGAACCCACTTGGGTTTCACAGGATTAGCGAGTGCTCCTTTATCGTCCCCTCCAGCGCGCTTACACTCTCTTCACCTCACATCCCCATGGTGTTGACTTGCAGGCATCAGCATAATCACTGAATCACCAGAGCAAACCAGTCTCCCTAATATTGGCAGATACGGCACAAAGTAGGCCCAAACATTGACAATGCAATAATTTGGCGTTTGCATAGTGAAAAAAGCTGTTTAGAACTTTGGATAAAGTACGGTTATGCTTACAAATTAAATCAGAAAAACCACTGAAAGTCACAGGTTATGGTCAGCTCTGTAAACCCTAACTCGTAAAAACAGTCATACAAACCTTAACTCACCCACAAACTACAGTGCTGATGACCTAACTGTTGATGTGACAGTTGCAATTACAAATGTCCTAAATTATTTTATAGGTGAGATTACGTATCACGTTACCCGTAAAACTATCTTTTCAGAGTTATGAATGGTGGACCTAATTTTAGGTGAATTTGTGTTTTAAAAAAATTTCAATTGTGTACATACCTGTACTATAGCTGTGTTTTTTCTAAAGTGCATTTCAGAGGTTCTTTTAAAATGTACATTAAGGGATTATAACCAATCCTAAATGGAACCTCACTTTTACAGAAGTTTTTCTCAGCGAATTTCTGAGTTTCTTGAGGCTATGCTAGATCCAACTTCTATGGAACTATTCCCTTCTGCATTGTGCAGCCAGGCTGCTGCTCACTGTGTGTTGTGTTACAGCAAACAAATGATGGACGGAATGCTGACAATGCAAACATTCTCCCCCAGTCAAAAGATCTGGGTTAAATCCATCGTTCTTTTACCCACTACGCCACCCCAGTTTTGGCCCAGCCATATGCAAATCAGCCTGGAACCAATGGGAAACGCGGCTTTTTTGACACTGCTACCCCCACCCACCAAATTTTGCTTACCTTGATGGATGCACATGAAACTCAACATATCAAAAGTAAGCTAAACATAGTGTCTGTCAAGTGTTGTGCAGATCCGTAAAACTGTGCTAAAGTTATTAGCATACACCGCCCCACCTTGTGTCGTAATTGCATTAATCCTGAGATTCTATCACTGGCCTTTATTGGCTAACAGCATTGTCTAATTTCATACATATCCATCAAACAGCACTAAAGGTTTTAGCACAGGAAGGCATTCTTACTTACCTCCCCAATTTAACTTTTCCTCTCCTTTATAGATCTGCATTGAACTTACCATTTCCACAGAAAACTGAACACAATAATTGTCTGCATAGTTTCATGTGATTTGCCGAATTATGTCACAGTTATTAGCAAATGGACAGTTCTTTGTCCCTCTGCCCCCTTTCAACTATGCCCCTACCCCTTGAAAGCTCTGCTCACAACTAAAATTACCAACAACAAGCTAAATGTGCATTTCTCAAACTACTGAACTGATTTACACCAAACCAAGTAAAGGCACTTGCTTGAGTAAAGTTGTAGTTTCATGCAAAGTTTGGTGTAAATTCTATCAGTGTTTTTATGTTTTAATTGCCGTTGATGGAGAACATATTGTGGACAGTTCCAAAATGTACAGTGGGCTTTGGCCCCACTCGTTGCTTACCATTATTTCTCTTCTTCCCAATCCTTGCCTGCTAATTGATTCCTTTCCTTCTTGTGTTTGTCCCTCACCTGGAACATGATTTCTTTACAATCCATTTGATTCAATGCTATATGTCCTTCCCCTGCTCTTTTTCTTTCAGCACACCATAGGAGTGCATGTGATGGTTTGCTCTCTGCCTCGTGTGCTACTTCTATACCAGATACCCGGCACTCTGTGTGGTGTTGCCACGTTGACAGAAACTGACACCACATGAATAGATAACTACTCTTGCAACATCTGTAGAGGAGATGTTGAAAATGTTTCTAAGATTTCCAGAAGAGAGTGACAAAGAAGACAACAAGATAACATAGATGCACCCCATGCCTATCAGTCAATACAACTTTTTTACAACCATAAAAGTATACAATTAGCAGCATATTATTCAATTAAAAAGCATAAACAAGTCAGTGTCATAAAAAATGTGGCACATCTTCTTCATGCCTAAATAACACATTTCCTTTAAATTAGAAGCAACGCATCCTAAAATTGTTAAAATCAAGTACTTCATTCATTTACATCAAGTCCTTCCTGTATATCGCCTACAGTACTGTTATCCTTTAATTGCCCAATCTCATATTATCATGAGGGAACACTTACAATATTTACTCTGTACATTTGAGAAACACTTTAACTTTATTCATAAATTTCCCCATGGCACAGGCTATATATATCTAAATTCATCATTCCCACTAAGAGGTTAACAGCTTGTGTCCTATTCTTAATCCCATATTTTTTAAAAATCGGGCTTAGAAACTCCCTTCATATATCTCAAAATTTCATACAATCTAATAAAATATGTAAAATATCACAGGGGGTACCTAAAGTGCAAGTGCATTTACCATTGTTGTCTATCATTACATTTTTAACCCCATTATTCGCATAGCAGTGGTTTATCCCAATTCGCACTTTTAACACTTCACGCCTTAAACGGTAGCTGGGTAATCTGCCTATATAAGGATAATGTAGATCGATACTGAGGTTTTTCGCAAGAGGTACTCCTGGTCTTATATATGAGACATTTCAAATCCCAATGACCTATGTTCTTCTTATCTATTATTAAATGGAGTGACTGAGGGCATAGCCTTCATCCAAGCACTCTATACGCTTCGCTTATTGAGGCTCTTGTCTCTTTTACCCAGGACAGCTCACTGGTGGCAATTTCACCTTTACACCACTGAGAGATTTTTTGGTCCTCACCTGACCCTCAGTGCTGCCAGAAACGTATTAGGGCCATGCAGGCTGTTATGGCCCAAGAGGTGATTCCCAACTCTAGTCTTGCTGCTTGTACCATAGATGATCTTGGCAACGAGAACAGGTTTTTTTAGGATATTTCCCTCCTCTTTATCCCAGCAGTTTTTGCCACTTAAATAAAGTACCTCTGCCCCATACAGGAATTGTGGGGGGACCATAGCTAGGTAGGCCTTCAGGGCTCGAAAATTCCACTCGACCGCTCGCATAGTCGAGCTAAATTTAACAAGGTCGAGCAGTTTTTAGGTCAAACTCGTCCTTTCTGGTGAGTAGGAAAACAAACCAACTTTTGTCCTCTGTCTGTGAAAACAGAACAAATGTGACAAGATAACAAGATTTAAAGGCATTTTTATTGCTCACAAAGTTAATGAGCAATAAAGATGCCTTTAAATCTTGTTATCTTGTCACATTTGCTCCGCTTTCAGAGGTCAAGTAGGTTGCAGTTAGGTCGAAGACATTTTTTAAGGTACTAGTCCTGCAGGACTCGTTCCATTTTTTGGATTTTTCAAGCCCTGGCCTTTATAACCGGCCAATCCGACATTTCTCCATATACGCTGTTAAATCTTTTTAGTCCCTTTACAGAAGCCGATGACCTCATTTTTAAAGCTTCCAGGTGGGTATACCATTTCAGGTTACTCGCCAACCACATTCCCAGGTATCTATATTCTGTTACCTTCTCGAGCAGTTCTATGCCAAGATACCAGGAGAACTTTATTTTGATCCTACCGAAGCATAGGGATTTGGTCTTCTCCAAGTTCACTACTAATTTTTTATTTGAACAGTATTCTTTAAACATGTTTAGTTTTCTTTGAAGACATATGTCCGTCTGGTCCATAATTACTAGATTATCTGCGTATAATAAGCAGGATATATGGTTTCCTCCTAGTTTCTTGCTAGCCCCTCTAACCTTTCCTAATGCCTATCATGAACAAGAGTGTACTTAGACTATACAAACTTTTTCCTTCGGTTCATACCTCAGAAAGCAAGAGATTCACTGGTTGCATTTCATCTAGGGCTTCAACACCTGGTAAGCATTCGTATCGTTGCTGACCCAAAAGAGGAAATATAGACACAAATAACTATGGCATAGTGGGCATCAACATTAAGAAAACTTCTTGAAAGAGGGAAAATAAATCTGCACGCCATGTTGGCTCTGGGGAATTGATCAGAACCTTTTCTGTTAATAGTGGTTCACGTGGAGGTGGTTTTCGTCTACATCACTTTGCAAGAAACTCTGAAAAGGTGGACTGGATAAGCCACAGAGTTCTGGGTATGTCCCATGGCAAGCTGAATGGCAAGCCTTGCTGATAATGTGACCCTGTCAGGAAGGAATGCCCCATTGAGGAGAAGCGGTGCTCCGCCTGTGGAAAAACAACTACATGTGTGTGTCTGCTTCTCTACCAAAGACATCTTGCATCAAAGGTCCAATGCAAGAAAGATTGCATTAAGAAGTCCTAGTGGAAGAGGGTGCACACTCTAGTACCTCTGAAGAGCATCCTGTAGAAGAAATCGCATCATCCCTCAAATTGGAGGACCAGCAGGGCCCACCCAAAAGTACCAAGAGGCCATACAAGGTTTGGATATAACTCCAGTATGAGCAAAGTTCAACATTATAGAATTCGAACAATACTGCCAACTGTAAGCCTACCCGTCGCTTTCCCCAAACATACCCACATACAGGTCTTTGAATATCTTGAATCTAACCTTCCCAGGGGTATTTCAAATCCAACATCAAGCTTATGCGGGTCTCCGATATACCTCAAACTATTTTTAACTAAAGCAGTGATGGCACACTGCTAAGATGGAGCACACTTACAGGGCTGTAGCTGGTCCACTTCGATCGCCCTAGCAGCAAGTATTCGGCTGAAAAAGTACCAAGAGCTGGTGCAAGGAGTAGATTGCCCGTAGAACAAGTAAATAAAGTACATTGAACATACATGACAGCCGCTAGTACTCAGGATATCAGTGCATGCCATTCTATTTTTATCTGCGAGGAGGTCAATAAACTGGAAAAATCTAAAGTTATTGCGAAGGTGTTAAGACGTACTAAGCAAGATTTGCCCACTATGGTCCTTTGCACAATTAAACAACCAGGCCAGGTGGGGATGCGATGACATGAAGTTACCCAGCTAGCCATAGGAAAGGCATATCACATCCTCCAGATGAGATGTCTTCCATGGATATCATCAGTTGAAACTGCACCTTGGTACCAAAACATAACCATTTTTCCATGCACCAAGACCGCTGAGACATAGGGTTGAAAAATCCTCAGAAGTAGAGATATACAAGGGTAAATTACTCTGATCGAGAATTCCCCTCCAGTCTACCTCAAGAACCTGCAGCCTTCCAGCGTTCTTTCCAGGAGCCAGTACTCTGCAGTTGAGAGGGCTGAAGCACTGACAGCTCTAAAGATTCTCTTGGCAAAGGGTGTATCTTCCTGCTTACGTCTTCAAACCACCAACACCTGTCTCATGACCAAAGAATCCCTTACAGTCGCAACATACCCAGGCACCCTCCCCAGCACGTTGTTGCATTGACAGATCTGTATGTTTCAAAGTCATGTGGTGTTGCCTGTTGATGTTTGCTACTGGTGTTAAGAATGCACGTTGCAAAGTTTTTGTGCCATCCAGTTTGGAGAGTCATCCCACCAGCATGTTTCCTGCATGCACACAGCCATGAGTGACGAGGCATGGCTACTGTCAGCAAATAAGCAGAACTCCTCTCCATTTATTCGGGTTTATGCAACCCGCCACATTGGTGTCTGTGTTACATGTCCACCATGTCCCTATGCACCCCTGCCGCATGGATCCCATCCTGAGGTAATCGCACAACAAGGCCTGCTTTGCACTTCTGTTATTATGGATGTTGGACAATTTCTAAGGCACAGCAGGGTCTGTTTCTGCTTTGACTCTTCTTTGAGTGTCATGTGTCTGTGGTCTTCAGTTTGGAGAGGAGGGAATGTTAGTTGGTAGAAAATGGACTGTAGTGTGTTGAGCGATAGATGCAGTGTGGCATTTGATGGTTTGAAGGGTGGCAGTTGGCGTGAAGGAAGAAGGGTCTTTGGACATGTACCCCACAGCTCCCCTTGCTAGTCATTCTATACATCATTGTTGTTTCTTTATATGCTGTCCCAGAAATAATTTACATTTACAAGATTTACCAGTAATAAACATTGTTTCTTCCGTTCCATAATAGCGACGAGCAGAAGACTGATCCGGAAACAACAAACCTTGATAATGTCAACAGTAGAGTATTCCTTTCGATCTTAAGGTCAGGTATTGCAGGAGAAAGGAGTAAAATTGATGGATGATGAAGGATCTTCAAGCTTTTCGGGCAAGTGGCACGCAGTGATGTCCCAACACGAGTTATCGTGTGTTCAACATGTCATCATGTGAATACGCAATCATCAGTTATCTTCGCAAGTGAAACTGTTCGAGCACATAGCAAGCTGCTTTCCACAATTTAGCGGATATTTTTTAAACATTCGAAATTGGAATACATTTGACAGTTGTGCGTTCCACTGCGGTCAACCATTTTGCCCGCATTCTGCTTGCGTAAGTACGTATATCATTATCATTAAATACTTTATTTGATTTTAGTAAAATAAAACCATAAAATTGTGCTTAAAGACAATACATATACATGACATATAAAAAACCTCAACACAGTTGACATTCATATTTATAAATGACAATGTTCATAGTTATAAAATGTATCACCATCCCTTTTTTGTTAGGTTTGCTCTTAGATCATTTTGTTCGTGCAGTCTTGAAACAGTGCACTAAAAAATAAAATAGATTTAAAAGTAAGTAGTGGGGCAACATCATTTAAACGTACCTGTTTCCTAATGGGGATGTAAACATTAATATGTTAAAGTGCTCTAACTCCTCCTGCTAGAGTTCATCTCTACAAATTGTCGGCAATACAGCCATAAAAACATTTTCCCCATATATTTTGTATTGTACTGTAATTGCATTTATATAGCGCTTAGTACCACTGGTGAGGCGTCAAATCGCTTTTTTGGCGAGTAGCAAGCTATTCTGGAACCCATAAAGGATTAGTGGTGAATTAGTATAGTGAAACTATAAAAGTAATTTGAGTGGTGGATATGTTTGTCAGTTATTTGGATTGAGAAGGATAGCGAAGGGGTAGAAGAGGTCAAAAGGTTTGCAATTATATAGAGCTCTTGCTACCCTTAATGGAGTGTTGAAGTGCTTTTTCTGCGAGCAGCACGCTACCCACAAAGGACCAGTGGTGAACAAGTATATTAAAGTTCATTTGAGTGGTGGACGTGTTAGTCCGCTATTTGGATTGAAAAGGATAGTGGAGGGATAGAAGGGAAGGAATTAGAATTTTCCCTATTCTAGTTTTGGAACTCCTAGCAGTAGGAGGAGGCCTGGGATGAGTAAAAGGGAGGTGGAAGGGGAAGAGTCAGAGGGATGGTCCAGAAAGGCTCGCTTTGGCGGACGGAATAGTAAAAAGAGGCATGAGACGATGCAAGGAGGGGCGGAATAGGGAAGAGTCCTGAAAGGGCCACCTTGGGGATCATAGCAGTGGTATGGGGTTTGGGATGAATTTGAGAGTGGAGGCAATGGAAATGCCGATAGAGGCATTGGGTGAGAAATAAACCAGTGCATTGGAAAGAGCAGTAGAAAGAGGCCAGAGATGAGTCAGAGAGTTGAGCTAGAGGACACATTGAGAGCGGTACAGCGTGAAAAACAAGGCAGTGCACTGGACATGCTCAATTAGAAAAAATAAGAACAAGTAATAAATATATAGATGCAAAAGTGATATAGATCCATAAGCACATGGAAGGTATATATATATAATATATATATATATATATATCTCAAAGATACCTCAAACAAACCAGCTTTCAAGTGTTGTTTAACTCCAAATTAGTTTTATTTATTTTTATATATATTTCTGTAGATCAAAAGTGACACAACTGCAGATAAATAGGCATGATAAAAAGACCCACCCATCTATGCAGTCACCCACATACATGTCAAAAACATAGAATGTAACCATCAGTAATATGTACATTTGCCAAGCAGAACTAATGAATATCTATATATAATATTTTTTTTAAAAACAAGTATTCTACCTGTTTATACAAAGCAGTACACATACACTGGTACACATCCACAGTACAAATACATTTTTGCGCATGGTGGCCATGTGGGGAAGAGCCAATTCTTGAGTAGCCCTCCGAAGACAAGCTGTGTACCCGTTGAGCCCATGTTGGGGGGTAAAGAGCTCCATAGATCGGCTGCCCGAACAGAGAATGATGTGCCACCCATTGTGCCCGTCCTGTATCTTGGGATTCTGAGGAGAGGCTCCACCCCAGAGCAGAGGCTCCCCTGCCGAATGTCTGATTAAGAGCAGCTCCGTTCCATGCATCGCTCCATGGGTGACACAAAGCTGCCCAAAGGCGAATCTTCTGGCAAACGCCCAACCAATGCAGAGCCTTTAAGGCAAGAGAGTCTGCCAGCCGAGCTCCGAATCCGCAGTAGTCCCCTTCACAGTCGCCAAAGGTGATCCGTCGCAGAGGCCACCAGCTCAATTGAGTCTCGACCAAACAAGGAAGATGGTAGCCTGGACCCTGTGTGGAAATCCCAAATGGGGGAAGACTTGTTGCAGAGCCCCCATAGCAATAAAGCTCAATCCTGCTAACTCGTCCACCTGGGCACCCATCGATAGCCTGGAGTCCATGGTCACTCCGAGGTTCCCTAGCTCCCTCAGTATTCTAAGTGGTGTTCCCAGATCATCAGGCCATGCTGCCAGTGGGTTCTTAATGTTTCCAATTGCCACACGTCAGTACCTCCATTTTGGAAGCATTCAACTTAAGACGGCTCCACGTCATCCATCGATCCACGGCTCTGAGACAACAGAAAATTGGAGAGTCTCCAACATCTCTGAGGCACTGCAGCTGCAGGATTATTTGTGTGTCATCCGCATAGCCACAGCATTTGAGGTGAAATTGATTGATCAGTGCCAGCAATGACCCCATGTAGATGTTGAAAAGCATGGACGAGACAATAGAGCACCGAGGGACCACTGCCCCCGTGAAGCACGGTCTGGACAACAAAGATCCCGTATGGATGACACTAGCTCTGCCATGAAGGTAGGACGCGACCCAGTCCAGAGCAGTACCCTGTATGCCGGCCTCGCAGAGTCTTCACATCAGAGTGTCACCAACACCATGCCATCCTTAAATTCTAGACCTATTAACAAATAATTGGCGGCCCAGTTATGTACCTAAAGATGGAGATATCCAGTACAATATGTTTTTAGAGGCCCCCTTATTATGCCCCGAACATGATGGAGCATCAGATAGGTGATAAGATCTATAGCCCACTAGGAACATGGGATTCTCAACCCATGTTTCTTAGAGGTTAATGATGGCAAACCGCTTTACAAAAACCAGCCATTTTATTTGAGAACCCTGCTGTATTTCAAAATAAAAATGTGATATCGCTTAGTTTGACCTTCCCTCCCTAACAATTGTTATCGATTGGTAAGTGTTCGATCCTAAGTTCCCGGGATGCTCACAGCATTCATAGCTCTCTTTAATATCTGAGTTTACAAGTTGTGTATGCATCGATCTGGTCACCGTTATGCTGAACTGACATCAACAGATCCAAACAGACCCACGGTACTGTACATACAATTGAAATATTAATGGCTTGTTGAGCATTGTTGGAATATGAACTCTCTGGATCAACAGAACCTGCTTGTTATCCTATAGCTTTAGTTCACAAACAGCTGCTTTTAAATGTAAAAAGTGTGGACTTCTATATGACTGTTTCTGCATTTTGTTTGTTAATTTATCATGTAAGTGTTTCACAATGTGTAGCATTTGATCCCTCCATTTTTCTTACCAGTAACAGGACAACCAGTTCTAGCATGGGATGTATGGCACAGTATGTTTTTAGCGTATGTGGAAGTACTCGAAGGTGAAAAATGCATTTATCAAGAAAAATTCTCTTTATTTAAGAACTGCTTAGGAGGTGAAGGTCTACAATTTAAATTGCTGTCAGTATTGACAAATGTTGCAAACTTAAACTAATTTGAGTATGTTGTCAAGCAACTTGAGAGAAGATACAGACACACAATTAATACCGGAATGAAAACGTGGTAAGTTTCACTCAAGGGATACGTGAATGCATCAAAGAATAGGTTGCAGCCTAAGATCAGTGGCTGCAAACTGTGAATTTGAGAACATTTTTTACGATGAAGTCTTAAGACATCAGGTACTAATAAGAACTAAATACAAGAAGATACAAGAACGCTGTGAGAAATGCCTGACCTAACCTTGAAAGATGCTGTGGAACTAGCAAAAGAGACACAAATTATGGATGGAATGCCAAACAAATCAAAAATTGTTATGTTATGTTATGTTACTGGAGGTTTTGTAAAGCGCTCAGCTGCTCAAAGAGCGTCCCGGCGCTATAGATCCTCACACAAACACCAGCAACTAACAAAAACAGCCATGCGGCACCAAACATCACAAACGGCTTACAGAGCAAAAAGACAGGTTTTAAGTCCCTTTCTAAAAGCAAACAAATTGGAGCACGTTCGCAGCGTCAAGGGCAGAGTGTTCCGGAGACGGGGGGCAAGGTAGCTGAAAGAGCGGCCTCCACACCGCACACGTCTCACTGACGGCACGATGGCAATGGCCAGGGCAGCCGACCTCAAGGGTCTAGATGGTAGATAGAAGTTGACCCTTTTCTGCAAATAACCAGCGCCGAAATTGTGAAGCGCCTTAAAGGCTATAGTTAAGGCCTTAAACGCAATGCGCTTCCGAATCGGCAGCCAGTGCAGAGTCACAAGGAGGTTGCTCGCCCTGGCTCTTCTGGTAAGACCAAAGATTGCCCTGGCTGCCGAATTTTGGACTACCTGCAGATGGGTCAACAGATATTCAGGAGGGCCAAGGTAGAGGATGTTAGCATAGTCCAAGCGTGACCCTATCAGGGCCTGCACCGTAATCTTCTTGTGCTCCAAAGATAGATACGGCAGAAACTTTCTTAACATCCTTAATATGGCAAAACACTTCCCCGTCAGGCCAGCTACCTGGGCCGTGAAGGAAAGAGTGTTATCAACCAACATGCCCAGGTTCTTAGCTGTAACAGAATCGCTGGCAGGGGGGAACATGTTCGCAGTCCACCAGTGCCTCCATCTTGAGTCTGCAGGACAACCAAAAAACAATATCTCGGATTTGTCCGAGTTGCATTTGAGGCCGCTTTTTCCGAACCAGTCAAACACAAACTCCAGACATTTCCGGATGGCCACTCCGTCGAAATCACAGCCCCTGTCACAGGTGAACAGGAGCTGCGTATCGTCCGCATACGACACGATCTGAGCCCCTAGCTCCTCCGCTCGAGCCGCCAAAGGTGACATAAAGATGTTAAAAAGGGAGGGGCTGAGTATGGAGCCCTGCGGGACCCCAACCTCCAGCTGCGGCATAGGGGCGGCAAATGGGGGGGCCCAGATCGTTTGTCTGCGGTCGGCCAGAAAAGATTGAAACCATTCGAACATCGTTCCCCTCAGGCCAATCTCCCAGAGTCTAGTTAGGAGAAGGTCGTGGGGAACGGTGTCGAAGGCCGCCGACAGATTTATTTATTTATTTATTTATTAATGGCATTTATAGAGCGCATACAATTACCCTTGGGCGTCTCGGCGCTAAAAGTGCATCAATGTCTCACCATGAACAGAAGTACGGAAAAGAATCACTGATTAAATAACCATGTTTTCAGGTTTTTTCTAAACTGAAGAAGTGTGGGACTTGTTTTTATATGATTAGGTAGGGTGTTCCAAAGTCTAGGGGCCGCGATAGAAAAACAGCGGTCACCCCAGGACACCGTACGACTTCGCTGAACCACTAATTGATTGAGAGATGTGGATCTGAGGGTTCTGGATGGATTATAAGGAATCAGTTGGTTTTTGAGGAAACGAGGTCCTTGATTCTGTAGAGACCTATAGACTGTGCATAAAGCTTTAAATTTAACCCTATTTTGAATAGACAGCCAATGGTAGCTTTTGAGCGTGTCTGAGATAGGTGCAAACTTAGGTTTTTTTGACAGAACGCGAGCGGCCGCATTCTGCACGGTCTGTAGTTTCTTGGTAACTCTGCTCTGGGCATTGAGCAGCAGACCGTTACAGTAGTCTAACGCTGGGAGCACTAAAGAGGTGACCAAGGTTTTTGCTGCTGAGTCTGGTAGATAAGGTGTAATTTTTCTAACCATTCTCAGTTTGAAATGGGCGTTAGCTGCTACCTTGTTTGCGTGGGCCATAAAGTTAAGCTGGTCGTCGAAAGTGACCCCTAAGTTTCTGACTTTGACCGTAGGACTGGGAGGCGTGCCCAAGGCTGTTGGCCACCAAGTTGCCGACCAAGCTGGAGAGAGATTACCAAAGATGACCACCTCCGTTTTATCGGAGTTAAGCTTCAGGCAATTCTTTGCCATCCACTCACCGATAGCCATCATCCCTCTTTGGAATCTCTCTGCCACCTTCTGTCCATCGCCCTTTATGGCCAGCACCAGCTGAGTGTCGTCAGCGTATGAGGTTAGGCCCATCCCATGTGCTTTGATGACACTAGCAAGGTCCGACACGTATATATTAAACAGTGTCGGACTAAGGGATGAGCCTTGAGGTACCCCACACGGTAGCGACAAGTCAGCCGACTGGAAAGGGCCCACTGTGACCGCCTGAGTTCTGTTAGTCAGAAAGGAGGCGATTAAATCCCTAGCCGTGAGCGTGATGCCCATCTTTTCGACACGGTTGACCAGAATCTTATGGTCAACCATGATCAAGCATGATGAGCAAGGCCTTTCCACCCCTGTCAAGAGTTTCCTTCACAGCCTCCGTCACCTCAAGTAGCGCGGTTTCAGTACTCAGGTTAGATCTAAACCCAGACTGAGACTGATGTAATAAGGAATTAACCTCTAGAAAGCTGGTTAAGGTGGTATGCGCATGCTTTTCCGCAATTTTGGCCAGGGCGGGCAACAAGGAGATTGGCCTGTAGTTGGAATGCAATTTGGCATCTGCATTCGGCTTTTTTAATAAGGGGGAGAACAAGGGCCTGTTTCCAAGATGAGGGGACTTTTCCCGAGCTCAAAGACAGGTTAATCATAGGATTGATAATAGAGTTAAGGGCAGGCGCCAAGGTCGCAAGACACTTGGCAGGGCAAGGGTCAAGTGGAGAGCCAGATTTCAGATTGGACAATAGGTCAAGCGAAGCCTGAAGCTCACCCCAGTAAAGAGATCTGGGCTGATTGCATTGTTCTTTTGCTCACCATGCCACCCCAGTTTAGACACACCCACGTGGAAATCAGTATTGACCCTGCTCCCCATGGGAACAGTCCAGCCCGAACTGCAAAGCCAGGTCCTCCCTGGACCGGAAACAAGCATCCTGGGACTGGTTTCCGAGTCTTGCCCCTCATCAGCGAAGTTAGCTTGAATCCAGTGACACAGTGAGATGGGACCCATGCCTGGGCTTTACCGGCGCACTTATTTATTTATTTATAAAGTTTTATATAGGGCGAGAAAGCAAAATACATACATATTGAGTTGGCCCCATCAATAATAGAATGAAAAAAGATTAGACCGGAGGCATATCCTACAGTTTATGTTACAGGGGGGGACACATTTTCCTCTGCCTTTTCTGAGAGCCTAGGCAGGTACTCTAAGTTTGAACTCCATATTAGAGTTATTAATGTAGCCATGCCTGTCAGACACAGTGAGGAATGTGCAATTGTGCTACAGTTTTATTCTGAAAGAGAATTTAAAAAACGTGTGTGCAAAAGATGTTCTAGAGCCAAAAGAGTCTTCCGTGAGTGGCTCTCATAGTAATTTCGCTCATGGGTAATGGGGACCTACATCTACGGTTGCACAGTCTTAACGTCGTTATTTGTGTGGATCATCACCTCTCCTCAATTTGCACAACATTATTTCTTCCTTACTTAAGGTTGCAGTGTTTTCCACATTAGATCTAAGGCAGTGCCTACTACCAGATTGTTATGGAGAGTGATTACAGTTGTGTGACTTCATTCATCACTCCTGAAGGCATGTTCCAATTCCATACCTTACAAAACTGTTAGGTCTGAAATTTGACCCAGCCTCTGAGTGCCACCTCAGCAGCTAGTCTCCACGTGTGCCACCCCTCCCTAATTCTGGTATCCTTTTATACCTTTGTCTCCAATAATTCTCTATGGAGAGGGGAGGTGGCACTCCTGTCCAACTAATATTTTGCTACTACAGTGACAATGCTTGTTTTCCAGGAGCAGACGTCAGGCAAGCAAATGTAACCCTTTGCCTTCACCCAGGTCACATGCTTGGACATTTCTTAGAACAGAAGGTTCTCCGCTGTCTATATTGTTAACACGACTACTGTCAAAATGGGATTTTAAATAAAATCCGAAAATTGGGCATAGATTCAAACAGTTAGCTTTATAAGGCCCTATGTTCTTCATACCTGCACTATAAAGAACTAGTGAACTCGTGTTGGCTTGGTTTGTGTCTATCCTATGTATTAAGAAAGCTCTGCCACACATGATACAGTAAATCATTTAGTTTTATCGTTGACAAAGAAAACTATAAAAGTGGGCTTAGAACTAAAACTACATTTATTGATAAATATCACCAGGGTATAGAACGATGATGCTATTCTAACTCCAGTGTTCAAAAGGCATACCATTTTTCTTTGACACACATTCCTTGGAATAGAAAACTCCTGTCAGGGGTTTACACTCATGGGTACGTGTAGATTGTAAGCTACAACCCAGCACCGTTGGGTTTCTTTGTACAGTGCGCATTCGAAAACAGTACTCTGCTGGTTTTGTGGGGTTTGTGATGCGGGTCAGGAGGGATCATCTGGATTCCAGTGATTGAATTTGTTGCATAAATTGTCCTCATTGCTGTGATGATCTCTGTGCTGGGAGTATCATCCTCCTTGTTAAAGAGCCACCCTTTTCTATTTGCCCTAAAAATGTTGGAACACTAACAAAAAAATTGAAAAATATAACCCCCAACTTTACCCTTAACATACTCTGCATATCACTGTATTGTCCACTTTAATATATGCAGTTCAGTACATAGGTTTACATACCATGATGAACAGACCTTGTGCCATTGTCTGGAACAGATAGACAGTTTAAAATTCCTAGAGCAAAATTAAAAGTACGACACAAATAATACCTGAAGGGTAATCATTGTCACATTTTCTCCCTTTAGGTTGTAGAAGCGGAAGCAAACTTTTATTCCAAAAAGAGCGACCCACACCCCATTCAAGTCATCGATCACAGCTATGCCATTGGGGACTCTGCTGTTCTAAAGAAGAAACTTTATTTTGCCTTGGAAGACAATGAGAAACTCAGGAAGCGGATGAAAGCCAAGAATTTAAAATTAAGACGATTGAATGAAAACATCAGATTACTTGAAAGCGAACTGTTGACACTGAAGGAAAAAGTGTCTACTGGTCAAGTAAACCAAGTAATGGTCGACTGAATTCAAGGAAGAACCAAATGGTATTGTCACAACTGAGGGGGCTGCTTTTTGTTACAAAGAATGGATTCTAGTTTGGGGGACCACTTTCGATGGTGAGGATCTCCTGCTATCTAGAATATGAAGAGCTGAAACATTGACCTTCCTGCAGGTCTATTGTATGATGCACCGGTCGTCATAGCCTGCTTCAGATATTAAAATGGACTTTGTATTTTTATATAAAAAGGAAGGATGAGACAATGTTTCCAAGCACCACTGAAACATGGTGCCATCGTTTCTGATAACCAATCCAGATGTGCCTCAAAGCATTGGGAAGTACTCTTATGATCTCTCCGTGTGAATATCTCTGCCTCTTAATGAGGTCATGTTGCTGTCGTGTTGGAATCTAAAATTGAATTGGGGTTGTGGATAGTTTTGTAGCTGTATCTTCTAGGAAGGATGATTGGTGTTAAATTTGCTCAGTGTAATATTTTTTTTGCATCTGCTTTTTAAGTGTTAAATGCAAAAATATGATCATGAGCAAAATCGATTGCTAGGGACTTCCTAGGATAGGGTGGTGGTTGGCCAGGCCCGCTGGGTCAGTTTCGGGCAGGGCTTCCAAGACCAAGAGATGATGCTAAGTGGCTTGGAAGTTACCATCGTGACTTGGTGAGTCAGGAGAAGAGTAGATGTCTCAGACTCTGTGATCGTGGGTGAGATAAGTTGATCGTGTCTAATCAAAATTCTGAGTATTCTTCTTTTTCTTCACGTTTAGTTCAGTATAGTAATAATCTCTTAATTTGAGAGTCTCCATTATACTTTCATTTTGTCTTAGATTTGGGCATGGCTTTCTGAAAGTTGCAGAAGTGTTGTGCAGCATTTACTACTAGAGGGAAAACACCTTGAATATAACATATTTACAGTAGTATTAGTGACCCAACAGAATATGTAAATATTAACACGCTGGGGAACTTGTCATTTGTTTTGTGGCATCTTTGTGTATTTTACTCTGTCTGTGGCGTGTTAGTCCACGATAGTTCAAACGCAACGATACATGTGAAAGTGCATGGTGCATCAAAATGCCTTCTGGTTCACTTTTAGTTGGAAGGTTACTGAAGGGGTGAAATTTAAGGAAAATACCCTGTGTATAAGGACATACCCGTAAAAATGCTGGTACCGTTTTAATATTATATTCTTATCACATGGTCTTTGCTGAAAATGTGCACAACTTAAAGGCAGTCTCGGGGTAGAACTCACGATTGGCAGCTACACTTTGTCTTACCATGGTTAGATTCCCTTTTTCTTTCCCCAAACTATTCATTGATTTGCTGTGCAGCAACTTGTGTAGAACAATATTGAGATGGCCATGAATCCAATTTTCTCTATGCTCAGGACTCAATCGTATATCTTCATATTGGATATCTGTCAGCATCACAAAGGTTATGTATATAGTCAGTTTCAAGTGTGCAAAAGTGGAATTATATATATGTATATATACACGACTCATTCAAGCTCCTGACAAACAATAACTGCCCGGCACAATCCTCCAACAGGTTGGTTACCAGAATTATTTATTTATAAACTAATTTGTGTGTATGTCCTGCTAAAAAGGATAGTGTATTCATGTTTTCTTGCTCTCAACACACGCAATACAATAACAGCATATTATAGTTGAACAGTTATAATGATCTTGACAATCCAATAAAACACCATCATTTGATCATGTTACCTGCAAAGCCTATGTTAATCAGCTTCATTGCGTATTATCATCGAAGCATTATTGAAAGGTGCAATAATGCTTGTCTTGTTGCCCTTAATCGAGTCCAGGATTTTGTTCACAATCGCTAGAGACATCTACTTTCGATGGACCGAAGAGGAGTGTTATGATGTATTGAATGTTGATGCTCACAAATTATACCACGCTTGAAGCTGGCTTAACGAAAATTTACTAAACAACAATATTAAGGCCAGTTATCATCTTCAAGATATCATCCTGCCTATTCCTTGCTAATAAAAAGCCTTACAGTTCATAGTTCCTGATGTGGCCTGCTCCTCAAATTTAGAGACTTCTGCATAGGACTATGTGATGGTTAAAAACAAAAAAGGCGAAAGGCAGTTAAAACATGTGGAGCATACACCCAAGTCCTGGTTTTTTGACACTCTTCCCTCATCGCAGGCAAAAATGTCCTACCCTTTTGTGTTGAGTTGGACAAGGGTAAAAGTGCTTGCCAGAGCTCCCTGTTCTAGTATGGGGGATCTTTATGTGGTAACAGAAGCTTGGTCTTTCTCAAGTTTAATTTTTACAAAGTTAGCCAATATCCTCTACGAGAGGGCTATTAAAAATGACTGTTCTTAGCACAGATCCTTCCGCAGTACCACAGTTCTTACTGAAGGGTTTAAAGATTAGTCACTTGTAATCAGCATAACATGTATCATCTGATATCTCCCTTTCATGTAAAAGGGAGACCAGAGTCCTCATGTAAGTATTAAACAGGAAGGCAGAGGGAATAGATGACCGCAGGACACCCCAGCTGAATTGTGGAGATCACAGTTGAATTGTGGCAGGGAGACTACCTGTGAGTAACCAGTAGGGAAGAATATAACCCATTTGAACACAACACCCTTCCCTGGTATGACCCATGGTGTTGAAGGCTACAGAAAGATCTAACAAAACAAGCACTCTGACACCAGTTCCTTCACTCTCTAATCTCAGGTCACCGAAAGTTGGGAGTGCATCTAAATCTTCGCTGTTGGGCAGCTGAAGACCAATCTAGAGCAGGACCACCATCTGGCTGGCCTCTGCAAACAGTTGTATTTTGTTTCACAACCGCTTCTTCAAATATCCTTGCCTAAAGGGAATAAATACATTATTTGACAATTAATAAAGTCGGAGGGATCCAGTAACAGCTTTTCAGGAAGAGCATTACCAATGCCTATTTCTTTTCCTCAGGATCACTTCCCAGCGGCAACGAAAGGGTGGCAGACGTCAGGCGGTTAACCAGCACAGAAGCTGTTGTTTTCAAAGTTCCTGTGGAATGCATGTTCCTTGGTGAGCACAAAGAATGGGTCGCCTGAATGCAGTCCAATACACCGTTGAAGTTAAAGCTCAAAAGTCCACCATGTGTCTAGCGGATGTGCAGAACTGTAAGACTATGGCATCATGAGGAAAGTCATAGTCCCCTGTTTAGTGTCAGACCTAATATTCACCATGAAATAGCGAGACTAGGCTTGTCAACATTCTTAAGGTGAATTTGACGACACTAGGGATGGCCCTATGTTATAGAGTTGAGTTTTCTGAACAGACTTTGCATGTATTCACATTGTTAACCTATCATCTCTGAGTAGAACGTACAGTTCGTAGGTAAAATGGGTTTCTTTTAAAGTTTTATTATGTTCCACATAGTAATGCTCTTGCACCTCCTGCAAACGATTTCCTCCTTTCCGTACCTCAGCCTTGCTACAGGTGAGCTCCACTGTAAATTGACCTTTGAATGTGCTGCAATGCTGAGAGGTCATAGTATTATTTTACTTGCCTTGTCTTTACTAATGAGGTAGTTAAATAAATAGTGAAAGCCTCAAGGCCCATTGCCTTCATTCCAATCAGCTGTTTAGTATTTACTTAATTTCTGTGTGCTACTCTGTTGGAAACAAATCACAAAGAAACCCCTAAATGGTCTGCCTAATTGACATGTTTAGGAGTACCTGCTGACAGTGGCGACTCCTCAGCTAAGGTGGAGGAGTGTCACCCCACTGCTTTACAGCAGTAAAATAAAGGACAAATAAAATGATAATAACTTGATGTTATCCTTTTATTTTCTCCTGCTGCTGCAGCTTGGCGGGGCAGGGCTGGTGGCACAGGGGTAGGAGTGGTGCGCACCCACTAAGTGCACATGACTGTTTGGCCAGGCGTCTCGTGCTGGCCAAACAGTTATTCACACTTTGCATTGCCCACCCGGGCTGCATTATATCCTGGGTGGAGAACATTTCCAGGCTCCCATTCCACAGCGCTCAGACCAATCACAATGCTGCATTGCGTTGTGATTGGCTCAGGGGAGCCTGGGTGCTTCCTGTTCTGGCCCGAGTTTGACACGAGGAGAGACGGAGGAGAGACACAGCCATAAGGTACGTTTTTCATTTTTTTAACACCGCCTTAGCTTCCCACCCCCAATCCATTCTGGCAACTACTTCCTTCTGACCTGACACTACCTGGATTGTAGAATTTGTAATTAACCTTACAGAGTGCTATGGTTCTCCAGAATTGAGTCTGGCATTACTGGGCTCAGATTCTAGCCACAATTTCCCAGCACCAAGTTGTCGTGTCTTGATCACTGAAGCACGACCGGAGTCTTCTGTTTGTTCAAGGTACCTTTATTGTTGTCATCGCTGCGCAGAACCACACGTCCTGCCTGCTGCCCAGTTCCTGCCTAAGTGTCCGTCTCCCAATCCTTGACTGGAAGTGGTGTCCGGTTCCTTGCCCCCTCCCACCAGTCGGGGTCCAAGGTCCTAGTGCCCTGTGCCCAGGTCACAACATCTCCCCCTTTATTGCAGAAAGAACAGAGAGATTGTTGATGCCAAACTGTTGTTGAGAGAGAGAGAGAGAGAGCATCACATCACATTCCTTCAATCAGTCTCTTTGGTCTTTTGCACTCTCTTCTCTGCCGTGTTTCTCCTTTGTCCATCTGCGCGCCCTCATCCTGTCTCATGTCTGCGTCTCCTGTTGCGATTTCTCCTCCGTCTTCATCCATGATCTTGAGCTCCTTGAAGTGTGAGCTGTTTCGTGTGATGTGTTAGCGTCCTGCTGATGCTGTTATCATGGGCCCTTTTACCTCGGTCACAGTCAAAGGCTCCGTTGAGAACGGGCTGTCCGATTTCCTCAGCTGCCGCTGCCGCACCACCACTGTGTCTCCTTGCTTGAGTTGTGCCGGAGTGCCGTGTCTGCTTGCGCCTGCATATGTCTTCATTTTCTCTTTTGCCTCTTGATCTTTGGAGGCAATGCTGCTTTGCTCTTGCTTCGCTGCTGCTTCCAGCTGCGGTAGCCTCATAATCTCTTAATACTTGGCACAGAGCCTGCCCTATTGTATCTGTGCCAGTTTTGCTCTTTGTACAGCCTTCTTTATGTTCCTCATAAATCTTTCCACCATGCCATTTGCTTGTGGCCAAAGGGGTGTTATTTTCCAGTGATGGATCCCTAGATAGTCCATAAATGTTCTAAACTCTTCCCTTGAGAATGGTGGACCATTGTCTGTCTTTAGTGTTTGCGGGGAGCCCCACGCCACAAAGACGTCGTCCATAGTTGGCAGTGTTGCACTTGCTGATGTTGACGATACTTGTTGCACAATGGGAAATCTGGAGAATTCATCAATTATCACGAGCAGGTAGTTTCCCGTTTCCAGGGGCCCGTAGAAGTCGGCGCCAGTTCAGTCCACAATGCCCGCGGGAGCTCTGACATTTGTAGTGGTTCCGGTTTTGCTGGCTGCGCCGTCACTTGGCAGATATGGCAGTGTGCGACTGTGGCCTCCACCATGTTGTCCAACCCCGGATACCATACTTTCTCCCGTAGCAGTTTCTTTGTTGCTACCATGCCTCTATGTGATTTGTGAGCGAAGTTCACAGTCTGTCTCTTGGCATTACTATTCTTGTTCTTCTCATTATTATTCCATTTTTGGTCTCTTAGAGCTCTTCATGAATCTTTTTGAATGCCAGTATTTCCTCTTTGATCACTCCGTTTTCCATGATGCTGTTGTTGTTGACATGCCTCCACCTCTGTTGTCTTGTTACCATTTTGACCGCCTGCATGGCAGCATCCTTCTCTGTTTCTAGTTCCAACTCTGCCATGGTTATTGATGCTGGAGTATTTTGCTTTAGTATAAAGTTCAGGTATTCCTCCGCTATTGATGTTGCCTCAGGTGTCTGTGGCAAAGGGTGCCGCGACATGTAATCTGCTGTGTTGTCCTCTTTCCCTGGTTTGTGCGCAATCTTGAAATTGTAGTCCATCAGCCGAATGCCCCATCTCTCTATACTAGATGGTATTTTCGCTTTAGGATTTCCACAGATCGTTACTAGGGCCTGATGATCTGTTATGATGGTAGATGGTTTCCCATATATGAACATGTCATAGTGCTCACATGCCCATACTACTGCAAGGCTTTCTTTCTCCGGCTGTGAGTATGCCCTCTCAACGTCGGACAGGCTTTTGCGTGCGTAGGCTACTATATTTCTTGGGGACTCTTTGCCTGGCCTATGCTGCACCAAGATCGCTCCTTGTTATCTTGCAGTCCTCAGGATCGGTGTGATGCTAAGAGGGGTCCACCTCTTGCTCAAACCAATGCCTAATATGCCGTTATAGCATAGGTCAGTGGAAGGATCAAGTGAGGGAAGGTAAGGAAGGGAACAGCAGGGAGGGAGATCTGAAACGACAAACACATACCATCAACTACAACTCCACTATATACCATAAGCAAGACAATACTTCTCGCAATATTCACTGCTGTACCTGTAAAGTAATTACACGTAAGAACACTATAGGAAGATAATTCTCTTCTGGCAAACAGGGGTCTTCTAGGTATCATGAACTACATCCAACTTCCTGTGAATAATACTGCGTTAAATCCAGACAGGTTGCTTCTATGCAGCACATACCTTCTTTGTAGTTTGTAGGGAAAAGAAACACACAGGGTTACGTCACCCATAAGATACCCTGAACACACAGTACCTCTGTAGCTTTCCTGATTCTCTGATACTGGAGTATTTCAGCCTCTTAAACAAACGTCCTCTGCACGAGCTTGACTTCAGCTCACCAACAGAGGACTGTGCAATTAGGCTTTACTTTGAGCCCTAAACAACGTCTTCCGCATGAGCCGCCAGACGCGAGCTCGCCAACGGAGGACAAACAATCTCTGATGCTCCTTCTTTAGTAATACACACAAACCGTCCTCCGCATGAGCCGCCGATGCGCGCTCACCAACGGAGGACAATACGGCCTGATTTGCCGTTTGCTAAGTAGATACACAATGCTCCTTCTTGAGTAATACCCACAAACCATCCTCTGCATGAGCCACCGACGCGCGTTCGCCAACGGAGGACAATACGGCCGAAATTGCCGTTTGCTACGTAGGCGCCGCTAACCCACTCTCCTTCGCAAAAGCTGCCAACTTTACTCACCAACGAAGGAGAAATCCAGATCAGGACGGGAGACTTGAGACAACACGAACTTCTCCTCCAATAAATAACATCAAACTTGAATTTCCGACACTGTTTCCTGTCCCGGGGGCGCTAAGTAGGAAGCCGCAACATCGCGATGTGCTCCTCAAGGCATGATGGGAGTTGTAGTTTCTCCAATGAAAAGGACGTGTATCGAGCTGTTGCGCTCAATTCCGGACTCATAACACTCCTAACTCCACCGGACTGGCATCCGCCGTCAGTTCCGTGCACAGCAGAGGATCGAAGTACGCAAGATGGTCCACCGCTATCACTGCCTGTCTGATGGCCTCAAGTGCTTTGTTGCAGTCTTCTGTCCACGTGAATGTCTGGCCTTGTTTCGTCAGTTCTCTCAGCGGTGTGTTTACCGTGGCAAAGTCTTTTATGTATCTCGCACAGTAGCTGGCAAGCTCAAGGAACGACCTCACTTCTGCAACCTCGCTCGGAGGTTTCGCTTTCTCCAGCGTCTCCACTTTGCTGCAATCTGGTCGCATCCCTTTTTTGGAGAAGATGTGTCTGAAGAACACCAGTTTGTCTCGCCCTATTTCGCACTTGTCTTCATTCAGCGTTAGACCTGCTTGTTCCAGCTGGGAGCATACGTCCCGCAATGCTTTGTCATGCTCGTCATCTGATCGACCAAATACCAGAATGTCGACACTGTAGTTGAGGCTGTTTTTTACCGGCCTTATTACTTGCCTTATTGTCTCTTGAAATATTTCTGCCGTGGATGACATGCCAAAATGTAGTCGTTTGTAGCGAAACAGACCCATGTGCGTGGAGAATGTTGTAATATATCTTGACTGAGGGTCAAGCTCGAACGGAGGATATCCTTTGCACCGGTCCAGCTTTGAAAATTGGCATGTTCCAGTCAGGCAGCTGATCATGTCATTGAGTTGTGGACCAGGGTGTCTTTCACGTTTAATTGCTGTTGTTGGTATCCTCATGCCGACACAGATGTGAATTTTGGATGTGTTCTTCTTTGGCACTGCCACTATTGGCGACACCCATGGTGTTGGTCCCTCTGCCGGCTCTATGATGTCCTGACTTAGCAATGCTTGTATTTCCTCCTCCACTAGCGGCTGCAAGTGTATCGGGACTCTCCTGTGATGTTGAGCCACTGATTTTACTGCTTGATTGATGTGCAGTGTTATTTGACGTCCTTTTAGCTTCCCTAATCCATGTAGGATTCCTGGATAATCTCGCAGGATGTTCTTCTTCTCTGACATGTGGTATGTAGTTGCGAGGAGGCCCATTACCTGCGCTGTGACGTTGCTCAGTAGGCATAGTGCTGGAATGTCACCCTTTAGTACAACATGTATGTCTTCCTTGCTTGTTTGGTCTTTATATATCAGTGTCTCTGTGAATTTTCCCATGTTGATCACTGGTTTTCTTGACCCCCACGTGAATACATCAACTCTGGTTTGCACCAGCGCTGGTTTTACTTCCATTTTCTCATATTCGGATACACACATGATGTTGCATGTGGCGCCACTGTCTAGCACGAAACGAGTTTTGTGTTGTACCACATCTATGGTCACGATCGCAGTCTTTTTAACTTGATGCTTCGCCATTAGGTGGACGCTTTCTCGCCTCTTCTTCTGCGGACACAGCAACAGCATTGGACATCAAATATAGCTGTTCTATGTTCTCTTGCACCGCTTCTCCCTCAGATTCAGCTGATGAGCTGAGGTTTGTCTCTTACTGCATTTCCTGCATGTCTGACCCATTGCCAGGCACGCGCCAGTGTGTGGAAATGAAAAATTGTCTAGCAGACGCGACAAAGAATTTTCAATTCTATTAAGGACACGGAGGCGAGGATTATGCTTCTCTTTACTTTACTGACAGATACAGCAGCCAATAAAACTTTAAACTGGCATGACCCCGGAAGGACAACCCCCTCCAACAGTCTGCACCAATCAGTCTCAAGTCCCTTGTATAACTGTCCATACACATAATACGACCTCCTCTTTCTTTGCGAATACATCATCCGTCCAACGTGACCGGAGGCCAACATGGCAACTATCGCATCCAACGTCGAGGAAAGCAACCGCTGCATAACTGCAAACAATCCAGATCATAGTCAGGTCGATTCACGTCTGCTTCTGTTGATCACCTGAAACAAGAATATATGTGGTAATGGCTATTCCTCAAACTGGAAATACAAACAAGCCATCATAAACATTCGGGTGGGTACAGTACATCATAAAATCATTCAATAATGCAGGACATGACAAGTCTGCAAGCCCGGGTGGGATAATCCTCGCCTCCGTGTCCTTAATAGAATTGAAAATTCTTTGTCGCGTCTGCTAGACAATTTTTCATTCTATGTCAGTCCACGGAGGCTCAGATTATGCTAGTTTAAAGTTTCTCCACCACCACTGAGGCTACATCCACAATAGGCTTATGATAAAATGTCTTGAATGTGGATTCAGAAGACCAATCCGCCGCAGTCATAATATCCTGAAGCCGAGAACCAGCCCCAAATGACTTAGATGCCATAGCACCCCTCACAGAATGAGCTCCAAATTTAGAGGTATCAATACCGGCAAGGTCCAACAACCAGGTAACCCACCTGGCCAGAGTCGCACAGGCGACTGGGCGGAAAGGCCTCTGCAAGGAAATTAACAATTGGCCAAAACCAGTCCTAAACTCTCTAGTACAATCCTCATAAACTTTCAGACATTGAACAACACACAATTTACTGTGATGAGGAAAAGCAGGATAAGCAATACATTTGGTATGCGTTTTAGTACGTTTAGAAATCGTAAAAGAAACTCCCGAGGGAGTGAATACTCTACCTGCCAAATCCAAGGCGCGAATATCCGATACTCGCCTGCACGAGATCAAACAGAGCAAAAGTGTAAGCTTCGCCGAGAGCTGCTTGCGAGACAGCCCCTCATTAGCTGGCCAGGTCGTCAAAAAACGAAGGACCACAGACACGTCCCAAAGCTCAGTGTACCGTGGCTGAGGAGGATTCACCAGGCGAATCCCCCTAACTACTTTACAAACCAAGGGATGCTCCCCCACCGGCTTGCCCTCAACATGCGGATGTCCCGCCGAAATAGCCGACCTGAAATTATTCACCGACCTGTAAGCCATACCTGACCGCGCCAATTCAGAGAGAAAATTCACTATCACAGTGATATCGGATCCCATGGGATCACCCTGTCGTTCAGCACACCAACCGACCCACCGTCTCCAAGCTGACTCATATCGCTTGTGAGTGGAAGGTGCCCATGCCTGAGATAGGAAAAAGATAGCGTCTTGCGAAACTCCCGGCACTTGCCAACGGCGCCGGAAAGTCTCCATGCCATAAGAGACAACTGCTCCTGAAGGACAAGCGGATGGTAAAGACCCACCGGGTCCGTCAGAAGATCCGGGAACGACGAGATCCGCACCGGCGATGCACAGGCGAGACTCATCGCTTCTGGGAACCATGCTTGCGCCTTCCAGCACGGGGAGATCAATATTATCTCCGCCTTCTGCCTCCGAACTTGAGCCAGAACCCTCGGGATCATAATGAACGGAGGAAACGCATATAGAATGCCCGTCGTCCATGACTGAAGAAAGGCGTCCGAGCTGATCGCCAACGGATCCGGCCGCCAACTGTAAAACTGGGGCACTTGTCTGTTGAGCCGCGAGGCAAACAGATCCACCACACACGGACCCCATTTGTGATCCAGTGCTCTGAAGATCCGGGGGTGCAACCTCCAATCGCTGGCATCTCTCAAGTAACGAGAGTTCCAATCCGCCGTCACATTGGCGGATCCCGGTATATACTCCGCCGTCACCGAGATTTGATGGGCCAGGCAATAATGCCAAAAGTCCTTGGCTATCTCCGCAAGGAGACGCGACCTGGTGCCTCCCAGGCGATTTATATAGCGTACCGCGGACACATTGTCCATGCGGAGGAGAATACAGCACGAAACTCCCTGAGGGGACAGAGTGCGGATCGCAAAAGAACCCGCCAGGAGTTCCAGACAGTTGATGTGGAGACTCAACTCCTCGCGGGACCAACGGCCCCCGGTCTCCACTGAGCCGCAACGGGCTCCCCAGCCCCACCGGCTGGCATCCGACTCTATTACCACTTCCGGGGTGGCCGCGAAAATGGCCCTGCCGTTCCACGCATCCATATGCTCCAACCACCAGTTTATCTCCGTACGTGCTTCCGCAGAAAGAGAAATCTGTTGGGCATAGGTCAGGCCCTTGCGCAAATGCAAGGCCTTCAAACGCTGCAGGGCCCTGTAATGCAAAGGACCCGGAAAGATCGCCTGGATCGAAGAAGCCAGAAGCCCCACCAGGCGTGCCAACGTCCTCAAGGAGATTGTCGGAGAGGCAAGCGCTCTCCTCAACTCCTTCCTCACCGCCACCCTCTTCTTGAGGGGCAAGAGTAATTGAGCTTTCACCGAGTCCACCTGGAAACCCAGGAATTCCATCACCTGAGAAGGCTGCAAGATCGACTTCTGTACGTTCAGGAGGAAACCCAAGTCCTGAAGGAGGTGGATCGTCCACGACAGATGGAGCGACACCATCTCCGGTGACTGACCTAAGATCAAGATGTCGTCGAGGTAAATAATGAGGCGAACACCCCGTTCCCTCAACCTCTGCACGATGGGTTTCATCAGCTTGGTGAAACACCAAGGGGCGGACGACAGTCCAAAGGGCATGGCGGAAAATTCGAACCACCGATCGCGCCACTGAAACTGCAGGAACCGCCTGTGCGGAGGATAGATGGCCACTGCTAAATAGGCGTCCTTTAAATCCAGACGCACCATCCAATCCTGCTCCAATAGTATATCTCTCAGGAGGTGTATCCCCTCCATTTTGAAGTGTCGATAAACGACCCAGCCATTGAACTCCTTGAGGTTCAACACCAGTCGATACCCTTGGTCCTTCTTCGGGACCACAAAGACGGTGCTGACGAAGCCTAGCTCGTGTGGGGATGATTCCACAATCGCCCCCTTCTGGAGCAAGGAGCATATCTCTGCGTCGATGAAACTCTGCTCTGTTTGGGAAAAACACAGTGGGCCTGGTCTCCGCCGCTGCATCGGGGAGGCATAAAATTCTATGTGGAAACCCTGTACCGTTTGCAAAACCCAAGGGTCGTTCGTGAGCTGGCGCCACCTGTGGAGAAAAAGTGACAGTCTGCCCCCCACCATATGCTCTGATGGACATAGAAGTCGTACCTGAATAGGAGTAGTCTCCTGAGTTCGCCTGTTGTCCACGATAGTTTCCTCTTTGCCCCTTGCCACGACCTCCTCTATCACGGGAGGGATAGAAGTTGGGGCGGCGATTACCTCTGCCTCTCTGCTCTGCTCCACGTGAGGTCTGTGCATAACCTCGGCCGGACCCTCGACCTCTTGGGCGTCCGGCCCTATCAAAAACACCACCATGGAGAACCCTCTTGATGTTGGACTGGGCCTTGTCCAATGCGGAGAAGGTGGCAACATATTTGCCCATCTCCCTGACAAATTTGTCTCCGAATAGCATACCATTAGCTAGGACACCAGGTTCGGAAGGGGCCATCTCCGCCAGCTGGGAGTCAAGTCTCATAAGAAAAGAGCGCCTCCGCTCCGTAGACACGGCCACATTTGCATTACCTAAAAAGCACATGGCACGCTGTGCCCATTCCAGAACCTCCGACACATCCAGCGGCACATTCCTATCTTTGGCTATCACTGCCGCGTCCAGAATCTTCGTTAGGGGACCGGTGACATCCAACATTTTGTCTTGTACACCTCTCCATGCTCTATCCAGCCCCTTCTTTGGATCCTTCGCAAACTTGCGCATAAACGCCGCCATTGTGGGATCCAAATCCGGTGTGTCAGCCACCTTCCCTGTCAAGGATGGCCTGGGGCATTCGGAGCGCAACGTGGCCCTCACTCCATTATCGAAACCCTGACGCAGGTTGTTGCTCACATATTGTGCCACCTCAGGGCACGGTATCCACTCAGTGGACCGAGGGTGCACAATATTGTTTGGATTAAACAGAAGATTCTTGGGCACCTGACCATCGTCCGTCTTTTGGGTGTGCCTCACCTTTCTAGATCTCTTCCTGGGGGCCACTGATTCCACCTCCGAATCAGATGAATCCGGCGGAGTCGGGGAAGAGTCCCCAGACGTGTCATTCGCCATTGAGCCATGGTCCTTCAGGACATTCCTGGCCATTCGGGCCAACACCTGGGCCGAGGACTGAGAAGAGGTACCGCCCTTCCCGGCAGATTTGAACTTTCTCTTTCCGTAATTTTTAAGGGGCTTAGCAAAGGGCTTAAGAGCCTGGACTAGTGCAGTCTTCACTGACCCTTGGACGTGGGAATCCAGGGCCTCTACCAAATTCTCCTCCAAATGTTCCTCTTGTGGCTCATAGTCTACATATTCATCATATTCTGCCCACTGGTTATCCTCCTCGGCGTAGTACGCCATAGCTCAGAAGCAGGGAGGTGTGGAGGAGCTTCAAGGGGGGGAGTAGCCCAGGGGAGCCTCCAACACACACACAAACTCCAACAATCAAAATCACTCCAGGCAATGAGGCTGAGTACTAGGTGGAAGGAGACCCCTAATATGCACACTGTAAGCTCCCCTAGAGCAGTGCTCTAATGCGGATGCGCTCCGTGCAGCGTTCTACTGAGGCCAGGATTGATGCAGTCTAAAAGCGCGATGCGTGAGGAGCCGGTAAAGTGAAAAACGAAAGTCGGCTCCTCGCGCATGCGCAGTGCGTGTGGGGGCTGGGCTCGACTGCCTCCTGCGCGCGAGCGTCTCGCGTCTGCCTCCTCCTGCTCCACCGCCCCCTACCGGCACATCGTCAGTCGCGCTACGCGCTGCCAACAGAAAACGCCCGCGCGGGCAAAAACGAAGAAAAAAAAAGGCAATTATCACCAAAAACACCTCAACCCCGAGCGGAGGTCCGCTCAGCACATACCATCACTGACGCGCGCGCGCGCCGTCTACAACCACCGCCCTTACACACATTACCCCCTAGAAAGAAGTAAAATAGAAGGGCACTTAACTCGCTGCTGCAGCAGCAAAGAAAGAGGAGGTCGTATTATGTGTATGGACAGTTATACAAGGGACTTGAGACTGATTGGTGCAGACTGTTGGAGGGGGTTGTCCTTCCGGGGTCATGCCAGTTTAAAGTTTTATTGGCTGCTGTATCTGTCAGTAAAGTAAAGAGAAGCATAATCTGAGCCTCCGTGGACTGACATAGAATTCAAGTCCGCATCTGTAGAATGTTTTGTCTTGTTGTTTCCTTGTTGGTTGCTCATTATTCTCCTTCTTCCAGGTGTTCGTGCAGCTGCTTCCGACCATGCGGTTTGCTTGTTCCACTCGCCGGTCCTTATCCCGCTCCATCTGCTTCGCTTGCGCCGTCGCCCACGCTTCTGCCCTTGCCATCATTAGAATTTTGTTTAGTGAGGTCGGTTCTTTCAGAATTCGTGTGCAAAATTCCATTGATCGACATCCCTCAATGGTGCGCATGCGAATCGCTTGTTCGTTGTCGTACTTGTCAAATTCGCAGTGTGTGACCAGTTTGCGCAATCTTGTCGCAAAGTCATCAAGGGATTAGTCAGTGTGCTAAAACGCAATTGCGAAGGTGTATCTCTTTAAGTCAATGTTTCTTTAGGGATCAAATTTGTCTGAGATGCACTTAATTAGCCCTTTATATGTTGCCGTTTGGTCCTCAGGGAATGTCACTAGTAGGTCATCCACTTCGTCCCCTACGAGGTTCAAAAACAGATCCAACTGCTTGGCGTTAGTTACATCCGTGGCACGCATGTATCTTTTAAACTTGCAAACCCATCGCTCCCATCTGATGCCTACTTATGGTTCCGATAGGGTGAATGGAAGCGGTCTACGGTACTGAGCGCTGTGTTTCTCGCTCACTTGTTCAGTCATCGTGAGCCTGTGGCACTTCTTTCTTTTATTCTTTCTTTTATTCGTTTATTTCTTTTAAAAAAATGTGTTCTACTTTCTTTCTCTTTGTTTCTCTCTTTTATTCTGTCCTTCCTTGCGCAGCTTTTTCTTCTTTGAACTTTGTTTCTGCATTTTTTCTTGTAATATATTCTTTTCTTGCTTTATACAGCTTTGTTCCTTCTTCTCCTTTCTTATTGTCTCTTTATTGTATTTAGCGTGCTTTGACTCCTTTTATTTGCTTAATTCGCTCTCATTTGCACTTATTCTTCCTATTTCTTTTGTTTCCTGGCCTTAAAATGGCCACCGGGCCTCTCCCGCTCGGCTCAAATTGCCTGTCTCTAAGATGGCCGCCCAGATCTTGCGAGATTGCGGGACCTTTCCAGGTCCCGCCTGACTTTAAGATGGCCGCCGGGTCTCCCACGACTCTGGCCGCTTTGCCTGACTTCAAGATGGCCGCTATTGCTCTCGCACGTGATTCCCTTAAAGTTCTCGCGCCTGTTCCTCGGGATGTCAGGGGCTTCTTATCGGCTTTGTGGTGCGGCCGGACGACTTTTCCTGCACTTCACTCGCTGGTCCTGTTGCGGCCGAGGTGGGCTCCTGCCCCGCGACTCCTCTCAGTCACTCGGACCAGGCTGGGCTCCTGGCTCCTTATTTCTTCACTTTTGGGCACCGGACACACACGCGATTCTTCCCCACAGACCTCGTTGCCAGTTGTCGTGTCTTGATCACTGAAGCATGACAGTAGTCTTCTGTTTGTTCAAGGTACCTTTATTGTTGTCATCACTGCGCAGAACCACACGTCCTGTCTGCTGCCCAGTTCCTGCCTAAGTGTCTGTCCCCTACTCCTTGACCGGAAGAGGTGTCCGGGTTCTTGCCCCCTCCCACCAGTCGGGATCCAGGGTCCTAGTGCCCTGTGCCCAGGTCACGACACAAGTATTACGAAATTAGACACATTTCTGCCTACTCAGAAAAGTGGAATCCATTTTGACAGTGAAAGTGTGTTGCCTGCATTTCTGTGGCTGGAAGGTGGGGATCCAGACACTGATGTGTGGAGGATGGATACAATGCTACCTTTAGAAATTCCGTGATGACTTTTTGGTACTAAGAGTCTATCTCCTTCTTTTAACGATTTTACAAAATGCATTTTAAACTCATGATTTTTTAATAGTCTTTTTAAACTGAACTAATGTATGAAATGTATTTTTATGAACTTTTATGGTCTTCTTTGCAAAACCGAATAAAGTGATTTTTGATTTGATTTGATTTGACTTTTTGGTAATTAGTGCTTCCTGAGCACTGTCACTTGGTGTATGGTGGGTGGGACTGCCATATCTAGTCAAGGTGAGGAAGTTTCTATGCCAGGTCTAGCCTTTTGTCTGTCCCTAATTACTGCTTCAGAAAGGCTGATGACTGCCAGATGCAGAGAACTCATGCTTCATTGTGGCCATGGGGTGGTCCTAAGGGAGCTAAAGATCTGCCTAGTGCAAAGAGTCGGCTTCTGAGAGAGTGAAGGAGTGTCCAGGCCCTGTAGGAAGAGAAGCACGGTGTGCTTCTGTGTAGGGAGCACCCAGAGAGAGCAGACGGAATCAGAAAGTGAAGCAAAGAGTGACCTGTCTTGTGAGGGCCTCACGGATCTCTGTGCAGTTCCCACCTGAGAATTTACCCAAAGACTGAACCAAATCAAGCAAGGCCACCGGCCACTGTGGGCCGTGAACTTGCGAGCAGCCAGGTCAAGATGTCATTGCCCCTCTGAGGCTAATCAGCCTGGTGCGGCCTTAACTGCACCTTGCCGCTGTCAGCCTGGGAGGCCACAACTGCACATCTACACTGTAAACTAGATTGGCCCAGGAGGCTGAAACTACACCTTATCGCTTTGAGCCTAGTCAGCCTGCAAGGCGTAACTTCATGTTGCCATTGCAAGCCTCATTGGCCTGTGGTGCTGCAGCTGCAGCTGCTGGAGGATCCATGCCATGATCCCAGACCAGTTGTGTGGCCATCACCCAATGATGGCACCAAAGAGTAACTACTCTTAAGTAACCAAGGTTAAGAACAAGTGACAGAGTTTCGCTTTTTGCCCAAAGGTGGTAACTATGATAGTCAACACCTGTGCCTAATTCATGCTGGTGCCACCAGATACGGAGGACTTTAGTTCCTAGAGTTACCCAGGTGGGGAGAAGATGCTGGAGGAGGAGGGTGTAGGGCCCTCTGTAGAACATGATTAGGGATACAACTCTGTAGTCGCATACTGTAAATTGAATTGTGCAGTATTTAGTTTAGTTATGCAAGTAAGAGACTTGCTTTTTCTAAAAGACCATTACTGGGCTCCACATTAAATTATTGTGTATGTTGGTCGATTGTTGAAATTCAGAGCTTTTACACCCGTCCCATCATACTACCTCCCTGAGAAGCCTGTAACTGCTCGCCCTCCCAAGCCCAAGACCCTAGACTAGGAAGAGGTTTACTTGGCCCAGTTTGGACAGCCATAGTATAATGGACCCCTTAGCACCAGTGGCAGGTGGCCTCAACCACCACAGTTGGAGCCTAGTAACCACTGTGCCCTGTGGCCCACCTAACAGGGGATGGCTATTGACTGCAAGCGGTGTGAGATTGGCAAGTCCAGTTCTAACTTTCTTGAAGACTACAATCAGTTCAGCTTAAGCACGACATTACAAGGATAGTACAATGGTAAATAAAAGGATGGTGGAAATAGACAGTGGCACCCTATTCTTGGATCATTTTAGGGATCAGTGTTTGGAGAGATAATGGAGAGAAACCAGTATTGTGAGATCCTTGTTAGTTTTATTGTTTTTTAGGCTGTCTTAGCCCATTAGCACAGGTCCCACAGAGACTCTGATTTCATGAGTAGCACAAGCAGCAATTCCAGGAGTCATTCCCTTGAATAAGTTAAGTATAACTGAGGCCCTGAACTTGCAGTTGGTACTCCCTACATCTGATTAAGAAGAGAAGGCTAGGAAGTTCATATTTATACATTCAATTTATATAGTTCAATTACAATTATTTATTATTTAATAAACACTTAATTTGATAAGTTAATGTGCTGTAACATTTTAATTTTTCCAGGTAGAAATACATTGTTTGCAAAAAAGAACAATTGATGGACAGAATGCAGAACAATGTCATACATTCATCCCAGTACAGAGATCTGGGGCTAAATCCATCGTTTTTTTGCTCACCATGCGATTTCAGTTTGGACCCAGCCATATGCAAATCAGTCTTGACCCTGTGCCCAATGGAAACAGTCCAGCCCGAACTGCCAGGCCAGGTCCTCCCTGGACTGGAAACAAGTATCCTAGGACCGGTTTCGGGGTTTCAGCCCTCCTAAGCCAGGATAGCTTGACTCCAGTGGCATGGAGAACACAAGACCCTCGTCTGAGCATACCCGTCCCACTCGGGGTGACACATGCAAAAAGAACAATTGATGGACAGAATGCAGAACAATGTCATACATTCACCCCAGTACAGAGATCTGGGCATAAATCCATCATTTTTTGCTCACCATGCCATTCCAGTTTGGACTCCGCCATATGCAAATCAGTCTTGACCCTGTGCCCAATGGGAACAGTCCAGCCCGAACTGCCAGGCCAGGTCCTTCCTGGACTGGAAACAAGCATCCTAGGACCGGTTTTGGGCTTTTAGGCCTCATCAACCAGGATAGTTTGACTCCAGTGGCATGGAGAACACGGGACCCACTGTGCCACTGGATTCAAGCTAGCCTGGCTGATGAAGGGTGACATACCCTGAAACCAGTCCCAGGATGCTTGTTTCCGGTCCAGGGAGGACCTGGCTTGGCAGTTTGGTCTGGACTGTTCCCATGAGGCACAGGGTCAAGACTGTTTTGCATATGGCTGGGTCCAAACTGAGGTGGCGTAGTGGGCAAAAGAACGATGGACTTCACACAGATCTCTTGACTGGGGGAGAATGTTTGAATCATTCAGCATTCCGTCCATCTGTTGCAGTTACAGTATTCTGGATATGGGCATAAAGCTCCACCTACTTCCCCCTAACTTTTTAATTGGCTCTTGTCCTGTCCTTTGTAAATGGTGGCTTTTGATTGGTCAATAGGCTTAGTAGTCCCTCCTTAGTACCGCCTTGTCTCTTCTTGTAACCTCCCATGAGGGTATCCCCTGTTGCATGTGTTGTTACTCCCTAGGTTTTAATTATAGCCTCAAGGCACTATTTTCTTAAAAGGCTTCAGGCAGGAAACACACTTGGTCCTCAGCTAGGCTGGCAGTGTTTACTTCACTCACTAGAAAATCTCACAATTATATGAGACCCTCTATAAATTTTCCTTAATCTGCTCCACACAGAGTACAACCTAATTCAAAATTAATGTAATCATTCTTTTCTCACATTTCAAAGCTACTAATTGTATATATGGACATATATATTTGAATGTACTTGTAGTACTGTCTTGCGTGCAATGCATTATGGGTAGGGTGGATATACCCTATCTTCTGCAGGGTGTAGTACCATATGTGACCAAAAGAGGTCCCCTTTTAGCCACATATGGTACTGTACCCTGCAACATGGCTAGGTAAAAAACATTGCCATTTATAATGCCAATAACTCCAACTTTGTAGACCTGCAGTGCTGGTGTCTTGCTCACTAGGGACCTGTAGAAGCAGCTTGCGGTACTGCACCTAGGCATGCAGTGTGGTGACTGCCTCACTAGGGACCTCTAGGAGGAGCTTGCGGTGCTGCATCTAGACATGCAGTGCTGGTGCCTTTATCACTAGAGACCTCTAGGAGCAACTTGCGTTATTGCACCTAGACATGCACTGCTGGTCCCCTGCCCACTAGGGACCACTAGAAGCAGTTTGCGGTACTGCAACAAGACATGCAGTGCTTGTGCCTTGCTCACTATGGACCTCTAGAAGCAGCTTGTGGTACTGCGCTGAGACATGCAGTGCTGGTTCCTGGCACAAAACTCAAGCATTTGCAATGCACTAGGTCTCGCATTACTGAAAGTATGAGCTATTGGCGTTGCATTATTTGCAACGCCAATACTTCAAACTATCAGTAATTCTAGACCTATTGCATTGCAAATGGTTGTTTAGTGTGCCTCGAAGACTTCTGTGATATGTTTGAAGTGCGAAGGAGGGATTTTCCACTTTTGCAAGCACAATACCTAGCCAATCTTTGTGTATGTAATGTTTTCTCAGCACATGCTACAAGCTGATTGATATCACTGTTAAGTAGTGTTTTCCATTCTTTTTATTATGTTAAAACCAAAACACACACCTTTAATTAGGTTCATAATGAAGTATTGTCTCCTAGCGAGTCAACAGCTGATCAATACATTTATTTATGTTTGTTGAATTTTGTAAAGCGCTGCATTAACTTTGCAAGACAACAGCATACCGCTACCCAGATCAAATGCAAGCATGCACACAACAATTGGAGGGGTAGTTGGGGGTACTAGGGAGAAGTAGATTGTCATTGCCTTGTGATGTCGTTTTCTGTAAAGAGGTGTGTCTTCATTTTTTCCCCCTAAATTGAAGCAGAGTTGGGGTGGTCCTGAAGAATACAGGGATTTCCAGATTCTGGGTGCATAGATGGAGAAAGCCTGTTGTCTGTTTTTGTCTTTTTTTGTGTGCTTTTTAGGTCTCGGCCTGCGTAGGCTGCACTTGCGCAGTCTCGCAGGCGAGATCTTTTGTCTTAGAGTAGGGGGCTTGAACCCGCCCCTCTTCTCCATTTGCTGGCTTCCTAAACGGAGGCCAGCCATTGGAGGAGAGGGGTGTCTGTCCATTCCAGCCCCATGTTTTTGGGATTGAGGGGCGTGTTTTTTCAGGTTCTTTCTCTCCTCTTCCCATTGGCTGGAATTTTACATTCCAGCCAATGGGAAGAAGAGAGAAAGAAAAACACGCGTTCCAGTCCGAAAAGGTCGGGGCTTTTCGGAGAGCCATTTCTGCTGGACCGCTGCCGGAAGTAGAGAAGCTGCCGAGTCCTCCGCCCCAGCCGGTGAGTGGTCGCTTTTCTTGCCTCTTCTTGCCTCTGTTCCCTCGTTGTGCTTGCTTTTCTGCCCCCGTTCCCTCGTTGTGTTTGCTTTTCTGCCCCCCTGTCCCCTCGTTGTGCTTGCTTTTCTGCCCCCCTTCCCTCGTTGTGCTTGCTTTTCTGCCCCTCTGGATGTTTCCGAGGCGTCAGGCAATAGTATATTGGTCAGCCGTGTAGGAAACTTACTGTCCCGATGTCCGCATTTACCTGAATGCATTCACTGCCATTTCCCACTGACCGCATTAGAAAATGGTGGGCTGAATTATTGCGTGAGGATCCCCAGTCAATGCGCGCCTGTCTGTGCCGCTTGTAACAATATCATTGTATCGTCAGTGAGCCGACACCTACCCGCAGTGGTAGCTCAGACAGACAGAGCAGGGCCTCCACGCTCACACCGCTCCCATCGGCGGCCTCGGATCCCCAAGCGCCGGCGCCAGGCTGCAGACACCCGGGCAGTGGGGTCGTCTCAAACTCACTCTCCTCATCGGCGATATCCCGCAGCAGGGCTGCTTCACATTCCGCACCTCACAGCAGGTCTGAAATCCACTCAGAGTTCACCGCACCAGCCACGGCAATCCCTGCCGCATGAGCAGCACCCAAAGCACAGCAACGATCCTCCTTATGCAGCCACAGCATTCACAGGGTCCAGGGCACCATTTCCTGCAGGCAGCGCGAGCCAGCACCGGCAGGGGGGGGAGAGAGGGGGGGAGAGAGGGGGGGAGAGAGGGGGGGGAGAGAGGGGGGGAGAGAGGGGGGGGAGAGAGAGAGAGAGAGAGAGAGAGAGAGAGAGACTCTCTGTGTGTGCGTGTGTGTGTGGGGGGCTATGTGTGTGTGTGGGGGGCTCTGTGTGTGTGTCTGTGTGTGTGGGGCTCTGTGTGTGTGGGGATCTGTGTGTGTGGGGGGCTCTGTGTGTGTGGGGGCTCTGTGTGTGTGGGGCGGCTCTGTGTGTGGGGGGCTGTGTGTGTGGGGGGCTCTCTGTGTGTGTGGGGAGCTCTGTGTGTGTGGGGGTGGTTCTGTGTGTGGGGGGGGGCTGTGTGTGTGGGGCGCTGTGTGTGTGGCTCTGTGTGTGGGGCTCTGTGTGTGGGGGGGCTCTGTGTGTGTGTGTGTTGCTCTGTGTGAAGGGCTCTGTGTGTGTGGGGCTGTGTGTGGGGCTCTGTGTGTGTGTGTGTGTGTGGAGCTCTGTGTGTATGTGGGGCTCTGTGTGTGTGGGGCTCTGTGTGTTTTTGTGTGGCTCTGTGTGTGTGTATGTGTGACTGTGTGTGCGTGTGGCTGTGTGTGTGTGTGTGTGGCTCTGTGTGTGTGTGGCTCTGTGTGTGCGTGTGCAAATGCAATAGGTCTCGCATTTGCGATAGATTAAGCTATTGACATTGTAAATGACAATGCCATTTATTTATCTGTTTTCAAAACCAACACATAAATAAAAATGTTGTCATTTACAATGCCAATAGCTCTAACTTTGGCAAAGGCGAGACCGTTGCATTGTAAATGCTTGTTTTTCGTTTCCAGTCAAATGATGTCTTGGGTTTGAAAGCTCAGAGAACCCCCAAAAACTGTGAGTTTAACAGTGAGATCGGCAGAGGTACTGGTTTTATAGATCCGTAATCTTGTTTGGAATATGAAGCTGCTTGACTGAGGGAGCCAGTGGAGTTTCATCAGAGTGGAGTGATGTGTGCATATTTCTTCAGTCCCTTGATAAGGTGTGCTAGGCCATATAATTCAGGCTTAAATGAGGCAGTGTGTATTATTTTTGGTAATCTGTATAGCGAAGACATACCTTCAAGGGGCTGAGAATGCTTCACAAAGAAAATTATTTAATTAGGAACATCTCAACATGATCTGTTGAGGTCAGCTTTGTGTATGTGGGGCTCTAAAAATTGTGTTTCTGTGAAAAATATGCAGCTTTCTTGCGAGAATTGTGTGGAATTGACTTCTTACATGGAATTAGTGGTTTTGCATTGCTTTTCATCACAAGAGCCCTATCTCCACCACATATTCACAGAGGTAAATGACCTCATGTACATTTCTTTCATGTCTGTACAGTTTCCTGTCAGTCACAAAAAAAGTATGCCGGGATTGTGCAGGTGCTTACAAGACAACAGCATTTTAACATGAGACACGATGGATATATTTAGGAGTGGCACGGTTAGTTAGTTGGTCCTGCTCCCATTTTGTTTTGTGATTGCCTTTGCTTAGCTTGTTTTTCTGCTTCCACTGATCTACCTACTGCTGGCTTATTTGTGTTGATTCATTTGATATTTTTGGTGTTTTTATTTTATTTGCTTTTTTATGTTTATTTTGTTTTCAGCAGCAATGGTAGAAATAGGAGCGCAATAGGCCCACTAACAACGGCAGTTCTCTGGTCGTAATTTTTGTTTTCTGAAGGGCACGTGGCAGCATTACGCAGGCCTGTAAAGGGCTTAACATCCTAGAGGTGTTACTATCCGGGGAATGTGCGATGAAGGACCAGTATCTTATTTTTGTGTCAAAGCCCCAACACCACTGGGCGGATACTTTGGGATAAGAGGAGGGCCAAGGAAGCTGACTGGTAAGTCATGTTCAATATTTTTGAATTTGTATCCTTAATCAAATTGTTAAATATGATTTGTAGGAACGCGGATTGTAAATCCAGTTTATCACTGCCATTCTGTCACAACTGTTGTGTTGAGGCACCCACTTCTTTAAACTTCCACCAATATCGTCCAGTTCTGTAGAGATGCAAGAGTTGTGCTGACATGGTAGATAGTTGGTTGATTCCTTATGGCTGTCCAGACCGATTAATGTGGTGGAATTTAGGCGGCGCTCTTGTGCCGCCAACCTCCAGTTTTACTGACAGCGGAGCAACTGAATAGACCCATGGCTGGCAGGAGAACATCATCATATCCTGACATACCTTACTAAGAACCTCTGTCAACAAGGAGCAGAGAGCATAGCAGAGTGTGACGCGGAGGGATGGTGCAAAAGGTGGTGACAGAATATGGCTGCATGCCATGCTAGCTATTGGGATTTAAACAAAGTATTTTGAAAGGGTGTAGCGTTAGAGAGGGTGGCATGATATGAGATACACTTTAATTCAAATATTTGGATTGAAGAGAGCAGGTAAGGGCACTGCTTATGGTGGATGTAGGGGATAAGACTCCAAGTATTATTAATATGACTTGGGGCCTCATACGAGTACGGCTTGGTGGCCACCGCCACACTGAGGGTTCGCCTGTAATCTGAGTGTGGCAGTCAGACCAGCACAAGACCGCCGGCTCCGCGGGGAGCAAGGATCCCGCTGGGCCGGCAGTTTGCAACAGGCCTGAATATGCTGGTTGTGCCCCTTTTCATGGCTATGAGCCCGCCATGAAAATGGTGGTGGAGAGGCCACTAAGGAGGCTCTTATAGGCCCCCCTGTCGGATCCGGGCCTGGGGTGGATGTGGGTGGGCACATGTTGTGCCCCTCTATAATTACACCCCTGTTCCTGCACAGTGTGGCATGCAGGCCACACTGTGCAGGAATGTGCTGCAGATGCTGTCACAGCAGCAGGCTGCATGTTAGGCTATCCTATGAGCCTAACAGGCCACCGCCCATCTGCCATGGATTACATTGGTAATCCAGCAGGAGGGTGCACTATGGGCTTGGTGGTCCTCCTGTGTGCGCAGCGGTGACAGAAGACTGCCAAACTCGTAATTAGGCCCTTAGTACTTGGATATTTTGTTAGGAGGGCCAGTAACTAAGGGTTATGCCTTTACCACGCATGTATTATCACATAACTTTTTACCCGGAATATGCCTTTACAGCAAATATGTAAGTATTTTGCAGGTAAGTGTCTTATATATATATATTCCTCCACAGCGACTATCTAATCATACAGGTCAGTCCAGCCGCACTTTCCCTCATAATGTGAAAAACACTACAGTGTGGCCACAGCTCCAAGTGCTAGGTGATTTTTATTCTTGCATAACAAAAAATGTCTCAGCAACACCCTACAATGGAAAGCCTACGCTATATATATATATATATATATATATGAGTGAAAATTCGTCTCCAACGAAAAGAAATAGTGACCCATGCAGAGGATACAAAGAGGCACTTTATTAAAGAGATGTCCTCAGCGAATGCATTTCGGCGTGTGCCTTCATCAGCGCTCCATCCCATCTGCTTGCTTTGCTGTGGCGTAGGCAAACCTGCCTCGATGTTGAAGTCCGAATTACTCCGCCCCCTGATGGTTCCCAGCTCCCACGTGCAGTCCTGTGGGGAAAGACTGCTAGGTGATTTTTATTCTTGCATAACAAAAAATGTCTCAGCAACACCCTACAATGGAAAGCCTACGCTATATATATATATATATATATATATATATATATATATATATATATATATATAATTACCTACTGGCGATAGCCAGTAGGTATATATAGTTAGGATTGTTTTCCATAGGGAAATCGCAACATTCTATTGGGAATAACTTTGATGCCGGTTGAGGAATCTTCCTGAAATTTTCCTTAACTTTGCCTCGCGGCGCTCCGCTCCTTCCCTGAAAGTTTGGGGGGTATTCGTCAAGCGGGGGCCGAGATAAAAGGGGGGTCCCAAAACGTGTTTTCCCCATGTTAATTTCCATAGGGACTCACTTTTAGCCCGAACGGCTGAATGGTTTTCCACCAAACTTTGCAAAATTGTAGGGACTGGTAGCCCGATGTGCCTTTGCTATGTCTCAAGATATGTGCTCCAGTGGTTTTTACGAAAATTTACTTTGAAAAAATATATATTGGGCTATATATATGTTAGAGCCCAAATGTAGCCCAATGTAGCCCAATGTAGCCCAAAGATGGCCACCAGAGGTATGAAAAGGTGTATGTGATTGTCACGTGGATGATGTCATCAGTGGTGTCATCAGTGATGTCATTTGAGATGTCATCAGTGATGTCACTGACCATGTCATGAATGATCTAATATGTGACATCATCAGCAGTGGATTGCGGGTGCGCGAAATATAGTTAGTACAACTAACTATATAGGAGCAATTTCATTGGTTTTGTATGAGTAAAATGTCCAGCTAACTATAACACCACTAAAACTTATAGTTTTTTAAGTGAATTTCAAAGGTTTTTTAAAAACTAATTCCTAACTATATAACTCCTGAAACCTATGGTTTTTTCAGTGAATATATATATATATATATATAACGGCATGGCCATCTTTAGGCTTTAGGGTGGGTAATGGTTTTTGTGTGGGAAAATTATTTTTAGGGTTTAGGCTGGTATGGGTTTTTGGATTGCAAGGGTATTTTTAGGGTTTAGGTGTGGTTTTGGAGTGGTAAGGTTATTTTTAGAATTTAGGGTGGGTATGGGTTTTTGGATGGATGGGGTATTTGTAGGGTTTAGGCTGCTATGGGAAGATTCCACATGCCACTACTGTGTATCATTTATCAAGTGCATTGGGTGGGTGAGTGGCTGAAAAATGTAATTTCAGGCAGCCGCACACTGAGTCGGAGGACCGAGGTGCTTGTTACTACAGGGCAGTAAGTACATTTCCCCACTTCCTTCAGCGGGACTTCAGTGCATTCACAATTTAATTCATTGACTTTAATATCCGATGAAGAGAATGTGACTTTTTGTTATTATTCTCAGTGAGTGTGCATTCCTACAAGCATTCCTTGTTTACCCTTGAATTATTCATTTTTGGGAGTCTGAGACTGTGCCATTATTCCAACTTGTTTGGATTACTTTATACATACAAATTGGTGCAAATATGGCAAATTATGTTGACACAATGAGGAGACAAAAAGCAGATGAACTGTTTGCCAAAGCAGGCATACAATCAATATCCAGTGATGACAAGATGACAATGAAACAATAGTATCTGCTAACCAGAAATATTACAGATTGGAAAAGCGATTAAGGAAATAAATCACCGAATGGTGAGAAGCAGAGACTCTTAAAAAATATTTAGAACATGGCCGCGTACCAATGGGCATGAGAATCCTTATCGCTCCATCATATGAGCAAACTCATCCTAAAATGTTAAAGGAGTGGGCATCCAACCATAGGGAAATTTACCAAATAAAACAGGAATTAATGAGTAGTGAAAACAAAGAAACCAATGAGAAAAAGAAGGAAGAAATAAAGAAAAGGCAGACTAAACACAAAGAGGAAATTGTATTAAAACAGTAAAGGACATTTGCTCAGGACCAAAGGGACTGCTAGGAGAGCAGGATATTAACTTTTAGCTGCAAATATGATGACTTAAAGAGGCATGAAGACTTTCCAGAACTTCCACAGACCGATGATGGCCCTGAAACAGCATAATCAGTGAGCGACTGTAGTGAGAGTGACGTATCAGAAGAAGGCTCTAGTGGCCAAGTAGACACCAACGTAAATAAACCTGTAAACATTTGGGAGGAATTACGTTTATTGAACCAGTTGAGATACCAGCAGAACTGGAAGAAAGACTGTGGCAGAGTAGGAAAATATTGGGGTGCTCTAGTGGGCAAATTAACACTGGATGTAACCCAGATCTTTTGACTGGGGAAGAATGTTTGATTTGTCAGCATTCCGTCCATCATGTGTTTGCTGTAACACTTTTTTCCCTAAGTGGGATATGTATGCCCAGATGTGGGTCCCTTGCTCACTGTGCCACTGGATTCAAGCTAACCTGGCTGATGAAGGGTGACATACCCTGAAACAGGTCCCAGGATGCTTGTTTCCGGTCCAGGGATGACCTGGCCTGGCAGTTCGGTCGGGACTGTTACCATGAGGCACAGGGTCAAGACTGATTTGCATGTGGCTGGGTCCAAACTGGGGTGGCGTAGTGAGCAAAAGAACGATGGATTTAACCCAGATCTTTTGACCGGGGAGAATATTTGATCTGTCAGCATTCCGTCCATCATTTGTTTGCTGTAACAGGAGGAAAAGGCAGCAGCACAAAGAAACAAGGAAAAGAAGATCGAACAAAAACAGCAACAACCCATCATGAGAATAATGACAGGGGGACAGTAGTCAGGACAACGATGAATGCGTAAAATAGTGTGGAAAATCTGGCTAAAAGTCCACTTCCATCCATGAAATCAAGGTTTCAAAAATTGGGGCTTTCTTTTTGTCCTATCAATGATTTTAACTATGCGCAAAGCAGGATTGAACTTTTTCAATTTGTGAGGAAACCAAATGGTTTACATTAAAAGCTAAAGATACCCCCAAAACAAAAAAAGCAAACTGCACAGAGCAACCTAAACATTGGCGATATTGATACGCTCTTTACTCTTGCGGAGTAATGAAGGTGTAAGAAAAACCAACAAGACTGGGTCAATAACAAGGGTTTTCACACTCATAGATGTTGCAGGGCTTGCAAATACAGCCCTAATGTGAAACAATACTTTTCCCCAGTTAGTAACACACGTAAATGTATTGACCAATATCTTATGTGCCAATCAGATGTTTATGTATATACTCTTGTGTGCACCTGTGAGAAAACTTTACATTGGGAGCACAAAACACCCAGTGAAAAGGCATGTTCTAGAACACATAAGAGCCATAAGGAATGGGAATAAACAAAACCCAGTGGCATGCCATTTTGAGGAAGAACACAACAGTAATGGGAACCTACTGCATTTTTTGCTTTTGATAGAATTCCAATTTCTACGAGAGGGGCAAACCACACTTGAAAGCTTAGACAGCTTGAATCCAAGTATATACCACAAATTGACACCAAAGTTCCTAATGGCCTCAACTTTGATGAGGAAATGTACATCCATTTGGGCAATTAGTTACATACTATAACCTCATCCTTGTGAGTGTAGAATGTTGAGGGTGGGGTAAGTGTGGCATTAACATTTAAAGGGTAGTTCATTTAGTTTCTGATGATATATGTCACTATCAGAATATCTGAATTTAACATTTATGTTTAGACTTGTGTTTATGTTCTTACAGGGTGGGGCCTTCCTTCCTGAAGTCGTTGGCCAGTGTCACCTGTGCTGCATTTGGTTGCCAGTGGGGCTGGACTCATTTCTTCTGCTTAGCTCCCTTTGAGTCTGAGGAGCAGATACACAGAAAAAGAGCTGAGATATCTTCTTTTTAGTCTATTCTTTCTCTTAAAATCCTACAATATTTTCTTCTTTGCAATGTGGGGAGGGTGGAGTTGTTGCCCATTCTCAGTGGTAAATATTGTTTTGTCATGGTTGTGTTACTTACAGTTTACAGCCAATATAATGGTTAGGAATCAAAATAACAATTTACAGAATTTATCCCTAATGAGCATGCCAATGTGAATATTCATTTACTATGTATTAAGATATGGCCATAGACACCCATACCCATTAAAAAACCTGCATGGACGGATAAACTCTGTATTTTCAATAGTACATGCAACTCTCTGTTGGATATTGGCTCGTTTGCCCACTTGGGCATAATAAGAGCGTGGCAATGATGGACGTTGCATTGATTGCACAAGTGCATGTTCAAACAGTATGCCTCCAGTTTAGCAATGGGTGTTATTTCTGTAATTGTTTTTACCACACAACGCTTACACAAAATATATGAACATAGAAGGGAAGTTTATGTCAGGAAGTACATTCTCAATGAGAGCGATACAATGTGACAACTATATGTTAAAGCCGGATGCTTAAAACGTTATTTAGAAGTGCTTTTGCCCACTTGGGCGTAACGCAAGAAAGGTGGTTACGGTGATTACTTCGAGTAACTTTCATCAGATATAGAACGTGCCATTATGTATTCATGATATTTTGAAAATGCAAATGTGTTTGTGTATGTGTGAAAGGTACGCTTACATATGCAGTAGTGCACAAACGCGTAAATGTTTTTGATATATACAAAACTAGCATAACATTAAGTTGTTTGATGGCAGCCTTTATTGAGCTGGTGTTGTACATGTGACCGCAGTGTGCTCTTGTAGAGGATAATTGGTTACAACAATGGACAATATGTTTATGTATTTAATTATGTTTTTGAACATAGCAGACAATATATGAGTTTCAGCATTGGGCTTTGATGATCATCAGATGATTTGATGATTGTTCATATATTTTGATTGATGAGGATATATGTGAATTAACATGTTTAAATATGCCGACATTTTTTAGATATAAAAGGAGTGCTATTTACCCTTTTCTATTTATATGTATTTGTGTCCTTTAAATGATGCGAGTAACAAGACTAACTCTCACGTGAACAAGGCGTGTATACTCGTTCGGTAAGAATTTTGAATGTGCAGACCAGATTAAACTGCAATGACAACTTGACATTGTGTCGGATTAATTTGCACCGGAATGCGCGTCTCCAACATTGTTGGGTTGGAAAGTGGGCTTTTATAGAAACGTGTTCCTCACCCGGATGTGCACCCATACTGAAAGGGTCTCAGCTCTGAGGTTCTGGAGGAATCAAATATAAATAATATATATAAATATCAGCCAATACAAAAGAAAATAATTTAACTCAATTGGACTCGTATGTGCGCCACAAACTTTGTGGTGACAAAGGAATTTGAAGCGTGTATATATATAGTGAGCAAGGGCACGGACGTGCCCGAAACACGTCTGATGGCATTCTTTTACCCACATGTTGTCGTAGAATAAAATACAGCAACTTTATACCACCTTGCCCTGGAGTGCTCATTCTGGTGTCTGCGTGCCTTTCCGTGCGGCAAGCACATTGGTGAGAGGCTGGATCGTTATATATATATATATATATATATATATATATATATAACAATGGCTCTGCAATTAAGAAGCACTCCGCAGCAGTTAGGTTCCAGCACCTTTAATATTGCAGGTGAAGGTGAAGTTTCATCCGTAATTCAATCCGATCCCGACGCGTTTCAGAGCTGTGCGCTCTTTCCTCAGGGGTATGAAAGCTTCTGCAACAAGTCTCACGTGTTTTAAATGGCCACTTGTCTGCCTGCTTAGTAGCGTGCATTGTGGGACTTCTTTATGTAAATGACCCTCAGTGGGTTCCGCAGTGTAGCTTTCCGATTTTAAAGGTTACAGTGATTTATCTTGACCTCACTGTGATATGAAGGCCCCCAGTGGGCCCCGGCATGTCAAAGTCACCTTCATTAGTTTGTTGCACTGCTGCGCCATCTCGCATCTGAAAGTTCGCTTGTAAGCGGCCCCATTCTCCAGCGGTTCCTTCCTTGTTAACCTGGGTGGTACTCCTTCCACAACGTAGCTGTCGTGTGAATATGTGTAAAACAATGGCTCTGCAATGAAGAAGCACTCCGCACAAGTGTTTTTGTTCTTTTCTTTTTCTTCATGCCCTGCTGAGATTCGAGTGCCTGAAGTAATAAGGAGCGAATTGGAAGCCCACTTCGCCATCTTCATGGTTGTTCTGTATACTTAATTTTGTTTGAGAGAGAACAGTGAAGTTGAACTACAACTCCCTGAGACCCCCACTTAAGTCCTTTACTTAAACACAAAATAAAGACTGGTTCACAGAACATCCCCGTGGTCTGGCTCTGCTTCTTCACTACCTAACACGTTGATTCTTGGACTTATTCCTTTACTGTTTACAATATGCATTTTGTCTTTGATGCAAAGGTTTTTCAACCTTTTAATTTTTCATTCTTCTTTTCAGATAACTCCACCTAATGGATCATCCTCTTCTCCTGGACTACTCTTCTCTTCGTTTTCACCTTCGGAATTCCGTTTCTTCTTCGCTCTCTAGGCCAAGGTGCACCTTGACCTTGCAAACTTTCTTTTGCTTTGTTTCATTTAACGAGGCAGCTCTGTTGTTGCTCATGCCTTTTATTGTTCATGTGTTGTCACTGCATTCTAGATCTTTCTATTTATGATGTAAGTGCGTCTGCTTGTGTCTGCATTAAAAGACTAATGCATAATGTTAGCCTCTGTGTCTTTAATGAAATCCAGATTCTCTGGTCCTGTTAATAGGAGAATCCCAAATGTCTTGCACCTACTTTTGTGAGATCTGCATCCCTGCTGCCAACCAGGGAGTCAAGGCAAAGCCAGACCTGAGTGACAGCTGGAACAACAATTCTCTGGAGCTCGGTATCCCAGTGCTGGAAAGATATGGGTCAGTTGTTTTTGCTGTGAAACACTGCCCCATTTCATAACCACATTTTATGAAACAATTTTTCTGATCGTTTGTATTTTGCATTGTATAGTAGTAGTCTTTGTATAGTGCTTCATACTCCTCATGCGGGAAGTCGAAGCATATTATTGCATTGGGAGCACGATGCATCCTGGGATAGCGCTTAGTTTTGATGGTGTACTTGCTGGAAGTCCATATGGGAAGCTTTTTGCTGTTGTGCATGAAAAAAATGTGGAAGAGGTGGGAAAGCATTTAGGTCACACGTGATGAGAGGGAGGCATGATCAGCACATATGCTTTGGGCTTAAGATAAGGCCACAGTAATAAGGGCAAGGGACGCATTTGAGAATTGCCCTTCAAGCCGGTATAGCCAATGAAAGAGTCTTCACTTTATTGTGCCTGGAAATGAGCGATTAAGACTTTGGTAGTCCTGTAAATCCACGTTTTTCAAAGTTTCAGCCTGAAAATAGGATTATTTCAAAAGTGTGAATCACTATATTTGGCAAGAGGTCACTGGTGACCTAACAATTATCACACTGGGGGGGGAATTAAAAAAAATTCACACAGTAAAGCCCCCTGCGAGGCTCTGCCGCGTTGCGCGACATGGAGGAAGCAGAACAGGGCCATATCTTAAGAGATGTGGCTCTCTCCTCATCTTTCCCTTGCGCTGGCACTGATTTCAGCTGTTGTGCACCACGCACACACCTTAGCGCGCTAGGGTGTGTGCATTAGTCTAGCTTAGGTTTTGTACATGAAGGGATCCCTTCCTGAACAAAATACAGTGCCCACACACACGTTTTTCCCACTTTGTATGCGTGCTGCACAGTGCAGCACGCATGCATTTCTCCTTCCTTGCGCCTACTTGAAAAGGGTGAGGTTTTTCACGCCAAACTCAATATACTTTATTTAGTAAACTGGGTTTAGTGTGAGAAACCATGGGTGGTTGCCTGGTAACGCCCATGCTCCACCCTTGGTACGCCCCCCATGGCACAAGGTAATGTGAAGCAGCGCCATGCGCTGCCTTGCATTACTTTTCTGTTATTTTCAGCGCTAAACAAGTTTAGCAAAATTAAGTTGGGAAAAAGGTTCGCACTGATTTGCGTCACTTTTGGGACGCAAACACGGCACAAAATCTTAGTGAATCTCCTCCTAAAACTCATCATATATTTTTGACAGGCTTCGTGGACTAAAGAATGAAGAACAGGTCCTTTTGAAAAGTATTGTAACTAAGGTTTTCAAAGTCAAACAGTGGATTTGAGGTCAGTGTTTTCTCTGACATCCAAAATAAGGATATGTTTTCAAGACATTGATTCTGTGAATGCCTACTAAGGTTGTTCACAGACGTAGACAGGACACAGAAGTTTCTTGCTGATTTTAAAAGAGAACATATTTTTTTTTTAGTTTAACAATGAATTGATGTGGGATTGGATCACTCAGGATGGTTAGAAAGGGCCAGCTGCAGGTTAGTGTTTCCAAAAGGGGAAGAGGGGGAAAACTCTGGGAAGCTAGAATGAGCCTAGCCATGAGGTGCAGTAAGATGTGAGGTACAGCAAGTAAAGGAGAGGCACTAAAGGGTGTGGCGAGAAGGGTACAATGGAATGAAGAAATGGGGAAGGAAACATCTTTTCACTGTTGTGTACTGTTTGTGTACAGTTGTAATATATATTTATTGCATTATTCAAAACTCATGTTATATTCTTCTCTTGACCCAATTCCTGTTAACCCCTTCCATGCTCATGACGAGCTCAGCTCGTCATGGCATATTCATGACCACACCCGTTTTCATTGCTGTCCAGCACAGCAGGGGAAACTCTCAAACAGCGATGAGGTTAAGGTAATCCAGAGCAAACACAAGGTGAAATGAAATCTCTTCTGAAAAAGCACAACTTAGACATGGAAATACTATCAACTACCACCCCTTTGTAGCCAAAATTAAAGAAACTTTAGTGGTCAAACTAATGTATTCCTATCATGAAGACCACATACTACTAGATGATGCCTAACTCGATCTTAATAGAATCGCAGAGTCTGCAATAATCACTGTTTATACAATCTACAATTGTCTGCAGACTCTACCTTTACAAGTGTCCTGATTCTGTTACATCTGTCAGCAGTCTTTGACACTGCCTGCCACAGACTTTTAATTACCAGATGACTGGATTTGGGATAAAATTAACTGCCCTACTTTGGGTTATCTATTTCTTGAAAATAGATCACAAAGAATAATGTTAAGGAATTCCTTTTCTCTGTCCATTTTATTGAATGAAGGTGTTCCTCAAGGACTCACCCTTTCCCCTTACCTTTTCAATGCATACATTAGACATATCCGCTAATAATTCTATTCCTACACAGACGAAAAGTTATTTTTCACTGAACTAATCCAAACTGCTCAAACATATTGAGAATCTATTAGATGTTAAGAATTAGATGGATTTTGAAAGATTAAAAAATAATTACAGAGAAAACTGATATTTTATGATAAAGAAAGCCGCCTTGGTTGGTCCAGAAGACAACCTTCCCCCCAACGTTAAACCTTGAACTTCGTTTAATGGATCCATGGAGAGTTGCAAATCCGTTGCACAGAGATTTGACACCAATTAAAAAGATTTAATTCTGCAGCCTGCTTTTTCCTATTTTTATAACAATTAAGAAAGAATATCGTTGAGAAAATTACATAGCTTCTCAAATCATGCAGCCATCTTACTTGAAATAAATTTAACTGTAATGCGAGCAAGTCCGAAGAGATGTCTTTTGAATAAGGTACAGCCAAAAGAAGAGCAATGAGTTAAAAAAAAGAAGCGATTTATTAAGGCTTTCTTCCAGATTAATAGAGGCTCAATGGATCTCTCCTCCATTTGAGAGGGCCTTGAACGTCACTCTCCGAGGTAGAATTCCCCCAAATAGTATTGTCTTAACCAAGTGCAGGGATTAAAAAAAAAACTAAAAAAAAACTGAAACAGATAATTGCAATAGAGGCATGAGATATGAAAATCTTCAGCCTCACATAGAGCAGTACAACTTGGCAAGAGGCAGCAATAGCTCAAATAGAGTTTTACTAGCAAGAACAGATGATTAATTAAAAGACCGTAGGCCAGAAGTACTATTGATAAAAAGATACATTATCAGTGGTTGTATGTCAATACAACGCGGGCTTTTACCCCGCATGCCATTACAACGCGGGGATTACAACAAAAGTAGTTACGACGACTTTCGCTGGAGGGCGCTGGATAGTGGAATAGTTTAATTTTCTATTCCAACTCCAGCCCACGTTGACAGTAGGGAAGGTGTTGGATAGAAAATTAAACTATTCCCTATCCAACAGCGCCCTCCAGTGAAAGTCGTTGTAAGGACTTTCGTTGTAATCCCCGCGTTGTAATGGCAGTGCGGGGGTAATCCCCGCGTTATTATGGCTGTTCTCTTTATCAGTCCTAGCAGCAAATAAAAAGAGAAAAAATTAATTTTTTAATTCACAGTTAAATAAATGAACAAATTATCTGCGACAAATCCAAGGGGTAGTTTTGAAACAATATAAAGATATATAACAACGCGATACAATCATGCTTAAATCACTAGAAGCCAAATGTCTTGCCTTCATTGAATTACTGAAACTTGCTAGTGAACAAGCTCACGAGATGAAACCATCACAATGGAAGAGTTGGCTGATATTGTTTAAAGTCTGACTAGCAGTAAATTAGTGGGAGTGATGGTTTAGCATTCAAAATGAATCACTACATTGAAAAATTCCTCTAGCCTTTATTGCTCAGTAACATCCTATTTAAAGCTGATTTTTCCCCCTCTCTTGAGAGTGCATATTAGTAATTAAAAAAATAGAGAGAAAAAAAGCAGAGGATCCAATTTTATACAGGTTATTTAGTACCCTAAATATGCACTCTAAGACTATAAGACATTCACAAAATGTATAGCTAAAAGGCTACAAAACAACCCTTAACCCTATGGTCCACATGGATCATACAGTTAGCGCAAACTATCTTATTGATGCTACAGATGTTTTCTCATATTCACTGGCAAGTTGCAATTTAGAATTTGCTTGTGTGATTAATTGAAATCGTACTAAATTAGCATAAGTACTCCAAATAAAACACAATCATACTCTGTACACCCTATTTACACTAAATAACAAAACTATACAGATAATCGGAAAAAATCAATCAATTGATAGTTAATATTGCTAGAAAGGCATTATGCAAAGGTGCCGATTTCCGCTAAAAAACACAGGGGCATATTACCAACGATTAGCGATATTTATCGCTAACTAGGCTTAGCAACAAATTTTTTATCGTTAAGCATCGCCGGAAATTATCGCTGAGATAACGTGCTATTAGCAACGTTTATCTCCAAAGCGATACATTTTACGGCAATAGCGTGAATATCGCTGTATTGGTACTGATGTCATATTCGAGGAGAAAAACTACTCTGTATCCTGCACTTACTCTGCAATGATCTTGGGTTGTAGTATTATTCTCCGGTTAACCGTCCACCTCCTGACTTGATGATAACCCTTCAGTTTGATTTTTAGAAACATGGCTGCGTGTTCTGACAGGTGAATGGGAAGATGTTCTATCCCCACTACCTTCTCCACTTCCTTATCATCTATGAAGAAATAATCCAATCTAGAGTAGTGAATATTTTTTTTGCTATGAAAAGTATAATCCCTACAACTTCCTTTAACATTACACCAGATATAAAAAATATTGAAATTCTCTGCCATGGCTAGCTATGCCCTCATTTTTGGAGAACTGATATGAATGCATGTCAGAGACCTATCAAGATTATTATCCAGCAACATATTAAAATCTCCTCCTAAGATAATGGGGTGCTAAATTCCACCAAATTAGGAAATAGGTGAATCAAGGGGAAACATCCCCTGTGTTGGATCATGATAGCTCCCTATTGTGTTTTGCTGCACTTCTCTCAGCATTTTTCCAACAACCTCCTTCATGTGCTCTATACCGCACTAACTATACACCTGAGTTTATCTTAAATAGCATAACTATACCTTTAGTGCAGTGCAATTGGTCAGTAGTGACCATATTTTCTACCCATCTTTGTTTTAAAAAGAGGTTGCCTACACTCCTCTCTCCAAAGGTGTATCTCCTGAAGCATAATAATTTAGAGGTATGAAGTTGGTTCCGTGGACCATGGCGGGAGACGTTTCGGGGAACATGGCGGCCGGCTAAGGCAGCTGGTCGGAAGCTCTTCCCCTCAGGAGTGCCCTTTTTGTTGGAAATGAATGCACGCACCTTCTGAGTTGTTCAGTGGCTGCTCTGGAATCCCCTCTCGAGTTTCTTAAGTATTCAGGGCATAATTCTGCTTGGTGAGGTCGATAGTAGCACCATGAATGCTACACTAGTTTGTAGCTCCGTGCCACATATTACGTCTTGCCACAACGAGGTTACGATGCTGTTAATGTTGGTAGAGCCAGCACAAGTACAAGCTTAGGTTCATCAGAATGGGCCTAGGAATTATGCAGCAGAGCAGCAGGCACCAAGCTCTTGAGGCCGGCAGAAGTTAATACCGGCGCAATGGTGTCGGCTTGTAATAAGAAACCCCGGCGACACGCAGGCCAAGATGCTCAGATGGATGTAGGTGGCCAGTTGCCAGAGGGTAAGGGTATTTTGGGCCCTGGCATATTGCTCTGCACTGATCCCCCTCAGTAAAATAGACTAAGAAGCTCCAGAGAGCCTAATGGTAAAAGCCAGGCAGAGGGGTCATTAAAAGAAACTGGCAAAGGCTATACATTAAGGCCCCAAATCCTCACCGGGCTCCCAGTGAAGATGACATGGAGAGTAGACAAAGTAGTCACCAATTGCCTGTTGAGCTGCTGGTTGGGCAAGGTAAACTGCAGCTTAACATACGTCCCCCCAAGAATTCTCAACCTAAAAAATTGATAATATCAGTGGCTGCATCAAAGGAGAGACAAACCCCGAAAGATGTTAAAACCCCCAGAATGATGCCATCCCTAAGATCTTTTTAGAAAGTTAAAGTCAACTTAAAATACGTGAGAGACTTAGAGGAAGGTGAGGGTGGACGCAAAGTTAATTTTGACCAGGAAAGTAGTGAGAGTAGACCAAGGGGTATGGAATCGGGGATTGGGGGGACAGCCCCAGTAACGTAACCTCAAGACTATAGTACATCCATGCGGTACCTATACGAAATACATTTTCTAGCCTGACTGTGGATGATTTGGTCCCAGCAGCAGGAGCTGTTATAAGTGAGAAGACATTGATCAGAGTAGGACTACCGCTCCTGGGCTTACAGAAATAGGAGGTGGTAGCTCTAAAGGCTGGGAAGCAGTTCAGGTAATGTTTGGTCAATTAATGCAGGTAATGAAAGCTCATTTTTCAAACTCTGAGGCAAGTCAAAAAGAAATACAGGTGACTTTCTCTAGCTTAGAGATGAAGATAGAGAGCTTAGCCCAGCATATGCAGGAGTTAGAGAGCAGAATGCAGGATCTATGCCCAAAATTCAAAAGAACTCACAAGAATTGGCACGTTTGAAACAAAGAGAGAAAGTACTGACCGACAAGTTGGAAAATATTGCCAGGAAGAACACTGTATGAATTTTGGGAGTGCCTGAAGGTGTGGAGGGGGGTATATTAAATCTTCTGTAATACGCCTGTAGAAAAGCACATTTCCGCAAGATCTCACTTCAGCTCATTTTGATCTAAAAATTCAGCTGGTTCACAGAGACTCCTTTAAAATGCGCTTTTGGCAAAAAAATCTGCTGAGATTTCTGGTGAACTTTCTGTCTTATAGTGTGGAGAAGATTTTGGACCTAGCCCTAAGGGAGAAGCCATTGCAAGCTATAGGGGTCACCTTCAAAAGTAGATCACATATCTCCCCACAAATTGGGGACAGACAGTGGGAAATAGGGAAGCAAATGGAGGAGTCGAAGGAGATGGGTGCTAGTGTTCAATTGAGGTTCCTTACAATTCTGAAGGTTATGAGGTAAAATAAAATATATAATTTTCTATATCCCGTAGAGGTCGACAAATTGATAGTGCCGGCCAAGAAAGGGGGGAACCCAAATAAATGAGAAGTAAAAGGAATAATGTAATAGTAATTGAAACTCCTTGAGGGAACAATCTCAGACCGGCTTAAGGAATGCCTAGATACAGAGTTGGGAGGGAGTACACATGGTAGGGAGCCTAGGGAACAAATAAAAAATATGTATTTTTATGTACTCAAGTCAAGTTAGTGGCATCATAAGAAAAGTACCGGGCGACATCACTCAGACTGAGATTAAGTATAAGCACAAGGATGAGGGGAGGAGATCATTTGAAAGATGGCCAGGACCTTGCGATCCTATGTTGGAATGTAAATGACTTGCGAGTGAAAAAAGACAAAAACTGATCCTGCAATATCTAAAAGAAAACAAATCCCAAATAATTATACTTCAGGAAACAAGCAAAGTGCCCTTGCGTGTCTTGATAAATCTCATTTAGGTTTTGTGTCGCCTTTGCGCCCCCTTGTGTGATGCAAGGGTATACGAAACCTTGATGAATCTGGCCTCATGTGCAAATTGATGAACAGACTAGTGTGGAATCTGCTGTCTAAAAGCTTCGGGAAGGAATCTTGTATCCTAAATGAAATGTTTTTATGAACTTTCAGACAGAGAAACTGCATGGGCACGGTGATGTGGCGTAAAAATTACATTTCAAAATCCTGTGAGCAACAAGACTGAGGGCAAAGGCTGATAAGAACCGCACTCAACACTTGAATAGTGTCTTAAAGTAACTAATGGTGCACGAAACCAGGGAGTACTTCCCTCTCCACTCCCCACAATATAGGCACTACATCTAACAAGCTATGAAAACAAAAATGGTTCCAGCACTCTTTACAATGATATCAGAGTTTCTTGATATCACTAATCAAAGAGTTAAAATAATTCAGCACATAGGGAATGAAAAAAAGGTATCCAAATCCAGAGTATATTTTTCTTTATCCAAATGTTCTTTATTTTTCACAGACCGATTATTCTTTCATAAATTCATTCATCATAGCCAACGTGTTTCGTCTCATGAGAGACTTCTTCAGGGCTTTCAATGTATAACATAAGGTGAATTCTCCAAACAAAACACAGTATATCAAGAGCCAGTATGAATAAGGTTTTTACCGCCAGCAATCCATACAGTATTTCCATATCATATATGATGATACGGAAATACTGTATGGAATGCTGGCGGTTATTATACCGCTTTTCGGTTGTCTGAACACTGTATAAAAACCTTATTCATACTGGCTCTTGATATACTGCGTTTTGTTTGGAGAATTCACCTTATGTTGTACATTGAAAGCCCTGAAGAAGTCTATCATGAGACGAAACGCGTTGGCTATGAACAATGAATTTATGAAAGAAGAATCTGTCTGTGAAAAATAAAGAACATTTGGATAAAGAAAAATATACTCTGGATTTGGATACCTTTTTTTCATTCCCTATGTGCTGAATTATTTGAACTCTTTGATTAGTGATAACAAGAAACTCTGATATCATTGTAAAGAGTGCTGGGACCATTTTTGTTTTCACATTTCAAAATCCTGTAGTAAAACAGAAAGCACAACAAATTGTAGAATGATTATACTTCATACCTGTTGAATAATCCTGCATTATGCTCTACAATAAAAAAACAAAAGCACATTCCAAAATGTAAACACCTCTTTTCTGCCAAAGGAAACAGCCTTCAATTGTATATAATTGTAAATCTATCCTCTCTAGGACACAGAAAATAAAACATTTTATATATGTTACAGAGCAGCAAGACCAAAGAGTTAACTGAATTTTGTAACATTATTATAATAATAAAGGTCACATCCAAGGCTTCTCGGTGCACATGTTGAGAAAGATAAAATTAGACACACTCAAATTACGTGTACAACAAACTGAAAACACAACTAGGCCCACTCATGTCAGAAGAGAACCCCATTATTAATAGTCATACCATTTAAAGTTCACTCAATCATCACTCATTTAATTATTTATCTCCAAGATTCATTCTTTACAAAAACAAAATTGTTTTCGTTGTTTTGTTTTTCTCTGCAGCGGATTTAAAAAAAAAAGTTTTAATCAGGACTCGATATCAGCCAAATACATTGGCTATGCCAATGCTTATTTTAATTGACCGACCAGGTTACTTTATTTGCAGTATATCAAGAGCCAGTATGAATAAGGTTTTTACTGCCAGCAGTCCATACAGTATTTCCATATCATATATGATGATACGGAAATACTGTATGGACTGCTGGTGGTTATTATACCGCTTTTCGGTTGTCTGAACACTGTATAAAAACCTTATTCATACTGGCTCTTGATATACTGCGTTTTGTTTGGAGAATTCACCTTATGTTATACATTGAAAGCCCTGAAGAAGTCTCTCATGAGACGAAACGCGTTGGCTATGATGAATGAATTTATGAAAGAAGAATCTGTCTGTGAAAAATAAAGAACATTTGGATAAAGAAAAATATACTCTGTATTTGGATACCTTTTTTTCATTCCCTATGTGCTGAATTATTTGAACTCTTTGATTAGTGATAACAAGAAACTCTGATATCATTGTAAAGAGTGCTGGAATCATTTTTGTTTTCACATTTCAAAATCCTGTAGTAAATCAGAAAGCACAACAAATTGTAGAATGATTATACTTCACACCTGTTGAATAATCCTGTATTATGCTCTACAATAAAAAAAAAGCACATTCCAAAATGTAAACACTTCTTTTCTGCCAAAGGAAACGGCCTTCAATTGTATATAATTGTAAATCTATCCTCTCTAGGACACAGAAAATAAAACATTTTATATATGTTACAGAGCAGCAAGACCAAAGAGTTAACTGAATTTTGTAACATTATTATAATAATACAGGTCACATCCAAGGCTTCTCGGTGCACATGTAGAGAAAGATAAAATTAGACACACTTAAATTACGTGTACAACAAACTGAAAACACAACTAGGCCCACTCATGTCAGATTAGAACCCCATTATTAATAGTCAGATGTGTAAAGCGCATGGCTACCCCAACCCGGCTTCCCAGTGCTAAAACATAAACAGAAGGGCTAAGAGATAGAAATGAGAAAAGCCATGTTTTCAGGAGTTTTAGAAAACATTTCAATAGAATTACAGAGCCGAATCGTGCAGGAAAGGAGTTCCATAGGTTTGGACAAGATAGGCAAAGGAGCAACTGCCTAGCCTCACCTTATTAATACGAGGAACAACTGCATAGTTCAAATTACTGGATCTAAGACCCAATTAGGAAGACATGGTGACACCAGTGCGCTAGGATATGGCGGTCCAGAATCAGTCATGGCTTTGTCCATATAGCAGTGCCTTAGACTAGATATGCTTGTTAATTGGGAGCCAACGTAGGTCCTGGAGATGGTAAGACCGTGTTTAGGTAGACCCCCATGTTAAAAAACTGCACAAACATCTCTATTGTGTTTCATCTGTCACTGTAACACATAATTATTTGTTTTAAAATTCAGTTCCACAAGGATATCACTGGGAAGCTGTCATGCAGTTATCTTGTATCTTGCTCGGCTACATCCTGATCTGGGAAATTATAGTGAACACCATCTAACATTTGCTTGTTACATATTCCACGGTTTATTTTGTTTTTTCCCCAAATAATTGATTCCTTGTCTATACTACAGCTCTGTTGCTAGAATATCGTCTTATGTTCGGGTGGGCATGCAAGTGTTTAAGTGGGCGAGGGTCAATCAAGAAATAAAGTGAATGCATTAAACATTGAGAAAGCATTCTACAGGGTCATGATTGCTGTCAAAATCTGTACAGTTTTCTACAAGCCTACTCAGGTGTATTGTTGTAGTCAGAATGTGAAATACGGGTAGTTAATGTCACCTGTTGATATACATTATATATGAGCCAAAGTATAACAAATGTAAAGGTCAGAGGTAAACAGTTGGCATTAGCATGTTTATTTAATAAGTAGTTCAGGATGTGACAAACATCTGTAAAACTGGTTGGTTGAGTTTTCATTCATGTGCAGCATTGGAGCTCACAGAAAACAACCCGAAGCATCCGGTCTTGTGCCAAGAAAAAGCGGTGCATCAGTGTGAAGCAAAACCCTGCCCTCAGCTCAGCATCTGATGGAAGATGCGAAGCTGAAGCAGGTGCCAACATAATGCATGGAAGGGAGAGAGCCGGGTGCAGCGAGGGTCCTCCATGGGTGAAATGGGTAGTGCCTTTTCCCCAAATGTTAACAATTTCCATTTCATCTTCTAGGTAATATAGGGACCTACTCAGGATGTAAGAGTAACCAGGGGAGAGGATATAGCCTTAGGGCTAGAGCGGACGACCTCGAAGCTGGGGAACCGGGTTTGAGTCTCGGCAACGACGCTCAACATCCTGTGATTCTGGGGAAACCATTTAATCTCCCTGTGCCTAACAAAAATTAATGTGTCCTTCTGTAACGAAACTGGTGCTATGTAAAGCGCTCTGATACCCTAAGTATCAGGTCTAGTTCGCGCTATATAGAACACTAAAAAAAATAAAACTGGTTGGTCAATTATTTGGCTGTTATTGAGTCCTGATTAAAAATTTAAAAACAACCCGCTGCAGTGAAAAACAAAACAACGAAAAAAAAAAATTCGGTAAAGAATGAATCTTGGAGATAAATAATTAAACGAGTGATGATTGAGTGAACTTTTCAATGGTATAGTCTCTCCTGCATTGTATGAGGTGAGAGAGAAATACTCCTCTACGTAGAGCCAGAGCCCACTCTATGTATGGTTTAAAGCATTGGTAAAAAAGCTATAAAGTCTGCTGCGTCCTCATGCCAGCCCTAAAAATGGTGAAAGGATCAGTCACCTCTTGCTCCACTGGCACTTGTGAACGTTTTATCCCTTTGCCAGGACGTGCTGGTGGTGGATACTGTAACTGAAGGGTCTTGAACACTGGATCTGGAAACAGTTTTTCAGCATAGCCCCTATACGCTAGTAGGGAGAATTTGTCAGCTCCATGTCAACTCCATTCCACACTGGAAGTGACTGAGGGAAATTCTTAGGAGTCAATTCAATTTAATTCATGAAGCTTTATTCGGTACATATAAGATGATCATAAAAGCACAACGCATGTAATAAAAAAACAGATAAAACATTATTACAATTAAGAGTTAAAACACGTGATACATTAAAATAGCATACTTTTACGTGCCCTAATAGACTGGATTAAAAAAGTAGCAGTAAAAAAAAAACAGATATCAGCAGTTTCCAGATTAAATAACAGACTCATAGCCTGATGCACTGTACATACACCATGTTTAACAAACAGGGGCTTCAGGATTAGGAATCCTAAAATTCATATACAGTTTGCAGATTAATAAAAAGTGCCGAGGGCTTTGTTTGGTGATGCCGTCACACTGGCACGGCCCAGTTGGATGTTTTTTAATACTCGGCTGGGCCACTAAATGGTGTGCTACTCCAAACCTCAATCTTGTTAGCACAAACTTATGTGAAGGTCTTGTCACCAAACTTAAATATTGTGGAAAACCTTCATTGATTTTATATTTACTATGGAACGTAACTGTGGACAGGAATGCGTTCATTGACCCCCGTTTCCCGGCCTGATGCGCCATAAAGGTTGCTTTCAGCTCGGATTTTGGGATCAGGGAAGCGGCACCCGGGTCAGTCAGTACATTTAAATTAAATATTTCTAAGAAACAGCCAGCTACATATCTTAACCAGGGGATATTACGATAATTATCCAATGATAAACAATCCTCAATAACTGATCTATTAAACAGATTCTCATCCCGAAGCAAAATTGACCATCAAATCATAAGTGGCCTCAGAGATAAAATATCAGCTAGGTAGTTAATATCCAGTTCCCGGTGTATCAACTCAGTAGGAGCAGAGGTCGGTAGGCATAAAAGCTTTTTTAGGAAGGTATTTTCCTCCACCTGTAGCTTATGGTCATAAGTATGTCCCCATACTCCCGCTCCATACATAGCAATGGTGACACATCTAGCTTGATAGATATGGAGCATGTCCTTAGTACGTCTATCCCCGATTTTTGCCGCAAATCTAAAAACACCATGTGCATTTTTAGCCATTTTATTGCTAATATTCGTGAATTCGTTAGTCCACTTCCTGTCCTTTGAGAACGTAATGCCCAGGTAACAGAATTTACCTACATCTTGCACCTTATTGCCCTCAATAAAAAAGGCCTTATGAGTTTTATTTCTGTGTCCATAGACCATGGTATGCGTTTTCCCCTTGTTAATGGACAGTTTCCTATCCCTAATAAAGGTAGAAAAACTGTCCATCAGACGCTGTAGTCCAATAGGAGTTCTAGAGAGCAGGACAGCATCATCAGCATACAATAACACTGGGACAGAGACGCCTTTAATCTTGGGTTCATCTGCATTTACAGTTTTTAAAATAGTATCTATTTCGTTAATAAACAGTATAAAAAGAAGGGGGGCTAGTACACACCCCTGCCTAATCCCTCGCTTAACACTGAATTTAGGAGTGCATTCTCCTTTAGTGCCGTAGCGCACACAGGTTTCTAACTTTCTGTATAACCTAGCAAGAAAGAAGATTATACCCTCCGGCGCTCCAAGCTGTAACAATGTTGGCCATAATATTGAATGGTCCACCATATCAAAGGCACTACTTACATCTGCGAAGCAAAGATATAGTGAGCCCTCCTTTGCTTCAGTATTTTTGCCAATCAGTAGTTCAAGGTTAATACACTGATCAAGTGTACCCCGACCCTTCCTAAATCCATACTGGCTGTCTGCCAGAATGCCTTCTTGCTCAACCCACTCTTCTAATCGGACCAGCATGACTCGGCTCATGATCTTAACTGACGAGTCAAGAAGAGAGATTGGGCGATAATTCTTTGCATCTGCCCGACTGCCCTTTTTAAATATTGCTTAGGAGTCACCCAAGCATGCTTACGTCAGTTTCTTTCTTGACACTGTCTGTGCCCTCCTGAAAAAACCAATTATCGGTATCAGTGTTCAGATCTGTAATTTAGAACCTTTTTTGAAAAGGCGATACAACACCATACTACAGAACATGAAGGTGGGAGGACGGTGAGCAAACTGCGGTTAGATGGAATATCCACCAGAAAGAGTGTTATAGAAGGTTAGTAACTTGATCTTCTGATGGATATTTCTAACCACTTTTAGAAAAGATACCTAAGGAGTACCTCCCCAGTGGTGGGTCTGTTGGATGGCTGAGATCAAAAATGTCTGGCAGGAGCTAGCAGCCAAATTAACCTTCCAATTGGTACTGCCGTTCAGGCCAGTAGTGATTTGCGAACGTGTGCACCGAAGCCCAAATTGCAGTCTGACAAATATCTGGGACAGGCACTCGACGTACCAACGTAGTGGTAGCAGCCATGGCCCTGGTGAAATTGGCCCTCAGTCTTTTTGTAGGCTGGTTCTTGGCCTCCATGTAGCAGATCTTAATACAGAGGACTAGTGACCTGAACAAAGTACTTTTCAGTACTGCCTTGCACTCCATCACCCCAGATAACTCCACAACGAGCTGATCATCTACCCAATGATGTTTGGTAAAAACTCATATGATGATGACGTCATGGGGGCGTGGCTTGGACGCCGGAGGGAATGGCGGCGTGAGCCCGGAGCTCCGCGCCTCATCCCCCATTTCATCCTGAAATAAACAGCGGCGGCCAGCACAAACGCGATCATCTGCGCGCTGATAGTACAGAGGAACACAGGCGGCACCCGGATGACTGAAGACATCCCCCGAGCAGAGTTGCACCGTCTCGAGTGCGAAATCGCCTGAGACTGAGAGCGGAGGCGGCCCCCAAAACGGCGGACACGGGTATGGCTGGAGCTCGCAAAAGCTAATCCCCAGCGCATTGAAGAACAGCAAAGACGGGCCCTCGCGGGAGACTTGAGAAGGCGAAGGTGGCGCAGTCAGCAAGGGGAGCGGGGAAGGGTGGCGATCGCAGACGGGCGCACTGACTCCCACCCCCACAACCATCCGCCAATGCCGGGGATACGACAGATGGCGGCTATGAACTACGCCGTGAAAGGGGGAGAACAAAGGAGAGGCTGACACACCGACGTAGGCTTTGCATCCCCGAGTGCCAGAAACCCAGACCGCCAGCGGCACACAGGTACGGCAGGCGGGAGCGGCTGACCCGGTTGGTGAGAGTGCCTGCGGAGTTGGGGAGAGTGCGGTCGGAACGGCATAGCGCGGTCCCGGGAGAGAAAGAGGGCCGGGAGACGGGCGGAGTGCTGCAGAGAACACGGTGGCGCAAAAGGGGGACACTGCGAGTGAAATTGCCACCGAGGTGGGGTTAAGCAGTGGGACAGTGCATCCAAACCCCCACGAAGTATCGGGGTTTTAACAAAGCAGCACATCGGGCAAAGGGCGGTGCAAGGCCCGCTGAGGCTCTGGGACTGGTGAAGTAGCGGAACCTAGTTAGCGAGAAGTATCGCCACTGAAGGGAAGACCCATGACCGACCCTTGAACCCCCAACGGAGACACCCCTCTGGAGAGCAGTACCGGCCTGGTAGGGGCTGGACGATTGATGCCCATCGTGAGAACTTGCCCTTGCGATAAATCACAGGAGTAGTCGGTCCCCTGGAGGTGCGGCAGCGCTAGAGAAGCGGGACAACACAGAATAATTCGGCAAGGGCCCGGGACAGAGGAGTCGGAAGAGCCCCGCAGACCTGGGCTCCGCAGACGGCCACAAAGCGCAAACCGAGGAACAACACAAGCTGCAGGTAGCAGATGAGCGGGGCCGGATGGGGAGCACTTGCACCTGGGAGACACTTTAGTAGTACACGGAATCTACCTGAAGGGCGGACACAGGACTAGACGTCAGCCCGAGCCTAGAGCCGGCCTGTAGTGAGGTGCTACGGGACTATCATTGGCGACTGCAGCGGGGGAAAACTTGGCTTGGGACAGAAACGCCCGAACACTAGGCGCCTACAACGTCAGTGGATTTGCTCGGCCCTCTGGGCTGCTGAACCTCTGGCGCTGCAGAGATAGTTGCGCCCACGGACAGGGGACCGAAAACCTACGGAGACCATCACAGCACACCCAGGCGATTGAGAACAATGGTGAGGAACAAGGGAAGGGGAGAAGGGGCCACAGCCTCAGCGACAACGGAGGAAGCAGCCCCGGGACCCGCGGACCTCCAACAACTGCAAGATCGTATCCTTGAGGCTATCGAAACCACGAAAGACACTCTACAGCGGGATATCGCACAAGTAGCGACAGGACTGGGGCTCCTGCGGGCGGACCATGCCAAAATCAAAGACAGAGTCAAGAACACAGAAGACACCCTGCAGGAGCTGACCCCGGCTCACAAGGCGATGGAGGTGAAATTGGCGGGAGCCCTAGACCGCATACAATCATTGGAGAGAAGGGCAGAGGACGCCGAATACAGAAGTAGACGCAACAACGTCCGCCTGGTGGGCCTGCCGGAGAAAAAAGAAGGGGGAGACATGGTTGGATATCTGGACAACTGGATTAAGACGGAAAAAGCACCAGAGGGGCTCTCACCCTTTTTCACGCTAGAACGGGCACATCGTGTCCCCGCTGGGACTCCTAGGCCGGGCCAGCCGCCCCGACCAGTGGTTATCAAGTTACTGCATTATAAGACAGGGACTTGTTGCTCCAGAGGGCCCGCGAAGCTGGACCATTCCAAGTAGATAACAGAAGAGTGACGCTATTCCCTGACTACACTTATGAGACACAGAAACTACGTGCATCCTTCCTGTCCCTCAAACGTGAACTCAGAACTGAAGGCATACAATACTCCCTGCTGTTCCCGGCCAAGCTCAGAGTGATGGTGGATGGCAAGACGCACTTTTTCCCCACATCGGCGGATGCCTGGGCGTGGTGGGAATTATACAAGGAAGGCACGGATGGAGCTCGACAAAGTATGGAGGAAGCAAAGAACCCACCGCACACCCGGAAATCGCAAAGACTCCGCAGGCGACGGCAGGGCTCTCGGAAACCCACGATGTCTCAAACGGATGAGGAGAGAAGAGCGGCACTACAGGCGGTGGTAGAACTCTCCGGAACTACCACAGCCCTGTCACAGCAAGGCACGGACTCAGAAGGCCACATCACGGGCTCGGAAACGGACCTGTCGGAAATCAACAGTACCAAAGGCCCGATAGTGACGCCACCGACGTCGGAAGAAATTATAGAGGCCTGACGTGAACATGCAAGGAGGAGGCCACTTCTGGTGAATGGGGAGGGCCTAAACTAAAAGCATACATAATTATCACTAAAAGTAATGGGTCACCGCAGCTATTTCTGGGGGGGTTCCTAGAGGCGGGGGGCGGGGCTGGCGTAGCCGCCTTTTGGACTAGAGCCACACCCTGTTGGCCCTTAAGGCTGTCACAGTGACGACTGTGAATTAAAGGGGAAGTTGAACTGTTTTCATCGAGTTTGGATGGGAACTGATAGATCAATATTGGGACCTGTCCTGGGGGGGAGGCGGGTTGAGAATGTTTCCCCCGCGAATCTAATTGTTTTTGGTTTTGTTGGGGGGGTAATGCGAGTACTACCAGAGAATTGTTTTGGGGACACCACCACTTATGCAGGGGCAAGGAACTATGGTGCATTGCATCAGTTTGCATGGTATAATGGATAACAAGGGTACAGTGAAATGCATGACCTGGAATGTGAGAGGGCTGCACACAATGGCGAGACGACACAAAATTCACACCTATCTGAACCGTAGGGGGATCCAAATTGCATTGCCCCAAGAGACGCACTTGACGAAGCAGGAAGGGACAGCATTACAGCGTAGATGGAGGGGGCAGCTATTTAACACGACATACTCCGCATTCGCTAGGGGAGCACTGATTTGGATCAGGGCGGGCACTCCCTTCCAATTGACTAGACAAATCATAGATCCAGAGGGTAGATATGTAGCAATAGAGGGAAAACTGAGAGGAAAAGACATAGCCTTGTGTAGCATCTATGCACCAAACACTGACCAGCTGTCTCTTTTGACCCGACTCTCTGGAGCGCTAGCACACGGCTTAGCAGGCCCTGTACTGATAGGCGGGGACTTTAATTCAGTGACGGATGTCACATTGGATAGGTCTCACCCACCGCTGAGAGAATCTCCAGTACGTCGACTAGCAAAAGGTAGATTAGAGTGGCAGGAGAGATGGGAATTGAAAGATGCTTGGAGAACACAGCACCCAACGGAAAGAGATTACTCATTTTACTCTAGCCTACATGATCTGCATGTCCAACTGGATGCGATGTTGTGCTCGCCGTCAGTAATAACGACGGTTGCGCAAGCAGAATATCTCGCCAGAACGACTTCAGACCATAACCCCTTGATGATTACGCTAGACTGGATGACCGAGATCTCAAGTATCCCAACGTGGAAACTGAGGCCGGAGACGTTGGACGATCCAATGTTGCAAGCAGCATTGGAGACAGGGAGTACACAATACTTTGACGAAAATGACGGCACCACGACATCCAGGGCGATGGAATGGAACGCCTTCAAGGTGGTCATTCGGGGCCAATGTATCGGTAAATACGCTGGAGTGCGTAGAGTGCTGCTAGCAGATCTCGATAAAGCAGAAGACAAACTGCGCGAGGCAGAGAGGGAGCACCCGGGTCATCCGGAGCTTCAGGAGGCGATGTGCGCAGCAAGAGAGGCGGTAGCGGTGGAAGTGGAGCGACTCCGTGGTTTTGATCATAAGGCCTATACAATGAGGGCACACTCTGAGGGCGATAAGGCTGGGACGCTGCTGGCATGGTTGGCTAACCCCACTAAGCGTGGCTCACCGATCCTAACTCTGGAAGATGGAGAGGGTCAGGTACTCTATACCCAGACAGAAATTCTCAGCAGGTTTCAGGGCTATTATGAAACGCTTTACAAGAGTGCACTGGAAGGACAAAAGGAAGATATTGACGCTTTCCTCGAGGGGCCACAACTGCCGCAATTAGATCAAGAACAGGCAGATGACCTGGGCAGGGACATTGAGCTGAGCGAGATTAGAGGGGCTGTACAAAGGATGGCCCGCTATAAGACGCCGGGCACAGATGGATTGCCCATAGAATTCTATAGTAAATATCTAGACCTATTAGCTCAGCGACTCCAAATGGTGTATAACGAGGCTGGAACGGTGGGACACTTGCCTCAATCCATGCGAGAGGCCCTGGTGATTCCGCTTTTAAAACCGGGAAGGGAGAGCAGCAATCCGGCTTCTTATCGGCCATTGTCTATGCTCACCACGGACTACAAAATTCTAAGCAGTATATTAGCTGCCAGATTGTTGCAATACATGACTGGCTTGGTCCACAAAGACCAGTCTGGATTCCTTCCTACACGCAACACAACCACTAATATCAGAAGGCTCATAAGACTGCTAGGTGAGGCTCACCCAGAGGAGCAAGCACCCATGATTCTGTCCATAGATATCGAGAAAGCGTTCGATAGCCTAGAATGGAAATACCTGTACAAGGTCATGGAACGCTTTGGGCTGGGGGAGGGCTATATCCAATGGACTAAGGTATTATACACATCTGCGGTGGCCAGAGTACGGGTGGGGTCCCTCGTTTCACGACGATATCCGGTGGAGCGGGGAACACGGCAGGGCTGCTCCTTATCCACTCTGCTATTCGCCTTGGCGATGGAACCACTTGCAGCTGAAGTCCGAACGGGGAAACATTACAGGGGAATAGTTAGTAGAGGAGAAAGACACTTTGGGGCCTATTATGATTGCGGTTTTTCCGCATCCTCCGGGCCGGCGGAAGCCACCGCCGGCCCGGAGGATGCGGAAAAACCGCAGCGGACCCACCAAAGACCCACCACCACATTAGGATGGCTGTTGGGTCCTGGTTTCCGTCCGCAGCTTTTCCGCCGCGGTTGGCTTACAACCGCGGCGGAAAAGCTCTAATATGGTGGCGGTGTCTCTCAGACACCGTCTGCCATATTAGGAACGGCTTTAAAAAATGCTTTTCCGCGGCAGGTTTTCTGCCGTGGAAAAGCATGTGTAACTTCACTGCGGGGGCCCGTTGCGGGCCCCCTAGGTGAAGGGGGTATGGGGGGTGCACATGAGGGGTACCTATGGTACCCCCCTGCATTTGTATGAAGAAATCGGCAGGCACCGCACGGTGCCTGCCGCTTTCTGCATACAAATGCAATGTGTGCATTTTTACCATTGCAGCGGATGCAGCTTGAAGCCGCACCTGCCGCAATGGTAAAAATAGAGGATGTGACTGCCAGGGTGGCGTTCACATCCTAATTGCACAGGAGGGAACTCCGCAGGCAATGCGGAGGTTCCCTCCTGCTCTATGGTGGCGGACGGACTCAGGTCCGTCCGCCATCATAATCGGCCCCTTTATCTCTTTATACGCAGACAATCTTTTACTATTCCTTGAGGACACAGAAGAGGCGCTGAAAGGCGCAGAGAGGCTTCTCGTGCGCTTTGGGGAACTATCTGGCCTAAAGGTCAACTGGTCCAAGACATGTGTATTCCCTGTGCGGAAGGGAGGAATGCGACCTCTCCATTGCCCTTTGCTTACCTGGGAACCCACATGCCTAAAATACTTAGGGGTCTACGTATATCACTCGGCAACAGATATGCTAGACGGCAATATAGGCCGTTGTATGCGAGCACTGAAAGGAAGTATGGCCTTCTGGGCCACTCTGCCGCTTTCCGTGACTGGCCGAATTTCACCGCTGAAAATTATCGTGCTCCCGCGCCTCCTTTATTATTTCCGCACGCTCCCCGTGTGGATTCCCAACAAAAGCGCTCAAAACACTCCACCGCCCGAAGGATGAGGGAGGGCTGGCAGTGCCGGACTTCGAACTCTACTACCTGGCGGCTCAACTGCAGCTCTACACGCAGGAGGTGGCGAGTGTATACCGAGGCCCGGAACAAGAGAGAAACAGAGGCACTCCGAGACACGTTCTCGCTTATATTGCCTTGCAACAGAAGCTGACTTTGAGCGATTTAACTCTTGAAGAGCAGACGTTTAGGCTCTGCTGGAACCGATCCCAACGTCGGGCGGGGGTCAAGCACCCATATGCACCTGAGATACCGCTCGGGATGATAACGGCGCTCCCACACGGGGGAGATTGGTCGCAGTTACAGACCTGGGAGGATGCGGGTCTGCAGGTCCTGGGGGATCTATATGAGGATGGGGTACTAATACCGTTTCAAACATTACAAGAAAGATTTGATCTTCCGCGGGGAGGCTACCTATTGCATGCAGCGGTGACCAGAGCCATGCAGGCCCATTGGAGAGGGGGACTCTCGGAACCCACGACGACCATGGCCTGTCAATATGCTATGATGGCGGCGGGGACATATAAAGCCGTAACATGTTTGTACTCCAGGATGTTAAGAGAAAATTTGCCACCCCTAGCTGCGCTGAAAGCCAAATGGGAAGCTGACTTAAATAAAGAGATCCCAGAGACGGCTTGGGCACAGATAGTGCGGCGAGCACGGAAGAGCTCAAGAAATGCACACTTCCAACAAATACACTTCTATATCCTACATCGGGCCTACTTGACACCCGGAAAAATAAGGAAATATTTTGATGCGGCGGAGGCGGTATGCCCCAGGTGTACCGCAGAGGGGGCGGAAATGGAGCACATGTTTAGGTCCTGCCCAGACTTGAGGGATTACTGGCGGGTGATAGGCAGTTCGCTAAATGAAGTGACTGAGAGGGGCCTGCACTTTGACATAGCCGTCAGTATACTACATTGGTACCCACACACTCCCAAAAATGGAATTACTAGCAAATTTATTGATGTGGGCCTTCTCCTAGCCAAAAGAGAAATCACAAGACTTTGGAAAGCGAGAGTAGGTCCTACACATAAGAGATGGGCAAACGAGTTCTTGAAGTGGGCGGCCGCTGAAAGCACACTGCGATACCAAACGGCACGTCGGAAACTAGACGACAGAGCAATGGCTGCAGCGGCGGCATGGGCACTGCGAGATAGCACATTGCAAGACACTGGGGAGCAGCACGATTCGGACGAAATTCACTCTCAAGACGCACCAGGCGCATCACACACCTAGACAACTAACAATTCCTGATGACACCAACGGGTATAAACTGCACAGCTCCGAGCGTAGGTGGTGGAAGTTTAAGGGGGGGGGGTTAGGGATATTTAGCGGGAAGTGAGAGGGAGTTCGGGTATAAAACCAAATGCAGACATGTGAACTACTTGCGACATTGAAGCAACTATATTTTGAAACATTGATCATGACACCTTCTGGTTTAACGCCGCCCGACCTCAGGGTTGTGGGCACCAAGGCTGTGTAAGGAACCGAATAATGATAGATTCGAGAGAAGGTCAAGGTTGTAATACGTGTATAAATACAATGTATGAATCGTAACTCTGCAATAAAAACTACTTTACAAAAAAAAAAATGATGATGACGTCATGTAAAAGCTTAGTGCTCTTTTGGTGTCCAAACAAAAGTCTGTCCTCCTCCTTCGAGGGGTTAAGTGGAGCAAAGAACATCAAAAGTGTGGTGGACTGTGTGACATGGAAGAGAGACACAACCTTTGGAAGAAAGTCCTCTCTACTCTTAGCACCAGTTTGTCATGAAAGAAGGTGTTTATGGGCATCGGACTGAAAGATCCTGAAGCTAACTTACATGACGAGAGAAAGTTATTGTGACCAGAAGGACGTTTTTCAGATTTAAGAGGTGTAGAGGGCAGCTGTGAATTGGCTCCCAAGTAGTGCACATAAAAAAGTAAGGACCAAATTAAGATTGGACTGTGGCATCACAAAGGGTTTAGAAGGAGACATATGATTTGAATGAGGAGACTGGTCCGGTAAACACAAAAAAGAAAATAAATATCCTTTAACAGTGCTCACTGCAAGTACTTACTGACCCGCAGGCAAAACAAACAACAATACATCTTACAGTTTAGCATGTAATGGGTCAGAATACAGGTGCCACATCAAAGCCACAAAATTGTCCCTGCATACAGACTTTGCTGAAGGATGCCTAGCCGTAAATATGACATCTACTACTTGTAGGGGAGTTTCAATACAGTCAACTGCCACTACTCAATCTCCACGAATGAAGGTGTATATTGTGCTGCTCTGGGTTCAAGGCCCTACCCCGCTGCTGTGACAGAAGATCCTCTTGAAGCGGCAGCCTGATCAGACAACAAATGCTCATTCCCAGAAGTTACAGGTACCACACTCTCCTGGTCCAATCGGGACCACTAGGATGACTTGAGCCCGGTTATTCCTAACATTCTATAGAACCCAGGCCAGGATAGGTAGTGGCAGGAAGGCATAATAGAGTCCTGTACTCCACTCTAAGTGGAATGTGTCTCCGAGACAGAGTCCTCTTGGGAGCTCCAGCATGCTTAAGTGCTGACATTGCCTGTTCTTGGTATTGGCAAAGAGATTGAACCAGTATTTCCCCATTGCTGGTAGACAGCCTGCACCTACTCTGGGTGACAGTATTCATGATCCGCTAGAGTTTGTCTACCCTGGCGTTTAAAGATCCTGCCAGTAGGTACAAGACCGGGTAAATGTCCTGACAATTAAGAGGCATAGGGCCTCCTGGCACAGGGCCGAGGGCCGAGGACCTCGCTCTGTGGTTTGTGGCAATACCTGATGGTGTTGTAGCTGTGAGGATCTGAATCAGCCGTCCCTTGATACACCGTCAGCTCGAGGTGAGGTGGGGGAGGGACCTGCTGCTCGTCCAGTGGGGCTGGAGCAGTCCCCACTGCAGATCTTTTCCAGTCTTCTCCGAAACCTCGATTGAATTTGACAGGTTCTGTTAGTGCAGGGCCCACTACGGCTTCAGATCCCATTGCAGAGCTGCATATACCATCTGAAATTGTCAACCAGCAGGATGCATGAGGCTAGCAGACTAAAAAGCCTCAGAACCACCTTACCTGAGCTCTATGATCAAGGCTGACACATCAGGATGATGGCCCGAATGTCCTTGACTCACTGCTCCACAGGGAAAGCCTGACAATTTGTATCCAGGATGGCGCTAATGAAGCGGCGCCTCAGTGAAAGAGTCAGGAGTGACTTCTACACATGGATAGTGAACACCAATGTCAGGAAGTTCAGCATTGTCTGAAGGTGATCCCCAAGGCAGAAGAAGGCTGATATACTTGACATCTGAAGGTATTCTTCTACCACTGCCATCACCATCGTGAACACCTGAGTGGGCCTGATAAGGCAGAAGGGGAACATGGTCAACTGAAAATGCTCATGAGGGGTGATCAAATTGGGGTCTGGTGCTCACTTAACGATCCCACACAATATCTAGCTAAATGCAAATTCAGTTACGGTGCTCCAAGAGATAGGGATATTCACCCAACTCCCCAATTTGAGTGATGCAAGACCACTGTATATATCACATTCCAGCCTCAAGCACACACTGCGTTACTTGTCAGAGTACACAAACGTATATTCAAATTCTCAATCTGTATTCCAATGTTCTTTTTAGTCATATGGCCTGCTGGCTTCTTCTTTCTTTTTAGCCTTAAAGCCAACAAGTGGATGACGACCAGCCGCCTGAAACTGAACTCGGACAAGACAGAGGTCCTCATCCTGGGCTCCTCACCCTCCGCCTGGGACGACTCCTGGTGGCCCCCCGCCCTGGGCACCGCACCCAAACCGACTGACCATGCACGAAACCTGGGCGTCACCCTGGACTCCTCCCTCTCCATGACCAGGCAAGTCAACAACATCTCCTCGGCATGCTTCAACATCCTACGCATGCTACGGAAGATCTTCTGGTGGATCCCCACCGAGACCAGGAAGACCGTCACCCAGGCCCTCGTCACCAGCCGACTGGACTACGGCAACGCCCTCTACGCCGGTACCACCGCCAAGCTCCAGAAGAGACTCCAGCGGATCCAGAACGCCTCAGCCAGACTCATCCTCGACATCCCACGAACCAGTCACATCTCCGGACATCTGAAAGACCTTCACTGGCTCCCCGTCAACAAAAGAATCACCTTCCGCCTCCTCACCCACGCACACAAAGCCCTACACGACCAAGGCCCGAGCTACCTCAACAGCCGAGTCAACTTCTACGCTCCAAAACGCCACCTCCGATCAGCCAACCACGCCCTCGCCGCCGTCCCCCGCATCCGAAGAGCAACTACAGGAGGAAGGTCCTTCTCCTACCTGGCCGCCAAGACCTGGAACTCCCTCCCGACCGACCTGCGCCTGACCCAAGACCACCTCTCCTTCAGGAAGAAGCTGAAGACCTGGCTGTTCGAGCAGTAGCGGCACTCCCCCCCCCCCCAGCGCCTTGAGACCCTACGGGTATGTAGCGCGCTTTATAAGTGTCATTGATTGATTGACAAGTGCTTTGTCGTTAATGGGGTGTACCCCACGACTTCCTCTGGGCTAGAACATAGAAAACAATCCCAATTGTAATTTTACATATTCATATGCCACCCACCCACTTTATACCTCTGATATGGTGACATTAGTGTCAGTATCTATATCAATTGATTGAATCATTGATGATAAATGTATATAATCCATAATGGCACTTCATATTGTCCACCACAACATTATATAGCAAATGCTTTAATCAAAGGGTTGAATTGACTCCTCAATACCTGTGTACTGCCATAATTGAAGCTCTCCAAACACGATGGTCTACAGCACCTTATCCTGTATTACTGCACCATAGTGCATATCAACCATCTCACTATGCCACCAAACTGCAAAACCATATAGGTACAATCAAAATAGTGTAGGTTCTAGGTTTGCACCTGTAATGAGAACAATATCTACCATAAGCAACTAACCATCTCAAAGTGAGGACGAGCCCTTATTGCCATCACAGATAATCTGCCTACCTTAAAGCCGGTTGTACTTCAGTCCCGTATCAAACTTTCAGCTTTTGTGGCAATTAGCAGGTGTATGCGTTTGAGGGCAGTAGAACAGGGCCTCAGCACAGACCACGAATTACAGTACTTTTTGGGTGAATGAGAGCCTGTATACTTATACATTATTAAAGTGGGTACACCTGAGGGAAGGTTATGATGAGAGCTCCAGGTCTTGTGGTATTTATTTTTTTCCATTTCCGTCTGTATTTATCCATATTTATTTTTTGCTAATTTTATCTGTATTTATACATTTTTATTTTGGGTTGTGTGAAAAAATGAAGTTGAAATTAGTATAGTTCCACATTTATTTAAACAGTAAATATGCATTCATGCTTGACTGCCTACTAGGTTTTAATGCTGTAAACACCTACAGAAGCTAAATCAATGCACTTATAAGAAAATACGCAAATTTCAGTATAAACCTTGTGCATATCTTCTGCTGTTAAAGACTCTTTACTAAAAGTCCGTTCTTTTTGAAGCCCCTTTACCTATCAATCCACACAACTATTGGCCCGGAAGTCATGGCAGACAGTATTTAGAATTACTCAAAAAGCAACCCAATTTCCGTTTTTATCCACATTTAAAAATAAATACAGACAAGAAAAAAAAGTTTGCTGTCAGTATTTATCTGTAAAAATCAGTAAAAACGGAAAACAGGGAGACTTAGTTATGACGAGGCCCATTGTGAAATGTTGAGTGTTATTAATAATGAGGATTCACATATCACTGTGATGGATAACAATAGGGACTGATGTAATGAGTATACTCCTTTTTCTGAGCAAGATGTAGTGAATCAGTATGAGTGGATGTGGTATGGTAGATTATAGCACGGGTGTGACTTTTAGCAATGTCCTTAGATGGGGATCCTGTCATGTAATTGTCTGCTTAACAAATTTTGTTTGAGCAAGCATATTTCCCTTTTATCAGTGGAATTGGGAAATATATGGTATTTCTGATACAAAATACCTTTTGAGAGATATGTATAAAATAGGGAAAATAAACAACATGTGTAAAAAAATAAAACAGTTATCTCTGACTCATGAACTGATATTTTTTACGATGAATTATACCCGTACAAAGAAGTATGGAGTTGGTTATTTTTGGTGCCTGAAGCAATTTTTTACCCTGTTTCTGCTTTCTCTATTCAATGTTTTACAGGGGCCCTCTTCGGTCTAGTTCTAGGGCAGATAGAACCTGGGCTATAGTGACCATCTTGTATTAGTCGGTCCAGAAGAAGAAATTGAGAAGTGAGAAATATAAATTAGGGCAAAGGTCTCCACCCTTTTTCATCACTAGGGAATAATATCCAGTTCCTATTTCCAATACTGCGACTCTCAATATCGCCTTTCACCAAAAAGGCCTGAATTTCCTGCAGTAAAATGGACAAGGGCTCCTTCAAAAGCTGCTTTGGTGTGGTCTGAGGATGCAATGGGTCAGAAAGGAATGGCAGTACGTAGCCCTATTGAACTATTTGAGGGCACCAACTCTGAAATGTTATGGCCTGGCACCCATGGAGAAAACGACTGGTTCTGCATTCCATAGGGTGGTCAAGAGGCTGCTTCTGGAATGGCATGGGACTTAAATGATCGCTACGGACCAAGTCGTTGTCGGTTGGATGACCGTCCTGACGCTCTCAGAAGCGGTCGCTCCCCACGCTCCCTGCTCCAGTGGTATCGTTGGCTGCACTCGCTGCTTTGCTCTGTGCTACACGTGTCTGCTAGCTGCTGCTTATCATAGCGCTGGAGTGCTAGAAGCATCATTCAAGTGTTTTTTAATTATTAATAGCGCTTTCCAGATTTTAGCACTGTTCTGATTCATATGCGCAAGCCCAGTTGTTGTGTCTGCTAGCTGCTGCTTGTCATAGCGCTTGACTGCTAGAAGCATTATCGAGTGTTTTAATTAATATTAACGATTTCCAGACTTAAGCACTGTTTAGATTCTTATGCGCAGGCCCAGTTGTACGGTCGCTGTGTAGCTTTGACCCTAATTAGCATTGTTTGTACATCGATATCTGTAGCGCTTACTTCTCGAGTGTTTAAAGTCATCAATTACTCGGTGTGCCCCATCCTGTTCCCAGTTTCACTTTTGCTGCCATTTTGTTGTTGTTGTGCCTCGGAGCCCGTCCTCTCCGCCCCGATCCCGCCTCCCAGCTGATCCTCCCTCCCAGCTGATCCACCCTCAGAAGCGCTGTGACCGTCCTGACGCTCTCAGAAGCGGTCGCTCCCTGCTCCAGTGGTATCGTTGGCTGCACTCGCTGCTTTGCTCTGTGCTACTCGTGTCTGCTAGCTGCTGCTTATCATAGTGCTGGAGTGCTAGAAGCATCATTCGAGTGTTTTTTAATTATTAATAGCGCTTTCCAGATTTTAGCACTGTTCTGATTCATATGCGCAAGCCCAGTTGTTGTGTCTGCTAGCTGCTGCTTGTCATAGCGCTTGACTGCTAGAAGCATTATCGAGTGTTTTAATTAATATTAACGATTTCCAGACTTAAGCACTGTTTAGATTCTTATGCGCAGGCCCAGTTGTACGGTCGCTGTGTAGCTTTGACCCTAATTAGCATCGTTTGTACATCGATATCTGTAGCGCTTACTTCTCAGAGTGTTTAAAGTCATCAATTACTCGGTGTGCCCCATCCTGTTCCCAGTTTCACTTTTGCTGCCATTTTGTTGTTGTTGTGCCTCGGAGCCCGTCCTCTCCGCCCCGATCCCGCCTCCCAGCTGATCCTCCCTCGCCCCTCCCCCACCACTATCCGCATATGACAGATGCTTTTGCGCGCAGCGGTCGCACCCCATGCGCGCCGAAGGTGCGCCAAAGGTAAGCCCGTCTACGACCGTCCGCGCCTGGCCCGCGCCCAGCGCCAGACCCCCTGGCCCCCGCAAACCCCTCCCCTCCCGCATAACATATGACGCGTTACCCTCTTTGCCCTCGACCCCGGTCGCACACCTCAATGCTACAATGCTACCCCAGGACTCACCCATGGACCGTTCGCCTGCCACTCCTGCAAGTTCACCTGCATCAGGACCCACACCAAATCCACTTCCCCCAAAAATATCTCTGACTCTAACCACCTGAAGTGCATCCTGCTGAACACACGCTCGGTCCACAGACACGCCACTGAACTCTGGGACTTACTCGACACTACATCGCCGGACGTCGCCTTCCTCACAGAAACCTGGATGAACGCCTCATCAGCGCCCGACATCGCCATAGCCATCCCGGACGCCTACAAGATCATCCGAAAAGACCGCACCAACCAAACAGGAGGAGGTATCGCCATCGTCCATAAGAACACCATCCGAATTACGACCAGCTCAGACGATAACCTCGCGACCGCCAAACACCTTCACTTCCAAATCCACACCGACCCCAGGACCACACTTAGAGGCACCCTCATCTACAGACCACCAGGAACCCGCACACAATTCAACGAAGACATCACTGACTTCATCAGCCCACATGCCCTCACATCTGAGGATTACATTCTACTGGGAGACCTCAACTTCCACCTGGAAAAGAAAAACGACAGCAACACCACCACCCTTCTGGACAACATGGCAAATCTCGGACTCAAACAACTTGTTGACACCCCCACCCACCTAGCCGGACACACGCTCGACCCTTTCTTCACCTCCAGCAAACACATCTCCTTCGATCACACCACAGCTCTCCAATGGACGGACCACAGCTGCGTTCACTTCAACTACAAAAAGTCCACGACCCACAACCCCCCACAACCTATTCCTCGAAGAAACTGGAATAAAATTACCACTGACCAACTCTTCTCATCGCTTAACCAAAGCCTTCCTGCCATATCATCGGACCCAAACCAAGCTGCCACCAAACTCACACAATGGATCACCCACAGCGCTGACGAACTAGCACCCCTGAAAAACCATCAGATCAAACAAGGTAGCAAAAAGGCCCCCTGGTTTAACGATGACCTTAAAAAATCCAAAAAGTTATGTCGTACCCTCGAGAAAACCTGGAGAAAAGACCCAACCACTGACAACCTGACCACCTTCAAGAACGCCACCCGCAAACACCACCAATTGATCCGATCCACCAAAAAATCATGCTTCAAGGATCGACTAGACAACAACGCCCACAACAGCAAGGAACTATTCAACATCGTCAAAGAATTTACCAACCCCACCGCCGGCACCAACGACATCACTCCCTCCCAAGCCCTCTGCGACTCCTTATCCTCTTTCTTCCACAACAAAATCGCTGACATACACAACAGCTTTGAAAACCAGTCCGAAGAACAGACCACTTCACTCACCCCTGACCCAAAACAACACTCTCACAACCTCTGCGCCTGTAACCCAATCACTACGGAAGACACCATCCGCCTGATGAACTCCATCCACTCAGGTTCACCAACCAACCCATGTCCCCACCACATCTTCAACAAAGCAGACTCCATCATCGCACCACATCTCCGCGATGTCATCAATTGTTCCCTCAACTCCACTACCTCCCCGGAAAGCTGGAAACACGCCGAACTCAGCGCCCTCCTGAAGAAACCCACAGCAGACCCCTCTGAACTTAAGAACTACCGCCCCATCTCGCTCGTCCCATTCCCTGCCAAAGTCATTGAGAAAGCCGTCAACAGTCAGCTCGCCACCTTCCTCAAATCCAACAAATCCCTCGACCCCTCACAGTCCGGCTTCCGAGCCAAACACAGCACCGAAACCGCCCTCATCGCTGCTAAAGACGACATCTGAACGCTACTGGACAACGGAGAAACAGTTGCCCTCATCCTACTTGACCTCTCCGCCGCCTTCGACACAGTCTGTCATAGCACCCTCATACAACGCCTCAACAACGTCGGAATACAAGGAAAAGCTTTGGACTGGATCATCTCGTTCCTCGCCGGAAGAACCCAGAGAGTCCGCCTTCCCCCATTCAAATCAGTGGCCACCGAAGTCATCTGCGGCGTACCACAAGGATCATCACTCAGTCCCACCCTCTTCAACGTTTACATGAGTCCCCTCGCATCCATCGCGCGACAACACAACCTCAACATCATCTCCTACGCAGACGACACCCAGCTGATCCTCTCCCTCACCAAAAACCCAAACACCGCCAAAACCAATCTACACGAAGGAATGAAAGAAGTAGCCGAATGGATGAAAAACAGCCGTTTAAAACTAAACTCGGACAAAACAGAAGTCCTCATCTTAGGATCATCCCCCTCTGCCTGGGACAACTCATGGTGGCCACCGGCCCTGGGTACAGCACCCATACCTACAGATCACGCACGTAACCTAGGCTTCATCCCAGACTCCTCCCTCTCAATGACCAGACAAGTTAACGCCGTCTCATCTTCATGCTTCAACATCCTACGCATGCTCAAAAAAATCTTCCGTTGGATCCCCACCGAAACAAGAAAAACAGTCACCCATGCACTGGTCACTAGCCGACTGGATTATGGAAATACCCTCTATGCTGGAACAGCCAAACTACAGAAAAAACTTCAACGCATCCAAAACGCCTCAGCCAGACTCATACTTGACATCCCCCGTCAAGCTCACATTTCCGGTCACCTGAAAGACCTCCACTGGCTTCCCGTCAACAAGAGAATATTGTTCCGTCTCCTCACCCACGCACACAAAGCCCTCTACGACCTAGGACCCGAATGCCTCAACACACGACTGTCCTTCTACACACCCGCCCGACAACTACGATCATCCAATCAAGCCCTCGCCGCAATCCCGCGCATCCATAGATCCACCATGGGAGGAAAATCCTTCTCCTACTTAGGGGCCAAAACGTGGAATTCTCTCCCTACTCACCTCCGCCTTACACAGAACCACCTCTCCTTCAGAAAACAGCTAAAAACCTGGCTTTTCGATAAGTAATGCACCCACCCTCCTTCAAGCGCCTTGAGACCCTCTGGGTGAGTAGTGCGCTATACAAATTCCTGAACTTGAACTTGAACTTGGATCTGCAATCACGAAAGAATTGGGGTGCATGTTAGAGGGGTAGTATGTTTTCGTGTTGCCTGTAAGCAATACCTTTGGCGATGCCTCGAAAGGAGCAAAGCTATTGTGAATACCGCCGTGCAGGCATGGAGAGACAGAAGGGGCACGTTATAGCTCTGCTTTCTTTGTAGTGCACTAGTGCAAAACTGCCTCGTCAAATAGGCGAGACCCGTGAAAAGGCATTTCCATGAGTGACGACTGAATGCCAGCAGAGAAACCCATGGATCCAATAAAAGGGGGCACTGGAGCACCGTGCTAGTTCCAACTTCTTGGCAATAGTGTCCAATTGGTAGTGTTCAATCCATACTTTCTGACATATTTGGCTGCGTCCTGGCCATCCTGACTAGTTTACGCCCAATTAGCAAGGAATTCCTCTCGGTCTCCTGGCAAGATCTCAGCAACAATGTCCAATAACGGGTGGGAGTATCTTCCCAGCAAGCAGCTGGGATTGACTGACCAAAGGGCGAGGTTAGCCCAGTTTCCTGAATGCCTCAATTCTCTTCGACTCTCTATCTGGGGGTTTTGTGGGAAATGAGTTGGGATTAGTCCTGCTAGTCAAAGCCTGAACTGCCAGACAGTCAGGAGTAGGGAGATGCATTAAAAAAGAAGGGTCACCCAAAGCAGGTCTAAAGCCTTGTGCTTCGGGTATATTTACAGGTGGACGGATCAAGGTTTTGCCTCTGTACCCATGAGAGTGTCAGTCAGGGCTTCGTTGAATGAAGTGCTCAGAGGAGATCTGCTCCTGCTGAAAAACTTAATTGACGATATAGGCTTTCACCTCAGTAGACGAGAACTGAGTCCAGACCTCAGCTGCCTGTCTGATGATGCAGCAAATGATGCTGTCTCTTATTTTGGGAGAACAGAGAACCCTGTGTGTAGGTAGGCATCCAATCCACTAGCCTCTTAAAGATCCAAAGAGAAACTGTCATCATATTGTAGGTGAAATTCATCCCCATCATCTCTATTGACACCAAAAGCTGGCTGACTTTGGTCACAGTGGATCCAGAACTTTTTGGGATTTCTGGAGGGTGCCAAAGATGAACCCGCAGGGTGTACCCGACTGGAGGACTCCACCCACTCAAGGAGCCCTAAGGCATGCCAGGGAGGTGGAAGGGTGCCAACCCTGACCCAGACCAGAAAGTCACTGGCCTAAGGATAGTCTCAAGAGAAAAAAACAGTAAAAAGTTAGTGAGATAGAAAGAGACAGCTCAGATATGATTTGTCTCAGATTTAGTGTAGGTACTAGTCACAGAAGAGATGTGGGTTCAGGAATTGAGCGATCACTGGTGTGGGAGAACCCATGCTATGTTTAGGGTAACTATTCCTGGTAGAGGGAGTAGAGTTATATAATTCAGAAACAATACATATAGTTTGAAGAGACAGTACAATAAACAACTTACCTGCTGTACCAATAAAGACTGGAACTAGCTTACGAATACACCAGGTCACCATCGAGACGCCCAAAACCAGACGCCTGTCCCTATGATGGTGGCTCCCCGAGTTGAGACACCCCCAGCTTGTTTTTCCTAGCGAGGATACCTGACCCTAAGATGGAGGCTCAGCGAGTCTCAATGGAACCTCATTCTAGAGCAGTAGGAGGGGAGCAATGAATGTCTCTAAGATGGGGAACAACTAATGCTTTCAATTACTCTGAAGATATGAAGGTAGACAGAGGGAAGGAGACCCTGAGGCACCCCGCCTGACTCCAAAATGGCAGCCGTCCCTCCCATTTTCAGGTATGGTGCGGGGGCACCCCAAAGGCACCCTGAGGGGGGGGGAGCAGAAACAGCAGGGTCCCAGGAAGGGTCTTAGCAATCCTTGAAAAGGACTTGGATGTGGGACCCACAGGTTTGCACTCCTTGCCTGACATTAAGATGGCTGCCAGGGGAGACTTTTCACCACGAGGAGCTCTGAACCTGGAGTCTGTCCCTTCCTCACCTCTCATCATCTTTGTCCCAGTGGCCAGCTGGAGAACGTTGCGGAAGTCTCTCTCCAGTAACACCAGGACCGATGACTCTCCTGACCGTACTTCCCTCCTCCCCCTCCTCCTCCTCCCTACCCCCTACCCCTCTCGAGTCTTGACTTTGGACCACCTCCTGTTACTCTCTCTATTCTGGTGGAACCAGAAACGCATACATGGCCGATTCCCGGTGGAGCTGCACCGACAGCTATAGGGGAGATTGGCTCCGGCACACCGCCATGGCCGTCACCTACCTATCCGGACTTCTGACATTTGTCTTGTTTCTACCCCACCGCTGCTTTTGCTCTTGAATTGTACACTTCTTTGGGCTTTACCATCGAGCACACCCAATTGTACTCACTCGCATCACATTAGATAACAATCCAATGTCATCCAGGCTCCCGTGTGAGAGGCGACCCAGAACTTTGTGAAAAAACACTGTCCAGACAGCCTACAATTGTCTAAGAGGCCATATGGAGGGCTCATGTGCACTACACACACATGCTGGTACATAATCTATGCAAATTGTTGGTTCCAATTATTGACCCTAAACAGATGTTACCTTAAGAATATCTCCAGGTGCCAGCTTGGATCCAGAGAATTCAACAACTTGGCTCCTGTGCACCAACAGATGGTGTCGCGTGGCTGTGTGTTGGCTTTGTACTGCCCCAGAAATGATGGGGTGGAGCTGCATATAAGGGCCAAGCTTGCACACTGATGTCAGTTTCTTATGTGTTTCCTTTTCCACGCGGTAAGATGCAGAGCTTGGAACAATAGTTAGTGACAGTATGCCTTTCACTAACTAGGGCCATATTTAGATTTTAAAGAGGACACCACACAGAACAGGAGTGAGAAATCTGCAGTTAGATAAGAGTTACAGATGGCAACCTGTTTATCTGATGGATACTTCTAACAGCAGATTCCTCACCTTTAGAATAGATATAAAATCAGTCCTCTCTAAGGTGGATGGTCTGGACAGTGCACTCAGACCAAATAGTCTTGCAGGACTAAGAGAGGGAAGACATCTTGTTGGGCCTAAATGTCAAATCATTAGTGCTTCGGAAACCTATGTACTAATGTCCATGATACATCTTGGCAGGTAACAAGAATAAACATCCTCCATGCCATTGCCTTTGCTGTGCCCTTGGCTGTGGTGGTATAAGCTCCCAGGGGCTGATTTGTAGCCAGTCCATAGCAGATCCTGATTCAGACTACTATCCACCTCGACAGGGTCATCTTTTGCACAGTCCCTCCCTTTTTTCACCTGAAAAGGTGATGAAAAGTTGATCATCTACCACATGATTTTCATCAGATCAATGTAAAAGCGAAAAGTTGATCATCTACCACGTGATCTTTTGTCAGACCAATGTAAAAGCTCAGTGCCCTCTTTTGAGTAAAGGCAATAAAGACTCTCCTCCTCTTTCGAAGAAGGAAGCAGAGTGTAGAATGCAGGCAAGGTGACTGATTGACCAACATGCAAGGACATTAAGACCTTAGGGAGAAAAGCCGACTGAGTTCTCAACTCTAACTTCTCTGGGAAGAACTTGGTGTAGGGTGGTTATACCAACAGTGCCTGTAGCTCACTCACACAGCATGTTGACATGATGGTGGTAAAGAAGACTTTTTTCAGCGTTAAAGGCCCAAGGGAGCAGCTGTGCTTAGGGTCGAAGTGTGTGCACATACGGAGTGTCAGGGCCTGGTTAAAATTCTACTGGAGCATCACAAATGAATTGGGAGGAAACGCGTGTTAAACCTTTAATGAATCAGATCACAATTGGTGACAAACAAGGATGGTTGAACGACTAAACACTGAGTAGCCTAAAAGACCAATACAGATGCTTTCACTGTAACCACTGCAAGGCTTTTCTGGGCTAAGGAGAGAACAAACAAAAGAACTTCAGAGAAGATTGGCTTATAAGAGGTTGGCATCTCAGGCACCAAACAGATTTGTTGCAGTGCCCAGCGGAGATGGACTTTGTGGAAGGGCATCTAGCAGCAAGACTGTCATCCACAAACTCATTTGACAATTAAAATCGTTTAACTGCTGTTGTTCAGTCTCACATGTGTAAGTTGTGGAGATTCAGATTAAGGACCCTGCCATTCTGCAGACACAAAAGGTGCCACACTCTTCTGGCCCAGTCCAAGGGAATCAAGAGGACTTGGGCCCAAGCCTTTCCTGATCTACTTCAAAACCCTAGGCAGGATAAGTCTTGGTAGGAAGGTATACTGGAGGCCTGCGTTCCATTCCAGCCAGAAAGCATCTCCTAACACGGAAACTCCAGTGCGCAACATTAGACACTGCATGCTCCGACAGGGGAACATAGATCTAGTCAGGTCTCCCGGTTCATGTTCGAAGATGTCCTGCACAACCTCGAATTAGGACACCACTAGTGGTCTCCCAGATAAAGCCTGCTGAGTCAGTCTGCTCTGGCATTTAGGGACCCTGCCAGGTGGTTGGGGGCCAGGTAGATGTTCTGTTGTTCCAGACACCACCATAGGCGCAGATATTCTTGTTACAAGGCCCAAGACTCCACTCCATCCTGCTTGTTGCAGTGCCACGTGGTGATAAGGTTGTCCATGAGGACCTGCACCAATCTCTCTTGATGGATGGAAGGAAGGCCTTTAGGGCATGATAGATCACTGGAAACCCCAGAAGACTGATATGGCACTAGCTCTCCACTGGTGCCTGTTTATCGTACTGTGTGCAGTGCTTCAGGTGCCATGGACACAGGCCAGAAAAGACTGGAGTGTCTGCTATACCACTGGTTGGGAAGGGTGATTTTGCCTATATGCTAGCCTGAATAGCCTCAGAAGTTTGTGCATTAATGGGAGAAACTTTTCCACTGGCATTACTAACCACATGTAGTGGCTCCGCTGTCTTTAAATCACTAAAGTGTTGAGTTCACAAATAGTCTGTAGTCATCACAGGGAAAATTTCCAGAAAGGCCGCTTATTGCCAGAGAATCCAGTTGACCTAATCAATGTGTGTCTTTGAAGCACAACACTGGTGCCAACAGCCCTGCCAAGGCAATCAATATTATCCAGGTCTACATGGAAACTACCGCTGCATCCAGTCCATCGTGTATTGTCTGAGCCAGAGAAGCTCTGAGGTCTTCTGCAACATCTCGCTAGCTGTTTTCCATAGTACATGCCCCATAAACACACTACATTTATGGAGCTAAGGAACAGGCTTGCGTCCAAAAACATTCTCATGCCAAAAGCGTCTAACCTTTTGGATTCTTTATCTGGAGGAGTTGTGGGAAGGAATTGGGATTGATCTTCCCCGCTGAGTCCAGTAGACTGAGGTTCTCTGGTGTAGGGTTCTTACTTAGGAAGTCTGGATCACCAGGCATAGCTCTATGCCTCCAGACTATTGGCTAGTTAACAAACAGGAAAGAAAAAGGCTGGGACCACCAAGCTGTCAGGATATCAGGAAAGGCAGCATTAAATAGCAGCAGGGGCCATGACTACCTTGTCCATAGTAGTAGAATTTCTGATAGACCGTTCGTATTTCCAGCGCCTCATCTGCCCATCTGACTACCGCTACAAAGCACTTTCTTTCGTTTGTGGCCCATATGGCGAGTCAAGCTACATTTCAGGGCAGGTATCTAGCAGATTGGCATTTTGTAAAGCCTGAGTATAGTGCATTGTAAGTACAGTGAGGGTGGGGTGGGGGGAGGAAGAGGATAGTAATCCATAATTTTCCTCCTCACTGTCATCGGAGACCCTATGAGTTTCATGTATAGGGTCTGAATCAGTCCAAAAAAAGAGAATGGAGAATCTGCAGACACTGGGATAGAGTCAGACTGCATAATAACCCGTAGCGCTTTCGTGATCGTAGTGCAAACACTAGCCAATATCTGTTCAGGATCTGGCATGGGTGTCGGCACTGGGTGTTCCTTCAGTGCCAGTGGAGATGGCATTGGTGTTGGTGCGGAGAGAACTGTTGGAGATCGTTTGGGCCAGTGTCCAGGACCGTAGGGGTGTTTGTTCTGGATCTGTTAATGGGTCTGAAGGGGACATACGTCATTGGGTGAGTACCCACTAAAGGTAATCTGAAGGCATGCGAGAGGGAGTCAGTCTTACTAAAGATTTGCAGCATGATGTCCTTGAAGGCATGACATCTCGACTACCTTGCCCCTTCTCTTTCAAGCTAGGGGTGGGATGTGGCTGAGTTCAACTTCGTCTTTTTGTCGTTGTGTTTGGACTTCGACTTACCGGAAGACTTCGAATGAGGTAGATCATTTGCCAGAAAGCCATGAGTTTGAGACTGAACCAGGAACCATGAGCAAAACATGTGCTTCCACCGCACCCATTTCTTGTGTTTGTCGAAGTAGAGTTTCTCCTCTCTGTCCTGATCGCTGCCAAGTGCATGAGGACAAATGTCACATGACAAAGCCCAGGCACCTAAAACACACCTCGTGAGGGTCTGTTACTGATATCTGCTTTTTGCAGTTTAGGCATGACTTAACCCTGTAGTTTACAGAGAAAACATAATTCTGTAGCACACTGTCTGAAAATATTTGAAGGTCGGAAGAACTACAAAGTTGGGAAAAAGCCTTGGATCCACAGGGAAAGGACAGAAAGAAAGACACTCATGTCAGCATGCAGGGATGGCACTTACATCATGCAGCTTTGCTCCCTTACTTCCGGGGGCTGTACAAAAACAACACAGAGTCGGATGTTGCTACCTATAAGCGCACAGGAGCACTGGTTTTTTTTTTTTCCATTTTCAAAAACCTTTATTCATTTGTAGAATCTCATACAGGGTGTGCCGCCTACAACCCTGGGGCCGGCAGCCGATATCAAATAAACACTTCCACTCACGCCAGGAATTTTCTACACAGCCTGCTGGCCGACATCCCGGAGGCTCGGCGCGTTCAGTAAAAATTGCGATGTGCAAGAGCTCCAGGTGTCTTTAAAGTGATAGTGCTGTAACATCATCTCTCGTCGCCTGCCATCACACTGTTGTCTGCTTACAAGTCATTGACCCGCTAAACCCAGCCTATTGCAGGCCAGGCACACCCTTAATTGGAAACAAACTCCCTAACGCCTACTCCAACTAGCCCCCCACCCACAACTCGCCAGCAGTTCTCCTGCCCAATCTACATCTCAGTGTAACAGTGCCTGATTGCCCTCCCACATGTATAGGAGGGGGAGGTGTGTGCCTCACTCAAACTCTGGCCCTCCACCCCAGTCCTGCCGTACTCCTCAGAACGGGCCCCTATTAAAATTCCCCTATAGCTCTTAGTGTGTCCCCCGTACTCCTGCCCCCCTCTCCCTGCTAATTCCCATCTCCTCCACCCTGGCTCTCTCTACTCTACGCTTTCCCCTGTCCCCGGAGCAGTCCCCATCTCGTGTTCTTAAAGTGTAGCCAGCTCCTCAACGTCCCCACCCTGCTCTGTCTCTTCCTCAACCTCGCTCGCACTAATATGTGTCTGGTACAGGCTCCAGAAGTTTTTGGGGCGACTCTTAGGCGGTAGCAATTCACTAAATACTTCAGAATGTGTGCAGCAGTACAGCATATCCCTAGCCCATCTTTTCTTTGTGGGTAGTGATCCCCTCATCCAGCAAGCGGCCACCACACGTCTGGCTATTAGTAAAGGCCATATCTGCCAATCGTCTTAGTGCTACCGGCAAGGGTTTCGAATATCCCAGCAGTGCTAGTACCGGGTCAGCTGCAATCTCTACTCCCAATATCAGACCAAGTTCCGAGAACACTTCCCCCCAGAATTTGCCGACGCCGGGACAGCTCCAAGCCATGTGGAGAAAATCAGCTATTTGTATGTGGCTGCGTTCGCACTCTGGGGATCGTCTTAACCCGTACCTGTGCAGCCGCTCCGGGGTATAGTAGACACGGTGCAAATATTTGAAATGCACTAATCTGTGCCTCCCGTTCAAAGACAACCTTTTAGTACTGAGGCAACAATACCTCCACATCTCGTCTTCTATCTGTGTATGGAGGTCGCGCTGCCATTCCGTCCTAGCTTTGGAATACTGCAGCTGTTTGTGTCGGGCTCCCAATTTGTTTAGGTTAGTTACTAGTTTACGAGAGGTCGTCGTTTTGATCACATATGTGAGTTCCGGTACCTCAGGAGGTTCCGCCAGGTCCGGACCCAAAAGGCCCCGCAGTGCACCTCGAACTCTATGATACTGGAAGCGCGTTAAGAGCGAAGCGTCTGTCTGCAGAGGGGGCAACTGTTCCCATGTCTTCACCACCCTGTCCACGAACAGGTCCTCTAGTTTTGAGATTCCCAGTTTGTGCATAGTTCTCGTGACCCCTTTCTCTTTCAGCAGGGGGAGCCATACTGCCCACTCAACTTGCATCTGCGGGGAATACAGCAGATCACAGCCCTGCGCCTGTGCCAGCTCATGCCACGCATGGTTCATGGTCTTGATGGAGTCCAGCCTGCCTACACCACGGTCCGCTGGCAGGCAGATCGTGGCTGGCAGCGGTAAAGGGTCCGCAAAGAGACGCTCAAGAATGACATGTGGGATACGTGGGTTTCCATGGATCCATGAGTGCAGATGTGCTGCCTGCGCTACCCTGTAATATCTCTCCATGTCTGGGGCTCCCAGACCCCCCATCTCGTATGGTAACGTCAGGATCTTCCATTGAATTCTGGGATGTTTACCCCCCCATGCGAGCCGAATGAGCACCTGTGTCAGCTGTTTGAAAAAGACCTTGGAGAGGACCACCGGGATGTTAGTGAACAGGAACAGGAATCTAGGTAAAACTACCATTTTCATGATGGCAATCCTGCCCATCAGTGACAGGGGAAGTTTGCACCATCTTTCAACGTCGTCCACCAGCCTGGAAAAAGCAGTCCCGTAATTCTCCCGAACCAGTATCTCAGGATCTGTATGCAGCTGTATCCCCAAGTAACGAACCGGGTCCGTGGACCACTGCAGCGGATATTCCATCTCAAAAGGCTTGGTAACTGGGGTTAACGGGAATGCCACTGATTTAGCCCAATTTACTTTCAGCCCCGAAAGGGCCCCAAACCGTACTACCTCTCTAATCACCGATTTAAGATTCGTTTCCGGGTCGCGAACGTACAGCAGTGTGTCATCAGCGTACGTGGAGATACCTATCTTGTACATTGGAAAATTAATACCCTCTGCGGCATGATATTCCCTGATCGCACACGCCAAGGGTTCAGCTACTAGTGCGTACAGTAAGGGGGAGAGGGGGCACCCCTGTCTTGTTCCCCTGCTGATTTCAAAGGGGTCAGTGACAGTGTTTCCTATCCGCAATCTGGCCGTGGGTTTATAGTACAGTGCTCCTAGCATTTGCAGGAAGGGTTCACCCAGTCCCAACCTCCGCAATACTCTCAGCATGAAGGGCCATTCCACGGAGTCGAATGCCTTCTCCATATCAAGGAATATGGCCAACGCCTTATTTTCCTGTCGTACATGCTGCATTGTTCCCAATACCGTTCTGATATTATATGTTAAGTTTCGATCCGGAACAAATCCGGCCTGTTCTGGCGCCACAAGGTCAGGGACGAGCAGCGCCAGCCGCGTGGCTAACACCTTAGCGTACAGTTTGGCGTCAACGTTTATCAGGGAAAGTGGCCTATAGGAACTGCAAGAGTCGGGGGTTTCCCGGGCTTCAAAATGGTGATCAGCAGAGCCTCACCCATGGAGGGAGACATGCTACCTTCCGCGCATATATCATCAAAAAGGGTAATCAAGTGCGGCATTAGTTTGTCTATAAATGCCTTGTAGAAACCCACAGTGAGGCCGTCTGCCCCCGGGGCGCTGCCAGCTCGCATCCCCCCCAGGGCTTCCCGTATCTCATCTTCTTGTATTGGCGTCATCAGAAATTCCCTCTGAGCGTCTGTTAAGAAGGGCATCCTGATGTAGCTAAGATAGTCCTCGATCTCCTCCTCCATATGGGAGGATTTTGACTTATAGAGATCGGCATAATACCTTCTTAACTCGGCAATAATCTCCGTCTCATCTGTGAGTACTTCTCCAGTGGGCGATGTCAACTCGTCTATCACCAGAGGTCTCCTTTCCTGTCGCATTATTCTGTCTAGTACTGAGCTAGGCCTGTCCCCCTCCCCGTATGTCCGTGCCGTAGCATACTTGCCCATATGCCGCACTTACCTATCTGCTTCCTCATTATAGTCTGCAAATAACAATTTGAGCTGTTCCGAGGACTCAGTATCCGAGGCGTTCCGCTGCCTCGTTTCAAGGTCCTTCAGTTGAGTTTCAAGATGTTTCAACCTTTGCCTAATGGCTTTAAGAACACTGGAGTGTTTGGCCATAGCCATCCCTCCTATGTAGGCCTTGAACGTGTCCCATATGGTCTGGAAACAATCAACGGATCCCAGATTAGTCTCGAAGAAGGAGTCTATGTCTTCTGCTAGTTCACCTCTGAACACTTCATCTAACAGGGAATAAGGCGGAAAGCGCCACGTAAATGGAGAGATTCTTTTCGTCTGGGCCACCAGGGTCAACAGCAGAGGGGAGTGGTCTGAAAGTGTACGAGGCAGCACCGCACAGCCCCGGACACCGGGAAGTACCGGCCGTGAGGCCAGGAAATAATCAATTCTAGTGTGTATGTTGTGGAAAGCTGAGTAGTGGGTGAAGCCCCCCTGAGTGGGGTGAGTAGTGCGCCAGACATCGGCAAGGTCTAATTTCACCAGTTCAGCTTGCATGTGGAGGGCTGCAGCTGCCGGTCTACGCATCGGCCCCCTAGATCTGTCCAGGTCCGGGTTGAACACGAAATTGAAATCTCCCCCCAAAGCATTTTAGAGGACTCATAGGGTCGGCAGCGCGCTGCCAGGTCCGCATAAAACTCAGGGTGGTCGTAATTGGGACCATAAATATTAACCACAATGAGGTCATGACCTTTACCCACACATCTTGCAATCAGGTAGCGCCCTTCCGAGTCCGCCTTAATCAATGTCAGCTTTAAATGGGATCGGGGGTTGACCCATGTGACTACCCCCCTGGAGTGTGTGGTGAATCCCGCCGCTAGGCTGTTGCCCCTTATACCTTTAGTAGTGAGCATCTGGCTTTGAGGAGGGAGGTGTGTCTCTTGTATGAGTGCGAGATCAATGTGGTGCCTATGCAGGTAGTTCAACACCTTCCTAAGCTTATGGTGATCATTCAGCCCACTCACATTCCATGTCAATGCCTTTAGCATGTCAGGACCGCAGTCAGCGGTCACCCCGCTTATGTCAGCCATTCCAGGGGTGTAATCAAAGAGGTAGCGAATAGCTTTGTCCCCCCACCCTCAAAAAGCCTCAGCAAAGCTACTTCAGTATCAATGTGTTTCCTACAAGTAGATACGGACAGTTCTCTGCATGGCTTAACGTTCAGAATCCCCTGAGCAAAACAACAACAACATCCATCAACCCCCACTGCCCCCCACCCACTGCAGACCACCCCCAACCTGGCCTGACAGGACCCATTCCCACCCTCCAACTGCAAACTTGCAAAAATTTCCTGAGTATCCCCAGGCAGAGCCCACCTAGGGGCGGTCAGAGCCATAGGCGCTAGGGCAGAGGTCGCCATAAGAATCACACAATAGTCCAACATCAGTGTACCGTGCAACTATGGCCCCATGCGCCATCACCCTAGTCAATGTCTCTCAAAGGGCGGCCAAACCCGGGCCCAGTATATGACCATTCAGGGCGGCCCCCAATCAGTCCCCTCTTCACTTCCTCCACAATTCTCTGTGCTCAATGTCCTGTGGCGGTGGGTGCAAAAAAGTAATGCTAATCTATTGCACCAACCTATACCGTGAAGGGCACATATAAGTCATCAGTTGCATACAAAAATGAAGTGATCTCACCCAGCCACCAACCGACAGGAGTCCGCAGGGTACATCCGCCTCTCCATCCCTGCGTCTCAGCACACAAAGGAGGCATGCCAACGCAGCGTTTTACAAGTATAACCCTTTTCGAAGTCAGTTGCCTCCAGAAACTGGCTGCACATCAGTCCACATGGGTTTTTATTCTTGTTCGTCCAGACGGCTATTTTCTGCTTGGTCGTCGGTTGGGCTGCGTGGGCTGTTTCTCTGTTCCTTGGTCCACTCCTTCAGCGATTTCTGAAGTTCCTTAGAATCCGTATAGAAGTGTGAGTGCCCCCGTCTGTTGATCCACAATTTCGCCGGGTACAGCATTGCATAGTCTAGGCCCAGGTCTCGCATTTGTTTCTTGTGCGGAGCAAAGCGTCGTCTCTCCTCCTGCACCTTTGCCATGAAGTCCGGGTACAGGGAGACCTCCATGCCTTCAAATTGCAGCTTCCCTTTGTCCCTGGCTGCCCTCAACGCTGCGTCGCGGTCTCTGTAATTCAGCAGTTTTGCTATGATCGGCCTCGGCGGTGCTCCCGTGCGCAGCCGCGGACCCAGCGTACGATGCGCCCTCTCAACGATGAACATTGGGGAGAAGACATCATCCCCCTACAGGGTAACCAGTAATTTCTCTACAAACAGTTCCATCTTCCCTGTCTGCGTTGTCTCCGAAATCCCCGTGATGCGTATGTTCGAGCGCCTCGAGCGAGCTTCCAAGTCTTCCGATTTATCCTGCTTGACCTGTAGGAGTCTGGAGTACTGTTTGCGGTCTTTATCCCACTCTGTCTGCGCCTCCTCAACCTCCGTGATACGTCTCTCCGACATGTCGAGCCTCTCCGCGTGTTTGTCGATCCGCTCCGACATGCTATCCATGCGGTAGGTGAGCGCGTCTATCTTCGTGCCAATGGACGCCATGCTGTCTTGTAGCCCCTTCTCCATGGACACAAGCATGTCTTTGATATCAGTGTACAGCGTGTTTTCCGGGCCAGTGCTCCCTGAAGGGGTGTCCGGTGTCAGATCTTCAGGAACCTTCGCCCTGCGCTGGTCGAACGTCAGTTTAGTCTGGGTTCTGTCGTTCTTGCCCATATCTCGTTGTTGGGAGTGGCCGCAGCCATGCTGCCCTGTGTTGGCTCTGGAGGTATGGGCGGTACGTCCAAAGGCAATAGTGTCACAGTAGTGCTCTCTCCGCACTTCACAGGTTCTTTGCTGCAACCCACTGAACGTTACGGTAGTGTCCCCTGACAGAACCACTCCGCTCCGTCGCAGTCGGTACCTCAACTCCGCTGTCGAGTAGTCTAATCCCCCTGATCTCCGCTTGTACAACCGCGACCTAACTGTCCCTCTCGGGGAGCGCAGCCACGTGGTCTCGGCTTCGGTGGTACGCGGGTGCCCCCAGATCCGCAGCCCGTGCTCACCGGTGGCGGGTTATCACTAGGGTCCAGGAGCTGTCATCTCCGTCGTGTGACCACTTGCAAATTAGTTGCGCCTTCCTCCCGGCACCCCGCAGCTTATGTAGCTTCCCGCTGGATACGTTCGACAGGGGGGCGCTGCAAAACTCCCCTGAGCTCCGCAACTCTGCAACTCCGGTGTGGGGGGGGGGGGAGGGACGGACAGATCGCAGCCCGCAACCGTCCTGGAGTCGGGTTTCCAGTGAGTGATCCCAGGCTGATCCCAATTGTCTCGTTACAGGAGCGCTCCCGCGCTCTGACTCCGCCGGGCCCCCTCAAATAGTCCGCGCAAATACGAGGACGAACCCTGTGTCACCGGGAAACCCACGGCGCAGTCAGTGGGGGCCCCACTGTGCACCCCAGTCACCAATCGGGGAGTCACAAGTTCCAGAGGCAGCACCCAAATTCCAATGGCAGTGTCCGTTATACACTTGGATGGCTGCCGCCAGATCTCCAGTATCCGGGCGCAGGTCGCAAGTAGGCTGCCAGTTCCTAGCGACAATGTCCCTGCGTGGTCCCGTACCTGTCCGGCGCCGTCCGGGGTGATGAACTCAGCCACTCATTCCAGGGCACCGTAACGGAGGGGGGCTGCAGGCCTCCGAGGTCGCCCTCCTCCACTGGCCGCACGTCGGGGCACGCACGCCGGCCGGGCACACAGGCGAGTCCGCTGCTTTGGGGCCCTGTATAGCTGACGTTCGCGGGTCATGCAGCTCCACCGATTTTCGGCCAATTTTCACCGGAGGTCCAGCCGAGTGTGCCTGCAAAGCTCGTGTGTCGATTACACACTCTGGTGATTCATGAAGTCCGTCGAAACAGGATAATTTAGTGAATATTGTGGGTGATGGTGCGGAGCTCAGCGCTCACACGTCTAGCATCGACGCCGGCAAGCGCTGCCCAGGAGCACTGTTGTTGAAATTCTCTAGATCCAGTATGGTGCCTTGTGATATTCTAAAGATGAGGTATTGGCGGTAAGAAGTGTCCGTCGGAACACCGACAACATAGTGGCAAGCCATTGTAGAAAAGACTTTTAACATATGTTTTTGAGAAACGACCAGTAAATATTAGTTGTAAAGTAAAATTGACTTTTCTAGCTATTGCTAAGGTATGGGCCTGCCAGGTGTTTTTCACTCTTCACATAAGACATATACTAATTCAAGTACACTTTTGAGGGATGCCCTAGTTATCCCAACTTTTCCCTTTTGTCTAGACATTAGCCCCAGATTGAAAATTCTTCACAGAAATATTTTTTTTAACCTAAAAAACAAAGCGTTAAGGTAAAACAGCAAAAATAAATAATTTCGTGAAAGAACCAAATATCAGCCTATGTCTAGGCTTCTCTGGTTGGGTTCTTTCCTAGGTCCCTGCCTTCTGGGACAGCATGAATATTACTCAATCCTGCTTTGCCATACCTGCATCATACTGCACTGATCAACGTTTCTTTACTTCGTGTGGTACAGCGGGTTGAAATAGTACCCTGATCCAAATATATGCTAAACATCAATTTAATATCAACTCATCCTCTGTAAATTGTAGGCTTCCCTGGTGATCTTTACTTAGCACAAATATGCTCGATGTCCGAAAAATTCCCAGGAGCTGGTGGACCTAATGAACAGATCAAATCACCTTTATTAATGTCTTAACCTGTGTTTTTCAGCTATTGGGTGTTCACAAAAAAAGAAAAATGCGCCTTTTACTGTGACGATCTAATTCGAAGAAATATTTCAGAGAGTAGCAGATCGTTGTAAGTAGTAAAGGTTATTTTAAGGATGTTTCCACAGTTTGCGACGGTTAAAGTTGAACGATTCATCATTCTCTGCTGCCAGACTCCCTCATGCCTTATTAAAAGTTCTAAGGAACAAAGGAGTGTTTGATTTATGGCTGGCTCGTGGTGCACCGAAGGCTCTGTAGGAGGTTCCCTCTCCCGCCATCTTGAAACCCAGGCTACCTCCTCCAGCATGACAGATGGCCACTGGGATGCAGGCCAGATCTTAGGACAGAAAACAACTTCACATACATAACAGCACACAGGCAGGTTTCCAAAAGTGGCGCTCCCTCCCACCCAGTGGTTCAAGATGAAGATTAAACCGCATACTTGTGAGCAGTGCCAAGGCCAAGAGCTATTTAACTCTAGTGGGATGTGGTGCAACATCAAACCAATATTTTTTTTATAACCTCGTCTATTTTTTGCCTCAACCTTCTCCCCCAAAGCCTCCTTCTCGGGGGATAATATTCACAGCCTCTGAAACACGGAAGCAAGAGTCTCTTTTTCGGCCGAAATTGTTCAAACATTTCCTGCAGCATGGTTAAGAGCTCCCCGAAACGCTGCAACCAAAGTAAAAAAAGTCGTTTCAAATTAAGTTTTCCACCATTTGTTTAAGGTCTTAAGTGGACACAGGCATGACAGACCTCGCTCCAGTTCTAACAGTGCCAGGCAGCACGTCAGGATTGCCTGGTGCGGACTGTGTAAAACATGCTTTTTGGGTGGTAAACATGTTGGGGCTTATTTACAAGGCCCTTGCGCCACTTTTGCGTCACTTTTCCCATGTTAAAAATGACGCAAAAGTGGCGCAAGGGCCTTGTAAATCTGCCGCGTTGTCTCTTGGTTATTTCGAAGCAGACTTAACAGAGGCTTCAGTAAGCTGTGAAAAACCATTTATTACATATACCTCAAGCTTTTGAATTTCCATGGAGGATGAGGATGAGGTCGAGGGGTTTGTCTCTTGAAATCATTGGAGATCAAAACATTTTTGGATAGTGAAGAAGAGTGTCATGGCTTGTTATCCCACTGAAGTCTATGGAGGGATGTTGATTGTGTGGTGGATGTAGAGGGAGACATCTTTTTAGGAGGTAAGTTGAGAGACATGCCTTTTATGCAGGAATGCAGAGGCGCAACTAGAGCCAAATTTCCGGGGGGGGGGGGGCTAAGACAATTTTCGGGGGGGGGGGCTGAACTTTTAATTAGTAGGCAGAGTGGAGCTGCAGGGCCTCCAACAAGGGGTGAAACAACAGCAAGGCCTAATTAACATTCAAATGGTCTTTTAAAGACCTTTGAAACGTTCGGGTGCGGCTGTGTGTGTGCCCGGGATCTGTCTCATCCCGGGCTGCCACACACGACGGGGGGGGCTGAAGCCCGGTGAGTCCAATGGGTGTTGCGCGCCTGCAGGAATGCCTATTATTTCCCTGGAGATGGGGAATGGAGGTGGAGGCACTGGTGTCAGTGGACCAAAGGCTGAATCAACGTCTCCTGAAAGATATGCTTTCCAAGGCTCCCATCTGAAATCCTGGCAAACCAGATTGAAAGTCTAAGATCCCGCGAGAGTTACCGTTACCGCCTCCATGTGTCATGCCACATCTGAGATGAGTTGCAAACTTTCCTGGTAACAATAACCCAGTATTCCTCTTCGGCTGGACTCGAACCTAGGGGATGGTCTAACAATGGAACCCAAACCTCGTTCAAATGACAGCAATTAGGGAAAGTAAACTTCAACAGTAGGTAAAGGAATTCTATACTTCAGTATGTAAAGGAATAATGGTTGATCCGATAGCAAGCAGAAACTGGCCAGTATGAAAAAACAAAATAGGTAATCTTGTAAATACTTCAGTGCAAGGGTGTCTAATGCTGTGGCAGAGAGTTGTAGGGGTGAGTATTCTCTGATTCTTTGTTATCACTGTGAACCACAGGCCAGCTTACTGACATGGTTCAGAGACTCCATATGACCTCACTTGGTGCTCCTAGAGTAGGAACGGATGTGCATCCCATAAGCAAAGAAAGAGCGAGATCAGATCCCAGGGCTGCCTTTAGGTACACCAGAGGTGAGCTGTATGAGCTACGACCGGTGGCGGCTCCCTGCTTCCACTCTATTGCACCTGGGTCGTTCCTGCGTGGCATGGGTTATTCCTGTACGGTGTGTAACACTACAGCTAAGGAGCGGGATACAGTCAGTTCCCTCTCTGGGGCCCTTTACCCTGGGGCTAACGACTGTGCGACCACAGGGCAGGGTTTCCATATCAACACCAGATCTTTGATTAAGAACAAGGTCGCGTTCGAGGACTTCGTTTCTGCCAGGGAGACGGACTGGGTCCTTATTACCGAAACCTGGAGCATGGATTCCTCGGGCCCTGACCTTGTTGACGCTACTCCGCCAGGGTACAATTTGGTTACGTTTAATAGGGTTGGATGCCGGGGCGGAGGTCTGGGCATCCTATATAGAGATTCCTTGACGTGCCGCACCCAAGAACTGTCCTCACCCTCTCACCCTTTTGAAGCCCTTTATTTCTCCATCAATACTTGCCCGACCGAAAGCTTCTCAGGTATCCTTTGTTACAGACCCCCGGGTCCTAGGGCTGCGTTTACGCAGAGTTTTAGTAATCTAGTTGAGCCGTTCTTAGATAGATCCCAGTTTACATTCCTGTGGGACTTTAACTTCCACTTAGAGAACTCCAGTTGTAAGGACACCCAAGTGTTGTTGGACACTTTTCAGGGGTGGGACTGCCTGCAGCAGGCTAGGTCCCCCACCCATGAGGCGGGTCACATCCTGGACGGCATATTTTCCAACGACTGCCGCCTATTGGTGGGGGACCCCCTCCCCCTATCTTGGTCGGACCACTGTGCCATTCCTTTTCTTCTGCGGAGTGTGGCCCCGCGGAAGGACACCCTACAACGGAAGGCCTGGGTGGATAAAAGGGACCTGAGAGGCATAACGAATGAGGCCCTTATCAGGCTCTTTAAGTACTTCCAGCCTTCCAGTTGGCAGGATGTTGACTTGGCGGCCTCCGAGCTGTGCCGTCTGTTGGAGGCTGCTGTAGACACCCTGGCCCCCGTTAGGAAACATTACTCAGCCAGACAGCGCCCCTCGGCACCCTGGTTCTCGGATACACTTAGGGAAATGAGAAAATCTTGCTGTAGACTGGAAAGGACGTGGTGGCGTTCCCTTGAATCCGTGGACAGGGACCGTCACAAGGAATCTCTCAGGGCATATAAGATGGCAATCTGTGAAGAAAAGATAGCCTATTTCTCCAAGATCATGGAACTATTGAAAAAACCCAGGGAGCTATTTAAGGTTATTAACTCCCTGTCGGTGCCCCCGAGTTCTGACTTCTTAGAGGTCTCCCAAGAACTGTGTGATAAAATCTCGGAGTTCTTCTGTGTTAAGATCCAGGACATTTACCGGTCTCTGGAAACTGCTAATAGGGGCTCCTCTGCTTCCCAGGATCAGGTTGCCGACGATTTGGCTCCGCGTGATCCTCTCCCCAAGCTTTCTGCTTTTCCCCTTCTTGCTTCTGCTGATACAGAGCGCTTACTTTCAGGTGTCAAATCGGGCTCCCCGTTGGACCCTTGTCCTTACCTTGCTTCATGGAAGAATGCAGTGGTGAAACCGCTGTTAAAAAAACCTTCCCTGGACCCTGGGGAATTAAAAAAAAGTTCGCCCCATCTCGCTGCTCCCAGTCCCGGCTAAGATTCTGGAGACACATCTCAATTTCCATCTTGCTAGTTACTTAAGGGAACACCACATGTTGGATGAGTCTCAACACGGTTTCAGGAGTTCCCATAGTACGGAAACCGCCCTCACGGTGGTTATTAACAACATCCGTACCAAGGTCGATGCAGGACACACCACGCTGCTCATCCTCCTCGACCTCATGGCAGCTTTTGACACTGTGTCTCCTGTTAGGCTCATCAAGCGGCTGGAAGAAATAGGAGTCGGGGGGGGGGGGCTGCCCTGGGGCTCTTGGCTTCATTTTTAACCGGTCGGACTCAAATAGTGAGTCTGGGACAGTTTTCATCTAAGCCCACTCCTATAACATGTGGCGTCCCTCAGGGCTCCTCCCTGAGTCCGACGCTCTTTAATATTTATGTGGCGCGCCTCTCGCAAAGGTTGTGAAGTCCTTCAGCCTCGAAGTATTGTCCTACGCGGACGACACCCAAATTATGGTGTCCATTACCCATAACGTGGCTGACTCGGCCTCCAATTTTAGGAGCTGCATGGAAGCCGTCTTCCTGTGGATGAATGCCAATTTCTTAAAACTCAATGGTGAGAAAACCGAAGTTCTTATTTTTGGTAGCAGAATGGATATCTGGTCCTCCGATTGGTGGCCGGACTCTTTAGGTTCGTGCCCCCGCCGGGTGCCTTTTGGTAAAAACATGGGCTTCATCGTGGATCATTCTTTATCCTTGAGTAGACAGGTTAGTCGGACTTCCTCTACCTGTTTTAGGGTCATTAGAACCCTTAGGAAACGATCCCATTTTCTCTCATTTGAGGCACGTAAACAGGCTGTGGTGACTCTGGTGATCTCTAGGTTGGACTACTGTAACGCGCTGTACCTAGGTATCAGCAAGGGTCTTCAACAGCGCCTTCAGTTAGTACAGAATGCGGAGGCAAGGTTCGTGTTGAACCTGCCAAAATTTCACTCTGTCGCTCCAGCTATCAGGGCGCTTCATTGGCTGCCGCTGAAACTGAGAATTTATTTTAAGAACCTCTGTTTTGCCCATAAGGCCTTCTTTGACGCAGGGTCTGAAGGTATCAAGGCGATCCTTCAGCGCTACATTCCTAGGAGGCAGCTACGTTCTGCGGACAAGAATCTTCTTATAGTGCCCAGGTTTAACAAGGCGAGATGGGGAGGTTGTGCACTTTCCACCATTGTTCCTAAGTTGTGGAATGACCTCCTCGAAGAAATCACGGTCATTCCCTCTCACCTTTTGTTCCGCAAGGCTCTAAAGACCTGGTTTTTCTCCCAGGCTGCTGTGTGAAGTACTTTGAGGCGCTCCGAACCCGCTGCCGCTTGTGCTGTCTGCTGTTAGCAACTTGATGCCCATGGGCTTAGTTCGCGCTTTATAAATCCGTAATTCATTCATTTATTCATTCACTGCAAAGTAATGGTGTGGGTGTGTGTGTGTGTACCCACACAGCTGGGAGACCTTCAGGCCCCATCCCTCAAGGGCCTGTAAACAGTCAAAAGTCTGGTGGAGTTGCCATCTGTCAGAGTGCTCCCGACTTCATCATTCCCTAGCACTATTAGGTTCCCTGACCAGAAGACTCGTATAGGAGTCCACGGGCAGGAACTGTACGTGATTCTGCCCGAGTGAGTCATTTAAAGTATGGTGTAGCGAAAGCCCTACTGTAAATGGGCGTGGTCCCACCCTGCCAAGCTTGCAGTTCCCAGCATCACTTAGAAGTGAAGGAACACCATGTTTTCCCAATGGTAATGTCTCAGATGGCTTGCTGGGAGAACCTCTGACCTGACGACATGTCTGTGAAAGGGCCACCTGGTCACAGTGATGGTTGTCTGCTCTACGTAGGGTGGCACAACTGTCACGGTTTCCCTGCCTGGGACCACAATACCTTGCATGCAAGACAAGGCGGTCCCAGGCAAGGAAATCATTAAGTAGCCTCAGCGATCAGGGAGAACATTTCCTGTTCTTCAGGAATTGATTTTCTATTTGAAGCGACTGCATCAAACATGGTGCCTGCTGGACAAACCGGAAGCTCTGCTGACTGCACGGCAATAGCCGACTGCCTGGTGGGATCTCTAAACTTGACAGGCAGTTTTTTCCAGAAGAGTGGTCCTGGCCCCCGCTGACCTAGCAGGCCGGAAGCTAGGATCTAAATGACACTCTCAGTTTCTAAGTGCGTAGTTCACCAGGAGAGTATTTCAATGCTTCTAATTCAGCACACCCAAAGTGGTACTTATTTTCCCCTTGGGTGACTACCACCCCCATGCCACGACACATCTAAAGGCTGCTATTATTTAGTCGTATACAGGTGTAATTTACAGTAGAGAAGGCAGCTTACAGGCCCTTCCAAGTAAATCTGTGAAGTCCGCAATTTCTGAAACCCCCTCAGTTGTCTCCTAGGCCTTGGGAATCCGTGTATGCTGCTTGGAAGTGGTGTACAGAAGGAGCTGGAAAAAACAATATAGGAAGCATTCGTTTTTTCGGTGCTCCAATGGGTGAAGGGGGTGCCATTTCGAGACTGCATAGGTACAGAGACTGCTGACTCACCTGACCCCCCATGTACTGAACACCACTCTTCGCACCACAGGCACTGTAACCAGGTGCCCCTGTGCCTGGTTCTGATCAACAAAACCTACAGTGGAGCAGAGAAAAATCATTTGGGTTAACCTAACTGGTTCTGAGCAGTTAGGACAAGTCAGCCTGCACCTGGAAGGAAACATCACCTTTAGAAAGACTTCATCACCTTTAGAAAGACACCACCACGGGAATATAGGCAATTTCGTCGAAGGCACCCGTTGTCAACAGTTGAAGAAGAGGACTGGGAACCCAGCAAGCAACAAGGAACTAATTATCTGAAAGGTTCAATCTATTAAATGGTGATATTAGAGGATATCTGACATCACTTGGAACATGGACACAGATTATTATTGAACATTTCTTTCTAAGAAACTCATCAGCAAGATGAATTTTACCTCCTTGGACCGCCCAAACACTGAAATTTCACACCAGTTCTACAATGGTCCCCCAGAATGGACTCTGAGATTATAAACTGTGTCTGAGAGAAAACCAGAAATACTTATCTTTATTTCCAGTAGAAGCTCTGCACCCAGCCAGACGTTTTACACCGGGGATTGACTGACTAACCAGACCCAAACGAAGGTATTTACCATGCCTTACGGCACCAAAATATGCATGTTATTCCCCAAAAGCACACAACAGTTGGATATTTAGCACTTTCATTCCGACAAACTTTGAACCAGGGCCAAAGTGCCACCTCAATTAAATGAAGAAAAAGTTAGTTACAAAGAAAATGTTGCTTTCATTAGGTAACAAACTGTCTGATGGATACGCTATCTGTAGATTCCTTACCTCTGAATGTCCCAGGCACAACACCGAATAGGGAAACATCTGAACTAGCTCTCCTACACCAGTAGCGGGCGCTGGCTCACTGTTGAAGCAAAAAGTGGAGTTGTGGTGCATGACTGGGGCCATAAAACAGCCACCTCGGTGCCCTGACGTCAGTTATAGTCTTTTTTAACCCTTAGAGGTGGGGATAAGATCTGACATCAGTAGTTGTAAAATTGTGGTACGACGATCTAAATAGATGTCCCATCAAGATGCCTATGATCTTCCGACAGAATGGAGAGGAGGATGAGGTTGGTTAGGAATCAGCAGGCAGACAGGTTATCCACTAGAATGATCATTACTGAGGGTAAATAACTTTCTTCTGATGGATACTTCTACCTGCAAATTCCTCAACTCTCAATAGGATTCAAAGAAATACCAACCACAGAAGAGGAAATCCTGGAGAACCGGGCAAGCAAAATGATCACCCCGTCTCATCTCAGAGTCAGAAAATAATGCTCGGGAAAAGTATGAAGTATCGCTTTTTTTAAACTTAGGCAGTGATTTTTTATTTTGTGCTTTTAGATTTTAAAAGTTTACTATTTATGTATTGCTTGCACTTGAATCATAATGTTTTTATGTTTGGATTTTTTGATGATGAAACAATATGTTTTGAGCTATCAAATAAATAAATAAATAAATAAATAAAGAGTATGAAGGGAAGCTGTTCTGCAAATTTCATATCCAGAACGCCTTTGTCAAGCCTGCAGTGGAAGATTTTTTCTTGATGCAATGGGCACGGATTCCCTCAGTTGGCTCCTTTTTTGCAGTCATGGCATATTTTGATGCATAGTAAAATCCAGCAGGGTATAGTTCTCTTCTGAACTGCTTTAGGGGTTTTGCTGCCCATGTACCCAATGAACAGCTCATCAGACATAGTGTTTTTGTCTGGTCAACATAACAACTGACCCCACACCTGGGTCAATCTTGCGTAAACATGCTTCCCACTTAGTTGGGTGGCTTGGTGAATAAAAGGTGTACAGGGCGTTAAATTGACCCAAATGGAAAAGAGTCACCAAATTTGATAGAAACAGTATAACCAGTGGTGACTTGAAAGTAGAATGCTGATCCCGGAAACAAATAAAGGCTGATAAAGCTGCCCTATACTCTTTGACAGTGCCCACTGCACAACCCTGCTGGGCCAAAGTTTGTGCAAACTAAGGTTTCTTTCAAGCCAGCCATTAAGTGGTCCAAATGGTGTTTGATACGCCAACGTAATTTCTTTGTCCACCTCCAAGAATAAACTGACTTGGGTGTCCACTCATTGTCTCTAGATATGAAAGTATAGCCTTCAGAGAATTGGGTGCAGAACCTGCCCCTCCAACTGTCAGAAAAGATCCACCCTGAGAGGGAGACCAAGGGCCCGATGTAGGTAATCCCAGATTACCAATTCTTAAATACCGAATCATACCGATTCGGTATTTAAGAACAGGCAAATGGGATGTAGGTAATTTTTCTTAAATAATTACCGAATCGGTAAGTTTCGGTAATTACCGATTCGGTAATTGCCATTCATTCCTATGGGCCTGGTGGCCCATAGGAATGAATGTCAATTACCAAATCGGTAAATACCGATTCGGTAAATGGGGGAAACATTGAAGGGTGGCAGGGTGTCACTTTGACACCCTGTTGCACCCCTCAAATGTGTATGGGTGCACATGTTGCAGACATACATGCCCTAAGGGCATGTATGTCTGCAACATGGCACTGTTGGAAAACAAAAAAAAATGCCTTTTCTAATGTTTTCATTATTTACCACCAACTTCTAGTTGGTGGTAAATAACGAATCCTAAGATGGGATAAGCACTCATTCGAGTGCTCCCTACATTTCAGATTTGGTAATTTACCGATTCGGTATTTTTAAGAATCGTTAATTTACCGAATTCTTAAATACCGATTCGGTAAATTACCGAATCTGAAATGAAGCCACCTACATATGAAAAGTCTAATTCCAGTCGGTAACGGCCGAAATTCGGTAATTTCGGCCGTTACCGACCGGAATTACGCTTCCTACATCTGGCCCATAGTGTGGGACACAAGAAGAGGAGCAGGAGCTCTGTGTACCACAACTCTACTTTGTCAATCTGGGGGGATGAGGATGATTGGGTTTGGTCTTGGCAAATCATCAGCAGAATGCAAGGAATCAAGTATATGGAAAGAAAGCTATAGTGTAGGGTAAACTTCCACCTCAACTGAAACGCATTCCCTAAGGAACTGTGTAACAGATACTAGAGGGCACAGTACATTGAGCAACGGACATTGTTGCGAGTGGAAAACAGGCCCACCTGAGGCGTGCACCACTGGGCAACGATGTCCTCAGATAACACTGTATGGGAATATCATTGGTAGGTGGTAGGCAAGATGATGTAAAAATCAGGCTTTCGGTCCATTTTTTCCACTGAGCCGGCCTGACTGATAGCGACCAGTCAATTCCCATTCTGGAGCACTTAGCCACAGAGCGTCGGTGCTTGTTGAGAGAGAAGGCGAGGCCACGCTTTTCCCCGATTATTGACATACTGCAATGTGGTCGTATTATCCATCAAGATCTGAATGGACTGGCTGCGAAAGGAATGAAGAAGGTCCTGAGCGATAGCAGAATTGCCCATTGTTTGAGTAAGCTGATGTGTAGAACTTGCTCCTCTGGAGACCAGAGGCCTCAGATCTACACCTCTTCCAAACACAAGTCCCACCTGAAAGTGGAAGCATCCATCACCACTGTGGCCACGGCCAGAGGCAGACAGAAGACCTCACTTTAATCAGATTCTATGTCGACCACCTGAATAAATCTACTGTTGTGTCCCTGAAGAATAACATGGATTCTTCCAGATCTCTCTGGTAATATGGCAATGGGTCTCTCTGGTGAGACAGTGGCCTCAAATCTCCACCTCCTCCAAATACAAGTCCCACTTGGAAGAGGAAGCATCCATCACCACTGTGGCCACGGCCAGGACCTCACTATAAACAGGTTCTCCTTTGCCAACCACCAGCATAAATCCACTGCTGTGTCTGTGAAGAGCACCATGTCCCTGAAGAGCACCATGGATTCCTCCAGATCTCTCAGTGGAACCACTGCCTACAGAGGCCCCTCTGGAGTGCCCTCATGTGCCAGCATGTATGTGTGACCAAGAGAATGCGGCAAGCCAACAGACTCAGGAAGTGCAAAACTGTCAGTTCTGGAATTCGGACCCCAGCCTGAAATAACTAAATCGTATCCCTAATGCCAAGGATTGTCTGTGGCGGACGGAAGCCTACAAGTGATGTATTCAGTATGGCCCCTATGAACATGAAGTGCTGAGAGGGCTCCAGGTGAGAGTTGGGCACATCGATCAGTAGGGACGGTGTCCCCCGCAAGTGATGCTACATTATCTGCAGCAATCCTGTTTTGAGCAGCCCAGTCATCCAGAACAAGAAATACCTGAGTGAGGGATAGCATCTTGAACTTTTCTTTGCATAGGTAGAACTAGAATCGCATGGAGACTGCTGTACTTCTTTAGACCCAGGAAGCACCAGGAACAGTATCCCATTCCAATTTCCTGTCATGCACTAACTCCTCCTCTCCTTTCTGAAGCTGTATTGCCATCTCCTGTCGCAGTATGCAGAAATTGTCTTCTGGCTAAAGAGACTGCTGCATCCCTTCTCAACAATTTGTAGGACCCATTGTTCGAAGTTATGGCCCTCCAGGCCTGTGGAAAAGAAGACAGTGACCACCCATCAACAATACGTGCTCCTTCCAGGACAAAATTCAGCGACTTCCCTGGTGGTGCCAGGGAGGAAGAGGAGGAGAAGCAAGACGAGGAGGAAGGCTTGGAGGCCTCTACTCTTGCACTGTGGTACAATGGGATTTTGTTGCTATTGGGATGGGTGGCAGTCCTCACTTTAGAAAACCCTTTCAAGTGACAAAAGTCCTTGAAGGAGAATTACAGGCCCAGGGTTTCTGGCTGTTGCTCCTCTGGCCATAAATCTTTTTAAGGCAGTTTCCTCCTGGTCTCTAAAGAGATGTTCTTCATTGAAGGGCATGTTCATCAGGGTATTATGGTGTCCACTGAGAAGCAACTGGGCACAGCAGGCGTGACTGCATAACACCATATAGGGCCTCATTGCCCTAGCTATGGAAATTACAGAATCCAGCCTCACTTTTAGTATGTGCTTGGAAGCCTCCTGATGATTCTGAACTACCTCAGTGATAGGTAACAAAGATGTTCACACAGGTTAGGTACTACCATGGCAGCAATGCTCCTCTGAACATGGGGTTATCATCCCAGTAGGCATGCAGCATTTAGGAAGTGCAGTGCTAAGCTGCTCGAAGAGAAGACCTTTTGGCCTACCCCTTAAAATTTTGGATGGGTAGGGAAGCATTACTAGTCTAAACTATGTAAAAGCTCAGAGATCCCTTTGGATCTAGACAATTAAGTCTCTCTTCCTCCTTAGATGAATGAGTGACGAAGACGACCAGTATGGCAATCAATCGCCCGATGTGGAAAAGTGTGACTGATTTTGGGAGGAATACTGCGTTCCTCCTTAGCACTAGCTTGCCTAGAAAGGTGGTGGTAAATGGTTGCTGGACAGAGAGCTCTTGTAGCTCACTCAAGCAACAAGCTCACTATATCACTAGGAGGAACACGATCTTCAACTTAAGCAATCGCAGATGGCAGCTGTGCATCTGCCCTAATGGAGTGCATATCAGGAATATGAGAACCAGATTGAGGTCCCACTAGGACACCACAAATGGGTTTTGAGTGAACCATATTGGTTATCCCATTTAGAAAACGCATCACAGCAGGTGACTTGAAGGAAGATAGCTGATCAAATAGACGTAAAATGCCAATTAAACTGACAAACCACCTTTAACATTGCTACAACAAGGCCTTGCTCGGCTAGAGATAAACAAAAAAAGTCGATCATCAGACAAATGTCCTTGTAAAGGCTGGATGTTTTGGAGAACCGAAAAACAAACTTCTACTAATGTCCTGCATAGTTTTAGTAGAGTAGAGCTTGGATGCTAAAATCACATTCAACTACTCCGGACGGAGATCAAAGGCTGTCAAATGTTGTTCCCAGGAAACAACTGGAATTGGAGGACCCGAGAGCAAGGCTGGCATGTGAGAACATGTGTTTACCAAACATGTTTCACCAAGGTGGTCAGAAACTGATTGGGTTCGGTCTGCTGGTGGAGGCCTATGTTTTCTGGCGATTAGCCCGTTAACTGGAGGGCAAGATCCTGGCTTCCTGCAGGTGCACAGGAGGGTGTCCGTTAATGCTTTATTAAAAGGTAAAAGGTATACCTTGGGAGGTCTGCCTCATTCCAATAGTTCACTAAACACATGTGTTTTCACTTTTATTGCTGGAAGCTGTAAGTCCAGTATTTTGGCTGCCTTCCTTATAATATGGTGAAAGAGGCAGATACTTCAGTGGGATGGCTAGGAGTTGGCGAATCTAGGCCAGTGCCTGGTGACGTATCATGACCACTGGCCTCTTGATGGTCAAGAAAAAGTTTTTCATAGTCAAAGCTGAGATCATCGTCTTGTGGCTCTGAATATGTGTAATTTATAGGAAGCATTTCTGAACCCGAATTAGGTTGGGTGAGAAGTTGAAGGGGAGCAACTTCAAACAAGGTCGTGGTGGATTAGATTCGGAGTCCAAAAGGACCATTGGCTCCTCCTCCAGCAATAGTAGTGATAGAGCGCGCGAGGTCACCCAACCAATAATTTCGCCGCTTCCGGCTTCGGGCCCATATATTTCAATACACCATATACATTGACCGGGTGACTTCACGGGCTGCTACCAATTTGTGTGAATTCCCTACTGTTATTCCTCAGTGTACCCGACTTACCATCCACCGACATGGGTACCTATGACCACAATGGATCAGGGAGCTAGCTGTAAAAGGAAAGGCAGCAAAATACAACTCAAAATGACATTCAATACTTTTGTAAAATGACCACGGACAACTGGAAGTTTTAAAGTCTTTATCTAAAGTTCGTTCTCAGTAAGCATTAGATTTACAAGGATAAGACAATCGATAATCAAGATAATGAAAAGTACATAACTATAGAGAAATAAAGTCAGGGTAATCATGGAAATGCTAATATGGGATGCAACAGGAAACGCTATGCATTTAGGGCAAAAGTTATTTGGACAGTTTAAGTAAGGCTGTTCTAGACCATATCAGAAAATGACAAACTGCAATGCAAAATATGATTTCTAACAGGTAGGGGAACACGTTATAAAAATATGCAATGTCTTTACGTTTCAATAGTTGCGGCAAAAGCATGGAAAAATCAACATATGCAAAGGTGTGTCTTTATTGAAGCAAAGACAGAAAAATAGAAAGGTGCAAGTTTAAAGATTTTAGAGCAATATTTACCTAGACTGGTGTGGAAACCAAACCCTGGCCACGGGTCAGTTAAGGACAGGAAACCCTCAAGGAAGGATACCCCTCAATGGACAGCAGGTGCAGAATGGACACCCAGGACAGGACAGGAAACCCTCAGATTAGGAATCAGGACAGGACCTCAGGACAGGAACCCCTCAGGACAGGACCGCACCCGCAGTTTGGAAGCAACGCCTGCGCTCCACCCTCTCTGCAGCTATCGATCAAGACCCCGATTGGGTCAGCGAACTCCCAGCAAAGTGCTTCGCCAGCACTTTAAGGTTCAGTAAAACCTTAGTCTATGGTCAATTTCGGACAGAGTGCTCCGCAGCTCTCTGTATCTTCAGTCACCTATTGAGTGCGATGGGTCAGTGACAGGTCAGCTAAACCAGACAAGTCGGACAATTTCCCTAGGTGAACCCAGGGTAGATATACAGTTTGGGGACGGTGTACCACCCCCCCAATGTTGCAAAGTGTCAGAATCCCTCAATTTGGATTGGTCCTAAGGTAGGATTTGGGTAACACACCAATCAGAACACACTATTTGGATGCCTACTTTGCATCTCTGGGTACCGCCTAGCGAGATTGGGGTTCTCATGAGAAAGTCCAGGGAAATACAATGACAAGTTTACATTGTTTCAGAATAGGGACACATGACTCCGTCCTGCTGAGTTCGCAGGTCAGTTTCTCAGGAGCATCTTGCCCATCCCTGCCAGCTGGCTGAGTTCCACCAGCCAAGGTTGACTTCTCCCCAGGCGGACGGTCCTGCGCAGTAAGGACCTCCAAGATGGCTTTCGGCTCAGTCAGACCCCCATTTCCCGCGGTACATGAAAAGTAAGCGAGAACAAATTAATACATAGAAATAACGATATGAAAACACATCATTGGTTTTGTACTTTCAACTTATCACTATAAGAATATACTATGCAGTCTAAATGTTAGCTACATATACACAGGCACAAGAGCAATGGCACGAGCAGTACCACGTTATTGCCAAAGCTATGTATTACGCATGCGCAACTATTTCCCTCCAAACCTGCAAACACGTCAGGACACGTGAGTGTGACTGACGCATGCGCAGAAGCTATTTCAAAGCAGCGGCCATTTTTATGGACTCGAATTAATCGTATTAGAAATACACATATGCAAGCTTCATTTACCTCGTTTCAAACATGAAATAAAAGTTAGTAAGACGTACAAATTATTACTTGGTTACACATGAGCGAGGTTCATGACAAAAGCAAGTCGCAAATGCGAAGCTTTGCTTCATCAATCCCCTCTTTGATGATATTTACTATCATCACAAAATAAATGGAACCAGATGCCAACTTCTCACACTTTATACAGCTCTATCTCTTCCAACAAGCGGTTCAGCTTTTCTTTCTCATTTTTGGTAGGGTGAGAATTTTTCACCCTTTTGTATATCTGATTATTTATCTCTTCCAGTTCAAGCTCATCCACACTTCGTTTCACTCCTCTCGCATTCACTTGATGCTTTCTGGTGTGCTTACGGCATTTGCAACAGACAAATATGAAGAATAGGATAAGACCTATAATTCCAATTGGCATCAGTACTTTAAACAATAAGCTTTTACCTAAGCTAGCAAGCCAATGACCTACATTTGAGAGACCATCTACCAGTCTCTTCCAGGCACTGTCAACCTCGAGTGGTTCGAGTTCCCTTTCCAAATTAGTAATGTTTTTCACGTATCTTTTGAGCTGTACACTTTTATCCGGAATATAAGTGCAACAATGTTGCGCCTTCAACATCCGGCAGACTCCGCCCTCTTTTGCTAATAAGGTGTCAAGAGCAAGTCTGTTCTGCAAAACCATTGATCTGATCACAACCATTTCGGTATTGACCAGCAGAAATCCATGAGCTGTGTCAGTAGACAACACATCCACTATAGTGGACAATTTGCAAATTCTGTGAGTGTTCAGAACCACTCCCACTCCAGGTATCAGTGCACTGAAAATACTACCCATTATTTCACCTACGCTTTCTCTTTTACTATGCACTAAGCCATTAGTATTTTCACTGCTTCCAGCAACTCCATTCACATGGTATATTTTCGGGAAGACAATGCCAAAATAGCAGCTTCCATACCAGTGATCCGGCAATTTGAAATAAGCCTTGTCCCCACAAATATAATAAATTCCAGGAAACACCGGCTCTGACCCATTTTTGAAACCCCAACCTCCAATTACCTTGTAATTATGTTCACATTCACTGGAACCAATGAAAATGTTATTATAATAGCTAGTCTTCTCGCGGTGAAGACATAGCTTGCCTTTCTTTTCAAAATCCAGCAACAGAGCAGGACCCGCCCCACCAGTTGAGGTGCCTTCCATGTTCTCTGCCCATTTTGGCCTTTTCTGTCTTTCATCATCTGCCTTTCTTTGTATTTTTATTCTCCTTTTCTCTGCCATGTTCAGGAACATCTTTTCCTGCTCACGCAAAGAACAAGTCAAGTTATCTCTGTGTGCGTCACCTATGTCGATATTACCTATAGTCAGAAAGTATTCGCCCATGTAGCGAGTAACGTCACTTTTGGTATGTACAGGATTCAAGTTCCCACGTATAGGAAGTTCAGAAAAGATCACGTCATTGTTAGAGTAATAGTACTGTAACGGTCCTCTTTTGTAAAATAAACTGGCTAAAATGCTACAGGAGATTCCATATGTCAGGGGCAGGTGATGGTATGTCACGCCTTCAGCTACAGAGGTAGGTAGCTTCATGCAGACATAGCAATCTTCAATTTCCATAGTCTCTACATAGTGTATTAACAAGTTTGCGAAAACATTTAAGTGTGTCCTGTTCTTAACTCCATGATAATGTAGTCCTCCCTCATCTGATGCTTCTAAGTCTCGTTTTGTTTGTTTCAGTGCTCTCTCATGTCTTGCTACAGTCTGTGTTGTCAGCTCCTCACTGTCAGTATTTACAATTTCAGTAGGGTAAATATTAGTATTTTTGCTCACTGCAAAGGGAATGAACACTGTTAGTCCTATCCAAACTAATATCAGTATAACTATACTACATACACATACCTTGCAGCATGTTTTGCAACAACTGCGACTAGGTCTACCATTCACGCTTGAATCAGACATTTTGGCTCAGAAGAAGTTTCTCGACCCCTCTTTGTGTCTTTACACAAGTAGCTTACTTTGTGCAAATTCACGGTGGCTCGTCTTCTTCTTTGGCAGAGTACTCAGGGACGGGTTCTCCGTCGCTTTCGTCAGTTATATCAAGATCTTCACATTCCTCCAAAACGAGCGTCCATTCAGGAGACTTGTACTTTTTGTTTTGTCTCTTTATTCGATCACTCCTTCTTTTGGAGGTACCTTCTTGTTGCTCTGCTATGCGAGCACTTCTCCTTTCTTCAGCACGTTTTTCTTCCACCGTTTTTATCCTTAGCCTCAATTTCTTGACAAATCCAGGCTCAATGTGCTTTCTTTTCTTAAGTCTTTTAGTTGGCACTTGGACTTCGTTTTCTTCTCTTGCCCTCTTGTTCTCATTAGTTTGTGGCAATTCTGTTTCAGTTTCTTCCCCTTCTATCTGACTAGTTCCAGGGCTAGCATCTATTTCTTCTGCCTGGTTACTAATCTGGCCTTGTTCAGGACAGTTTTGTGTTTGCCTTTCAAATGTCTCTGTTTCTGTTTCCTGAACACGTTCTTCTAATCCTATCTGATCCTGTTCAAGCACTTCGATCTCTGGATTTTCTTCTGCTCGAACTAATACGCTATGTCTAGTCTGTCCCTTCTCGACATCAGGAGTCAGTGGAGGAGTATCAATCACTTGTTCTGTCCCTGTCTGACCTTCTCCTTCCTCAGTTTTGATGTGAATCTCAAGATCCTGAGGTTCTTCGCCTGTGCCTTGCTTTTCCTCTCTAGTCCACTCTCTACCTTCCCAAAGTCGCTCACTTGTTCTGATGGGGTCTTCAGTGAGATCAATCAATGGTATCCACTCCTCTGGCCATATGCTCGGCAGCTCGTCTTCAGCTACTTCTGGCTCAGTTTCTTGGACCCCTTCAGCAGGCTGGGCTCTTGGTAGTTCGTTATCAACTATTCCTGGGCCAACGTCTGCTGATTCTGCTGCTTGACTGGTACTGGGCTGTACGTCGTCAGCTACTTCTGGTCTGGCTCCTGCAGAGTCCTCTGCTGGACGCCCTTCTTCTTCAGGCTCTCCGTCTGGTAATACCTTCTGGGTGTGGCTGGCGTGTATCCAATGTGGAACCCCTGCACACTTTACTGCTGTGGTTGTTACCAGGATCACCTGACGCGTCTCTCCCCACCTTGGCTCCAGGCAGCTCTTCCGAGTATGCTTCTTTATCTTGACCCAGTCCCCCGGGACCAGTTTGTGGAGAGGAGTCTTTGGATTGAGGATGGCGTCTTCTCCGATCTGGCGAGAGATAGAACGCACTTGGTCACCTAATCTCTTGCAGTATTCAAGCACCAAATCATCAGTAATACTCAACAGTTTGCTTCCTGGTACCCATGCTTGTCTCATCACTCTTCCCATCAGGATTTCATGGGGACTTAGGCCTGTCTTGCGGTCAGGAACACTTCGGAGTCCCATCAGGACCAAGGGCAGGGCCTTCACCGAGGTCATGCCAGATGCATCACACAGTTTTGCTAGTCTGTTTTTGATAGTTCCATTTATTTGTTCCACTATTCCAGAAGCCTCTGGACGGTACGCACAGTGAAGCTTTTGTGTGATTCCAAAGGCCTTACAGAGTTCCTCGATTACATCATTCTGAAAATGTCGGCCTCTATCTGATTCAATAGTGACTGGAACCCCGAACCTAGGTATCAGTTCTTTCAGTAAACACTTAGCTACTGTCATTGCGTCATTTTGGGGAGTAGGGAAAGCTTCCACCCACTTCGAAAATAAACAGACCATGACAAGGACATATCGCTTCCCTTCACAACGTGGCATGGTGATGAAATCAACCTGTATTCTCACAAAGGGACCCCCTGACCTCCCAATTTTTCCCAGTTCCACCGCAGTTCTTTTGCCTGCGTTCATCCTTTGACATGGCAGGCACCTCTGGCAGAGGGACTCTGCTACTTTCCTGAACTTTTTACTGTACCAAGTCTGTTGGAACACTAGAATCATGGCGTCCCTACCAATGTGTGATCCTTCATGTATCAATCTCGCCATTGTGCCAAGTAAGTGTCTAGGTAACACAGGCATACCAGTTGGGCCCCAAGATGACACCATCCACACGTCTTGGTCTACACCCATCTTCCTTCCACTTCTCTCTCTCTTGCCAAGGTGCCGCCTGCTGCCACTCTTTCACTTCATCCCATGTAGGCACTTCTTCAAACACTTGAAGTTGGCAGCTGGTTCCGGGCCCCCCTCGTTTTGGATTTATGATATATCGATCTCTGGCGCACCATTGGGCCACTCGATCAGCAAAATCATTTCCCAGTGATACAGTGTCCATGCCCTTCTTATGAGCAACACATTTTACCACTGCCAGTTCCTTTGGTAACTGGATTGCCTCTAAAAGGTCTTGGACAACCTTTCCATTTCGAATAGGGGTACCTGATGAAGTCAGGAACTCCCTCTGTAGCCACAACTGGCCAAAGTCATGCACAACCCCATAACAGTACTGACTGTCAGTATACACTGTTATGCGTAGGTTTTTCCCAATTTTGCAAGCTTTTATCATAGCTATCAATTCGGCTACTTGTGCAGACTTTACTTCAAATAGATAACCTGCTTCTTCAATTTTGGTTAAGGAGACTACCGCATAGGCAGCACTCAGGCCTCCTTGTTCATGTCTTAGACATGAACCATCCACAAATAATTCCTTGTCATGCACAGGCAACGGTGTTTCTTTAATGTCTGGGCGTGGTTTGGTGCTGAATTCTGTTAAATCAATACAATTATGCTCATCATCCACCCCACCTTCCATATCCATTGGGTCGGGGAGCAAAGTGGCGGGGTTCAGAATACTGCACCTAACAATGTTTACATTTGCAGCACCCACAAGAATCCTCTCGTATTTAGTCAGCCGACTAGGGGTGAGATACTGAGTCTTCGTCCTGGTCAGTAAAATTACCACTCCATGTGGAACATACACAGTTACAGGATGTCCCATGACAATGGACTCACTCTGCTCTAAACTTGCGCAGGTAGCAGCTACTGCTTTCAGACATCCTGGTAATCCAGCAGCCACTGAATCCAGGGTGGCAGAGAAATATGCCACAGGCCTCCTGGTTGTGCCATGTTCTTGAGTTAGGACTGACAACGCGCAATTATCGCGAGTGTCACAGAATAGGGCAAATTCCTTGGAATAGTCTGGCATTCCCAACGCAGGGGCTGTACACAGACAATCCCGTAGTTTTGTGAAGGCTGTTAAGCTTTCATCATCCCATTGTACAATATCCGGTGTTCCTCTCTTGGTCATTTTTATCAAGGGCCTAGCTAGGACTGCAAATCCCAGAATCCATTGCCTGCAGTATCCTATCACTCCTAGGAACATTCTGATCTCTTTCTGGGTACGGGGTAACTGCATCTTTTGAATTATTCTCACCCTTTCTGATGTTACTTTCCTGACACCTTTCTCTATCTGGTGCCCCAGATATTTCACTGATTTTGCACAGAACTGTAATTTGTCAGGGGCCACTTTATGTCCCTTCTCACTCAGGTGATTCAGTAGGGCAATGGTGTCAATCACACAATCCCTATGACTTTTAGACGCCACCAAGAGGTCGTCAATGTATTGCACTAGGACAGAGTTTCCAGGTAAGACCAAAGTTTCCAAACATTTTTTCAAGATCTGATTAAAGATAGAGGGGCTCTCTGTGTACCCTTGAGGGACCCTGTTCCAGACGTACACGTGACCATTGAAGGCAAATGAGAAAAGAAATGTGCTATCTGGATGCAAGGGAATGGAAAAGAACGCATGACATAGGTCTATCACAGTGAACCACTCAGCATCCCAGGGAATCTGATACAGAATCACTGCTGGGTTCGGGACAATAGGGCAGCAGGGGACCACTATCTTGTTGACTTTTCGTAGGTCCTGCACTACTCTGTACTTGCCACTAGGCTTCTTGATGCCCATAATCGGTGAGTTACATGGGCTACTCAATACTTCCTGTATGATGTTTCCTTCTAGCAATTTCTGTATTTCCAGGGTAACACCTGCTCTCACTTCTGCATTAATTCTGTAGGGTTTAGTATTGGGGTATACTGCATTGTCCTTGATTGCTATCTGTATGGGGTCCACGTTTTTCATTAACCCTACATCTTTCCCAGTAAAGTCCCATACTTCTGGCTTCACTGCTTCTTGGAGTTCTTTGGGCAAATCCTGCATAGTCATTCGTTTAATTTCTGAGTCAGGTCTGATTAACATTAATTTATAGATGCCATCTTCATCTGGGGTCTGAATTTCAACTCCCTTTGGTGTGCAAAAGATGGTACAGTTCATTTTGCACAGCAAATCACGTCCCAGTAAGTTCACTGGACTGGTGTCACAAACAACAAATCTATGCATTTCTTTAAAATTTCCAATTGATATCTCCATTGGTTTGGTAACAGGAGTACTAATCAATTGATTAGATACACCCACTACTTGGATGGCTTCTCCCGAGAGGGGTAGGTTTGGAACGTCCACTGTTCTCACAGTAGAACGGGTACCGCCAGTGTCCAACAGAAAAGTGACATCATTTCCGTCAACCTTTCCTTCAATGTATGGTCCGGACTGGTCTACCGGCAAGGAGGCGCCAAGTACGCACTCCTCGTCCTCCCCTCTCAGGCCCCGTCAGTACTGGTCATCACAAAGGAAGGTATCATTTAACAAATACTGCGAAGTTGCTGCATTTCTGTTCTCATTGCTTTCCCAGACTTCCACCTCATCACCCTCTGTGGATTTTCCCTTATATACTTGCTTTGGAGCTCGGGGCACCTGAATCGTTTTTACCTGTGGTTGAGTCTTTCTTGGTCTTTCTTTCTGCGTCTGTGGAGTTAAATCAGGTGTTTTGGGGTTATCGTCAGGCAAATAAGGACACTCGTTTCGCCAGTGTCCAATTTCTCCGCACTGGTGACAGGGAAATTTCTTCATAGCCTCTTCTCTGCTCATTTTGGGCCGGGGCTTACCTCCTCCCCCACCCCCAGGACCTTGGTTCTGAGTGTTTTTGGCCATGTTACTCAATTGTTTTTCCTGCTGTTCTGCGAGCTTCACTTGAGCCCACATAACCTTCTCTTTGAGAGCCTTTTTCTTTTCTGCCATCTCGTCCTCACAGTATTTTGCATACCGTAGGACCTCGTCTACCTTTTTGGTATGCCAACAGATTTTATTATCCTTTATCCACTGACAAATTTCGGGTCTTAAACCGTTTACAAACCTGTAAATGAAATGCGTCATATCCTTCATCTCGATGTTATCTATACCACTGTATGTTTTAAACACCTGCAACAGCCTTTCATAATAGGAGTGTACTGTCTCGTCTCTTTCCTGCGTGGTTCTATCTATCCGGGTCCAATCAGTTTCCTTTGCGGGCACCTTATTTTTCAAATGCTGAATTACTTGTTCGTATTTTTTCATCACTTCAATCGACGGCTCCCCTGTGTTAGAGTCCCTCGGGTACTCCTCACTAGGCCAGGCTATGGCTATTTTACACTCAGTCCATAGATCTACCGGGACCACGATATCGAAAAATCCATCTAGGTCTTTCCACAGGCACTTTTGCACCTTTACGAACCTTTCCACTTGCCGGTACCAGTCAACTGGCTTTTCGCGCAATTTCGGGAAATCGTTAGTAAAGGACACAATATCCTGTCTGGACCATGGAACGTGCACATACCTCCCACCTGGTACTTCACGCATGGGGCATAACGTTTCAGGCTTGTCTACTTCTCTCAAAGCGAACTCAGGGGTCGCTTGTCTGGATCGCGCCTCATCTTTCTTTCGTGCCCACCTGCTTTTCCATTTTTCCACGTCTCCCCATTTTTGCAAAATTGCTAGCAACTCTTTAATCTGCAACTTTTTCCCTGACACATTCAGGTTCTCTATATCTTTGTCTGAAAAATCAGCTCGGTAGGGTTTTTGCAAGGGCTTGGATCTTGAAATATCTACCCCCATACTAGCTGCAGTGTCTGTCAGCTTTTCGTGGAGCACTCTGGTACTTCTGGTAAGGCTTTTACACATAAACAGCAACTCTTCTTCAGAGTAGGTATTTAATCTGTCTAATCCCACATTTCCTGCCATTAATTCCTCTATTTCTACCCTCAGTTTGTAGAGGTCTAAAGGTTTCGTTTGCGGAGTCTGTTTTTCTAATTCACGACTCTTCCGGAGTTACCAGAGAGACACTCCTAGTACCTGACGTTGATTCTAATTTAATTTCTTTCGCATTAAAAGGATTATGCCTCTTCTGCATTCCCTTCCCGGTCTGTTTGTTTGGCAGGTCCAAGAACACAACTTCGGACTCGCACTCACTGGACTGATCGTCTTTCAGTAGGGGCTCCTGCCTTGGTGGGGCCATGATTGGGTTAATAACTGGAGGGTTTGGACTTCCCTGATTATTCCCATATAACGGAACCACTGGTCTAATTGTTACCGGAATAGTCAAAGCCTCAGGACTGTTATTTAACTGGGAGATTTTCTGAATTATTTCTGTTCTCTGTCTAGCTAGGGCCTCTTGCTCCCTTTCATCTAGTACTCTTCCTAATGTTCGGTCAGGTATTATCCGTGGGGTCAGGTGAGGGGTTAAACTCGGGGCAGTAGGATGCGTTTCACTTGGTCCTCCACCATAATTTGGTTTTGGGAACAAGTTCCTGTGCCAAATGACCTGCGCTCTTCCCCATATGGAGGCTGTAAAAAGGGCATTCCTGAACTTAATGGTTTTTCTTCGTTTTCATAAAGAGGTCTGGGGAAAAAGACTCTCTCACGGGAATATTTTTCCTCCGGGCTCACGGGCACTCTAGGATATATATCTCGTACCTCCGCGGGTCCGGGATTCTCAAAATAGGGCGGTATCTGATCACCTCCCCCCCTACTTAGGGATCTGTCCTCCTCCTTAATAGATGGACGCTGGGGATTTTCTCCTGCACTGGAAGGTCCGGCTCCCTCATTATAAGGGGGCGGACTCCGCATAAAAATGTCATCTAATAATTCATCGTCTGACTCCCCAAGAGCTCCCCAATGCTTACACTTTTCTGTCTTTTTCTCTCCCGCAGAAGGGGTACATGCTGGCATCATGGGAAACAGACCCTCAACAATCATGCTCTGTCTCCACTGTTTCATCTTTTTATCCCTGGTCTCTTGTTTCAGCCTTGGGTACCACTTGGTCAGGCCTTTGTCCATCCGGGGTTTCTCTCTTTCAAAAGCCTCAATCTCCCATTCCTCTAATGCCTCATACTGCGTTAGTCTCGGTCTGGGATGCAATTCATTCATTTGGGTTCTCAAATTAAATAAAATCCTACCATTGAAAGTACCGTCTAACGGAAAAGCCAATATTCCGTCATCTTTTGTGTACTTTACCCAATTTTCCAACCACACACAGGTATTGTACCCTCGGTCAAACATCATGAACGAGGCGGGAGTATTGGGTGGTGGGGCAATAACGCCCTCTCTGGATTTAATCGGTTTGTCCGTTTTGAAGTAATTCTTTACCTTATTTACAAGGGACATTTTTCGCTTAGTTCCGTACATAATATCGTATCTATTGGCTTTCCACTGATCCCTTTCAAACCCTTGGTTTCTTGGATCGGGTCTAGTCTCTGGACTATACGAGTGCCACATACGATTTCTACGCTTAACTTTGTTTACAAAGTTACCTCCAATCAGAATGCGCCTTGCAATTCCGTGCGACCAATGGGGTGCACGTGTTCAAATAGTTTCGACCAATGGGTGCGCGGCCCCTTCGTGAGACAGTTCTCACTCTTCGGCGCTCACCCCTCCTTCACAATTCCAGCCCCGCTACCCGCCCGCTGTTTCTACCAATCCCAGCGCGGCACGGAGTGACGTCAGAGACGCTTCGCGGCTGACTCCCTCCCTTCACAAGGTAACGGAAACTTTCTTTCTTTCTAAAGTGCTAGTGCTTGGTTATTTTACAACAAATACACATTCGCCACAGTGCTCAAGTGTCTAGACAGAGAAAGAGTTATTTTACTGCAAGTAAACTACTTCCATTTACTTTTCACACGCTGCGGGTAGATCTCTTCCGCCTACCCTTCACTCTAGCATCAGTGAACCTGTTACTTCCCTAAACTCATCCACTTCTCCGGGATATATCCGAGTCTAAGGTTTCCCAGCGAACCCCTCTGCTTTCACCCAAGCTCCGATGAACCTGCTACTCTTCCGATGTGACCCTTACTAGGTTACGCCACTATTGGAATTTTGCCAATGAACCTCGTTACTGACATTTATTCACACATGTATTCAGAAAAAAACCCTAGTTAGTGCTTCCCGGTTGTACCTAACCTGCACCTAACTTTCCTTGAGCCTGCGACCTCAAGGCAAATGGATTCTATTCACCACTTTGCCATTCAATTCCCCGGGGAGTTCGGACAACATTGAACGAGACGGTTTACAAATGCATGGATTAATACATATAACAATATAAGAACAAGAATAACAATGATAAAACAATTCATAAATTTCAAAGCAGCATATTCTCAAGAGAATGATCAGGTCCCTCGGAACGGCCGCTCTTATAGCAGCATTAATATATTAGCAGCTACCGACTTGACTAGACTAACTAGTCCTACCTAACCTTTAACTAGTCCCTAACCATACCTCTGCTACCAGAAAAACTGATAGAGCGCGCGAGGTCACCCAACCAATAATTTCGCCGCTTCCGGCTTCGGGCCCATATATTTCAATACACCATATACATTGACCGGGTGACGTCACGGGCTGCTACCAATTTGTGTGAATTCCCTACTGTTATTCCTCAGTGTACCCGACTTACCATCCACCGACACGGGTACCTATGACCACAATGGATCAGGGAGCTAGCTGTAAAAGGAAAGGCAGCAAAATACAACTCAAAATGACATTCAATACTTTTGTAAAATGACCACGGACAACTGGAAGTTTTAAAGTCTTTATCTAAAGTTCGTTCTCAGTAAGCATTAGATTTACAAGGATAAGACAATCGATAATCAAGATAATGAAAAGTACATAACTATAGAGAAATAAAGTCAGGGTAATCATGGAAATGCTAATATGGGATGCAACAGGAAACGCTATGCATTTAGGGCAAAAGATCTTTGGACAGTTTAAGTAAGGCCGTTCTAGACCATATCAGAAAATGACAAACTGCAATGCAAAATATGATTTCTAACAGGTAGGGGAACATGGGAACACGTTATAAAAATATGCAATGTCTTTACGTTTCAATAGTTGCGGCAAAAGCATGGAAAAATCAACATATGCAAAGGTGTGTCTTTATTGAAGCAAAGACAGAAAAATAGAAAGGTGCAAGTTTAAAGATTTTAGAGCAATATTTACCTAGACTGGTGTGGAAACCAAACCCTGGCCACGGGTCAGTTAAGGACAGGAAACCCTCAAGGAAGGATACCCCTCAATGGACAGCAGGTGCAGAATGGACACCCAGGACAGGACAGGAAACCCTCAGATTAGGAATCAGGACAGAACCTCAGGACAGGAACCCCTCAGGACAGGACCGCACCCGCAGTTTGGAAGCAACGCCTGCGCTCCACCCTCTCTGCAGCTATCGATCAAGACCCGATTGGGTCAGCGAACTCCCAGCAAAGTGCTTCGCCAGCATTTTAAGGTTCAGTAAAACCTTAGTCTATGGTCAATTTCGGACAGAGTGCTCCGCAGCTCTCTGTATCTTCAGTCACCTATTGAGTGCGATGGGTCAGTGACAGGTCAGCTAAACCAGACAAGTCGGACAATTTCCCTAGGTGAACCCAGGGTAGATATACAGTTTGGGGACGGTGTACCACCCCCCAATGTTGCAAAGGGTCAGAATCCCTCAATTTGGATTGGTCCTAAGGTAGGATTTGGGTAACACACCAATCAGAACACACTATTTGGATGCCTACTTTGCATCTCTGGGTACCGCCTAGCGAGATTGGGGTTCTCATGAGAAAGTCCAGGGAAATACAATGACAAGTTTACATTGTTTCAGAATAGGGACACATGACTCCGTCCTGCTGAGTTCGCAGGTCAGTTTCTCAGGAGCATCTTGCCCATCCCTGCCAGCTGGCTGAGTTCCACCAGCCAAGGTTGACTTCTCCCCAGGCGGACGGTCCTCCGCAGTAAGGACCTCCCAGATGGCTTTCGGCTCAGTCAGACCCCCATTTCCCGCGGTACATGAAAAGTAAGCGAGAACAAATTAATACATAGAAATAACGATATGAAAACACATCATTGGCTTTGTACTTTCAACTTATCACTATAAGAATATACTATGCAGTCTAAATGTTAGCTACATATACACAGGCACAAGAGCAATGGCACGAGCAGTACCACGTTATTGCCAAAGCTATGTATTACGCATGCGCAACTATTTCCCTCCAAACCTGCAAACACGTCAGGACACGTGAGTGTGACTGACGCATGCGCAGAAGCTATTTCAAAGCAGCGGCCATTTTTATGGACTCGAATTAATCGTATTAGAAATACACATATGCAAGCTTCATTTACCTAGTTTAAAACATGAAATAAAAGTTAGTAAGACGTACAAATTATTACTTGGTTACACATGAGCGAGGTTCATGACAAAAGCAAGTCGCAAATGCGAAGCTTTGCTTCATCAGTAGTTTTGGTGCAAACACTCAGAGGCCTCGTGCTGGTCCCTATGCCGTATGAGATGTCTGATCAGGCATCTGCCCCATTGTTCGGGGCGACCCAGGAAGGGCATCAAGAGGCACAGTCTGCATCTAGAATGGATCCAACAGTAGTGAACGGGTAGAGGGACTCCTCAGATCTGTCTTGGCTTAAGGTGCTCCAGAGGGCTTCAGCGGGGTACGAAAATCAGCAGCATAGCCTCCTTGAAGGCCTTAATCTGCTGCAGCATTACAGTTGGACTCGGAAAGTCAAGTTGGATTGAGCCTAAATCCGGGTTAATTTCGGGATCGGAGACCCAGACTCCAGGGTACCATTAAGTCTGCGGACGTCTTGTGATTCTTTTTATTTTATTTACCTGATAGATGTGAAGGTGAGAATGACGTCTCTCCCGGGACTAGCCTCCGAAACCAGAACATGTCCTCAACTGGGACAGGCTGTCCTAGCCTTTCTGCTGTGCTAAATGATGTAGAGCTTGGCCTCGTGGTCCCGGATGGCTGCCAGTTTCAACAGGGCACAGTTGTCATGTGAGGAGCCCAGACACCAGTTAACAACATCACAGGGGTCCGTCACTTAAATCTGTTTGTGTTTTTTTAAACTGGCCATCTTTGGGGGACACATGTACCTTTATTTATTTATTTAGTTGCTTATATAGCGCAGGACTCGACCCTCGAAGGGGTATCTCCGCGCATATTTCACCAGATGTGCGTCAAAACAGAGCTCTAAGAAGGCATATGAAATTATGCTGTAAGGAACAAATGTGTCTTAAGTATTCTCCTAAATTTAAGGTAGTCGGTAGTCTGTCTCAGGCCGGGGGGAAGTTTATTCCAGAGGGTGGGGCCCATATAGGATAGGGCTCGCCCATCCTGCCGTGCCTTTCGGACTGTCGGGATATGTAGCAATAGTTGGCCGCTGGAACGAAGCAGACGTTCCGGGTTATAGATGTTACATTTTCCAGTCAAATATTGAGGGCCTGAGCCAAACAGACTTTTGTGTAGGACACAGCAGATCTTAAACTTGACCCGTTGGCGAATTGGCAGCCAGTGGAGTTTTTCAAGGAGGGGATGAGAAGGCGTTCTGGGGGGGACATTTAGGACTAGTCTTGCCGCGGTGTTCTGGGCCACTTGCAATCTATTGAGTACTTCTTCGTTAGCAGACAGGAAGAGGCCATTACAATAATCTAGCCGGCTGACTACAAGGGCCTGGACAAGGGTCTTTCTAAAAATGTCTGACAAAATGGAAATACACACCTCAGAAGTCCTATCATCCGAAAACAAGACCCTGTCACCTGGTTTGCATGCTCTTTTAACAGTACTAGATGTGGAACCAGACAGTGCAACCCACCTACCTTTGTGAGAGGGAAATTCTGTGAAAAAAACCGATAGATCCAGTTCGGCGCTTGGGAGTATTCACACGATGAGGAATCTGCGTTTAGAAATGTCCATCTGAAGCATTGCTGAAAAATCACCTCAGAAGATGAGGAGAAAAGCTCCGACCCACGTCGAAAAGCACAAAAATAAAAAGAAATGGAACTGACTTCAGGTTTCCAGTGCAGGTGCTATGCCTCCAGTGATGTCACCATGACTGGCCTGGACACAAGCCCGCACCTCCCACTGGGGTTGGAGACAAATGTCAGAAGTTTACGGATCCAATCTTGTGCCTGGGATGTTCATAGGTGAGAAATCTGTAGGTAGAAGTATCCATCACAACAATGCAATTAGCTTATAATGAATTAATATGCAATATATATTTTAAGAGGCATGGCTATATGGGGCCATTGACGATGGCAACAGAGCAGTACTGTTGTTCACTGATAAATGACAGCTACACATAACGTTAAGTAATTAACCAAGGAAGTAAGAAGGCCAGCGATAGCTGAACTTCAAGGTTGACCAACTTAGCTTGACATCAAAAGCCTATCCGGTTACTTCTCCACATCTACATCAGTGTGAGGGTCATCACAAGGACAATTGAGTAATCTAGACTCCTAAAATGGGTCTACCAAATGTGGCACCTATTTTCCCAAATTGTATTTGCTTTTGATCACATTTCAGACATTTTGCTAATCTCAAAACTCTTAATAATTTATTAGAAGAAAATGGGAACACTTTTAATCCCAGAACATAACTGGGCAATATTGATGTATAAGGCCTTCATTAGACCATTCCTTATTTATGCTTGGTTCAACATATGTCTATTGTATGAACTATTACCTATTATCATCTGTTATCCCACTAGACTATCGTATTTCTTTCTTTCTATCCCTTTACGTCTGAATATAATCTGAATTTCGATGCATGCAGCTGCTACCTCAGCAGGCGAGGTAAACAAATAGCGCCTATGATGGGGCAGAGCATAAAAGTGGGCATGCCACAAATACAATGTTTTAGTTTATCTTTAAGTAGGAGTTGGGTTTATTCGTTCCTTTATTCGAACAACAAGTATTCTGAAATAATGAGCCTAAAACAGTTAAGGCCAATGTGAATTTTAAGACTGGGAATCATGGATCCATGTATTGCTGAGGGCGTGGAGGGGTAGAGACAGGCACTTCCGGTCGGCTGGGGTGACGGACGGTTAGCGTTCTAGTTGACCGCCTCAGCTGGGAGGGATTTAAGGCAGAGGAAGTGTGCTCGCGCTTGCGGTGAGAAAGCTGTGGCAGGGCTTATCACTGTTGGCACACTGCTGCAGATTACGGAGGTGCTGCACCAGGAGCGTGCATTTTTAAAAAGCTTTACTTGTAGAGTACGTTATTTTAAAGGGGGTGTGATAGTGTGTTATTTTTAAACATTACTGTTGCTGGCACTTACCCGCCTTAGGAGGCACTGATACGCTGCTATATTGGGGTATCTGTCTCGATTTCTGCCTTCCCCGCCCCGACGAGGTGACTAGCACCGTTGTGCGGAGGGCGTGGAGGGGTAGAGACAGGCACTTCCGGTCGGCTGGGGGGACGGGACGGTTAGCGTTCTAGTTGACCGCCTCAGCTGGGAGGGATTTAAGGCAGAGGAAGTGTGCTCGCGCTTGCGGTGAGAAGGCTGTGGCAGGGCTTATCGCTGTTGGTACGCTGCTGCTGATTACGGAGGTGCTGCACCAGGAGCGTGCATTTTTAAAAAGCTTTACTTGTAGAGTCCGTTATTTTAAAGGGGGTGTGATAGTGTGTTATTTTTAAACATTACTGTTGCTGGCACTTACCCGCCTTAGGAGGCACTGATACGCTCCTATATTGGGGTATCTGTCTCGATTTCTGCCTTCCCCGCCCCGGTCCGACGAGGTGACTAGCACCGTTGTGCGGAGGGCGTGGAGGGGTAGAGACAGGCACTTCCGGTCGGCTGGGGGGACAGGATGGTTAGCGTTCTAGTTGACCGCCTCAGATGGGAGGGATTTAAGAACTGTGCCTCCACGTTCGCGCAGCGGACGTGCGCAGCGGGCGCGCCGGCAGCGCGCCGATGGCGTGCAAAAGGCAAGCCCGTCTGCGCCCGTCCGCGGACAGGGGCCGGAACCCCTGGCCAAAACGAGAGATATGTACAATATTCTAGAGCGGAACTGCTGGCCTTATGCCCTCCGATGGACAGGAGCTGCAGACACAGTATGGTAGCTATGCAAAACAGCGGGTGTTCACACTGTGCATTTAGGCTATCAGCTGCCCCTGCCAAATTAGGAGGGGAGGTAACCATGATAGGGGGCTTACTTAATTGCAGATCCCTTAGTAAACACAAAATTCAAATACTGGATCTACTCTTAGATCAAGAACTGGATTTGTTGTTCTTAACAGAAACGTGGTTAGGCCTGAACTCTGACCCGGATATTGTGGAAACACTCCCCCCAGGGTATACTTTAGTGAGAGTGGATAGAGTGGCTGGAAGAGGAGGGGGGATTGCTCTGATTCATAAGACCACCATTGATTGTGTGTTTGAACCTGCGGCCATTCCCGACTGTGAGGCGGGAGTGTTCACTTTAAAATTAAGCTCTAAACTGACAGTGAAAGGGCTGTTGATTTACAGACCCTCAGGTCCCCCCACCCATTTTGTGGTAAATTTACCAGAGAGTATGGCCCACTTTGCTCTAATTAAAGGGGGGTGGTGCTCTAAGGCATGATAAGTTGCTGGTTCTGGGTGATTTGAACCTGCATTTTGATGATCCCCTGAATAAGGAAGCTCTACACGTGCGCCAGGACCTTCAGGCATTTCAGCTACAGTTAAAGTCCCTAGCCCCCACTCATCAAGGCAGACACCTGCTTGTATTGTATTGTATTGTAAGGGGCATTTATAAAGCGCGCTGACACCATGGGTTTCCTGGCGCTGGCAGACTACTGGGGGACTGGGAGGGTTTAGGCAGATTGAGGGAAGAGCCAAGTTTTTAGGGATTTACGGAAAAGAGTAAGGGAATTGGAAGTTTTGAGAGAGATGGGGAAGGAATTCCAAAGTTTGGGGGCCAGAAATGCGAATCTCCGGCCTCCGGATCTGCAGAGTTTGACAGGGGGAGTGAGTAAGAGGTGCAGGTGAGAGGATCTCAGGTTCCGAGAGGGGCTGTAAGTCCTGATGAGAGATTTCAAAAAGACAGGACAGGAACCAGATAAGGATTTAAAGGTAAGGCAGCCGATCTTAAAGGCTGCCCTCGAGGCGACGGGAAGCCAGTGCAGTTTTAGAAGGAGGGGTTTGGCGGATTGCCATTTCGGACTCCCAGAGGCCAATCTCGCCGCTTGATTCTGAACGAATTGTAGTCTGCAGAGAGATGTTTTAGGCAGACCATGATAGATAGCATTCGAGAAATCTAAGCGGGAGAGGACGAGGGCCATGATTACTTGCAGGAGAGCTTCAGGAGTGAGGAGATAAGCCACCTTCCTGATCCTGCGCAGCTGGAACATGCAGGAGGAGACAACTGTCCCCACCTGAGGCCCAAGGGAGAGACCGGAGTCAATAGTAATCCCTAGACTTTTTACCGAGGCCACAGGGGTGGGGGGGAAGGCCAAGTTCTGCCGGCCAAAAATGCGGACCCCAGTGGGTAGAGCTCTTACCAGGGAGGAGAAGCTCCGTCTTTCCGGGATTCAGTTTAAGCTGATTTTGACTCATCCATGATAGTATGTGGGACATGACAGCCTGAAAGTTGGGGATAGCAGAAGGGGAATCAAGAGGGAAGATGAGTTGTAGGTCGTCCGCGTAATTGAAGACGGTGACGTCCCACTGCCTCAAGGAAAAAAGAAGGGGTCGAAGATAAAGATTGAAAAGAAGGGGGGACAGAGAGGAGCCCTGAGGGACCCCACAGGGCAGGTGCTCCCGAGGAGCTCTAAAAGTGCCCAGGCTAAGGGTCTGAGACCTCCCGGTCAGGAAGGATTTGACCCATGCCAACGCCAGGCCCTGGATGCCAGCTTGCTCGACACGGTGGAGAAGGATGTTGTGGTCCACCGTGTCGAAGGCAGCCGACAGATCTAATAAAACCAGGGCCTGGGAGGTACCCTTGTCAGCACCGTCTCTCAGGGCATCCAGCACGGCCAAGATGACAGTCTCCGTAGAGTGGCCGGGTCTGAAGCCGGCCTGGTTAGTCTCAAGAAAGGTGGAGTTCTCAATAAACTGTGAGAGGCAGGTGGTGACTTGACCCGCTGTTCACAAATTGGGAGGACGTGGTAGTTGTTAAGCCGGTTCCAGTCCCGTGGTCAGATCATTTTATGGTTCCTATGAAGATTAGTCTATCGAATGGCAACAATCAGAGAGCAGGGACGGGCACTTGCACTTACAGGAAGTGGAAAACTATAAATCAGGGGAGGTTTAATAAGCAGCTGTTGGAAGGGGGCCCTCCAGGGGGGGTGGATAGTGACACTGCCTGTTTTAATCTAGAGACACGTATTAGTAAAGCGTTTGATATGGTGGCGCTGCTTCTCCAGTGTAAGGAGGGGCACAGGAAACGTAAAACTGCTCCCTGGTTTACCCAGCCGTTGCAGGTCATTAAAACCGAATGCAAACGCCTGGAGAGGAAGTGGAGTAAAGGTTTCCTGAGCCAGGATAAATTGGAGTATAAGACCCATCATCGTAAATACCAGAAACTACTGAGACAGTCTAAAGCCACCTACTTCAAAAATAGAGTTGACCTGGCCGAGAATGCCTCAAAGGAATTATTTAAAATATATAAAGAAATTTCGTCAGTGGCCCAGACGAACAATCCCAATATAGGGGATGTGGAGGAGTGTGATTGTATCGCCACCTACTTTGCTGAGAAGGTGGAAGCGATCTACTCATCTTTCTCAGGCACCATACAAGCAGGGGTAGACTTTGAAGTTCAGATGACAGAGTCGGTAGTAGATCATAAACAGAACCATTTTACGGTTCCCTCCCCGGAGGTGTTAAAGAGGATCTTTCTGGGTATTAAGTCTGGTTCGCCTAATGACCCGGCCCCGGCTAAAGTAATGACAGATAGCCTGGATGTACTGGAACCGTTTATCAGACATCTAATGGAGGGTTCATTTAGTTCCCACACACTGCCAGAAAGCTGGAAACGTGCCATTGTCCTTCCAGTGAGGAAGAAGCCTAGCCTAAGCATGAGTAGACTTGACAACCTCAGGCCTATTTCTCTTTTACCCTTTTTTGCGAAAGTGGCGGAGAAATTGGTGAATGAACAACTAATGACATATCTGGAAAAATCCAGCCTCCTGCATCCTGCCCAATCGGGATTCCGTGCAGGATATTCTACGGAAACCGCTCTTTTACGGGCCACTGAAACTATCAGGCAGGGAGCAGATGCGGGGCATACCATGGCTTTAATCATGTTAGACCTGAGCGCAGCCTTTGACACTGTAGCACATTACACCTTGCTACAGTGTCTCAGTAAAGGTGGTGTATCGGGGTCTGCCTTAAAATGGATAAAGTCCTTTCTAACAGGGCGTAGCTTCCAGGTCAGGCTGGGCATGCATCATTCCCGAGATATTGATTTGCAGCAAGGGGTGCCTCAGGGCTCTGCCCTGAGCCCCACGCTGTTTAATTTATACATGGCCCCTCTAGCAGAGATAGTGCAGGGGCATGGAGTTGGAGTCGTCTCTTATGCAGACGACACCCAGCTGCTGATTTCCCTATCTCAAGCTCTGGAGTGTGCTGCATCCAACTTCAAAATTTGTATGCAGGATCTTGCCACTTGGATGAACGAGCACTGCCTTAAATTGAGCGTTAGTAAAACTGAGGTTTTGGTGGTAGGGGGAAGTAGCAAGAGCTGGTCGGCGGAGTGGTGGCCGTCGAGCCTTGGCTCCACCCCCATTCCATGTAAGGAGGCCAAAAATCTGGGGGTGTGAGTGGATCCAGCACTTTCCTATGAAGGGCACATAGGTAAGGTGGCCGGCAAATGTTTCGGAGTGTTAAAGTCCCTGCGTAAGACCCTGGACTTGCTCCCGGTAGAGGCACGCAAGACCATGGTTCATGCGCTTGTAACGTTGCGCCTCAATTACGCCAACATTCTGTACCTGGGGGCCACGGAATATAGTCTTAGTCGATTACAGGTTCTGCAAAACTCGGCGGCGCGGCTTGTGCTCAATCAACCCAGGAGAGCGGCTTCTAAGAAAGCCCTCACCTCCCTGCACTGGCTACCCGTCAGACAAAGGATTATTTTTAAGACTCTTTGTACCTGCCATCGCATTCTCAACAACGCTAGCCCGGCCTATTTAAGTGACTTGGTCACCAGATGTGCCCCAAAGGTCGTTACGGTCCGTCGGCACTGGAATGGTGGTCATTACCAAGGTCAAGAAGGCCAGGATGGGTGGTCGCTCATTTAGGTTCCGGGCTGCGCAGTATTGGAATAAGCTCCCTTTGAATCTCAGGCTGGAGGGCTCTGAACGGAATTTTAGAAGGTTGCTGAAAACTCACCTGTTCTCGTGCAGCAGGTAGTGGCGGAAGGAGTAGCTCTGTTTACAGTCAACTCACCCAGCGCGGGGACACGCCGAGATGGCGGAACCATTGCGCTTTACAAATGCTTTGTTATTGTTATTATTTATTATTGCTGTAAAAGCAGGTTTGCAAGAGAACGAGGAGAAGAGTATAGTTCTTTAACACTAGTGTTTTTCATAAATTCAAATGGCTTTTTTTTTCCTTTTAGTATTTTCCAGCACTCTGTTGGGTATACCCAGGAAAGGAAAAATCAGTTTTCGATTGACCAGTTACATTAGTTATCATATACTACTTTTATGCATCCTATCACCTTTTGGGGTTACTTTACTCGCACTTAATCAGGTGCTTGATGCGTCAGCTGAAACATTAATATGTGTTATGCGTTATCACATCATGCACAATGGCATCCTTGTAAAGGAGGCTAATGACAAGTGAAACCTCAAAATTAACTACATGATTACTACATATTTAGTAATTTTATATTCCAAACTTTAATTATATTTTTTATACTCTAGACCGACGATCTGAACACCAGTAAATCACCAGTTAGTTTCAAGTAAAAATTCAAGATTTGCCGGAATCTATATTTCATCCTCATGTTTTTATAAACAGAAGTTCAGTATTTCACAAATTCTCCTACTGGTTTTAGTGCCACAAGCAGAACTGTTTTCTGAGAAAGGTACTTCAGATCACAGGAAGATACAGACTCAAAAGGCTTGCTTATAAGTCTTGTGATACACACATTCCCTATTATGAACGCTGGTGCAGAAGCCGTGAGATGTCAAGCCCGCTTTTATTGTAGGAAGTTTATTTGTGGCACGTTGAATGCTGTGGATTAGAGGGAGGTATTACTGAGCACAGGCGCTGAGTAGCAGCAGCTGATAATATGGAGCCTCCCTGGAACAGGGCTGAAAACATCCCTTGGCCCAGAATACGGATGAAGGATAAAGAGATCCACCTCAGGTTCTTTGGGAACCCGTGATCAGAGATCCACTGTGCTTTAAAACATATGGTAAGCTCCCCTGGGGTCATGGATTTAAAGACCCAGTGACAGTTTTTTTTTTGCTTTGCTAGTGGGCGGCCGCACTCCTTGCAGCCCCCCACAATATAAAACAAGAATTTGCAATGCAATAGGTCTCGCATTAGGAAAGTTTGAGCTATTGGTATTGTAAATGACACATTTTTTATTTATGTGTTGGTTTTGAAAATAGCGAAATTAATAGCTTTGTCATTTACAATGCCAATAGTTTTAACTTTCGCAAATGTGACACCTATAGCATTTGTAATGCAACATGTGTTGTATTTACGTGACTTAGATGTATTGATATTACAAATAACAATGGCTTTTAATTTTTTTGATAATTAATACTTCAATAAAAGTTATTGTCATTTATAATGGCAATAGCTTGAACTTTTGTAAATAACTTTTGTGAAGATTATGTTCAGTGTAAGAAAATCCAAGTGTGATGAAAACCCAAGAACAGAAGTGAAATATTAACATATTTTTGTGACATTTGTAATAAAGCTTGAAACATTGAGAGAACATATTTGAACCAGTTGTCGAATGGTTGCACAGATTGATGCTGTGGTGGCACTGAGTGATGTTGTGGTGGCGACGAGTGATGCTGTGGCGTTCAGTGATGCTGTGGTAGCACATAGTGATGTTGTGGTGCCCCTGAGTCATGCTGTGGTGGTGCTGAGTGATGCTGTGGTAATGCGATAGATAGACAGAGTGAGGGCGATAGATAGATAGAGGGAGGGCGATAGATAGATAGATAGAGTGAGGGCGATGGAGTGAGGGCGATAGAGTGAGTGCGATAGATGGACAGATAGAGTGAGGGCGATAGATAGACAGATAGATAGAGTGAGGGCAATAGATAGAGTGAGGGCGATAGACAGATAGAGTGAGGGCGATAGAGAGAGATATAGATAGAGAGATAGATGGCGATAGATAGATAGATAGCGAAAGATAGATAGATAGATGGTGATAGATAGATAGCTAGATAAGTAGAGTGAGGGTGATAGATAGATAGAGTGAGGGCGATAGATAGAGTGAGGAAGATAGATAGACAAGATAGATAGATAGATGGATAGAGTGAGGGCGATAGATAGCTAGAGTTAGGGCGATAGATAGATAGATAGAGTGAGGGCGATAGAGTGAGGGCGATAGAGTGAGGGCGATAGATAGATAGAGTGAGGGCGATAGATAGATAAATGTCGATAGATAGAGTGAGGGCGATAGATAGAGTGAGGGCGATAGAGTGAGGGCGATAGATAGATAGAGTGAGGGCGATAGATAGATAGAGTGAGGGCGATAGATAGATAGCAGTTTCACATATTGCCACAGTGTTGTTTTCGGTCTTCTTTTTTTTTCTTCTTAATTTGAAACGAACCATCTTTATACAGACAAAAAATACTCCTACATAACCAGCTGGTCAGGTAGCATTAATCAGAGAATTCAGGGGTTAATCTATTTAATGCGTGCTCGTTGTTTGTTCATTTTATAGCATGAGATGAGATCCCAAGGGTCTGTCAACTCAAATCTAAATGCAAACGTGATCACTAAAAGACAACAGTAGCACAAAGAAGAAAAGCTTTAAAAAACAAATTGCCATGGCTGCCACCAGAGTAGAGTAAAAGATGCATCAACGGCAAAACTAAAAACACAAGTGTGTGAGGAGGTTACTTTTAAGATGTCAAGGTCCTCCTGAAAAGAAAATTTAAATACATACACAGCCCATATCTATGGTAAGGTATGGAAAATAGCCCTTTTCATTCAGATTATATTAGTTAACTGGTAAGGCAAACTGCAGTAAATCGTTTTTTTTTCTTTGTATGTTACGGTACAATGTTGCCATTATAATTGTAGAATGTGTTTGCTTTTGAAGTGTACATGGAAAATAAAAAATAAAATAAATGACGAGGTTGTACAAAGCACACACAAACTAAAAACACTTTCCACAACTATATTACAAAGAAGAAACTAAATCCACACAGCCAGCATACGTTTTATATACAAAGATGACTTCATATGTTTGAATCAAGCGATGGCTGTAGCAAGACCTAAAAAGGTTTCACCTATGTGAGATTTTAGCTTTGTTATTTTTTTTTTTAAAGCCACAATCAACGGCATTCGGGATTCTGTGCGTCGTGGCTGAAGTCTTAAAAAAACCAAAAACTTCGGGACAAGGAACAATAATAAATGGTTGGGAGAAGTACATTGAGAACCCGCGTCCTACAGTACATTGGTCCAGCGGCTGCAGGTTGTGCAGAACTCCGCGGCTCGCGCCATTTTTGGCCCTCATAGGCGAGCGAGAGCATCCGGGTTGCTACAGTCGCTCCACTGGCTGCCCATCCGGAAGCGGATTATGTTTAAAACTTTGAATTTGGTGCATAAAGCACTCTTTGGCTCGGGAGCAAGGTATCTGCAGCGCAGGCTTGCCTTTTATCGCCCGGCTCGCTCACTTCGGTCAGAATCTTTGTTCACGGCCGTGGTCCCTCGAGTGAGGAAGGCTCGCACCGGGGGTCGTTCCTTTAGTCTCAGGGCCCCCCAGCTGTGGAATTCCCTACCTTTGGCCTTACGTAGTACTCCCAATTTGTTCCGGTTCAGGAAGAGCCTTAAGACCTGGCTTTTTAATCTTTAGGTTGTTTCTTTCTTTTTTTGTTTCTTTTGTCTCTGTTTTATGCTGTTATGTTTGTTAACGCTGAGCTGCCTCTATAAAGCGCCGGGACACTCTTTCTGAGTAGCCGTGCGCTATATATAAATAAAAGTATAACATAACATAACATAACATAACCCGAGTATGACTGTGTGTGTCAGAGAGAAGGAGAATGAAACGGAGGTAGGAAATGAACGTGATAAAAGAGATAGAGAACGAAAGAAACAATGGAATGAGAGAAAGGGGACAGAAAGAACAAGACATTACATCGCAAAGCGTTTACACAGCCCTGCCATTATAGTCATACCAGTACATCAGCACTGTTCTGTGACCAGGCGTTACGGGTTTGGACAGTTTTCCTGGCATCGTGACAGATTTCTTTAAATGAACTACACGTCCCAGTTTTCAAAGATGGCAGCAAACACATGCTCAGTATAGACAAAACAAGAAAAGTTAAAGAACAAGTCCCAAAAAAACACTCCGATGGCGTGGCCACCCTCATTATGACAGTGGGAATACTGGAAATGCGAGTAGTCGTAGGGGATAACAAGCATTGGCATAGCCAATAGGTCTCGCCTTTGGGGCCTTATAAGTATTCAGTTATGCACCACAGTATCCTTTCTGCAACAGCATCAACTGTTGCATGGCTAAAGACTTATAAGGTCCCAAACGCGAGACCTATCTGCTATGCCAATGCTTGTTAATACTGTGATTTTTGTAAGCTTCCTCCAAAAGAACAAACACTAGGAAAATGTAAACTCTTACAGACCAATCAGTTTGCTAATTTCTGATTATAAAATAGTAACAATGTTGGCAAATACATTGAGCCAGGTAGTGGGTTTGTTGATAAATCAGGACCAAAACGGTTTTATAGCAGGAATATGGTTGTCTACTAACACACATTTAGTTGAAGCTCTAGATTTTCTTAACACCAAACATATTCCAGCTCACATTTGTATCTCAGATGCCGAAAAAGCTTTTGATTTGTTTAATTGTCAGTCTGCCCCGGTCAACGCTGGCTGTGTTTTTAAGGGCACATTATGGATTGTACGAGGGGTATGTGTCTGCCAAGATCTGACTCTGCCCCAGTCAACGCTGCGATGTGAGGAAGAACTGTGAATGACGGGGGTGCGGCTTTAACACCAAGCTAAGACGCAACTTTAGATAATATCTGCGTTTGCAGGATAAAAGCATACACTTAAAAGGAGACCACCAAACTCGTTGTCTGCGGCTATTAATAAGCAAACGTGAAACCATAGTGATGCCCTAACATAACACTGAGACAGTGTAGACTTCCACTAACAGGCAACACTACAACCAAAAAGTTGTTTTAGTGTGCAAAGGAAGCACACGATAAGAAGTACAACAAAAAAGTTGTTTTAGTGTGCGTAGGAAGCATACGATAAGAAGTATAGTTTTCACGTGGTACTTTCTAAACATGAAACATTTGACTGAAAAGCAATATAACACATTAATAACGCTAACATCACTATACGTGTGCGAATAATTGCTGTTTGTTAAGGGATTAGGCTGCTTTATTAACGTTTGCACAATACTTGAGGTATATTGTGTGCAGTAATACAAATAGGGAAATGAGAGGCCTGTAAATAAGTTGCAGTTGGCAGTAGGGCACCAGTGCTAAGAGCAAAGTAAATGTGCGCCCTCAGTAAAACCGTAACATACTGACTTGTGTTTGACGATAAATATTACTAGTTGCTACAATCGCAATGTATATTTTTACCTGTAAAGCATGCTATTGGCACAGGCTGTATGTAACTCTAAAAGATAGCGCTGCCGTCGTATTCAAAGCACATTAGTCACTGACTCATGAAGGATGATTACACGGAGCAGTCCTGCCCGCAGATGCTAACTATTGTTATAAAAGTACAGTGCTGGCCTTTCAAGAATGACGGTACTCCTATGTTTTCCTGTTTTTCCATTTCCTCCTCGCACCGGACCCTAGTGCCGAGAACAGAGAGAGAGCTGCGCCGTCCCTAGTAAAAATGTAATGCGCTGACTCGTGTGTGATATAAAGTTTAGTAGTGAATACTATATTGCGCAATGAGTAGCAGCGAGAGCCTGTCTGGTAAATACAATCGCAATGTATATTTTTAACTAAAAGATAGCGCTGCCGTCGTATTCAAAGCACATTACTCACTGACTCGTGAAGGATGATTACACGGAGCAGTCCTGGCCGCAGATGCTAACTATTATTATAAAAGTACAGTGCTGGCCTTTCAAGTTCAACGGTACTCCTCTGTATCCTCACTTCGAACTTTCACCCTGCCCTAGTGCTGACACCAAAAACGCACGCATTAGAAAGCGCATTAAAAAGTATAAAGTCCGAGAAATGCCCTGCTTTCGAAAACAAAACCAAAGTCTAACACGAAAACGCACGCATTACAAAGCGCGTTAAAAATTACAAAGTGCAAGAAATGCCGTTCTGCTATCGAAAATAAAAGCAAAGTCTAACACGAAAACGCCTGCATTCGAAAGCGCATAAAATATTATAAAGTCTGAGAAATGCCCTGCTATGGAAAATAAAAGCAAAGTCTAACACTAAAATGCACGCATTGCAATGCGCATTAAAAATTACAAAGTCCGAGAAATGCCCTGCTATCAAAAATAAAAGCAAAGTCTAACACGAAAATGCCCGCATTCAAAAGCGCATAAAAAATTACAAAGTCCGACAAATGCCCTGCTATGGAAAATAAAAGCAAAGTGTAACACGAAAATGCACGCATTACAAAGGGCATTAAAAATTACAAAGTCTGAGATATGCCAAAGTCCGAGAAATGCCCTGCCAACGAAAATAAAAGCAAAGTCTAACACGAAAACGCATGCATTACAAAGGACCAATGCTATTGGAAAGAGGGTCTGCTTTACAATAGATGACCAATTAAAGACAACGAGAAACACGAGAGACGGCCTGCGGCCGTCAAAGTGAAGTGGACACGGCGGGCAGGGGAGGGGGCGGAGCGGGGAGAGCGGCATGAGGGTGTGAAGCAGCAGGGGCCTGAGACGAGGACGCCTTGCCTTTGATGTGGTAATGCCAGGCAAGCGGCTGGTGGCATTGTGCACGCGCTTTCACGTGCACTGGAAGAAATCGCCTGGGAATCGCCTGATCTCGGTAAGCTCTGTTTAAGCCGCAATAGATCGAGCTCCCGCTCTCAATGCGCACATGCGCATTGAGATAGGTCGCTCGACCTAAAAAGTGAGACAGAGACGGGTGGGAGAAAATCCTGTGGGAGAGAAAGGCATCAAAAGCAGACCTGCTGGCTGATTAATTTTTGAAACATTTCTCCGCCAGCGGGGAGTGAAAACACCAGTGGCGCTCGTGCGACGGCTGCATGCCTTTCTGTAACTTTGTGTTCTGCCCTTCAGCATGTTTTATGCCTGTCTGTACAGCATAGGTGAAGTCAGACATTTGGGCTTTTCAAATCAATTTAAAAAGAAGCAGACCAGATATAAACATAGTTTCCCTAAGAGCTATTTGGTCGATGGTAACTCTGTGAAAAGAGTATCTGGTAATACTGTCATTTGTGATGAGGTATTTTAGGTGTGTGAGATGTAAAGTCATGATTAACAAGTGCTGGGAGGCATGTGTGCGGACCGTGGAAAGTATGTAGGGTAAAAGCATTTAGCTAACGGAAAAATTAAAAGCGTAAAAGCCTATTAAAAATTGTAGGAAGCTACCCAGTGACGTAATGTTGTGATAGAACATTATCATGTTAGCACTGTGGCTAGGCTTATGGTCAGGGCACAAGTCCTAAAAAAATAAGTGGGGGGACGCTGACGTCATGACAGGAAGTGACGTCACGAAAGCTGGCTTGCACCATCAGACTCATTGCCTCCCCTCGCTCACCCCTTAGATGCGATTGCATCAGAGAAGCCAGCGCGTGAGCAGCGTGCTGAATGAGCTCCGAACTCGCCCCAGAAAGGCCAAAGAGTGAATGTGTGGCTCCATTTGCTCCGGTTATCGAACTCCCGGTAAAATAGGTGGGGGGACGCCGTCCACCCGCGTGGTACCCCGACTCGAGCCCTGCTTATGGTGGGTGCTTGTGCAGTAACAGAATGCGCACTATATAAAGTAATTTATTGGTTGGCAGGGGCTTGAAACCCGCAGAGCGTTTGTGTAGAGCGACGTCTGGCTGTGAATAGCACCAGCACACAATGTAGAGTGGAAGGGCCAGGGAAGGGAAGGGAAGGTAGGAAGCGAGCTAGGTGCGAACAGGAGCACGTGTAGTAAGGCGCTACAAATCAGCCTACAACACAATCAAACAAGCATTTGCAATGCAATAGGTCTCGCATTAGGACATTTTGAGCTATTGGTATTGTAAATGACAATTTTTTTATTTCTGTGTTGGTTTTGAAAATAGCTAAATGAATAGCTTTGTCATTTACAATGCCAATAGTGATAACTTTCGCAAATGTGACACCTATAGCATTTGTAATGCAATATGTGTTGTATTTACGTGACTTAGATGTATTGCAATTACAAATAACAATGGCTTTTAATTTTTTTAAATAATTAATACTTAAATAAAAGTTAGTGTAATTTATAATAGCAATAGCTTAAACTTTTGTAAATAACTTTTGTGAAGATTGTGTTTAAGTGTATTTTATTGTGACGAGAATCCAAGAACAGAAGTGAAATATTAACATCTTTTTGTGACATTTGTAATAAAGTTTGAGACATTGAGAGAACATATTTGAACCGGTTGTTGTTGAATGGTTGCATAGATTGATGCTGTGGTGCCCCTGAGTGGTGGTGCTGAGTGAGTGCGATAGAGTGAGGGCGATAGATAGAGTGAGGGCGATAGAGTGAGGGTGATAGATAGATAGAAAGTGCCTATAAATAAACCCACCAAAAACATAAACACCTAATAAACAAAAATGCCTGATTATTAAAAAAGGAATAAACCAAGATATTAGGTTTGTGCAAATACAATAAACAGAAGCAAGACAGTGAAGGGGCAGGAGAGAGTGAGACGGAAATAGAGGAAGAGTGGAGAGGCCAAGACAGTGAAGGGGCAGGAGAGAGAGACAGAAATAGAGGAAGAGTGGAGAGGCCAAGACAGTGAAGGGGCAGGAGAGAGACAGAAATAGAGGAAGAGTGGAGAGGCCAAGACAGTGAAGGGGCAGGAGAGAGAGACAGAAATAGAGGACGAGTGGAGAGGCCAAGACAGTGAAGGGGCAGGAGAGAGAGACAGAAATAGAGGAAGAGTGGAGAGGCCAAGACAGTGAAGGGGCAGGAGAGAGTGAGACGGAAATAGAGGAAGAGTGGAGAGGCCAAGACAGTGAAGGGGCAGGAGAGAGTGAGACAGAAATAGAGGAAGAGTGGAGAGGCCAAGACAGTGAAGGGGCAGGAGAGAGTGAGACAGAAATAGAGGAAGAGTGGAGAGGTCAAGACAGTGAAGGGGCAGGAGAGAGAGACGGAAACTGAGGAAGAGTGGAGAGGCCAAGACAGTGAAGGGGCAGGAGAGAGTGAGACAGAAATAGAGGAAGAGTGGAGAGGCCAAGACAGTGAAGGGGCAGGAGGGAGTGAGATGGAAACAGAGGAAGAGTGGAGAGGCCAAGACAGGGAAGGGGCAGGAGAGAGTAAGACAAAAATAGAGGAAGAGTGGAGAGGTCAAGACAGTGAAGGGGCAGGAGAGAGTGAGACGGAAACAGAGGAAGAGTGGAGAGGCCAAGACAGTGAAGGGGCAGGAGAGAGTGAGACGGAAACTGAGGAAGAGTGGAGAGGCCAAGACAGGGAAGGGGCAGGAGAGAGTGAGACGGAAACAGAGGAAGAGTCGAGAGGCCCAGACAGTGAAGGGGCAGGAGAGAGTGAGACGGAAACAGAGGAAGAGTGGAGAGGCCAAGACAGTGAAAGGGCAGGAGAGAGTGAGACAGAAATAGAGGAAGAGTGGAGAGGCCAAGACAGTGAAGGGGCAGGAGAGAGAGGTGGAAACAGAGGAATAGTGGAGAGGCCAAGACAGGGAAGGGGCAGAAGAGAGTGAGACAGAAATAGAAGAAGAGTGGAGAGGTCAAGACAGTGAAGGGGCAGGGGAGAGTGAGACGGAAACTGAGGAAGAGTGGAGAGGCCAAGACAGTGAAGGGGCAGGAGAGAGTGAGGCGGAAACTGAGGAAGAGCCGAGAGGCCAAGACAGTGAAGGGGCAGGAGAGAGAGACAGAAATAGAGGAAGAGTGGAGAGGCCAAAACAGTGAAGGGACAGGAGAGAGTGAGACAGAAACAAAGGAAGAGTGGAGAGGCCAAGACAGGGAAGGGGCAGGAGAGAGTGAGACAGAAATAGAGGAAGAGTGGAGAGGTCAACAGTGAAGGGCAGGAGAGAGTGAGACGGAAACTGAGGAAGAGTGGAGAGGCCAAGACAGTGAAGGGGCAGGAGAGAGTGAGACGGAAACAGAGGAAGAGTGGAGAGGCCAAGTCAGGGAAGGGGCAGGAGAGAGTGAGACAGAAATAGAGGAAGAGCGGAGAGGCCAAGACAGTGAAGGGGCAGGAGAGAGTGAGACAGAAATAGAGGAAGAGTGGAGAGGCCAAGACAGTGAAGGGACAGGAGAGAGTGAGACAGAAAAAGAGGACGAGTGGAGAGGCCAAGACAGTGAAGGGGCAGGAGAGAGTGAGACAGAAATAGAGGAAGAGTGGAGAGGCCAAGACAGTGAAAGGCCGGAGAGAGTGAGATGGCAATAGAGGAAGAGTGGAGAGGCCAAGACAGTGAAGGGGCAGGAGCGAGTGAGACAGAAATAGAGGAAGAGTGGAGAGGTCAAGACAGTGAAGGGGCAGGAGAGAGTGAGACGGAAACAAAGGAAGAGTGGAGAGGCCAAGACAGTGAAGGGGCAGGAGAGAGTGAGACAGAAATAGAGGAAGAGTGGAGAGGCCAAGACAGTGAAAGGCCGGAGAGAGTGAGATGGCAATAGAGGAAGAGTGGAGAGGCCAAGACAGTGAAGGGGCAGGAGCGAGTGAGACAGAAATAGAGGAAGAGTGGAGAGGCCAAGACAGTAAAGGGGCAGGAGAGCGTGAGGCGGAAACTGAGGAAGAGTGGAGAGGCCAGGACAATGAAGGGGCAGGAGAGAGTGAAACAGAAATAGAGGAAGAGTGGAGAGGCCAAGACAGTGAAGGGGCAGGAGAGAGTGAGACGGAAACAGAGGAAAAGTGGAGAGGCCAAGACAAGGAAGGGGCAGGAGAGAGTGAGACAGAAATAGAGGAAGAGTGGAGAGGCCAAGACAGTGAAGGGGCAGGAAAGAGTGAGACAGAAATAGAGAAAGAGTGGAGAGGCCAAGACAGTGAAGGGGCAGGAGAGAGTGAGTTGGAAATAAAGGAAGAGTGGAGAGGCCAAGACAGGGAAGGGGCAGGAGAGAGTGAGACAGAAATAGAGGAAGAGTAGAGAGGCCAAGACAGTGAAGGGGCAGGAGAGAGTGAGACAGAAATAGAGGAAGAGTGGAGAGGCCAAGACAGTGAAGGGGCAGGAGAGAGTGAGGCGGAAACTGAGGAAGAGTGGAGAGGCCAAGACAGTGAAGGGGCAGGAGAGCGTGAGACAGAAATAGAGGAAGAGTGGAGAGGCCAAGACAGTGAAGGGGCAGGAGAGAGTGAGTTGGAAATAAAGGAAGAGTGGAGAGGCCAAGACAGGGAAGGGGCAGGAGAGAGTGAGACAGAAATAGAGGAAGAGCGGAAAGGCCAAGACAGTGAAGGGGCAGGAAAGAGTGAGACAGAAATAGAGGAAGAGTGGAGAGGCCAAGACAGTGAAGGGGCAGGAGAGAGTGAGATGGAAATAGAGGAAGAGTGGAGAGGCCAAGACAGTGAAGGGGCAGGAGAGAGTGAGGCGGAAACTGAGGAAGAGTGGAGAGGCCAAGACAGTGAAGGAGCAGGAGAGCGTGAGGCGGAAACTGAGGAAGAGTGGAGAGGCCAGGACAATGAAGGGGCAGGAGAGAGTGAAACAGAAATAGAGGAAGAGTGGAGAGGCCAAGACAGTGAAGGGGCAGGAGAGAGTGAGACGGAAACAGAGAAAAAGTGGAGAGGCCAAGACAAGGAAGGGGCAGGAGAGAGTGAGACAGAAATAGAGGAAGAGTGGAGAGGCCAAGACAGTGAAGGGGCAGGAAAGAGTGAGACAGAAATAGAGGAAGAGTGGAGAGGCCAAGACAGTGAAGGGGCAGGAGAGAGTGAGTTGGAAATAAAGGAAGAGTGGAGAGGCCAAGACAGGGAAGGGGCAGGAGAGAGTGAGACAGAAATTGAGGAAGAGTAGAGAGGCCAAGACAGTGAAGGGGCAGGAGAGAGTGAGACAGAAATAGAGAAGGAGTGGAGAGGCCAAGACAGTGAAGGGGCAGGAGAGAGTGAGGCGGAAACTGAGGAAGAGTGGAGAGGCCAAGACAGTGAAGGAGCAGGAGAGCGTGAGGCAGAAACTGAGGAAGAGTGGAGAGGCCAAGACAGTGAAAGAGCAGGAGAGCGTGAGGCAGAAACTGAGGAAGAGTGGAGAGGCCAAGACAGGGAAGGGGCAGGAGAGAGTGAGGCGGAAACTGAGGAAGAGTGGAGAGGCCAAGACAGTGAAGGAGCAGGAGAGCGTGAGGCAGAAACTGAGGAAGAGTGGAGAGGCCAAGACAGTGAAAGAGCAGGAGAGCGTGAGGCAGAAACTGAGGAAGAGTGGAGAGGCCAAGACAGTGAAGGAGCAGGAGAGCGTGAGGCAGAAACTGAGGAAGAGTGGAGAGGCCAAGACAGTGAAGGAGCAGGAGAGCGTGAGGCAGAAACTGAGGAAGAGTGGAGAGGCCAGGACAATGAAGGAGCAGGAGAGAGTGAAACAAAAATAGAGGAAGAGTGGAGAGGCCATGACAGTGAAGGGGCAGGAGAGAGTGAGACGGAAACAGAGGAAGAGTGGAGAGACCAAGACAGGGAAGGGGCAGGAGAGAGTGAGACAGAAGTAGAGGAAGAGTGGAGAGGCCAAGACAGTGAAGGGGCAGGAGAGAGTGAGACAGAAATAGAGGAAGAGTGGAGAGGGCAAGACAGTGAAGGGGCAGGAGAGAGTGAGTTGGAAATAAAGGAAGAGTGGAGAGGCCAAGACAGGGAAGGGGCAGGAGAGAGTGAGACAGAAATAGAGGAAGAGTAGAGAGGCCAAGACAGTGAAGGGGCAGGAGAGAGTGAGACAGAAATAGAGGAAGAGTGGAGAGGCCAAGACAGTGAAGGGGCAGGAGAGAGTGAGGCGGAAACTGAGGAAGAGTGGAGAGGCCAAGACAGTGAAGGAGCAGGAGAGCGTGAGGCAGAAACTGAGGAAGAGTGGAGAGGCCAGGACAATGAAGGGACATGAGAGAGTGAAACAAAAATAGAGGAAGAGTGGAGAGGCCATGACAGTGAAGGGGCAGGAGAGAGTGAGACGGAAACTGAGGAAGAGTGGAGAGGCCAAGACAGTGAAGGGGTAGGAGAGAGTGAGGCGGAAACTGAGGAAGAGTGGAGAGGCCAAGACAGTGAAGGGGCAGGAGAGAGTGAGACGGAAACAAAGGAAGAGTGGAGAGGCCAAGACAGTGAAGGGGTAGGAGAGAGTGAGGCGGAAACTGAGGAAGAGTGGAGAGGCCAAGACAGTGAAGGAGCAGGAGAGCGTGAGGCAGAAACTGAGGAAGAGTGGAGAGGCCAAGACAGTGAAAGAGCAGGAGAGCGTGAGGCAGAAACTGAGGAAGAGTGGAGAGGCCAAGACAGTGAAGGAGCAGGAGAGCGTGAGGCAGAAACTGAGGAAGAGTGGAGAGGCCAAGACAGTGAAGGAGCAGGAGAGCGTGAGGCAGAAACTGAGGAAGAGTGGAGAGGCCAGGACAATGAAGGAGCAGGAGAGAGTGAAACAAAAATAGAGGAAGAGTGGAGAGGCCATGACAGTGAAGGGGCAGGAGAGAGTGAGACGGAAACAGAGGAAGAGTGGAGAGACCAAGACAGGGAAGGGGCAGGAGAGAGTGAGACAGAAGTAGAGGAAGAGTGGAGAGGCCAAGACAGTGAAGGGGCAGGAGAGAGTGAGACAGAAATAGAGGAAGAGTGGAGAGGGCAATACAGTGAAGGGGCAGGAGAGAGTGAGTTGGAAATAAAGGAAGAGTGGAGAGGCCAAGACAGGGAAGGGGCAGGAGAGAGTGAGACAGAAATAGAGGAAGAGTAGAGAGGCCAAGACAGTGAAGGGGCAGGAGAGAGTGAGACAGAAATAGAGGAAGAGTGGAGAGGCCAAGACAGTGAAGGGGCAGGAGAGAGTGAGGCGGAAACTGAGGAAGAGTGGAGAGGCCAAGACAGTGAAGGAGCAGGAGAGCGTGAGGCAGAAACTGAGGAAGAGTGGAGAGGCCAGGACAATGAAGGAGCAGGAGAGAGTGAAACAAAAATAGAGGAAGAGTGGAGAGGCCAAGACAGTGAAGGGGCAGGAGAGAGTGAGACGGAAACTGAGGAAGAGTGGAGAGGCCAAGACAGTGAAGGGGTAGGAGAGAGTGAGGCGGAAACTGAGGAAGAGTGGAGAGGCCAAGACAGTGAAGGGGCAGGAGAGAGTGAGACGGAAACAAAGGAAGAGTGGAGAGGCCAAGACAGTGAAGGGGTAGGAGAGAGTGAGGCGGAAACTGAGGAAGAGTGGAGAGGCCAAGACAGTGAAGGGGCAGGAGAGAGTGAGGCGGAAACTGAGGAAGAGTGGAGAGGCCAAGACAGTGAAGGGGCACGAGAGAGTGAAACAGAAATAGAGGAAGAGTGGAGAGGCCAAGACAGTGAAGGGGCAGGAGAGAGTGAGACGGAAACAGAGGAAGAGTGGAGAGGCCAAGACAGTGAAGGGGCAGGAGAGAGTGAGACAGAAATAGAGGAACAGTGGAGAGGCCAAGACAGTGAAGGGGCAGGAGAGAGTGAGGCGGAAACTGAGGAAGAGTGGAGAGGCCAAGACAGTGAAGGGGCAGGAGAGAGTGAGACGGAAACAGAGGAAGAGTGGAGAGGCCAAGACAGTGAAGGGGTAGGAGAGAGTGAGGCGGAAAATGAGGAAGAGTGGAGAGGCCAAGACAGTGAAGGGGCAGGAAAGAGTGAGACAGAAATAGAGGAAGAGTGGAGAGGCCAATACAGTGAAGGGGCAGGAGAGAGTGAGTTGGAAATAAAGGAAGAGTGGAGAGGCCAAGACAGGGAAGGGGCAGGAGAGAGTGAGACAGAAATTGAGGAAGAGTAGAGAGGCCAAGACAGTGAAGGGGCAGGAGAGAGTGAGACAGAAATAGAGGAAGAGTGGAGAGGCCAAGACAGTGAAGGGGCAGGAGAGAGTGAGGCGGAAACTGAGGAAGAGTGGAGAGGGCAAGACAGTGAAGGGGCAGGAGAGAGTGAGTTGGAAATAAAGGAAGAGTGGAGAGGCCAAGACAGGGAAGGGGCAGGAGAGAGTGAGACAGAAATAGAGGAAGAGTAGAGAGGCCAAGACAGTGAAGGGGCAGGAGAGAGTGAGACAGAAATAGAGGAAGAGTGGAGAGGCCAAGACAGTGAAGGGGCAGGAGAGAGTGAGGCGGAAACTGAGGAAGAGTGGAGAGGCCAAGACAGTGAAGGAGCAGGAGAGCGTGAGGCAGAAACTGAGGAAGAGTGGAGAGGCCAGGACAATGAAGGAGCAGGAGAGAGTGAAACAAAAATAGAGGAAGAGTGGAGAGGCCAAGACAGTGAAGGGGCTGGAGAGAGTGAGACAGAAATAGAGGAAGAGTGGAGAGGGCAAGACAGTGAAGGGGCAGGAGAGAGTGAGTTGGAAATAAAGGAAGAGTGGAGAGGCCAAGACAGGGAAGGGGCAGGAGAGAGTGAGACAGAAATAGAGGAAGAGTAGAGAGGCCAAGACAGTGAAGGGGCAGGAGAGAGTGAGACAGAAATAGAGGAAGAGTGGAGAGGCCAAGACAGTGAAGGGGCAGGAGAGAGTGAGGCGGAAACTGAGGAAGAGTGGAGAGGCCAAGACAGTGAAGGAGCAAGAGAGCGTGAGGCAGAAACTGAGGAAGAGTGGAGAGGCCAAGACAGTGAAGGAGCAAGAGAGCGTGAGGCAGAAACTGAGGAAGAGTGGAGAGGCCAGGACAATGAAGGGACAGGAGAGAGTGAAACAAAAATAGAGGAAGAGTGGAGAGGCCATGACAGTGAAGGGGCAGGAGAGAGTGAGACGGAAACAGAGGAAGAGTGGAGAGACCAAGACAGTGAAGGGGCAGGAGAGAGTGAGACAGAAATAGAGGAAGAGTGGAGAGGCCAAGACAGTGAAGGGGCAGGAGAGAGTGAGACAGAAATAGAGGAAGAGTGGAGAGGCCAAGACAGTGAAGGGGCAGGAGAGAGTGAGACGGAAACAAAGGAAGAGTGGAGAGGCCAAGACAGTGAAGGGGTAGGAGAGAGTGAGGCGGAAACTGAGGAAGAGTGGAGAGGCCAAGACAGTGAAGGAGCAGGAGAGCGTGAGGCAGAAACTGAGGAAGAGTGGAGAGGCCAAGACAGTGAAAGAGCAGGAGAGCGTGAGGCAGAAACTGAGGAAGAGTGGAGAGGCCAAGACAGTGAAGGAGCAGGAGAGCGTGAGGCAGAAACTGAGGAAGAGTGGAGAGGCCAAGACAGTGAAGGAGCAGGAGAGCGTGAGGCAGAAACTGAGGAAGAGTGGAGAGGCCAGGACAATGAAGGAGCAGGAGAGCGTGAGGCAGAAACTGAGGAAGAGTGGAGAGGCCAAGACAGTGAAGGAGCAGGAGAGCGTGAGGCAGAAACTGAGGAAGAGTGGAGAGGCCAAGACAGTGAAGGAGCAGGAGAGCGTGAGGCAGAAACTGAGGAAGAGTGGAGAGGCCAGGACAATGAAGGAGCAGGAGAGAGTGAAACAAAAATAGAGGAAGAGTGGAGAGGCCATGACAGTGAAGGGGCAGGAGAGAGTGAGACGGAAACAGAGGAAGAGTGGAGAGACCAAGACAGGGAAGGGGCAGGAGAGAGTGAGACAGAAGTAGAGGAAGAGTGGAGAGGCCAAGACAGTGAAGGGGCAGGAGAGAGTGAGACAGAAATAGAGGAAGAGTGGAGAGGGCAAGACAGTGAAGGGGCAGGAGAGAGTGAGTTGGAAATAAAGGAAGAGTGGAGAGGCCAAGACAGGGAAGGGGCAGGAGAGAGTGAGACAGAAATAGAGGAAGAGTAGAGAGGCCAAGACAGTGAAGGGGCAGGAGAGAGTGAGACAGAAATAGAGGAAGAGTGGAGAGGCCAAGACAGTGAAGGGGCAGGAGAGAGTGAGGCGGAAACTGAGGAAGAGTGGAGAGGCCAAGACAGTGAAGGAGCAGGAGAGCGTGAGGCAGAAACTGAGGAAGAGTGGAGAGGCCAGGACAATGAAGGAGCAGGAGAGAGTGAAACAAAAATAGAGGAAGAGTGGAGAGGCCAAGACAGTGAAGGGGCTGGAGAGAGTGAGACAGAAATAGAGGAAGAGTGGAGAGGGCAAGACAGTGAAGGGGCAGGAGAGAGTGAGTTGGAAATAAAGGAAGAGTGGAGAGGCCAAGACAGGGAAGGGGCAGGAGAGAGTGAGACAGAAATAGAGGAAGAGTAGAGAGGCCAAGACAGTGAAGGGGCAGGAGAGAGTGAGACAGAAATAGAGGAAGAGTGGAGAGGCCAAGACAGTGAAGGGGCAGGAGAGAGTGAGGCGGAAACTGAGGAAGAGTGGAGAGGCCAAGACAGTGAAGGAGCAAGAGAGCGTGAGGCAGAAACTGAGGAAGAGTGGAGAGGCCAAGACAGTGAAGGAGCAGGAGAGCGTGAGGCAGAAACTGAGGAAGAGTGGAGAGGCCAGGACAATGAAGGGACAGGAGAGAGTGAAACAAAAATAGAGGAAGAGTGGAGAGGCCATGACAGTGAAGGGGCAGGAGAGAGTGAGACGGAAACAGAGGAAGAGTGGAGAGACCAAGACAGTGAAGGGGCAGGAGAGAGTGAGACAGAAATAGAGGAAGAGTGGAGAGGCCAAGACAGTGAAGGGGCAGGAGAGAGTGAGACAGAAAAAGAGGAAGAGTGGAGAGGCCAAGACAGTGAAGGGGCAGGAGAGAGTGAGACGGAAACAAAGGAAGAGTGGAGAGGCCAAGACAGTGAAGGGGTAGGAGAGAGTGAGGCGGAAACTGAGGAAGAGTGGAGAGGCCAAGACAGTGAAGGGGCAGGAGAGAGTGAGACAGAAATAGAGGAAGAGTGGAGAGGCCAAGACAGCGAAGGGGCAGGAGAGAGTGAGGCGGAAACTGAGGAAGAGTGGAGAGGCCAAGACAGTGAAGGGGCACGAGAGAGTGAAACAGAAATAGAGGAAGAGTGGAGAGGCCAAGACAGTGAAGGGGCAGGAGAGAGTGAGACGGAAACAGAGGAAGAGTGGAGAGGCCAAGACAATGAAGGAGCAGGAGAGAGTGAAACAAAAATAGAGGAAGAGTGGAGAGGCCATGACAGTGAAGGGGCAGGAGAGAGTGAGACGGAAACAGAGGAAGAGTGGAGAGACCAAGACAGTGAAGGGGCAGGAGAGAGTGAGACAGAAATAGAGGAAGAGTGGAGAGGCCAAGACAGTGAAGGGGCAGGAGAGAGTGAGACAGAAATAGAGGAAGAGTGGAGAGGCCAAGACAGTGAAGGGGCAGGAGAGAGTGAGACGGAAACAAAGGAAGAGTGGAGAGGCCAAGACAGTGAAGGGGTAGGAGAGAGTGAGGCGGAAACTGAGGAAGAGTGGAGAGGCCAAGACAGTGAAGGAGCAGGAGAGCGTGAGGCAGAAACTGAGGAAGAGTGGAGAGGCCAAGACAGTGAAAGAGCAGGAGAGCGTGAGGCAGAAACTGAGGAAGAGTGGAGAGGCCAAGACAGTGAAGGAGCAGGAGAGCGTGAGGCAGAAACTGAGGAAGAGTGGAGAGGCCAAGACAGTGAAGGAGCAGGAGAGCGTGAGGCAGAAACTGAGGAAGAGTGGAGAGGCCAGGACAATGAAGGAGCAGGAGAGCGTGAGGCAGAAACTGAGGAAGAGTGGAGAGGCCAAGACAGTGAAGGAGCAGGAGAGCGTGAGGCAGAAACTGAGGAAGAGTGGAGAGGCCAAGACAGTGAAGGAGCAGGAGAGCGTGAGGCAGAAACTGAGGAAGAGTGGAGAGGCCAGGACAATGAAGGAGCAGGAGAGAGTGAAACAAAAATAGAGGAAGAGTGGAGAGGCCATGACAGTGAAGGGGCAGGAGAGAGTGAGACGGAAACAGAGGAAGAGTGGAGAGACCAAGACAGGGAAGGGGCAGGAGAGAGTGAGACAGAAGTAGAGGAAGAGTGGAGAGGCCAAGACAGTGAAGGGGCAGGAGAGAGTGAGACAGAAATAGAGGAAGAGTGGAGAGGGCAAGACAGTGAAGGGGCAGGAGAGAGTGAGTTGGAAATAAAGGAAGAGTGGAGAGGCCAAGACAGGGAAGGGGCAGGAGAGAGTGAGACAGAAATAGAGGAAGAGTAGAGAGGCCAAGACAGTGAAGGGGCAGGAGAGAGTGAGACAGAAATAGAGGAAGAGTGGAGAGGCCAAGACAGTGAAGGGGCAGGAGAGAGTGAGGCGGAAACTGAGGAAGAGTGGAGAGGCCAAGACAGTGAAGGAGCAGGAGAGCGTGAGGCAGAAACTGAGGAAGAGTGGAGAGGCCAGGACAATGAAGGAGCAGGAGAGAGTGAAACAAAAATAGAGGAAGAGTGGAGAGGCCAAGACAGTGAAGGGGCTGGAGAGAGTGAGACAGAAATAGAGGAAGAGTGGAGAGGGCAAGACAGTGAAGGGGCAGGAGAGAGTGAGTTGGAAATAAAGGAAGAGTGGAGAGGCCAAGACAGGGAAGGGGCAGGAGAGAGTGAGACAGAAATAGAGGAAGAGTAGAGAGGCCAAGACAGTGAAGGGGCAGGAGAGAGTGAGACAGAAATAGAGGAAGAGTGGAGAGGCCAAGACAGTGAAGGGGCAGGAGAGAGTGAGGCGGAAACTGAGGAAGAGTGGAGAGGCCAAGACAGTGAAGGAGCAAGAGAGCGTGAGGCAGAAACTGAGGAAGAGTGGAGAGGCCAAGACAGTGAAGGAGCAGGAGAGCGTGAGGCAGAAACTGAGGAAGAGTGGAGAGGCCAGGACAATGAAGGGACAGGAGAGAGTGAAACAAAAATAGAGGAAGAGTGGAGAGGCCATGACAGTGAAGGGGCAGGAGAGAGTGAGACGGAAACAGAGGAAGAGTGGAGAGACCAAGACAGTGAAGGGGCAGGAGAGAGTGAGACAGAAATAGAGGAAGAGTGGAGAGGCCAAGACAGTGAAGGGGCAGGAGAGAGTGAGACAGAAATAGAGGAAGAGTGGAGAGGCCAAGACAGTGAAGGGGCAGGAGAGAGTGAGACGGAAACAAAGGAAGAGTGGAGAGGCCAAGACAGTGAAGGGGTAGGAGAGAGTGAGGCGGAAACTGAGGAAGAGTGGAGAGGCCAAGACAGTGAAGGGGCAGGAGAGAGTGAGACAGAAATAGAGGAAGAGTGGAGAGGCCAAGACAGCGAAGGGGCAGGAGAGCGTGAGGCAGAAACTGAGGAAGAGTGGAGAGGCCAGGACAATGAAGGGACAGGAGAGAGTGAAACAAAAATAGAGGAAGAGTGGAGAGGCCATGACAGTGAAGGGGCAGGAGAGAGTGAGACGGAAACAGAGGAAGAGTGGAGAGACCAAGACAGTGAAGGGGCAGGAGAGAGTGAGACAGAAATAGAGGAAGAGTGGAGAGGCCAAGACAGTGAAGGGGCAGGAGAGAGTGAGACAGAAATAGAGGAAGAGTGGAGAGGCCAAGACAGTGAAGGGGCAGGAGAGAGTGAGACGGAAACAAAGGAAGAGTGGAGAGGCCAAGACAGCGAAGGGGCAGGAGAGCGTGAGGCAGAAACTGAGGAAGAGTGGAGAGGCCAGGACAATGAAGGGACAGGAGAGAGTGAAACAAAAATAGAGGAAGAGTGGAGAGGCCATGACAGTGAAGGGGCAGGAGAGAGTGAGACGGAAACAGAGGAAGAGTGGAGAGACCAAGACAGTGAAGGGGCAGGAGAGAGTGAGACAGAAATAGAGGAAGAGTGGAGAGGCCAAGACAGTGAAGGGGCAGGAGAGAGTGAGACAGAAATAGAGGAAGAGTGGAGAGGCCAAGACAGTGAAGGGGCAGGAGAGAGTGAGACGGAAACAAAGGAAGAGTGGAGAGGCCAAGACAGTGAAGGGGTAGGAGAGAGTGAGGCGGAAACTGAGGAAGAGTGGAGAGGCCAAGACAGTGAAGGAGCAGGAGAGCGTGAGGCAGAAACTGAGGAAGAGTGGAGAGGCCAAGACAGTGAAAGAGCAGGAGAGCGTGAGGCAGAAACTGAGGAAGAGTGGAGAGGCCAAGACAGTGAAGGAGCAGGAGAGCGTGAGGCAGAAACTGAGGAAGAGTGGAGAGGCCAAGACAGTGAAGGAGCAGGAGAGCGTGAGGCAGAAACTGAGGAAGAGTGGAGAGGCCAGGACAATGAAGGAGCAGGAGAGCGTGAGGCAGAAACTGAGGAAGAGTGGAGAGGCCAAGACAGTGAAGGAGCAGGAGAGCGTGAGGCAGAAACTGAGGAAGAGTGGAGAGGCCAAGACAGTGAAGGAGCAGGAGAGCGTGAGGCAGAAACTGAGGAAGAGTGGAGAGGCCAGGACAATGAAGGAGCAGGAGAGAGTGAAACAAAAATAGAGGAAGAGTGGAGAGGCCATGACAGTGAAGGGGCAGGAGAGAGTGAGACGGAAACAGAGGAAGAGTGGAGAGACCAAGACAGGGAAGGGGCAGGAGAGAGTGAGACAGAAGTAGAGGAAGAGTGGAGAGGCCAAGACAGTGAAGGGGCAGGAGAGAGTGAGACAGAAATAGAGGAAGAGTGGAGAGGGCAAGACAGTGAAGGGGCAGGAGAGAGTGAGTTGGAAATAAAGGAAGAGTGGAGAGGCCAAGACAGGGAAGGGGCAGGAGAGAGTGAGACAGAAATAGAGGAAGAGTAGAGAGGCCAAGACAGTGAAGGGGCAGGAGAGAGTGAGACAGAAATAGAGGAAGAGTGGAGAGGCCAAGACAGTGAAGGGGCAGGAGAGAGTGAGGCGGAAACTGAGGAAGAGTGGAGAGGCCAAGACAGTGAAGGAGCAGGAGAGCGTGAGGCAGAAACTGAGGAAGAGTGGAGAGGCCAGGACAATGAAGGAGCAGGAGAGAGTGAAACAAAAATAGAGGAAGAGTGGAGAGGCCAAGACAGTGAAGGGGCTGGAGAGAGTGAGACAGAAATAGAGGAAGAGTGGAGAGGGCAAGACAGTGAAGGGGCAGGAGAGAGTGAGTTGGAAATAAAGGAAGAGTGGAGAGGCCAAGACAGGGAAGGGGCAGGAGAGAGTGAGACAGAAATAGAGGAAGAGTAGAGAGGCCAAGACAGTGAAGGGGCAGGAGAGAGTGAGACAGAAATAGAGGAAGAGTGGAGAGGCCAAGACAGTGAAGGGGCAGGAGAGAGTGAGGCGGAAACTGAGGAAGAGTGGAGAGGCCAAGACAGTGAAGGAGCAAGAGAGCGTGAGGCAGAAACTGAGGAAGAGTGGAGAGGCCAAGACAGTGAAGGAGCAGGAGAGCGTGAGGCAGAAACTGAGGAAGAGTGGAGAGGCCAGGACAATGAAGGGACAGGAGAGAGTGAAACAAAAATAGAGGAAGAGTGGAGAGGCCATGACAGTGAAGGGGCAGGAGAGAGTGAGACGGAAACAGAGGAAGAGTGGAGAGACCAAGACAGTGAAGGGGCAGGAGAGAGTGAGACAGAAATAGAGGAAGAGTGGAGAGGCCAAGACAGTGAAGGGGCAGGAGAGAGTGAGACAGAAATAGAGGAAGAGTGGAGAGGCCAAGACAGTGAAGGGGCAGGAGAGAGTGAGACGGAAACAAAGGAAGAGTGGAGAGGCCAAGACAGTGAAGGGGTAGGAGAGAGTGAGGCGGAAACTGAGGAAGAGTGGAGAGGCCAAGACAGTGAAGGGGCAGGAGAGAGTGAGACAGAAATAGAGGAAGAGTGGAGAGGCCAAGACAGCGAAGGGGCAGGAGAGAGTGAGGCGGAAACTGAGGAAGAGTGGAGAGGCCAAGACAGTGAAGGGGCACGAGAGAGTGAAACAGAAATAGAGGAAGAGTGGAGAGGCCAAGACAGTGAAGGGGCAGGAGAGAGTGAGACGGAAACAGAGGAAGAGTGGAGAGGCCAAGACAGTGAAGGGGCAGGAGAGAGTGAGACAGAAATAGAGGAACAGTGGAGAGGCCAAGACAGTGAAGGGGCAGGAGAGAGTGAGGCGGAAACTGAGGAAGAGTGGAGAGGCCAAGACAGTGAAGGGGCAGGAGAGAGTGAGACGGAAACAGAGGAAGAGTGGAGAGGCCAAGACAGGGAAGGGGCAGGAGTGAGGCGGAAAATGAGGAAGAGTGGAGAGGCCAAGACAGTGAAGGGGCAGGAGAGAGTGAGGCGGAAACAGAGGAAGAGTGGAGAGGCCAAGACAGGGAAGGGGCAGGAGAGAGTGAGACAGAAATAGAGGAAGAGTGGAGAGGCCAAGACAGTGAAGGGGCAGGAGAGAGTGAGACAGAAATAGAGGAAGAGTGGAGAGGCCAAGACAGTGAAGGGGCAGGAGAGAGTGAGACAGAAACAAAGGAAGAGTGGAGAGGCCAAGACAGGGAAGGGGCAGGAGAGAGTGAGACAGAAATAGAGGAAGAGTGGAGAGGCCATGTTGGACAGGCCTCGTGGCCAGGCTGTCCCCTCCCCGCATGGCGGGTCGCGGACCCCTGCTCCTCCTGCTCCCCGGACAAGAACCACCCCCGCAGCCCGCCGGGGCAACCTCCGGCCCTTCCCCGACGGAACCCTGGCTCCTGAACACCACCGTATCGGCTGGCCCGGGTCCTTTCCAGAACCCCTGTCCCCGGCCCAGCCGCCATTTTGGACACTACTCGACCAGGCCTTGTGGCCTCGGGTCGACCTCGGCATCGGGCCCAGCCAGGCCCCGACATCGAGGCACCACCATCCACCCAGGGAGTAAAGAGACCACTTGGCAGGTCAATGGGAGAAGGAGTGTCAACGGCTCTCCTCCACCAGGTGTCGATCACCCCACCTCCCTGGGCGCTGGCTTCACCCCCCTGCTGGGTGTCTGGACTCCCTCATCCCGGACCCCCCGACCTCCAAGTGCGAGGGTCCGGACATCAAAGGGCGCCAGGCCTATAACTGGGGCAGCTCCAGAGCAGGAAGGGAGTTGTATCCTGGAGTCGAGAGACGCCGAGACGAACTCATCTTGAAGGCCTGCTGGTGCTGCCGCGGCTCATCCTTTCGTGAACCATCTTGAAGGCCTGCTGGCGCTGCCGCGGCTCATCCTTTCGTGAACCATCTTGAAGGCCTGCTGGCGCTGCCGCGGCTCATCCTTTCGTGAACCATCTTGAAGGCCTGCTGCCGCGGCTCATCCTTTCGTGAACCATCTTGAAGGCCTGCTGGCGCTGCCGCGGCTCATCCTTCCGTGAACCATCCCGAAGGCCTGCTGGCGCTGCCGCGGCCCCTACTTGCGAACCATCAGCTCGAGGATTGTGAGCTCCACACCTGCTACCCCCGTACCTGTCCGGTACTGAGACTGTCCCGCTACCCTTCCCCCTCAGAGACTAGAATTGACAGGATCCTCGTATCCTGGTCCTGCTGTACCGTCAATTACCTTACTCTTAAGATATATAAAAGTGTGAAGAACTCGTCCCTGTGTGGTGTCTATCTGTGGGGGGGAAGTTACCTGTCTGTACGATTACTGGGGAGGACCCTCACCGGAGGCCTCTTCCCCCCTGTACTCGGCCGACCCTCCGGGTCCCCGTCTAACATTGGTGGCCAGCGGCGCGATCCGAGCCGACGCATAATCGTACAGAGAGTAACTCACCCCACGACACACAGCAACCATGACGACAAAGGAGAGTGGAACAACGGAAAAATTTCAGATGGAAAAACTGGAAGAATACAGCCACAAAGAACTAAAGCAATTTTGCATAGAGCTGGGCATTGCTACCACGGGACTGAGCACGAAAGATGACCTCAAGCACGCCTTAAAAGCTTGGGTGGAGACGGAAACATCCCCACCCCAAAATCAAAGCCTCGAGACCACCGAAACAAGTACCACCCATGCAAACGAAAGAAGATCGGGCCTCTCGTCCGAAGAGGCCCGAGAACGGGAGAAAAGCCGGCTCCACGAATTGGAGCTGGCTCGACTCCGCTTAGATGGAGAACTCAAATTGGCAGAGCAAAAAATAACACTCGAACACTTACGGCTCAGGGAAGAACGAGAAGAGAAAAAGAGCCAGAGGGAGCTGGAAGAAAAAAGACTAGCATACGAGCATGAGCGCAACTTGAAGGAGCTAGAAATTCGACGGCAGAACAAAGACCTCGGCGTCTCCGGGCACCCAAGCCCCACTGCTCCGACGGACCCCAAGGTCCACATCCCCAAGGACGTCGTCCGGGAATACTACCGGAACGATGATATCCAGCAATGGTTTAAAGCCTACGAGGTAGCAATGACCTCCCACCGAATTCCACGGAGCGACTGGGGAGCCGGGCTATGAGGTAAATTAGTTAACGAAGGAAGAGACGCCCTGCTGCAACTCCCCGACCACCAGATGACATCCTATGACCACATGAAGGCCGCCCTCCTCACTCGCTATGGGCTCACGCCCGAGATGTACCGGCAGAGATTTCAGGACTGCAAACCGATCCCTGGTACAACTTGGGTGGAGTATGTGAACTTTTTTAGCCGAGCCTTTGATGGATGGATCAAGGGCAGCCAGGTCACCACCTACGAGCAATTATTCAACCTGATTGTATGGGAGCACCTCTCCAATAATTGCTTTGTCGAACTAAGACAGCACCTCCTTGATAGTAAACTGACCGAACCTCGGAAACTCGCCATCGAAGCAGACCGATGGGAAAGCACCCGAGTCCCTCGAAACTGGCCCAGCGAGCAAAACAGAGCCTCCCAAGGGCCCCACCGGCCACGGGGAGGAGGAGGAGGCCAGGGTCGGGGCCGGGACACCGTCACAGTGCCCTCCACTAGCAACCCCCCGCCCCCGGCCGGAAGAGGTAGCCCTCCAACGCGACCAGGTTTCCGCGCCAACGTTACCTGCCACAAATGCCAGCGACCCGGCCACTACGCCAATGAGCCCAACTGCCCGAAAAATCAGAGTCCCATGAACCGCCAGATTACCGCCACCGCTCTGGGAGAAGAGCTAGGCCAGGAAGACGCCGAAGAGTACGAGCCGTACCAGCCCGAGTGGGAACCAGCTGCCATGTCCCTGGTCTGTCTAGGAGAGAGGGACATGGTCCCGCGGGCGCCCATCCCCGCCAACACGCAGAAATACAGCCAGTGGGTCACAATCAATGGACGCCGGGCGGAAGCCCTCCGTGACACAGGGGCCAGTGTGACCGCAGTCCGCTGCCACCTGGTGACCCCTGACCAGATCCTACCAAATGTACTTTGTCCAGTGCGGTCGGCAGACAACTCCGAAAGCCTGTGCCAGATGGCCCGCATCCCCTTCGAGTGGGGGGGGGGGGGGTGTCCGGCATGCTAAAAGTAACTGTCCGCGACGATGCCCCGGTGGACTGCCTTCTGGGGAACGACCTCGAAAGCTCCCCCTGGTCAGCCGTTGAACGGAGGGAGCACCTGGGGATGCTTGGTCTCCCTGAATGGGTCTGCGTAACGACCCGATCCATGGCCGCCCGCGCCATCCCCCGCCAAGAGGAACCAGAGTGGCCCGAGCCTCCCCCACCGATGGTCACCGAAGAAACCACCCCTGAGCCTGGTCCTCCGGGGTCCGACAACGAAGAACGGGATCAGCCCCAAGACCTCCCGGAGCTGGCCCAGTGGCGCCAAGAAGGTGGCCCCACTCAGGAACAGTTCCACCAGGAACAAAGAGCGTGTCCCTCCCTCGAGGGCCTCCGACAACAAGCCATAGCCCAGAGCGCAGGGGATACATCGGGGGCCCACTGGATCTACTGGGACAACGAGCTGCTCTACAGTGAGCAAAAGATCGCCGAACTTGGAGCCAGCCGGGTGCTGGTGGTCCCCCTCCGATTCAGAGACGTCCTATTGAACTTGGCACACGATGTGCCTCTTGCCGGGCACCTGGGGCAGGACAAGACGTACAGCCGCCTGGTGACCCACTTCTACTGGCCGAAGATGCGGAACGATGTAGCGAACCACTGCCGGGCCTGCCCCACCTGCCAGGCCAGCGGGAAAAGCGGTCGAAAACTGAAGGTCCCCCTGCAACCCTTTACCATCGTCACCACCCCCTTTGAGCGGGTGGGAATAGACATTGTGGGGCCCCTAGAGCCCCGGACAGCACAGGGACACCGATTCATCCTTGTCCTGGTGGACCATGCCACCCGCTATCCCGAGGCCATACCTCTCCGGACCGTGACGGCGCCCGTGGTGGGCCGAGCCCTGATGGGGATCTTCTCGCGGGTGGGCTTCCCCCGAGAAGTCGTCAGTGACAGGGGCACGAACTTTATCTCCAAGTACATGAAGTCTGTTGGACTTGGGCCTTGTGGCAGGTTCACCCCTGAACTTTTTGCCTTAAGTTATAGTGATTTCTGGTCTTTGCGCACTTTGACACTGTGGCGCAGTGTAAAGTGCGTGCGCTCCCTGAGTGCGTGTGTGAGATAGGCCTGCCCTCCCATAGGAATGCATGGGGAATGTATGTGTCCCTGGTAGTTCCTGATGCGTGGGGAGTGCAGGCTCGAGTTTGGTATGTGTGAACTCGTGGGAGTGAATGCTGCGCAACGGTATGTGTGGCTTGTATGTGTCTAGAAAGGAAGTACTACTTCTGGACATTGAGATATGTGTGCTGTGAGGGTGCTGGAGCATGATTGGCTGGAGCTGGCTGGCATGCCAGGCTCCAGGAAGTCTGGATGGGTCTGCCCGGTGGTGAGTGTGAGATTAGCATGAGTGATGTGTGGGAGGAGTGTACCTGTGTCCTGGATGGGCTGGGTTTTCCCCACACAATGCTGGCTCCGCCCCCCTGTGGTGTGACTGATGACCCAAGCCCTGCCAGTGAATAGAATGGGTGGTTGGGCCATCAAGAGTGCTCCAGAACCAGCTGCAACTGGTTCTGCCCCCACCCTGCACCTACAGACAAAGGGTTGCTCTGTATAAAAGAGGGGCTGTGACCCCATGAAAATGTTCTGGTTTCCAACTTGAATCTTGCCAGGGGCGTGCTGCTGCTTGGGCCCAGGGGAAGGCTTGCCCTCCCTGGGCCCTGCCCAGCCCCTGGACTGCTAATGACCACCTCCTGAAGGACTTTGTGGCTTTCTGTGTGCCCTAGCGCTGGAGAGCGCTTTATTTCTAGTCCTGGGCAGAGCGCTGTCGTTTTCCCTCGGAGGGACGCGCTCCTGCCCTTTATCTGCCAGAGTGCTTTGTGTGCACTCTCATCTTAATTATGGGTGCTACCCCGGTTATTTAATTATTTAGCGAGTGCCCACCTCGCTTCTATGTTTTAAATGCTTCGCGAGGGTGCCACCCCTCTGAAATGCCCCCGAGATTCACCGCCGCGGCCCGAGCGCCGCAAAACAGGAAGTCAGGCACTACGGTGCCTGATGCGGGGCGGGACTTCCGGTTTGCCGGAGGAAGTCCCGCCGCCGCGCTGTGATTGGTCCTCGTCTGCAGGGACTCCCGACGCGTCATCTTGGGGCCGCGCAGGGACTGGCCCGACCTCGAGGGCTTCCCCGCGCGCACCCGGAAGTACAGAGAGCCCGGCAGGGAGCGGACGGGAGGCCACCCCGCGCTCCTGCCCGGCCAGGGAAGCTGTGTCTGTCCCCAGGGCTCCCCCAGCGAGAGGAGAGCCCCGACGCGGAGGAAGGACGATTGAAAGTGCAGGCGGGGCTCCGGTGTTGAAGAGGAGCCCCGCGCTGCCTGAGAGGGAGCCCCGGCCCAGGAGAAGCAGCCGCCGCAGGAAGAGCCGGTGAGTGCATTGAGGGGAGGGGGGTTTTCGGGGCACTTTGCCGGTGCCCGCCCCTCCCCTCCAGAGCGAGTCTCGCTGTGTTCAGAGGCCCGTGAGGCCTCCCCTAATGCCGAGTCCCCCGGGAGGGACTCCGCCTACCGCCCCCATTGTTCTCGAGCCCCGAGAGGCTCTTGGGCCCCACATTGCTTCCGAGCCCTGAGAGGCTCCTGACTCATCCCTGGCCAGATCGAGTCCCCAGAGGGGGGACTCCAGCAAATGCCCCCACCGTGTTCACGAGCCCAGAGAGGCTCCAACGTGTTGGGACATTGTAACTACTGTAGAGCCTGAGGGCCTCCACGCTGGGCAGTAGTGTTTCTTGAGCCTAGATGGCTCCAACCCGGGACATATTTGTTTTTAGAGCCAGAGGGCTCAGTTGGGCACAGTCTTTGTCCTGAGGGGCCAGTGAGGGCCCCAGTCGCAGTTCTGTTTCCAGCTGCCCAGCAATTAGTGGGCAGCTGCACCGTTTAGGTTTTGCTTCTAGGGACATGTTCTGGACTTTAGGAGTGAGGCGCACTCCTTCATCCCTGGCCTTTCCCCAGCTGCGCAGCACTTAGTGCCAGCTGCAGCGTTTAGGCCCCCTGTCCTGTCCCTCAGCTGCCCAGCAAGTAGTGGGCAGCTGCTACGTTTAGGTCTTGGCGCAAGTGGCGCAACCTGGACCCTGGACTTTGATGTAAGTTCATGTTAATGTGATTTGTGCAAAGTGCTCTTTGCTGCACCTCTGAATGTGTTGTTGATGCATCATGTGCCTTGTTCCTTACACCGCTGAACGTGTGTTGACGCGTCATGTGTTCCTTACACCGCTGAATGTAGGTTCTGCATCATGTGTTTTGTCCCCAGGTCTATGCCCCTACTTGTATTGTGATACTGAGGTGGTTGTTCTTGCTAGTGCAGGTGGTGCTAGTAAGGTCCTGGTTCCCTGCGTGACCTGTTCCTAGGGTGGTTAGGATTGCGTAGGGGGGACTTACCAGTTACCAGTGGGTACTGGTTTTGTGCTTTATGTCCTATTTTGTGTTACAGTGATCTTCTGTTATAAGTGATCCCAAGGGCTTGATACTAAGCTTGCCCCCTGACCAGAGTCCCAGGACCAGTGGACTCTATGGTGCCTTCCCTGCCAAATTGCTGGGACTTGTCTGATCTCCCTTGGCCCCTGGGGCCTCGCTGAAGTGTGCCTCGCTCGTTCCCCTCGGCAGCTCGTGCCGGCAGCCCGTCCAAGCCTCGAGCAGCGCCGCTCTCCCCTGAGCCGCGCCGCTTCGCTGGGTCGCCCGCATCCTGCCTTCCCCTCCGCTTCTGAGCCGCACACATTGGTCGCCCCAGAGAAACGCTTGTACCGTGCCGGCAGCCCATCCAAGCCTCGAGCAGCGCCGCTCTCCCCTGAGCCGCGCCGCTTCGCTGGGTCGCCCGCTCAAGCTTACTAAGGAGGTCACTCGCATTATCCCGTGCAACCAGGACGGAAGGTACTGTCTGATAGGCTATGTTCTAAGTTCTAGGCCTACAAGTATTGTATTGTTACGTTCAGAAAGTGATTCCTGACAGTGGTCCAGGTGGCCCTGTCTTGTAATATCCCCTGTAAATTCTGCCCGTGCCTCTGGCACATTGTAAAGTGTGTGTTTTATCTAATGTGTTTTGGTGTAATACAAAGGCTATTTTTATATAACCTTGTGTGGAGTTTCCTTTGTGGTGGGCCTGGGTGTTGTTGCTGGGGTGCGTGCGCAAATACTTAACTTACATCGCCTCCAAGTTTAGCCTTGCTGCTCGCGCCACGTTACCTAGAGGGTGAGTAGGGGTTATCTTGGCGTGTAACTCCCTTGCCCTGACTTGGTAGTGGCGGTGTCTGACTGACTTTGGCGAAAGCCCTGGCCAGCCGGGGATCCCATTTCCAACAAAGTCCCTATGGCAACAGTGCGGGGTCACCTACAAATTCACGACCCCCTATCACCCGCAAGGGAACAGACTAGTAGAACGATTTAACCGCACCCTCAAAGGGATGATCATGGGCCTGGAAGAACCCTTACGGCGCCAATGGGACGTGCTGCTCCCGTGCCTCCTGTTCGCTTACAGGGAGGTCCCCCAGAAATCCCTGGGCTTCAGTCCGTTCGAACTCTTGTATGGACACCCCGTCCGGGGCCCCCTCAGCCTAGTCAAAGAAGGATGGGAGGTGGCCCCTCAGAAGATTCCCCCTGATGTATACAAGTACCTCTTGACTCTCCGTAACCAGACCCGGCGGTTCAGGGAACTCGCCAAAGCCAACCTCGAAGCCAGCCAAGAGGACATGAAGCGCTGGTATGATCAGAATGCCTCATCCATCGAGTTCGAGCCGGGACAACAGGTCTGGGTGATGTCCCCGGTTGAACCTTGCGCCCTCCAGGACAAATGGACAGGACCCTTCAAAGTGGTGGAGCGCAAGGGCCCCGTCACCTACCTGGTGGACCTGGAGTCCCCCCGAAACCCCCTGCGGGTCCTCCACGCCAACAGACTCAAGCCCCACTTTGTACGCTCTGAACTTAGCCTCCTGATGGCTACCGACAGTGGGGCTGAAGAGGACTCCGAGCCCCTCCCCGACCTCCTGAAAACGCTCGAGAAAGACGGCTCCGTGGAGGGAGTCCACCTCTCCGAGGCCCTGTCCCCAGCACAACGCCAAGACTGCAGAGAACTGCTTCTACAGTTTGCCGACCTGTTCTCCCTCATCCCTGGGGTCACCCCCTGGTGCCTCCACGACGTTGACACCGGGGATAGCCCCCCTATCCGACACAGGGCGTACAGGGTGCCTGATCGAGTACGCGCCTGCATCCAGTCGGAAGTCTCCAAGATGCTAGCTCTGGGAGTGATCGAGCCGTCCGACAGCCCCCGGGCCAGCCCCGTCGTATTGGTCCCCAAGGCCGCCGCCCCGGGCGTCGCCCCCGAGCTCAGGTTCTGTGTAGACTATCGGGGCCTGAACGCCGTCACCAGGACCGAAGCTCACCCCCTTCCCCGGGCAGATGAGCTGATCGACCGCATGGGGGCCGCCCGCTACCTGAGCATCTTCGATCTAACAGCGGGCTATTGGCAGATCGGCCTCACTCCAGGTGCCCAGGAGCGATCCGCCTTCTCCACCCCGGACGGCCACTACCACTTTAAGGTGATGCCATTCGGAATGAAAAACGCACCCGCCACCTTCCAGAGACTCGTGAACAAAGTCTTGGCGGGTCTGGAGGAATTCAGCGCCGCCTATTTGGACGATATTGCTGTGTACAGCCGCCACTGGGCAGAACACATCCACCACCTCCGGGAGGTCCTGAACGCCCTCCGGCAGGCCGGGCTAACCATCAAGGCCAGCAAGTGCCAGATCGGCCAAGGGTCCGTGACCTACCTGGGACACCAGGTGGGAAGTGGCCTGGTGGCCCCCCTCCAGCTCAAGTTTGCCGCCATCCAAGCCTGGGAGCCCCCGGTCACCCAGACAGAGGTCCGGGCCTTCCTGGGGCTCACCGGGTACTACCGGCGCTTCGTAAAAGACTATGGCAGCATTGTAGGGCCACTCACAGAACTCACATCCAAAAAGAACCCCCAGAAAGTCAACTGGACGCCGGAATGTCAGACGGCCTTTGAGAACCTGAAGTCCGCCATGTGCACCACCCCAGTACTCCAAGCCCCCGACTACAGCCGGGAATTCATAGTGCAGACGGACGCCTCAGATCATGGCATAGGGGCCGTCCTCTCCCAACTCAACACCGAGGGGGTCGATCAGCCAGTGGTCTTCATCAGCCGACGCCTGCTGGCCCGAGAACAGCGCTGGAGCACCATCGAGCGGGAGGCCTTCGCCGTAGTATGGGCCCTCAAGAAGCTCCGGCCCTATCTCTTCGGTACCCACTTCCGGGTACAAACAGATCACCGACCCCTGCAATGGCTGATGCAGATGCGGGGAGAAAACCCGAAGCTGTTGCGTTGGTCCATCTCCCTGCAGGGAATGGACTTCACTGTGGAGCACCGCCCAGGCCAAGATCACACCAACGCAGACGGCCTGTCCCGCTTCTTCCGCCTCGGCGAGGAGAGTACCCAAGAGGATGGCTGACTCTCCCTGCCTTCAGCTGGGGGGGACGCATGTTGGACAGGCCTCGTGGCCAGGCTGTCCCCTCCCCGCATGGCGGGTCGCGGACCCCTGCTCCTCCTGCTCCCCGGACAAGAACCACCCCCGCAGCCCGCCGGGGCAACCTCCGGCCCTTCCCCGACGGAACCCTGGCTCCTGAACACCACCGTATCAGCTGGCCCGGGTCCTTTCCAGAACCCCTGTCCCCGGCCCAGCCGCCATTTTGGACACTACTCGACCAGGCCTTGTGGCCTCGGGTCGACCTCGGCCTCGGGCCCAGCCAGGCCCCGACATCGAGGCACCACCATCCACCCAGGGGGTAAAGAGACCACTTGGCAGGTCAATGGGAGAAGGAGTGTCAACGGCTCCCCTCCACCAGGTGTCGATCGCCCCACCTCCCTGGGCGCTGGCTTCACCCCCCTGCTGGGTGTCTGGACTCCCTCATCCCGGACCCCCCGACCTCCAAGTGCGAGGGTCCGGACATCAAAGGGCGCCAGGCCTATAACTGGGGCAGCTCCAGAGCAGGAAGGGAGTTGTATCCTGGAGTCGAGAGACGCCGAGACGAACTCATCTTGAAGGCCTGCTGGCGCTGCCGCGGCTCATCCTTTCGTGAACCATCTTGAAGGCCTGCTGGCGCTGCCGCGGCTCATCCTTTCGTGAACCATCTTGAAGGCCTGCTGGCGCTGCCGCGGCTCATCCTTTCGTGAACCATCTTGAAGGCCTGCTGGCGCTGCCGCGGCTCATCCTTTCGTGAACCATCTTGAAGGCCTGCTGGCGCTGCCGCGGCTCATCCTTTCGTGAACCATCTTGAAGGCCTGCTGGCGCTGCCGCGGCTCATCCTTCCGTGAACCATCCCGAAGGCCTGCTGGCGCTGCCGCGGCCCCTACTTGCGAACCATCAGCTTGCGGATTGTGAGCTCCACACCTGCTACCCCCGTACCTGTCCGGTACTGAGACTGTCCCGCTACCCTTCCCCCTCAAAGAGACTAGAATTGACAGGATCCTCGTATCCTGGTCCTGCTGTACCGTCAATTACCTTACTCTTAAGATATATAAAAGTGTGAAGAACTCGTCCCTGTGTGGTGTCTATCTGTGGGGGGGAAGTTACCTGTCTGTACGATTACCGGGGAGGACCCTCACCGGAGGCCTCTCCCCCCTGTACTCGGCCGACCCTCCGGGTCCCCGTCTAACAGGCCAAGACAGTGAAGGGGCAGGAGAGAGTGAAACAAAAATAGAGGAAGAGTGGAGAGGCCAAGACAGTGAAGGGGTAGGAGAGAGTGAGACAGAAACGAAAGGCACATGGCGAATTGCGAACAAATGTGAACATTAACAATGCAAAAATACAACAAAGCAAGGCGAAGTTGTGGTGTGCATGGACCTACACTGCATGCAGCTCTGCCACACCCAGGAATACCCTCGCCCAAAGAACAAACTGCAGGAAAAAGCTGCCTCAGCCATGTCTAGAGGATGTAAGAAGGGGTCGACAGAAGGCCATTCCTGGTGAGGCAGCCATTGTTTCAGTGTCGTCCCCTTTACATGGTCAGTAGGAGCAAGTGGGAGGAGGGAGTGGGAGAGGGAGAGGGGTGTGAGATAGATCAAAGCCTTTACTGTGATTAGTGGCCGCAGGCTGCCAGTGGGAGGGAACGAGCATATGGCGAGCGGCGGGGGAGTCTGGTACGAGGTGTGGGGGGCAGGGGAGGGGGAACAGGCATATGGGGTGTGAGTGAGGCCAAGCGTGCGCCTGGGGAAGCTTTTACGCTCCAGTACACAACATGCATTGTAGGAAATCCGGCTTGTTCAAGAGAGTTTAGTCACATGTAATAGGTTTCGAGCAATAAATTGCTCGACCTAAAAAGTGCTAAAGGGCAAGTGTGTGGGCTGTAAAAAATATGTATAGCTAAATGACGTATTAAGGGTAGGATTAAAGGTGCAGTAGTGTATGTGCAAATTGGTAATATGCTACCTCATTGGGTAATGTCCTGTTGGGGAAAAAAAATTGTGGCACAACGGCTAGGCTAAACATGCTTGCTTGTACAGTGAGAGCGTGTTCTATGAACATTAATGTATTGTTGTGGTAGAAGTTTGTAACCCGTACAGCGTATGTGTATAGGCATGCCCGCCTGTAACCAGCAGGAACATATAATGGAGGGAGAAGGGGTCCGACGGGGAGAGGGAGGGAGCGAGAGGCGAACAGGAGTCCTTGTATGAGCGCTACAAATTAACTTGTAAGTTAGTAAAAAGTGCTTTAGGGCATGTGTGTGACCTGTGCAAATTATGGAGGGCAATATCATTTATTAATGGCAAAATCAAAAATGCAGAAGCCTATTAAATGTGGTTAGTGGTACCGTGTGGGGTAATGCTTAGTTTGGTTCAGCGGCTTTGAACCAGTACAGCGTTTGTGTATACTGATGCTGCGCTCTGACCAGCACCAGCACAGAACGGGAAAAGGTGGTGCGAGACGGGGGGAGGGAGGAAACGAGTGAAGGGCGAATGGGAATCCATATCTTAAGGCGCTACAAGATGGCGTGATAGATAAAATTAGGGAGTTTGCCGTGGAAAAGGGAAGGAGGGCATCTGTTTGGGCCGACTATTTATGGCCAAGGTGGAGCATGACTAGAACTGGTATAGAGTGGAGGGAGGAGAGGGTGGACCGAGGTGAGCGCGGAAGGTGCAAGGAAAATCTCTGTGAAAGGCTCCACAAATTAACTTGTGATGTAGAAAATAAGTCCTTAATGTTATTTGTGTGGGCCGTGAACAGCTTGTAAGGCAAAACTATTTAGTAAGGGCAAATACAAAGTGCAGTAAATCGTTAGTGCTACGCTATGGGATAATGCTGCGTTGCAAGATTATTGTGGTAGCACTGTGGCTACACGCAAAACTGAGCGCATGCTGTGTATATCCATGTATTGTTTTTTGGGTAGCTGTTTGAAACCTGTTTGTCAATAGCCACGCTGGGCAGCGTCTGTGTATACCCATGGCGCGCTGTAATTAGCACGGCACAGAACAGAAAGCACGCTGTGTGCGCGTTGTACTAAAACACTCACAAGAACGGATTGGTTTGGCAGTGTGAAACCTATACACCGTTTGTTAATAGCCACAATGGGCAGTGCCTGTGTATACCCATGACGTGCTGTAATTAGCACCGGCACAGAACAGAACAGAAAGCACGCTGTGTGCGCGTTGTACTAAAACACTCACATGAACGGATTCGTTTGACAGCGTGAAACCTATACAGCGTTTGTCAATAGCCACGCTGGGCAGCGCCTGTGTATACACATGGCACGTTGTAATTCGCACCGGCACAGAACTGAAATCACGCTGTGTGCTCGTTGTACTAAAACACTCACACTGGGGGGGGGGGGGGGGGGGGGGGGGGGGGAGGGTTGCGTAATGAGATAGTGTGAGGAGCCATAGCCAGAAATATGATGTTGGTGCCATCCCGATAATAAACGGAGCTCTTTAAACTTTGAAACTTGTGCCTTTTTAGGGGAGGGGGGGGGTGAGTGCTGTGCTGAACAAGAGAGTCTGACTTTGCATTCTCCACAGTTCACGGTGCCCAGGCTAGAGTACAATGGGCAAGTCTGTAAGCAATAGAATGTGAAGCAATATTCACAGAACAAATACGGATTAGTATGTGTGACACGTAAATGAGGGGAAACGTCACTGAGCAATATTGCTGAAGACCCGTTTTTTGTACATGAAGGATTTGTATTTTATATTTTGGTGCTAGAAGAAGAGAGAGAACGCAGGGAGCGTAACTGTAAATTAGATAGGCTGCAGTCACGGGGGTGTGTACAGGGCGTATATACAGACATTAGGAGCACAGACGGAGCAACGGGTTAAAGGGGATAATAATAAATAGTAGCAGGTGGGGGGAGGGGGAGGGAGAGAAGGAAGCACCGAGTCCTAAAATATTGTGTAAGGTATAAAAAGCATAAAGTGTAAGTGACCTAAGAGACATGAAGCAAGGTGATATATGTGTAAGAGCAACAAACCACGGAAATAAAGGGGCACCGAGGTCTGTATCCCGCATGTAGGCACTAGGAGCAGAGAGAGCAGGCAAGAGCCTAAGAGCGCAGCAACTGGAGTGCATGGGTTGGCGAGATTTTAATAAGGGCTATATTTAATACGCTACTCCGTGGGGTAATACTCCGTTGTAATAATATTGGTATAGTACTGCCAAAAGTTTTAAGACGGCTGCTTATGTTACCAGCAGCAATCTATAATGGAGGGAAGAGGGTCCCGACGGGCTGCATAATGGAGAGGGGGCGCGAAAGGGAAGTGAAGAGCTGAGGAGGAGGGAGTGGGAGAGGTAGGGGAGGGCATTCACGTGCGCGATGTATAATGATAGAGGCAGCGAGGGCTGGGGCTTGGACAGCAATCAAGTATGGGGTCGAGAAGGCACTGAATGTGAGAACACGGAAACAGCAGGCGAGAAGGCACTGAATGGGAGAACACAGAAAACAGCCAGGGCCAAGGAAGGAAGATGCAAGCATACGGGAGAGCAGGCGGAGACCAGAGGGCAAGGAGTAGCAAGCAAAACAAGCTCTCGCCGACATTGCTGTGGTGGGGGGGCGGGGGAGCGGGAGCGCATTCCTTTGAAGTCTGAAGCGGGGGCGCGGCAGCCTTTGAAGTTTGATTGGGGGGCGGCAGCCTTTGAAGTCTGATGCGAGGCACAGACAAATGGTTGTGTGTGACGTGACTGGTTTGTGCACGCGCCTTTCTTACATGAACTGTGTCTAATCCGCCTCTTTGGCAGACTTTTCGGACCGCTTACTAGAATCTCGCCGGAGCAATGCACAAGCGCATTGGCTCAGGCGAGACCTAAAAATGGTGGTGCCCTTGCCTCTTCTTGGGGCACCACCAGCAAGAAAATATGTAGGCCCATAAAGCCCTAGGGTATTATGGGGCGATCCATGCCAGGAGCAGTGAATAATAAGTGAGTAGCCCTGGCCACTCATTTATTATTCCCTTTTTTAAATTTTTGTGGGTATCCTGATCCCACCCGGAATACCCACAGATCTAATTGTCACTAGGAGACTGAGGGGGGAGCCTCAGGGCCCCTGTGGCCCCACTATTCTCTGCACCCGACCCCGTTCATGGGCCACGCAGGAGTAAGCAAATAAATTGTTTGGTTTTAAATTTGGGGTACCCCAGTGCACACCTGGGGCACCCCACAGCATTCCTGACATTAGGGGGCTGCAGAGGGAGCCCCACGCCCCCTACAACCTTGCTGGCTTCCCTGCCAGCACTTATCCCCAGTGCAGAGGGAACTGGCATTGCTCGAATCCGTTGGAGCAGTTTTCTTTGGCTTCGGCTGGGCGGAAGCAGTTCTAAGTTCCTTGCCCGCGAGAGTCAAGGCAGTGCAACTTGTATGCTCCTACCGGGCGGGAGCAGAAAGCTGTGTGGGAGCACATTAGTCTTTCCTAGCTGCGCTGTTGCAGTCAGGGAATCTACAGTGCCCCAGGGCCTCGGGACACTGCAATGAAGCTTGCCCCGGGATGGGGTCCCTGGGGCCATAGAATGACTCGGGAAGGGGGTCTGCACGCCCCCTCCCCTTCAATTTAAAGATGGACCTTAGGGGATAAGGGTAACTGAAGCCTCAGAGAAGCTTGGGCAAGGGGTCCACAAGCCTCTGCCACTTAATTTAATACAGCTCTGTGGGATGGGGTCCCCGGGACCTCAGGGAGGTGGGAAACATGCCACCCTCTGATATTAATTATAATGTACTGGGACCCAAGCCCCGGCCCACCTTGGTTTTTTTTTGGTTTTTTTAATAGCATAGGAGCCCACGTTAAAAAAAATTGTACCGTGGAGCCACCGCAAATTTGTGGTAAAATAAAAAATAAAAATCTTTGCCACAGGGGAGTCCATCTGGGACCACTCTACCATGCCTAGGGGGCAGGGTATCACTACCCTACCCCTTTATATCTTTTTTGATTCTTTTTTTCAGGACTGGATCCTCAGTCCCAGAGTCCTAAAATGGCAGCCACCACATCTTTGTTGATGTGGTAATAGCTAATCAGATCCCATCTGAGATCTTCCGGCACCGTGGATCATCCGCAGCCTTAAATATACACATTTGTTGCCATAATTTCTCCAAACCTACTGAATGGATTTACACAAAATAACAAAAAAGCACGCCTTCTGGACCAAGATGTAGCATTCTGCCAAATTTGGTATAATTTCGTTCAGTAGTTTTAGCTGTGTCTAATTTTCCTATGGTAAAATGAATGCGGAAAACGTGTTTTGGGACTCGTCAAATGTAGCCAAAGTTATAAGGAAATCAAAAATGCGTCTCCTATGGAAATGTGGTTCTAACTATGATTAGCCAGCGACGACCGCAGGGGGGAGGGTTGTGTGTGTGTGTGTGTCTGTTTGTGTGGGGATCTCCAAGAAGGAAGTGACTCAAACAGATAGATTCACCAAAGAACAAAAATACATTTCCACTGCAACGTTTCAGCTTCCGCCTTCCAAAGGTAGTACAAGATGGTTTGCTCAGTGAATGCACAGATGACACAGCTAAATTTTCAAAAAGCATCATGAGTGAAGATTCCATTTAGAATGTGGACTCAATGCATTCCTGTGAGCTCTTGAGATATGCAGTAACCAGGTTGTATTGTCAGTAATGTTCAGCCCATCTGTATGCAGTGATTTTAAACGATACATCCAGAAGTTTTCTCTGGAGTCCAGTAGTTCTTCCTTTGAGACATGTTCCACGGGGAAAATCTTCAAATCTCATAGTAAATGATCCACAAGGTTAAAATGATTGCCTACAGGCTGTTCCATTTTTTTAATTAATTATTGCCGATTTGGGGTTCCTGAATCGTATACGGAGGTCATTCACTGTTTGGCCTACATATTGTTTTTTACAGCTATGCCGTTGGCACTGAATCACATAAATAATGCATGTTGAGCGACATGTAAGATGCTGCCTAATTGCATAGGTCAATATAATTACTTACTATATATATATATATATATATATGTGTGTGTGTGAACAAGAGTACATGGTACTCGAAACGCGTCGCTTGAAAGGTGTTTAATAAAATCTAACATCTTGCCTGAAGTCGTGGGGTCCGTTTCCTTCTTTCGCCACACTGCCGGTGTGGAGGTTTGAGGTGTGTATATATGTGTATATATATATGTGTATATATATATATGTGTATATATATATGTGTATATATATATGTGTAATATATATATATCTATATATTACCTACTGGCGGTCGCCAGTAGGTATATATAGTTAGGATTTTTTCTCTATGGGTTTTTTGAAAATTCTATGTCTAATAACTTTGGCGTTTGTGGACGGAATCGGCTGAAATTTTCAGGAAAATGGCACATTTTGTTTCTGAGCAGCCCTTGAAAATTTGGGGGGGGTTCGTCCAGTGGGGGCCGAGAAAAAAGGGGGGTCCCAAAACGTGTTTTTAACATTGAGTTTTCCATAGGGCGGTTGGCCTCACTTTTAGCCCGAACGGCTGAATGGATTTGCACGAAACTTGGCAAAATTGTAGGGACTGGTAGCCCGATGTGCCTTTTGTAGGTCTCAATATATGTGCTCCAGTGGATTTTGAGAAATTAACGTTTAAAAAAAGATATATATCTGTAACAGCGGACCGGTTAGCGCTCTGGTTCGCGGACTTTTCGCGCAACGGAGCTTTGCGAAGCGAAGCTGATTGGTTCTCCGGCGTCTGTCAACATTCCAAACAGTCCGTAGCGGCCGCCATCTTGTCTCTCGGTAGGATCGAGAGACAAGAGGAGGCGAAAGCGAAGGGGCAAATGACCATAAGGGGGAATAGTAGATCCTCGCTGACCCCCTAGGTTTGATGTGGAGGTTTTAAAAGGGCCCCGCGGGGCAAAAAAAAATAATAATAATAATAATCGAACGGCTGAATGGATTTGCACGAAACTTGGTAAAATATTAGGGACTGGTAGCCCGATGTGCCTTTGCTAGGTCTCAATATATGTGCTCCAGTGGATTTTGAGAAATTAACGTTCAAAAAAAGATATATATCTGTAACAGCGCTCCGCTTCGCGTACTTTTCGCGTTACGGAGCTTTGCGAAGCTGATTGGTTCTCCGGCGTCTGTCAACATTCCAAACAGTCCGTAGCGGCCGCCATCTTGTCTCTCGGTAGGATTGAGAGACAAGAGGAGGCCAAAGCGAAGGGGGAAATGACCATAAGGGGGCATAGTAGATCCTTCCTGACCTCTTAGGTTTGATGTACCATTTTGCCAAGTTTGGTGTAATTCCGTTCAGCCATTCAGGCTGTAGACGTATGTAAATGTCCTATGGAAAATTGCATGGGGAAAACACATTTGAAAGTGTTGAAATTTAGAACCAATTAAAATGTTACTTTGGTTTTGTATTTGTGTGTGATGAAAGTTAATTGGTTATGTATATATGTCAAATGAGAGGAAACCACAGCCATTTTGTGATACTACTGTCTGAGGTACATTTGTGAGGAATTTTTGGTGGTGAATTTCTGGTGTTTGATTTACACAGTACTAACACTTCTGCTACTTTTAAAAAGGTGAGTTGTTAATTTGTAAGGGGAACTATGTTGTACACTTGAAGATAATTTGAAAAATGTTTTCTGTTATTTATTTGCAGTCCTTCTGTTATACTAAATACTTGATGAAGTTAGTTTTATATTATGTATTACTAAAAACGATAAATGAAAGTGATTATTTTTTTCTGCAATTTACAGCAAGCAATTTCAAAATAAAATGGCTCACAATGAAGAGACCGTGGCAATTTCTTTTGAATTGTCCACTACATTGATTGAAATTGAGAGCACCAATAATGAAATATTGTCACAAGGAGGACATGACTTGTATGATTCCATTAGATTGATTGAAATGGACAGCACCAAGAATGAAATATTGTCACAAGGAGATGACTTGAATGATTCCACTACATTGATTGAAATTGAGAGCACCAATAATGAAATATTGTCACAAGGAGGAGATGGCTTGTATGATTCCATTAGATTGATTGAAATGGACAGCACCAATAATGAAATATTGTCACAAGGAGGAGATGACTTGAATGATTCCACTACATTGATTGAAATTGAGAGCACCAATAATGAAATATTGTCACGAGGAGATGACTTGAATGATTCCACTACATTGATTGAAATGGACAGCACCAATAATGAAATATTGTCAGAAGGAGGAGATGACTTGAATGATTTTTTTGATCAATCTCTTGATGGCGAATTTATCGAGTGTTTGGAGACCATAGAGTTACAAGAATCATCATTGCAGACTTTTAATGAGGAGATTCCAGATGAGATGATTGAAGAGGAAATTACTGATGAGGACATGTTACTAGTTGTTTCAAATTTAGAAAATTCTGAAGAATAAATTTATATTTAGAAATCAAAAATTGTTTGAGACATTATTTATTTTTATTTTTAATTTATGAGGTTGTAGCGAAGTGATTGTAGTATAAAATGAGACTTATAGTATAGAGTGCAACATTTTTATGTTACATGGTAAGTTTACTCATATTTACTTCCCTTCTGCCACTATATTATCTCCAATGTGTATTTGACATGTCTTCTTCATCTCCGGCCTCCTTTCTCTCACTGTGTGTCTCCGATGCATCTTATCGCTGGTATTTTGTGTAATTACAGAAGAGAGTAAAATAAAATAGTTCGGAACGTGAAAAGGGGGCAAAGTAGAGTACTCCTCACCCCCTAGGCCTTTTTAGGCGGTCCCAAAAGGATCAGTTTCTGCTTTCCTGAGAGATTATGGTATGAGTTCCATATACCACAATAACTTGCATTACAACATGCAAGATATCTATCTCCTATTACCAACTTTTGGAGATATTCGCGCTAAGCGCGAATATCTCCAAAAAGTAACACCTGCCCTGAGCAGTTCTTAGCCATGTTATCCAATGGGAGGTGGATAACATGGCTAAGAGTATTAGCTCGGTAATGCATGAATATCGCTGAGTTTTTAGCGATATTCATGCATTGCGGCCGTTTATTATCGCATTTGCGATAAACCTTGATAATAGTAAGGTTTATCTTCGATAATTTCTGACGATGCTTAGTGGTAAAAAATTGGTTGGTAAGCATCGTTAGCGATAAATATCGCTTAACTTTGGTAATATGCCCCAACGTCTGTTAACGTTCGATTCGAAGGAAATGAGGAAGTGTTGAAAAACATTGTCTGCGCCATCTTGCCTTTTTTGAAATGCCACACTTTTGTCGTGCACGGCAGCCATTTTAGATGTCTTGACCAGACCCACTCTCTGCACGCTGTCGATTCGTAGCATGGCTCCTCACCCTCGCAAGCATCTTCCCCAGGCACTGGTCACCCCCGCTCTCTGTCTTATGCATGGGCAATAAACCTCCCCCCATCTGCGCTGCTCTTCCCTGAGAATCACACTGTGCCCGCCCGACACCTCCCTTTCGCCCTATTCACTACCGCACCCTGTGACACTCCTCTTCCTCTGTGTCCGATTGTCCAGGCTATCAGCTAGCCCTGCAGATGTAGTTTATGGCCCCAGCTGTAAAGAATCACCCCTCTTCAAAGGAGTTATAGTAGATCAAGGCCCACACCCGATGAGATCCGTCACACCACACGTGTTCCTACTATCTGAAAACTATCCTGTATTGTGATTGGGGAGGGGACCGAGCCTGAAGCGGAAGATTCCAGGAATGACTCTTTGTACATCAAAGTTTTTACAATTATGTGTCACATAAAAAATATATAGCACTCCAACAAAGTAGTAGGAATATAAAACTTTAATAACATATAAATATATACAACAAAACAAAAACAGTAAAAACATTTAAACAACGAAGAGACCGTGGCAATTTCTTTTGAATTATCGAATAGATTTATTGAAATTGACAGCACCAATAATGAAATATTCTTGTCAGTAGCGGTCTGTTGTGCGAATAGTTCCAAGGCAGCAGAACGCGCTGAAATCTGGATGTCACGAAGGTGATGTCTAGCAAGTTGCCGCCCAGCAAATAACGGCGTGGGGCGCCGCGGGGGTGAGTGAGTCCAGTAGGCACCACAGCTATTCTTACCGGCATTGCAGAATTACTGCTGGGGACAATGCCTGTGCTGGAGCAGGGTCACAGCAGAAACAAAAAGGATTCTGTTGAAGATGTTGTTGGTTTTCAATTTGAAAACAGTTCTGGTGTCAACTGCTATGCTAATGTAGTGGTTAATGTTTTGTTTTCTCTAGAAAATGTAAAAGAGGGGGAGGCAGTCCAAAGTTCCGTTAAAAGGGCAAAGGAAAGGATCGGTGGTTTGAACTATCAGTCAAAAAGGGGAGGGGGTGCAACAATTTTTCCTACCGGGTCACACTGTGCTTTCACCGGAAGTGAGGTCTGCAGGATTCTAGTAATTCAAAGTGAGGCTGGCGCCGACGTCCCGCGGATACAGTTTCGTCACTCCACGGGTGATCATGGCAGTCATTCCCCATCGGGGGTCGGAGACTCCCGCGGCTCCTCTAGAATCTTCAAGGTCGTGGAGGACTACGGTGGTGGAGTCAACCAGTGACCGGGCCATTTCTTTATGCTGGGCCCGCTCTTGCCAGGTCGACCGCCATTTTGAGAGTTCGGTAGCTACTGGCGATCGCGGGGTCAAATGAGCGGACGGGCTCCACCCTGCCGGGCGAGACGTTGCAGCATGGCCACAGTGGAAGAACTCTTTTCCGGGCGCCTGGACCGCTGAGGGTGCAGCTGGGAAGCCTCCACCTGGGGAGGCGGGAGAGGCCTGTTCGCACCGTCTCTCCCTCCCAGTGCACCCCACGGCGTCTCGCTTGAGATTTGTTATGGCCGGACCAGGCGATGAGGACGAGGGGGGGGGGTCGGAGGCATGTGCAAGACATCCCCCCCCAGGGTTGTTGCAGCAATTATACAAGAAAGAAGAAGTGTCCCGTCCGTCTTCGGGCCGGGCTTCCGGTAGATGTCGGCCGGACGCCCCTGGCTCTGGCCCCATGAACGGGTTTCTTGGTTTATCGGCTGCAGCCGGATTCCGTCGGCCTCGGCCCCCCGACCGTTGGTGGCCGGACCGGAAGAGCATGTGGCGGGACTACCTGCAACTCTCAAGGGCCACCGCGGCCGGACTGGGAGAGAGAGGGGAGGGTCGAGGAGACATTCCCCCCCCCTGCAACTGTTCAGCGTTGTAAAGGCAATCCCCTGGCCGGGTCCCGTTGGTCTCGGCCTCTCCTCCGGCTACACCCTACGTTAGGATCTCCTGGCCGAGGCGTGGCAGCAGGACCTGCCTTATATGGGCTGCTCCCGGCTGGGCGTAGCCGGAACCCTGCCCCACCTTGGAAGTTTCCAGAGTGGGGGCGGATGTTCTACTGACTTGCATTTTCCCTAGTCTATCGATTTTTTTGGCGTGGCAGGCGGTGGGACAGCGAGGGGTGATTTGGTTTCTCTTACTGTTTTTCTGGTCTCTCACCACTGGCATATTTTAACGTTTTCTTGTTTCTAGGACATTAATAGGTTTTATCATTACGTTATGTTATCGTTTCTTTGTTCGTTGTTTAATAAAAGTTCATGTTCATCAGTGGCCTACTGATTTTCGTTTTCCTATTCTTTTCTTTCCAGGTTGTTTCATGCTAAAGTTTCTGTTAACAGGATACAGTGATCACTTCGTTATTATTGCATATGTCCTTTTCACTAGGGGTGCTCTCTGGTCGGGCCAGATGACGTATGTCTAGTAAATGGTCCGGGTGAAACAGGTGCATCAATCAGTGGGGAGTAGATAGGCATGACAGATTACAACGGGGGAGAAAGGTCCGCATTACGTACCCTTTCACTACTTGCAAAGATTTTCCTACGTTTATTTGCAAACAGGGAATACCTCCAAAAAGAACTAATTCCCAAACAGTCAATGTTCGGACAATCAATCAATCAATGAGGAATGAAATAGGTACGACGTGTTAAAGGCTTGCGTTACCTACCCTTCACTATCTGCAAAGGGAGAGAGAATATTCCTATTCTTCCTCGTTTGCAGGTAGAGAAGATCCTTAAGAGAATTAACATCGAACAATTCAATGCTCGATTGAAACAATCAACAAGGGGTACTGTGAACACAAATGAACGCCGCTTATGTACATACGCATTGCTATTTTCAACAGGTTGTTCCTAATGTTTCTATTTTAGCGAGGTCAAAAAGAGATCCCATTAGTGGCCTACTGATTTTGCTCGATTCCTTTTGTTTTTTTACACGATTTTTCGCTATCTGCAAAGACTAAACAGAGTATTGCGACTCTGTGCTTGTTTGTAAATAGAGAATGAACCAAAGAGAACAATCAATCAAATGGAGAGAGAAGCAGGCACGACGGATTACAAAGGGGGCAAAGGGCTGCGTTAACTACCCTTCACTATCTGCAAAGAGAGAGTACTCCTAATAGAAATGAGGGGTGGGGGGCAGCATTCAAAGCAGATCAGTGTGCATAAACACGAAAATGTTTTTACTTACCACGTACTTGACATTCGACAGCTTATGATATTTGCTATTAAAAAACCATTGAAATTCACTGAAAAAACCATAGGTTATAGACCATATATAGTTAGGAATTAGCATTTACAAAACCTTGAAAATTCACTGAAAAAACCATAGGTTATAGACCATATATAGTTAGGAATTAGCATTTAAAAAACCTTATTTTACTCACACAAAACCATTGAAATTCCATATATAGTTAGTTGCACTAACTATATATGGCGCACCCGCAATCCACTGCTGATCATGTCACATATTACATCATTCATGACATGGTCAGTGACATCACTGATGACATCACTGATGACATCTCAAATGACATCACTGATGACATCACTGATGACATCTCATTTGACATCATTCTTGTGCTAATACGATAAACCTCTTCAGACTCTAATATAACCTTAGATACACTCAGTGTATACAGACACTCACACACTGCCACTCATCCATGGAGTTACTCACACACCCAGTCAGTCATGCAAAGAAACAATCTCACCTCCATTTCTTCAACTATACAGTTAAACACACCTTACTTATTGAAACATATACTAACACATATTTACTCTCTTATACAATCCCTGATACAAGTTCACAATGATCGATACAACCACTCACTCATTCAGTGGCTCTCATGCACAGTTATTTATATATGCCAACTCTCACATGTACTGTGTTTTACATATGTACTTACTATGACATGTAGCATTGAGATATCCATTCACTCATCAATACACTCATGCACACAGTCAACTGCCCATGTAGCTGTTTCCACATGCACTCTTGAACTCATACACCTAGTGAATAAACTGCTCACACATCTATGCATAGAGTCTCACACCTTCCAGCCACCCCCACACAAACTCAATCTCCCATAGAAATACTTGGGCAACCAATTAATAACACATATAGCCTCTCGTATAGCTAATGATCAACACATGCAGCAGTTTACAGAACAACAGACATAATGATGCACAAATTAAGACAGTTTAGTCACTAACCCATGCATTCAGTGAGACACATTTAATCACTCACTCATACAGTCAGTCATGCACCTACTAAATCCTTCATCCAGACACTTATACATCCACTCAAGACATATTTTAACTTTACAGAAAAATACAGTCACTGGATGTTGTCATCAGTGATGTCATCAGTGATGTCATTTGAGATGTCATCAGTGATGTCATCAGTGATGTCACTGACCATGTCATGAATGATGTAATATGTGACATGATCAGCAGTGGATTGCGGGTGCGCCATATATAGTTAGTGCAACTAACTATATATGGAATTTCAATGGTTTTGTGTGAGTAAAATAAGGTTTTTTAAATGCTAATTCCTAACTATATATGGTCTATAACCTATGGTTTTTTCAGTGAATTTTCAAGGTTTTGTAAATGCTAATTCCTAACTATATATGGTCTATAACCTATGGTTTTTTCAGTGAATATATATATACACTGAAAAAACCATAGGTTATAGACCATATATAGTTAGGAATTAGCATTTACAAAACCTTATTTTACTCACACAAAACCATTGAAATTCGCATATATAGTTAGTTGCACTAACTATATATCGCGCACCCGCAATCCACTGCTGATCATGTCACATATTACATCATTCATGACATGGTCAGTGACATCACTGATGACATCTCAAATGACATCACTGATGACATCACTGATGACACCTCAAATGACATCACTGATGACATCACTGATGACACCTCAAATGACATCACTGATGACATCTCAAATGACATCACTGATGACATCTCATTTGACATTACTGATCACATCACTGATGACATCATTCATGTGATAATACGATGAACCTCTTCAGACTCTAATATAACCTTAGATACACTCAGCGTAAACAGACACTCACAGACTGTCACTCATCCATGGAGTTACTCACACACCTAGTCAGTCATGCAAAGAATCAATCACACCTCCATTTCCTCAACTATACAGTTATACACACCTTACTTATTCAAACATATACTAACACATATATTTCTCTCTTATACAATCCCTGATACAAGTTCACAATGATCCATACAGCCACTCACACATTCACTGGCTCTTATGCACAGTTATTTATATATGTCAACTCTCACATGTACTGTGTTTTACATATGTACTTACTTTGACATGTAGCACTGAGATATCCATTCACTCACCAATACACTCATGCACACAGTCAACCGCCCATACAGCTGTTTCCATATGCACTTTTGAACCCATACATCTAGTGAATCAACTGCTCACACATCTATGCACAGAGTCATACACCTCCCAGCCACCCACACACACACTCAGTCTCCCATACAAATACTTGGGCAACCAATCAATAACCCATATAGTTACTCATATAGCTACTGATCAACACATGCAGCAGTTTACAGAACAACAGACATAATGATGCACAAATTAAGACAGTTCAGTCACTAACCCATGCACTCAGTGAGACACATTTAATCACTCACTCATACAGTCAGTCATGCACCTACTAAATCCTTCATCCAGACACTTATACATCCACTCATTCTTCAATATGTAAGACATATTTTAACTTTACAGAAACATACAGTCACTGGATGTTGTCATCAGTGATGTCATTTGAGATGTCATCAGTGATGTCATCAGTGATGTCACTGACCATGTCATGAATGATGTAATATGTGACATGATCAGCAGTGGATTGCGGGTGCGCGATATATAGTTAGTGCAACTAACTATATATGCGAATTTCAATGGTTTTGTGTGAGTAAAATAAGGTTTTGTAAATGCTAATTCCTAACTATATATGGTCTATAACCTATGGTTTTTTCAGTGAATTTTCAAGGTTTTGTAAATGCTAATTCCTAACTATATATGGTCTATAACCTATGGTTTTTTCAGTGAATTTCAATGGTTTTTTAATAGCAAATATCAAAAGCTGTAAAATGTATTCTTCTTTTAAAGGAAAAATATATTTTATATGTATTTAAGATAATTTTTTTATGTATATAAATTTTTTGAGGGAACGAATTTATCAACTATCATGCTGAAGAAGAGTGTGGGGAAAAAACAAACAAAGAGGAGGACTAAGAGGAAAGAACAATCAGTTCAAAAATACAATTGCTTTAAAGCATGAAGTGCTTTTCCACACATTTACATTTAAATAACCCATATTAGAACATACAAAATATCTACAGAGGAGACGGTGTACATTGAATTTTAGACTCTTCATTGGTACCTACATGTTGGTACTTGCATCACCCACACAACACAACAACCGGGACGCTGTCACAGATATATATATTTTTTTGAACGTTAATTTCTCAAAATCCACTGGAGCACATATCTTGAGACCTAGCAAAGGCACATCGGGCAAACAGTCTCTACAATTTTGCCAAGTTTCATAGAAATGCATTCAGCCGTTCGAGCTAAAAGTGAGTCCAACCGCCCTATGGAAAACTCAATGTTAAAAACACGTTTTGGGACCCCCCTTTTTTCTCGGCCCCCGCTTGACGAAACTACCCCAAACTTTCAGGGGACGCTCAGAAACAAAATGTGCCATTTTCCTGATAATTTCAGCCAATTCCGTCCATCAACGCCAAAGTTATTCAACATAGAATTTTCAGAAATCCCTATTCAAAAAAATCCTAACTATATATACCTACTGGAACCCAAAAATGGGGTTCCAATAAAATTGATTGGATTGAAAACCCCCCTTTGTGAGTGCTGTTTCTTTACCGGATGAGTGAGATCTGGTGAAACTTGGGAGCAGTGATATATATATATATATATATCTATATATATAATATCTGCTGCAGCTGATCAATGGGGAAACTTGAGAAATGTTAGTGATTCCCATTCTGACTGGAGGGGAATATTACAAACCAAACCTGTTAATCTATGAAAGATCCACTGTGGTGGAAGTCAATATTTGATACAAGAGTAGGGTGAGTTTGTTCAGTGTGGTCACAAGTAAAAATGAGAAGGGGGCAGATATGCATAGTGTAAATGCTTAGAAATCTAGAGAATTATATTGTTAACACAGCTCACTGATTACCGTGAGTGATGAAGATATAAACTGTCATGAGTGCTTTCCCAATTAAATACGTTTGCAAGGAAAACAAAGAAGACAGATTCAGACGCACCCATTACAACAGGTGTTGTAATTGTTATGTTATGTTACTGAGGATTTCTAAAGCGCCCGTTCACCAGAAGGTCTCTTGGCACTAGGTAGCTGGTACGTCATTAGCCCATTGTTACTGGTTAGCCTGTTTAAAGATTCAAGTCTTCAAAAGTTGTCTGAATCTGATGTAGTTGGAGGTCTGCCTAATCTCCAATGGTAGTGTGTTCCATACTCGAGGGGCAGTAACGGAGAACCTACGACCTCCAGTCCTGTGTTTTTTAAAAGTGGGGATCATCAGGTAGTGAAGGTGACTGGATCTCAGTTCTCTGGACGGGCAGTATTTCGCGATCCGAGATTTCATTAGGGCCAGGCAGCTCAAATATAGTGCCTTAAAGGCCGTACAGCATACCTTGAACCTAGTTCTCGGCGCCACTGGCAGCCAGTGGAGGTCCTTAGTCACCTGAGAGATGTGCCCCTCTCTGGGCAGGTGAACTATCAGCAGAGTGGCCTGATTTTGAATCAACTGGAGCCTGCGCAAAAGAAATTTCAGGAGATCCAGATAAAGAGAGTTAGCATAGTCAATTCTAGACACGACTAAAGCAATTATTACTTGAACCAGAGCCTCCCTCTTAAGGAATTTCCTTATCTTTTTTTATGCGTCACATTTGATAGAAACAGGCCGAGGTCACTGCACTGACCAGCTGCTTGAGTGAGAGATCCTCATCAATAATAACCCCCACGCGTTTTACGTCCTTTTGGGGAGTGGGGGGAGACCCATCTCACTGGGCCACAAGGTGGGGTTCCAAAGAACCACCCTGTTCTTAGTAAGGACTATCTCGGTTTTGTCAGAGTTTAGTTTCAAATGATTGCTGTTCATCCAGTACCAGATAAATAGCATAGTGTTTTGAAAATGCTGCCTGGCCGTGGAGCTATCATTGATCGTAACCAACAATCGCATGTCATCGGCGTAGTTGAAAATGTTCACTGCCATCTTATTAAGAGAGTTGACCAAAGGTCTGATATGGATATTAAAAAGATGGGGAGAAAGAGAGTAGCCCTGTGGCACCCTACAGTTCAATTGGACCTCTGCTGAGGTGAAAGGGGGAAGTCTAACCGATTGTAGCATAGAAGGCAGTGCTGGGGCAGGATCAATAATTGAGCCAAGGCTCAGGAGTCAACGTAGCACTCCAGGCAGTGCTAGTTCAGGAAACGGGAAATTACTAAAGATTCAGGAGTCAAGGTAGCACTGCAGGCAGTGCTAGTTCAGGAAACAGGAAATTACTATAGCTCAGGAGTCAAGGTAGCACTGCAGGCAGTGCTAGTTCAGGAAACAGGGAAATTACTATAGCTCAGGAGTCAAGGTAGTACTGCAGGCAGTACTGGTTCAAGGAAATAGGACATAGCTACAGCTCAGGAAAAAAGGAGTCAAGAGAGCACTGCAAGCAGAGCAAATCAGGAACAAGAAAATAGCTGAAGCCCAGGAACAGGAACAAAGAATAACTATAGCTCAGGAACTCAGGAAACAAGGTAGCACTGCAGGCAGTGCTAATTCAGGTATAAGGAATAACTATAGCGGAGGAACTCAGGAATCACTGGAAACAAGGATATCAAAAGCTCAGAAAATACTGGAAACAAGGATCGGTCTCACTGGAAAACAGCTACAATGACCAACCTTGGCCTGAAGGGAGCTGGGGCTTAAAAGAGCTCACAGTAATCAAATGCATCAGGTGTGAGCAGGCTAGCAGCAGCCAGCTACAGATGAGCTGAATTCTTCCATCCATCCTTGGCCTGCAGGGGTGGAGACGAAGCAGAGAGCAGGGAATTCTAGGTAATAGAGTTTCCAGCATGAGCAGACTGGCTTCCAGAAACCTGGCATGGATTGGGAATGGATGTCAATTCCTAAATGATGTCCAAATGCCTGGAAGTAAGGATATGAATACAGGGGAGTGTCTGGAGGCAGATTAGAACACCAGAAAGCCCCACAATTTTGCCCCCTTGTGGTGGGCACGAGAGCACAGGGAGTGAATTGTGACAAGTAAGAACAGTTATTTCCTTCTCGTGTCTACTCCAAAGTGAAACTCCTGCACAAGACTACCATGCTCATTTACATGAGCAAATTTATTCCGCTACCCTGGCAGCAATAAGCATTGGTTTTGGCAATAATTTGACTCATAATCGCTACGCTTTTATTTACAATTTTTTTTTAACAGACACAAAAGTACGCAATGTGGCTGTGTCCTTGAAATAAAAATGCGCTAAATTAAATAGTAAGCCGATGCGAACCAGAACCAATAAATGTATATTTACTCTGCTGTCATGACGGCATAAGGTCAGAATTTTGAATCAAGAGTATTTAAAATATTTTTCTTTAATACTTTAATTGGAGAAACGTGATGATTGTTTATTACTAAACTGAATTCTGTCTGTTTAACGTTGAAATAAGATCAAATAAAATAGCATAGCATTTATATTTGAAATCTATGTTGAAATGTGCAAGTTCCTTCTTGGGGCACCTTGGCACAGAATTTTTTTTTTTATGATGAGATGTGTACTGTAATGAAGAAGTTACATCTTTGAAGAGAGGCAAGAGAGTGCACTTTGTAAACTCTAGTAAAGAAATAAAAGAAAATGAAGAAAGCATGTGCACTCATTTCAAACAGCCAATGCAGCCACAAAAAGTGTCGATTGTGAAATATGTCCGACCTGTTGTATAAAGATACAGAGAATAAGAAGACATCATATTACTTCGGATGGAACACAATGATTATATAATACTAGCTCTGATTTGTCCCAGTGGTATACTACAAGGAGTTGGGACACCAGTTTAGCAACAAAGTGTGGAAATTATTAGGAGCGACCTTCACAACATCAATGAATAATGATCTTAAAATTCAACTTAATAAAATGTTATTATGGGCAATTGCTGTGAATCAGGCCTAATTCTAGTGAGGCACTTAATAAGATCCTATTTTAACACCCAGATGCCATCCCTGTGGGTGGCAAATGCAAAAAGAACAATTGTTGGACAGAATGCAGAACAATGTCATACATTTACCCCAGTACGGAGATCTGGGCCTAAAGAACAAGTTACTTACCTTCGGTAACGCTTTTTCTGGTAGATACTATATCTGCCTGTGGATTCCTCACCTTGTGAATACCCCCTTGCGACACCCTAAATATGCCCCTTCCAAATACGGATTCGCAAACCCAAATTGCGATTGGGTAACAAGTTACTGAATAGCAATGTGGGCTTTGTTCATTTGGAATGCCTTTTTGTGTTTGAAAACATCCCGATTCTGTGAATCGGGTTGTTTGCGACCTCAAAAAGACTTCGTACATCTAGCTTTTAGTGTGCTATTTATGTTCTTAGTCCAGGAAACCAGGACTGGACAGTTTAGCATAACCTGCTTACAATGATTTAGTGATAAACTTTTGTGAAACGCACACAAAGGCATAGCTATGACAAATATATTTTCTAGAACCAGACTTTAAAAGGATTTATAGGTTATTACAGGGTAAAAAAGTGGTTTGGTGACTGGGTCCAACTTTTAATGTTAGATTGCTGCTAGATGTCTCATTTGTCTCTCCACTTTGTTACCAATTTCTCAAGGTCAATTGAAAAGTAATAATCCTGTGCAGTGGCCAGCTGGGAGAAATGGGACAGGCAATGAGTAAGTCATCACTGTATACTGAATTGTTCTGCTTAACACGTTAGTTCAATAAGGATCAGCATTGACTCAGGTTATCTACTGGACTATCAACATATGAACAATCAATAAAATCATGCAGGCTCAGTGGATCACTTTGAAGGCAATTCACATTTTTATTTTTCCAGGCAGACTGATCAATACCATGCTTGCATTTGGTTAACAGATATTTTAGGTGGACAGCTTCTGAAAGGCAATAGGTAGAGTTCAGTCAGAAACACATTGGGCTAATTACTTGATATCCATATTAGGGTTGGCTCAATTAACTTCTTCTAGGGCGCGTACAGCACAATGTAAACTGAATACATAAAAAAGATGTTTGAGGACTACAAACCATAAGAAACATACATTCCAGGATGAAGACAACTTCTAAATTACAATCTGTGTATAAATAGAAACCAAATCATTCACCACGTGGATCAAAATCTCCTAAGCCGTCAACACTGTGAACAGTATAACGGTGGATATTAAGACCGATCTAAAAAGAAAACACAGTGCTGGGAACTACTACTTAACTTCCTAGATTTGTGGTATTTGGAAGGGAAGCAGATGGGTTGGGTAAAGGTAATCCTCCCATTCAATCACAAGCTTCAGAAATGTGCAGAACTATTCAGTGAAAACACAGTAAAAACATTTAATTTTGCTTGACATAAAAGATCCATCTATGTGAACGGCCATGGCCTTTGGACAGATTTGACAATGTTTTCACAAAGACTTTTGATGATGATGGGGTGAGGTGGAGGCCAACTTGTAATATTATCCATTCAGCTACATGTCGCAGAACCTGTTTACATTTGCACTTGAGAGTGGAACATTTCCAGTCCAGTGTTTGTTTCCAGTGGATGCAGTCACAAGAGACCTTGAGAAGGGCAGTTCATGCAGTCACCTCTGTTCAGTTTCCAAATGCCAACATGGCTTAAAGTTTGTAGGCGCACTGGGCTAGACTACAAAGAAGTATGGGCTTCAACACCCACAGCAAAACACCCACAGGAACAACTGCGGTGTATAAATACTAATTAGTTTAACATTAGAATACGCTTTTGCCAAAAAAAGGCAAATGGAGCAGTTCTAAAATGTGAACTTCCTTCCCTCACCACACACCGGTACAGTGCACTATTGCCAGATTTACTACCTGTAGCAGCAGGATTCGTATACAGTCCACTTAATTGGTCTGTGACCACACTCTATATAATAAAAAATAAAAACATCTTTTGGATTTCTTGAGTTTCTCTTAAAACATGGAAAATCTTGGGAAGAGTGCATCCTCCGTTGGTTCGGGCTCATTAACTCATTAACTTCTGGCGGATATTAACAATCGGCGTCAATCTTGTGAGCTGAGGAAGACAAAAGTTCAGAGAATTCATTTATATATCATGGCTCCTAATATGGGAATGCAGTTTTCAAAGTGTCAATTACAAGTGTATAACAATGCATGGATAAGCTTAGCTCAAAGAACAGTAAGGTCGCAAGAACAGAGAATCATGGCACAACATGAAACCAATTAGCCTCAGAAAGACTTTTCTCAATACAACTCATATGCAAATTCATAAAATCTTTCTTAATTACTTATCTTCACATTTTACATTTATAAAGTCCAATTAGAATTGATCTTTTATCTTTCTCGATAACACAATTTTAGCTGCGTACTAATTTTAGTACACTGGTTTTTTTCTTTGGGCTATATCTATCAAGCTTATAGTTTAAACTGATTGCAAATAAAGTCAAATAAATAGCTTTATTTAACTTTTTGAGCCTTCTATTTTATGACGCGCTTAGATATGCCATATTGTCGTTTCATGAGTTTAACTAAATTCACAGTTACAAAACTATTTGTAATTTCTTACTTTGAAACGCTGTTATCGAAGCGCTTAAACCACTTGTATGAGGGAGAGGGCACTTTGAGGCGAGACTGATCATTATTTCTTGATTCCAGTACGTATTTCAGTATAGGAAATATCCAAAATGTAAGATAAACCCCAACTTCACTAACTCCACACTCCCCAGCCATGGTGGTGCTTGTGTGCCAATATCAATGCAAATCACTACTTGGTTCCAGAGAGCAAACATCCTAGTTTTTCAATCACAACACTGAAAAAGCTATTTTATTATCTCAAATAACCACCTCTGGTTTCAGCTGTTAAAGAACTGCTTGTTCCTTCTTTCTTTGGAGCCCTTTATACCATGCCAAGGTCTGAATATTTAACACAGCTGGACAGCAGGTGGGGTCAGCTTTTGCGGTGAAAATCACATTTCCCCCGATTTTAATACGTTTGCACCGGCTTCTTGTGTTGAAACACACTTACATTATGGTCATATGCTATGTACAGTATATGTTTAACCTTTCTCTTACTACAAACCAATTATGTTACCACTTTAAGTTCTTAATCTCGGTATACTAAACACAAGATGCTAAACTCTCAGGGCAGCCTCTCAGACCAAGGAGCTTCACAATGGAGGCAAGCTCTCTCCATCCAGTCTGGAATAAAATCGGCTCTCATTTTAGAACTATTAGTTAACTGGCTTTTGCATGCTTTGACGTTTAAGTGTGTTTTAGAGGGAAGCCCACATCAACGAATACATTAGCCACATCGCTGCGGCGACTATTCCGCCGCAGCGCTAAGGGGGCGGGGGTGGGGGGGCCGTGCGGCGCGCCCATGCTGGAACCGCTCCGTCACCAGCCGCGGTTGAGCTGTGCTCATGACGGAGCGGTTCCGTCATGGCCCCGCCCGATTAATAGAACGCGCCACGCAGGCACAAAATCAGCGCCGCGCAGGCGCGTCGGGCGGGCCATGACGGAACCGCTCCGTCATCAGCACAGCGCCACCGCGGCTGATGACGGAGCGGTTCCGTCATCAGCACGGAAAGAGTTAGAGAGTCATCAGCAGTGTGAAACAGCCGTCCGAATTGTAAACAAAGCACATGATCAGAATTAAGAGAACTACCTTAAAGCCATTTCACTCTCAATTATCTCTCACTCTGAGCACTTTCCATTCAGCAGAATGTGCTGTATTAACTGCCGGATTTAGTTATGGGATACAATGTCCATATTGTACATTATAAGGATACTACAAGTCACAGAGAAGTTTTATTGCAATAGAGACAAATGAGGATGAAGGCCGAGTTCATAAGGTCACGGAACACTGAGGTGCCAAAGTCCTTGTAGAGTGGGGCAGTGGGTATTTTATTCCTTATAATACATAGCCAGTCCACCTCTCTTGTGGTCTTTCTCCTTAATGTAAAAGAGATAGTGTGTTTGTGGACATGAAAAATAAAAGCATGATACGTAGTGTCAATTAAAAAAAAAAAAAAAAGGAGTTCGTAATTTATTTAAAAATATATATTTGTTTAATGTACATAAGAGTTAAAAGAAGCTGCAGCTCAGAATGAATGCTAAAATTAGGAGAAATAATTTCATTACTGTAACGAAAAATGCAGAAAAAAATAAAGATATTGCCGTAAATTTCTCCTGCCTGCAGATCGCAGATCATTCTAGAAAATTAGAACATAAGAATGAAAAGGCAGTTCTCGTTTTCTTGGTTTAAACTGCAGCTTTCGTGCTGCTCCGTGACCTATCTTTCAATTTGGTTGCTGGCTCTGGCAGTTGGCATTATGACATCACAAATCAACTCCAATAAGATATTACAATGGAGCATAAACGCAATTTTCATACACACCCTTAGAATTATACAACAGCTGAGCACACCCCAATGCTTCATCATCCAATTTCACCTGTGCTGACTGACTCTATACTTTTTTTCTAACTTTTTTTGATCATTTCCATAAACATTGTATTCCATACATGTTACTAACGTTAATTTAGCATTGTATGAACTTATAGCAGTGGCGTGTCAACATAGTGCTTGTACATAGAAAAATACTGTCCTCAATCCAACCAACCTATATATTTGACAAAGTACCTCCCACACACTGTTAATTGTTAATTAATAGACATTTAAAAAATCAAATCCTGAGGCATCATCACAGAGTGTTAGAGTGGCCCCTGTGAGAGAGTCCTGTCACAGGCAAAAACATCTGCACACCATCACCCAAAAAGAATGGCGTTGTTCCTGTCCGCTGGTACCCTGTGCCCTTTTCATACATTGCAGGCGGTAAGAAAACCTGCTCCAAATCAATTACTGCTCTGAATCCCATTTTTTTAATTTTATAGCAGGTTCTAAGTCTCACTTTCTTTGTTCACAACAGATGGGAAATCCGAGGCTGCTCCTCATAGTTGTTAGGTAATTCACACTCCTGATGCATGGCAAAGGCCAAGGCTCTTCCTTCAGCTCTGGAGGAGGGTATGGATCCGCCTTGCTGTTTCTGAAGAGTTGGTAAAGAAGTCTTCTGGGTCTTAAGTACCATCCCTCCATCACCTGACGTATCAGAAGATGGCAAGTACCAGCTTATGGTATGTTGCAGGTGGTATATATCCCTCTGTGTGCTCTAATGTATCTCTTGTTTCATGGATTGTTGTAAACCCCTGTTGCCCCTTTTGTTGTTAAGTGGCACAACGGATGCCCATAGTATAACAAACATTATTTTCATTCTGCAATGGCTAGCATGGCTTCCTACAATACACCGTGAACTACCACCATTATTCTATGGTCTGGTGCATCACTCAAGCACACAAACACACCACCCTGCCCTCAGCCCATTACCCACCACACCACGGAACAATCAGTACATTTATGGGAGAGTTGCCCATGAAAGTTAGTGAAAGATGCTCTTAAGCACTGGATATTTTTTTATCAAAATCATATGATTCAGAGGGAAAAACCATGAAATGCTTTAGTATCTAATGAGCTCATAACAAGAGTGAAAGTGGCCCTGGGTTGCTTGTGTTCTGGTTCAGGGAGGACCTAGCTTGGCGGTTCAGGTTGGACTATTTCCATTTCAGTTTCGTGAAGGACTCTTTAACAGGGCCACGTTTTATGGTTTTATGGTTTCATTTCCCACAAAAACGTCTGTTTGCCTTTCTCTGTTCCTGAACAGAGGATTCACTATCCCCTTTGAGGAAGCCTAGTTGTATGCCCAAAATACACCAACATATAACATTTGGACTCCTCAAATATATTTATGTTAACATTGTGGAAGACTCCTATAATTAAGGGAGCACATTTTGAGTTGTTTATTCACATGAAAAAGACAGCTGTATGTCAGACAAAGTGAAATTATCTCCTCTTAGACATCGAGCATACCAGCTCAGTTTAGGGACTCAATTTGTTCGACTCATCAACACTGTCAAATGAAGACTCTTGTTGTTAACATGGGCAATTCTGGGGATGTGCTTTTTTCCATGAAGAAGGCAGTGTTTAAGAACTCCTGTATTGCACCCAAATATAAAATGTGGCTCCCAAATAGATTTTTCAACTTTATTAAAGACCCCCATGTTTTACATGGGGATATTTTCATTTTGTCTCTTTTCCCATTAAATGGCAGTCATACTATACCATGTCAATGTGGTTGTTTTATGCTCTTGCCCAAAATGACAGTCTCACTCTGGAAATCCAGCTGTATGCTCCACTTATACAACTTGTGCTCCCAAACACAGCAAATGTTTTAACCTTGTTGAATAAAGTTTATGTATGTACATACAATAGTTTATGAAGTGTGAGCCAAGGTAGCTCGAAGGAGTCCTAAGCGCAGGTAGAAGAAACACTCAGGGGAGAAAAAGCTTTGAAAGGAGATGCCCATTATGCTCTTGAATTCTAGACACAAAATAACAAAGATGTGCCGGTCCTTAAATCTATTTCTCCAATGTAATATACCAACAGGGTCAGAAAGAATCAGTGCTGGGAGTTTGTTACAATCAGAAATGTTGTTTTATCTTCCATATGGAGACTAGTTCATAAGGTGGTGACTAGAAAAGAGAATGAGAACTAAGATGCTTAGATTTCTAGGGAAGTGTAGACCTTCGTGGATGAACACTTCAATTCAGTTATTGCTGCATTTAAAGTGGGATTATAAAATCAGTGGGATTATTCCAATCTAGCTCCCACAGAGACTTGAATACCGCTATTATGACATCACATCATCTCATGTATATTTATAAAGCGCATGCCTGGGGGTATCTTGGTGCTGAATAACAATTGATTTTTTGTTACCCAAGTCAAGGGTGCTCATTTTATCAACCATGGAAGAATGAAAGGCTGAGTGGAACACCAGGATTCAAATGTGATTGTGTGTTCAAATACAAACCCCTTACGTGGATATATTAGTTTACTAAGTCACCAGACTAATACTATCTATTTCTTCTGTGTCTTTAAAATAACTATAGTCGTACACATCACTGTGGTGACTTGAATAGGACTATAATCACACACTATCATTGTGGGGACTTGAACATCACTGTGCTCACACACTACCTCTGTGGGGACTTGAACATGACTATAATTACACACTATCTCTGTGGTGTCCTCTGCATCAGTATAATCAATCAAATACTATCTTTGTGGGGAATTGAACAAGACTATCATCACACACTATTTCTGCAGATACTGTGGGAACACTATAATCATAAACCAACTCTGTGGGGAACTGTACATCTCTACAACTACACACTATCTCTGTGGGGACCTGGGTATGTCTATGTGAGGGGGCGCCAAGCGGCTCTCATCCCTGGCCCCTAAATCCTAACGGAGACCGCTTACCTGTAGGAGCTTGGACCTGAACTCAAATGTTACGCATGACACCAGGGGCGGCCTTAGGCATGTGCAAGCTGTGCACCTGCACAGGGCCACCAAACCCCAGGGGCCACCACGCCAATATATATCCTTAACATAAAAATCCTCCGAGGATGGATACATATTTGCGTGGAGGCCCCTGGGAGGGTTTGGCGGCCTCCGGCTCTGTTCCACTTCCAAACACCCTGACCCCCTCCCCCTCTTCACTGGCCCCCGTGCTCCGCCCGGACCCCCTCTTCCGGGGCCCCCCTACCTACGCTCCCTGCCCAGGGCCGCCACTAGCCTAGAGCCGCCTCTGTTGACACCCTTCAGGAAGGTAAACACTCCCCTCCGTATTCTGCCCACACAGGATCAAGCCTCTCGGGACGTCACTGAGGAAGGAGGAGGGAGTAACCCTGGAAGCGGTTCTGAGGCGGAAGAGAAAAAGCGCCAATCACAGCAAAGCGGGTGCTAAGACGCCGGAGAAAGAAGGAAGTTGTCAAGCAAAGAGACTGTGAAGCCGAAGGACGCGGAATCGAGAGGAGACGAGGAACCAAGAGAAGACGAAGAAGACGACGAGAGGTGGTGTGAAGACTGGTGGTCCCCACAGGAGGAGGCGAGAGCGGCCGCAACTCAGGAGAGTTGCGGCGGAGCCAGTGAGTGGCTCAGGAAAGGGGAGGTGGGAGGGGGGTGAGTGACAGGGGGGGGGGAAGAAGAAAAGGCTGATAGCAAAAATACGGGCATGAGTGCACTTTCCCTTTTTTACTGTCCTCACGGGAGATTGATCCCTACTGTTGAATTTTTTAAAACTAATATATAGTGTGACATTAGGTACCCATCGTGCACATTTCCCGTCCCTTTTTCCTAGACACCGAATTCCCCCCTATCCTCACTAGTGACCCCTGAACGGATTCAGAAGCGTATTGAACCACCGAATTGGGTGTGGTGACGGGAATGCCATATCCTGCGGGCGTCTTATTTACAAAAAGGACTGATGGCTCCTTTTTCTTTTCATGCTCATGAGCCTCCGTAGGAGACACCCTGACTGTGGAGAAGATCTGTCTTTCGAGGGAAATTCCGAAGAAGACGTGTCGCCTGAAAGAGAGACTGATCACAAGGAAATCGAGGAAACATTAATGCCTTCCAGTTCTACACTTGAATTAGTAAATAAAAGTCGCCGACTGGCACATTACAAACAGTCTCCTCGTCTATTTATCCGTCCCGCTCTCCCACAGTCTATAATTACACACTATCTATGTGGGGACCTGGGCATCAATATACATTCTCTTTGTGTGGACTTGACTATGACTGTCATCACATACTATCTCTGCAGGCCATCAACCTGTCTATCATTAAAGACCGTCTCTGGAGGGACTAGAACGCGACAGCTATCACACACTTTCTCTACAGGTCTACAATCACTTTTTCTGTCAGGCATGTGGGCATCCATATTATTACGCACTATCGCTTTGGGGAACTAGGATTCACTATAATCACACAATATCCCTGCATCACTTGAGCATGAATGTAATAAACTATCTGTGCAGGCACCTGGGCAGCACTATAATCACATACTACTCTGTAGGGCCCTGTGCATGACAATTATAATCCACCATGTCTCTAGAAACTACAACGTTACTATCATAACACTATCTATGTGGGGATGTGAACTTGACTGTAATCACATACGATCTCTGCGGAGAAGTGAACATAAATAATCTCACACCATCTATGAGGGGACTTGAACATGAATATAATCACCCACTATGTCTATGGGGACTTGAGAGTGACTACAATTAAATGTTATATCTGTGGGGATACTGTTATAACACTATTTCTGAATGAATCTTTGAACAACACTATCATAATACTCTCTATGTGGGGACTTGAATCTGAATATAATCACACACTATCTGTGTGGGGACCTGGACATCCCTATACTCACACACTATCTCTGTGGGGACCTAGGCATGCTTATACGCACTCACTATCTCTGTGGGAACTTGGGCATCCCTATAATCACACACTATCGCTGTGGGGACCTGGGCATCCATATACTCACACACTATCTCTGTGGGGACCTGGGCACACCTATAATCCCACACAATCTCTGTGGGGACCTAGGCATCAATATAATCATATAGTCAATCAAATACTATCTTTGAACTTAACTATACTCACAAACTATCTCTGTGGTACCTGGGTATTACTCTAATAGCACTATTTCTGCATGAACAGCTGCATGACTATCATCATACACAAAAACCAAACAAAATATCTGTGGAGACATGGGAATGACTATGATCACACACTACCTCTATGGTGACCTTGGCATCTCTATAATCACACACTATCTCTGTGGGGGACCTGGGCATCCATATACTCACACACTATCTTTGTGGGGACCTGGGCATACCTATACTCACACACTATCTCTGTGGGGACCTGGCCATCACTATAATCACACACTGTCTCTGTGGGGACTATGTATCAATATAATCATATAAACATTCAAATACCAACTTTTGAACATAACTATAATCACAAACTATCTTTGTGGGACCTGGGCAGTACTCTAATACCTCTATTTCTGCACGAACTGCAGCATGACTGCCATCATACACCAACACCAAACACAATATCTGTGAAGACATGGGTATGACTATAATCAGACACTATCCTTTGGAGGATTTGAACAAAACTATAATCACACACTATCTGTGTGGCAAGCTGGGCATCCCTTTAGTGACACACTGCCATGTGACTTCAACATAACTATCATTACGCGCTATGTGGAGACTTCAACATAAATATAATCACGTACTATGTTTATGGGGACTTGAAAGTAACTATAATTAAACACTATATCTGTGGAGAACTGGTATCAATATAAGCAGTGAATATGACATCACACACTATGAGCTCCAGAACATTACTATAATCTTGTGTCATATCTTTGGGAACTATTAATGCACAGCCATATGCACATGATACCAAATGGAGAAGTTTATAAAAGAAAACTAGGTGGTCAGATGGCAACTGGGTTTTGCCACCAGACCACATTGCAGGATCTTCGGCCTCCAAATTAATTTAACTGTGTTGTTTTCATAGTCCTTAAAGTTTGTGAGCACTCAGTAATAGTCTAGATATCTGTGAATATATTTCCATGCACTTGATATGTTATTGTTTACTGCTGAGAAATGTGTTATCATCAAAATCCATACTCTATTTGGTCCTAGGACACAATGAGCTATTCATATTTGACTAAACTATCATGTAATTTAGGTACAGCACTGAAAAATAACATTTAGCCATTTGATTATGAATGTATTCAATCACAAATGATAATTATTAAGTTAGTGCCCACAAGGATGGTAATACACGTTAAAGTCCCCACAAAGATAGTTCTGTCCGCGTGGTTAAATAACATATTTGCAGAATTGAAGCAGGATCCAGTATTATGATTTTTTTCTTAACATTTTTCTGTATTAGTATATTTTTAAAACATTGGGAAGTGTTAGTCCCCACAAAACAGGTGTTCACACATAGTCTCAACAAGGATGTGTGTCTGTGTGTGTTTGTCTGTGAATGTGTGTCTGTGTGTGTGGTGAGGCCATAAATACATAATTTGGTGTGTGACTTACGATCTACATGGCTGTTGTTCGAATTCTGGGTAACAGATATAACCATATCTTGCTAATTCCAGCGGATTGTTGGTTTTAATCTTTGCTCATAGCTGTACTTTAATAATGTTTCAGTGAATTGGAAAGTTAAAAAAAAAGTTTGTTAAACTATTATAATTAATCCTAACCATAACTTCACTTTAACTTTATTATTTCTAATGTATTTCTGATTTTTAAATGATAGATTACATATTTGTGCAGTTTTTTTACAGAATGAACCTGGTTAATGGCATTAAAATGCTTTACAAAATAACATTACTACACTATACTTTTTTGGCACGGTGAGATTAAGGGGCTGGTTACGACCATGCGGACCGCCATACCAGCACCCTGGTCCCGCACCGCCAACGCCGACTGCCTGCCATATTAGGAGTTTCCTCCTGGTCTGGCAGGCGGTCTTTTGGGGTTCCCACTGTGGTGCCTTTGAAAAAAGGCACCGCAAAGAAAACGTCAAAGCAAGTTCCTGCACCGCATAGACTGTTAAGTCCATGCCATTCTGGAACTGGGTGTGCATGCACACAGGGGGGCACACCATGTGCCCCCCTGCATGCATCCCAGTGTACACAAACATATCACCTTTTGTTTCCCCACCACCATGGCATGCAATGGCTCCAATTCGGACGTAGAAATATACTGTGAAATACACAGAATGACCTTAGTATGTATTAAACAAAAGAAGAAATTCTACATCAATCAATTATGCAACTAGGCAGTGACGAAGTTTAGGTACAGGGTACTCAAATCGCACACGGGATTAAGACCTTGTAAGTTTAACAATAACATAACATTGTATTGTGATGAATACCATTGCAGGTGGTTTCAGTACCACTTGTCAAGGCTTACCCACTGCCCTAGCCTCCTATCTTATCAGCGAGTGCACAGTATTGTAGATCTCAAGATGATAAAAATCATGTCTAGAAAAAGGAAGGAATGCCTCTGATGTCAGACACTTACACTGCTTTGGTATCCTAAGGGCCTCCAGGTCAGCTGACAGCACCTGGTGTAAAACTCCTCGGAACTGATATAGCACCTTCAAGCTTTTTTCTTCTCCTATACAGGGATCATAGAATCCAGGTAGACCAGCCTAAAATGAGAAAACAACCAACATATCAAATCTAAATCTCACTGGGTGACCACTACTGCACATGCCATTCATCAACTTTTATAACCCTTTTCTACAACATATAACTTTGAGTCCCACTGAAAGAGGGTACAAATGCTTAATTTATTAATTTGCCATTACTTTACAATGCTACACATGCTATTCGTTAAAGCTTACGAATTACAATTCAAGTTTGTTTCATAAGCATTTTTATTGAGAATCAGAAGTTTCAAGATTTGGTCATCAGTGGCCCTGGTGGGGATTGGAGGACCACTGAAAGATGTCTGAAAATAAGACATCATCATATACTGAGGACCATGCCTAAAAGTTGATTTCTACCCCCTTTCCCTTCACTTCAGATACATTAAGTCCCTCTGCCAAACAACAAAATGAAGTAGAAAAATGATTACGACTTAAAAAGAAGCAAATAAGAACTGAGCTTCACGGACATTTTCTCCGACGCTTGTGGATGTTAGTCTATGAAACTGCCGTCCTGAACATCTCCAAGTTGAAAGATGCTGAAAGGGCTTAACTAACTAGAAAATTATTTGGAAGACAACATGGCTGAATAAAGTGAAGGCTGACAACACCCTCCAGCGCGACAATCGGGAGCTTAAGAGTGGAAGTTGGGAAGGAAATGACCGGGACTCCAGTGGTGCATTAGAATCCTATCAGTAAGGTCTTCGATAAAAGAAAAGTGAAAAGACCACTAGTAAAGCCTGAGTAACACCTAAGGAATTTGGGGCTCCAAACTAGGAAAAATCTATTTAATGGAGTAACCAGACATTGAAGGAACAAGCAATTCCAACTTGCCACAAAATTTGTTTCCAGTTCTTGGCCCTGAGGAGAACCCAAAATTGTGGGCTCGAAACAAATCAACAATCTAGCACTAGGGAGTTGTTGAAGTGACTATTGGATACAGGCAACCTGTTTGTGAATACGGGTGCCTGTCTTGGGTTTAAAGAAATAAGGCACGTCAACACCTTGTGCAGCTTCAATGCAGGAGTATGGACAATTGAGATAAATAGGACACTCTATATGTAAAAAAGTGTGAACTGGAGCATTTTAATTTGCCACAAACTATTAAATATTTGGCAAACGTGTTACAAACTGTCAAATTCACTATTTGTTTTCACAATGTTTGTCTATGTGTATGTGGTGGGTTTTCCAAATTTACTAAGATTTTGACTATTGGTGTGGTTTTCCAAAGTATATATGTTGATGTATTAAATAAGGGAAAAAAGGTTTGAATATATACTATGAAAAAATGTGTTCATGCTAATTACATTTCTTGATCATAGGTGAATAAAGCATTGTGTTTGCCAACTGATGTCAGAAAAGGTACCGTTTGTTGTTCTTAATTTATTAATTTGCCATTAATTTACAATGTTACACAAGCTATTCATTAAAGCTTAAGAGTAGCAACTTAAGTTGATTTCTTATGCAGTTTTATTGAGAAGTTTTAGTAGCATACAAACCACGCTTATCACCAGATAGAGAACTGTACAGGGCATACCAGACTCCCCCCATTCTCGCTTTGTACTCAATAACAGAAGATCCCTTAGATATTTCAGCTTCAGCACAAATAGGACAAATTAGCAATGCATCTTTTTGGTGAAGCTTCATAGTTCTCTAAAATGACTGTCAGTAGAGACAGCCAATCAAACATAGTCCAGGAAGGGAGTATTTTAAGCAAAACATGCGATGAGGTATGACTGAGAGAAGAGGGTTGGAATAACAGCAGAATTTGATGAAGTTGGTGATCGGCATTTACAGTGTTAAGATTCTTGTAGAAATGAAACCATTATGGGGTGATACAGGCATGCAGCGGAAAGGGATTACCACATTCATGATCCTACTCTTAAGCAGCGGAGGATAAACAGAACTTGGTTTTGGACTTCATCATAATTGGGTCTTGGCAAAAGGAGGATGTATTGTATATTTGACAGGTTTCTCCTTAGAGGTTCAACTCGAGTGCCATGCACAAAGGAAGTTTACATATATGTATTTGTTGATAAAAGTTCAAAGAGAAACAGTTAATGAATGGGGAGCTAATTAACTCTTGCTCAATAGAGGTTACAAGTTCATATTTCTTGATTCCTGAAGGCCTTGCTGGTCTGTACAGGGAACCTCTTATTGGTGCAAGTGTGTAACTGAGAAGACTGTTGTGGAGGACTTTCCCATAACCAAGTCTGGAAACTCTTTTAGAGGACGAAGGCCTTGGTGACCGTAATAACTAGAAGACAGAATCAACGGCTTCTTTTGCTATGTGTTCCTTTAGTTGTAGAACGTTGACAAGTGCGAAGCCAACATATTTTGCATCCTGACCGTATCCGAGTAACATGAGAGGTCCTGGAAATGAACTTCAATGTATTCAGGTTTGCCTTTTGAAATCAGGTAAAAGTCTTGTGATTACTGCTGTTTAAACACCATAGTAGCTATGTTATGTTATGTTATGTTAGTGTGATTTCTAAAGCTCACGAATACCTGAAGGTGTCTTGGCGCGCTATGGTATTGAACATTCTAAGCAACAATGCCTACCATACTGATGGAAGATCCGTTATATCATCTTTAAATAGCGATCCCTTTCACCGAGGTCCATGTAGTTTGCAGAATAATCATAGGCTCATGTGCAACTCAACGGCAACCAGACTCTGCATACTCACCATCTCCACCAACTTTAAAACCCAGTCTAATCTCTGCAAAAAGTATGCCAAAAGTCACTTAAATCAGGAGAAGGCAGGGCATTGGGTGACCTCAGGAAGGGTGAGGAGGATTTGGGAATGCCAGTGGAAAAGTCAATACAGCAAGTAACTTGTACATACTTGTATGTTCAGTTTCCCTTTCTCCACACTCATTGCAGAAGTAAAAAGCATATCCAAGAAAAAATGCTGTGGCATAGGAATAAACAATATAAGACCTCTCACGAGAGAATAAAATGGGGATAAGTTCAGTGAGAGACAAGACGGCAAGTCATTTTTAATAGGGACCCAAAAATCTGTCTGAACATCTCAGAGTGTAGGCAAGAAGAGATAGAGACGCTCGCCAGCTCCACAGAGAAATAATTTAAGACCAACAGGCTACAGAGCTAGAGATAAAACAAACACAAAGTAGAGAGAGGTGGTGTCCTCGTGGAAGATGGTAATAACCATTTTCTCCTCGCGAATGAAAGATATATAGAAAAGTAACAAGTTGGTATTGAAACAAAAATATTGACCCGATTCAGCAAGCAGCAGAACTAGACTCCTGCGTGTTATGAGACATGAAAAAAGGTTCTCCCAATAGTGACACTCAAAAGAATGCGCCAACGGCTTTGAACAAACTTAACATGAGTGAGGTGAATTGAAGTGTTAAACAAACCTCACACATTGTGCCAATGAATGGAAAACCATCAACACTGATCTTTTATTTTCAAACAACATATCATCATGCAAAGAGGATAAAAACAGGCTTATATCTTTGACAGAAAACCAAACAAGTCATTAATTTTAAATTGGGGGAAAGACGTAGAAACTGAGGTCTATGCACCATGGTGGTCTTTCTTTTCACTCGTCTGTGAGAGAAACACAGTGAGAATGTCTGTAGTCTAATCACTGAAGAATAACTGAAGATCCTCTGCTGTGATAGCTGGTTTGCTGAAGCTGATCAAGAGAGATGCAAAAATAACTGCCATCAAAGGGGAAATCCAGAATCTCAAAACAAGCTGTGTGTGGGAAAACTATAGACTCCAGGCATGCGTCTCGGAATAGTTAAAGAGTGCAAGTGCCCTAGACACCACTACTAAATTCAAGGCAGCAACAAGCTAAAATAGACCAATGATTGCTATGCGGCACACATCCTCCAGTAGTATCGGAGAACAGTACGCAATAAATGGCTGTAATCAGTTGAAGACTATAATTTGCTGCACTCCTTATCCATTTCCTATAAGGAAACATAAAACCTTGGACTAGAGGAAAATAGGAACTGCAGAAAAACTTGAGAACTTACTGCCCACTCTATGTTATTAACAGGGGGTGGAGATGGTTCACTTGCAAATTTTAAGGACCTTCTGAATTGCATCATATTTACGGGTACAGATGCAATGTCTCAAGAAGAAAGGTTCTGAAGGCCATCATGTTCTGGAGGAGATAGAGGAAACATTAGTCCCAGCTTATCTAGGAATATGTCCAAGATATGGACAAAGTTGGGTGCTTAAGTGATGGACAAACTCTGCAGAGTTTGTCATAGAAAAGTCTGAGAGAAACTAGTCCTGAAGTTTGAATCCCAACTAAATAGGCTAGACAAAAGTGAGCTGAGATACACTAGGAGTGTTCAGGGTGGAAGTAGGTTTCAACCCTGTAGCTCTATACCACCCAGGGGTCACGAGGCAGGAATGATAGAAGGCACAGCAGAGAAAATGAGTCCTTCAGATCAGTCAGAGTAATCTTGTGATGCGTATATTCTAATGAGTTTTACTTTTATTGTTCGTGACAGGAGCTAAAACACAGTTGCAAATAAACATCACAGGCACCCTATGTTCTACTGAATGCACATCATCTCCATTTAGCACATTTTGAGTACAGAAAAAGATATACTGAAACCTGAAGCTTTCATCAATAGACCCTTCGTTTTTTATATATTTTGGTAGGGACCTTGAGAAAAGTTAAATATGCTTACCCGTACAAAATTTTTAGTAAAAGTCTGTTAGTGGCATAAAACCAGTAGGGATAGCCAGAAATAAGAATAAAACTTCCTACAGAACTATATGACTAAAGACAGAACATAAGGAGCAGATACAAAGCCTGTTAGGCTTTGTGCTAAGTACAGTCATGTATGATCAGCATATGGTACATTGTGATGTAGTTGACAACCTCTTGGATGAGGATGTATGACGTTACAACCCATACTTTTACAACGCATACCTTTACAACGCATTTTTTACAACGCAACATCCATTACAACGCATTCCAGTACAACGAATTTTCAAAACTACCGTTACAACGCATTCCATTACAACGCATACTACCTTTACAACGCATACCATTACAACGCATAACATTACATTGCATGTATGGTAAGTATTGGATAGTGTAGGGGTAAAAATTACTATTCTAACTCCAGGGGGGTGCAACAGTAGGGCAAGTGTTGGATAGTGTAGGGATAAAAATGACTATTCTAACTCCAGGGGGTGCAACAGTAGGGTAAGTGTTGGATAGTGTAAGGGTACTATTCGTTGTAATGTTATGCGTTGTAATGACATGCGTTGTAGTGGTGTGCGTTGTAGTGTCATGCTTTGTAATGGCATGCGTTGTAATGGCATGCGATGTAATGGATGTTGCGTTGTAAAAATTTTGTTGTAAGGGTAGTGCGTTGTAAAGGTTGTTTCCCCTTGGATGAGGGCGTCAATTTACAATTTCAACTGAATTGTGACTGTGAGGATACAAGATATAATGAATGGTGTGGGTATTGGCTTGGAGGTTGCCTTAGAAGAATATGCTTTTTGTGAGTGGCTTCTGAAAAACTAATATTACCATTGGTAAACTGTATTTCACATTATAATTGTGCAATCTTATATACCTTCAGGTCTGCAGGAAGCCCAACGGTATTAAAAGCAGTGCACTGGTCTAAAGCCACTAAAAGTGTGGCTATTCTACATTTAAGTGTAGGGTTCCATCAGCCAAACTTGAAGTAAGACTGTTATCACGAGGCACAAATTTTACTAACAAGATTGATTTGGGCCACAGAGATTCTTCTTCTTTATGTTTTATTGTGTTTGTATTGCATGTGCTTTCTCACATATTATTCTAAAGGGATGGGTCTATTGTTTTTAAAGAAGTTGGCCAAGACTAGAGTGGGATCCATTAGCACATAGAACAGAGTCATATTTGAAGAAGCTCGGATGGCACTAGATCTAATGCAGATTTTATGAACATGAGATTTAACAGGTGTAGCATTTGCATCATTCTTTGATACCCTAGGATACACATGGAATAGTTAGGTAGTCGATCAAACTGGCTCATTCACGGAATTATTCAGGGCTTCATGGGTAAGTGGTGGTAAACTGGACCATGAGGGCATTAGTTTCTGTTTATGAAGAGCAGGCTGTGTTCAGCGTGTTTGTGGAGAAATGTATTCTAACAGTTTAGTTTTTTCCCTTTTTCTCCAGTTTCTAGATTAGTAGGTGACATTGCTGAACTATGGCTAAAAAAAGCCAGGTTTTGTGTTTAGAAATGTTTTTTTTTGTTTTGTTGTTGATGGGTTCAGAAAAATATGGAGAGTAGAGGATTGTATTTCTTCTACTGTGACTTCAGTTATTCTGACTGTGTCATCCTCTAGATTTTTATTGCTAGATGTCGTGCGATTTATTTTAATGATTTTGCTTGCACTGAGTGGGGTTATTTTATTTGTGGATACCGTTGAGCCTGGCATTGATTGGTTTTTATCATTCTTAGGTATGCATTATTTTTTCAAAGTGTTAACCTAGGTAGGAACAAATGAGCTCTTTACAAGCAGTAAGGGAGCCTTAAAACAATGCCAGGGAGTGGAGGGACAACTGAAGATCATGCACAACAGTGGGGACGAAAGGGTGATTTCAACTGCCAAGCCAGAAGAGCTATAAGGGCTTTTATCAATGATTGAGGTTGCACTCCTTGAAAGGCTAGGTCTTTAAATCCTTTATGAAATCATATGTGAAGGTGCAAACCTAGTATAAGAAGGGATTTTGTTTCAAATCCCTGGTGTGTCAATTTTGTTTCTCGTGTTATGAAGCAGTGATTTTCAGCAAAGAATGTTGGTGCACAAGTTCATGATGCTTTGAAATCAGTGTAGAAAGTACAGAACTATTAGGTTTGAGAGGACTGACAGTGCCGGAAGGATAAGGTGGGGTTCATGTTATCCCCTTTTCCAAGAGGGTGATATGGGGAATGAGCTCTCTGCTGCACTAGATGAGAGCTCCTAACCTAACCAGATGAGCGCTATTACATTTTTGCAAGTCACAGCTGTTGTTCCAATTCGGGATGTAATCCCGATTTGGTTGCTAAACCAAACTGGGATTACCACTAATGCAGTTAAACACATTCCTGATGTCTAACCCCAACAATTTACCAGGATATATCACCTGCTAATAGTAGGTGGGATGGAAACAGCCGAACAAGAGGATTTCCCTTATTTAAGAATGTGATGTGGAAGCACGATTTTGCAAGTCGATTCCCCACTTTTCAACTATAGTCCACCTTGGAATACCACAGTATTACTACTCCCTCAAATACAAACATGCATGTTATATATAATTTTGGGTGTGGCAATAATGAACAAGTTACCTTCAGTAATGCTCTTTCTGGAAGTTACTCCATTTCACCTCAGATTCCTCACCTTTGGAATATTCCCTGGCGCCAGTCTGGATCCAGAAGATTTAAAAAAAGGACTGATCTATAATAACCCAACTCACCACCCTCTGGGACACAAAATAACTGGGACGACTTAGGAATAGTAAGGGCTTTTGTCGATGGGACAACATTGGCATTTCCATGGTGGGGGACATATGGCACAAGGGGGAAGTCATAACATTTGAACGTCTTCAGCAACAGTATGAGTTGGCGCCCACCAACATTTTTAGGTACACGCAAATAAAGCATGCTCTGACAGCAGCCCTGCCACCAGGTAACGAGGTCCCGGAAGCTTCGCCTCTCGAAGATAGATTACTGACAGAATACATGCATAAGCGGGCCACGTCATTCACTTACCGGAAACTGATTAACAACCTTCCAGATCCCACGGTATCTCTCAGGGAAAAATGGTCACACAAGTTGGGTGATATTGATGACACTGCATGGCAGGAGGCACTTGCTTTGCCAAAGGAGGTGGGTATACCCTCTCGCCTTAGGTTGGTACAGCTTAAAATTCTGCATCGGGCCTATTACACCAGAGTCACCCTGTCTGAAATAGATAAAACATCACACCCATACTGTCTGAGGCGATGTGGGGAGGAGGGTACCTTTTACCATACCATATGGCACTGCCCGAAGATTCAAGAGTACTGGGCAAAAGTGATGAGGACGATATCGCGACGGCGGTGTCGTTAACACCAGAGCCCAGGAGATGCTTGTTAAATATGTGGGAACCCAATGACCTTACACACCCTGCGCAGGATTGGGCCACGCTGGGAATGATTGCTAAACGAAATATTGCGCAGAAATGGGGGGCAGTGGAAGTACCGACACTCACCGCATGGTGTAATAACATGGACACGACAATGGTAGTAGAAAGAACTGTATTTATCAATCGGGGTTGCCCTCGGAAATGGAGCAGGATCTGGGGGGCCTGGAATGCATTCAGGGGAAATATATGTGACCAACCGGAGGAGCAGGCTGAGGAGGGTTTGGGAGATGATTTCTAGGGAGGGCGATATAAATGACATTCGGGGTTCTGTCTACAAATATGATGCAACTATCAATGAGACAATGCATGGGGACTGTGATTTGCTGGTTTTCATCGAATATGTATAGTGCATGGAAGAAGTATGCCTTGTTAAAGTTGATTATAATAAAAAATTTTTTTTTTTAAAAAGGACTGATCCCACAGGCCGGTAGGGTACGCCGTGCGGCTCAGGGTTGGCTTCATTCCACCTTGGAAGTGATGCTGGAGCTGCATGAGCGCTACCTATGCACATCAACGGCAATTCCTTTCTTAACACTGTACCCATCCCCGGAAGAACAGTCCAACAATAATCAGACGTAGCAGTGGCTAGATGTCTAAAGTTATACCTTTTTAGATGAAAAAGGGTCCATTCCAAAGAACGGGGAGGACAAAGGGGGGTGCTCAATCTGTGGTTAGATAGATGATTCACCTAAAAGAGTGTTAATGAAGATAAGCATCTTGTTCTCCCTGTGGATACTTGTAACCACAGATTCTGCACTTTTAGAATAGATACCAAAGCAGTACGTCGTCCCAATGTGGTGGAATGGATGAGACCAAAAAGCCCTGCAGGATTGATTGGCCGAAATGCCTCTCCCATCAGACCTGGCTGTCAAGGCAGAAGTTCTTTGTGAACATGTGAACTGGTGTCCATGTCGTGCCCTGGCAGATGTCAAGGACAAGCACTCAGTTTGCCAGTGTGGGTGGTAGAAGTCTTAGGCCCGGTGGAATAGGCCCTCAATCCTCTGGAGACTGCTTCTTGGTCACTGAGTTGCAGATCCTAATGCAGAAAACTATTCACCTTGACAGAGTCCTTAAATGCACTCCCTTGCCTTTCTGCACCCCAGAGAATTTCCACAGCTGATCATCCACCCATTGGTCTTTGGTACGATCGATGTAAAAGATTAACTGTGGCGGCTCCTCTGGTAAGGTGGAAGAGCGTTGCCCCACTGTGCAAAAAGGAAAAATAAAATGGCAATAACGTATCATTATTATAATTAAATTTTTCCTATTGCATGCAGTTAGTGGCCTTTGTGCAGTATGGGGCAGGGCGGGGCTGGCCAGAGCAGGAGAGAAGTGGTTTGCACTCCCAAAGTGCTCATGAACTGTTTGGCCGGCCTTCGAATGGCGTGCACATGAAAAAAGTGAGGACCAAAGTAAGATCGCATTTTGGCATCACAAAGGTTTTGAGACAAAACAAATGAGTCAAAACTTGTACTTATTAGAACAGGTGTTTTTAACAAGGACGGGTGGTCCAGCAAACGTAATAAGAGCCAAAAAAGTTGCCAATTAGGCTTTAACTGTGCTTCCTGCAAGTCCTTGTCGGCCAGAGTTAAAAACAAAATAATAATAAGACATCCAACAGTTTGGCCCATTACGGGTCAACATTGCGGTTGTAATACCGGGTTACATATGCATCTCATACCTGGCGTAGACAGACTTTGTTGAGGGACGCCTTACAGCCAGGATGACATCCACAAATTTAGGAGGATTATCATACCCAATTAACTGCTACCGCTCAATCTACATACATAGAGGTGCAGATTGTGCAGGTTCAGGTGCATAACCATGCCCTGCTGCTATGACAGAACAGTCTCCCAAAATGTTAGCCTGATGCTCCTGCCCAGACATTCGGGGTAGCACACACTCCTGGCACATTCCGGAGCCACTAAGATGACTAGGGCCCAGTCTTTCCTGACCTTCTTCAGAACTCAGGCTGGAGAGGCAGATAAAGAAAGGTGTACAGGAGTCCTGTGCTATAGTCTATCCAGAATGCAATCAAAGAGACAGCCTTCTTGGAAACTCCAGCAAGCAAAAGTTTTGACACAAGACATTCTTGGCAGTGGAAAAAGAGCTAACCAGAGTTCTCCTCTTTGCTGGAAGATGCCCAGTGCCACCTTTAGGTTTAATCGCATTTGGTTATCCCCCCAGGCACCACCAAATGAGTTCATCTTCAGTGACGTTTAAAGATTCCACTAGGGAAATGCCCTGATGCTGTAGCCAGCACAAAAGACAAAGTGCCTTTTGGCCAGGACCAAAGATAACATCACGCCTGCTTGTTGCAGTACCACATGGTGTGGTGCTATTTGCGAGAGTCTGAACCAGTCGTCCTTTGATGGATGGTAGGAAGGCTTTCAGAGCCTGGTTAAATAACCAGATTTTTTGCATTCTCCTCCGTAGCCTAGAAGGAATACGACAAGTTCTTCAGGTGCTACCTGGCATAGTTGACGGGTAGGATGAAGGAGGCCAAGAGGTCAGAAGCCTCAGAGCTACTCTTACAGAGACCGAGGAATAAGGCGGAAACATCGGGATCATAGCACAAATGTATTGGACACAGTGTGCTGGAGGGAAGGATTGCTCTGCAAAGGTGTCAGTTGTGACATTGGCACATTGGTAGTGTACCCCAATGATGTCAGTAGGTACAATTTTGTGTGGAGATGACCTATTACTGATTGTGGCAAGCCTATCTTCTAAAGCATGTTGTTGTGGCAGGGGAGAACTTGAATCTCTAACCATCGATGGTGTGCTGCGACCACGGCCATCACTTTTGTGAACATGTGAGGGGCACTGGTGAGGCTGAAGGGGAGCAAGACAAACTGAAAATGCTCCTGGCCCACCTTGAACGACAAGTAGCATCTGTTGAATTGCAGGACGGGTACATTAAAGTAAGCATCCTGTAGGTCCAAAGCCACCATCCAGCGTCTGTATCCTGGGCAGGCAGAACCTAGGACCAAATAAGCATCCTAAATTTGTAAGATGGCTTTCAGAGGATAGAGATCTAAAATGGGACAAAAGTCTCCATCCTTTTTCAGCATGAAGAAATTACGGGAGCATTACCGAGTTCCTAATTCTATGGTTGGTACCCTCTCTATGGCTCCTTTGACCAAAGGAGCCTGCGCTTCTTGGAGCAAGATGGAAAGGTGCTCTGTTGTTATTTGCTCTTATGTAGGCAGAAGGTGGGGTAGGGGAGTTGTGGGGGGTAGGCATAAGTGAGACTTAGTAACTTCTGTAAGGTTTAGAACTGTTAACTAAGATGATTCTATTAAAATGTAATGTCAGTTAATTAGAATCAGTGAAGAATCTAAACTATGAAAATTTGGTAAATATTGCGAAGGATTTATAAAACAGTAAAGTAACTAGAACTCTGCACCGACAACTCCATATGGGTAAATAACGTGAAGGTTTTTTGTCTGGCTGGTATAAATGTGACATCGCTATCAATTTCTTGCTAGTGCATAACTGTCAATCGATAAATTGCAGATGTTTTGATGTAATAGATTTTTAAAACAAATGGTTGTTCCTGTGTCCGGGGGCACAATGAGCAAAACATTATATTATAGACTGGAATAGGACCCAGTGTACTTCCCAGTAAGTGAGATTAATTCAAACATTCAGCTCATCAATTTTCTGTTTTTCTCAGTGATTACAACTGTGGTTGTTACTGCGGTCTCCAGCTTGTAGGCAGTTGTTGAGGTTGTTTTCAAAGCTCTGATGTCAGCTTTTGCATCTGTTCTGGTTCCTGCTTTTGTGCCAGCAGTGATTGGTGTTACTATTGGCCCTTTAGAGGCCAATACCATTGTCCCTACCTTACTGGCAGGTGCGCTTGTCCATGTGATGGTTGCACCTGTGGTCACTGCTGGGCCACTGCTTATTTCACTGCTGTTGTGACAGTTGCTCCTGTTGTTGTCCATGCTGCGATAGCAGATGTGTTTTCTAGTGCAGACCCTGCTGGATTTACATCTGTGGTCGATATTGTGGCCCAAGCTGTTGTAGCCATTGATGCTGTCTTTCCTGCTGTGGTGGCAGCTGTTGCCTTTGCTGTGGTTACAGCAGTGAATCCTTTTGTAAGGACAGAGGGTTTGCTATTGTGATCTCCTAGGTATGATTGTACAGGGGGGGATGCTGTTTTCACTGCTGTGGTCCTTGGTTTTCCTGTAACAACTGTTGCAGCTATTGTTGTTACTGCGGTGCTGGCTGTGGTCAAAGCTATTGGAGCTGCTGTGGTCCCTGCTGGAAGAAGCTCTGATTGATGATGCAGTGGCAGCTCTGGTTGATGTAATCCCCACTGTGGTTACAACTGTAGTCTCTGCCATTGTGTTTGCTGTGGGCCCTAATATCGTTTACAGTTATGGTCTATTTTTCTTGCAGCTGTTACTATTATGTCAAAAATGGTGGCTGGTGATGTAGCCAACACATCTTCTTGCTGTGTTCACAACTATGGTAACTGCTGTTGTCATTGCCCTGCAGGGTGATCGCTGCTATGATGCTTGCTGTTCTGGCAGCTATTGTTGTCCCTAGCTTGGGGCTGCTGCAGTGCCTGTTGCTGATAGTGCCCCTTCTGTAGTGGGAGTTGAGGTATTTGCTGTGGTTACAGCTATTGTGATGTGTTGTCACAGTTATGGTGGCAGATGTTGTCATTACTCTACTGACAGCTGTGGTTAGATGGAAGCTTTTGTATCTCCAGTCCTTGCAACTACTGTTGTAGCTGTTGCTACTGTGGTAGCAGATTTGGTTATAGCTGCTGTGGCTCGTCATGCTGCCCTTGTAGTCCCTGATATGGCTGCAGCTACCGTGGCTACTTGTGTTGCTGCTATGGTTAGCGTTCCAGTCACTGAAATTGTCTCTGCTGTAATGGCAGCTTTGGTCATTTCAGTGGTGCTGCTTTTATAACAACTATGGTCCTTGTTGAATTTGAATGTGTGGTCTCTGCTGTTAATACAGCTGCTGCTATTGTCCCAGCCATGGTGGAAGCTATGGGTCCTGATTTGGTTACATCAGTGGTCCCAATTGTGCTGACCGCTGCTGTTGTCCTAGCTATTGTAGCAGATATGGCTCTGCTGTGATTGCAGTTTCACTGCTGTTGCAGCTGCTGTGGTGCCCCAATGGTGTTGCTAAAGTAACCTCCTGCTATTTGTGAATGCCGACATTCCAGGGAGCCTCAGGGCAGAATGTGAGTCAGGAACGCTCCATAATGGATCACGGAGGGATTACATTATTAACCCCGTCACTGATACATACACAATGCAAAAATATATACCTGCTGAAAACAACACTTAAAATGGGTCTCTTATTTTTTTGCTACCAGGTGAGTTGCAGCAACAAGCAAAGCAGTTTTCATAATCTAAACCAGCATTGGCCTAGCCAATGGGTCTCACTTTTTGCAGCAGAATATCCTTGGTGCAACAACACCAACTGTTGCATGCCTAAACACTTATAAGGTCCCAAAGGCGAGACCTATTGGCTATGCCAATGCTTGTTGTTATTGGCTACTGTTACAAATTCTCTTACCGCAAATGTACGTAGGTTTGTGATATTTACTATCCGTCAGGTATTGAAGTGCTATATCGGATGGAGCTTTAATATAAACCATGAATTCAGACAACACTGATTTTATAAAATAATTGGTAAGCCTATTCTTTCAATGTCGTAAATGCGAGCATTTAGTAATTAACTTAGCGATTCTTGGTTTTGTCCGTTATTTAACTTAGCTATGTTTTTGTGCATTATTTAACTTAGAGACCCCTGGTTTTGTGAGTTAAAAGTGAGGATATTGTGTTTCCACCTCTTATAACTTAATAGTCCAAGTAAAATGGAAAATAAAATTCTCCAGATTTCTATATTTAATTCTCAATCGCATACACACCAAAACGTAGCCATGTACTACAATGATGCAATCGAAATTAGAAGTTCTTAGCAGAACGTAACATTTTGTGGACTAAAAAGCCAGGACTGGTTTACTTAATCGCACGATATGGGTATACCCGCCAGTTACGAAACTAAAGAGCGAGAGTCAGACAGATCCTTGGACAGTTAATAGAAAAGGGTGAACTTAGCGGCGCCGGTCTATGCGGAACCACATGGAAGAGAACGTGCAGCACATAGGGCAGGAAAAGGTGCTACACCAGGTATATATCGGCGACAGTCGGAAGGGAGCGCGTTAACTACTGTGCGCACAGAACGCAGCATCAGAAGTCAGGAGCGTCCTAAACTTTCTTCCTCAATAAAACACCTCACCTGCCCCCTATAGTAACATCAAAGAATTCTATAGGATTGTTCGAATTTGATGCCAGGACCGCCATTCTTGTGACTGTGACCCGGAAATAGAACGGTTTCAGACTGTACAGTGATTCACGGCATTAGCGATAAACATAGAAAAAAGATAGGAAGTGCACCGGTTTACGCTCCTGGTATTTATGACAATTAGCATGAGGCTACATTGTTGGCAGGTGCGGACAATTTTGAGCGGACAAGAATGTTGGTAAAACTAATGCCTTCCAGAGGAAAAAAACATGGCATTGCGAGTAATTAAAGCAGCAATGGCCGAGCGTCCGTGAAAGTGACACAGCCGCGCGGCCGCGAAAGTAATGGCAAGCTATGCGGAGGAAGAGATAAGAAAGGCAAAAGGCAGCTGTGAGCGTGCACGCAAGCTTGAGGCCAGCAAAAGCTTGTGGCTAGCACTTTGAAAACCCACTTACTAAATGTCTCGCAGAGCAACACATGTGCTGGCTCAGGCAAGACCTAAAAATGAGTTTCTTGTAAACTCTGCAGTACAAGACATGTTCTCAAACACATACCTTACACTAAAACCTTGAACTGGAGAACCTGTAGAAGAGAGGATGACGGACACCAAGGAGTAAAATAAGTATGCTGTTTCCATGAGATCCTTTTGGGGACTCTGCATAAAAGGGTTTAAATACGAGTTCTGTATACGGAGGTGTGATAAGTGCAACACAATAAGGTCACAATGGCAGCCCCCTTGCCAGGGGTGCCATGAAAAAGTGGAGAGGAGGAGGATGTAATTCGAACAGCCCAACAAAAGTATATTCACTATTTTCTGTCAAACGTAGAGGGCCATCTAAGAGAGACCCCCCCGCCCCCGGCTGTAGAAATGCTGACTTCTTCAACCACTCTCCTGTCAGAAGTAGATCCCAGTACGTCTACAGTCGAAAACAGAAGTGAATACCAATAGTAATCAATGTTAGGTTATGTTAATGGGTACTTGATATAGCTCAGGAGGGGCATCTCACCGCTGTAGCGAAAATCAAATGGAGTAGCAGCAATCAGTATAACCAAGTTTTAAGAGGTTTTTTTAAAACCTGTGATGTAGATGTATACACAAATCTACAGGGGGAGCCTATTCCAGTGGAAGGGGCCAGATAAGAAAAGATCCGGCTGCCATATTTCAATGTACGAATGTGGCGAGGACTTAAGAAAAGTTTATTCTTTGATCTTAAATTTGTGTCTGAGCAGTAAAAGATGAGTTTCTCTTGTAATTATTTGGGGCCTTTTCCGATCAGGGAATTGTGAGTCAGATAGACGAATTTGAACAATGCTCTTTTACTGATAAAGAGATAGTGGAGGGCTAGGAGTGAGGGGGTCAATGGTGCGTTTGGCGCAGTTCGTGTTTTAAACACCCTGCATCTTGGAGAGAAGAGATTTGTTGGATGCTAGTATATGAGTATTTCCATAATCAAGGCGGCTGATTATTAATGCTTGAGTAAGTCTTTCTTGAACTAAGAGGAAGCAAATGAAAAATTCTCCCAAGAATGTGCATAGCTCCGAAACACGACCCACATGTGGACATGATCTGGTCCTTCATCCAGGTGTATACCAACATTTCTATCTGTCTTGCTACGAAATTGCCCAGGCCAAGCTCATCAGACCACCGATCAGTATAGCTGAGCTTTGCCAAACAGAAGGATCTCGGTTTTGTCTCCGTTTAACTGAAGACAATTAAGGGACATCCATGTAGCAGTTTTTCTCATGCAGAAGAGGAATCTGCGTTTGACATTTTCAATGTCAGACCCAAAGGAGATGACTAGTTAGGTATCATCTGCATAGGAAAGTATCTCACACCCACAGGAATTGACTAGCTAGGCAGGGGGACCTACACAGATGTTAAAGAGCGTGGGGAATCCAGGAGGAGCCTTGAGGAATCCTGTTGCTCAGGGAGGGGGTGTTGGATTGGAAGGTGCCAATAGAAACCAGTTGAGTCCTGCAGTTGATAAATCATTCAAGATCAATCAAGATGGAATGTGAAACAGTATTAAATGCCGCCTACAGGTCGAAAAGAACCAGCATTGCTGGAATTCCTGCATCCAGAGTTAAATGAATGGAGTTTACTACTGCTAATAAGGTGGTTTCTGTACTATGGGAAGCTCAATAGTCCGACTGTGAGGCATCCAAAAGATGATGATACTTTAAATAGGAGAGCTGTTTGTTAACATCGGACTCCAGAACTTTGCCCATCAGAGGTAGAAGAGATATAGGGCGATAGTTATCTGACTCCTTTAGATCTGCATTGGGCGTTTTTAAGGTTGGATGTAACGTGCAGCTTTCAATTCGCAAGGAACAGCAGCTAGGGTCAGTGATCGTTACAGAGGGACTTAACAGTGGGCACGAGAAGTGTGGCTAGATTGGTTATTACATGAGGGGGACAAGGAGTGGAGGGAGAGCCTGATTTGATTTTAGCTAGCAGATCTAAAACCTGAGTTTGAGAGATAGGGTTGAAGCTTTCAAGCACTGACGAGGTTTCGTTGCGGGGAAAGTTTGTAGGGCATGAGTAGGCAGAAGATGTAGCAGAAGTGTGGAAATTCTGATAGATATTTTAAATTTTTGGTTCAAAATGGCTCACTTAAATATCGAATAGTGTCTGAGAGGCATGGATAGCTGAGGTGCAGGCACGGGGTTTGGTAAATTCATTTCCGACCTTGAAAAATTCCTTTGAGGATGTTCCTGCTTGATCAATCCTACAGATGGTAGATAGTCTGCGTGCTGCCTTAAAAACATTTTGTGACTGGCACCTAGTGCTAGTTTTTAGTTATTTTTATCGGTAGCTACTTTTGAGGCCCTCCATTTTTGTTCCAGTCTTTTGCAGCTAGTTTGGTCAAGATTCAGTTTGGCTGTGTGCCAGGGGGCGTTGGGTCTGCTGGTTTTAGAAACGTGTGGTTTGTAAGGTGCGACTAAGTCTTGTGCTTGGAAAAGAGATTCTTGAAACATAGCTAAGGCAGAATTATTGTCTTGTGAACTTTCTAGATCAGGAGCACAGAATACAGAGTCAAAGGATTCCAGTGTGACTGGCTTCCATGGTCTTGATCTCAGGCACTTATCCGTTTTAGGTTTTGAGAGAGTGACCCTGATAGGCACTGAAAGCTAATCACAAAATGGCCAGTACATGTTAAAGGTTCTGGGATGTCTGTGTGGAGGAACCTAGAATTAGAAAAAAATGAAGTCCAAAGTGTGGCCTGCATAATGTGTGAGTCCAGCACTATTAAGTGAAGATCTAGCATTTCAATAGTAGGAGGAACACATCCTGGTCGGTGGCAATTTCTGTGCGAGAGCTGAAGTCCCCTATCTTCAGAAAGTTCTGTGTGGATACTATTGAGGTACTAGTCGTCCAGCTAATTTATGACTACAATCTTTCTTGGATCAAATACTCAACAGAAATGGTGTAAGCTCATTTGCAATACTATAACAAAAATGTACAGTACAGCACGGGGGCTTTTAAAAAAAAATAACAAATTCGTACTTTACATAATCAAGCAGGCAAATGCCGATTTAATGCAATCTTTTGCCATGCTCCCCTTTCTTGCTTTTACAGGATGAATATATCAGATTTTATTAGATACTATAATACATGATTTTAGTAAAAGCCGTGCCCTGTGATGAGAAATCTTCGCAACCCCAGTTTTACCTGATAATTGGAAGGAGATGAACATGGCTATCTCTACCCTCCTTGTAAGCTCTGATTTATGTCACGTTCAGTATTTCTTTCAATACTGATTATATTAAACCTATGAAAGGCAGCATAAAATAGTCACAGACTATAGATATGTATGCATCAGGTGACAATGCTGTGGAAAAGTTGATGCATATCATAGTAGAATGCCCAAATGTACAACCTTTCTGGGAGACAATTTGAGATAGAAAGGAGGAACCTTAGGCTTTGATTTGAATAACAAAGGAGGAGTTGCAATCGTAGGGAGGCGGCAAGATTATGGCAATGCTAGGGCGATTGCGAATTTAGTCTTTTTTGGATCATAGATGGTCAAAAATAGAGTTCTACTGACTTCCCGCTCCAAACGTCTCAAAATGAATATAAAAATGAAGAAAATCATGGACGTGGAAGAGGCGTATCATTTAAGAAAATAGTAATCCTTGAGATGTAATTGTATAACGGATGGTCTGAAGACTGGATTAAAATTCAGCAACAGATCGGAACCCTATAAAAAGCATTGTAATTACATTTTTTAGCAAGAAATAGATGGAATTGATAAGTTAATTTATTTGGTGTTTTCCTTTGTCTTTTTCTCTTTACCTTGTTTGTACTGAAAAAGATTTTCACTTAAACCAACCCAAAATAAAAATAAATAAAAAGCAATGTCATTTGGTTACAAAAAACACAAGATAACAATGACAGATTGTTTTTTTTTGCACATAATGTCATAGTTTGAAACTATGAAGCAGTAGGCTTACAATCCAGCATTTGAGTATGTGATTATTTTGACCCCTGGATGGTGATGACAAACAAAATTGAAAAAGGACATACCATAAACATTTATGCCACTACATTTAGAGCAAGCAGATCTGATCTTGAAAAACCATCTCAGAAACACATCTGGAATTGTTCAAAACATTTGTTACAAGGTAATTCCATAAGAGCAGTGCTAACTGATTAAAAAGATTTTCAACATAAACAAAGTTTGGATTCTGATTTATAGAGAGAGAGCAATAGTGAAAATGGACATACGCTTCAAGGTGACTATAGAAATAATGAAACAAAGGTTTCCTCAAACAATACACATACACACATCATCGGTACTTAAAATGTTACAAACCGTAAATCTATTCTACAGTTATCTAAACGAAATCAAGCTTTGATTTGCTTTAATATTTAGTTGAAGATGTTAGCATGATCAAATACAACCGTGAAACTTCAATTACTTATGTAGCTTTTGATTATTACAATTATGTTTGCAAGAACAAAACCTACATGACAATTTTAACGACATACCTATCCTAAGCAAAAGGAGCACGTTCAGTGACAATGAGGTGTAGCCAAAACAAAAGTGAAAAAAAAAAAGTGAAAAGGAAAGTATTTGTTCCATCACTGATTTACTTTGTAACCATTTATCCATGGGGCTTTATCAATGTAAAGGATGGGTGTACAGATTTGTTAACTATTTTCTAGAACTTATTGAGAGTCAACAAGCAATAATTAATTTGACATTTGAATTGTCAATAATAATATTTATCATATTAATTGTTTCATAGGGAATCATTGCCCTTAAAAGCATTACAAGATGAAGCTAAAAAAAGTTATAATCAATATCAAATGTGGTACCACTATCTTCTGCACAATTTAAACGTTTAAAAATAAGCCAAATCCATTACAATCAGAGTAGAGAAGAGAGTGGGCCAACAATAAAACTAGGTCATTCATAAACCAAAAAGCTTCTCATCGCCATGCCTTTGATTCTCTCCCTTGGCACCCACAGATCCTACAACCGGTTCCTTACCTTGCACGCTTCGGTGAGGATGAGCTTGGAATCTTTCACCAAACACTGGAGAGGTACTGTCACATCGATCACCTTCACTTTTTCATTTCTTTTACTCTTGTCAGTCACAAACTTGCCATACCAGGCATTTAAAATGATTAGACCTGCATTATAAATATAAAATTGAATACTTAATAATCAGGAATAAGAAGTAGAATGTCTTTTTAATTTTGAAATGATGGAAAGATTGACTACAATGGCTCAAATATAGTCAAGAATTCCCACATCAGGGTGCAAAAATGAAAATTAATCATATCGAACAATAAGTTTCTCCTTCACCCAAAAGCAATGGTTCTAAAGAAAACCAAGTGTTTTTAAAATCAAAATCAAGACTCATCCATTCTTATTCTCTTGGCTTTACTTGGGGGATCATTGTGGCCCATTAAAAGCCATATTTCCTCATCATCCATAAGGACATTAGCACATTCCACAACAAGAACAACATAGAGAAAAGGAGGCAGCATACAAAGAAGATATCTGCCCCAGACATTTGAGAAAACAATGCGAAGGAACTAGACAAGCTAAACAAGAGAACAAACTGTCACAGAGCAGTTCTTTAGAACATGTGGAGGAGAACTCTAACTATGTTGTGCCATTACCCAAAAGGAATTGCATTTGAAGTACTCTCAGTCTAAAATAAGATATACGGGGCCGATTCACAGAACTAATCTGAGACAAAATCCTAACCTTAGTAATTTTGGTATTCACAGAAGGCATTTAGTAGTAGTAAAGTTAGTATTTTGTCTTAAGTTAGTGTTTTGTCTTAAGTCAGGGTTTTGTCTTAAGTCAGGGTTTTGTCTTAAGTCAGGATTTTGTCTTAAGTCAGGATTTTGTCTTAAATTTGTATTTTGCCTTAAGTTAGTATTTTGTCTTAAGTTAGTATTTTGTCCTACTAACTTAAGACAAAATACTAACTTAAGACAACATACTAACTTTACTCCTACTAAATGCCTTCTGTGAAGTACATTTAGGATTTTGTCTCAGATTAGTTCTGTGAATCGGCCCCTACGTGCCTGAAACACAAAGGGCACAGAGAATCTACAAATACTTTTATCCAAAACCATGCACAGCTTTCTAAGACAGTAAGGATTCAAATGAAACGGAGGAGATAGTGGGGCACTTCGTAATGCGCTACTGAACTCAGAGGGTTACAGAGTGCTTTTCATGCCTGAAAAGTTTAGTAAAAACACTAAGACAAGATTCTCTGCATCTCTGTCATACATTATAGATGCAGCCCCTTGGGGTAAATAATTTTATACACTGACACTTCTAAACTGACACTGATTTGTACAAATAAACCCTTTAGGAATGTATTGATTTAGTAGACTTTACACACAGGTTGAAACATAGGGGTTTTCTCCATGAGACAAAGATCTAATAGGTCTCAACATTTCAGCACTGTACCATGTACTTGCCAATACCTCTTTATCTAGACAAGTAAGCAAAATATATGGAGTGATATTATAATGAAGGAATGGCTCTCTTATTAAATAGACAAGAGCAGTGAGCACAACCTAGCAAGTAACCAAAGATAACATAACATATTACTAACAGTTATATAATTGTCTACTATTAAATCCCTTATACAGAAGGGGAAGAGGAAACTAGTTTTTAAAGTCTCAGCAACAGATCCAGTAATTTAACTGAGTCTGTACTCTATGCCTTCACATCCACCTGGAAATGTTGGCATGGCAGTAACACAGGGCTGAAAGACCTCCATGCATTAACAGACACAATTATGAGTGGCATGACTACTGATACTGCTGGTCATGCTTCCAGAAGATGAAATGCAGTGTCAGTTTAGGCTAGCAAAGTACCCTACACCATTAGTAGAAATGTCTGTGCAGGAGAAAGAAGGTAACCCCACAGAACAATCTTCCAGCTCCCACATGATCAACAGTATTCAATGTCCTTAAAATGGAGTCAATGTTAAATTCTGGCTTCTTCGGGAGTAGCTAATGAGCACTTAACTAAAATTGTATGGGTACACTGAATCAGAGCGGAAAACCCAGACCAGTGGAGACTAACTTCTCAGGCTCAGAAAGGCAAAGTGTAGGTCATAAATTAATTCATATCAGATGTGGGCTGAATGAGATGAACAAGCATGACTAATATATTGTCTCTAGAGAACAATGTATTTTTAGTAGGACACAGAATAATTATGCAACAAAGGGATGGGCACCTTTTACATTTGTCATCAACTTTATCTATGAAAAGTAAAAGTAAATGACTGACGCCTCCCACAAAAGGAAATTATCTCCATGGATGCTTGCAATCAGGCTGCCTAAGGCACTATGGAGTACTTCCTTAAATCTGGGTAATACTAAAATGTTTGTATACCCACAAAGATGCCTTTATTGTAGTTCTACACACCCTGGAATCCCTTGACAGTCAATGGCAATCTTAGTTTTCACTTTCCTAAAGTGGTGGATAAGAACATTTTAAAAAGCAGTGCAGAATAGTAGGTTGGACTTCTTAGCATGACAATAAATGTTATCAAAGGACTATTGAGAACCCTCTTAGGGAAAGGGGTTGCCACCATTTGTTTGTGTGGCCAACCCCTAGTCTTCTGGAGATACATTGATTTTTAGAGAACATGTTTGTCTCGAAAGACTTATTTTTTACTATCAAAAACAAATAATAAATGTGTCAAATAAACACACCCCAGGTGCAGGCTCCACCATAAAGGGACGTATAAGGAGAAGGCATGCACATATCAAGAGAATTCCATTCTTGGCTGTGCACTATGAGCTGTAGGAATGTTGTATGTGTGAAGGTGTGTTTGGATTGCTGTAAAAGGTAGTTGGAAAGAACTTAGAGAATGGGCCATCTTCCTTCTCATGGTGGGACATTGAATACTATAAGTAGTCTTAAATATGTTTAAAGCCACTTCTAGAACATCAATTACAATATAGAAAAGCATACTAAATTACACAGTGAATGGTCTCATATTCAAACACAACCATCCTCGAAAAGACCAGCTGGTTCCTCTAGTATCTGGCAATATAACTACAATGAACTAAATATAATGTTTGTCATGAGTGCTTGAATATAATCTAATTGTTGATGTTACCCATTTTGGATTCTTCAGCTTCAATTATTCTTTTAACAGACTCTTGCATCAACCGGACCTGCAAAGGAATACAAACAAATCCATTGGTAAATGTAGTTAACATCTTCGACAATTATTTCACAGAAGTATGGCAACTCAAATTGTTCCACCCTTTTTTCCACAGGGATCACTATTACCAACGTGCCAATGCAGATAATATAATTTAAGAAATCAAGCCTCGCAAATCCAACTTTATTTTTCCACCAAATATTAATTGTGTGCTGATAATGATGAAATGCCCGGCCAAGTTTTTTACTAACACATGCCATACGCAGTACATTTTTCCAAAATACAAATAACTGCATCTACAATTTACAAACCCATTCTTATCTTACGAACTGCTCACATCGCTCTAAGATTTTCCTTTAAGTTCCTAACCTCAATCAACTTCTCTCACTTGCATTGGTGAGAGAGCGCCATGTTACTTTGAAAAATTTGTAGGGGTGCATTATAATCACGAGTAGTCAGCACCCACATATTTAGAGGATTTTACTAATGTAGTTTAGAAATGTAACATTAGGCCGGGAATCAGTGCAATATGTAGTGATGTGTTAATTAATCATAGACTAATGTAGGGCCTTAATCAAAATGTAATGTTGCATAACGTAGAAATGTAATCATATGCGAAATGTCGCATTAGCAATGATGTGCCTTAATGAATTAATACATGTGCTTATAAATGAGTGGATCAACATAGGCTTTTAATATGAAAATATATTGCTTGCTTTGAAAACAGAATTAATGTTTTACAGTGATGAAATGTAATGGTTTGTTATATTAGAAATGCATTTAAACGTGCAAGGGCTTGGGAATGTTGAAGTCAGTAGAGGCCTAACTGTAATTTCTTTGGTTAGCCTTAGTCGAAAAGAATGATTTTCTCCTTCTTGGGAAAGGCTGTCCTCAGCGAATATTAAATTGTAACTTCGAGTGTTTGCAAGGATGTTCACATATATTCTAGCTTGCAGGTGAAAGGCCACAAGGCTCGTTAGGTAGAAGGGTCCATTGTTTAGAAATTAGGATAGTAGGTGCGAGTGCAGAGACGCTGCCAAGGAATTTGGGAGTACAACATTCAGCGAAGAAGGTGCCTGGGACCCAAGGATACACCAACGGACGCTTGATGGAGAGGTGCCTTACTGAAAAAATCAGAAGATCTGTACCTGCCATAGGGGCGTACCTCTGGGCGTGTCGACTGTTTTTAGGATTTTGTATTAGGGACAGCACCCGAAGGTGGAGAGGCAGTCCGGAGCAGAGAGCAGACTAGGAGTTAGAAAGTGGGCTTGGGAAGGCAAGATGTAGGTAGTTTGTGAACTTAAGGCAGAGTAAGGTGTAGGAAGGAGCATCTTAGAACAAGCTCAGTAACTGAGGCTACCTATTAGAAAGTGATTGTACTTCTTAGGAAGTCTTCACAGCTGACCCCTTTATTTTTGTTGGGTAAATCGTAAAGTAGGGATGTCACCTTAGAGTGAGTGTAGAGATAATCTAACCAAATTATTTTCCTTTTTGTAAATGCAGTCCAGACTTTCTGCATTGTCGGTAATGGTATGTCTAATGCTTCTCGAACTAACTTTGGTTTTTATTCTGAGCCGGTTGAGACTCTTGCGTAGAATTACGTTTGTATTAGTGCCAGTCTATTTCCTGAAATCTCTTGCTGAGATGTCTGTATGTTCAATTATTTTTGGCTTTGTAATAAATCTTCAAAATTTCAGTTCGTAGTCAGTGGTCCTTTGAGTCTAATTCGGATTTGGATTGTAAAATTGTTAAAAGTTATGATTGCAAAAATCTACCCTCTACGCTTCTAAGACAGGGAAAAAGATCCAGTTGACCTGACCTGGGATTCTAGAGATTGGTAAGAAAAATCTAGATGAGAATCCCAGCTTCCCCAGTGGCCTTTGACCTATTTATGTATAATGAAGATCATTTGATACAAGATCCTGGATATAATCGAAGACAACTATATCAAAGAGAGGGACCAGGAGTGCTTCAATGTCCAGCATACATGCTCCTATCTGGAACGTGGGAGAAAAGGATATGTAGTTCCTTGTGAAAACTAGTATAGAACTAAGTTACAAGTCAGTGTCGTCCTGGGGAGTCAGCAGGGAGCGCAACTCTACAGGAGCAAGTACCCTCACACACCCAGATGGGTGTCTTGCTTCCTCATTGGGCGACCTCAACGTCGAGCCGGCTCTGCAATGTCCAACAGGCTCCCACAAGGGGGGGCACGTTGCCAGAGATCTTTTTGTTGCGCCGTTTGTGAAGCTTGGGTGTGATTCTATAGGTGTAGGTTGGTGTGTGTGTGTGTGTGTGTGTGTATGAGGGAAGTGCAAGTTAAAAATAGATAAAGTAGTCCTGTAAAAATGTTGTAATAAGAGAGTCAACTTGCTTAATTTAAAAATATGGTCGCTATCATAAGAAATCATGGTCTATGATAGCTGGTGGGTCAACATGTTTCATGCCCTAACCAGTCAAAAGATCTGGTAGAAATTCGCCAGACCCTATATTTCTTAATTCGCACAGTGGTTGGAATCTTATGCAGGAATTTATAACAGATAACCAATCACAGGGTATCTATCTAGGTCTGTATAGATTCCTTTGAGAGCAATTCTAAAAACTGACCCATTTGGGGTAGCGGTAGTGCTTCCACGAGTGACAGCGGAGTCACACGGAGGAAGCTGAGCCCGGGTAGGTCTCCTGCATACCTTAGTACCAGACACCCACCCAGACACACACCCACCCAGACACACCCACCCAGACACACCCACCCAGACAGACACACCCAGACACACACACACACACACACACACACACACACACACACACACACACACACACACACACACACACACACACACACACACACACACACACACAGACACCCAGACACAGACACACACCCAGACACAGACACACAGACAGACACACACACACACACACACACCCAGACACACACACACCCAGACACACACACACCCAGACACACAAACACACACACACACACCCACCCACCCACCCACCCACACACCCACACACCCACACCCACACACCCACACAGTGCGGCTCTGCTTTCACCCGTGGTAGCACTACTACTAACCAAATGGGCCGGTTTTAGAATTGATTAGGAAATATAGGTCCCGACTAACTGCAACCAGATCTTTTGACTGATTAGGGCATGAAACATGTTGACCAACCTGCGAGAAGATCTCTGGCAAAGAGTCCCCTTCTGGGTGCCCGTTGGGCATTGCAGCGCTGACCCGAAGTGGATCACTCCCAATGATGAAGCATGACACCCATCAGAATTATAAGTAATAGATTAAATTACTTCATAGACATCTGCATAAAGTGCTTACATTTCTACACAGCCTTATTAACATAATGATGCAGCATGAGGGCCGATATCCATTGCTTTGGTGGGTCCCACTTGTGTTCACATTCGCACTCTTCAGAAGTAAGTATTCAGCAGCGCAGGCCACAGGGTTATTTTGATCAATTGTACTCTTGTGGCTTTTAGTTGACAACAATTAAAATCTGATTTTGGAGGAGGGAGAGCAGGACCACCGATAAATTGATACTGTACCTGAACAAGTGGTACGGCACATGTTCCACAGTATTTATAATAAAGCTTTGTAATGATAATGTTAGCAGCCAAACTTAACTGTATTATAGTAATTTAAAGAATTAATCATTTTCTCAGTACAACAACTATTATCAGATTGGTGGATCCCATGAGAATCCTGTATACTCTAGCTTTGTCCCAAGTTATCAAAATGTTTAAACATTAATATTTTAAATAAAAGAGTTTACAGTCTTCCCAAGTAGGTTTTGCTAGCAAGCAGTCTACTGACAGATCCAAAAGCCCAAAGTAATAATATATTATATTATTTTATTATATGCCAAGGGACCATTGCTTTCCTGGGGATTGTAACTGTAAAATTGCATTTATATAGCACTTACCACCCCTGACGAGGCGTCAGAGTGCTTTTTCTTAAGTAGCACGCTACTCCGGAACCCATAAAGGATTCGTAGTGAATTAGTGGAGTGAAATAGGGATAGTAACCATTAGCACAGATGTTCTTGTTTCAAACATTGCATGAACTATTGCTGTCTATCGTGCCAGTTTTCCCTGAGCCATGTATTTCTCGTGTTATATATGTTCCTCATGTGTAAAAGAATACAAACAAATTAAAGAAGTCATATCTTTTTTTAGAAGAACGACTGTTACAACTTATAGAAATATTTTTCTGTCATAACTGTCATGACATCTTTGAGCACTACCTGTTACAAAGGAGAGTACATATGGTGCTATTGTAATGCTTCAATCCCATGCAATAAACTCTCGTCCTGTTCTCAAAATTATTTTTTGCTTGTTTGACCATAGAGATTCGATAGGATCAAGCACATTTATAAATTAACTTGATTGTCTTTAAGCATAGGTCTACCCACATTTCCTAGGAACAGAATAGACTATTGCTTGAAATAAGAGATTTTGTGTTGTGATGCAAGGGAGTTTGGACATTTAAAAGGAATTTAAGAGTACATCCACACCTTCTATGCACATTGTTTACCATGGACAAGAGGGTGTAAACAAGTTCTTTTAATATTTAGTTTATAGTTGCACTTTTGTATTAAGCAAAAGCACTTGAAGTTAGCACTAGTTTCCACTTGGAGCGAGTAGATGGCTCTTTTTGTCGCCATTCTGACATGAACTCTTAATGCTCAAGTCTTAGGCCAGCTAAAGTCCAACATTTTCTTCTAAACAACTCGGACAGTCTGCCTCTGCTAATCTCGAAGTAGCGCCCTTCGTAATAGCCAAGACAGGCGCTGGCTACAGCACTGAACCATAGGATCCATAGTCCACAGGGAACTAGCTCACTCAATCAGACAGGAAGGGGCTGGTGTGATGTTTTCCACTACATTGTATCTTTGACTGTCTAAAGACAGGGTATCATACAGAAAGGCACCAGGTTTTTGACTAGCTTTAGTGGGGCATGTTCAATGAAGCCTGTTGAGAGAAGGAGGTCCGTAATCTGATATGTTTTCTTTGTTTGCTCTTGTTCCGTACAGTATGACTTCAATTCATATCATTTAAGTTGTAACCAGATACGAGCCATCCAAATTTTATTATTCTTTAAGCAATTGATGAGATTAGCACTGTTTAGTTGATATTCACCAATATTAATCGTAACCGGAATTTCATCTGCTGAGGAGTGATACCGCCGACGATGTTTAGCCATTCGGACTAATATAGGTTGGATGAAGAGACTGAAGGTGCTTGGGGACCGTGGAGTTCGCCAAGGTACAAATAAATTCAGCGGATTAAATAAAAGTAGTAAAAGAAGCAGATTTAACTATTTGCCTCATTTGGTTCAAAATGAAAATCAGTTAAGAAAAACAGCGCTTTCACATGCCGCCACATGCACAAATAGCGAGTGAATGACCTTAACAAATGTGAAGACGCAACTCACATTAATGGTCTCCAGGGGACTGCCCAGTACCTTAATCAAGGTGTTTGTGGTGATAGTGCCATGGCACAGCTGCAGTGCATTTTGTTCAGGAAGCTAGAAATGACCAAGGTGTGCCTAGAGTCGACAGGTGGCAAGCCTCTCCAGGAGGTACTCGCTGAAGGGAAACCAGAGGGAGAGGATGTGGTTCAGCGGTCAGAGCTGCTGACTAGGGAGGTGGGACCAGTGTTCAAGCCTCGGATCAGCATTCTGTAATTATTAGAAAATAACGTAATCTCCCTCCCGGGATCTAAGCAATTTAAATTAGAAATAAATAAATAAACAGCAATCTTGGAGGGGTGTCAAGCAGTGTTCGGGTGGGTGGGTGACCAGAGACAAATAAAAAATAAAAACCACGGTTAGGACGGGAAAGCAGTGAAGCACTTGAAACAAATTGTGCGGAGTATCGGAGTAATTCAAAGTAAACAAGTAAACCACGAAGTAACTCCGGAGGGGGGAAGTGCATGAACAGATGCCCATGGAACGCATCTGATGACTGATGAGCAGGAAACCAGAAATGCAAAGGCCGATTCTATTAGGTAGGAAGCGTCAGCCATTGCTGAAGCTGGCGTTGTTGGAGTGCTGTGTAATAAAGTAAATAGTCCTCAGAACTGCTAATGAAAGCTCCTGAGTAAGGACACATGTCACAGGGCCAATCATCATGGGAGGTAACAGTAGACGACAGGGGGTACTAAGGAAGGACTAATAAGCCTATTAACAAACCAAAAGCCAACATTTACAATGATACAAGCTAATGAAAAATATGGGCGGAGAGTAGGTGGAGCTTCAAGTCTATACCTGATACAGCATGTCTCGAAGCCCGGCCTAGGCGAGACCTAAAGAGGCAGCCTATTTTAGAGAACGGTGGTCAGTTGGCCGGTCTGAGGTTAAACAACAATTCGATTCTTTCAGGCTTTAGGCCTGTGGCCGGATTTCAGGTCAGATGTGATTAAAAGAATACTAGCCATTTTCCCCAGCGTCCTAGTCAGAGGAACTTGCTGATATCCACAGACAAAGATCTAATTTCTTGCTGAAGTCCTGCAATCAGTTAGTCTGTTACCACTGCTGGTGTCTCATCCGTGCATGGTCATACCCTGTATGAGGTGACATCCAGCATACGTGGCTCTTATTTCATCAGAGTGGAAGGTTGTCATCTGTCACCTTTCACTGACTCCAATACATGAGAGGGAGCCATGGATTTTGAGCATGAATAATGTCTGTCCAGTGATGGTGGGTGCTGCGATATGCAACGGTGTTTGGCTGATTATTGCCTCCCAGTAACCCTCATAATGTAATTAGTTATTGAGATGGCGGCCGTCTACACCTTAAAGATATCAATATAGTGCCGGGCATGCAAATTCTGCCCTGCCCCCTCCAATGCCACCCATGTTATGATGGTGGAGCAAGTATCTCCAATGGTGTTATCTATTTCTCAAAATCAATATAGGTACCCTAAACATATCATCCTCTCTACAGCTCCATGTGGGCAGCCCCGGAAAAGCGGCGGCCATCTTCATCTTACTCTTCCTGCACACCCATGCCCCAAAATAAGTTCAAGTTCAGGAATTTGTATAGCGCACTACTCACCCAGAGGGTCTCAAGGCGCTTGGGGGAGGGTGTGCATTATTTATCGAATAGCCAGTTTTTAAGTTGCTTTCTGAAGGAAATGTGGTTCTGTGTAAGGCGGAGGTGAGTGGGGAGAGAATTCCAGGTCTTGGCCGCTAAGTAGGAGAAGGATCTTCCTCCCATGGTGGATCTGTGGATGCGCGGAATTGCGGCGAGGGCTTGATTGGAGGATCGTAATTGGCGGATCGTAAATACAATTGTGAGCTATAATACATTACGTTGGGGCTTGGCAGCGTTGTCTGGCAGTGGAAATTGCTTCAAGGTGAACGGATCTGGATCACCTGGTTCACCTTATCAACACTACGGGGAGATTACGATAGTGAAGTCACCTGTATGCTCAACCTATGTAGCTACTCATTAGGTCGAGCTCTCTCGACCTATTGTGATTGAGTTGCTCCTCAAGGGAGATAGATTGGTGCACGAGCGCCGATTGCACATCGTGCACGAGTGCCGATTGCACATCGTGGACGCGCGCGCACCCCCCCCCCCAGCCGTGCACATCTTTTGCTCCACATTCACAGCGGCAGCCTCTCACAATCACGCACGCACACAGCCACACGGAAGCACACGCGCGTGCACACACGCTGACACACACACACACACACACACACACACATACACATTCTCCCCCCCTCTCTGCCCCCCCACCCACTCACCTGGCTCTTTCCGCGTGTCCCTCTTCCTCTGCAGCGGGTCAGTGTAGGCAGCAGGCAGCCTCGGAGGTCTGCGTGTCTTCTCCGGCGATCCGATGTGCACGCTCATGGCGACGTGCGCTCCCGCTGCGCTGTTTCGCGCCCAGCGATCCTCAGCGTGATGACCTTGGGCAGCAAGTGCTCCTCAACCTGTCGCTCAGTAGGAAGGCAGCCCGCGGGCTCGCCGACTAACAAGTGATGTCTGGCTTGTGAGGGCAGAGGCCAGCCACCACGCTTGGGCCTTCCTCCTCCACGCCAAGGTGACGTCTTTTTGTGTGCCCTGCGGACTAACAACGTCCAGTAACCCCACACTTCCTGTCTCTCCTGCTTTGTTTCAGAGACCAACGTCTGCGAGCTGAACCCCCAGATCTGCGGCCCGGGCCGGTGCGTGCCCCGCCAGGGGAGCTACACCTGCGTCTGCAACAACGGATTTTGGCTCAGCACCCAGGGCACCCACTGCATCGGTAAGGTGGACATTTTCTCTGGGCTTTGTTGCAGGCCTGTGCCAGCGCCTCCCTTCCACCCAACACGCTATTTAGAGGATAATTACAGAGCTATATTTGAGCACCTCCCGTGAAGAAACATAAACTTGCAAGCGAATTTCCGATGGCAAGAGTAGGGTTCGCTCAGTTGGTAGGCTAGCAGGGCTGGGAAAGAGTCACTGGTATGCTAAACAGTTCAGCGTGTTCCTTCCCAGGCCTTGCAGCCTTTCACAACAATGCGACCTCTCACTCAGGTCCCGTATTTCTCTAGAATGCCGGCCACGCCTGGCAGGGACTTCGCGTTTCTCCGCGAATTTGAATTTATATGGGAGATTAACCATGCGGGCATCTGAACGGGAATCGGAGGCTTTGTTTTCTGGAAACACTGTGCTGACGGTGTGGCTGTGTGAGGGGTTATTTGGTGGAAGGAAGGACGAGATGGGTGAAAAAGTCAAAGATAAATATTCAAAGCAAACATGATTTTTAGATAAATAAATAGATGAATGCATTTGCAGTTTTGAGCATCCAACAAAAATAAAGGGTGTCAACCTTTTATTATCCGCTAGTAACATTACCCAGGGTTCGGTTCCTGGGGAATCCCCTAACTTTTCTCTTCCCCTCGCGGGGTTTCGCTACTCGAGGTAATCACCGAGGTGTCAGGGTGAAAGGGGGCTTCTACAGAGGGTCCATGATCAGGGAGTTGTCAGGATTATTAAGGAAACAGACCCATCCACCCCATGCCTCCATGCAACCTCTTTACTCAAGGCAATGGCTCAAAGACAGCAGAGTGAAGTAAACAGCTTCACCCGAAGTCTAACAACTCATAGGCACTGGAGGGAAGTGTGAGAAAACCAGGCCTGGAGCCTCAGCACTCCAGAAAATAAAGGCATGTGCCAGAGTCTCACTTTCCACGCATATCACTGGGCTGTTTGTGCAGCCACCGTCACAAATTAGGCACTCACCACAGGTACTAAATTGCCCATGCGTTTTGTGTCCGTCATTTGCAAGGACCCCCTATGAAAATGAATGAATGAATGATCCCCCATGAAAAGGAAAATTTGCAATTTGCTCACTGGATGCAACAGGGAAAGAAACAGTGTCGGACCTCCCTGTAGCGCAACCGGGCAGTGTCCCAGGGGCGGGTCTGATAGAATGGGGTTTCCCGTTTTTTTAGCAGTTTTGTTAGCCTGTTTTACGGCCAGGTGGGATGTTTATTTGATTTCCCTGATATTGCCACACTCAGGCACGGGCTACAGCAAACACAGGTGCATGCAATCTCGTATACCTTGCAAACTGCAATGGGGCGTGTTTTTTTTTTAAACTAGCCTGATTTACAAAGCTTTAGCTTTTTTAGATATCTGGTTCGCTAATAGGGGGGGGGGGCACTTTTATATTGTTGTGCAGGCCTATTTTTAGGTCGAGCTCTCTCGACCTATAGTGATTGAGTTGCTCCTCAAGGGAGATAGATTGGTGCACGAGCGCCGATTGCACATCATGCACGAGCGCCGATTGCACATCGTGCACGCTCACGGCGACGTGCGCTCCCGCTGCGCTGTTTCGCGCCCAGCGATCCTCAGCGTGACGACCTTGGGCAGCATGTGCAGGCATCGCCGCATCGATCAGCCAGTAGTACAGTACTACTGTGAGTCTGTGACTGTCTGGTAGCAAACAGCACCAGGCCCCCGCCTAATTGAACGAATCCGTTATTAAACCGAGGCTGAGCAAAGGCAGTGCAGCCAGTGTGTGTCCCCACCGGCCGGCCCACCACCATTAACGGTAAGACGCTAAGTAGAAAACAACTGACTTACTGTACTAGTACCTAAGCTAACTATTTCAATATTTTGATAAATATGCTGTGCCTAAACCAACGCTGTTTATTCTTTGTTAGCGTGGGATATATTGATGGCTCACAAATGTAAACTGGTGCTGCACAAGACCTTCAGCGTGTTGCTTCAAACTGGCTGCGTATAGAGAAGGGGAATTAGGGCACGGGACAAGCTGTAGGGAGGAGTCAGTTTTCTGTGCACTTTTTTGACCTGTCACTATAAGGACATTTACCTGTTATTGACGTGGCACATCCCATCGTAATCATAATGCTAACGAGAAAAGCGCCTATAGCGGCCAATGTGCCATGTTGGCAGAACTATGTGTAACGCCATATATATTGAGATTAGTATCGCCTGCGTTTTGTATTGGTCGTTTCTTACACGTGCATCCCATGTACAACTTTCTGCACATCTAGATGTTTGCAAGATGGGGAGAAAGTTGTACATGGGATGCATATGTAAGAAACGATTTTCTTGACGTTTACCGATGCAGATGACTCGTGGAACAGTGCTGGTATTACATTATTTCAGCTCTATGAGGGGCGCCTGTCGGCATGCTGTCATAATGACTTTCTTTGTTTCTCCATTGTAAGCCGGCTGCACTGCTACTAAAATATTACAGGAACCACGTATATCTTATTTGTTTCTGCTCTGTGTGTGTGCTTCTGTTCACTTCGACTGAGTTTTCAATAGACTTGTGCAAAAGGTTACAATAAACTGTGCGTGCCTTTTCTCTTGGTGACTTCTTCTCAGGTCTCAAACATTTTAAACAGCATTTTAAGGACATCTTCAGGAGCCTGCGATCGATTCCTTTTCGTAGCATGGGCGTGGCTGCCGGTAGAATCGAAATGTTGACTTGGGTTGTTTCTCAAAGAGGCCGGGACAGTATATGCATCCATGAACTGCTGGGCGCTATTTATTATTTTCATGTGTTATTTTCTTTCGTTACATCCAATGTAGCTCCTACAGACGTTTACCCTGGTTTTTTTTTGTTTTTTTTGGGGGGCGAGGGGGGGCATTAGGAGGAAGTGGAGAGGTTCAAGGCTTGCAGATATGTGTTGATCGTATTATTTGGGTACAAAGCCCAGGTACCGGCAGCACAGTTAAAATATTTTAGTGCATACCTATTCATTTTCATTTATGGTTTTATTTTAGATTTGTTTTTATTTATTCTCAAACCTTTTACTGTCTGTACACAAGATGCGTCACCTCCATGATCCTAAAATGTGCAGCCATACAGAAGTGGTTTAATAGCACATTGGTGTCTATTATTGAAGTAGAGGTGTTACAAGATAATAATATTCATCATCCTGATATGTGCACCCAATGCATCACCACCTACCTGAACTCCCATTGATTTTTTTCTTAGAACACTGTATTTTTATGATACGTTCTATAAGGACCATAGTACATTGTCTGCTGCTCTTCGGATAGTTAGGATGAAGGATGCATCTGCTACAGCCTCCTGCATGACTTGGACACAGCACATGCTCCTACAGATGTGTACCTCTTGTTATGTACTTTTTAGTGTGACAGTGTAAATTATGACACACTCTTCCCCGTTAACACACAATTGGTGGCTGCCAACCTTACATTCTAGCTAGGCAGGTTTGGGCTAATAGCCAACATTTGCTACAGCTCTCCCATCGGACCCGTCCATGCGTGGCCTTTCACCCTCGAGGTCCAAGTATGTCTGTCCCATTCCTTACACCGCCGCCCGCTACACCCTTCAACCCCTAGAAAAGCACATTCAACTTACTTTTTTAAAACAGTAAGTACCAGGGCCCTTGTTCTTTTGACTGCTCCTGGGTGTGTGCTTCTGATTCTGATCCTCACCCCTCTCCCTAAAGGTTAGCAAGAGCACGTCATTTTTAGGGAACAATATATCGCTTAGCAGTGCCAGTTCACAGAGGCATTTCGTGGCAGGCACCGATAGTCTGTCTGGAAACCACCAGATCACAAGCATCTGCAATGCAATTGGTTTCGCATTTACGCAAGTTTGAGCTATTGGCATTTTAAATGACAATGCCTTTTATTTATGTTTTGGTTTTAAAAACATAAATAAAGGGCATTGTCATTTACAATACCAATAGCTCAAAGTAGCGTAAATGCGACACCTATTGCATTGCAAATGCTTGTATTATTTCTTTCTAGCCCCATATGCCATTTTCTGCCTCATGACATCAGGGAGCAGCTCTATTATCACCTTCGCAGAGCTGTCTTAAAATGTGAGAGGCAATTCGATTTTGCTCAACCACAGGGAGAGCGGATTAGAAAAACTACAGAATATACAGAAATTGACTAGAAGGGTTTCTGCTTTAAAATACTCTGAGGTGTCTTGTTTGAGCATGTACTTCAATTGTAATGTAGGATAAAATGATAATAAAACACAATTTATGGAAGTTATATTTTTATTTTTTGTGCTGCAGGAGTAGCAATTGCATCGCTTCCTAAAATGCATATTTCTTTTCTGTACTTGAGGGGGGCAGTTGCACAATTCGTATTGGAGAATATTAAGAAGGTTCTTGTCATATCAAGTCAAATTTATATTGCTGTGACTTCGAATAATTTTTTATTCAGCTATTATAGTCAACCCCTTCGTGACAGGCAGCCCTTATTATTGAGCTAAATTGGGGTTTCGTCTAAAGCTCGTTCCCATCATCCTCTCAACTCAGGGACATGAGCAGCAATGAAATGAGCAGCTTTTTTGTCGGTCATTGTTAATGGGAGAAATAGAGTCTGCTTATGTGATACATTTTCACTCTGTTGTGGAGGATCCAGATGTATGTTTACAATCTGCTGTTTTTCACCCATGTATGGTCCAAAACACACTATGGGGCCTTTTTTAAACGTTTGTCAATGTGAAACAGTATTTTTTTACCAAATACAACTCGCTGGTGTTTTGTAGCCTTGTTTAAATGGTATAATTTTAAGTATGAATTAATACAGCCATTTTGTTTTTAGTCCAACATTTAGAGATTGTTGTCGATTTCCTAGTCACTCCTTAATGGTTGTCATATCTCTGACCTCTGGATCAGTTGCTGGGTCATTGTTGCCTTCTGTATTTGGAAAGACATTTTCATATTCATGTTAATCTGGAACTTACCATGCAGCCAGATTTTGACAACTTAGTTTATGCAAAATTAGAGCTCAGGTTCCTGAGGCTTTCCCATCTGTGATTACAGTATCAATATTTAGACACTTTTGTAAGGAAATTCTATGGAATTGAGTGAGTGCCTTTCTCTAAGTTATGTAAGTTTTTATTTTGAAAAATAGGAGAGAGATGTACATTTCCTTCCTTTGCTCTAATGCGCATTTGTGATTTTTTGAGATTGACAGTGTCCACAAAACCAGAGTAGTTGCTTGTCTACTGTCGAAATATTTTCAAAGTCTCTCTTTAGCCTAGCAAAGGGCACAGAGATGCCACTATAGCAGCAGATTGTGTGGTATACAAGTGCCAGTTAACATTCACAATAATTGGAGCACTGTAAGACCCATAGGATCGCTGAATTAGTGTCTAGTGGATGACTTGAACTTCTCTTGGGTGGGTTATGTGCTTGGTGGCATGAGTTTAGCTTGATAAACCAGATGCAAGAAGAATAATCAGTCCTGCCAATGGAGGGGTATGAAGGAGGGGTGGGTAATACCTCTGTGACAGTGTAGTCAGCAGAACCTGTCTAAATAGGGCTCATTCCATTTCAGGTAATTCTTGAACATTTGGCAAATTCGTTGTGTTCTCAATGTTTGATTAAGCATGTCATGAAGTGAATGACTAGTGGCTGGCCTCGTTCATATATATATTTTTTTTAATCAGAGTTCAGTGTAGTTGATCTGAGCAATTGTACTTGATTTCAAATTGTTGGTGCTAATGTATTAAGGTTTTGAAGATAATTGCCCTAGAAGGTCTTGTGCAGGTTGTACAATCGGTCAACATCATGGTAGTGGTTGAGTATATGTTAATTCAGTTAATGTATATGCTGGCCACTTGAGTCTGTATCTCTGAAACTGTTGTATGCTCAGTAATATTGCTGTAGTCTAGTCCCAAGAGGACCAGATATCGGTTAAGGTCTATGAAGGGAGCAGGATAAGTACGTTTTCAATAAGGCGAGTTAATAACGATTGATGGGAGCCATGTTCACTTTGCAGGCAGGATTAAATCAGCAACTTAGAGTAACAATTTTCTGATGTGAGTGCACTAGATCATGGACTGACCGTTTTTAGGTCTCGGCCTGCGTAGGCTGCACTTGCGCAGTCTCCCTGGTGAGACATTTTGTTTTACAGTATGGGGGGTTGAACCCGCCCCTCTTCTCTATTGGCTGGCTTCCTAAACCGAGGCCAGCCATTGGAGAAGAGGGGCGTCACTCCGTTCAAGCCCGGATTTGGGGGGGTGTTTTTTACGTTCTTTCTATTTTCTTTCTCTCCTCTTCCAATTGGCTGGAATTTTACATTCCAGCCAATGGGAAGAGGAGAGAATGAAAAACACGCCCCCCAGTCCTAAAATGTCGGGGCTTTTTCGGGAGCCATTTCTGCTGGAACGCCACCGGAAGAAGTAGAGAAGCTGCCGAGTCCTCCGGTGAGTGCTCGCTTTTCTTGCCTCTGTTCCCTGATTGTGTCCGTTTTCTGGCGTCTGCCCCCTCGTTGTTCTTGCTTTCCTGCCCCCTCGTTCTTTGTGCTTGCTCTCCTGCCCCCTCGTTCTTTGTGCTTGCTCTCCTGCCCCCTCGTTCTTTGTGCTTGCTCTCCTGCCCCCTCGTTCTTTGTGCTTGCTCTCCTGCCCCCTCGTTGGTTGTGCTTGCTCTCCTGCACCTCGTTCTTTGTGCTTGCTCTCCTGCCCCCTCGTTCGTTGTGCTTGCTCTCCTGCCCCCTGGCTGTGCTTGCTCTCCTGCCCCCTGTTTGTGCTTGCTCTCCTGCCCCCTGGTTGTGCTTGCTCTCCTGCCCCCTGGTTGTGCTTGCTTTCCTGCCCCCTGTTCCCTCGTTGTGATTGTTTTTTCAGGCCTCTGTTCCCTGTGTGTGTCTCTGTGTGTGTGTCTGTGTGTGTGTGACTCTGTGTGTCTCTGTGTGTGTGTGGCTCTGTGTGTGTGTGTGTGGCTCTGTGTGTGTGTGGCTCTGTGTGTGTGTGTGGCTCTGTGTGTGTGGCTCTGTGTGTGTGGGGCTCTGTGTGTGTGGGGCTCTGTGTGTGGGGCTCTGTGTGTGGGGCTCTGTGTGTGGGGCTCTGTGTGTGGGTGGCTCTGTGTGTGTGTGGGTGGCTCTGTGTGTGTGTGGGTGGCTCTGTGTGGGTGGCTCTGTGTGGGTGGCTCTATGTGAATGACTGTGTGGGTGGCTTTGTATGTGTGTGTGGGTGGCTTTGTGTGTGTGGCTCTGTGTAGGTGCAAATGCAATAGGTCTCGCATTTGCGAGCGATTAAGCTATTGGCATTGTAAATTACAATGCCATTTATTTATGTTTTAAAAACAAAAAACATAAATAAAAATAATGTCATGAGCAATGCCAATAGCTCTAACTTTAAGAATGGCGAGACCATTGCATTGTAAATGCTTGTTTTTCATATGTGAATGAGTTTTCACATAAAGGAATGTAGTCCTGATCCACATTTGTCAATAGAGAAGGTCAACATTAGCCAAGTAAAGTAGTTTTAAATTTGTTTTGAATTTCCTAATGATTTCCCAGGGGAAATGCGTTTCCATTTAAAAGTGAAAAAACAGTACCATGAAGACATTGAAACTGGTACAGATTTTTCTGGGTTTCCCAACATTCATCATAATGCACAGCATCTCGATGATTTTTAAGTTTTATTCCACATGACTGTACTTACCGCTGCTTCAGCTTCTTGTTTCTTCTGTAAAACGTCTGTTGCTGAGCTTTCTCTTTGTTTTTCTAAGTCCCTGGTGAAAGAAAGGGCACAAGTGGTTTAAGTTGCTTTTGGCACAACACATTTCAACTGATAACTCAGATCTTTGACTTATGCAAACATTGAACTCACTTGAAAAGGCTTTGTATATCAAAGGGAGTGGCAAGGCAAACTACACATACCATTCTCCATCAGTGCACCTCACTCCTCCTGTAGAGGCCCCACCTTCCAGGCAATTGCAACATTTGCACCAACTAGGTCACTGACAAAGAAGTATTTCTAATTGAACATTAACTTAGGAAATGGGATACAGGCTCAGAGTGCTGTGAAGTATGCGCCCTAATTCGAAGTGTTTAATCAATTTAGTGAAACTAAGATGTTAAATAAAGTATTTTTTAAATGCTGTGCCTTGCACGCTTCAAAAGGTCTGGCGTGCATTGTCGGCATTTTAACTCCGACAACAATTTCTGTTATAGGGTATGTTTGCTTGCAGGGTAAATCATGCAATACATGTTAGATGTTTAAACTTTGAAGTGGAAGAGGGTTCTATTAAGAAAGATGTAAGTGATACGTAACTGCCTTCCTACTAATTTATGGTAGCTCAAACAAGGCCCTTCTGGCGAATCTAAAACACAAATACTGCAATTTCGAGCAAATCAACTCACCAGACGGTTTAATCAAAGAAAAAAGGAATTCACCAAATAGTACTGATATATTCCAAATAACAAAAAAGGTCAGGAGAACAGAGTGCCAAGCAGGGTAGCCATTCGCAGACAACAAGATACTATAAAACACCACTGCATTAAAACATAAGACGTCTAAACAACTTTTTAAGCAAAGAACAGAATTTGCTTCACAAGAAATGTGGGCCCTATTTTGTCTAGTAGATGAAAATCAACCTGTAAAGCGATCCAAGCCCTCTCAAGCTGTGCCTGAAGTCACTTAATCAGTCTCTTTTCCAGGACAAAATTCAGCTAATCATTCACAAAATTCAGAAGAGATCTGCACACCCACCACCAATGCCTTTAGGTTTCCATCAAAAGCTCCTCTGCAACTGCATATGCCACAAATGATCAAAAATAGCACCTTAAGTAAGTCACCCAAACTCTTCAAATCTGTTGTTGGCACATCATTCCCATGAAAAGGACCTCTTAGACAATTCAACATCTACTTATACGTCATCTAAATCAGTGATACTCAAAGTGCGGTCTGGGGGCTGCTTGCGGCCCTCTTGACCTTTATATGCAGTCACCCTGGTGAACAACTTCACGAGCTGCTGTCTAGTGGGCGAGCACTAATATTCAGAAAGAAATGTTAAATAAACGACCAAGCGTTTATTAACCTGCAAATAAATACTTGCCCGTTTATTTAACTTTTTTTAGACCTCCTTTCACAATCCCTGACCCACTATCGCCATTCTGTTGGCATCAGTGCGGCCCTAGGTCACACCACAAACTGTACTTTATGGCCCCTGGTCAAATGTTTGCGAGTACCCATGATCTAAATAAACATGGAATGCAGTTTTGAAGAAGAGTGCCCGCTCAGCTCTAACCTTGGGATAGATTATCATCCCAGGTCCAACTTGCTTTTGATTGGCAAACAAAATGAAAGAGCAATCACTCTGCAGTCAATGTTTACCCGTTGGAATGAAAATCTTTGGCTCAATATAGCTGGCGCTCAGACCGCTTCACGAAATAGAAATAGCGCCAATGATGATAAAACCCAGACGATTGGTTACCAGGAGAACGTGTGCAACGCGGATTATGTTGAAGCAATTAATTGCATTCAATACTCTTATATACACAAGATGCAAGGGATGATAACATTATGCACAAGTGTTGACTACATTTACGTCTGTGTGAATTATGGCAATTTATGAAAAATATTCTGTGCCGTTAATATCTAGCTACTTTGAAACCCGAGTTATAGATAACGAAAATAATTATCCCAGCACTTTTGGAAATACAAAGTGTTCTGATCAGAGAAATATCCAGGTTATCTTTTTCTAAATGTTACTCCCTAACAATTAATTCTTTTGACTTGCATAGATGAACAGGAGCGCCTTTTTATTGGCAATCTACACCCTCTTCAAATGAGTACTTTTCTGAGGACACCAAGATGTAATTAAGCAACTATACTGCGGTTAATATTTATAATTTTTAGTAGAAGGAAGGGCTCATTCTCACCCCCTTGGAATCCAATTTAACAGTGTTGGGTTGTTTCCAACTGTACAATATGCCCTTCTTCATGCCCATCAGTTCAAGATCTTGACACAATAGGCGCAATATGCGCACCGCTTTACTGACTCAATACAGCAATCAAAAGGTGAAATGTTCCAGGTAGAAACTTGCGCACTGCCCAGCGATGCCTGCATTTGGGTTTGAATTTTTTTCGCACATTCTGATCCTTGTGATTCATGAAAAAATCCAGAATTATGTGGATAAAGCAGCTGCCGTAAATTCACGTAATTACAATGGCCCTACTAACAGAGCATAGAGACCCTTGATTAGACAACCAGCAGCAGTCAAAGCTTTCCGGGAAACTGATGCAGAGGTTTAGCAGCCCATCTTGCATTAATGGGTCCCAGGAACAATACTCATGTCTACTATTGGCCAGTATGCAAACCATTGATCGATATCACCTACAATATTTAAGTTTATCAAGCCCAGTTAAGCATGGTAATCCTCGCTAACACGGACAGTGTCCCAAAAAATACGTAGCCGTTGCAACTTGCCATTTAACTTCACTCAGGTTTCGACTCAAGTTGCAATACAACTTCCAACTGCACCTCAGGAAAGGAGGCAATTCAGTCCCTCAATGGAATGACTTTTCCAAGATTTTCTGGGTAGCAAGTGGACTTGCTGTTCTTTTTCCTATTGTTCTCACCGGCTCTGAAATGACTGCTTCGTACAGAAGCGGCTTCTGAGCTTCTTGTGTTTTAAAAACATTTTTAATAGAGTTTTATATAGCGTTGACTAGACCCAGAGGTATCAGAGCGCTTTAAATGAGAATCAACAATGTAACAGAAAAAGTTCAACAATTACACAATAAATCCCAAAAAATAGGCAATACAATTAGGAAAGGAGAGAAAGGAGAGAGAAAAGTATCGGAGGGGGCAGGGGAGGTGAGAGAGGGAAGATAAGGGTATAGAACCAGTTTTTTGCTGGGACTTACTCAGCTATGGGAAAAGCATCCTTGGTCTAATCAAACTCAATGAAATATTATTCATTTTCCCAAGTATGACTTCCTTCTGTAAATCACTGCTGCTTGATCACCATTTTGCCCTTGAATCTCACGAATTAATTCATTTACAATTATGTCACAGAGAAAGTCACAGGCAACTGCCATGGTGGCATCCCAGGGGTACCATGGAAGTTTAAGTGGTTAGTGTCCCTTCCTGTTTCTATCAAATAAAAGCAGTGGTGCAGCATACATGCTTAAAATATTCATAAAATGTTACACTGATTTTCTTTAACATTTATATTTTTACATCTAAATAAAAATAAGGAGAAAAGGTGAATCTCAAACACCTGAGGTTGCGACATAATGTGAAAATACTTCTCATTTTACTCCGCAGCTTTATGCTGTGTGGCCATATTACTATATTATAGTGGAGTGTAAATGAGGAGCCCACTAGTTATCAAACAATTCACACACCTTTCAACAGAAAAAAGGTGTGTACTGTAAATCTTGTAGATTAAAAGTTTTACATTTTAAATTCAAATGTGATGCAGAAATCTCTAGCTCTGAATTTAGATACTAACAGGAGAACTTCCTATTTAGTCATGATCTGAGATACATTGTATATCAACTATATTATAGGACGATATGTAACATATGACGGCATCGGTTCCCTAATTTTTGGAGATCGTCGGGCTTTACAATATGTTATCCCCATAAAGAATTTCCAAATACATGGTAAACACATTTCTATAAAGTTCTGTAGCTCATATTGCATATGACTTCAAAGACAAGCTCACACAACATTTTTCAGACACAATTAGGAAAGACTATGTTGAAATTAGGAGGTACCTTAACAATTGCACGTACAGCCATACAATTGGTGTATCCATTAGTTAGAAAGTAATAACTGAGAGCTAATGCAAAAGTTTGGTATAAGCAGGAATTTTAGGATGGACGAAATGCATGTGGATGATACATTGTGGTCATGCGTGATACAACGAGCATCTTACAAAAGAGTGATAAAGTGAGGTATTTTTGGTTAAAAGTTTTGCTTGCACGGATAGCATAGTGGTAAACTGTACATGGTGAGAGCTAATGAAGTTTATTGCAATTAACCTGCTCTCAGCTACCATTGTTCATAAGCATGCAAGTCCTGAAGAGGAAGTCGATGAGGCCCTTGAAAAGATAAAGCCAGCATGATCAGAAGATTTAAATATGATCATTAAAGCCCTAAGTTGGAAAAACCTTTAGCCACTATTTCATTCACAGTGGATTCAATACATAAGGAGTTGTTCAGGACTAGCTGAATTGAATCAATCAATCAATCAATCAAAAAAAAACTTTCTTTGATTTGACAAATAAAATCAGAAAAGACAAACGATCATAAATGTATACGCACAGATTGTCATAGTCAAAGTCATTCATATTTTAACACTCCCTACAAAAAACGTACAAGGAAAAAGCAAACTAATGGAGAATTTAAAAGCTGTAAAAACAATAAAGTGGGCCTGACTTGGGAAATATTCATTGGCTTTAAAAGTGGAAGTATAAACTAATGCCTCAGGTTATTATATTTTGGACAAAACATGGTGACATGTAAAGTATCATTAATCGTTATGTTGTCACAATCACAGCAGGACAGGTCCAAATACGAAAAGCAACTGTGATTATAAGGGATAAGGGGAGGAAATAGGTTCAACCTGACGTGAATCAACAAATGACGTTGATGGCATATCATATTCCAGGTTAAGTATGGTTCTATTGTCCTGACAATTTGAACTGAAATTGCATGCTGCATAGAGTACTTTGTTAATGCTAAATCCTCGCGCTCAGGCACCAACTTTTCTCTAAGCGTTATTACTGCTTTTTGCCCACAGAACGTGTTAACGCAGAGGGATTATCAAACAAGTCGGGCCTCCCTAAGGCCCGCAGGTTACAAGGCACATACGACAACCACAGAATCAGGAGTGGTTTGTCCAGCTTTAAACAGTCCTGCAGAATTAATCTGCTAAAGCGAAGTTCCTCCTTTAACCAAATCATGTTCCAAAGCTTTAAAGGGCCAAGGTGTAGCTGGTCGATGAGAAAGTCTATACCTAATTCCTCATGGACAATTTCAAAGGGAAGACTTTGGGGGACCGTGGCCAACTTTAGGAAGCGCTGGGTCATTGCTTTGGGACTACTAGAGTATGAGAATTTTGTAATGATATAATTGAAAGGGCGCAGCTGGTCATGGAGTCAACATCACTATGTCACCTATGTGCATTTTACTTCACATTCTACTAAATGCTGAAATAATAAATCCACATACAGAGTTCCTAACAACATGTTCTACATATTTGGAAGTCGCGTTTTGGAAGTCTGGGCAAAAGGTGTAAATGGAGGACTGGCTATAGGACATATTACTCAAATATCACAGTGTGATCACGGTGTTCAGCTTTCCTACATACTCACTTTTCTTTCTGGGCTTCGAGGTAGGGTTTGATGACCAGCCTGTGCATGGCGACGTATATCACCAGGGGTCCCACGGTGGCATAGAACACAGCACTGGGTAACAGTTGATCTGTCAGATGGATAGGAAAGAAATATGTCTGACTGGCTCTATTTAACCTAGAACATAGAAGAGTAACACAAAGAAATTTAAGAGAAATTGTCAGTACTCTGAAAATGAAAAACATGCAAGTAACAGTGATAAAACAGATCAAATGTGTTGCTTATATTATATATCAAAATGGGTTCGGTGGACCGAGTCCATCCCATACAATCTAATGGGATCTCTCATTTGCCCTCCAAATTTCCAGGTTTATTACAAACATGGCATTCAAAATACTCTTTTGTGTCCCCATGCCATTTAGGCAAAGTGCTTAGAATTCCCAATGCTGGTGGGGTCTCACCCCACTCATGCAACTATAGTGCCCTTTGTTCTTGTTATCATGGGTGTAATGCTTGCAGTGAACATGGTGCCTGTTATGGATCACTAAGCCTGGTCTGCATGTTCCTGCTCTTTCAGAATCCCACCTCTTAAAACTGGGAGATCCAGGGAAACAGAAAGTAAACTCATTTATGTCTTTGACAAGATACTATTGAAGTATGTTTAATATTTCAATACATCAGCAGGCGAAAGTAGGACATTTTCCATATTTCCTTGCCTTAAACCCTATCCTTCGTACCTCGTATTTACATCAGTTCTGAATCACAACAGCAACAGGACATGAGGATACCTTACAGCTACTAGAGGAGAGAGGGAAGCTAGAGAGGTCACGTGCACAAACCACAAGACTCCATAGCTACAGAAACCTAACTTGTTCATAGATATCACTCTAACTTATAGGCACCATTCCTCTCGCAAACACAGCAGTGATCCAGAAGGCCTGTCCGGACTTCCACAGATCCTATGCAAGAACATGTCTTGCAGGACTGTTGTGTCCGCCACAAACTCTGGAATAAATATCTACTGTTGTGGTTTTCAATGTGTGCACAGAAGCACACTTGGGGAGTCTCGCAGATTTTAAGTATAAAAATAGTCCTGTAACAGTTGTCTTCACTCCAGTAGAAAGTAGAATGTAGTCTGATCACTTTTAGAATACCTTTTTGTAACAGGACATACTAGGTTGCATCACTCTTATGCATGCGGATTTCCCACAGCTTTGGGTTGCATTACTCTTATGCAAATGGATTGCCCTCAGCTATGGGTTACATTACTCTTATGCGTATGGATTACCCTCTGCTATGGGTTGCATCACTCTTATGCGTATGGATTACCCTCTGCTATGGGTTGCATCACTCTTATGCATATGGATTCGCCCCAGCTATGGGTTGCATTTCTTTTATGCGTATGGATTACCCTTGGCTAATGGTTGCATTACTCTTATGCATATGAGACCACTGCCTGCCCTTAAAAAATAATTTTGCATGCAAAATAATGCATTTGTAGGGGTTTCCTGGGGACCCCTTCCTATTTGCAAATGCATTACCACCTACTTGAAGTAGGTGATAATTGCGAGTGTTTTGTGACTGCAATTGTGGTTGCAAAACATTAGTACTTTGTTTTGAGACTCGCTATTTGGAAGGAAACGCCCCTCCAAATAGCAAGTTGCAAAACCTATTTAGCGAGTCGCAAATAAATTGCGACTCGCTAAATAGGCTATGTACATGGCCCAATATGTTTTCGCATGCGCAAACGATGTCGCAAACCTGTTTACGCATGCAAAAATGGGTCGTACATCTGGCCCGTAATCTTACTTTTATGGACTGTTTTTCATCCCTAACTTCTTTTCTCTGTTCTCCTATTTTTCTCTCTCTTCCACTTTTCTCTTTTTTGCCAATGATGAATAATCTGCACAGGTCTCTTAGAACCAGTGCTGGTGCCCACCACCGGCACAAATTAAGCACTGCCTACTGGTTAGTGACATGCATGTGGGTAATAGTGCACTGTAGAGAGCAGGCGGTACAGAAAGGAATCAGACTGCAGAATGTGGATGCGAGCGCTGCCAGGGACCCGGTGTTGCTTGAAGATGGGAATCTTCATTTATACCTGCTGGAGTCTTCTGAATCTGAAAGTGGTCGACTTTCATATCTTCGGTGCTTGGTAGGAGAAGGCCTGTTTCTTGGCCTAGTCAATCCTATAACGTTTTCTCCAGTCAGGACAATCACTGCACTATAGCTTGTTTTATGTGCCTGGTTTGAAGGTAAATCACCACTGAAAACCCTGGAATGGGTGCAGGAGTATTTCCCGCACTATTCTGGAGAGTCAAAGTGGCGACTGAGTGCTGCAAGAACATTTCAAAGCAATCGGGATCTGACAATCGCTTCCTATTGAGAAGAGAACAAGATTCACTTGCATGCGGGGTATGTTTAATAGAATGTCGCAAATTCGCAAAATAATAACCAAAGTCCCTTAATCTGCCTAGTATTATTTACCTCGGGACTATAGGAAGTATACATGTGCTGCCTACAGTTCTAAATATGTTTGCTAAATAATAAAGAAGTGGGCAAGTTCTTCTAAGAGTGTGCAGAGATCCTATCCATTTCGCAGTTGAAAAAGCAACCCTCCTAGCAGTTTACAACGACAGGCATCATCAAACGTCCGATTATGTTTACAATTCTATGTCAGGACCGGAGGCTTCTGATTATGCGGTCTCAATTCCTTTACTGAACTCACAATCCTCCAGACAAAAATAGTTGCCCAACGACGAACGCCCGTCGGCAGCCATCTACTCCTCACAGTCTGGAATCTGCTTTAGAAGTGGATGCACTCTCAAAATATGCAAGAATCCACTGAATTTGTCAGTGAAAAGAGACACGTGTCTTCTGGTGCTACTGGATTCAAGCTAAGCTTTTTGCAAAATGGATGACGGAAACATTCCGTCCCGGGTTCAACTCTGTGGAGGCCCCTAGGCAGGCGAAATTTCGGGATCTTACTTGATTCATTATTTCTATCTTTTGGAAACAATTTAGGAAAGCTAGCCAGATAATTTTCTTTCAAGATCAAATCAATATTATTTTGATCCGTTGTCGCGGGGCCCCTAAGGGGAGTTGCCTATTTGGTAATCCGGGACTGTTCCTTTCTGCCGCTTGGAGGGTGCTGTTGAGTCGGGCTTCTCTCATCCAGTCCATTGAATTCCTGAAAATTACCCATACTCTTATCACCAGATCACGTGCAGAGCTTCCTAGACATTCCTCGTCCTCCAATCCCTTCAACTAGTTCAAGAACACAAGGCATCAGCAAAAACAATATTTAACATTACTCTGCAGATGAGACGCTGGCATGCCCGTGAGTAGCCAACACACATTATACGCATATAGGCCCAGATGCATCAAACAAAAATCCGCTCGCAAAGGGGCAGATTCTCAGAATCTGCCCCTTTGCGACCGGTATTTTTGCATTTGGGATGCATCACCCCAAATGCAAAAATCGCAAAATTAGAATTCGCTAAATTGCGATTACTTGCATTGAAGGAATCTCAAATTGAGATTCCTTAAATGCAATGCATTAAAGTTTAAAAAATAGCGATTTCGCTAATAGGGCACGCAAATTACCATGAAGAACAACTTCATGGTAATCGGCAAAAACTTTGAAAAATGCACTAAAGTTAATTTTTCAAAGTTTCATGTTGCGCACACACATGTGCACAGATCAATTTCAGGGGTGCAACAGGGTGTCCTTTGGACACCCCTGCACCCTTGAAATCGCAATCTCAATTTGCGAATCGCTATTTGCGATTCGCAAAGTGAGATTGTCTTCCCATCCATTACTATGGGCCTATAGGCCCATTGGAATGAATGGGGAGGTATTCCTTAATTGCGACTCGCAATTTGTGAGTCGCAATTAAGGAATTTTAAGAAATCGCAATTTTTTGGGCAATTTCTTGATGCATTGCATTTTGCAATTCCTTATTTGCGATTCCTTATTTTTCGCAAATAAGGAATCGCAAAATGTATGCTGATGCATCTGGGGCTTAGTCCCGGCAAACTGTCGGTCCTCTGTCCAAACATGGATTCCAAGACCTCATTCAGAGTCAGCTTCTGCTACCCAAAAATACTCTTTTTAGGTCTCGCCTGTCAATTCGTTTGCGAGAATATAGGGGCTTAACCATCGGGCGATTCCATGCAGTGCCCGTGAAAAGCGCATGCACATCAAAGCCATCTGCCTCCCTCCCACAGGCATCCCCAGCGTGCGCTCTGCCTCAGGCATTTCTCCTCCCCTAATTATTCACGGCCGGCCGGCCGTACTGTCACTTTTACGGCCGTCAGGCCGTGTCTCTCGTTTCTCCTCCCCACTTCCCCCAGCAATGCCAAGAGCTTGCTTGTTAATAAGGACTGTCCTTACTGATCCTGGATCTTGTAGTTTTTTTTCTCCATGTATCTTGGGTACTGTAGTCAGTGACCATCTGTACATTTATTTCTCTATGGTTATGTTACAAGGCTGCTATTCTAAATAAAGCAAAGAAGAGAATGCATCCTAACCTCAGTGTCTTCCGTGTCCTTTATTTCCTATTGCTGAAATAGCTTATCACGGTTTTCTTAACGGTATTAACATTTCTAGTAATTAAACTTGCATTGCATTGGTGGTGCTGAAAGCTCAGACAGGACACACGCGTGCTGGCCATCCTCCCACGCCGCAGGCATCGATCAGCTCATGTGATCCATTCTCGCCATGGCTGCGTCAGGCAGAGGTGCTGCTGCGGCTCTCGCGCTCATTTTATTTGCGCTATGTTTGAAAAGTAACGATGCTCTGCATACCAAGGGAGCCGTACCTCTGGACACCGTCACCTTCGCAAAGGTAATTGCGCCGAGATGATCCGTTATTTTGTTTGCCCTTCTCACGTAGAGCTTTTCATTTCAACGCTATCGGTTTTGTCTTGTGTTCCACCTCACCCCGTTACAAAATAAAAATGTCAAATTACTAATTTGTCACGTGGCCGGCTTTGCTGTATTCCGTAAGCTCCCTGTGACAGTTGCGCTCGGGAAATAACACAAAATAACTGAAATTACTTTAAATTCTGTCGCTCATGCTTCACAGACGTACGAGGCTGGTTCCCTATAAAAATATTGGTCATTGGGGCTGCACCGCTGCGGTTATTTCTCCCCTTTAAAACGCTTATTTCGCTAGGCGCTCTTTTGTTTTAATTATAGTTTTCATATAAACTGAACCACCTGCCCTGGCTGGGGAACAAACAATGCGGAAGGGACAGGTTAGCGTATGTGCTGATTTGGACCAATCGCGGTTCAGGTTTCAGGAAGCGTCTCTGGAACCCACTGGGGTGGTGACTGGCTCAGCAGCACCAGCATTTCCGTCTATTGGCTAAGAGAAGGGCGAGCGCTGATGTTTGCATATGTAAATTCCCAAAGCCTCTGGGCGTGCGAACGAGAGAATGACAGTGACCGAGAGCTCATCAGCTAACATTCAACAGTTATACAAATGGTCCGGTACTGAGGTCCATCACGTTTTTGGGGGGGGGGGGGGGGGGGGAAGAGTACTGGCCTTCTCAAGGGAGACTTAATTGTAATAAGAGAGTACAGGCACTTCTCAGAAATAAGCTTTTCAAGCACTGCATGGAACACCACTTGTAATATATTTTAGGTGGATAATGCAATTACTACTGTGATCTGTGTGTAATTTCTTATTCACTGGCAACAGTCATTACAACAATCACATTGGCATGCCTTGCTCCTTATTGCCGTTGCGCCCCGTTATTTTCCTTGCACCTTGCTTCTTTCAATTTGTATGTTTTTTTTTAACAAGCACGGCACAATTTCATTTTAGCAGCCGCGCACCTTCAGTTTCTTTTTTTCCAGTATTGCAGCTTGCATTGTGTCCCGTGTCATTCCGCTCCAGCGTCCATGCTTGTGGTTCCCTGATCTTTTGTGTGTCTCACTGTTTCTTGGGTCACTTTATATCACTCTCCCAGCATTAGTGCTCTCTCCTTCCTCCCCTCTATCTCTGTTGGTGTCTCCTTGAATCTGTGTGTCTGAGTCTTAGTGTATGTGTCTCCCTGTGCCAATGGCTCCCTGTCTCACGGTTGGTGTCTCAGTATTAGTGTGTCCTACTCCACGTTGATATCGCCTACTCTGTGTCTCCCTATCTTCGTATCAGTGTCTCCCTCTCCTATTACAGTTGGTGTCTCCCTATCTTAGTGTGTCCCTGTCTTCCTGTCTCAGTGTCCATATGTCCTTGTCTATGTCTCCCTGCTCCACTGTCTGTATCTCGGTATCTCATCGTCTCAGAGTCTGTATCGTCCTCTCTCTTTGCCAGTGTCTCCTTATCTCAATTTTTCCCTGTCTCAGCGTTTTCTCCGTCTCAATGTTTTCTCCCTATCTCCATGTTGGTGTCTCCCTCTCTGTGCCGTTTTTCCCTGTCTCAGTGTCCGTGTCTCCCTGTCCTGGAGAAGTGTGGCTCACTGGTTAGAGGAGGCAGACCTGGAAGCAGAGGTCAGCCCAGGACCAGGGTTCAATTCCCAGCTCGGCGGGGTCTTGAGTCCTAAAATGTCCATGGACTCGACAATTCTCGCTCCCGTGCCTACTCAATTCACGGGTTCACACTCTGCGACTCTGGGCAATAGCTTGCTTAATCTCCACAACGGCCCCTCGCGGCGGGATGCCTGGCTTTCACCTTGCGGATACCCTGCCAGGGTTATCTCACAGGGGAATACCAGGACGGGTTCCCTAAGCAAGCGCTTAGAAACCGCTCGGTGATTTGCGCTATATAAATTCCTGTACATTTACATTTACAGTCTCAATGTTGGTGTCTCCTTTTTTGTGTATCAGCGTCTCTCTGTCTCAATGTCAATGTCACCCTCAGTGTCTGTCTCCTTCGCTCTGTCAGTGTCTCTCTCTCTGTTTTCCCTTTGTGTTATTTTCTCCCTCTCTTTCTCAAGGTCTCCCTGTTTTAGTGTTTGTGTCTGTGTCCGTGTCTCCCTGGCTCACTCAGCACAACCACAGCATCACTCAGTGCAACCGCAGCATCACTTAGTGCAACCACAGCATCACTCAGCGCAACCACAGCATCACTCAGCGCAACCACAGCATCACTCAGCGCAACCACAGCATCACTCAGCGCAACCACAGCATCACTCAGCGCAACCACAGCATCACTCAGCGCAACCACAGCATCACTCAGCGCAACCACAGCATCACTCAGCGCAACCACAGCATCACTCAGCACCACCACAGCATCACTCAGCACCACCACAGCATCACTCAGCACCACCACAGCATCACTGGTTCAAATATGTTCTCTCAATGTTTCAAGCTTTATTACAAATGTCACAAAAAGATGTTAATATTTCACTTCTGTTCTTGGATTTTCGTCACAATAAAATACACCGAACATAATCTTCCAAAAAGTTATTTACAAAAGTTTAAGCTATTGCCATTATAAATTACAATCACTTTTATTTAAGTATTAATTATTTAAAAAAATTAAAAGCCATTGTTATTTGTGATATCAATACATCTAAGTCACGTAAATACAAAACATGTTGCATTACAAATGCTATAGGTGTCACATTTGCGAAAGTTATAACTATTGGCATTGTAAATGACAAAGCTATTAATTTAGCTATTTTCAAAAACAACACATAAATAAAAAAAACTAATTTACAAGACCAATAGATTAAACTTTCCTAATGCGAGACCTATTGCATTGCAAATGCCTGTTTTAACTCCATTTGAAACGTCCTCTGGAGCAACTCTTAATGCCCAAACCACTATAAACTTCGTCCAGATTGACAGGCTAAGGCTTGCTTATCAGGAGCTCTTCTGTCATCTAGCGGCAGAACTAAAGACTGCAGGGCTTCCTCAGAACTAAAACTACATGGCTGCAAGGCCCCGCAGTAACAGGTTCAGATTGATCAGATCAGAGCACCGCAATTCTTGTCCTAATAATTTGTCAACACATGCACACCTCTACCTCCGGGCAACGGAATTTCTCTCTGTACAGAGGGGCTGCGGTGGTTCAATTTTTCAATGTGATTGCCGAGAGCAACGTTAGCTCTTATGTTAACATTTTCACATTTCCTGTTAGTCTCACAAACGCTCCAGTGTGAAAACCTAATTAGTAATTAATTTTGACGGCTTTCCGTATACATTCTCATATACCCATATATGTGCACATATATATGTATGTGTATAGCGTGAATTATGATAAATATAGGCGAAAGATCGGGTTTGCTCGGCAAAAATACTAAAATTAAGAAGAAATTGTAATTAATTATGGGAACTGATTAAACTACTTTTCAGAGTTGTAGCATCCTCTTGCCGGGTTAACAACACATTTTATATTCACAGGAATGAATTCATATGCGTTTACATTTCCTTGTCAGGCTGGATTTTTCAAAGGTAGTCTACCCGCTGGCAACATCAGACTATTTTGCAATGCACTTGAAGAGGCTAACACGCCATTCCGAACATCATGCTGAGAAAGAAGGATACTCGATTGTCTCAGGTTACTCTCTTGATAGAGGTTTTCCTACTCAATGTTCACTGCACAGCAACAGAGATTGGTAATTCAGGCTTGAAATGGCAACCTGTTGCCCTCAAATATCTAGGCATCTGGTTTGGCAAAGACTTGAAAAGCTCTATTGCCATTAATGAAAATAAATGCTATAAAAAAAATCAAAGAATTGCTGGCTGCCTTGTCGCTTATATACTTCACTTGGTGGGAAAAGGCTGAAACTGTGAAAATGATGATGGCACCGCTTGTTAAGTTTTTATCGCGTATGATACCAATTTCACTTCTGTGCACTTTAAAATTTTTTTTTTAATCAGTAAACAAATTCATCTTTGATTTCTTATGGAAGAGTAAAAAAGTCAGGAATGCCATGGACAATTAATGTATAAGACTAAAGGAGGCCTTAACCTCCCTGATTTTCCCAGATACCAGCGTGCATTCCTGGCTTCCCAAGGCAAGTGGGGTGCGTGCCCCAGGAAAAGTAGTAGGTTATATTGTGGCTCCCCACCTATTACCACTTTATTAAAGTGGTAATAGGTATAGAAAAATATTTATCATTGTCTATGTATTTTTCTATTTTTACAGAAGTTTAGGGTGAACTGCTCATTTAAAAAAAAAAAAAGGTTTTAAGTAGTGCTGTAATGTGTAAGTATTACCGAGGTACTCCGCAGACTTTTTTGTGAAGATTTAAATATGGTACTAAATAGAAAATACACTGTACTACACTATATTTGTAAAGTATAGTGTAGTACAGTGTATTTGAAATGTTTTAATATATATTTTTAAATAATTTTAAGTATTGCGGTACTTGAGAGGAAGAACTGTAGTTCTCCGTACATTTAAAAAGAACATATAGAAACTTCTAGATTATATTACCTCCCTATTACCACTTTATTCAAGTGGTAATAGGGAGGGAAACATATCAAACCTAACACTTACCTATAGGTCAAAGGGCGTAACACAGAGCACAGTGTACCTAAAAATAACATTGCTAGTTTTAACTTTTGTAAAGGCAGTCACCGACCGTTATGTAACACAGTACTTCAGCAAAATTTGGTGAAAATAATGCAACAACAGATATCACTAAGTGCTGTATAACATAAAAATACTAACACTACTTATCTGCAACACTAAAAAGGATAATTTGCTAACCATAACTTACAATCCTGCCAAGTGTCATGGAAATCTGTCTGTGTGTTTGACCGTTGCACGTGATTACAAAGTCTATGGAACAATGCATTCTTTTATCTTTTTTCCCTTTGACCAATCGCCGCAAAACATTCCATCGTCTGCCAATACAGAAAAAGGAATAGGTCTGGAGAGTTTTGTGAAGATTTATCAAACAAGCGCCAAGTTATTAATAGTGAAAAATCTGAGAATTCCTATCTCTGGTAGCCCTCACTCTAACTACAGAGTAGCTACTGCTACTCTGTAATTACATGGGGAAGGTTGCTACTGTTTGGTTAAATTTAGGACTGGATTTCCATTGGAAATTGATTTTTTGGTGCGGTAGAAAGTTTGCCGCCACGTGACGAATTTTCACAAAACATTTCAAAATAGAAAGTTTCATCCACCCCAGCTCCTTTTTGGAAACTTTTGGGGTGATCCATCAAGAGGGGAACCAGAAAAAGGGGGAGGGGTCTCAAAACGGTTCCTCTTTCAACTTTACAAAGGAATATTAAACAGTGAATACAGCAAACACTGTTGAATGGAATGACACAAAACTTGGCAGAAAGCTAGATCTTTAACCGAGAAAGCGTGCTACTTGTGATTTGGTGTACATTCATTTAGTAGTTCGTGATAAAGTAAGGTTCGACATTTATGAATATATAGAGACAAGGTAGTACAGTGGCTTTGGCAGATAATAAGATAAGATCAAATTGGCTGTCTCACATTAGATATTTAGTAGCCATTTTTGGACTCGGGGACTCAGTTTGTGTCCTGAGAAAAAAAAGTAGAAATAAATCATACAGGGGCGAAGTGTGGAAATACCCTGACCCCTGGGCTCGGTGGGGCAGTCATAGAGAAATCCCCCTGCCTTACCGGGCCATAAACTGTACCCCCCCAGTTACGTTATTCAGCTGTACCATTAATTAAAAATAAAATATGCAGGATCCCAGCCTTTGGATTTAAAAGCCTTCCGGGGTGAGCCAATGCCTGGAAGGGGTAGGGACTTGTTTTAGAGAAAAAATATTGGGGAGGAATATGTGCTTAGGATCCCCTCTCCATCCTGGTTAGAGCAGCAGAGAGTCCACCCCAGGGGCCCAAAAACATGTCATTTTAATTAGGGGTGGGGGTGGCTGTCCTCTGTGAGCTATAGATTGGCTCCCTGGGACCCAAAAGTCCAGGCCTAGAGTAAGTACAGCACCTGCATTTACTTTTCTTCCCTGCTCTGAACGTGGGCAGGAAAGAGTGGTTGCTCCCACTGAGGGAGCAGATGTTGAAACAGCTCCTGCAGGGCGGGAGCTCTTCTGTAGCCAACAGCTCCCTCAGGCTAACAGGATGAGTACTGGCTGAGAAGTTAGCAGAGGGCATGGGGGAATAGGGGCTCCTTCTTTGGCTTCCAAGTATACATAAACGGTGGGTGTCCCAAGTAGGACTGGGAAACCAAAAAAACAATTAAACAAATAGAATAATAGATGAGAAGGAGGCTCTCATTTGTTATTTACTGCCCCATAAAGCCTTTTATGTGCTCATTTACATATTTGTCACTGTTTTGTGGTGTCCAGTTCTGTAGAGGGGTACCACCAACATGTTACAAAAGTGTAGCGGGGTGCTGCACTAAAGTAACTATAACTCCACTGCCATGTACAGTTTTGACAATTTCAGAATTTGCTGTAATATTATCAATGAAGTCATAGAACATGTCACAAGCGAGGAAATTTGCTGTGCTTGGTGAGGGCCTGAGTTAATGCTACTTTAGGGCAGACGTTATACTTACTTGAGATAACTAACTGTTGAATTCCAGTGTTTTTGATTAAAATGGTATGTTTTAACTGACATTTTCACTTAACTATAATGTCACTTTAACCTATTTTTTCCAGTGAATTTCTAAGGTTTTTTTAAGGTAAAGGAAAATATTATTAATATTCCTAGCCATAAAGTCTCTTTAACCTTTTTTTTCAGTGAATTTTTATATTTCTTTTAAAAGTTAAGATGTTTACCGCCATGGCGCTGTGGCCAGGCCCTGCATCCAACCCGCTGAGAATGCCCCCCGCTCCCCGGACTGCAAACGAGTGACTGTGTCATGTAGCAGTGTAAAGCGTGTCAATTTAAGTAAGACAGAGCTAACGGCTTTGTCAAAGGGTGAGAACATCAAAATATAAAAAGCCGGGGGCCTAGTGGCTTTATCAAGGGGTCAGCGCATCAACATATGTAAAGAAGACCTACTGGCTTAGTGAAAGTCACCAATAACAGTAATTGCATTTATATAGCCCTTACTATCCCTTAAACAGCGTCAAAGTGATTATCGGCGAGTTGCACACTACTCCGGAACCAAAAAGTGGTGAATTAGTATAGGTAAATATGAAATTAATTTGAGCGGTGGGCATGTGAGTCTGTTAGTTGGATTGAAAAGCATAGCAGAGTATTAGAAGAGGGAAGGGCCTAGAACGTGTTTATTTGGAGATCATAGCAGTAGGAGGAGGTTTGGGATGAGTAAAGGAGAGATGGAGGAGGGAAGAGTGTCTAGAAGTGGATTAGGGAGAGAGATGAGGTATCGGATGAGTCTAAGAGGGATACATGAGGGAAGGGTTTAGAAAGACTTGTTTGGGAAATCTGAATAGTAAAAGAGGTTTGATATGATGCAAGGAGGGATAAAGGAGGGAAGAGTTTCGAAAGGGTTATTTATCAAATGTACATAAAAAAATTTCACACATAATGTTTAATAATAGTGATTGTCGTGTTATTTTCAATGAAAAATTTAAAAAAAGGTCAGTGTTTTAAAAAAAAATTCAGGCCATGAAGTGTAGCCATAGAATTAACCACAGGGGGCCCGGCACTCCAGCAGAAGAGCATAGCTCTAGCTCAGAGTGCTTTACAAAATATGGTATGGTTTAAATGACCCAAGAGAATAATGTTTTTGTTTTTTTTTGGCAATGGGGGGGGGGGGGCTGCTGCGCTCTCTGCAGCCCCACACAGATTGTTAAAAAACACGTTGTGGTGCCCCAGTTCCTTGTTGGGGCACCACCAGAATACATTTTTTTAATGCAGGGCATTATGGGGCCCTCCTCGACTGGAGCAGTGAATGTGTGATGAGCGGCTACTCCTTGTTTCAGGCTTCACATTTGGGTCTTTTGAAAAGTACTTCTCAAAACGAGTCACATTCTAGAATGAACTGCCTCTCAAAATTAGTCTGTGCCCTAAACATCTTACCTTCATAAGGGGAAGTCCTTCCTATCCGACCATTTTGAAAGCCTCCTTCTGACCCAGGAATTATTGGCTCATGTACAATTTAGTTTATGAGTATTGTCATCATGTCTGCATTGTCATGGTGATACCCCTTAAGTACATGCACAACAAGTGGTTAATTAAGAGTTCAGTAAATAATGAAATACAATTAAAATACAAACTGACTTGATTTTCAGCGACACACCCTGAGGAACTCCCACACTGACGGTGGCTCCTAAAACACTGTGCCTGGAAATCTTCCTCTCGGCGCCGTATTCCAACACGGTCCCAAAGAAGCCTGCCCTGAAATACAAAGTTAGAGGTGGCAGCAGAGTTATGAAATACACGATGTATGCTAATTGTTGCTATAGCGTCTGACTGAGTAACTAATAAAGTAGTAAGGACTACAGTTACAGGTGCACCACTTTTCATTCAAGAGCAACAATGTAAACAAGCCAGTAATGCTACAGCATTCTGAAAAGATTTAAAGGGATCAAATGTTCCATTCTTTCTTCTAAACCCAAGGTATCTGGTTGTGTATTTGGAGTCATCGGGAAATTTCGATTGGGTCAAATGTATTCCTGGCGTTCTGCCATTTTAGTGCCGCTATACAAGAAAGGCGGCCATGGCTGTTGTTCTAACTAATGATCAATTTCCCTTTTGGATGATGCTGGCAAGATATCCAGGAAAGTCTTATAAAAATGGCTCCAGGGCTTGAACAGTGCAAATATCCAGTCTGAGAAACAAGGTGGCTTCAAGTAATGGATAGTAACTATAGACCAAGCTATTCCCCTAAAAGAGGATCTACAATTAAAATACAGTAGTTAAGACAGCACCATTATATTTAACCTTCACTGAACAGAAGTCAGCAATTGATCTTGCTAATCTCACAATCTTATGGCGAACCTTGCAGAATCAGGGAGTCGATAATCTAATTCTAAGGGCGATTATAGGTAACACAGCTAAAATCAGATATGGTCCTGCAGTTGAATGCAGTAGAACATTCCTAATAGGAAAGAGTTTTTAAATTATGTGGCAGTTGCTTTAATGGACATCCCTCTTGACATCCCTATATTTGATGCGAGCAAGGTCTCAATCTTCTCTTTGCTGATGACGTGGTCCTATTGACTAGAACATAAAATACAGTTATGGGGGTGTGGTAATTTATATGTACTGCAAGTAGTTGAAAATAAATGACTTCGTTTCTTGCTAAGGCTTGGACCTGGAATCCTCCTATTGGCCTCATTTTCCTAAACTGGCTCACACTATGATCTCCGACATGGCAGAAACCAAACCAGTGTTGTACTGGAATAAGCTGGTTAGGAACCCAAATGCCTCTACATATTTAAAGACAATGGAGAAAGTAGAAGTTGTGGTAGGATGCGGGGAAGTAATTGGTTTGGTGCACGTTAGCAAGTTACTAATAGATGTACAATTGCGCTACTTATGGGAGGATCCAGGTAAAGTTGGCACTGCTACATTGGAAATGGTAGAAGAATGTTATGTGTTGTCTAGGTGGGACCTTAGACTTGATAAAATAAGACCAGCTAGCATAATGGCAGCCTACTTTGATCTTAAGATGGAACTGGGGTTCGAATATTATTTGGACCAGCTCCAACCTGAACTGGAGCGCACTGTGCATATAAAGTTAAGAATGATGTTTCTATCAACCAGTAATTAACTTGTAAACTGTTCATTGGATTTTGAGGGGTGTGAATTTTGCAATTGTAAGTTTTGCGGCAGGAAAGATGACATCAAGCATCTACAGTTATTCTGCGCCAAGTCTGTGAGAGTGTGCAGGCTCTTGCCTTGATTCAGTTACTTTGGGGTAAACTAAACTAGAAGTTCCTTGGCCCTTTGTTCTAGGATAGACAAGGGCAACCATTTTAAATCTGTAGCTTATTACTTGTGAGCAGTATGGCCACTAGTTAGGAATAGACAGTTAGCTAGGAACAGTTAACTACCATATCTACATGAATAATAGCTGCTATAACTTGATATTCCCTGTGCTTGATGTGGCCATGCATCAAGAACTTTATGAGCTATTGCACTTTAGTATTTCCTTTACACACTGGTTTGGCATTGCTAGCATTTCTGCGCGAGTTGTTATTGTGATGCTTAGCAGATAGGAATTGTTGTTGTATAATATACAATTTAATATGAACATGACTGTCATTATCCTGACAAGTTGCTGTACTCCAATGGAAAATTACCCAAAGTAAGTAACTTGTTCTTTTGAGGGAAAACTTCTAACCATAGTTTCTATTCCTTCTGAATCAGTACTGAATATGCTACTTACCAGTATGCATCTGTTCTTGGCATGTAGGGCTGCTGACATTCATATCTATAGCATAGATCGCCGCCTAGTGTTGGGTCCGGATGATTGCACATTGTTGTCCTGGAAGAGTCTTCGAAGTATCACGAGATAGGTGGCTCCTCCCTGGACTACAGTGCGCATGGGCATCGACTCCATCCCCAGATTGTTTTAACCCCTTCCACGCTCATGACGAGCTGGGCTCGTCATGGTGTAGCCTCCTCGCACGCTCATGACGAGCCCAGCTCGTCATGAATAATGGAAAATGGGCAATCCCAGCACCGGGGGGGAAAACGCATAGCAGCCAAGTGGTTAAGCCATTGTGCCAAAGATGGAGTGTAACAGTGTAAGCGATGGCCATGCTAAGAGTAAGTTTTAAAAAGTCTGCAGCCGCTACAGGCGCCGGCGAGGAGGGCGGGCGATATGAATGTCAGCAGCCCTACATGCCAAGAACAGATGCATACTGGTAAGTAGCATATTCAGTTCGAGGCATGTGGGCTGCTGAATTCATATCTATAGCATAGAATACATAGCAGTCCCTCCATTAACGGCGGCCGCCTGTGCCAGCTGCGGAAGACTGAAAAAGTGTTTTAAGAACAGCCTGCCCTACAGCTGCCTGCTGCTTGGAGTGCACATCTACACAGTAATGTTTAGTAAATGTGTGTGGTGTAGACCATGTGGCTGCTCTACAAATATCTTCCAAAGGGATATTACCAAGGAAAGCCATAGAGGCCCCCAACGTGCGGGTGGAGTGGGCTCTGGGAGGCACCGTTAAAGTGCGCTTAGCCTTGTGATAGCAAATCTGAATGCACTTAACGATCCACCTGGCTATACCTGCTTTGGAAATGGGGTTGCCTTTGTGCTGGGTTGAAAAGGCAACAAAGAGTTGTTGTGTTTTCCTAAAGTCTTTGGTCCTATCGATGTAGTACATCAAGGCTCGTTTGACATCAAGAGTGTGGAGCATTCTTTCGGCTACTGTCTCTGGGTTTTGAAAGAATGCGGGCAGTTCAATGGTCTGATTGACATGGAACTGCGAAACCACTTTAGGGAGAAATTTAGGGTTAGTGCGCAGCACCACCCTGTTGGAGTGAATTTGAATGAAGGGCTCTTGTACAGTGAGCGCCTGTAGCTCACTAACACGTCGAAGAGACGTAATGGCAATGAGAAAAGCCACTTTCCATGTTAAGAACTGAATCTCACATGAATGTAGAGGCTCGAAAGGTGGGCCCATCAACCTGGTGAGGACCACATTGAGGTTCCATACAGGAGCTGGCGGGGTCCTGGGAGGGATGACCCGCTTCAGGCCTTCTAGGAAGGCTTTAATGGCAGGCACTCTGAAAACGGAGAGATGCTGCCTGTTTTGGAGATAAGCCGCTATGGCGGATAAGTATATACTGATGGAAGCGTATGCTAGATTGCACTTGTAAAGATGTAACAAATAACAGATGATGTTGGGAGTGGATGCATCTAGCGGGTTGATGTTGTGTTTAGCACAGTAAATGACAAACCGCTTCCATTTTGCTGCATAGCAAGCTCTGGTAGTGGGCTTCCTTGCCTCCCGTATGATATCCATGCATTCAGGAGGCAAGTCAAGGTAGCCAAACTCTAAGACTTCAGGAGCCAGATCGCCAGGTTGAGCTGCTGCGGATCTGGATGCTGAATGTCGCCATGGCTCTGCGTCAAAAGCCTGGGCGTGAGGTGTAGCCTTTGATGCAGTACCACGGAGAGTTCTAGAAACGTGGTGTACCATGGCTGGCGTGCCCACGTTGGAGCAACCAGTATGAGTGTCATCGAGTGTTACAATAGCTTTCTTGCCACCAGCGGTATAAGAGGTGCTGGGGGAAAAGCGTACGCAAATCTGCCTGACCAGTTCATCCATATCGCATTGCCCTGCGACTGTGGGTGAGGAAACCTGGCGGCAAAGCTTTGGCATTTTGCGTTTTCCCTTGTGGCGAACAGGTCTATCGCTGGATGACCCCACTGCTGGAAGTACGGGCGGAGTACTGATGGATGTATCTCCCACTCGTGCATTTGGTGGCTGTACCTGCTGAGAAGGTCCGCCATCAGATTGTCTGTGCCCGGGAGGTTTTCCGCCATGAGGAAGATGTTCCTCTAAATGGCCCACTTCCACATGCTCTGAGCCAGATGAGACAACTGTGGCCCACTTCCACATGCTCTGAGCCAGATGAGACAACTGTGGATAGTGTGTACCTCCCTGCTTCTGGATGTAGTACATGGCTGTCATGTTGTCCGTCCGGATCAACACGACTTTGTTGCAAAGATGTACTTTGAATGCTTTCAGTGCCATGAAGATTGCCATCAGTTCTAGGTAGTTGATGTGCATCTTCTTTTGCTGCATTGTCCATAGTCCCTGCACCGTGTAGTGGAGTACATGAGCTCCCCATCCCTGGAGAGACGCGTCCGCCGTCAGGATAATCTGTGGGACAGGTTCCTGGAACGGTCGGCCCTTGCAAAGGTTGTGTGGATTCCACCAATGCAGAGAGTTGTATGCCCGACCGGACACCAACACTAGGTCTTTCAACTGCGCCAGAGTCCACTGATGCGCCAAGCATTCCTGGAGCGGACGCATATGTAACCTCGCGTGCGGGACTATGAAAATGCAGGAGGCCATCATGCCTATCAACTGCATGAACACTCTCGCAGGAAGAGAGTGTTGCGGTCTGAACTGTTGGATTAGCGCTTGGATGTTGTTGATCCGCGCTGAAGTTGGCTGAGCCGTGGCTGACAGAGTATTGATCGTCGCACCTAGATATTGCCGCACATGGGCCGGCTGAAGGTGCGACTTTGGATAGTTTAGTGAGAAGCCCAGACTGTGAAGAAGGTGAATGGTGTGGGACATGTCGGCGGCGCACTGCTGGGCCGACTTTGCCTGAACCAGCCAGTCGTCTAGATAAGGGTAGACATGTACGTTTTGTCTCCTGAGGTGCGCCGCCACTGTCGCCAGACATTTGGTGAACACTCTGGGGGCTGTGGTCACTCCGAAAGGAAGGACCTTGAATTGATAATGCCGATTTTGAATGGTGAATCTGAGGTATTTTTTGTGTGATGGATGGAGTGGAATGTGGAAGTAAGCATCCTTGAGGTCCAAGGTTGCGAGGAAGTCCCCCTGAGTGAGTAACGGAAGAACTTGATGCAGCGTTAGCATGTGGAAGTGTTCTGAGAGAATGTATTGGTTTAGGGGCCGGAGGTCGAGAATAGGCCTGAGGGACCCGTCCTTTTTCGGGATTAAGTAGTACAGGGAGTACACTCCTGTGCCTTCTTCCTCCACTGGCACGAGCTCTATAGCGCCCTTTTGCAGCATGACAAGAACCTCCTGCTGCAATAAGTGCAAATGCTCCGTGGACATAGGACGGTGTTTTGGTGGTATGTTGGGTGGAGTGGATGTGAGCTCCAAACAATAACCGAACTGGATAAGTTTCCTGACCCACCTGTCTGTGGTGATGGATTTCCAGACTGGCAGGAACTGCTGGAGTCTCCCCCCGACAGGTGTGGAATGGTCGGGGGCATTGACAGGGCGTCACTGTTTGTTGGAGGCAGAGGAACGGGAGTTGTTGTTGCCCCTGCCTCTGCCCTTGTCGTTGTTGCCTCGATAACCTCCTCTAGTTTGCTTGGGGTAAGAGGATTGCACCCCACCTTTATTGAACTGTGATTGCTGGGACATCTGGCCTCTGGAAACACCTCTATTGCCTGAGCGACGAAAAGTGCTCCCCCTAAACTGTTGGGACTGGAGAGCACCCATGGACTTCGCAGTCTTGGTATCCTTCTTTATTTTTTCCAAGGTGGTATCCACCTCAGGACCAAATAATCTGTCAGGGTTTACCGGCTGGTTGAGGATGGTAGTTTGGATCTCAGGCTTAAATCCGGAGATTCTGAGCCATGCCTGCATCTTAACATCACACTGGTGTTAATTGCCCTGGCTGCAGTGTCCGCAACATCTAGTGCACACTTAATTGAAGCGTTGGAGATGAGCTTCCTTTCCTGGATAAGCATCTCTGCAGCCTCCTTATATTGGTCTGGGAGATGTTGCAACAGGGTCTCTAGTGTGTCGTAGTGTGCCCTGTCGTATCGAGCCAAGAGTGCCTGCGTGTTAGAGATACGCCAGATATTGGCCGCCTGAGCTGCTACCCTCTTTCCCGATGCCTCCAGCACTTTGGACTCTTTGTCTGGGGGAGGAGCTTCACCAGTGGTCTGCGAATTCGCCTTTTTTCGGGCATTAGAAACGACCAGGGAGTCCAATGGCAACTGGCCTTTGATGTAGGTTGGATCGCCAGGTGCTGGTCGGTATTTCTTTTCAATTCTAGGGTTGACCACCCTTGCCCGTGTGGGTTCCTTGAAGATATCCGCAGCATGTTTTAGGACCCCTTTTAGCATTGGGAGAGTTTTCACAGTCTTTTCAGCTGTTGAAAAAGTGTCAAAGAGGAAGTCCACCTCCACAGGGTCAGAATGCAGTTCAACGTCGTGGTTCTTTGCCGCCCTCTCGATCAAGGCATTGAGTGCCGCAGAATCCTCAGTGGGAGAGGTCTTGACGTTGTATACCTGAGGGTCAAGGGCGGGCTGCTGATCCTCTTGGTCTCCTGCGTCCACCCATGAGTCCTGTTGTTCATCAGGATCTGTGTGGGCCGGGAAGTTGTAGTCCTCGTCCTGATCCCCAGCATCCTCGGCATCCGAATAAGTTGGTGAGGGTGTGGCAACTGTTTGAGTCCGAGGAGCCAGTGGTTCGACCAAGACCGGTGAATCCGAAGCAGGCTTTTTGCGCTTTAGAGGAATGGTGTATGACTCCAAAGGTGTCGTCGCAGTAATTTTACGTTTGTAAAGCGTAAGCTGCCCGGTGTCGGCATCGATGAAACGCTCCGACTGATCCTCCATTAATGGTGGTCGATGCTTCAAGCCCCCAGCCGGGAGAGTAGGCTTCGACCCCGCAGCCCCTTGCAAGTTCGCTTCGGGCACCGCCCGTGGTGCGAAGGCCTTCGGTGCCACCTTTGGCGGCAACGTGAAGAGGATTGGCGTCGATGGCTTGGAGGAGGGGACCGACTGCTTCAGTGCGGAAGGTGCCTTGGGGTCTTCCGCTGAAGCCTTGTCCCTGATACGCTTCAGGGAGTCCGAGACCTGCTTCGTGAAGGAAGCGGACGGCTTCGTCGACACGACAGACGATCTTGGTCCACCAACGTGTGAAGACTCGAGCGTTGATGACTTGGGCTGTTCCGGCCGAGGCTTTATCGTGTCGGCGGCCTGGGTAACCGTTTTTGGGGTCCCAGTCTCCGGCTCGACGCCCTTGCTGGTCTTCGGCTCGACGCCCTTTGTGGACCTCGGCTGGACGCCTTTGCCTGGCTCCGGCTGGACGCCGGTCCTGGACTTCGGCTCGACACCCTTGCTCGACTGTGGCTCGACGCCCTTCTTGGACTTCTGCTCGACGCCCTTGGTGAGCTTTGGCTGGACGCTATGCACCCACTTCGCCGGGTCGACAGGTTTCTTCGGCCTGGGTTGTTCCGACACCTCGGAAGACGAGGGTGTCGACGGGGGAGCAGACGCTTTCGGTTTCGATGGCGTTTGAACCACTTTCGGTTTGGACACCGAAGGTTTCACTTTCGGTTTAGACAAAGGCGGCTCCGCCGAAGTGTTCGTAGCCGGGCCGGGAGGCGGGCCGCGGATTTTGGTAGAAGGTCCTGGGTAAGGCCGATTGGCGATCCCTCGACCTGAGCCTTGGTAAGTGTTCGAACGGGGCATAGCTCTTCCTATGAGCTATCTTCCATGGCCCCATAGGCCTCATTGTCATCTCCTACCTCGTCGACGACTGCTTCTACGTCTAGGCCTTCGACATCCACTTGATAGTCGTAGTCGATTTCCTCCGCTGGAGGTGAAATCTGCAGCTGAACGTCGTGTTCGTCTGCTTCCTCGCTGTCGAAGATGTCCACTGGTGCCGGGGCCGACTGCCGGGCCTCCATGCGCGCCACGCGCCGAAGCCGAATCGTCTTCTTCGAACGAAAACGTGAACAAGCCATACAGTTGGCTTCATCGTGGTCCGGCGACAGGCACTTGTTGCACACCGGGTGGATGTCGATGTGTGGGTACTTCGACCCGCACACAGGACACTTCTTGAACGGGCTCCGTTCCATGTCGCGTCATCGAGGGTCTCGCTGCGCCGACTGGGCCTCGAGCACCAAAGAGTCACACGACTCCCTGGATGTCAAACTCGGGAAGCGAGTCTGAACAGAACTGGGCACCGAACGCAAACAATACCGACGATACGAAAAAAGGCCTTTGGCCTCGATAAAGTTTATTGTCGATTCCGAACTGGAGAGAACGAAAGTACATCCAAACCCAATGGCGGAAAAAAACAATCTGGGGATGGAGTCGATGCCCATGCGCACTGTAGTCCAGGGGAGGAGCCACCTATTTTGTGATACTTCGAAGACTCTTCCAGGACAACAATGTGCAATCATCCGGACCCAACACTAGGCGGCGATCTATGCTATAGATATGAATTCAGCAGCCCACATGCCTCGAACCTAAAGACTCTCCCCTCCCAGGCGGTCGTTCTGAGGAGTACACTTACACCAGCAAGTCCTGCAGGACTGAATGCGCAAAATGTCCTTCTATGCAGACTTGGGAATCAATGTAGTAATATTGGGCAGAAGTATGAACAGAAAGCTACTTGTCTGCCTGGCAGATGTGCAAAAGAGAAAACCCTGAGCAAGGGCTGCAGTGGTGGTTTTTGCCCTGGTGAAATGAGCCATATAGTCCTCACGAGAAATGGTTTTGCTTCAAGTATAACACTGTTTGATTGCAAGGACAATCATCATAATAAGGAATGTTTTTGGAACGCATTTCCTTACTTCGCAATGGTGAACCCAACAAACAGCTTATCATCAACATGGCTCTCCTTAGTCCTATTAATGTAGAAGCGAAGACCTCGCCTGGGCTAACCAAGCAAACAAAGAAAGGCTATAATTACCCTTCAACAATGTCGACAGCAAAGCCTTGCCAGGCTTAAGATAGTACAAACAGTGGAGCATCAAGCAGCTTCGCTTGTAAGGCATAAACATGCTTTTGCCTTACACCAGGTGGCACATTTAGTTTAATAGTTTGAATATACATGTGTATTTGGTGGAGGACAGCAGGCAGCCAGAATGACATGCACCATTTCTAACAGAAGGCCAAAACCTCTCAGTTCATTCTGCCAATCTTCACACAGAAGTGTATTTTGTGGCGTCTCAGGTGTAGTACTCTGCCCTTCTGCTGGGACAGAAGGCCAAAACTTCTCGGTTCATTCTGCCAATCTTCACACGTAGACGTCTATATTGTGGTGGCTCAGGTGTAGTACTCTGCCCTTCTGCTGGGACAGAAGGCCAAAACTTCTCGTTTAATTCTGCCAATCTTCACACAGACGTGTATTTTGTGGCGGCTCAGGTGTAGTACTCTGCCCTTCTGCTGGGACAGCAAATCCTCCCAAACAGAAAGCTGAAGTGGAGGACTCACGGTTAGGTGTTCTGAGTACCAGACATTACAAACGCAATGTGGAGCTATCAAAATACGTTGTGCTCTGTCCTATCTTTCTTCACCACCCGTAGGATCAGAGGCAGAGGTGGGAATGCGTATACCACAGCGTAGTCCTGCTAAAGGTGGAAGGCATCCTAGAGAGTGCAAAATACTGGGCACTTATCGATTTTGGAAACAGCAAACAGGTCTACTAGGGTCGCGCCCAATTGGGAGAATATGCCTGTGACACCTTCGGAGTTTGTCTGTTCTGATGTTGGGGCATCCTGCCAAATGAATGACCATTTGGTAGATCCAGTGAGGTTCTAAACAGCACCATAGCCTCATCAATGATTCAAGACAGAGAGAGAGCATGACTGCACTGCTTGTTGCAATACCACATGGCAGTCATGTTAGCGAATTTATTGACCTGCCCCTGATGGAAGGTAGAAAGGCGTTGTGAGTCAGCCAGATGGCATGCAGCTCCAGAAGAATGATCTGATGGTGCGGCTCCATTGGAAACCAAAAGTCTCTGATCGCCACATCGTCCAGACGACCTCACCAGCCACAAGATGACACATCCGTCAACACTGACTTTAGGAGGGGCAAGGAGAATGGCCAGATGCATGTCAAAATGGCATCAGTCATCCACCACTGAAGGGCCTGAACCACCTTGCTGGACACACAGATGACTAAAAGGTATGACCAATGCTGGGCACACTGCAGACATGAGGATCTATTAAAGTACGCATAGTGTACGAGTGAAAAGTACCTGCAAGATGCCAGAAGGCCAACAAGCCTCAGAATCATTAAAGCTGGAGAAGTAGCTCTTGCATGAAATATTGTTATGATTGTCTGAATGTTCCATACTGGCTTTGGAGATGGACAGAATTTCAAGGCGACAATGCCCAAGATAAAGGGCAGTCTCCAGGAAGGTGGAAGATGAAACTTGAACTCATTGCTAGATAACCCCAGTGTAGACAGCAATAACATTTTCTGCACGTGATCAGAGATCTGCTGAAGTGAGCCTGTTTTCAACAGCTAGACCGCAAGATGTAGAAATATGCATATTTATGACTTTTAAAGATAGGAAGCGACCCTAGTTGTGACGTTTAAAATACTTGAGGTAACGATGTAAGGCAGAAGGCAGGACATTGAACTGAAGTGGGCTGATCCCACCACCAAATAAACATACTTCCTGTGGCACTGCAGGACTGGCACATGTAAGTATACATACTGCAGCCCCAGGGAATACCATCCAATCCTTGCGGTTTAAGTCCAGCAGAAACTGCAAAAGTGTCATCATATTGAACTATTCCTAGTTGAGGAACACATTTAGCAAGCTGAGGCCTAGAATCAGCCTCAAGCAAGTCCCCATCATAATCAGGGACACAGAAACACTGACAACTCATTCTCTACTCTAAGCCACTCCCTTGATGGTTCCATTGGTGAGCAACATCAACACCACCCATGAGAGGACATTGGCATGATCTGTCTGCATAGAAGTGTAAACAGTGGAATGAGGAGAGGGGCATCCAGAAAGCTAACAGTATAACCAACTTAGACAATCTGCTCCACTTATGGAATGAGCAGGTTGGACATGGCAACCCCCAGAAGAGGGCTACAACTGTGCTGTTTTCGAAGCGTTCCAAAGGCACATTAACCTTCTCTACAAAAAGTCCGGTTGTATGAAAGGGCATGTCCATCAATGATGCCTGGATGTCTACTGAAAATCTGGTGGCGTGTAACCAGGGATGGCATCTAGTAATGACACTGGTGCCGAAAGGACAGTCTAAAGAATTAGTGGTGCCCAGGCTTGAACAAGGAATCTTGCTGTATCTTGCTCATCTTGGAGAAAGCATTGTGAATGTCCTCAAGCACGATGGTCAAAATATCATGTGTCATGTTCCGAAGGATGTGGATATAGCATTCAAAAGGGCAGACAGCATTCAGCATTCAAGAAGTGCAGCGGCACACTGCCAAAAGAAAAACTTTCTAAAATAGGTTTATGACTTGATACAGATTTGGCACTTAGAGGGGGCATGTTTTGGGATCACAGAACATCTGTATTTAGGTAATGAGTCACCCTATCACATCAGTACATATGGGCCTAAATTCTGATAGCTCATAGTGCCTTACCTGCCTTCCTACCCTTCCAAGAGTAACATGTAAGTTGGCACCCCAGTACATAATCACTTGTCCCCCCAGGGAACAGTGGTAATAGGCCATCACCTTTCGTTCTCTTACTCATGCCTGCCCATAACAAACAAATGAAAAACAAGGAAAGTTTACAATATTTATTGAAACTATCGTTCTCTATCATGTTGCAACTGTGCTGCAATTAGAATACATATGCAACTGAGCAAAGTAATTAGTATTAGCAATAAACTGCACACAATGAAAAGCCCTATAAAGGCAAATGATATATTTGCCTAAGCTTAACCTCACTACGAGAGCACAATGATTATCAGTGATCTCGGGGATACGAGCCGAGCCCCCATACCTTGCATTTGCCATTAGCTGGTATGCACCTCATATTGCGCAGAGCACACACGCTCGTCCCAGGACCTTTCCTCTGTTAAAAACTCTCCTCTCTGTATTCAAAACAGTAAGTCTCAGCTTATATGATAAGAAATGCCTTGCTAGAAAACAGCAGCTGGCTCTCTCTCTATTATGTCTGTGTGTCACAATTTGTTATTGACAGACCACAGAGAAAAACAGGCCACAAAGTTGTTTGCCCTTGTACAAAATGTTCAGACTGAATCCCAGCTGAAGAGCTGAATAACAAAATATGTTCAGCCTATTTATACAATAATAGTGTGGCACTAAAACAAACATGTTACTTCGTAATGTGTGCAAAGCAAAAGTGGCCTACAACCTACAGTTAGGCTAAAATAGGGTAAAACTGCAGTGGGCCCTATAGGGAACTCATGACAGCGGTTAAAAATAAAAATACAATCTTTATTTAAATCCAGTTACAGACATGGTTGTCTGCTGACCCTTGCAGGCCACCATTCCTGTGACTGTATCTAATCGGAGTGTGCTGTAATTTGAGGCATGAATAATTGATATTAATTATGTAGGAAGGACTAGGACCTACTCTGATTCGAAATTTTACAAACTAACCTATTAGTATAACGATCAGTTTGAAAATTTTAATTTTGGTTTAAAAAATACTGATCGCAAATTGCGACCAGTATACTGACACCATGGTCTCCAGGTGCTAGTCTACGGTACCTAGCAATGGGGCTATTCACTGCTGGAGCAGAACATCATTTCAACCGAGCTGCCATGATTGGGTCGACTGCAGCCCAAAATGGAAGGGCATGTTACAAAATCTCAGTCAGAATAATGCGAGTCTCATCAGTGGGGAGCAGCAGCTCCAAAAATTATGCTCCCCTTTAGACTACCGCCGCAAATGATGCGCTTTCTTTTGGGAATTCAGAGCAAGTGGCAAAGCCACTGACATTTTGTAAGTCAGAGTATAAACCAGCCTCACTTTAATGTGAGGGGGCAGGGAGCACAATATCTCTCCTATCATCATCATGCTGGACTGATAGGCCGGTACAGCATCAGAATCTGGTCCAAAAATAGCACGCATCCTTAGTAAGTTAAGCTGCCAATGCAGAGGAACTGGAAGGGAAAATGTATGGTTATGTTTTGCATATGGTACAGGATGAACTCCAACAACAGTTTGAAATTAATTCAGGGTGGCCCTGAAACTGGATTTAGATCTGGTGCCTCTGAAGCTGAAGACACCTTGATGGAAGAGTACCTGGCATGGCTTGTGGCAGAGGAGTAAAGTTAAGGTCTGGTGGTGAGGGGGAGTGGGCAAATTTCATCTACGTTCAGTTGGCCTCGGGATATGGCCTGTCGGCGGATGTTTGACTGTGGGCCCGATGGTCCCATGGGCCAGAAGTTGCAACAGAGGGAGGCAGCATGAATTTGCACATCTACAGAATAGCCTCCTTAAAATCTGCAACTCACCGAGGAGTTCTAGTTGGCCTCCAGATTTTGAAGTCCATCAAATCTAAGTTAAACTTGATTTGGAGGAGGAAGGAGAAGCTGGAGTCTGGTTTCCAGAACACGAACTTCATGGGACCCCTTCCAAAAGTGGGATGCCTGAATGTAGACGAGTCATGGGTTCTCTTCCTTAGTTTGTTCATTGATTCTCAAATTTGTCAGACCTGATGAGGGCAATCTGGAATGGTGCAGACCTTCTGATCAACCCTTACTCTTGTGATCTGCAACAAGGGCTTGACGTCCTGCCCCCGGATAGCTTTGGAGTGCATCAGAGATCATCTGTCACTGGACCTGGAGTCATGGTTGGTGCCGAGGTACCACAGGCAGAGGTCATGCAAGTCCATACTCAACATCTGTTTGCAGCATGCATAACAATGTTTTGAAACCTGCCGTCTTCAGGGACAACATTCTGTCACTGCCAAACATTTGTTGATGCAAAAAAGCTTCAATAAAAGTACCAAAATCTATAGGATCAGAGCTCCAGATCCACTTTCAAGGTCTCAGAAAAAAAGGAAGTGCTTTCCGAATGCAGGTCTGGTGCCTATTGTGCTCCATATTATCTTTTAGTAATCTTCATTGTGAAACCCTATGTGCGGCAAGTATGCCCAGATGTGGGTCCCATGCTCACTGTGCCTCTGGAACAAAGCTACACTGATTGAAGACACTCAAATAGGTCAAAAGAGTTCTTGGGTTACCTGTGTTCTGCTTCAGAGAGGACCTAGCTTGGCTGTTCAGGCTGGACTGTGCCTATTGGGGAGGACCAAGGCTTAATTGTGTTTGGCAGGGTATTATCTGAGGTTTTCTAGTGATCAAAAAATATGCACTGGGATGTGCCCCAAGTAATTACTGACTGAGATTAACTCAAGCATTCCATTTACCAGATTGTTTTTATTCTTCATGGTGGGCTACCTATCAGCGAAATAGTGTTTAGCATTTGCCATGCGACCCGTGATTTGAGTCTTCTCGGAAAACATACCAGGTTTGTCAGAAAACTATGAAGCCAGGGCAAGGCAGCAGAGTGTAACAGCACCAGGGACTGTAGACCCTATTGTAACTTAAATTAAAATATCTATTTAAAGTGTTAAAAAAGAAGGGATTTAAAGATAAGTTAATGGTAAATGATTTTAGCCTGGAATAATTCCATGCCTAAAGTGATGACTAATTCCAACCTCTCTGCAACCTTTAGAATACAAAGGGGTACTTAACAGTGCTTTCTCCATGATTTCCCTGCAATTTAGACCTGCATAGGCTTTCCATTGTTTTGAAAAGTATTAATATGTTTACTGGCTGGCAGTTGGATAATTAATGGTGAAAAATGTTTGCGTACATCTTGCTACGGATGTTATGTTAGAACACGATTTTAGGCATTTATTGTGATACAACGTTATATATTGGAAATCTACGACAATGACCATACCCAAGTACTCTTTAAGTACTATATGTAGAGCAGCAATTTTCGACAAATGGCATGCTTGACTAATTATGGATCACAACCAAAAGAAATAAAAGGAAGAGGTATGTGGTCAAACCTAGAGTCTCTGCTGTCTAAGGTGGATAAAACTAAATTGAGATCACTACTTTTGGATCTCAGCTAGAAACAATTACCAAAATACGTGTTTCTCCTTAAAATCTTGAATATGCTCAATCCTGTAACAATAGTTTTACAGCTTGAAGCTTTTCTGGATCAACACGCTATTTATCATTTCATTATCTAGTGCTTGAACCTAAAAATAAGACTCTGGAGAACGCTACTATCTGATCGGGCATCATGGACTTACGCTAGATGTCACATGGAGGTCCTAACGACTGCCTGTGGTAGACGCCCATAAAGAACAAGCATTTGCAATGCAATAGGTCTCGCATACACACGAGTTTGAGCTATTGGCATTGTAAATGACAATGCCTTTTATTTAAGTTTTGAGTTTTAAAACATAAATAAAAGGCATTGTCATTTACAATACTAATAGCTTAATACTTGCAAATGCGAGACCTATTGCATTGCAATAGAGGGCCTTCTCGACCGCTTGTTAGATTGTAAATATCAGAGGAAGAGACCGGCCTATGACATCTTCAAAGTAGTGATAAATAGTGCAGTGAAGAAGATGTGTAAGTGTTGTAAATTACACAGACACAAAGTGTGAAGTGAGAGTTACATATGATGAGAGCTATAAACACTAACAAAGTGCTCCAACACCTTTCACTCTGTGATTACACTGTCGCGGCTCAGGAGGAAGAGCGGGATATTTCCTGCCCTCTCAGTGATTTGAGTGTGTAATGTGGCACTACACAATGTCATTGCTATCTTTGGCCTAATAAAAAACACTCAAGCTGTAATAGGGCCCTGGCTTCACCTCCTAGTGCAGGGCGGGCTGTGCCTTATGACAGGCATGGAGGGAGGGATGGTCTCGGCTGCAGCTCTGGCCTCGTACAGTGCCCCTGCTATTACTAGTGAGCGAGAGGTGCTGAGGTGGTGGAATTGGTATTGGTGGTGTTGGTATTGGTGGTGCTGGTATTATTGCTGGTGGTGGTGGTATTGGTGGTGGAAGTGGTATTGGTGGTGGAAGTGGTACTGGTATTGGGGGTATTGATGGTGACATGGGTGGTGGTGATGATATTGGTGGTGGGGGTGATGGAGCAAGGGGTATTATTGATGGTGGTCGTATTGGTGGTTGTTTCTATTGATATTGGTGGTGGTGATATTAGTGATGGTATTGGTGGAATTGGTGGTATTGGTGGAGGTAGTGGTATTGGTTGTGGGGGTATTGGTGGTATTGGATTGGGGGGTGGTATTGGTGGTGGTATTGGTGGGGTTGGTATTGGTTGGGTTGATATTTTTGGTGGTAGTGATGTTGGTGGTGGTATTGGTGGAGGTAGTATCCGTGGTGGTGGTGGTATTGGTGGTGGTTGTATTGGTGGTAGTGCTATTGATGGTGGTGTTAAAAAAACAGGCTTTTGAAAACAATCCGTCAGGTGGCTTTTTTTACAGATGATGTAACACAGATGTGCTTTTGTCAGTTTTAGCCCATTAGCACAGGATTATGTGCTACCTGGAATTCACATGACTTCATTTGCTCATCATTTCTAAATCCATTTTACTTGGGGGCGTGAAACAGACACGAGATAATGCCGGGTTAAAGTGATTGAAAGCAGGTGGCCGTGTTACGGGGGCGGCCGTGCCGCTGAAAAAAAAAGCGCTTTCAGCTGAAGCAGCGCATGTCCGGCCTGCAGTAAGAGAAACTCAATAAAGTAAATAGTACTAAATAGACTAAATAGACAGACAGACTAAATAACAGGTCCTGTGTAACAACTGAAGTAAAAGGGCCAGTCGCCACGGAGGGTAGAAATGAAGACAAGGCCGTACTAAGGAGGGACTAACAAGCCTATTAACGTATACGAAGGCAGCATTTATGAAAAACAATGACACAAGCCAATTAAAATTAAGGAAGGAGAGTGGGCACAGCTTCTCTCCCATACTCTACAACAGCAGTCTCGCAGAACAAGCAGCGCATGTGCGCTGCCGCTCGGCTCAACCAAAAAAATAATCGTCCAAAAATTAGGTTGGACAACAAGCTGCTTTTTCACCACCTCTCTGGCGCCACGATTAGAGAAGCAAAAAAGGATGGTATGTAAGTAAACAGAGGTAAAGTGACCAACCTTGATTCAAAACGTTGGGATTTAATCAGGGAATTCAAGAGGGGACACGCACAAAGGATCCTCCAAGGTGAAAAGGGAAGGAGAAATCTGAGTTCGAGTAGTGTGTGTAGTTTCACTGTAGCTCAAAAACTGAGTAAACTAAATTAAGCTTTCTCTTCCGCCCAACTGGCCTTTTATGACATACTGAAGGATTGATGGACCATTGAACACTTGGCTCCTTAAGGGACAGTACAACATAATGGTCCCTTTGGCAGTGGCAAGGATGCACACCAACAATATTCTGCACCTAAAAGTGTCACAGGTTTTACAGGCTGCACCTGCCCTTTTCATAGGATTGCTGATTTCCTGCATTCAGTGACAGCCATCATTTTAATGGAGGAGGACCTGGCGAGCCCAACATAAAAACTGGGATAAATTCTGGGAGTTAACTGGTGACGCTTTTTGTGAAGCTGAAACTTGTGCTCCACCAACAGTTCTGTTCATGGTCAAACTAAACTAAATCTGTAAGAATGCATCCATTTTTAGGTCTCGCCTAGCGTGGCAGCACATGCGCTGTCGCTCGGCGAGATTTATTGTCAAGGAGGATTTTGAGAGAAGGGCTTGAAGCCCCGCCCCTTATTTCCATTGGCTTGCGTCACCGTTTATGGTAAAAGATGGGCTGCTATAGGATATACGCTTTTTGGGTTGCCTTCCTTTCGCTTTTTTTGTCCTGCCCACCCGGAGTGGCTCGCCTGCTTTCCTTCGGTCGTAACGCTATTTCTTATCTTTAGTAGGCCATGTGTTTCTAATTAGAAACACATGACCCACTAAAAGGGCCATGTGTTTCTAATTAGAAACACATGGCCCCATAAAGACAAGAGTTCCCCATACTCCGGCTGCAGCGTGGTCCTCTTTCACTTTCGGGACCGCGCTTGTTTACTGGGTCATAAGGATTAAACTGCAGCCCTAGAACCATAAGCAAGGGAGGGAGGCTCATTAATACCATAATTTGTTTTTGCATTTAATTGTACTGAGCGTAAGGAGTACTCACTTGATAGAGCCCTTTAGTCGCGTTTGGTCTTCATCTTGAAACTTGTGCTGGTAACTGACCATCATGAAGGAATGTGGGATACCCAGCTGAAAGAAACCAAAGAATATCAGTTTATTCATTATGGAACCTAAACTTCACCACACCACTTTGCTCTTCTCTCCATGGACAGCTTTGATAAATGCCCATGCTCCAGCACCTGCAGCATCAGTCCCCTACCCTTTTCTCTCAGCACATACCTGGTGCTCTGACTTGAATCACCACACTAGTCTAAAAAGAACCCGCACCCCGAAATATCCACTTACTCTTATGCAAAATATCTAGGTATTTTCTGCACCAAAAGGATTACGGATCTAAAGACTGATAGTATTTTAGGGTGTGATCGACTGCCGAGCAAACATCACCCCAATTAGGAAAGAAGCTTCACGTAAAGGAAGGCGGTGAGTAGGAACGGGTGGATTTGACTTTGCAGGGTGTTTAAGGAAGCTCCTGGCAAAGTGAACTTTGGCAATTGAAAAGATCTTGTCTACCTCTTCTAGCTCAAGAATGCTTGCATCTCCTCATTACCGTGGTCAGGTAGGCAAGCACCTCCCAGAATCAAACAACAGGTGAATGTTTGCAACCGATCATTAGTTTACTGCGACCTTAATTAAAAAGCGGAAAGCAGGCTCCGGCATGCCACATGTGAGCCTGGGAGTTAGCCATTGGTGGCGGCATGCTCAAAGTGCCCCAGTGGGTAGCTGCAAATCAATATTCAGCAAATGAGTAGGCTGCAGGGCCAGAGCTCACACAACTCAAAGATTGTCAGGGCACTGGCAGACTTGCTTCTGCTTGGTCATACTAACTTGGATATCAGAATGTCACAGCGCATTACAGAAGTAAAAAAACATAGAAAACGTGCCTGTGAGTTAGCTTTGCATTTGCAGATGTTATTACATGCTGCTATACATATGATGTGAAGAACGGTGAACACTGTATTGAATTCCCAGGCGCTGCCACTGAGTACATGAGGGCTACATCCATGTCAGATTTTCAGTGTAACCATTAACTGAGCTTCATTTACGTACACTGCACAAATATACTTTTCTGGCATGGATCCAGCCGTCTTCGTCCTTTGATGGGCACCCCTTATATACATGATTTTAAATGGAAAGGACCAATATGAAATAGCATATAGTATGCCAAAGTCCCGCTTATGTAAAAAAGATTACATAAATAAATGCTCCTTTCTTAAACATGTTTAGGCACCCAAGAACATGTGGGTGTGTAAAAACTCGTTTGCATTTCTGCTTCAAATTATGGCAGGTGGGATTTTACTGTTGCAAATGGAATTTGCTCACACAAAATAATTCCAGTAATTTAATTGTTGGCATTTGGTGTGGCCATTTCTTAGTGGATCCAACTTTAAATGCTGCTGAACACCCACAAATGACGAGTTTGTAAGTATTTACCAATAACTTACAAATTTACTAATATCAAGGGCAGAAGTAGATGCATTTCAGGGTGGCAATTGGGGAAGAACATTAGCATAAACATTGGGGTGTATGGTAGGGCAGCTTTTTGGTAGGGATAAAGAGTTCCTGTCAATAAACAAGTATATAAAACATTTCTAAATGCAGACACGAAGAAATGCACATTTGATCCATTTCCGTTTGGCTAAATAGTTAGGTATTTGAGCGCTCGTGGACATCGATGGCTTCTAAAGGTAACCTACGTCATCCCACAACCCTGGGATATAAACTTTTAAAGTTATCTGCTTCTCAAAGCTGCCAGCATACTGAAAACCAGGAAAAGATGTGTCTCTCTCAAACCTTTTCATCTACCACACTGCTTTGCACTGTGCCCCATAACATGATAACCGCACCTAAGTGGTCAAACGCTCGACATGGAAACACTTCCCACAAAGGATAAACAATGAAAACAACACCCTTACAATCACACATCCTACATGGCGTAACTTGCTGACCATGTAGGGAAGTGTTTCAGTGCCCACAAAGTGGTAAGTGCTATTTAAATGTTGCAATACACAAGAGCTCCTGTAAATCCTTCAGAGTTTCATAAAAGTTTGAAATTGACTTCAAATGTGGACGTAGACCCACGGAAGTGAATTCCAGACGTTTTGTGAATCAGGCCATTGATTAATACAAATTTAGAAAATTAAATGTAAGGTATTATATTTAAAGTGCATTGTCTCCAATTAGGAGCCATTTTCCTTAAAGAAATATAAAAGTGGATGAAGAGTCCAGACAGGGATCTCTAGCACCTTTCTGGCTGTGGTTTAATTTACATAGGTTGCTTGTAATGCCCCAGGATGCAGCCAAACACAGGTTAACAACATACTTTATGTTTTGCAATATCACAGACCGCCCATGAAAAGTAAACAACAGAATATAATACGAAAATGTAACACATAATATTTGAATTCATCAGATTTCTGTAAAATGATTTGGCACCTATTGCAAATTACACTTGAACCTGGTTCTGAACTTTGGGTCAGATTTTTAGCATTAGCTACTGATTTACAGTGTGCTCTTTTTCTTACTTAATTGAAAATTACGTTTTAGGGCTGTTTAAGACGTCCACTTTTTTTTTTTACTATTTAAAACATATGAAGGAAAATCTAAATTGTATCATGTCAGTCCCAGATTCGCCAGTTTTTTTATTTTTTTATTTTGTGGCTTGAATGCCACAAACGCAAAGAACGTAACCTGTAATGAAAGCTTCCTTCTGGATGACTGTTCCCATTTTAGTTATTTAAATATTTGACTACATAAAGAGAAAATGCCACGGTGTTCATTTTATTCCAAGTTTCTCTGAATCTAGCCGGACCGACTCCACACTACCGCTCTCCTGATGCTGCCCACACCGTACCTGCATGGCCATGGTGAAGTGGCTGGTCTTGGTATCGCGGACTATACTGGTGTTCATGGCAGACTGGATACCCCAGCGCCACTGGATGTACCCCATGGTGTTCTTGTCCAAGTGTCGCGCCAACACAGTGGTGAGGCCTGGCCGGATCCCACGGGACGAAAACTGTAGTGCGCAGTTTGTAGTGATAAAACTGCAAGACAACATGTGAAACGTTACGTCTAATAAAGGATCATGTGAACAGAGAGTTCTAGGCAAGAGCGCATGTGAAAGGACAGCACTTCTAGGATTTCTGTAGTTCTAAGGAGAATTTTCTGGCAAATCTTTATCTGCAAAAAGCAGCATAAAGAAAAAGACAGGGAATCAAGTGGAACAAATACAAGACCAATCTCTTACCACAAAGTGTAGAATTGTAAGATTCCTTCAACATGCTCATTGTATGCCTATACATTTCTGTGTTAATCAAACAAGGTTATTTAAAATGTACAAGTGCAGGAAGGATAGTCCATCACGTAACTATTATTTACCTGTGTCGGAGGACCACTTGCCAAGGGAGCAAGGACTTCATTTCCCCATTAAAAGGCTCCATTGGAGGGCAATTGCATTTTTCACCTGGAAATGAGTATTGTCTAGCTACAAACAGAGGTGATAGACTCTTTCCTAAGAGGTAACCTTCAACTATCGAATGATACATTTTATGGCAAAAAAGGAGGTTTCTCTGTATGCATATGTATTTCTTTACATCTAAAGATCCAAGTGAAAAAAAACGACATAGCTGATGAGATGGGGGAATTCTCATCATCATCAACCAACCCAAACCAGAAGCAAAAGGCAGACCTATTGATTCCTTATGGCGATTCTCTCACATTTCAAGATTGCAGTGTATACTATTTTAAGGGAAGGGATTCTTTTAATTTTGGCCAACAATGCTTTAACTCTTTCTTTAATGCATCGTGATGGAGTGGACAATCAGCTGCCTACCTGTGGACCTTGAAGCTGTTGCGAATCCGTTTTTTGGGGTTTCCACACATTTTGACAATTGCTTTGCATGTGTGCATTTCCTGTGTCCTGCGCTGCACATAGATAAAGGTGTGTGAAGCATGGCCTGACACACTGGAGGGTATACAAAAAGACCTCACAGAATAGGAGTAAGTCTTCAAGTCCACAATGTTACCAGTAGGAACCAGAGGACAAATCGAATGAACAGACCAAGCGTTTTCCCTCAAAAAGTTCAAACCAGGGATGCAAATAATTTTTTTTATTTTGAAATGGAACACGGGTTTGTAACATTGTTCTGCCACCTTGACCCCCGTTTTCTCTCCATCTGCCTGACATCCTTATCTCCGCAAATCTCTCTTACACATCTGGCTTGTCGTAGAATTAGGTGCATAAGGTATACATGAGCAAATTTCTTTTGCGACACTTCTTGTAACACAAATACAAACAAAATCGTTGCATTTTAGCACAGGGCTTTCTTTTTCGAGTTTGTTTCGCATTTCGAGTGTGTATGTGTGCAAAATATATTATCATCTGTGAGAAACGGATTAGCGCTTGGGCTAAAACGGAAAAGCAATGATTCCAACGTTACATTAGAACTAATGCATTTTGAGAGCATGTGCGATCAACGCACGAGCAGGCATTAAAAAGAATGCAAAGCAACAAAGAAGACGCTAGATAATGAAGGGCACAAAAGGTGCAAGGAAACACACCAAAGCTGGTTGCACCTATGCACCTTCCCACTTTTAAAGCATGTTCGAATTTTTTTTAACATTTGTAATGTATTGGTCATTACTTTTTCATACAATTTAAAATTGTCTTCGAATATTCAAGACGGAAGAGAACAGTGTAACACCGCAGGCTGCCAACACCATTCAGCCACAATTTAGCGTGTCGGGCAGCAGCTTTCATACGGCCACCTAACAAACTATCTCCTCGTGCGTCAAAACTATGGTGCTAGGATACATTTTGATACACGAATTGCGTTTAAAATGCCTAAAAAATAAATATCTCAATTACATTCCAAAACGTTTGCACTTCCTAACATTTGTACGCCCTTCTCCGTAACGAAAATAATTAACTATTAGTAATAGGATTACATTTAGAAAATAGATAGGGAAATGGCGACATCTTGTGGTCAGATAGAGGTACTTTACGAACAACTAGTTTCAGTCAGAAAAATCTGGTCAAACAAAGCCTTTAACGAACTGCACAGAGATTTACAAAACAAACTTGTTTACAAGCTCTGCAAAGTTTCATAGAGATGTGTGTCTGTGCTATGAGAGCTGCTAATCCGAGTAGAAACTAGTCCAAAGGCACTGCAAGCCTGACTGGAGGCTCCTGAACCAAACAACACACATCAGAATCCATTTATTAGGGGGTTTAACGCCCCGAACAAAGCTACCCCCCACCCGGAGTTACGCCCTTGGCCTCTAGGCTCTGGCATTCGATCCCACTGCACTTGCTGGAACAATGACCCCCGTGGAGTAGGTGGTTTCAAATTCTGGACAGCAAGTACTATAAACAGTGCAGCTCCTGGTTGATTTTTACTATTCAGATAATGAAGCGTTTGCACCTTAAGCTCCAGCTGGAAGAGCTTACTGCTTAGGGACTGATAATGAGTTGAGGGATTGGATATCACAGACGGGTTCCTACCCGCTCAATTTTAAGGGGAATGCACTGGAACTCTTCAGGCACGCTGTAACTGATTTTCTCGCCTGGAAAAAGCATCTAGTAAAATCTCTGGCAGTGGTAAGTGCAGAACAGGCACAGTGCAGAACAGGTCAAGTCCATGGCTTCCCGACCCCCCCCCCCCCTCCCCCCTTCCCCCCATTCCTCTCCCCTTAAGGAAGAGGGGAGCACGTGAAGCTCACCACCTCATATCACATTTTAACACAGTAGCCCATTGGATAAGGATACCTGTATTTTATTTGTGCCGCTCCAGAGATTTTTTGCCAACCTGTTCTACTTTTCTACTGCAAATCTGGGCAATTCCAAGAATTGGATGAGGTGGGCTTATTACATAATGTTACATGCTTCATCATAAGCCACCTCATCCCACCCTGGTACTATCAGGGCGGACTCAACCTCAAGTGGGACTATCTTGGGGGAGTTCTTAGAAATTACGAAATTATCTGCGATCCAGTTATCTTACCTAAACACTTACAGGGGTAAACCACAAGAAATCCTTTTATTAGAGGGTACCCTAGGTATATATAAAAATACCTAAGAAGTATATTCAGAGAACGTTATTGGGTAACAAGGCACTGACGTACATCTGAACTGTGAAATGAATGACCTGCCCCCTTATTCCCTATTTCGTGATGCTTCATTTGTAATGAATGGTCATAGTTTGATATGGAAATAGCAGTAGAAATTGCTAATTCTGACCACCTAACCAATTATAACTCATAACCGAGTCCTGTATGCATTTCATACCTCTACTACAAGGCGAAAGGCCAGATTATAAAGATGGCAGGGGAATCCACAAGTAAGGGTGCAGTGTGACACTGCCCTAGCATGAGGGGAGAGGTCAGCATTGGTTCTGCGACCACCATGTCTCTCCCAAGAGACATGCTCAGAAAGTCCAAAATGTAAAACTGGATGTAGAAATCACAATTTCAATTGATTTTTTAAATATTTTGAGCTTAAAATGTTAGCTAAGATGTGGTAGGTCTATTTTCAGTGACTGAAAGGTTCGTTTGTGCAAGGTGTAATGGCTTATGAATAATAACACTAAAGTACTGTGGCCATATAATATTTTGAGAAACGGTTGAATGGTGTATATTTGCAAGTTTGTATTAATTATTAAAGACCGTAAACATAGAGACGTTTATGTAATGCACGTTGTGTTCTTTTTTTTAAAGTTAAATGTTTGGGTTGATGGGGTGACTTTGCATTATGTTGCGCAATTCAAGAAAAGTATTAATCAGAAAACTAAGTGTTGACAGTTAAATGAGATATGCACGTGGAAGTGTAATGTTAATTTCATTTCATTATCTTTATTTCGGTACATTAGTACCATAAAAGAGGCATCGACAACCAGATACATATATACTAAAAACATCATCAACATGGTTAGAAAAGTATCAAGTGAGGTAAAATACAATTCGGGCAAGAAAGCGGAGACACTTAATGTAATGTTAATTTAATTTAAATGATTTGCTCACAAAAAAAATGCATTTTTAAGTGTTTATGAAAAAGTGTTCTACTTTTTGAGAGTGACGGAAGCATTGAATTTGTGTCTTAATTCTTTATGGAGTATTTAAAATTATGCAGGAGGTAGATGAATACATACATAATAGCAGGCTACATTCACCTAGACAGTACCTCCAAACCACAGTGGTGGGTGAGACACAGGAGGTTGACAGCTAGTGCCTATGAGCAGCAAACAATACTAACTTGGTGTGGGGGGGGGGGGGGGGCAATAAGGGAGGGGGTACTAATACGCCTGCGGGGTATGTATAGGAATCTATTGTGCCCTCCACATAGCACTATATGAGTCTAGCACCCTTGAGATTAGTCTCAGCAAGCGGGGAGGGGTGAGGGGAGGGTCAGGTGCCGGTGACGTTGGGTGCTTTCTGAAGCATTGAATTTGGCAGTGTTAGTATTCTGCAGGCATGTGAAAGTAACTCCACCTTTGTGAAGGAACAGACAATACCTACTGACATTAATCAAGTGAGGTATTTTTTTTTGGCGAAACTGTATAAAGATGTTAATTATAAAATTATATGATTGAATAAAAATGTATGATCGGAAATTTTAGCAGAAGTATGGAGTACTGAAATAATATATTTTTTAAAGTTGATTTTATTTTAAGTTTGGCATGGCATGCGTCAAGGTAAATCGAATGTGGAGGTAATGAAATAGAGTGAGGTGAACCTTTAGTCTGAATTTCTCGTCTTTGTAATTTGTGTGGTATAGGCACTATCAAAGCACTAGTCAAACCTAACTCCCTTTTATAATTCGTTTTTTCTAGGGAATCTCACTTTTGTTTTTTAAATTAAGTATGTGCTAAAGTTGACATGTTCTTTTATAAATGGATAGTATGTGATTTGGTGATGTCTATTGAGTTATGTATACTTATTGGTGGGGCTTCTGAATTCTTCTGTTGTCTGTCTGTGCCCTGTGAAAACTCCAGCTGTGCAGCCCTGCTAGAGTCGCCAATACCATCTAGAGGCTGGATTCAGTTACAACACCAGGGCCCTCCCACTAGGAGTCTTCCGCTGTGCTGCGCTGCCCTCTAGTTCTGCTTCCCCGCTCAACAGCCATTGAATACATGTCAACCACTCTTTCTTGCTAGAGGCGGTGGGTATTCTGATACCCCTCCCCTACATTACCCAACTGTGTGGGGGATTTAGATCAAAGCAAACACAAGGAGATGATGGACGGAGAGCTGAAACTTTTCAGACACTCAACCCCAGTCACAGATCTGGGTTGAATCCATCATTATTCTTTAGCTCACTTTGCCACCTCAGTTCTGACCCAGCTATATGCAAATCAGTCTTGACGCTGTGCCTCATGGGAACATTCCAGCCCGAACTGCCAAGCCAGGTCTTCCCTGAACCAGAAACGAGCATCCTAGGACCGGTTTCTGCGTAACACCCATCATCAGCCAGGCTAGCTTGAATCCAGTGGCAAAGTGAGCAAGGGACCCACATCTGGGCATACCCTGCCAACTTAGGGCGAATAAAGCAAACACAAGGAGATGATGGACGGAGCGCTGAAACTTTTCAGACACTCACCCCCAGGATTTAGATAAACCCCTTATGATTTGCCTCAGGGCTGGTGAGCCTTTTTGGCGTCCCACTCCTATGCTTTGCCAAAGAGTGAAGAACGCAAACACACGAGGTTGAGGGGCTAACAAGAGCTGCCTAGCTGCCCTCTTCACATTTGCGAATAGGATGGTTGGGTCCTCCTTCACTTTCATAAAAATGAGGATGAAGGGGGGCATGACAGGGTGCCGGTGCCACATTTCACTATTCTCCTTTGCAAACAGGGAAGTGGCACACCTCTGAGAGGTCATGGTGCTTCTATTTGTACGAGTGAAGAAGGACCAAAACTTCTTCCATTGCCCATTTCAAAAATGCAAGACAACATCTACTTTTAGTAAACTCCTACACCAACGTAACTAAGAAAGCACTTGCTCGCCTGACTCGTATGGTCCTACACTCTTGGCTCCACCACTGCTCAGGCATTGTATTGTATTGTATTGCAGAAAGTGTACACCATTTCATACGTGAGCCCTGAACTGTCCCAATTTACATCGGAGTTCGAGGGTGCCCTTCTTAAGAGCATGTTTGGAAGGATGTTGGATTTGGTATGTCCTATTTTAAGGATGTTGGCTGTGGTGCTTGAGTTTCAAAGACATGGTTCAAAAATGGTGCAATCGTCTGGCACTGCACGTTCTATAACTGTGATACTCAAAGTACGGCCCAGGGGGTGCCTGCGGCCCTTGACCTTCACATACAGCTCACTGGTGAACAGCAGCACCTGGCTGCTGCTGTACTACTTGAGAGAGCACTAATATTCATAAAGATGTAAATAGCAGGCAAGCATTTACTTACATTCTAACTGAAGTAAACAAAGAGAAACAGATAAGTTTTTGTGCACCACTTAACTTTAGGAACACATTCATTTTTAAAGCCCTCATGCAACAAATGTTTAAACATATGAGAAGGTCTCTTCAAAATTCAAAAAAAGTTTTAAATTATTAACATGCAGAAGTGTTTCACCTTAGTACATCAGATTGTATCTGTGAATTGAGAAGTATTTTTTTTTAAAGTGGTACTTTTCAAAAGTGCACTTAGAAACGTTCATGTCTCCTCCTACCCTGGCAACAATGCAAATAGTGAACTAACAAAGTGCACTTTAATCACTTTATCGCCATTTATGTATTGTTTCATTGACAGCCATATTCATTAATAATTGTATATAATACTCTAGAAATACAATCGTCATTTTTGACAAACTTATTTTGTCTTTGTGGTGTGTTCCCTTTATCCCCATTTGGTTCTTTGAAAAGTGTTGTTGAACCAATTTTCTTACCTTAAATTTGTAATTTTTGCTTCTGAAATTCGAAATTTTAGGATGTATTACATACATTGAACAAAGGAATTGTTTACTCCCCCGACAGACCCACTTCTTTGTATATCATACATACCCAGGTTCTGAGGGACACAGGGTTACCCCATTATTGCTATTAGTGAACTAACAAGCAAGTACCATGTACATTTTTGGCTTCCCCTGCGCCCACCTCCCATACCCCCCCCCCTCCAACAGCCAACCTGCTGGCATCAATGCGGCCCTCAAGCGCACCACAGACATACTTATGGCCCGTGGGAAATGTTTGCGGGTATCCATTTCTAGAACGTCTGAGCACAAACACATTTGCACATACCCACTTTCCAGATTATGATCTATATTTTGTGATTGTGTGTTTGGGAAAAGTCAGATTTCTAGACCCCAGAATTCAAGCTCATTGTCAGTTTTTCTTATTATTGCACACATTGAGTTCCAGAGCTTGCTGCCAAGTGTACAATTGGCGAACCATAGCAGTCTCAATTTTCTACGTCGCTGTACAGCCCTGGCAATGTTCTCTCACTTTGGTCTCCGTGCATCGCTCTGCTACTTCCCAAAGCTAACTTTCTGCATTAGAAACACAAATTCACCAGTGGACTCGATGAATCTCTGGCCTCTCAGGCTGCCATTTTCAAAATCTGGCCTGGATTTAGTCCTGTTTTATTTACTCTCCTCTTTTGAGGCACCAGTGAAACCTTAAGTTGGCGAAGGTTGTGTGTGGACTAATAGGTCTGTAGCTGCCTGGGCCATAGATTTGTCCCTCCTGAGGAAACTAATATACCCGTTTCCCACGGAGGACATGTTGCCATCCAGGCATCACACTGGGTTCAGTTTATTTTTTATCATGCTGATGAGAAAAATTGAGCAAACCTCTTGACTGCGCGCTTCCAGCAGTCATACGCCTCTTTCAGACTGACTGATGCTTTCAAGATGGTGATAACCATTTATGAAATATAGTCAAGTTGTTTCCGAAATAGTCAGTGTGCAGTTACGCGCAATGCCAAGCCATCCAAAGTCCTTCCCAAGGTGCTCACTTAGTACTAGTTTTAGGTCAAACAGTTATCCAGCAGAAATTCCATTAGCAAGTAGAATTCAACACTCAAATTACTGTACATTTCGTCATGAGTACTTGATTACACACATTTTCATATCCACGTACCATTTTGGGGTAAGGTTGCGAAACACCTTTAGACCAAACAAAGGTCCTTGGAGGTCTCCGGCTCCAAACTCCAGCTGCACAGATAGAAAAGGGGAGATGTCAACAATGCACTGTTAATATGTTTTTTTCATGGGTTTCAGACAAGCCTGCAAGAGCATTCTGACGATGAAAATTGCTATAGAAACATGAAGCATTTGAAGTGCACTTGTGTATTCAACCCATGATTTCCCAGTAAAGTGTGTGTAACGTGAAAGGTTCAGAAATGGTGATCAGACATCACTGCCTGCTTAGCATCTGAAGAGGACACCAGCAACAATACTTCAGACTTCATCTGTACCTCTCAAATACATTACAACACTGATGAAAAACAAAAAAAACCTCTACATTCTGCAAATACTGGCTTGAATTAGTGCTGACAGACAGCAAAGGATTGTGTGATAGAAACATTACATCCGAACTAAAATGTGCATTTTCCTTTTCTTTGCCTTTCCCCAGGGCAGCCTCTGCCTCGAAAACCAGCGTTGATCATGCTTAGGGAGACCAGTCGTTGCTTCTGATGAAGACAGTGTCATTTCTGTTAACAGATCGCCGGATTACAGAGGTCAGGATACGTTACACAATATCACAGTTCAGGGAACAGCTCATCCTTGTGCCATAAAAAAAAAAAAATAGACCAGAAGGACGGGGCAGTACACCCTTCGCAGACCAATATTGCACAGATCAGTTGTTTAAAAGACCAATGGCAGCCAACACTGATTTAGAGTGGTAAGGCAGGTGGGGGAGCGGGCGGGGGTTAATAATAAAAAAATAATTTAAACGTATCTGGTGCTGCCGGCCACCTTGCGCTTTCTCCTCTTTCACTTCCTGGTCCCAGCAGTCTGTGGGCCAGCATCACGGACTTCCCATCCAATCCCCATGCTGCTCTCAAGCATGAGAGCAGCGCGGAGATTGGCCTGACCAGGCTGGATCAACGCTCGCTCAGGCAGGGGGAGCCTGTGCTGTTTCTCCAACTCGGCTGTGCAATACAGCTGGGTTGGAGAAACCTAAATGCGCATGTCATTTTGGCCGGCCAAACGGACATGTAAAATTAAAAGTACACATGTACCACTCCTCCTTTACCCTCCCATGGGCTGGCCCTTCCCAGTATGTGCTGGCTCAGCCAGCAGTTGGAAAAAAAACGATATTAAAATATTGTTTTATTTTTCAGCTGTTGGCTCTGAGCCAGTGGAGCGACGCTCCTCTGTCAATGCGAGGAGCTGCCGCTGTAAAAGACTGTTTCATATGGTCACTGTTCTTGAAAGAACACCATGTCCGGTTCAGTGAGGCACTGAAAGTCTGAGTAAAACAAATGGTGACAATCAGCTCAAACACAGGTTCCTTAAAATGACCGGTGTGGATTATGCCTCCCTAGCTCGGAGGCACCTTTATTTCCAGGGTCTCTGGCACTACTGAAGAGCCACCTGACAGCAGAGAGTGAGAGCCAACTGCTGTAATAGGAAGGAACTACCTGCAAAGCTGAACAGGTTTGTTAGCTAGGACCTTTCTCTAAAATCAACCCACAGAGACATTACTTATGTAAGAACCCTGCAAAAAATGATGCTCAGAATTAAAAGTGTGCATGCAGTGAGCAAAATGGTGCACCCATTCTTATGCTCATATACCCAGTGACCCGGAACTTCATGGCCATGGTTTTAAAGCCTGTTGCAGGATTGCTAATTACGAAATTCCATATTATAAATACAATTCAGAAAGCATAACCAAATCAATTGCATGTCTGAGACGATAAACACTCTAATGTGAAGTTTAAACTGTGGCTAAACCAGGGGCACAGGCCTCTCGGCGGGGACATCTTAAGGATTTTGGGGGCCCCTGTTCAGAACAGCTTTGAATTTATGATCCAATTTGAGCCCCTGTTTCCCACGTTGTTTCCGCTTCCTCAGCTGCGTTAGCGATCCAGTTTGCATCATAGGCATTAGCCAATATATTCCCGATGTAAACAGATGCGCGCAGCTGACAGCGGTAGGATTTAGTGTTTCCTGCCCTGCTAATAGGTTTTTAATACTTTGTAAATTGTATATGTGTGGCTGAATTACTCTGTGCCTTTTAACAATTTCTCCTACCTATGCGCACTTGCACTTTACTTGATTCTGCTTGCCTACACCTCCATAGCTGCTTCGATTCGCATCTTGCTTTTCCTCCAGTCCTGGTCCGCTGTGGCTGATACACCAAGTGTGCAGAGGGCTGGGGCTACTATCAGGCTCCTCACTTCCGCCCATGCGGTTTCCGCTTCCTCAGCTGCGTTAGGGATCCAGTTTGCATCATAGGCATTAGCCTATATATTTCCGATACAAACAGACGCGCGCAGCGGGCGCGCCGCTGGTGCGCCAAAGGCAAGTCCGTCTGCACCCGTCAGAGTCCGGGAGGCGTCCGGTGCCGGGCATGCTGCCCTGGTTCCTCTCCAGTGAGTTTCTTCCACTATATTACTATAGGGAAAAACTGCTTAGCCTTAGGCGGCTAACATTATGTCAGTGTACAGCGGCTGATCCGAGCTTGGAGGTACACTTTCGATGTAATAAGTGCAACTTGTCTCTCCTCCAGCCCAGGAAACTCGCACCCAAGATACTCCCATGCAACAATAAGTGTAAAAAGAAAAAGAAAAAAGAGGACTTAAAAGCCACCCTCTTAAATTGTCACTGAACCACACATTTATGACCTACTTTTAGATGAACAGCCTGATGCGATTGGAAATTTTATTACTACGCTTAATACAGCCACCACCTCCCTGGACTTAAAATACAACAACTGCCTTATTCTGGGAGATTTCAATATACATATGGACAATGGAAAAGACCCTCAAACTATTTGCTTGTTGGAGACGCTGCAGGCCTGCAACATGTTTCCATCTATTTCTTCTGCCACCCATGAGAAGGAGCAAATCTTTCACAACTTTGACATATAAGTAAGCCTACCTCTTCCCACTACCTGGTCTGACCACCTCTTATAAACATTCGTCATTCCCAACTCTGCTACAGCCCCTCGGGCTAACGCAGGGCAGAGGGTCCCTAATTACAGGACGTTCAATAAAATATCCATCCCGATATTAGCAGATGTCCTCAGTCGTTCCTCACTGTAGCTGTCTGGCTGACCTGACTGACGCCCTCTCAATAGATTCATGGCTCCAAACCAACATTGGTGCAGTGGTGCCGGTTGTTTCCCGCTCCTCAAAGAGGTCGGCCCCACCAGCTCCACGGTTTAATGGTTCCCTCAGATCTAGCTAAAGAAATTGTAGAAAAATGGAACAAAATGGTGTAAATCCTATCTACCCGAGGACGGAAAGGTGTATAAAGATACCTTAAAAGATCATTACATTCTCGCGAAGGCAGCCAAGAAAAACTTCTTTCAATCCAAGATAGAAAATGCCCAAAATAAGAGTAAGGAAATCTTTAGCATAGTTAAATCCTTTCCCGCCGAAAGCAGATGCAAAGTAAGGGCCATGAATGGAAGAATTGCCTAAGCCATTAGCTCAATTCTTTCACAAAAAAGATCTCCGTGATCCAACAAGTCTCCATTAACATCTCAGAGGAAGAACTGCTCTTCTACCTTAGCTCTAATAGCAAATTGCAAATTTCACCTCTTGGATCCTCCATCCTTACTAGCTTTCCCAGAATTTCAGCTTGAAGAGTCACTGACAGACCCTTCTCCAAAGCATTAGGTCTGGCTCTCCTACCGACCCATGTCCAGCGAATATTCTGAACCTATTAGCTCCCACCATAAACCCCCGGTAAACCAGACCTTTAATGCTTCCCTCTCCTCAGGCAACATGTCGAAATTATGGAGTAATGCTAAGATTCTTTCACTGGTAAAAAAGACTTACGCCAAACCGACGGACTCTGCCAACTACAGGCCAATCTCCCTTCTTACTGCCCTCTCCGAAGTATTAGAGAAGCATGAAAACAAGGCCCTCCAAAACATTGAAGATGGGACGGTCCTTCACGGGCTAACTACAGTACTTAATCCGCTCTGCTGGCAGTGACTGAATTTCTCAAGGGTAAGCTGGACCAGGTAGACAAAAGACACACAATTGACAGACGAAATGCAGAACAAATCAAAACATTCACCCCCCAGTCAAGAGATCTGGATTGAATCCATCATTCTTTTGCTCACCATGCAACCAAAGTTTACAATGGATTAAGGCCTAGATCTCTGTACTGGGGTGAATGTACGACATTGTTCTGCATTCTGTCCATCAATTGTTGTTTTTGCATTTTTAACCCCGAGTGGGACTGGTATGCCCAGACGTGGGTACAGCGCTCTCCATGCCACTGGAGTCAAGCTCTCCTGGCTGATGAGGGCTGAAAGCCCTAAACCGGTCCTTGGATGCTTGTGTCCAGTCCACGGAGGACCTGGCCTGGCAGTTCGGGCTGGACTGTTCCCATTGGGCGCAGGGTCAAGACTGATTTGCAGGGGGAGGAGCTACGTCAGCAAACGAGATGGCTGCTTAGGCTCCCGGCTCCGCCGGCCTCCGTATCCCGCCGCAATATCCTGTACATTATCCTGATTTTACGCCTAGCCTCTGTGTACATGAACTGTTCCGCACTCCGATGGTGAAATCCGGGAACTTTTATCGGCTGGTTTGACGAAGTTACATCGAGTTGAAGATTGTGGCCTACTCCAGCGGTGAAGCCGGGGCCTCGAGTACTTTCACAGCCGGGCTGCAGTGCAACAACATCGGCCGGGAGACCCAGGCTGGGTCCGGTCAATCGGAGTGGAGGCTTTGTTTAAGCCCGAATTTGGCGGCGATTGTTTCTATTGCTTAGCATCGATGGAGGAGTGACTCTGCTTGCTGTTGGCTGCGGGTGGGGGTCCCCGTCCCGCGGATCCGGTATTGGGCCCTCCGGGGTTCGGTGTGGTCGGGGTCTCTGGCCTGCGGTCTTAACCGGGTTGACCGTGGCTGCGAATAAAGACTGGTCGCCCTCCGCATCTGCACGTTCGTGATCCTGTTTGTCCCCCCTGAGGAGGCCGGATTCACCCGGTGAGGTGATTGTGATTGGTGTCGGGTGTGAGATTATGGATCGAACGGTGCTTGAGCCATCGCTGAGGTCAATATTGGCAGAAATTAGGGCGTTTCATTCACATGTGGATGTCTTATTGTGCAAATTGGACATGCGCCTATCTGAGATGCTCCTGGTGGAACCGGACCCAGCCTTACTGTTGGAACAGCAATCTGCAGCCATTCAAACTACGGACATTTTGACTCCGTGCGAGAACCCCGTGAGGAAGCAAGTATTGATACTATCGGATGGTGCCCTGGAGGAAGGTGTTCCCGAGGTCGTCAGTGTATTGCCGAACCTTCCACCACTATCGACTTTGGAGGTATCGAAAGGCATTCCCCTCCCGGAGACTTTTGTTCTTGACTTTCCATTCATTTTGTGGTCGTCTTCTCCTTTCTTGGTGACTTTACGACTCCTGGGCAAGATACGTAGGGACTGTCCATCTAGGAGGGAGAGTTCTTCTGCGTCTGAAGTTCTTGTGGACTCACTGCCTACGAGTCGCCATAGATTGATTCTTGATGACTCCCTTCTCCTCTATTACTCCTTTGTGTGCCTTTGGGTCTCGCTGGGGGGGGTTCGTGTGCTGATTCGGAAGAGCCAAGGTTAAGATCAACTAGGTCGGGACGGGTTGGAGTGGCTTTTACGGGTGTTCGACCTGCAACTGTTTGATCTAACAGGCTGGGCGGTTTATTACGGTGCCCCCCAAAAAAATTCTATAAGTGTTGTCATACGTTGGTCTTTTAGTGATAGGAGATGTCTGTTTTTGGCGGGGGACTAAAGGGGCTGGGAGCCCAAACGGATAAGCCCTCCTCCACTCTTTTTCCTACTTTTAGGGTTTTAGTTATTAGGGGCGACAGGCACGCTGCTAGTGGGGTTAGGCTGTAGCCATTTGCAGGGGTGCAGGGTGGGGGGGTTGGGAAGGGTTTTTTATTTTGCCTTTTTTTATTTCTATGGCCTTTTTCTTTCTTTCCCTTTCTCTTCCTTAAAGGATCAGTATAGCTTGTGAATCATTCGGATTCTTATTGTGTACTTGTATTTAGTGCTTATGCTTTTTATGATATCCTGATTCCCGGGTGGGCAGGCCCTGAGAACTGGCGCTCAACATTGAATGTATATTGTATTGTCGTTTCCATCGATCCATATGCTTTGGCGCCAATGTTCCATTATAGCGGTTCTTACGTGCATATCCTGTCCCTTGCCCTGTCCCCGTATTCTTCTGTTTGATTGTATGGCACCTGATCCTTTCTTAAATATTATAAAATGGAACCTCTGTCTCATCCTGGGACTCAGTTGTGCATTCTAATACAAGTTCTATCCTGAATCGCTGCCGGACCTCAGGGTTGTCGGCTGATGAGCTGTGTCGTACTGTGATATAGGGGGTCTTAATTTTGTTTAGCGGCCGGGCCCTGCGGTTGTAGGCCCATGCTTGTATTTTTATTGAATGCCACAATAAAGGTTTTTCAAAAGAAAAAAACAAAGACTGATTTGCATATGGCTGGGTCCAAACTGGAATGGCATGGTGAGCAAAAAACCAATGGATTAAGGCCCAGATCTCTGTACTGGGGTGAATGTACGACATTGTTCTGCATTCTGTCCATCTATTGTTTTTGCATTTTGTCACCCCAAGTGGGACAGGTATGCCCAGACGTGGGTCCGTGCTCTCCATGCCACTGGAGTCAAGCTATTCTGGCTGATGAGGGCTGAAAGCCCAAAACTGTTCCTAGGATGCTTGTTTCAAGTCCAGGGAGGACTTGGCCTGGCAGTTCGGAATGGACTGTTCCCATTGGGAGCAGGGTCAAGACTGCTTTGCATATGGCTGGGTCCAAACTGGAATGGCGAGCAAAAAAGGATGGATTAAGGCCTAGAGCTCTGTACTAGGGTGTATGTACGACATTGTTCTGCATTCTGTCCATCAATTGTTGTTTTTGGACCAGGGAGGCAAGGCTGTTCTGATACTGCTCCATATGTCGGCGGCGTTCGATGCGGTCCCACATGAGAGGCTCCTGGAGAGAATTGCTAACATCAGCTTGGGGGGACCGCCTTAACATGGATGTCATCCTTCTTGGCAAATAGACCTCAGGACATATGGCCCCCCCTTTCTCATCCCCGGTTCCATCCATGAATGTAGGAGTCCCTCAGGGCTCCATTCTCAGTCCTACCTTTTTAATATATATCTATCCCCCCTTGCATTTCTGGTAGAGGAAGAGAGCGCCAAAATTGTTTCCTATGCTGATGACACTCAGCTGATTTTACATGTCAAAAAGGAACCGACTTTGACGGGGAAATGATTAGATCTTGCCTCACAAAGGTTTTTAACTGACTTAAGATCAATCAGCTGAAGTGCGAGCCTGACAAAACTGAAGTTGTTTTCTTTAGTAATCCAGAAACGCCTAACTGCAGCTCTTGGTGGCCAAAAGTTCTGCCGCCCCCGGCGGCGGAAAAGAAGAAAGTCAAAAACGTAGGAATTGTCATAGACAACACACTCTCCGTGCACTTTCAAATCCAAAATCTAACTGGTGGTTGCTTTGGCATACTCCGGATGCAAAAAAAAATTCTGCAACCATTACAGCTTGAGAGCAGAAAGCTCGTGGTGCAGGCTCTGGTGACATCAAAGCTTGACTATGTGAACAGCTTGTACCTCGGTCTTCCCAAATCCCTTATTCAGTGCCTACAAAGGGGAAAAAATGCAGCAGCCAGATCAATCCTGAGACCTAAACCCAGATCTAGTACGACCCCTATTCTTAAGTCTCTACATGGGCTTCGCATAAAAGAACGGATCTACTTCAAAGCGATGACCATCTTCCTTAAAGGTTTCCACAGCTTAGGAGCCGGCTACCTAAATAGGCGTGTTAATCGCTACACAACATCTAGAACCCTAAGATCTTCCAATGCCAACCTGGCCATCGTGTTTAAATATGCCGTGCCCGCACTGGAGGCAGATCCCTCCGCTTTCTAGGCGCAAAATTGTGGAAAAGACTCCCTGAGTCTCTGAGACTAACCATTCTCTTTCAGGAAGAACTTAAAAACCTGGCTTTTAAAAAAAATAACTGATGGGTCTTTTATACACGTTTTCCTCCCGCTGTCACGCAGCAGGACACTCTGGTCTGAGTAACTGCGCGCTTTATTAAATACACTATGTCATTTCATTAGGTCCCTGACAGTGCAAAGGAACACACGTCCAAATTCTAAAGGCCTTATTTATGAGACCTTGCTTCACTTTTATGCCGCCGTGCGTCACTTTTTGTGACGCACCAGCACCGTAAAAAATTGACCATCTTGCGCCGTATTTACAAAGTGACGCATCTAGGCAAATGAGTCTCTTTGTAAACCCATGCAACACATTATACCTGCGCCAGGTATAATGTATGCAGAGTGGGTGTTCCCTCGCAAAAAGCCTCGTAGAAGTGGCGCATTGAAATCTATGAGAACTCAGTGCGCCACTTCTAGGACGCCATTGTGTCAATATCTTATACCTGCCTCACAGCAGTCGTAAGACTGATGCAGCCCCTTTCACATGGGGCTTGCCCCATGTGAAATGACACATTGTTGGAGTTGCGTCTATTTTCAGACACACCCCGGCAATGCATCACTTTTGTGCCTACAGATACGTCAGAAATACTGACGTATCTGTAACTCATTGCGATATGATGTGTCATACAGTAAATAGGACGCATCCGTTATGTCGCAAGGAGGGCGCACTAAGAAGTGACGCATCCCTGTTTTCACGCAGCGATGCATCATTTCTCATAAATAAGGCCCTAAATGTGTTTACATCTAATATTCAGGGATAATTATGTGTGTTTTCAATATTGTAACACAGCAACAGCTCACCAATATTACTGCAAATAATCTCTGTGACGCCCTCCCATTTCTTATATGTTAGGCCTTGTTTTGATCGGAGAGAAACTTTTTTAATATATATTACACGAAACATAAACACAACATTTCTCTTCAAAATGGCTGTACTAGACTCTCAGTTATCAGGTACATTAAAAATAAATTAAAGGAAAACAGTATTTAAAACAATCTGTTAAAGAAATATTCAAGTTCATTAGGGCAAAACTCTGGAGAATGTAGATGACTCAGCCAGGTGGCCCCCTGAAAGGCTGGGGCCCTGGGCCAGAGCCCACTTTGCCCATGCATTAAAACGTCTCTGCCTCTCGGGCCACCTGGCAGTGCCTGTAGGGCTGGCCTGGCACGTCAGTGCGTGGGCTGGTTTTTGGGCTATTTGTAGGCCTATTTTATGGTCAGCTGGGTCGGTTTTTACTGTTAATTTCTCTGATATTATCACAAGCACTGCCTCGTCAAGCATAAATGTATACAGTCTCCCATGCCTGGTAAAACCCATGTAGAGTGTCTCTTTACAAGTTCAAAACTGCCCTGATTTGATAACAGCCACTTTTTTAGCTAGCTGGTTCACTAATGGGGCACTTTGTATTTTAGTGCCCGGGGCCTGCTTTCTGCCCCAGTCCGACCCTGGCAAACAATCTCAGTCCTAACTGGAGCAGATGAAAAACGTGAGGTCAGTGGACCACTGATCTCATCCTTATGTGCACTCAATATATCTTACCAAACATTTAGGAGTTCCAAACTATTTTATACTTCATTTGTAGTATTTTATTCACGATATAATTTCATTTGTGATTGTCGTTTTATACATTTGTTGCAGATTTTAGCTCTTGGATTCAGAGCATAACACTGTCCCTTTTAGATAAGTCCAATGCATTTCGGGGCCATATTGCACCCCTTCATCAGGGAAAGGATACTGTGATAGAAAAGAGAGAGTACCGTGTAAGTATAATGTATTTCGAAAAGTGTGGGTGGAACGTGGGAGACAAAACAACGTGATGACTTACGGGGTCACCCTTAAGAAAACCGTGGTCCAAGTGCCAAGTTCCATAAAAGAGAAATGGAGTCTTACGTGTTTTCACAATGGTGGTAAGGTAAGTCTGGGGAAAGAATCAAGTCAGGGTAGCATACAGTTTACCGTCCTCGTGTTACGAGGGACGGAACTAACCTGGGGTGTGATTCTAGGTTTCTGCCGAAAAACGGTCCGTTCGCCAACGCCGGTCAGGACACGAATGTCAGCTGCCGCGTTTACTCGAGTTCATAAACTCGCGGTCACGTGATCAGAGAAAGTGAGGAAAGACTCGGTCCCGTGATTACGGTGATAACAATATGTAGTTTACGGGGATATGGCTGTGGGAAGGGGATATTAAGGAAAGAAGTAAAAAGTGAGAGAACGAATAAAAAATTATAATGTTTAAATGGGTGCCAAAAGTCAGAAAGTGAAATGAAGTGAAATGAAGCAGTAGCTTGAAAACGCTAAAACAAAAAACATTAGTGTACTACATCACAGTAAGTTCACTTAGGAGACACTCTATTACTCGAAAAAGCAATTATTACAGGTAACAAGCAAGTTCTATTCTGTCATTAAGACCGAATGGCTTCTGTGTGGAAAGTCTATAAATCCAGGTATTTTCACGTTGCAAAAGAAATTTTGTATTATCTCGTCCTTCAATTTTAGGTATAGTTTCAAGTATGATGAACTTGAGCTGGGAGATATTGTGTTTCTCGTCCAGAAAGTGCATGGCTATTGACGATTTTGTGGATTTCAATCGGATATTAGATTTGTGTTCTGTGAGTCTAGTTTTGATTTTGCGCTCAGTTTTTCCAATATACAGTTTGCCGCAGGGGCATTTTAAGGCATAGATCACATTGCTAGAGTCGCATGTTGCATTCACCTTAAGTTTTATGGTATGGCCTTTCATAGGATGATTGATCACATCGCCTTTAATGATACAGTTACAATTCCCACAATTCAAACATGGTTTGGTGCCAGTGAATTTCAGCCTGGTGGTGGGTTCGTGTCGAATTAATTCACCAAGATTCTGTGCCCTAGAGAAGGCAAACAGTGGCGGTTCTTTGAAAATCTGTCCAAAGTCTGGTTCCAAGTTCAGCAACGGCCAGTGTTGGTTGATGATCTGTTTGAATCTCCTAGTTGCGGTTGAGAATTTGGAAACTACCACTGTCCGGGTCTGTTGTATTTTATCGGTGGGTTGTAGAAGTTTTTGTCTTTCAATTCTGGCAATTTTATCTTTGGATTCTCCTATGATGTTTTGAGGATATCCTCGCTGTTGAAATTTGGTGGCCACCTCCTCAATGCGTTGTTGGGATTTAAAAGGATCTGATGTAATTCTTTTGGCCCGTGCCATTTGTGAATATGGTAAATGCTGTTTGAGGTTCGGTTCATGAAAGCTCGCAAAGTGCAACATATTGTTCCTGTCGGTTGGTTTGGTGAAGAGATCAGTTTCAAAATTCTGTTGGTTTATGGTGATTTTGACATCTAGAAAATTCACACTAGTATTGGATATTTGCCATGTCAGTTGGATGCGTTCATCTATTTGATTAAATTCCTCCAGTAGGTGTTGTAATTTCGTCTCAGAGGCTTTCCAGACGATAAAAATATCATCTATGTACCTGGTTAGAAGTAGTAAGTTCCTTGTCCATTCTTCATTTGTGAAAATGTGGGTTTCCTCATATTGTTGCATAAAGATGTTGGCGTATACAGGCGCCGCTGAATTGCCCATGGCCATGCCTACCAACTGTTGGTACCATGAGTCTTTGTGTTTGAAGTAGCTCTGATATAGGACGAAGAGCATGAGTTCCATCAAGAATGTTTGAAAATTGATGTCCAGGTCTGTTTTAAGAAGTGCTTGTTCAATAGCCTCTATGCCTAGCGAATGAGGTATAGAGGTATATAAAGATCGAACATCTGCAGTGCAAAGAATTAACTGGTCTTCTGGATTGATTTCCAAGTTGTTCAATTTGGAAATAAAATGTGTGGTATCCTTAGTGTATGTTCTCATGGATTGCACTGGAGGTTGTAAGTATTTGTCTAGGAGTTGGCCGATGGGTTCATGTAGACTTCCACGCGTGGAGACTATGGGTCTCATAGGAGGGTCAGTGAGATTTTTGTGGATTTTCGGTACCATTCTGAGTGTTGGACTCTTGGGATTGTTTTTGGTCAAGAAGTTTTTGGTCCTGTCATTAATTATGCCTGTTTCATGTGCTCTATCAAGGATGTTCATTAGACTCTTCATGTATTCTGTTGTGGGATTCTTGTCCAATTTCATGTACGTTGTAGTGTCCATAATGTGTTCCATTGTCTTCAATTCATACATGTCTTGGTCCATAATGACTAGGGCGCCCCCTTTGTCAGCTTTGGTACATGTGATCTGGTCGTTATGAGACAACTTCTTTAGGGTGTCCCAATCTTTTTGTGTAATATTCCTAGTGCGTTTCTGTCCATGTTTAATATTCAATAGGTCCTTTTTGACTCTATTCTCGAACAGATCCAAGGTTTTGTGGCTAACTGGTGATTGGAATGTGCTATGTGGTCTTAACCCCAGAAGTTGATCTTGGTCTTGTTTGGGTTGTTCGGGTAATACATTTTCAAAGAGATGGCGTAGGCGTAATTTGCGCATCAATTTGAATAGACTGACTTCCAGTTCCAAATTGTTCGTGTTGGTTGTGGGTACAAAGGAAGTACCTTTTTGTAGTAATGTCTTTTCATGTTTAGAGAGTCGATATTTACTGATGTTAATGACTAGTTCTTCAGGGTTTATGTCTTCTTTGTGTTTTTCTTCTCCTTGATGGTTCCCGTCGCGCTTCTTGTGATTGGCGGTTCTTTCTCCTTTTCTTTTTCTTTTGCTTTGTCCTCTCCGGGGTCTCGTTTTTGCGCCTGGCCCTGTTCTAAAAAAGGGCTCGGTTCTGTCTGAAAACTCGCAGTTGGTTGCTGTGCTAAATTGGTATCGGTGCTTATATGAGTCGCTGTGGTTCTCTTGGATCGTTGTGTACTGTCACTATCTGAAGATGACGTTTCTGTTTGGGAATTTGGCGGTCTGTTTCTCCTTTTTTGTGCATAAATCTCCGCCCATGTGTAGACTTCTCCCAGTCTATAATCCGTGGTGTCTCTTCTGTACTTGCGTATTTTACGCTCGTTGATCTCATTTGAATGTTTCTTGATTTGTACCTGAATGTCTTCTAGGATATTCTTTAATTCATCTTCAGATAACATTTTGGATAATTCATTCGATGTTTCTGTAATTTCGGTGGTGAGTTCCTCAAGTATTCCAGAAAGTTCTTCAATAATTAGTAGGATCAAATCCAAAGAACATTTGTTCAAAATTTCATACCATCTTTCCTGGAATTTTTTGGAGTTCTTACAGAGTGATGGTTTCAAGGCAATTCTGAGGCCCCTTGGTATACGCTGGTTACGATGATATTTGACCAGTGTGCTGGCGTGTAGTTGTTGGTTAACACGTCTCTTGCTTAAGTATATAAGTTGTCTTATATGTTGCTCTTTGGAGCGAGTAGTGGTCTCCTGTGTGGTTTCTTCCCTAATCAGTGCGTACATTCGGTCTGCTTCATCCGCTTTGAATGCAAATGTGGAGGCGCGGGCCTCGGTACTTTTCGCTATTTCTTCATAGTTATTCAACATGTTTTTGTAGCGTGCTGCCCAAGCAGGTTTGGACACGAAGAAGTAACACTATATAATTTGTATGCTAGGGTGCACAGCAGGTTGTAGAATGTTCAAGCGGTTTATAAGTTTGTTGGTGCCACACAAGTAACGTCAAGTGTCCCTCGGCGTTCAAATATCAAATGAAAAACGTGAGGTCAGTGGACCACTGATCTCATCCTTATGTGCACTCAATATATCTTCCCAAACATTTAGGAGTTCCAAACTATTTTATACTTCATTTGTAGTATTTTATTCACGATATAATTTCATTTGTGATTATCGTTTTATACATTTGTTGCAGATTTTAGCTCTTGGATTCAGAGCATAACACTGTCCCTTTAAGATAAGTCCAATGCATTTCGGGGCCATATTGCGCCCCTTCATCAGGGAAAGGATACTGTGATAGAAAAGAGAGAGTACCGTGTAAGTATAATGTATTTCGAAAAGTGTGGGTGGAACGTGGGAGACAAAACAACGTGATGAGTTACGGGGTCACCCTTAAGAAAACCGTGGTCCAAGTGCCAGGTTCCATAAAAGAGAAATGGAGTCTTACGTGTTTTCACAATGGTGGTAAGGTAAGTCTGGGGAAAGAATCAAGTCAGGGTAGCATACAGTTTACCGTCCTCGTGTTACGAGGGACGGAACTAACCTGGGGTGTGATTCTAGGTTTCTGCCGAAAAACGGTCCGTTCGCCAACGCCGGTCAGGACACGTAAACTACATATTGTTATCACCGTAATCACGGGACCGAGTCTTTCCTCACTTTCTCTGATCACGTGACCGCGAGTTTATGAACTCGAGTAAACGCGGCAGCTGACATTCGTGTCCTGACCGGCGTTGGCGAACGGACCGTTTTTCGGCAGAAACCTAGAATCACACCCCAGGTTAGTTCCGTCCCTCGTAACACGAGGACGGTAAACTGTATGCTACCCTGACTTGATTCTTTCCCCAGACTTACCTTACCACCATTGTGAAAACACGTAAGACTCCATTTCTCTTTTATGGAACTTGGCACTTGGACCACGGTTTTCTTAAGGGTGACCCCGTAACTCATCACGTTGTTTTGTCTCCCACGTTCCACCCACACTTTTCGAAATACATTATACTTACACGGTACTCTCTCTTTTCTATCACAGTATCCTTTCCCTGATGAAGGGTCGCAATATGGCCCCGAAATGCATTGGACTTATCTAAAAGGGACAGTGTTATGCTCTGAATCCAAGAGCTAAAATCTGCAACAAATGTATAAAACGATAATCACAAATGAAATTATATCGTGAATAAAATACTACAAATGAAGTATAAAATAGTTTGGAACTCCTAAATGTTTGGGAAGATATATTGAGTGCACATAAGGATGAGATCAGTGGTCCACTGACCTCACGTTTTTCATTTGATATTTGAACGCCGAGGGACACTTGACGTTACTTGTGTGGCACCAACAAACTTATAAACCGCTTGAACATTCTACAACCTGCTGTGCACCCTAGCATACAAATTATATAGTGTTACTAACTGGAGCAGAGACATATTTCAATTTTCTTCCCTTATAAAAAGAACCCTTTCCTCTTCCATCTGCGTTTCCCCCACAGAAGCTCCATCACCATTTGCCAATCCATCAAAGCTGAAAGCCGGCCACAATGCCAAATGAAGGAAGAGATTCCATTTCTAAATGTTTACAATTTGAACATCTCTTTGCGGTCTTGGGGCAGTGAGAGATGTTTAGATTAACAGACTTGGGCTAATGACAGAGCTTCAGGATCGCGAACGGAATAGCGATTTTAGAATGTTACACTTTTAGATGAATATCAGAAATGTCACACTGGATCCGGGGAATTGGACAAATGAAAGTGACTATATTTTTTCTTTTGTGACTTTGAACAGGTTCTGTAATCTTGGCTTTTTCGTTAAAGGATTAGAATTAAATATGGTGCCCCAACACTGCTACAATATGCTTTACATTGATTGTGCCGTCTGTTGGAACTCAGATATTGTGCAAAGGAGCAATGACAATCCAGTGTTCAGCTGGACAGTGGAGCTGTCCGGAAGGTTCGTCGCTTCCGGTGCCGCACTACAGGATATCAGTACCATTAATGTGACATCGTTATTGTTCAATGAGGAAAGGACAGGGACATTTGAAGTTTCTTGCCTGCATATTGTGCATGATCACATTTACAGCCCCACTGCAGGTTGGTATCTCTATCTCGATTTTTTTTTTTAACTGTCTCTGATGTCCTGCTGCTTTGCTCTAGGTTTCAGGCACGATGTTAAAGCTCTATGTGTGCTGTTGACTGACAACAGCTTCCACAGGCCCTTAGATGTCAATGATCCCATCAGAAATGTCTACAAATAAAGTGCTGAAACTACTGTCATCTTTCCTCTAAGATAGATCTCAGAGGGTGGCCGAGAATCACTATCTATCAGACTCTTTATTTGCCATGTGGGGTGCCTCAGGGCTCATCATTAAACCCTACACTTTCTAACCAGTACATCTCCCCTCTGCAAGATTATTCGCTCATTTGGGCTTCAGGTGTTATTCTATGCTGATGACACCCAGCATATGGTGTCAATTACAAAAGACACTAGCGCATACAGTCAATTTCAACCACTGCATGACAGAAGTAGCTTGGTGGATGGGGAGGAACTACCTGAAACTCAATAGGGAAAAGTGAGGTGTTGCTTTTTTGGAATATAATGCTCCATTTGGAATCACATCTGGTGGCCTGAGACACTAGGTACTATCCTAGGGGAGAGGAATTGGCCTAACGGCTAGGGCGGTCGACCTCGAATCTGGGGAACTGGGTTTGAGTCTTGGCAATGACACTGAACATCCTGTGATTCTGGGCAAATCACGTAATCTCCCCATGCCTAGCCAAAATGAATGCGTGTCCTCATGTAACGCAACTGGTGCTATGTAAAGCGCTCTGATACCAGACACGGGCCAAGTTCACGATATATAAAACTCCGTTAAATTTAAAAAAATAAACAAAAAAATCCTATGCCTACTGAGAAGTCTAAGAACCTGTGGATTCTCTTAGACTGTCAGCTCTCCTGAGACTTCCAGGCCAATCGTGTGGTATAAAGGTGTTTCTGGCTGATCAGAAAGTTAAGGAAACAATTTCCTTTCATTCTCCTTGCAGCACGGATTCGAATGGCTCTGGCACTAGTCATGTCTAGAATCGACTACTGTAATGCCCTATATTTGCAAACCAACAACAGCACCCAAGCTAAACTAAAGCTAGTGGAAAACACACTGTCCAAGCTCACCTTGGACGTTCCTAAACAGCAGTCAGTGACCAAGGGACTACACAACCTTCACTGGCTCCCGTTAAGAAAACGTATTATGTTCAAGGCCATTGGCTTAGTGCACAAGGCCCTCGATCATATCTGTCCTGCAGGGCTATGTTTCATAGCTACACCCTTTGGAGAAATGTTCTTACCTTTATCTGGTGACAGTGCCCAGATCTCAAAAGAAGAAACGGGGAGGTAAAGCCTCCTCAGTCGCGAAAGCGAGACTGTCGAACTCACTGCCAATTCACTTGACCTGTATTAGGTCTCATTACCCTTTAGGAAGGCATTAAAGACCTGGCTTTTCATGCTATAGGCTATCTTTTGTGAGATAGTGTGTTACACTTCTCGGTGGTGGACCCTTATCACTGGGACTCTAGCACCTTGACGCCTTCTGGCATTTGTTGCGCTCTATAAATCCCCATCAAATCAAACTTCCATCAAACTAACCCTTTTACGTCTCAGGCCGCACAGCGTAGAAAGGGCAACTAACTTACGTGTGTTTCGCAGTGTGTCGTCACTAAAAAGTTCAGATAACTATTAAATATTGTCTAGATTTCAAAGCACAAAGGAAGCAAAAACTCCAAACCTCTATTACACTTCTGTCTTCTGCTTCACAACAGCAGCTTGCAACCGACCTAAACACGTATTAATTGTGGGCCTAAACAACCATAACATTCGTCTGGCTCCAAGCTGAACTTGCTTTTAGGGTTAGCATTTCAACTGGGCCCAACTGGACTGACTGAGCAACCAAGTGCCTCTTGTGATGCAAAATGCAGGTCACTTTCATCCAGTGGAAGTGGTTTGGCAGGAAGAAGTAACAGGACTCGTGGATTTATTCAAAAGTAGCTACCGACTTCTTTCTCTGGTCATTTCATTTTGTTCATAAGCTTGCATCAAAGACATTAGTTGTACAGGTTTACAAAACAATGACTTTGATATACACAAGTGATTGAGAACTACATGAATTTGCACTCAGTAAAGAAAATCAAACATGAGAAAAATATGAGTCTTGAACCTGGCTCAGAAAAAGTTGACTGCTAGTAAGGACCGGAGCACAGGAAGCAAAATGCACCATTTGAGAATCCAAACTTCTTAAAGTAGCATGTAAAATCCTTGAGGCATTAGGTGGAAAAACTCCAAGAATCCTAGCCAGAGCCGGCTTTAGGGCAGTGCGACTAGTGCGGCCGCACTGGGTGCTGACCTGTGGAGGGCGGCGCTGACCTCAGAGGGGGCACTGTTTTGAGTAATAACTTATGATTGGAGAGATGACGGGCATTTTGCCTGGCGGTATGAGCAAATCCAAGGAGGCGGTCATGGGGTATGGGGGGTGCCAAAAATTATTGCCGCACCTGTCGCCACCAGCGCTAAAGCTGGCCCTGCCCCCTTGAGAATCAATTTTGAAGAAAAAAAGCACAAGGTCCAGAACTGAATTGCACAGTTTGGTGAACCATTTTGTCTAACTGATACTAGTCAGAGACCAAAGAGAGCAAGTCTATTCTGTGAGGTAGGTAGCTAGCTGTGTGTGCCTGCTGGTACCACCAAGGGGCCTCGGTGCATTTTTAGGTTTAACATTGCGGGTGGTTAATCCATTCTGAGTTGTGAAGACTGTGCAAGGGTTTTGAGACAGCCTGGTCTTCAGCTCCTGTGACTCTAGCTTTGCTTCTCTCTCATCTATTATCTTTATGTTTCAATTGCATGTCAAAATAATTCAATAATCCCATGAAAGAGCCTTTCTAGAACATTGTGTCTTTACCCCAAAACAAAATAACTAAAGTCATTATTTTAGTCTCAACCTAAATTTGTAAACATTTTCAGAAACGTCTTGTTCGCTAGGTAAAGTGGCACACGAAGCTCTAAACCACAACAAACTACCACAAACCTCGAAAATATCTTTCTGTGTCATAGCACTGTGGGCCATGCTAAAAACGTCTTGGTGTGCACAAGTGGACCTAGTGCGCAAGATCATATTCGTTTCTTTCAGGGGAGCCCAGAAAATTCTAGACCTGATCATTCCAGAGGCCTGTGCACCTTCAATCACCTCAACACATACAATGTATGCAAAGGTCACCACTGCCCAGATCTGCTTCCTGAGGTCAAAGGCAACGCAGAGACTACACAAGATTACCTGCTTATCCACGCTAGAGCAGAACCTACTGCTCAAGTGCCTCAAACGGGGTGCAGTGAGAAGGGTACGGGTTGGAAGCTACTAATTAATTCTAATTAATTCCACATTTATAAAGTGCGATTTAACACACCTAAGGGTATCCAGGCGCTGGGGAATCGGGTAGATTAAGTGAGCCACTGCCCAGAGTCAAATGATGCCGAGCTGAGCTGTTGCTGGGGATCGAACGTGTGCCCCGCGCTCCGAGGTCAGTCGCTCAGGCCACTGCGCCACTGGATGTAAGACTGGAAATTAGAAACCAAGTTTACGGATGGGGGAGGGTGAAATAAAGTCAAGATCCGCAAGAGGTTCAGTGCAGGGTAACTCACAGTAGGTAAGGGAGGAAATCAAGATCCAGACTCGAGTGATTTGGAAATAGGACCCACAATGGGAAAGAAGAGTATAGAAAAAGTACCAAGAAGAACCTCTGTTCGAGGCCCGGGGGTGTCTAATAAAGTTTCAGAGGATATGGGGCAAGTAGTTGAATTTGTTACCTTCCTAATGGTCATGTTGCCCTCTAAATGTAAACGTACATGTTGCCTTATATATGGAAATAAGATGATATACCATCATTCCCTAGAGCCGGATTACGCTGTTTGTTGTACATGGCTATTGTGTATTCATGCCGTCATGTGCTGGATTTTGTTCTGTTGCTTATATAAAATGCAAAAAAAATTTGATTATAAAAAAGAAATGAAAAAAAAAAGAAAACGTATTCTGTGAGCACAACAAAGGCTCATGAGCATGCAGGAATATTTAGAAATACCACACAGTAGTGCAATGGAAACAAGGGGCACTAATAGCTTGCGTATTCAAAGGGTCTTCCATCAAGCACATCTCTCTTCTGAACCCATTTCTGTGTATAAGAAACACTCCCAAGTAGGAGAGTTTTATTGAGTTAGATTTTTGGTTAGTTTCTTCCTAACAGCCCTTTGGTTCTCTTACCAGTATACTGCTGCATCTATAGAAGGTACCCGCGTAGACCCAAAAGCAAGCACGCAGTACCACCCCCAGTCCCTTTTTTATATAAAAGGCAATAAACAAGGCCAGTGCAGCTGGATGCAGTCCAGCCCTCGCGATCAGACAACGCATCAGATGGCTGACTCGCCTCTGAAAGTAATTAAGGGCACCGAGATGAAATGGGGCTGCTTTGCATTTCCATTTTGTTCCACTCCATTGTCTGTGGGTCTCTCAGGTGATGGCCAGCCGCCCTCGGGGGTCTCGTGTTCCACCATGTCGGCAGTTCTGCCCCCCCAACAGGGCCTGAAGTTGAGGGAGCGCAGACCGCCTCATTTACATGTCTGGATGACTTTCCTCTCGAGCAGTTTCCTCTCATCAGGACCAGCGGACGAGAACGCGGGAGGGCGAGCGAAGGATGCTCTCTCGGAGTAATTAACAAGCATTGAAAATGCAATAGGTCTCGCAATAGAAGAGTTTGACATTTTTCGTTTTGCATATAGATGAGTGGCGTTGCGTGGATGAGTGGCGTTGCGTGGATGAGTGGCGTTGCGTGGGTGAGTGGCGTTGCGTGGGTGAGTGGCGTTGCGTGGGTGAGTGGCGTTGCGTGGGTGAGTGGCGTTGCGTGGGTGAGTGGCGTTGCGTGGGTGAGCGGCGTTGCGTGGGTGAGCGGCGTTGCGTGGATGAGCGGCGTTGCGTGGCTGAGCGGCGTTGCGTGGCTGAGCGGCGTTGCGTGGCTGAGTGGCGTTGCGTGGCTGAGTGGCGTTGCGTGGCTGAGTGGCGTTGCGTGGCTGAGTGGCGTTGCGTGGGTGAGTGGCGTTGCGTGGGTGAGTGGCGTTGCGTGGGTGAGTGGCGTTGCGTGGGTGAGTGGCGTTGCGTGGGTGAGTGGCGTTGCGTGTGTGTGTGGCGTTGCGTGGGTGTGTGGCGTTGCGTGGGTGAGTGGCGTTGCGTGGGTGAGTGGCGTTGCGTGGGTGAGTGGCGTTGCGTGGGTGAGTGGCGTTGCGTGGGTGAGTGGCGTTGCTTGGGTGAGTGGCGTTGCGTGGGTGAGTGGCGTTGCGTGGGTGAGTGGCGTTGCGTGGGTGAGTGGCGTTGCGTGTGTGAGTGGCGTTGCGTGTGTGAGTGGCGTTGCGTGTGTGTGTGGCGTTGCGTGTGTGTGTGGCGTTGCGTGTGTGTGTGGCGTTGCGTGGGTGAGTGGCGTTGCGTGGGTGAGTGGCGTTGCGTGGGTGAGTGGCGTTGCGTGGGTGAGTGGCGTTGCGTGGGTGAGTGGCGTTGCGTGGGTGAGTGGCGTTGCGTGGGTGAGTGGCGTTGCGTGGGTGAGTGGCGTTGCGTGGGTGAGTGGCGTTGCGTGGGTGAGTGGCGTTGCGTGGGTGAGTGGCGTTGCGTGGGTGAGTGGCGTTGCGTGGGTGAGTGGCGTTGCGTGGGTGAGTGGCGTTGCGTGTGTGAGTGGCGTTGCGTGTGTGAGTGGCGTTGCATGTGTGAGTGGCGTTGCATGTGTGAGTGGCGTTGCATGTGTGAGTGGCGTTGCGTGTGTGTGTGGCGTTGCGTGTGTGTGTGGCGTTGCGTGTGTGTGTGGCGTTGCGTGTGGCGTTGCGTGTGTGAGTGGCGTTGCGTGTGTGAGTGGCGTTGCGTGTGTGAGTGGCGTTGCGTGTGTGAGTGGCGTTGCGTGGCTGAGTGGCGTTGCGTGGCTGAGTGGCGTTGCGTGGCTGAGTGGCGTTGCGTGGCTGAGTGGCGTTGCGTGGCTGAGTGGCGTTGCGTGGGTGAGTGGCGTTGCGTGGTTGAGTGGCGTTGCGTGTGTGAGTGGCGTTGCGTGGTTGAGTGGCGTTGCATGTGTGAGTGGCGTTGCATGTGTGAGTGGCGTTGCATGTGTGAGTGGCGTTGCATGTGTGAGTGGCGTTGCATGTGTGTGTGGCGTTGCGTGTGTGTGTGGCGTTGCGTGTGTGTGTGGCGTTGCGTGTGTGTGTGGCGTTGCGTGTGTGGCGTTGCGTTGCGTGAGTGGCGTTGCGTGTGTGAGTGGCGTTGCGTGTGTGAGTGGCGTTGCGTGTGTGAGTGGTGTTGCGTGGGTGAGTGGCGTTGCGTGGGTGAGTGGCGTTGCGTGGGTGAGTGGCGTTGCGTGGGTGAGTGGCGTTGCGTGGGTGAGTGGCGTTGCATGGGTGAGTGGCGTTGCGTGGGTGAGTGAATGGTTAGCTGTTGCTTATGCGACGTATAGCACTTAATACTAAAGTAGGCAGACCTTCTTAGCCTTTGTGAGAATAATAGCAAAATAAAAATAAAAACCAGATCAAGTCAAGGACGCAAACGGCACCATGCTATTGTTTATTTACTCAGATGATTTGCATAAAAATGTAACTTGTGAGCACGTTTCTCTAACTCTCCAATAATCCCATTACAACACTTTGTACAAATGAGATTGGGACTCATCCTTCCGAAGTCGAGAAAAATGTGCAACGCTGTGTTGAAGTTAATTTTTTTAATTAACAAAATGCAAATAATGTGGAGAGATTTCAAGTGATTCAGGAATGGGCGCCCTTGTAAAGAGAAAGTACGGCCGGCCTGGGCAGTGATAGGGGAGGAGGGAGGAGAAATGCGAGTCACGGCAGCAGCAGCCTTTGATGTGCCTGCCGGCCGGCCGTGAATAATTAGGGGGTGAGAAATGCGCTCGGAGGGCTGCCTTTGATGTGGTAATGCGAGGCAGGCAGGCAGGCGGCTGGTGGCATTGTGCACGCGCTTTTTAGGGCTTGCGCAAGCGCAATGACCTAAAAAGCACATGCACTTGAAGGAATCGCCAGTGGAATCGCCAGTGGATAAACACTGGATAAGCCCCTATAGAGCTTCGCCAGCTATGCGCTGAAGCGCATCAGCAGGCGAGCCCTAAAAAGTGGATCATCACGTTGCTCACACATTTTAACGCCTCAGCGTCTCGCTCGGGTGTCAATTCAGAGTGCCCTCGATGGTGCCAAACGTGACACGTCTGCCCGTGGAGAGGATGAAGGCACGCGTGCCGAGCGAAGCGTGCAACACTTAAACTAAAGGCATTAAACATTTTGCCTGTTTTCTTTTGCCCACAAGTCTTTTCTCTGATCGCTATTCCAGCCATAGCACACCTGTGGTCAAACCCGAGGTTTCACTCAACAGGTCCATTGCCCGTGACTGTGAATCTGTACTCATCAGCATGTCCACTTTTAAGTCTCATCTGAGACAGTGCATGTTCTGCTGATTGCAAGACTCTTTCTACATAAAAAACACAAAACAAAAAAAATGGAAAGAGAGCTTAGAGCCCGCCCATTACTTACCATTGGTTGCCTTCAAGTCACTCTATTTACTCGCTTCTCATTGGTCAGCGCTTCCTGCTTTCACTGTCGTCTCAAGCATTTGTAAATTTGGAAGAGTGTGAACCAAGTAAATATTCCTGCATGTGGTCAGTGTCCTTCCACTGGCAGCAGGCCTGCACAGGCACATTCTTTTTAGTTTCTTGTCTAGCCACATCGGTGCTCATGATGGCTCCCGGCCCTCATGAGTCACAGTAGGCATGTGCTCATGACGGCCGGGAGCCGTCCGAACATTGCCGCTCCGCCCACGCGCTGTTTATTCCCCGTCTGTGCGAGAGAATTAATCAGTGGGCGGAGTTCTGACTGCTCCCTGGCGTCATGAGCACACGCCCACCGTGATTTATGACAGCTGGGAGCCATCATGAGCACCGAGGTGCCACGCCCACCCCTAGCCCAGCCAGCACCGCAGTGGAATTCCCGCCGCAGTGAATGGGCTAGGACCCCATAAGTGTGCATTGTTTTGCAGTCTGTCTCCATCCAGCCCTCCTGCATTCTATTTTTCTTGCCTCTGTCCCTCCAACCACCTCCCTCCCCTCGCTGCTTGCCCTTCCCCCGTTATATGCCTGGTCCACTAACTGCCTGCCCCTGACACTGCTTGGCCCATTGCTGCCTGTCCCCACCCCTCAACTTTTTTCATCTCATGAGATGGAGCGAGCCACAGACTCCTCCTGGTTTCCAAGCCTGCATCTTTATGCAGGGTTCAGCCAATGATACCTGTGGGTAGGAGCCCAGAAGTAACTTGCTATGCAGCTCATGCATAGTCACGTTATGTGCATGCAGTCTGAACTCTTCTGATGCCCTCATGAGCAGCTTTGAGGCACTCTGCTGAAAGAGGGAAGCTGACCCTGGAGGGTATTAAGATGGTCTACATTGCCATGTATAGCGACCTCTGAACTCTTGATTTGCTATCTTCCACTGGAACCAAAGATGCAATCATAGCTCGAACCAAAACCTGCCCATCCCCCTTTCCTTGCCTGCCCATCCCCCTTTCCTTGCCTGCCCATTCCCCCTGACCCCAGTTATTGCTCGTCTAACCCCACTGTTCCTCCTGCCAGACAAAAAGCACTATGGGACCATCATAACACTTTTATTTTCTTTACTTTCAGCCATGTTGCACAGCGGACAGTTGCAGTGCAACATGGCTGAAAGTAATAAACAAAAGCACTATGGCAGGGTCAATGCTGGCCTCGCCAGATCTTTTTTTCTTTACTTTCAACCATGTTGCACAGCACTTTCAGCCATGTTGCACAGTTGCCGGGCTGCTGTACAACATGGCTAAAAACAGTGACAAGGCCACTTCATGTCGTATAGGCGAGACCTATTGGCTTTGCCACTGCTAGGTTGTCCTTGAATTTATTGTGCATACTTCTGCCACCTACTGTTGTGCTTAGACATTTACGGGTTGTTTTTCTTGAAAGAAGTCTTTTTAGTCACAGAGTGTCCTGTTACCCCTCCTCTAATGGACAATGTGCATGGGCACTGACTATGGTAGATTGTTTTACACATAGATTGTGAGGGCATGTATGGAGTGGCAAGTGAGTGTAGCATAATATGCCATGTGTACTGTGCACTGCCGACTAGATAATAAGATAAGAGCGGAGGAGCAGTGCTTAATTTGTAAAAAAAAAAAAAAAAAAAAGAAGTGCAGGTGCTGAAAATTTTGACAAGGAGGCCACCGCACACGTCTTCCTCCGGTGAGCCCCACTTTCAACACTCTCACTGCCTAGGTCTCTATCTTCTAACCTTGATCTGTTGTCTGTCCCCTAAGTCTTTGCTCTAAGAGTCTATCCTCTCACCTAATTGTTTTCTATCACCTTTGTCACACCCTCTATTTCTGATTTGCCCTCTATTCATTTTAGCCCTGCCCTTTTTTCTCTTCACTTTTATCCATGCTCTGCTCTCTCTCCCCTCGACCTTGGCTCTTTACTATCACTCTCTAGCAGTGATTAGCTGTGTCTCCATTTTATCAGTTGTCTGCTTTTTTCCCTCTGTCCTGTCCTTCAGATCCTTTCATTCTATCTTCTCTCTTCTTAATGCTCTCTTCTTCACATCATGGCTGCTTTCTCTTCGTATCTGATTTGCTCTCCTCCTTTTCTTCTACGTTGCCCCGTTTTAGCTCTCCTCTCTTGTTGTTTCGGTTTCTTCTCCTCTTTACTCTCGCTGTCTCTCATCTCTTACACTGCTGGCTGCCTGTGACCCCTGTCATCCACCTGTACATGTCCCTGCTATTTTGAACTCTGCGTTTTCCTGTTGTCATTCCTAAAGAAGCGGAAGATGTTTTACTTTCTTACCTACACGGAGTGCAAAAACAAAATGTAGACCAAATGAAAATGCTTTTTTGCATATATTAATCAGTGTGGTATGACTGGGTTTATTGCGAAACAGGCGGCTGCTTGAGCACAGCAAGTCATATCACTGCTAGTGCTGCCTGCAATTAGTAGGTCCAGGGATGGCATCGGCATCCACTGCTCAGCATGCTGTGATCCTGCCTGCTACAGCACAGGCATTGTCCCCAGCAGCAATGCTGCCTATGCTGGTAAGTATGGTTGTGGTGCCTACTGGACTCACCCACACTCAGCAATTACCATGCTGGGGTGCAGCGCACATATTCTACTGGTGATGCCATGGCGCACAAAAGTTGTGTTGGGCCACAGCCTCATTGAGCACATTGAGGATAGCAGCAATGCAGGGCTGTCGGATATGCTACTCTGGCCTACGCAACAAGTGGAAAGTCCACACTTACTTTCATTTATTCTTCCTCGAGAGCCCTCACTCCCAAGTTCCAAATGCGCTCTTGCAGCTTCCTTGCCTCAACTCTTTCATGAGCCAGCCCCCAGCTATAGTTATTCAATGGGAGGTTTAGTCTCAGGCAGTGGCAGTGTGCAGCAGACAAGGGGAATAGAATGCAAGACATAGTTTGTCAATGACTTCTTGGATTTGTGATCAGAATGATGACATCGTCACTAACGGGGTGATACACAATCATGCCTGCCTGGACAGGAGTATGCCGGCCTGCCTATGAACATTTACCAGCCAGTCACCATGCAATGTTTGTTATTCTTTTTATTTTGAATTGAACAATTAATATTGAGACCACCACCTGCAGGTTCAGAAATTGTAGCCCAGACCCTGTGAAAGAAGTGCAGGTGCTGAGCACCTGAAAGCACCTGCTCAAATTAAGCACTGCGGAGGAGGGTGGGTGCATGTTATTCTACAGCATTCTAAGCTACAAACCGATGTTTGCAGGCTAATTGGCTGTAGAGGCACATGCTCTGCATAGACTGTAACACAGTACCCTCCATTACAGATGGTTAGCCTGTGGATGATGCAGATGTCTGAAATAAAGTCCTTCAGACTGTCTGGCCATCATATCCTACTGATGGACTAAGATGTCTACACAATAGTGTTGGTAAACGTATGTGGGATTGAGCAAGCGGCCACTTTGCATATGTCAGCCAGCAGAATATTACCAAAGAAAGCCATGGCAGCCTCTTTTTTATGGGTACAGTGTGCCCTAGGGGTAACCGGTAGGGCTCTTTTAGCTGAGAAATAGCAGGTTTGGATGCACTTTACTATCTAGACGCTATGCCAGGCTTAGAGATGGGATGTCCTTTATGAAGTTTTGAAAGACTTGGTCCTGTCAGTATAATACATGAAAGCCCGCTTAACATCTAAGGTGTGAATAATCCACATTTGTAAAGCGCTCAAACAGCGCTCCACTACCAACTCTGGTTGGGGAAAGAAGACTGGAAACTCTATGTTAGAATGGGTTGGAAAGTGGACACCAGGTTGGGGAGGAACTTTGGAGTTGTTCTGAGAACAACCCTGTCCCTGTGAAACTAAATGAAATGGTCTTGCAGTGTAAGCACCTATAACTCACTAATATATCTGAGGGAGGTTACAGCTACCAGAAAAGCCAGTTTTCAAGAAAGGAACCCTAAAGGGCAAGAGTACCAGATTTGAATGGACGGAACCTTGAGTCTGGTGAAGACTACAATAAGATTCCACATGGGGGTTGGGACACTCGCAGGTATGAACTTTATGCTGCCCTTCATGAACGCCTTGAATACTGGAATCCTAAACAAGGAAGAAGGTTCCCAGTTTAGCATGTAGACCGCAATAGTGGCTAGATGAAGCTATATTTCAGTTTAGGAGAGGCCTGACTTCTTTAGGTGCAAGAGATGGCAAATATTGCCCTTGTCGCTGGGATTTAAAGGACCTGGGTGCTTGGGAATGCAATAGTGGCCAAACGCTTTCTACTTAGCAGGATAACAGGCCTTTTTGGTAGGCCTAAGGCTTCGGTGCAGGACAGCCATGTACGCCTGTGGGAGAAAAAGTTAGCCAAATTCTAGGACCTCAGGTGCCAAATTTGCAGTTTGAGCTGTCTGGGTGGCTGATCTGCATGAGAAAAAGCCCAGCCTGGATCGGAGCTTCTTGTGGGGGATGATGGACATCTTGTGGAGCATCAAGTACAAGGGTGTCAGGCACACGTTGGGGTCACCAAGATGTGTGAGGAAAGTTTGCCACATCTTCTTTACCATGTATGTATGGAAGGGGGGAGAAGGAAGTGTTGGCAAAGATCCTTGACCAGTTGGTCCGTAGTGCATTGACCACGGACTGTGGATACATGGAGGCGAAGTTTGTGCATTCTGCATTTTCGGTTTTGGCATACAAGTCTATCTGTGGGGTGGTCCAGTACCGAAAGTAACAGAGTAGTACTTGTAGGTGGAATTCACACTTGTGTACTTTAGGAGTCCTGCAAAGCAAGTCCACAAAGTTGTGGTTCTGCCCTGGAAGGTACTCCACCAGGAGGTTATGGGGTGGCAGATCGCCTGCTGCGAAATCGAATACGCTAGTGTTGACAGCGAGGGAGCATGTGCTGTCTTGTTTCATGAGGTCATGTAGACTGTTTTGATGAAAACTACTTTTATTCAAATTATCTGAAAGAAAGTTTTGAGAACTAGGCATATGGCCAGCATCTCAAGGTAGTTGGTGTGGTGCCCTTGGTATTGAGGGTGCCCCACTTCCTCTTCAGTCTTATTGTTGAAGTGTTCCCCCCAGTCTGTGAGAGAGGCATCTGTGGTAGTAATTATCTGTGGGACAGGATCTAAGAAAGGCCTGTTCTGCAACTGAATGTTGCCGTTCCAACACTGCAAAGAGTGATGGGCACTGGCTTTTACCAACATTAACTGTACCCAGTGACCATCCGCTTGTGATCATTACACCAAGAGGCATTCTTGCATCGGTTCCATGTGCGGCCTGGTGTGGGGTACTATGGCAATGCAGGAGTCCATGATTCTTAGGAGGCACACCACTGACTTAACTTAAGTTTGCAATTGGGCTAAAAAAAGAGCAGCAGATGCTGTGGTGCTGGATCGGTATATAAAAGTATGCTTCCTTGATGTTTAACGCAATCAGACAGTAGCCATGTTGGAGAAAAGGAATGACGCCGTGCATGGTTGTCATATGAAAATGCAGGAAAAGAATGAATTTGCTGAAGGGCCTTATGTCCAGGATTGGCTTATGGAAGCAGTCTTTTTCAGAATTAGGAAAGAGAGAGTAGACACTCTTGCCCTGGTGTTGAGGCAGCACTCCATCTACTGCCCCCATGTGAATGAGTGCTTCACAAGTGTTGCCAGAAGGGAAAGATGCTCTCTGCTAAATATGTGTGTGTGAGATGGAATGTTGAGAGAGGCTGTGAAGTTCTTGGCACTAGGGTTAGCGTACCACTGCTCAGACCCACTGATCTAACACAATTTCCTCCCACTGGGAGAGGAAACCTGGTCTCCTGTGACAGGTGATGTGTGATGAGGGGGGTGGGAGGGTAAGTTATTGTTTTAAGTTAGAGGACCCTTATATTTACTAGAGCACTTCTACTCCTATCATTGTTGTTGTTACTCCTATAGCCACCTCTGTTATAACCCCTTCCCATCTGCTGGTAAAAGGACTGCTGCGGTTTCTGATAAGAGTGCAGCTGATCTGGAGAACTGGCTTTGCTTCCTTCCTTATGCTATTGTAAGGAGTCCCTAGCAGCTGCTGTTTGCTGGGCACTCCTAGATTTTGCAATCTGTGCCCACCTTGATTTTTTTCCCATCAACCCCAGGACAAAGGAAGGGTCTCCACATTGAATAGAAAGTTCAGGAGATGCGGATGTAACTTGGGTTTAAACCCAAGCTGTGGAGCCAGGTGTGGTGTCTGTGGAGAACAATAGGGTTAATGCCTCGCAACACTATGTCCGCGGCATCAAGGACACAGTGAATGTTGGCAATGGACAGTCTTGACCTCCTCTGAAAGGTGTGTTTTAAGCTTTTGCATTTCCTCCTACTGGGACCTATTGTAATAGGAGAGGTGCCCGAGTTTGCTATATACCAATGGGTAACTGCCCATATGGCTACCTGCCTGCCCACAATATCCATCTGCCTGCTCTGTCAGGCAACGGTTTGCAGCCTATAGTCCGAGTGGAGGCCCTTTTGCTGGAAGTATGGACCACAAGATTCAGGGCAAAACTGACCCATGACGTAGACAATGTTGCTGGGTGTGGGTTTGTATTTCTTCGGATGTTACTACTGTCAAATGTTTGAGCTAATTAAAGGTCTCAGTGCAGATTTAAGAATGCCCTTGAGCATAGGTAAGAACTGATGGCCCACTCCCTTTTGGATAGCGTAACTAAGAATTTTCCTAGTCAAGGACGTCCACGTCCCCATTATGAAAAGTCGTGGCACATTGGATAATGCCATGACAGCCTGTAGTATCATCCAGCGGAAATGCCCTGACAGGATAGTTGTTTTTTTTAGTCCTCATATGTTTGATCAGTATAGAAATGGAGAAAGAAGAGATAGCCGAGTTGATTTCTTACTGTCCCATCCAGAGTGATACCCTTTCTCTCCACATGGGAGGGGATGTTAACCATCACAGGATCCTTCTCTTCAAAAGGGCTTACTCTTTATTCCATTTTGTACAGGTACTTTTCTAATTCTCAAGCTGGTGTCACTAATCCGAAAGGATAGTTGTCCAGATCTGGGTCACCCAGTTGGGTCGATGACCTAGTCACCACAGGAGTGATCTGTGGGCCCTGGCTCGATGGGCTGAACATAGTGAGCAGCAGGATCAAAGGACCTGGAAAGGTGCATGGGGAGGCCTAAAGTAAGCCTAGAGGAAGCAGAAAGGGTAGTATGTGTGAGAGTGGTAGTATGGAATGGTAGAGGTGTTGGTAGAGCTAGAGAAGATGGTAGAAGAAGGCTAGTACTCCTGTCACTATGGTACTGGTTCCAGAGAGACTTTAGGAGTGGGTTCTCCTTGAAGGAAAATCTCCTCTTGTGAGGCAAAGTCCCTGTTGGCTTTGTTGGAGCTGCTTTTCCTGGTTATGGAATTGACTGAAAAGCTGCTTCTGCCTGTCATCATGCACTTCTTGGAGATCCTATAGGATGGGTCGCTCTGATTCCTCAGATCCAACTGTTGACGGTGTGGGCTTTGATGGTACATTCAGCACCAGCGACTGTAGCGGAGACTAGTCAGTGCCCTTGGGCCGTGTAGGGCTTGATGGCTGGGAAGGGTTGACCCTCTTGGTTGGGTCTCTCTTCAGAACCGACGCCTTCTCACCGTGCCGACTGGAGCATGAAGACAGTGGAGGCCCTAGAGACAGCAGTCTTTTGTGCACAGGTCTCGATGCCAGACTGCAGCAGGAATGGTGCTCTATCTCAGCATGATGACTTTTGTTAGGCTTGGAATGAGTGTCAGAACCATGTACTTATAATCCTAGATCTCTGGGTGTGTTACCTGGGTTCTGGGCTGCTGGTCTTCGTTGCAAGCATGACGCCCTCTTCATTCTCGTGTTTGAAAGGCGCCACAGGAGATGGACCTGGGTATGGCTAATCCTTGAGGAAGGCCGGAGGAGCGACCACTGTATCCTTTGTTTGCGCTGAAGGGGTCATGTTTGCCAAAGATATTGGAGGTCTCGGGGGATGAGTATTGGTACATCTTTGGCACCCTAAGGTCTTGCCATAGCACAAAACGACGAGGCAGGACTCGCAGCAGATATCATCGAAGTCAAGAGAAAGGCACAAGTAGATGTTGTCTTGACACTCGGAACACAGGTCTTTCTTGTGTTAGCAAGGGCAATTTTAGAAGGACATAGGTTCCATCTTCCTTATGCTCTGCATTTTCCAGCATTGAAGGTTGAAGTGGAGGGATGTGGCCCCACAACGGGCGAGGTCCCCAACGTGTGGGGACTTTATTGTTGGATGTCTGTCTTCGCAGGGTGTCTGATGAAGATTGCACTGGGAGGCGTTGAAAGTGGACAAGTTCTTCCAGATAATCCGGGTCAAATTCCAACTGCGTGGGCCTGGAAAATGTGTGAAAGATGCAGAATCTCAAAACTCTGTTGGTAGATGTCCAAACCCGATGGAGGGAAAACAATACAAGAAGAAGTAGGAGCCCATGTGCATTGTCCACTAAATGAGGAGTCACAGTATACCTCATGACCTGAAAGACTTATTTGAAGAAAAACAACCTGCAAATGTTCAAGCCCAACTCTTGATGGCAGTAGTATGCAAGGCATATGTATCTTCAGCCACACGTGCTACAAAAATTTTTATTTCAGCACTTTTGACAGACTTGGAGTCAAGTGCCATTCATGAATGATACCACACTTCTGTGTCCTTGGAGGGTGATTAAAGCATGCAGGGAAGAGGAGCAATGAGGGTCCAAAGGGTGGAACAAAGGGCATGAAGAACATAACAAGACCAGACAGGGAGGACGTGCTCTTTCTGTTATGGGTCCGCGTCTGTGGAACAACCTTCCCCTCTCCCTTAGACAGTGCTCTAGCCATCCAGCCTTCAGGAAAAGTCTTAAGACAACCTTATTTCAGTATTAGGGCCTGCTTAGACCTGTTCCCTCCTACAGCACTGCGCGGAGATACACCTTTGGGTGTGATTGCGGCGCGTTACAAACCCACAAATAAATAAATAAATAAATGTCGCACTGAGCCAGCTCAAAGCGATTCACTTGCTGAGGTTAAGATCCACAGTTAACTGAACAGGAAGGCCTTCATCCCACAAGGTGTTACAAACTTCAACGGGGGTAGTTCCAAAGCGGACAGTAAAAAGGAGATTTCTCTGCTATTAACTGTTCTTTTTAGGCACTGCATTACCAATACTTTTTAATTTTACTAAAATTATATGTATAATACACTTATTTCTAGGGACTTTCAGCTAGCCCTTTTCACTGGTCTGTTATTGCCACATTTCTTTCCTTCCACAACAGCATAGAGCATGGAGCAGTGAGTCAGCTCACTTCAGCCACTGGCTACCTTCACTATGAGTGACAGCATTCTGCCCTTTAACAAGAAGCACATCCACACACAAAGCAGTTATTGTAAGATCATGGGACTACTGTGGCAGTGTGTGCTTTTGGAAAACAAAGAATATGTTTTTTTAAAGACTGATGAGCACCCGGCAGCTCCCCTGTACAGTTTTGGGAAAATCATGACAAAACAACAATTGACGAAGCCAAAAGCTGGCAGCCAACACCAGATTGATTTGCTTCGCCAAAGCTTATATCTTTGACATTGTCAGTATGTTTTTGGCAGTGGCAAGTGTTGCTCCTGTGACAAATTCAGTATCACCTCCTCATTGAATGTATAAAGGCAGAATGTCAAAACAAAATCCAAAGGGGAAATAAAAGGCAAAATATATCAAAGCCCTTCATTTCAAACAGATTCATAGATGTACTTGATTCAACAGTGACTTCTGTAAACACTAAAAAGGGGAACGTAACTATATTGTTAAAACATTTTGGAAAGCTCAACTACTTTGATTGACATTACTTGTTTTAAGAGTGGGGCTTGCTTTAACTAGAATAATGAAAGAACTGCGTAACACAGTATTATGGGAAATATTAGTGGAAACTTCAAGAGTACTCCATACTTTCATTAATAAGCTCAGTAATAAGGGCAAAGCGTGCTTCTTGTGCTTTGGTGTAAATACGTTCAGTAGTTTGGGAGAAATTAATCTTGTGTGGGACCCAGTTCCCTGGGGCACGTTCATATACTGTGCCCAGAGGAGCCCACCCTCGGGACACAGTGGATTCCCTGCCCGTACCAGCGTGGGCATGGAAACTTGTGTTTGCTCCAGCCTGGTGGGAGTATTTTTAAAACTCCCGCCAAACAGGAGCAAACACAAAGTCTGCTCAAAGTGGGGAGGAGCTGTAAAAATTCTTCCGCGGGCTAGGAGCAGATTTGAGATCGGTTTCCCTGCCCGCACTGATGAGTGCAGGAATACAGATCAAGAAATGCCGGCTCCTGCACCATGTGGGAAGCTGACTGGGGCCTTGGGCCTCCTTCCGCAGCTCCCCAGCATGAATATGGTGGGTGCCCTAAGTAGGTACCAGGGTACCCACCTTGAAATAATACGGGCCCTGGGGTTTGGGTTCATACCAGGCTCATGGAGTGGGGGGCACATGTCCCCTCACCCCTTTACAAGAGATATGTACTTGGAGGATGGGATATCCCACAGCCTGATGAGGCTCAGCGAGGGAGGCCAATCGGTCCCCCTCCCCTTAAAAAAAAAAGCCCTGGGGTCCCCAGGACTTAATATGGTTCAGGGAGGGATGGCCACATTGCCCCCCTCCCCTTTAAAAATACATGGTGCCCTGGGGGATGGGGTCACCAGGGCCTAATTAGGCTCAGGAAGGGTGCCCATTTGCCCTCCTCCCCATTAAAAGAAAAAAAAACTACGGATTGAGTATCCTGGGCCTATTAAGGCTCGGGGAAGGAGGCAAAGTAGCTCCCCTCCCCTATAACATAAAAACTGCCCTGGAGCATGGGGTTCCCAGGGCCTGATGAAGCTCTGGGAGGGGAGCAACACAGCTCCCCTCCCCATTAAAAATAATACAGCCCTGGGGAATGGGGTCCCCAGAGTAAAAATAGGCTCGGGAGAGGGAGCTGCAAGGCCTCCTTCTCCCCTTTAAAAAAAAGATAGAGTCTGGGAGATGGGGTCCCAGGCCTATAAATGCTCAGGGTGGGAGGCTGCAAGCCCCCCTCCTGTTATTATTTACTCAGCCACGGAGTAGGGGTCCCCAAGGCATAATAAGCCGAGCGGTCCCCCTTCCTTTTAAAATAAGTACGGCCTCAGAGGATGGGGTCCCTGGGGCCTAGTAAGGCCCGGGGAGGAAAGCTGCATGCCCCCACCCGTTTTTAATTATATTTGTCCCCGGAGGATGGGATCCAAGACTGCTTGGGGCTCGGGAGGGGCTGCAGGCCCACCAACACCTTCGTAATTATATTTGACCCTGGTTGATGGGGTCCCTGTGACCCAAAGGTCAATTCTAAGCCGCCTGTCAAAGGTTCAAACCCTCCCCTCCCCCATTCGTCAGGCGGTCCACAGTCGTGCGCAGAGTGGCGTTGTCTGTCTGCTGGGGCTGGCTGCCAGGCTAAGCCACAGGCGACGCCTTGTGGTCAACCCCCACCACACACAGCCAAAGGCCCTGCGCAACATGGAGTTGGCTGCCTTTGGGGAGGTTGGCCACAGGGCATGGCTGCAGGGTAGGCACTGTGGCCAACCCCCTGCTGCGTACGGCCAAAGGCCCTGCGCAGCTTGGAGTTGGCTGCATGCAGGAGGTTGGTGGCAGGGCCTGGCTGCAAGCCAGGCCCTGCGGCCAAACCCTTGCTGCACATGACCGAAGACCCTGCGCAGCTTGGGGTTGGCTGCCTGTGGGGGGAATTTGGCAACTGGGCCTGGCTGCATGAGGGTTGGATTACGTATGGTAATAAAATATTAATTTAAATAAAATGAAAGAACTAGAAATTCATTGAAAAAACAATAGTTAAAGTAACATTATAGTTAGGTGAAATGTTCAGTAACAGTGTAACGTTTCAAACTCTAAAAAGCACAGAAATTCACTGGTTACAGTAATTTCAAATAACTATAACGCATGCCCTACGGTAACTGTAACTTGTGCCCATGCCATGCACTGCTAATAACCCCATATATTACATCACTCATGACATCTCCAATGACTTCATTGATAATATCACTGCAACATTTGCAATGAAATTATTGATGAGAAAACTGTGCATGGTGAGGATGCAAGCTATAGTTAACTTAGGGCACGAGTTCTAGTTACTTGAGACAAATGTAAGTGGTGAATTGCTGTGGTTTTTAGAGTTTAAAACGTTAGGTTGTTACTGAACATTTCACCTAATTATAACGTCACTTTAACCTTTGTTTAGAATGTGGGCGGGGCTACATTTTCATTTCAAAGCAATTAAAAAAACTTTAAATAAAAGAGTGTAAGTCAATCATTTGTGGTATGAGTTATAACAAGTAAAAAATGAAATCACAACAAAGTGTCTTCACTGCTGTCCAAACTACAACCAAAAGAATTTCAAACCAAACACAGGAGGAGCCAATACAGGAAAAGTATACTCAAATTATCAGGGGGCGAACAAAGGGGCTGGCGTGGCTCTAAGACCCCGTGCACAAGCCGGGACCTGAAACAAAAGGCATGTAAATCAAGCAACAAACATCATGTAAAAGTACGATGGAGCATCTTTTAAAAAATGTATGCACATTCTGAACGTGTTTATTTGAAGTATCCCTTATATGTGATGAAGGAGTCTCCGTGAAAAAGTATTTGCCTCAATCACACAATTTTGTGAAGCGTGAAGGCCGAGATTTTGTGCATCACACTGTGCAATTCAACTACTAAATGGGTATCTGTATCTCTACCTTTCGCCCTTTTTACAACCAAGCTTACTGCTTTGGTTTTCATTCTTGGAGCATTAGGCTTAGAGTGGGTGACAATCAGAAGCCGCATGAAAGCTCAGCTCGTTTGGGGTTTAAACTCGGACTTCGAGCTGATCCCCCGCCAGGAATCAGGGGATCTACCGTCCGGCATGCTCCAGTGATTCATTGCAAAATAATACGTGGCATGGCCTCAAAGGTCCGCCCAGAAGCCCATGGCCTGCTCGACTTAATGTCGACGAATGCTGCGTAGACGTGCTTCCACCTTGACCCTTAATCGACCGCAAAGAAACTTCCTGACCCTTAATCTCACGCTTGCAAGTTCCTGCTTTCTATGGTTGTCACGTTCCCCCCCCTGCTTTTGGCACTTCCCTCTCCCCCCTGTGTGTTTTTCACAACCCCTATATAAAATATAAGAGCCAGAGCCCCAAAACGAGTCCCGGTGGGCCCACCGGCAACCACCACCACAAATTAAGCACTTCGGCTGCTCCGAGGCGCCCCTCCCCCCCCACACAGGATCACGGGGGCGGCGAGATGGATGGCGGGCGCTGCCTTGGTTAGTTACGGTGGTCGTTCATGCGCTTACCTCTCCCCAGCCCTTCGCGGAGGTCACGCGCCGGAGCGCCAAGTTAATCGATCCTCCTCCGTTCCCATTCTGCGTGGACAGGCTGCCGGAGAGGATGGCGGTGTCTGTAGCCGTCAAGGGTGCCTGTGGAGACAGAAGCAAGGTTACTGATTACAGACGGCCAGCATGCTGGGAGCTGGGGAGCTGGAGGCAAGGGTGCAAACAAGGAATGGGCAGAATTCACACCAGGCAGACGTCAGCAGTGAAACTTGGCCAACAGCTGTGAAAGCGTGCATTTCAGTGCAACCGGCCCACACCAAAGGTATCGAAAATAAAACATGTAAACTTCCCACGATTGCTGAATAGAGTTCAGTTTGGAAAGATAAAAATGGCTGATAGAAATGGCTGTTTTCGTTAGCATCTTTCGGTTCAATGCCTCGGTTTTGTGTTGGAGCTGGGCGTTTGCTTCTAGCGCTCGTGTGCTTGTCCTTGTGAGTTGGGTACCTACTGGTGGCTACTCACATCACGTGTAGAATAGATATTGTTTTTCTTCCATTTTCTGTATTTGAATCCAATGTGTTGTACTTTGATTTTATTAATTCTTGTATATACTCATGAATTTATAGCTAATAGCACTTTTGGAACTGGTGTAAATAATTTTTATAAATGCCTTTTTCATTAAATTATAGATTTTATTACTGATTTCCTATCCGCACCAATATTATCTGTAAAATCATTCATTCCTCTATATACAAAATGAATAAGTTTGTTGTCTTATGTATCTTTTATGGCTCAATTGTGCCAAAATAAAGATTATAAATGAAATGAAATGAATAGATATTGCTTTATTCAGAGCACTAGTCTTAAAACACAGAAGCAGGGGGGGACTAACCAAGTTAGGCAGTATGCAAATGACATCTTGGCAAATGACATCACAGTACGTGTCATCACAGTGCGTGTCATCACAGTGCACATCACACGTGGCATCGTAACCCTTGACCTTACAATCAGTGACATCAGACCTCAAGACCTCACACATATGTTTCCCAGGTGTATCATGAGTGTATTTCAGCACAGTAAAATATTTAACAAATGAGATTTTGCGCCAGGGTTGTGCCAAAAAAGAGATGCAACCCTGATGCAACATCTGGGCCGTAACTTATATATTTATGTTTTTTAAACCCTGAAACAAAGAAACTAGCAACAAAGAGAAACATGTCAGCAAATCTGTTCTGCTTAATTGGTTGCAAAGGCTGCATTTTAAAGCATCTTATTAAGGCACTTGTTGCAGAGATCTCTGTGTGCCCAGTAAATCTGAGGGAATACAAATATTGGTAAGATATTTAATTTGCTGGAGAGTTCAGTGTTTTTCATATCCCAGTTTTGAATCAAAGTAGAATAGAGGCTTCCAAGCAATAGATGGCAAACCTTAACACTTGTCTGGGATGGAGGCCCTCCTCTACCCTCAGAAACATACAAGGAGCAGGCCTGATAGTAGAATATCTCTTCCCGACTGCAAATAGTATTACTGGGCTGCACAACTCATCACTATTAATCATGGAGTCCATCTCCTGGAGGAAGAACCAGCATACACGATGGATAGGAGGAACATGCAACCTGAGGGCTATCTTAGCACCATCTATGGGGAACCACACACCACACCCTTTACCAGTCCAACAGCAATTATGCTCACCCTTCAGCACGCTGCATTACATACTATGAGTGGCAGGAACAAAATTGCACAAGCCACTTCCTTATGGGACACTGCAAATCTGGGCACCCTGCCTACGCAAAGGGGCTTTAATAAATGGGATTTAATAGTTCTGTCCAGAGTGGGCAATCTGTTGAAGCAGGGAGAAATACATCCATTTGTAGAGCTGCAGAGAGAATACAAAATGGCGCCCACTGAGACCTACCGCTATTTAGAAATACGTTATGCCTTACAAAAGATGTTATAATAATAATAATAATATAATGTTACTGAGGGATGAAGACCTCCCTGAATCCTCCCTGATTGAAGACAGATTGCTAGATGAATATATGCCTAGAAAGACGATCTTGCTTACTTACAGTAAATTGTTGCATAAGACTCCAGATTCCTTGACCCATTTGCGACAGAGCTGGGAGCAAGACCTTGAGGGCCTAGAGGATGACGAGTGGCCTGAGGCTCCGGCATCTCCTAGGGAGGAGGCCATACATTCACGATTTTACCTAGTGCAATTAAACATCCTTCATCAATGCTACTGTGCATGTACAGCACTGGTTAAAATGGGTAAAGCAGAGAATGTAGTGTCCCAGGAAATGTGGTCAGGAGTGCACATTTTTCCACACTATATAGAGCTGCCGGGTCCTCCAGCAATATTGGGAGGCAGTGACTGCCTGCCTCAACAGTGTTTGCTAGAGTGACTTGGGGTTATCAACAAAATGGTGCCTCTTAACCCCTTCAGTGCTAATGACAAGGGTAACTCGTCATGGAGTTTCCATTGATTTCAATGGAAAGTCAATGGGAAGAGGGGGATGTACCTTAGCAGCCAAGTGGTTAAATATACGGGCTGAAGCTAACCTAACCCATATGGACCGCTTTTGGCTCACGTTGGGGTTGATGGTTGCTAAGCGGAATGTAGCACATAAGTGAAGATATACGAAGTAACACCGCATCTAAAGGATTGGAAGAGGGACATGGATTGTTGTATGCATATCGGGGGAGCTGTATATTCCTATTGTGGGTACTAATCACAATGTTTTGCAGCAGTGGAGATCTGGATTCCACCACTGTTCTGTGAATTGTTGGTAAAACAATTGAAGGTCGAAGGATTCCTAAAAACAGCTAGGAGTTTGTTTCTCAAAGTCTATGTCTTAACATTACAATATATGCTGCCTATTGTCCCCACAATTCGATTTTGCTTTATTTTTCAATAAACAAAACTTTGCAAACAAAGTAGCATAGAAGGTTAATATGTCTACTGCAAAGCAAAGCACAGTATTCAACACACAGATGACAGATATGTATTCTTTGTAAATGGATAGGTGGGTTACTGCTTTCAACACACTGATTCGTTTGTTACTTACAGTTCATAAACTGTAACCCTTCTGTTATAGCACAGTAAGCAATCAAAAGACATGTGGCTCTTACACCTTGTAACCCTCACTGTCGTATCTAACACACCCTGTACAATGACCTACACATATATGATTGTCAATGTATAATTTGAATGTGTGATGTAAAGCGCTCAGACACCTTGCAATGGGATGAGAAGCACTATAGCGCTATAAAAGAATTAACCGCATGCGTGCGGCCATTTTCCCCCGCTGTGTGCGGCATTTTTGTAAATACCGCGTTACATGACGAGCTCAGCTCATCATCAGCACACAGTAGGTAACGCTGATGACGAGCTGAGCTCGTCATCAGCATGGAAGGGGTTAAAACAAAATAGTGGTATTTAAATTACTATTTATGTAAATACTGGGACAGATTATCACAACTGACAATCTTACAGTGCATGCATATCTTATATACAGGGACTGAACAAAGTCAAAAGAATGCCTCTCAAATACCTGTGAAGTGATGAGCTGTGTGCCTTGGTTTCCCCTCCGTTGCATTTAGGTGTGAGGCTCCCAATAGCTCGCAGTCAGGACATTCCAACAAAATATGGCCTGAAGGCCCCTTAACTTTGGTCTTTGTTATGGGCCCAGCTGGAATCTGATGAGCCCCCCTGGATGCCTGTACGTTGCTGCTCCGAAGGAAAGCAGACAACATGCAGGCACTGTTGAACATGTGCAGGTCTCTGAAAATAACACCAGGAGAAGTTTAGCATATTTCTGTGGGGCCGAACCTCTTGGTAAGGTAGACAGTGTCTACCCTGTGAAAAGAATGGGTAGACGATGACTATCCGCATGTACCCTTCACTTGTGCCCTGGCTTTAGTTGTAATTCTAGGTATCTGATATCCTAAATTAGCTTAGGTAATATAATTGCTAAATTTCACTGGTTTTGTACGAGTGAAATCTGAGCTTAACTATAACGTCCCTGTAACCTTTGTTTTTTTCCTTGAATTTCTAAGGGTTTTTTAAATTCTATTTCATGACTATAACAACCCTGTAACCTTTGTTTTTTTCTGTGAATTTCTAAGTTTTTTTTTTAATGTTATTTGCCAACTATAACCTAACCTGCATATTTACGCCATCCAAATAAATGTTTTTTTAAAACCAGGATCTCACCTCGATTTTAACTTGTCTTTCATATTGAAAACAGTCTCATTCAGCTGCAGCCTTCTCCTGTCTGCTACTGCTCCTTCACTTTAAAACGGTTAGAGTGTGGATTGTGTACTACAGCTATGCATTTTGGGCTAGAAAGAGTGGCATTGGTAAGGATTTGAGTTTGCCTAATGTGGACATTACTTGGGTTGACCAGAGAAGGTTAAAGTGGCATCAATTGCTGCCTTTGGTTGAAAGCCTTCGGGATTGCCAACCCCTGACCTCATGATTGTGCACTGTGGTGGCAATGCCCCAGGCACACAGGACTAGAAATCCTAATGAAGGATACCTTTGTACAATTAATGACACTTTTCCCTCAGACTGCCATGGCATTCTCCAAACTATGCAAAAGGCTGAAATGGAAGTGGTCAAATCAATTCTGTCCACAGACAAAGCCAGGAAAAATTTTAATATAACAGTTTCTGCATTCCTAATAGACCATAACATGGGCTCGATCTACAACAACTTGCGTTTTGACATGCATGGAATCTATAGAACTGATGGAGTTCACTTCACAGACGAAGGGAACAATGTGTTTCTCAGGAACTTGAAACTCTGCATTCTGTCTTATCTGCTGCTGTCATATACACACAATAAACAAAAAGGCTCTTCTCAAAGCCACCTTATTTCCCAAAATGGCAATTTTCTTTAAAAATATCTTAATTTGTAAATAAGTCGCAAGTATGCAAAACAAAAGCAGGCATTCAATGGACACCAGCACATTCAAAATTCATAACTACACAAGTGATTCTGTCCATCACACTGGGTACATCATATCTAGATACTCCTCAATAAGAGCATGAATGAGTCTCTAAGGGTGCTGTGAGCGGTTCAATGAGTGTCTGAGTGTGTCACTGCATGTGTGTCTGAGTGGGTATGTGAGTTGTTGCATAAGTGTGTGAGTAGGTGTGTCCGTGTCCGAATGGGTGTGGGACTTTGAGTGGGTCGGTCATTGCTGGAGAGTCTGAGCAGGTCTGTGAGTGGGTGTGTGGCTGGGTGCATGAGTCTTTGAGTGAGTCTGTGAGTCAGTTCATTAATGTCTGAGCAGGTCTGTGAATGGGTGGATGAGTGTCTGAGTGGGGGTGTTTGTGAATGCATGAGTTACTGATAAAGTCTGAGTGCATGAATGAGTCTCTGAGTGTGTCTGTAAGTGGTTGCAAGAGTGGCTGCGTGAGTGTCTGAGTAGCTTGGAGTGAGTACATGGGTACCTCAGTGAGTCTGTGAGTGGATGCATAAATGTTTGAGTGGGTGTGTGTCTCAGTGAGTAAATGAGTGGGTGTGTGAATATATGTATGTATTATTTTACTTTTCCTGCGATATTTGTGAATTAATCTCAGTGTTACACAAAGGATGCGCTGAGCATCGTGGCAAATTCACTAGTATCGCACGTGACGCTTTTGACGTTTTCTGCCAATACTGCATCCTAAAAACACCACTATATTAAACCATTATATTACATGTATTCATTAAAACTCTCTCTACATCCAAATAAAGACAGGTTACATACATAGGTCTGACATAAATGTAAGGTGAGCACAGATTTACCATGGTGCCGTTACTTACCGATCTCAGATACATTACAACATGCACTTTATTAGACTCAAGGTATCTCCTCTCTTAGTTTGTTTAATCTGACAAAACCATAGAAATCCACAAGTTGTAGTTATCTCAAGGAACTATAACTTTTGCCCTAAAGTAACTACAACTCGTGCCCCCGCCATGCACAGATTTGTCATCAATTATGCCATTTGAGATGTTGCACGGATGTTAACAATGGTGTCATAGAATACGTCAGGAGTGATGTAATATGTAAGGTATTTAGTAGTGTATGGCGAGGCCAATTTAAAGTTACTTTGGGGCACGAGTTATAGTTACTTGAGGTAACTATAACTTTAATTTCAGTTGTTTTGTTAGTAGAAACCTCTGTTTTAATTGGCATTTTCACCTAACTATAATATGCCTTTAACCTTTGTTTTTTCTAGTGAATTTATATGTAAAGTAAGATATTATGATTCCTAACTTTAACATCACATTAACCTTTGGTTTTTGTTTGAGGGAATTTTTAAGGTTCCGTGAGTGGCATGGGGTTGTTCGCCCAACACCCCCCCAAACGAGTATGTCATGTAACAATGGAAAGGTTGCCATTTTAAGTAAGACAGACCTGTTGGCTTTAACAAAGGCTCAGAACCCCAACATACAAAAAGGAGCTGGCCGATTGGCTTTATCAAGGTGTCAGCACAGCAACATATGTAAAGCACACCTATTGGGGTTATAAAAAAAACTCACCAATAACTGTAATCAAATGTACATTAAAAACATTCACATACTGTAATGTTTGCCAATAGTGATTGTCACAAAATATATTCACTAAATCTTTTTTCTTTTTTAAAACATTAAAAATATCTTTGTGCCCTTTTTTTTGTTTAACAGTTTTTAGGCAGCAAAGTGTAGCCATAGACTCAACCCCAAAGCCTCACTGAACTGTACAGCTACAGCTAGAAGTGCTTTAAAAAACATATGGTAAGCTCTCCTGGGGTCATGGATTCAATGATCCAGGATTCTTAGTGTGTTTTTTTTATTATTGTTGCTGGGGGGCTTCTGAGCTCTTTCAGACCTCCACAACATTGAAAAAATGGTTGCTGGTCCTTCTGCCCCTTCTAGGGGCACCACCAGGACAAATTAAAAAGACCTTGCATGGCATTAAGGGACGCTCCTTGTGTGGAACACTGAATAATAAAGGAGTATCTCCTGCTGCTCCTCGATTATTCTTTCTAATATGTTTATATTTTTTGGGGAATCCCGGTCCCACTCGGGAGACTCAAGCTTTATATTAACTTTGGGGCCATGGGTGAGTGGCAAGGCCCCCACCAGCTCCCCAGCCAGCAGCCATATCGGGTGCCTGTGGCTGCCGGCCAATATTTTAAAGTGGGTGCCCCACAGATCTTCTGCTGCGTGATATATACATATATGTTGAACATCAATTTCTCAAAAGCTACTGAACAGATTTACACCAAATCACCAAAAACTCACTTTCTAAACCAGGATCTAACTTTCGGCCAAATTTGGTGTAATTACGTTAATTCGTTTTTGCGGTATTGCTATTCAATATTCCTATGGAAAAGTGCATAGGAAAAACGTGCTTTGGGACCGCCCTCCCCTTTTCGGCTCCCATTTCACTGATCACCCCAAAACCTTCTAGGAAGAAGAATCTTTTTTTCGGGAAAGTTTCATAAAGATCAGTCAAAGAGTGCCAAAGTAATTAGCAAACTTAAAAATCAATTTCCTATGCAAACGCCCTACTAACAGACCTCTGAAACAGAACTATTTATGTTCTCCAACTGCACCTAATGCTCTCCAATTCCATGTTTCTTTAACAGTGGGAAGTCGCAGTTCCATTGGTGGCTATAAATGATAACAATCAGCCAATTTTCAGACGTTTTCGGTTCTACTATGTAATAAAACAGCAAAGCTTTTTACTATAAACGTTGTAGGTGAACAGTTTTTTTATATTTTCCAATTAACTTTTGGGGCATTTTCATTGTATTTTTTATTGATACAATTACATGTTTTCTCTTTTTATCTCCCAGACTGATATGTCTGTTTGACATGTGGCCTTGTAGGTGGATATCCGACAAGCACTTCTGAACTCCCTAACATTGCAAGGCTGTTTTCTCAATTTGGGGCAGATGAAGGTTCAAATTAAGCACCCTTTTCCATGGGAATGAGGACATTTTCCATTCCTCTACTGCGTGTTCCTCTCACAAAGGAATTAATTGTATTCCTCTTGCCCCAATTCTCATTGAAAATATTTGTGTGGAAAATGATTTCCTAACTTTGGTTGGAGATTGAGAACGACGTAAACGAGGCTGCTGTAAACAATATAATTTATCTTCCACCAGTTCTTGGTGTCAGCAGTTCTTGATTTGCCAAAATGGATTGTTTAATGACAAACCGCATCAATGAGTCCGAATCTATTTTTGGGTTTATATTTGCGGTTTTCAAACCAAATTGAGAAAGCAAGGGTAGCACAATTTTCATTTTTCAATGCGTTTTTGGGTTTCGCCTGCCGAAAGGCTGCGCTCTGCGCAGCCTTTCAGCGCAGGTGAAATCCTATGTCGACACTAAGCAGTTCGGGAACGTCCCCCGGCTCTCATTGGCTAGCTCCATAAATGGAGGCTAGCCATTGGGTGCCGGATCTGTCCGTCAAGGCCGGACCAGATTCGGGGGCGTTCCCGAGATTTTTTCCCAGGGCGGAGTTACGTTTTTTCCCGTTCCCTCCCCTTTCACTGAAAGTGAATTCAGATGCGCTGTCCATTCCCGCCCCCTCCGTGTCCTCTCCCGCCCCCTCCCGCCGTCCGTCCCGCCCCCTCCGTGTGCCTTTCCGCCCCCCCCCTCGCTGTCCTGTGCACGTTTCCCGCCCCCTCCCGCCGTCCGTGTCCCCTCCCGCCCCCTCCCGCCGTCCGTGTCCCCTCCCGCCGTCCGTGTCCTCTCCCTTCAAGAATGCTTCGAAGGGCTCAGGTGCCGCGGCGTCAGGCAAGTCAGCAGAGTCCTGTGGGGCAAGGGAGGGGAAACGGGGGTTAGGGTGAAGCACCGTTGGCATGGTGCGTGGGAGAGAAGGCCGGAAGTCCCGCCCCCGCCCGGAGACGCATGGAGCCCCGGAGGAGAAGTGCTGGATGGTGCGGGGCTCCCGTGTGCTGAGGGAGCCCCGGGGGAAGAGACGGCAGGAGCGGAGTTGTGTTCCTCCAGCTGACAGAAGTCCCGCCCGGAGACGCATGGAGCCCCGGAGGAGCCTGCATGACACGCACTGGTGACACTTTCAAATACATAAATTGTTGGCGCCCTAGCCCTGGCACCCTGTCTCGTTGGTCCCTGGGGCGCCCCTGGTCCTTTCCCTTTGCCTGACCTGTCTCACTGTCCCTGCCCTGTCTCACAGTCCCTGCCCTGTCTCACTGTCCCTCTCTCGGTCTCTTGCAGAGAAGCGGCCGAAGCCCTGCGCCGAGAGCAGGTCTGCCTCGCCCCCCATCGCTCAGGTGGAGCTGCAGGGGTCCGAGCTCTGGAAGCGCTTCCACGACTTTGGCACCGAGATGATCATCACCAAGGCCGGCAGGTAGGCACCTGCGCCCCCCCGCCCACTGTCGGGGCCGCGGAGCCCTGTAACACCTACTAATCTCACAACCTCTACTGAAATAAGCACCCAGCACGCGCAGTGCTCACGCTCAGCACGTTCCATTCACATTATCAGCCAGTGAGTGTGTGAAATAATGCGCGACTGAGCTTTGCAAATAATGCGCTATTCGGAACAGAAGAGCTCTTCTGCTCCTAATAGTTTAAAGTGGATGTCCATGTGAATAACTTTTCCTTTGCACGACTTGCCGGAAACCACAAGCGGGAACCTTCAGCACTGTTTACAGCACTGTGCACCTTAGCGCGACTTTATAATACGTCGAATGTGGCCCAGTTCTTATATATAGTAGCAATACAATTATCGGCGTAAATTAAGTCAACGACACTTGCATGCGCATTTGCACAATTCATATAAAGTAGTTTTAAAAGAGAACCGACCATTCTGTAGCCGTGTTTCTCATAGAAGCCGCCCTGTTTCCAGCGTGGACACATATCTGCTCACTGTTGTTATATAAGTGTGCGAGTTCTTATTTCGAAAAATGCTCCCTGTGTACAGCATCACCAGTGAGGTTTGTGGTAGGTTTTCAAATTTCCTACCTCGTGGACACCAATGCACGTATTTGTGTTCATTCGTGCTGCATTAGTGTGTGCACCTGTGTGTTGTGTGGCACTTCTCACATACCCGCACTATTTTGCGCCGGCGGGTAGATTCTCGCCTGTGCTACGCGGTGTGCACTGTTGAGTTTTCGGCCTCTTGAGTTCCCTTTGCCCTGCTGTAGTATCGAAGGTGGATGCTCGCTCTTGTTATTCCAGCGTGTGTGCCGGTATTCCTCAAAGCTGCCCATACTTGTCACCTCGATACTTGTGCTTTTTTCCAGTAAATTCCCATACCTCGTGTGTGCGCTGCTTTTCCCCACAGATACATATATTTGTTACATCAGTGCGTTTATTGTTAATTCTCCTGGGTGATTCCTCTTGTTACTTCGGTGTGTGTGTGTGAGATGCTATGTTTTGTAGATTATCACTCTGATCGCCGTCGTGCGTGTGTTGGTATTTTCCGCAGAGGCTCACTCGTGCTAGCCCGGTGTGCTCAGTATTGTAGTGCCTCTTTCGTTGATGCTCACTCTTGTCAGCTTGTGATTGTGCTGATACTTTTCACACGTACACTCTTGCACGCTGAGCGTGTGTGATTATCTTTGTGTAGGTTCACTCTTGCTAGCTTGGTGCGCGTGCCTGAATTCGGCGTGAGTTCACTCTTGCACGCGCTGTGTCCTGCTGATGCTTTCCGTATATGCCCCCACTTGATTGTGTGCATGCTGGTATTGTTCAGAGATGCTCGCTCTTGACCTTTCAGTGAGCGTGGTGGTGATTTGTGTAGTTCCACTCTTACTCGCTCTGTCAATGTGTTCAAATTTGGTGTAAATACATCATGCTAGCTCAGTATGTGCTAGTATTCTTGGTTTTTTTTTATGCTCTTGCTAGCTCAGTGTGGTGGTATTCCCTTAGGATAATTCTTGGCAGCGCGGTGTGAGTGCTGTTATTCTTCGTAGATTTTCTTTTGCCGGCTCATTGTACGCGGTGGTATTCTTTGTTTGTCCATACTTGTTAGCTCAGAGTGTGTGCTAGTTTTGTTTCTTATATTCACTCTTGAACGCTCAGTGGCTAGCTGGTTATATTGTTCCTAGGATTGCTCGTGCCTGCTCATTGTATGTGTGCGTGTTGGTATTTTTCGTAGGTAAACTCTTGCTAGCCCTGTGTGTGCTGAATATGTTCCGTGGGTTCTCTCCTGTAGTTCAGAGAGCGTACCGACATTCTTCGTAGTTTCACGCGTACTGGCTCAGTGTCTCTCTGGTATTCTTCTTCTTAGGTTTGCTCTTGCTAGCTCACCGTCTCCGTGTGTGCATTGGTATTGTTTGTACGTTCACTTGCTAGCGAAGAGTGCGTGCTGGGTATCTGCCAGCACACAGACTGAGTAGTAGGCTCTCTCCTATATATCATTGAGTGTACTGATATCTTGAGTGTACTGATATCCTTGGAAGGCTTACTCTTGCGGCTTACTCTTGCTAGATCAGTGTCTGCCTGGTATTCTCGCAGTGTTACTCTTGCTACCTTATTGTGTGCGTGTTGGTAGGTACACTTTTGCTAGCTCAATATGTGCGCTGGTTATGTATTGTAGTTTCTCTCTTGTGGTTCAGCTCTGCGCAGCTTTTCAGCGCAGGTGAAATCCTATGTCGACACTAAGCACTTCGGGAACGTCCCCCGGCTCTCATTGGCTAGCTCCATAAATGGAGGCTAGCCATTGAGTGCCGGATCTGTCCGTCAAGGCCGGACCAGATTCGGGGGCGTTCACGAGATTTTTTCCCAGGGCGGAGTTACGTTTTTTCCCGTTCCCTCCCCTTTCACTGAAAGTGAATTCAGATGCGCTGTCCATTCCCGCCCCCTCCCGCCGTCCGTCCCGCCCCCTCCGTGTGCCTTTCCGCCCCCCCCCTCGCTGTCCTGTGCACGTTTCCCGCCCCCTCCCGCCGTCCGTGTCCCCTCCCGCCCCCTCCCGCCGTCCGTGTCCCCTCCCGCCCATCCTTGACAGTAATATTGTAGCTCATTCCAAAATCGCTTCACCTTACACCCTAGTTAGTGAACTCCGTGTGCCTATAAAACAGGACTGACTCATGGAAAGGTTACCAGTGTCACAATAACACCAGTCATCCAATCAAGGCTGCAACACTGCTTCCTGGTCTGTTGTTCTTTAATAATAAGATGGCTGGCACACAATGGCGGGGCCTGTTATTTTGTCTCTTAATTGTGCTCACCGTCCTTTTTCCCCAGCACCCTCCCCTCTTCCAAGGGGCGGCAACCTGAGGGATAGCCCCGGGCGCCACAAGCTCTAGCTACGCCCCTGACAGGTCTTGATGGTAATAGATATGAAGCTTGTAATCTAATAATCTAGGAGAATATTAGTATGAATATTTACCCCTTTGGTCATTTCAGAACCTGATTTTCGATCAAGTAATACAGATTCTCACATTACCTTGTACATAAATCAGAATCCTGGTTATGGTAAATACATTCTTTTTAGTCCTTAAAAGCCAAATATTAATATTCTGAGTGGGTGTGTGTGGCTCTGGGTGGGTGTGTGTGGCTCTGGGTGTGTGTGTGTGGTAGTAATTGCTGTCTGCTGAGTTCGTCCGTAGGGTACAATAGGTCTCACATTTGCAAGAGATTAAGCTAATGGCAATGTAAATGACAATGCCATTTATTTATCTGTTTTCAAAACCAACACAAATACAAAATTTGTCATTTACAATGCCAATAGCTCTAACTTTTCCAAAGGCGAAACCATTGCATTGTAAATGCTTGTTTTATTTTGTCACTCTAAATTGTCCAACACTCCTGTACATTGGCTAAGCTGGAGGCCTTCTTATCCCCTGCTGGTACCATGGCTTACCCCGTGTTTTCATCACTGAACAAAGTGTTCAATGATAACACACACACACAATGTTGGGGCATTATCTCGCTCCCTCCCATGTAGAACTTAAGGAGATCAACTCAGGGAAGTCCGCGAGTAGAAAATGTTTCTAGTTTGTCAAAAACAACAAACCAAATGTTTGATATTCCAGTCCTCTGCCTTACATCTCTCATCTCCTATATGTATCTGGATAAGTAAACACGTTGAGAATAAACGGTGGTAAATTATGCTACCCCTACCTAAAATGGTGTCATCCAAGTACAACTTCAGAACAGAAAAAGAAAACCATCTAGGGTTGATATGACCATGTGGGGGGTGGTCAGTAGGAAACTGGAAGTTGGCAGTGGCTGTTCACTGTGTTGGTCATGAAACAAATGTACTGGCAGACTCTTTAGTAGTGACTCGTCTTCAGTGCCTTCTAGGCCTGCAGTGGTGTAGCTCCTCTTTATGGTCAACGGGAACACATCTACACAATTTCTGCCCGTTGTTGACCAGAATCCTCTTAGCCTTACTCTACTAGTTTTATAGGATCCCAAATTACAGTGGGTGGTACAACATGATGTCCTTCTTGACAGATCATGAATTAATCTTTAACTTGATTGCTATGGGTCCACCCCAAAACGTCTTTGAATGAAGTGTAGGTACTAAATTGGATTCTCTGCATCGCTGGCATCCCTGTGTACTGAACTTATATTTTACCCACACTTGGCATTATTATTTATGAGTTTCATCACCTACCTTTGTACTTTCTAACAAATTGTAACTAAATTCTGAATAAAATTATCCAAATATAGCTAATTTTAACAGTCTAGGCATAATCGCAACATTGCCAGATCCTCAGCTTGAAGTATTAGATTTAGACCAAAATTGTAATCAAGAAGAAAATGTTTCTATTTCCAGATCTCAAACTGATTTTTGGGAAAAAAATGGTTGAATTTCCCAAATATATTTAAACCTGACATTTCAGTGATAAGTCATGTGGCACTGGGGATACTTATTCCTCATATTACTGCCTTGGCGACGGGCACTGCAGCTATGGCTCTTATGTATTACCCATGTAGAGGCATTACACATTGACAAAGCCTTTTTTACATCCCTGCTGGCAACCATATCTGATTAAATGAGGCGATCACTGCTGAAAAGCTAGCAGTTGGTGGCCACTCGTATATTTTTTTCTAATGTGGTCACAATTATAAATCTAACAATATTGTAGCGCGGGATGATTTTCATTGAACATAAGTAGTTCAGAAACCAGCCTTTTAGGAATTAGCTAATTATTGGAGGCGAGGAAAGGAGGAGCCTATGGAACTGCAGATATTTTAAGACCTTAAAGGAAAAAAGGCATTTTAGATCCAGAATGGTAGTTTGAAGGAAAGCAGTAGCCAGCTTTGGTTTTTAAAGGACAGATGATATCACATAATGTGTACAGATGCCTATGGTTATACAGATGGGAGAGGGGAAAGAACTAGAGGTGTGAATCTATGTAGGCAATTGGATCAGAACGGGCTGGCTGATTTGGATAGGGGATTTACATGTGGATGTGGCAGAGAGGCTGTCAGTTGGGAACAGTAAAAGAGGAATGGGTAGGAAGGAGAAGGTAGCTCTAATGTTTTGGATTCTCAAATGGAAATAATCATTTAAAAAATCATCATCCACAAGGGTAGAATAAGAACCAGATTAATGGGGAGGTATAGTAATTGAACATCTGCTCTAATTTATCTTCTAGATGAATGGCTTGAAGGTGGTGCAGGTCAAGCACTCCTCAACCTGACTCGGACAGGTGGTCCAAGTGACATCTCAAGGGAAAAGAAAGGAGTGTCTATGAGGAAAATGTGTCTCAAGCTTAGCACGATTTATTTATTATATGTGATGAGTATGCAACGATGGTAAAAGAAAAAGCTCCTTATGCAAACAATTAAGTACATTTAAAATCTGCTAAGCTAAATGTGCCACCTTGCTGGAAAGACTCGGAGGAGCTTTCTTGACCCCCTATCTCGAAGGTTTTTCCACTCCAATCTCTTGTTGTATAGGTAGTTTGAGCAGGTTACAGTTTGCTTGTTTGTCCAACTAAATAACGCAATTCTCTTATTTTTTTCAATTCTTTTGACAATGGGTAATTCCATGTCCTTCTTGCACTGGCAATGTTTTCAGGTTATGTTCCTTGGTGAGGACGCTTGTTTGCTTCCCTTTGCAGTTCATTCTCCTATTTAGTCCATTTCTCAGTCTTGTTCCTCTCCACTTTTGTGCCGTCCTTTGTCCTTCAACCACAATGCCTCCGTTCTTGAACCCTATGCTTACTCCTTCATGCTTCCTTTACAGACCAAGCACTTGTGCCTTTATTGTCACCTGTCTCCCCATCGCTCTTCTGGTTACATCCAACACCCTCTATTCTTTCCCTGCTCTCTATGCCCTACTTAGCACCAGGTTTTCTTACAGTCACCAATGTTCCCAATGGGGAGAGGATCACACTGTCTCGCATACCAGCATACAATTTGCCCAGATGCAATGTGATAAATGCAGTGTATAATAACACTCACTTTAGATTAAAGTTCAACTGGGCGAACTGTGTGATAGGCCAAGCAGTAGCCTCCCTCAAACGTTAATGATTGGCTCCTTGTTGAGCTGAGGAGCTTTTGGGAGCCACCTGTGCTCCGGGTAGGAACAGAAACCTGAGAATACTGTGAACAGCACTGACAGATAACTACAAACGGTACCTATATTCTTCACGGCCGGGCTCAGCTCCGCCGCAGCACCAGCAGCAAAGGGCCGGGCCTTGCTCCGCCTGTTTCCCGGCCGGGCTTGGCTCCGCCGGGCCCCTCCCACCACCAGTGACGCCCTCAGCAGCGCCAGGAGGCGCATAAAGGCAGCGCCAGGGCCGAGTTCTGTTGGGGGATAACTACAAACGGTACCTGTATTCTTCACGGCCGGGCTCAGCTCCGCCGCAGCACCAGCAGCAAAGGGCCGGGCCTTGCTCCGCCTGTTTCCCGGCCGGGCTTGGCTCCGCCGGGCCCCTCCCACCACCAGTGACGCCCTCAGCAGGGCCAGGAGGCGCATAAAGGCAACGCCAGTCCCTTGTCCCGCGGGACGAGCGTGGGCGCGCCCGGGAGAAGCCCGGGACAAGGGCGGGGCCGTCTGCGGCCGTCAGAGGCCAGAAGAGGCTGGGCTGGGCCACGGACTTTGGCTTTATCTCCTCGGACCCTGGACTAACTGTAAGATATAATTCTTTGTACCGATTTTATTAGTTTTTTGTTTCTTGTCCTTATCAACAATATTGAACTTTAACATCTACTGGGTGAGACTTCATTGGATTACCTCATCTGTTTATAGTACTTATAGCACTCTTGGCCCCTTAACATGTCAAAGATTAAACAATCGACCTCAAACGAGATGAGGACACTGGATAACTATCTCGTGAAGGTGGTCAATAAAATTAATAAAGAAAGGCGACTTTCACTAAATAGGATAAGCCCTGATGCTTCTCCCACAGGGATGGGATCGCCGTCAATTCTGTTGCCCCAGTCAGTTAGTTGCCTGGATGATTCTATCGTTACTGTCACTAATGATGTATCAATCGAGGTGACACCGGAAGAGCGGGAAGTTATAATCGACCCTACCCCCAGTCAGACCACGACACCCTCCCCAATGCCTTCACCAGCCCAATCACCTGTTTTGAGAGCAGTGCGGGCATGTAGGAAGGCTCCTGTCAAAAGGGTGGTGGGTCGGAAGACAAAAAAGATGGGAACTACATCAACCAGTAGTGGAAGTACACCAGAACCCACAAATAACGCTGAGTCAAATAATCTGCACCCTGCCCATATAGAGCTCCTGGCAACTATCATTGAGTCAAAATTAGAAGCAATGATTAGACCCCTTGTGGCAAAGCTAGAGCAAGTTTCTCAAGAGGTCTCTAGATTAGGGGGTCTCTTAGATTCTCATCTGACCCGGATTCACATACACACAAGTCCTTCTTCTGGTAACAACGTAAGAGGGGTGGCAGCTTCTGCTAGTACAGGGGATTCAGGGCCAACGGTCACCACACAAAATTTACCAGTCATACGACCACAGAAAACTCCATCTCCTAACTTACCATCTGTGGGAGCCCAATTAGTACAACCGTCAGTACAATCGTTAGTACAACCACCCACATTAAATAATGGTAGCCAGAATACCCCAGTGGGGGGAGAAAACGGAGGGAGAAGTAGGTCTAAGAGAAAAAATTCAGTTAACCTCCCACCGGAGTGTGTTCCATACACAGTGGTATTAATAAATGTCCCAGAGGTCGATTCTTGTTTGTCTGATCCTAGGTTAGAAACCCATGCCGCTTTAAAAAATAAAACACTAGCATGGCTAAATAGGAATTGTGTTTTTCCGCTTGCCTTTTCTAATGACATAATCTCCACTCGAAGAGTCAGTTGGATTGGCAATGCTAGAAAGAATTCGAGTGGGGATTGCATTATTGTAAATTTTAAGCACCCACAACATGTGGCAACAGTCCTCCTCAGAGCAGCCTCTCTATCGACAGTGGAAAATTCTGTATGTGCTAGACCCCTTGGGTTCTTCTATAATCATTTGGATAATACCCAACGCCCACCACCTCATCAGCCTAAGTATTCATCAAATGGGCACAGAAGGGGAGGGGTTGGTTATGTCCCAAATGTCTTTCAACATCAAAAAAATGGGGACCCTTACTGTTACCAACTGGCTAATACCCATACTCAATTTGAACAGGCCTTACCATTATATAATCGCTATACCGCTTTATCCTCACTTGAGGACAACGATTGACTGCCTACCGATTTGGGGAGTACTGTTCAGCCACCTACATCCTTTTTTAAAATTGCTACATGGAATATTGCTGGCATCAAGAACAAAGTTGGAAATGTTGATTGGCTAAACATTAAATCTTTTGACATTATTGCCCTACAAGAGACATGGGACCAAGCAAATACTTTCTCTTTGGACGGCTACAGTCACTTTCGTATCCCTGCAACTAGCAGTGCTGCAGGTAGAGCCAAGGGAGGTTTACTAACCTTATTTAAATTGGATGTAAAAGGTAAATTAACACAGTGCATTTCAGGTTGTGAAAACTGTTTGATTGTTGAACTCACTACCCAGGATCAGGCCAAGATTCTATTTGTAAATTTTTATAATTTTAATGCAAACGAGTGTACTAGCCATAATTTGGAAGTACTGGACACATTTTTGTCAGTCTATAGTGCAAATGTAAATACTTTTGAGATATTATTTCTAGGAGATTTTAACATCCACCCCTGTACCCTACCCTGTACTAGTCAGGACGATGAAGGTCCTCCCTTCTCTTCATCCATCCATCTGGAACATACTAGGTGAGGAGAGTATCTTGAAAATTTTCTTGCCAGATGGAATTTATATGAGTCAGGTTGCGGGGACGGTAAAAGTAGGTCCCCTACATTTAAGGGTACAAATGATGGCACTATTATTGATTATATTTTTATGTCTTCTTTTTTGTTGTGTAATGTTGTAAAATATTATACAGAGGTATCAGTTTTTAGTGTTCACAATCCTGTTCTATTGTAAGTGAAGATCACAGATCTACTTTCAATAAAAACAGTGACACATAGAGGGGGACTAAACGTGGCCGTCAAAGATCAGAGGCGAAGGTTAAAATGGACCAAAATAGTCCCTGAAACATTCCTCCAAGAAGTTCTGACCAAGGTAAAGGATGAGGTGGCAATTTGCCTAGTAAATCGAATACAAAAAAAAGAAGTTATAGTGGTGTTTGATAACATTTGTATAGAAATTAACCTTAGTTTACAGGCAGGACCAAGACAGATGCCACTTCAAGGTAAAAGATGGTTTGATATAAAATGTTATAAAGCCCACGGAGATTTACTTACAGCATTGAGAGCCACGCCTAAAAATCGTGTAGGTATAGCTACTGCAAGGAGTATATACAAAAAAGCTATTTTAGAGAGGAGAAGGGATCTGAAAGATGTAGCATGGGCCCAACTACTTGACCTCGAAACCCTAAAAAATAGTGGTCTATTTTGGAAAATCATAAATCAGCCATTATTTTCGTGTGATGAGTATACCCCCCTTGAGGCAAATATCACAGACGAGGGTTGGATCCAACATTTTAGCAAAATATACTCAGAAACTAGCAATAGAGAGGCCCCTGCTGTAATTTTTGAGGCTACAGTAGTGGAAACTAGTAACGAAGAGGTCCCTGCCGTCATTTTTGAGGCTGCAGAAGTGGAAAGGGCAATTGATATGACTTTGAAAAATAAAGCACCGGGCCCTGATGGGGTACCGGCGGACGTTTTTAAATCTGCCCCGAAATTTTGGTCTAAAGTCTTATGTAATGTTTTTAATGCTCTCAATCACGACAACATCCCGGCCTCGTGGAAAAAATCCATTATCATTCCGGTCTTTAAAAAGGGTAACAGGCAAGACCCCTCCTGTTACAGACCTATTTCACTGATTGATTTGTCTGTGAAAATATTGGGCCGGGTTATTTTATCTAAACTGAATGATTGGCTGAATGAGAAAGGGGTCCTATCAAACGTTCAGTACGGATTTAGACCAAAACAGAGCACGATAGATCAAGGACTTAACTTGCACTTACTGGTTGATAAATACACTAGGGCCAAGGAGGGGTCCATGTACCTGGGGTTCATGGACCTCTCTTCTGCTTTTGACCTCGTAAATCGCTCAAAACGGTGGCAAACCTTATTGACATGGGCCTAGACAGGGCTCTAGTTCATCTCCTGGCTGATTTGCACACTGGCCTCATAGCTTCGGTTAGAGTAACCTCGGAGGGCCGATGTACTAGTCATTTTAACTCTGAAAGGGGTGTTAGGCAGGGGTGCATATTGGCACCCCTCCTATTTACCATTTATATAAACGCACTGGAACCAGCATTAAAAGAGGCATCTCTTAACATCCCGCGTATAGGAGAACTGGGGATGCCGGTTCTTCTGTACGCAGATGATGCCGTTTTGCTTTCACGGACCGGTGTGGGATAACAACACCTCTTGGATGTCTTTGAAAACTTCATGGGTTCTTTGGACCTAAAGATAAATGTAAAGAAGTCTCAAATCATGATAATGGGCAGGAGCAAAAAGAATAAGAATTTAAAAACATTCACATGTTATGTAGAGTAGCCACTTTTCCATGTCTGGGAATCACCTTTGATGAGAGAGGCAACTGGGGTCCACAGTTGAAAAACAGAAACATCTCACTTGCCAGATCATCCTATGTACTTCAGGGGTTTTCAAAAAAAAATTAGGGGCAAGGCCAATAACAACCCTATTGAAAATTTATAAAGCAAAATGCCTTGCAGTGGCTACATATGGTAGTGCAATTTGGGGATACAGTTCCCCAGACAGTATACAAACTACTGAGAATACATTTTTAAGAGCTGTCCTCTCTGTGCCACAGTCCACTCCATCTTACACAGTTCGCACTGAATTAGGAGTAGGATATATTTCAGATATAATTAAAATGGCCCCTGTTCTAGCTTGGCTGAAGATCTGGTTGAACCAGGAAATCCCTCTTAACCACATTATTTTAAAAGACTGCCTGCAGCTAGATAGAGCAAATAAAATCCTGTGGCTAGCATACATCAAAGACAGTCTCGTTAAGCTAGGGAGACCAGAGCTCTTTTCTTCCCCGGCGTCCATAACAACAAAGGACATCGCCTTGATTAAGGGTTTGATGGGAGAATTGCTAAGCATGGAGAGGGAACAAATGGAATTACAAAAACCAACGGTGAGGGCTAGCATTATTATGAGCACCCAAGTAGGCCCTGAATTGTATCTAACTACTGTGAACCACGCTTATCACCGATTTCTTTTGACCCGATTTCGGTTTAATTTGATTCACTTGAACCTTGGTCATTTTCCGACTTGGAGTACCCCTGATAACGCAATGCTGTGTTCCTGTGACAATTTTTCTATCCAGAATACAATGCACTTTTTGATGTTCTATGGTCACTACACGGCACTAAGGACGAAATATTTGATCCCCATTTTAAAGGAGGCATGGTTTATTCAGGTAGAGCCAGCTCTCCTGTTTTTACAGTTATTGCAGACCCCCAGGATTATGTTTCATGTTGCTAACTTCCTTGTGGGGGCTGCAAGGATTAAGAAAAGGAAGATGACCCATAACCTTCATAACATGGTTCTATAGTGGATGAAAGTATATACTGTTTATATTATAGGGAATGTTTACTAAATGAAATTGCTATGTGAGACTGTAAAATGTACAGGAAAATGTAGTCCTACTTAACTGACCTCTTTTTATCGTATTTTAATGTATTTTAAATGTATTTTTAAAGGACAATATTTTCATACTTGGTTGTAAGTATTTTTGGATTGTGTAAATTAATCATGATTTTATCCTGTATTAATTATGTATTTTAGATTATGTGAATATTGTATAGTGCTATTGTCTTTTTATGATATTGATTTATCGAAATAAAGTATTTTGACTGACTGACACTGACAGCACCCCTATATTTAACTTGTTACTCTATGCTGAAGAGCAAATATCCTGAAACATGTCTAAAGATACACAGCACCGGCTGCACCAACAATGGTGAATTCTAAAGACTATCAAATGAAGCGAGTGTTATCATGCACTGCATTTACCACAATGTATTTGGGCGAATTGTGTACTGGTAAACCCAGCATTGTGCTCCCTCCCACTTTTGTGATTGGCCATTTTTCCACTCACTGCACCTCTCCAGTTCCCCTTCTTCCACCTTCTGCTCCTCCACAAGCCATGCACCTTCTCGGGAAAGAGAAAAGGAACTTCACACTCCCCATTTCTATGCAGTACCGGAGATTCTTCTCTCGGTTTCCTTTTATTCTGTTTGTACCTTTTTGACAATCATGATATTACCATATTTTAAGTACACATTATGTGCCATGCACCTAGTTTTGCGTAGTTCCACAGTATTTTGATCAATTCTCTTTTGACAGATTACTTTTTAAATAAGTTTTTTCTCTTAACCTTAAAAGTTTTACCAGTTTTCTAGACTAGCTATGAGTGCAATGATTTGCAGATTCCTTGAGCCCTAGGATCCAGAATATAAAAGCTACATACTGCCTTTGCCTGACTACAATGCTTTCATAGTGATTAGACGTCTCATCAATACAGAGAAGGCACTACTTGGCTTCCCTTAAAGACAAACACTTCCTTCAGCCACGCTGCTGCATAATAAACTTTGAAGTTAAAATACTTGCAATGGGATTGATCAAGCTAAGTGGTATGTGTTCCGTATTCCTAGAACATTCTTTTCTCATGGTAAAGACAATTCCTTGATAGGTGAACACCAGCATTTCCATCAAATTATCATTCTCCCCAAAAATGATTAAACGACATGTGGATAAGGGCAACTCCTATACCTTTGAGTGGAAGTGAAGACAACAGCACTGCTAGATTTTGTTTTCACGACACATTAATGAGTCTTCATTTCAGAAATAAATGTGACGTACAATGGCACTATCGCTGATGTAGGATAGTAAGAAATACCGTAAGCAAAGATGTGGTCTAAAGGGCAACAAACACGATCAAACAACTCACCTCCCCAAAACGAGGTGACATTCCAAGTATCTCCACCCATTCAATATGGGCTTGCATGGCCGCCGAGATTTTAGTGGCGTCATTACATCAGACAGCTTGATAAGAGGTATTTACATGGAATAGAAGGTTCCCATGGGATCACATGGAAGGAAAGGAAGGGAAAAGGAAAGGGAAGGGAAAAGGAAATGGGAAAGGAAGGATATTTTGATATTTTTTTAAGAGGTTTGTCTTGCTGGAGGAGATGAATGAAGGAGCAGAGATAAATGTAATTACTTTGGGCACCATTTTTTAGACACTTTTTATACAACAAGCCATCACTGCAGCCCCTAAACCCGAACAAGAAACGCCAGTTACTTGGACCACAATTATTCAATATGTATATCATTACTAACCCTAATCATACCACCAGTCTCAAAGGTTACTGTTAAACCATATAGCTAACCCAAATTTAAATGTAACCTTGATGGTAAAGCTAAAACTAATCCCATGTACATTATAACAAAATGCTAAATCGAGAAACCAAACCCTAATCGTAAAGTCATGAAAATATTACAATGTATTTCTGTATATTAATTACAGTAATGCAACAGAAGGTACTTCATCAAAAAGAAACAGCCAGCCCTCATCCATAACCTTTGAAATGTATTTTTTAAATACATCGAAAAGAATGGAATTACAGAAATGGAAAAAGCTAAACGGGCAAAGCGAACAGGAAGCGAGCACTGTATTCCCCTTCATTTGGTACTCAAATGACAAATGGTGATTTAGCAGTAAATGTAAAGCATTTTTTTAAATGTATATTATTTTCCATCTATTGTGATGCTAACCGATATTTTAACCTTTTTAACAGTAATTACTTTCTTCAGGCCTGTGTAAATTGGTCTAATGTTTATTTATACGAATTTACTTTTCTTGGCTTAGGAGTCAAAGAAAAAATAAAAATGAAATGGCGGAGGTAATGATACCCATCAGTAAAGAAGTCACAACGATGGTAGGCCGAAACTGTGAGTGACGCCGGAAACACAGTGCAAAGTATGTCCTGTCAGAGTTTGTTTTAAGGAGCCTTCTTTAAAAGACACTGAAAGAAACAAGCCTCAAAGACTAGGCAGGAAACGATTTCAAGTCATATAGGATGAGGACTCTCAAGGGATATTTTGTACCCTGGCGGTAGGTGGTTTGGTTCTGAATTTGTAAGAAATTGTTTTGATGCCTCGAGAGGCTCTCTTTAGGCACTAGATAAATGTTTCCACTCATTTAATCAATGTACTGTGTCGAGGAGTCACCCAGGCGGCGTGAACCGTCAGGTTGAGTCCCTTATCTGTCATTCGGACTGTCGGACCCTGAAAAAGCTGCAAAATCTCCGATCAGAGCCGAGTGGGCGCTTCTGCTGGTTTTAACCTCTCCTGACAAATACCCGAGCACCGTCCTTGAAAAATCAGGGCACGTGCACAGAGCCACGGCGTGGTGACTGCGGAAGACATTTTGCATCATGACTAACTTGCTGCGAAGATTTAGATGCCCTGACAGAGGAGCCAAAAGGCAGATGTGTTTTTAACTCAAAATGTATGAGCTACTGCACAAACATTCCCAGGTGGAAATTAATCTTTTAAAAAGTTGGTAATTGTAGCCCTCCATACATAAAGATGAGGGAATAAATAAAAGTTGAGCGGCACTTCATTCTGAAGTTAAGCCGCGCTGGTTTGCGTTGCTAATTCGGAGCCGGCGCGAGGCACGCTGGGTAACAGGCGGCGACGTTACTGTACAAACACAAGGAGATAATGGACGGAGTGCTGAAACTTTTTAAACGCTCACCCCCAGTCACAGATCTGGGTTGAATCCATCATCATTCTTTAGCTCACTTCGCCACCCCAGTTCAGACACAGGTATATGCAAATCAGTCTTGACCCTGTGCCTCATGGGAAACAGTCCGTCCGAACTGCTAAGCCATGTCTTCACTGGATCGGAAATAAGCATCCTGGGACCGGTTTCAGGCTAACAGCCCTCATCAGCCAGGCTAGCTGGAATCCAGTGGCAAAGTGAGCAAGGCACCCACGTCTGGGCATACCCTACCAACTTAGGGCGAACAAAGCAAACACAAGGAGATGATGGTCTTGTGTTTGCTTTGTTCGCCCAAAGTTGGCAGGGTATGCCCAGACGTGGGTCCCTTGCTCACTTTGCCACTGGATTCAAGCTAGCCTGGCTGATGAGGGTTGTTAGCCCGAAACCGGTCCCAGGACGCTCGTTTCCGGTCCAGTAAAGACATGGCTTGGCAGTTCGGGCTGGACTGTCCCATGAGGCACAGGGTCAAGACTGATTTGCATATAGCTGTGTCTGAACTGGGGTGATGAAGTGAGCTAAAGAACGATGATGGATTCAACCCTGATCTGTGACTGGGGGAGAGTGTCTGAAAAGTTTCAGCGCCCCGTCCATCATCTCCTTGTGTTTGCTTTATTCAACATTACTGTACCTCAATTGACTGGGCGATGTGCATGCGGTTGATTTCAATGTGAGGGAAGGTGCTCCCGGGCGCGTCTTCGAAGTCCTCATCGTACCGGTCAAAGAGCTCGGTGGCATCCACGCCCACACTGATGGTCCCCTGAAACGAGAGGAGAAGAACGTTATATGTCTGCATAACGCATGATGAACAAACACACTATATATAACCACCTGCAGCAACTCCTCGGAAGACATGACGTAACATTCACACACTGTGGTGCTCGCGATTGGACCAACAGCTTCAAATCTTTCCCAAAAGGGACACGTAATTTTAGGCATGTAGAATTATAATTTTAGGCATGTAGAATTATTAAGTAGATGCACGGTGCGTTAAATGGAAATACATAAGTGCTGGTACTCCTGTTCAGAGTACCTGTTTGTTCCTGGGAAGTGCCGGCACTCTCCCATTAAACGTTTTGCAGCAATGGTGAGAAGTAGGTACGTCTGTTTCTAAAATAAATAAGTGCAGGTACTCAGTACCGGACAGCACCTGCCCATTTAAAGCACTGAGTCTGCAAGTGCAAACAAACGGGCCACCCTGCAACACACACACATTCTCTCTCATCATATACCTGTTATCTACTTGAAGCGGAATATGTTGAGATGTAATTTTTCCTTTCTTTCAAGATTAACTGTTGCGCCCTCACATCGCTTGGGCGTTGGACCCTTCCCAACACAAACGCAAGAAGTTATCCACATTTTATTGGATACCTGCGATACTAACAAACCTGCAGTTAGGGCCTCATCTACCTAGTAAGAATATGGAGTCCTTCGAGTGTACGCATTTTCCAAGTACAATCACTATGCGGATTAAGTACTGCTGATCATTGTAGGCGATAACCTTATTATAAAAGAGGATTGCAATTATCACTACCTGATCTCACATGTCATCATATTCAGAACCACCACAGAACAATAAAGTAATTTCTATTTCTTTTCCAAATACCCCGTATACACTAATGTCACCTCACTCCATGAACTCGCTCAACCTGCATTTAAAACCATGACGAAGGCAGCACGGATCAGCGCACTGTTCACAATGCAAACCAACCTTTGCTATGACCTTGTTCATGCGACTGTACTCTGGCCTAAGTGAATGTCTGCTCCTTCTTTCGGCTATTTTGGGGTTGAACAATCTCTGCTAATTAAAAATGTTTCCACATCAACAAGTACCTTCACAGCCCAACATTTTCTCCAACAAAACCACCTCAAATGCTTATGGTCAGAAATCAACTTATGGGGCACCGGCCAACTAGCAGCAGAAAAAAACACTATCAAAATAATTGTGAGAGTTCATGTCAGGCCCTCAGCGATGACCTGGGCAGGTTTGCACTGCTGAGTGACCGGTCAGAAGCAGGGCCGGCTGTAGCGGAGAGGGGCTACTTTTAAAACAAGGCCCCGGACCCCAAACCCTTTTGATGCTCAAATGCTGCCTGCCCTCAGCTAAAGCAAATTGTTTTTTGTGGTGTCCTTTATTTTTTTTGCTGTTATGCCCATCTTTGACCCTGTCTTCTGCCTTTTGGCTAGGTTTGAGCTAAATAAATACAATATTCGTACACACATACATAATTAAACCTAGCAAAACAAAGTCCATTACACTCCTAAAAATAGGTGCACAATTTTAGCACAGATATTTAGCTACTAGCAATGTACGACAGAGCAACAATGAAATTGTAATAGTCTATGGCAAATTCTGGGAGGGGACTATACAAATTCAGGAAAGAGGGTAAGAATTCAGGACAAAGATTCTGGAAATAAGGTCAGTTTTACAGACATTTGTGTAAGTCAAGCGGCAGTATAAACAGTAAGTAAATATATTGCAGACACAAGCAATATTGAGCATCATATGTAACTGGGATTATTTATAGATTAAGAACTTGAAAATATTGGCAATATTTGACACCCAAAGAAGGGGAAAATACCTCACAGTTCACCCCTTTTATGCTAAATACCAGTATCAGAAGCAGCGCTCTATAGATAAACGTGGATTTCCCGCTCAAGGGTTGTAATAGTCCAGAGATTGAGATAAACGTCGAGTAAGTGGTTACAAAAGATTTGAAGGAATAGGCTATGCCAGTGTACCAAAGCCCTTTGCTTAAGTGTAGCACACACTATGTTCACCTAGAATGATTAAAGAACTATATTACACCATCAAACCTAAACACATGAATGAGAGACAGAAAAGGAGCACAGACAGCATTTTGAAACATACCACACATACAATCCTCGATCAGCATGTGAGAAAGGTGCCAAACAATGGATCACCACATACCCTGGACAGTTCACCATTAGCCACTGAATGGTGCAGCTCCACCAACAGCATAGTTCACCACCACACATAGCACAGGGCACAATCACTCACAGAACAGTGCCTAACCACCCACTGCACAATGCAATTATAACCGGAGGCACACCGCACCGAGGTGCTGAGACGACACTACACACCAACAAGGTCACGACTGACGGTGGCAGTTTACACAATAGCTAGTGAGACAGTGACTAAGCACATACTCCATGAGGGTACAGGTATGCCCGGAAGGGGATTGATCTCTATTTTCACTTTTGTCTCCTACAGGAACACTAAAACAAAAAATAATTGGTGCAGGGTGGAGTGACAGACCCACGCCCTGAAGAAGTTGCCGTGAGTTTTCCTGAGGCAATGAAACATGTTGGCTTTTAAAGGAGCAGAGACACAGCACTGAATAAAAGTCTAATAGCCAGTGTGGTCAGCTCGGTTTTAATTGGGACATGCGGTGCCATGGCCCAGGCCCGTAGTCCGTATTGTGGGGTTGATCCTGCGGTACATTGGATCTTTCACCAATGTACAGGCAGTGTTTGCCATCCTAGCACCAGTGTTCACTTTCTTTTCTATCGTTTTCACACATCACAATTTATGATCGGGTTTGGTGGTTGCTGATGATGAGATCCTAAGGTAGCAGGCGAGTACCTTCCTGCTTACCCCCATTGTGTTACTCCCGTGAGGCACCACCAACCCACTCACACATTTTTCTATATTTTTCTCTTTTTATTCCCTTTCACTCACTGGAAGTATGCCCTTCATATGTGGGGCGGCAATGCTTGAGGACGACATCAGTTGGAATCAACGCAACAGTTGAGATTTTAAATGTTGTTTTAAAGTGGTGACCCAGATCCGTAAAGTATAGATGGTATAATCTTAACCGCAGCCTAACAGACAATACATTAGTTGGGTGGGGATCTGAGGAGGAGATTCACTGTGCGCACAGGTCCAATGTTGTCTATGAGATTATGAGTGGGGGATGACCTGTTCTTTATCCCTATTGCTCTTTTGCCGTATAAGGACACCGCACCATTAACCTCAGAACTATGCGCCGCCACCTGCTTCAAAGGGCACCATCACACACTGAGTAATGTACTCCCGCAAATGGCATAGTGTATCAACATACAAAGCACAGTGCACTACAACCATGAAAAAGTGGACATTAGGCTCAATTTACAGACAGTCCATGTAATTAGAGAACAGGTTGCCACTCTAATTCAGTAAGACATTCAAGAGAGCTAGACCGTCAGATCAATAAGTAATATTTTTTATCACAATGCAGTCTATGGTAGTCTTTCACTTGCTGTTTGAATATTTGAGATTTTTTAAAACGTATTCTGGCCTTAAAATGCTGACAGGATCTCAACTAAAGCCTAGCTTTTTATCAGACGAAACTTAAAAGGCTGTTGAGCAGAGTACTAGAGCCCTTACAGGGAAGGGAAGAGGTCTATGTGGCTTGTGAAGCTCTAGCCAAACAACCCTGATAATGACGTGGAAAGCATGGTATAACGAGGGCCACTTGAATTATGTGATTTTGAGGCCTCTACATTTTCTTCAGAATTATGAATTTTCCGATTTTGCCACACATTCCATTATAGCTGGACAATCTGCTGATTTTAACAACACAATTTGATTCTGGCTCATTCGGATAAAAAGTTGCTAAAAATGCAGCTACACAAGTTGCCACAAAGCAGAAAACGCTTCTCAATGGATAACTAGTCACGTTTCTGTTCCTTATTACAGTATTTGGGGATTTAACTAGTAATAATGAGCTGAAGATTTTGCCCGGATAGTGTTAGTATGAGTACAAATGACAAAATAATCAAGTGATACTCTCACAGGATGTGCTGCATTATGCCGCATAATTTGCATTTTTTTGCTGCATTATTTAGTCGACCTTGCTGCATCCTTTTTGTCCTTCCCTGCTGTTTAAGTTCATAGTCCCAAATGTAATAGGATCCACGGCTTTTCAGACGCTCACTTTGATTGAACCAAGGGAAGCCTAGAGAGCACAGTGAGTGCCTGAAGGCCTCCAAGTGTTATCAAACCAATGGTGTTTCTCATAGATCTTCCTGTTGCCTTCTAAGGGTACCAGTAGCTTCTTGATATCAATGTCTATGCTAGAATCCATTTACCGCCGGCAAACACAGCAAGCTGCAGCTCATGCAATACAGACGCTCAGCAGAGAGGTAAACAAAACATTGTTCAGAATGCAAATATAGATCAAGAAATTGTTCATATCCATCTATCCTAACAACCACACATTAATCCACCTAGGCACCACAATGAGAAAATCATTCATCCAAGCACCGATTTGGCCATCCACCCTTGTGTCCACCAAAATCCATCCTCCTAAACTCCCAGATCCATCCACTCACCTGTTTACAGCCCCCTCTTCATCCATCCATTCACCCACTTAACCATCAACACCCTCTTTTTTCATCCCCACTCTCCATCCATCAAAATCTTCTTCATTCATCCAGACACTGTGCAATCATCCACAAGGTACACCTTCATTCACCCCCGTACTTTGCGCCCATTCATCTACCCCCTCTTAATTCCTCCCAAACAGTACCGCCCATTCACCATCTACACTAGCTTCTTTAAAACTCACTCTTTAATCCAGTTATCCACACCCTCTTCACTCATCCCCGCACACTTTAGCATACAGCGCTATCCATCTTCCCAAATAATGGAGCTATCCTTTGACCCATCCACCCAAAACCTTACCTTTGTCCACCCTAAAATGTTGAAGAAACTGTTCTTTGTTGACATGCCATGTGAAGTTTAGAAATAACGAGCATTGCAAAATATATTGGAGTTACTCAACAAATAATGGGGCATTTAAGTGACCAAATGAGGTGCCACTTAATAAAAAAAAAAAAAAGAAAAAAAAAAAAAAATGAAGACTAACTAAAATAGGCAAAAAACCAGCCATACATAAAATAAATTAGTAATTTGTTGGTGCACTGAAATAAAATAGGCTGAAGAGAAAACGGGTCGCTTCTCTGGGAATGTACAGCACATACCTGCAGTGGTGGAAACGCTCGGTGCACTTTTGAAAAGTAGTAAATCACCCAGGTTTGTTAATGAACTTCTGTCCTCGGTCAGTGGGACATTTTCTATGGGAGGGTTTGCACATGTTGAAGGAGCCTGCTCTGTTTTCAGGTGTCAGTGGGTGTCTATGTGCATCGCTTCAGGGGGATAGAGGTGTGTGCAACTCCTTGATGACACTTACTATGCCTTGCTCTGGTCCCTTATGCTGGGTCGTGTTGGAGAGAGGAACAAACAGACTCGTCCCCCTCTTCCCATTCGCCCGTCTGCACATGCAGGAGGCCAGGCAGCAGTTATCACGCTATTAAGAGATTTTATAATATTTAAAATCAATATTTTGAACAGGAGCAGCACCAGGGCTGGGTGGCAAAGTAGTGCCTGATGAGATCACGCATTCAAATCCTTTTCAAAGAGTGGCGCGTGTCCCTGTCTGGAGCAGAGTTACTTGGGTTGTGGCGGGGATGCTCCAAAAAGGAAATGACCTACTAGGTAATGGCTACTTTTCAATACATGGAACACCAAAGAATCCGCACAAGCAGCAGGTCTCGGAGTGACAACAGCAGGGCTTCCAGGATGACGACAGAATATCAGCCGAGTGAGAATGGTGTCAGAACTCACAATCCACTCTATACATTCCTCTCAGCAAATTAACCCGTTGACCGCGGCACGAATTCCGCCATGGTGCAGGCGAATTAATGAGTGGGCGGGGTTCAGCACATGCCCACTGTGACATCGGACGGCCAGGGGCCATCCGACGCATGCAACGGTTTAAGCACCCGATCCAGAGATCTACTTGTAGCCTGCAGGTCAACCATGCCTGAAGTGTACATTGCCGGTGTACGATAAATGCTTGCACTAGTGTACCCAGCTGGAACTGAGGGGAATGGAAGATTGCACTTGCTGTCTTCTGTAAGAGAGGGAAGCTTGCTTTCCTACTGCCATGCTGTACCTGTTCTGCGAGGAAGCCAAGTTTGCACCATTGCTGCCCAATGAGTCCGGGTCCTGTGATGGGAAATGCGTGCATTGCTTCCGTGAAGAAGGGATGGTTGCAGTGTTTCCGCCTAAAGTGTATCTGTTCTATGAAGAAGAGGCGGCTCCATTGCTACTCACCCATCTTATGAAAAAACAAAGGATACCTTGAATAGGTTTCATCCTCCTGTTTTAAATCTTCTGGTCGGGAGATGCTAATAAAAACATGTTTAGATCACCAGCACAATTTGAATACAGGTCTAACAGTTTTGCCAACTGGAAAAATAAAAATGTGGCCATAAGCGACGCAACCTCATCCACTATAGGGAATCCACAAGTAGAAAACTGTAACAATCAGTGAATAGCAGTACTCTTGATGCTCTGCAGTGCTAGATGTGGAACCCGCTGCTGAAGTATTCCATGCACGATGGGCCAGGGTTCAACATCCTAAATGAGTAAGTGAATGATAATTTCATAAGAGGTCTTGCCTGTTTATTCAAGGGGTTTTGTACTTCATGCATTTTTACATCTGTTTACAGGTAGCATAGACCAGTCCTCTAACTCCCCTCACTCATTCTTTACTGTGCTAGCTAACTATTTTGTATCATGCCTTGTAAGTGTATGAATCGTGTGAACTAGACAAAAGACCAAATAAATTGCATTGCCAATGCTTGTTTTAATGCATGATGTGAATGAAAGAGTGAACACTTACAAAATATGTGAGCAGAGTTTCACATATAAAACATTTGGTTGTGCGTGTGAAACTAGCAGTTTTAAAACTAAATACTTTGTAAAATGTTAAAATATAGCTGAGAAGTGGCTTCATGACATGTATAACACCTTCAGCCAATTCTGACATTTTAGCCAACACCACTTTGCCATCTGAGGTTTTGAATCCATAATGAAAATGCCCAAAGCAAAACTATAAATCCCACAATGAAACATGCAGTTGGTTTAAAAGCCAAGTGTGGCTGATGGTACCACATTGTCATAGTGCTACTTGGCAGACTTGTGAAATACAAAATACAATTTAGTGCCCAACTTTCTGCCATTTTAGTTCTTGCTTAAGATGACGCGTGCAGCGTCTGCTGTGAGACATGTTGTAAGGGTACAGCGAGCATCTTTGCCGTCCATTAGTTGGTTTCATAGTCACTCTCATTTACTGGCTTCTCATTGGTCAGCTACTTTAGGCTTTCCTTCTGTAGTAATTGTTAACCACACAGAAGTTAGGTTCAGAATAGATTTATTCCAGAAGAAAGACAGCTTAACAACCACAAGCGGAAAGAGACGTTTCTCTCAGTAGGTTTTCTGCACAACTGATACAGAGAACAAGCATAAACATTCCAAGTGACATCAAGTCATTCTAAATGACATCAAGACATGGAATACCACACACATCCCCCCTTTTGAACCTTTCCTTCACTATATTTATTCTTCTACCAAAACGAATTTTCATTTGTTTTGCGGCTTTGTCAAACACATTTAAATCACCAGCTTCCTCTAAAGGTGGTAAATTGTCAAATTCTTTGATCCCAGCACCCCCAAGACAGTGTCTCAAAAGAGCTAATTTCCTTTTGGCAGAACAACCATCCTTTTCCAAAACATCTACGTATGCAATGAACATGGGATACCAAAGATCCCATTCTATATTAGGTTCGCCGGCAACTTGAAGGAAATGTGGAGGTGCAGCTATATTTGACATTTTGTGATAAAATTGACAGAAGTGAAATTAATTTAAAATAACAATACTACAAAAACGTACATTTTAAAAGAAAATAACAGTATTGGTGTGCAAATCACCGTAGTTATTGACTTGCCAACGCGAGATTTCCTACATAAGGTCTTGAATAGGTGTGCAAATCACCGTAGGTACTGACTTGCTGCAGAATAAATCAAAAGAAAGTCTAAACGATATATGTAAGACGAATATGCCTGTTCCTTCGTTAAGTTTTTCTTATTCCTCAAGTAACACGAAGATTCCCCAGTTCACGCTAGTAAAACTTCAAGTTTAACCAAGATGGCGGCAGTAGACGTGCGTGATGACGTCAGATTTCCCATCATGCACCTCGAGAAACTCGGACAACGAGCGGATTCTAAACACGGAGCGTGAAGGCTCGAGGTAATCTTCCACTTTTAAACATAAACAGTTCCTTTTAAACATATGGATTTTTTCCTTACATTCGCTCACTTTAGTCAAATAATCCCGAATTTTGTCAGAGTCGAATGATACACGGCAAGCACCGCTCGATATATGCGGTCGAAACAATCGCAATATGATTTTAGCGTTAATCCAAAGAAAGGAAAAGTCTTTAACTCACGTTTTTGGAGTCGCGGATTCTTGAAAGTATTACCGCTGGCAACCTTTCCTGTAGTTCTTTATGAATAGCAATCTAAACATGCGATTTACTTGAATTGTTCAAGGATTGTAGATTTCTCCTCATAAAAGAACGTGTGAGTGCTGTCTTCCATGAATCTTGAATTTGGTACTCCCAATCGTCGCCAGTAATTGTGTAGTAATTGTTAACCACACAGAAGTTAGGTTCAGAATAGATGTATTCCAGAAGAAAGACAGCTTAACAACCACAAGCGGAAAGAGACGTTTCTCTCAGTAGGTCTTCTCCACAACTGATACAGAGAACAAGCATAAACATTCCAAGTGACATCAAGTCATTCTAAATGACATCAAGACATGGAATACCACACCTTCCTCTTCTTAATTTAGCCCTTCCCAGGAGCAATGAACACATGACTTGCGCCCTTCCACTGCTCATCTTTAAAGCGCTACTTTTATCCTTTTGTTTAAGCACTCCAGATGTCTCCCTTGTGTACTTATCCCAACTACATATTCTTCTTTCTTGCCTTCCCTCAGTTGTGATTATTGCTTCTTCCAGCTCACCTGTTCTTGCTTCCTAACCTCTCCTTGTCGGTTTGCTTCCTCATTCCCACCTGGCCACCCTCTGCTGTCTGTTTGATTTCCCTGCCCACTCCGTCCACTGCTGGCAGTGTACTTCCTTATGGTCTCCTGTCCGCCCTTTGTTCTCCATGTGCTCGCCCCAGCCATTCCTGCTCAACCTCCATTGTCAGCTTGCTGCCCCAGCACTTACCACCCACCTTCTGTTGTCAATTTACTGCCCATCAGCTTGCTTTCTCAGCTACTCCTGCCCACCTTCCGTTGTTAGCTTGCTGCCCCAACCTCTTTGCCCCCCCCCCCATTTTTGGCTTGCTTCCCAAGCCGCTCCCACTTACCCTCCATAATCAGCTTGCTGCCCCATTCCTTCCTGGCCATTCTCAGTTTTCCGCTTGCTTCCCCCATCGCCCCCGCCCACCCTCCAATGTCAGCAGGCTGTTTGCTTTAAAATCAGTACTAAAATATAGTACATGGGATCCCACTCCCTCGTATGTGTCTCTAAATCCATTATTAAAGGCGGCTCGTGACATCTCTATTCGCAAGTAATAAAGAAATTATGTAGCTGCTCAACTGTAATACGTTATTACAGTTGCATTGTTACGTCATAATGTTTCTTGCCAGCAGTCAATGTGAAAAGCAAGCCACAGAGCGTCATTACAGGTACCGTTTAATCAAAGCAGTGAAAACTGACTTTCCATTCATCTGAACTTTGTTTCTCATAGGAACAGTGATGAACAGAAAACAAATATTTATAGGAACACATTTATTTATTTTGCTGTTTTATAGAGCGTGGGCTCGACCCAGATGCATCATTACAGAAGAACAGAATGTCTCTGCATTTATCTACACATTGTGAGCCGTATCACTTTTAATCTGACTTACATTAAACAGATTCCAAAATCTTTTTGCATCAAATTACGAACTGCTTTTTGACATGTCTGCAACCATGCGATCTCTTTTATTTGGAAGAGCAAGACACCAATTATTTCAGTGGTTTGAGGGAAGGCTTTGTGACACTATATTACAAGGAATAAAATATCCCCGCCGTACATTATAGTGATACTTCCAAGTCACCTCGGAGATCCATCAGGGCCGGACTGGCCGTAGCAGAATCGGGTATTTCCCCGGGAGGCTGGATGGGTGGGGGACGGCTTTGTTACTGAAGTCTGTTTTACAGTGATGATGCAATATCGGCCCCCAGTAACAAAAGCAGCAGTGCTGGGGTCCTGTTTAGTTTAGCAGCAGTGCTTCACACTTGCACCCCCCACCCCCTAGGGTCCGATAAAATTGCCAAAGCTGATTTGTGTTCTCAGACAGCCCTGAGATCCATGACCATCTAATGGTCCTCGGCCTTCAGCCTTGTTCCTCTATATGGTCATGGAACTCACTGGTGACACGTAATATCCTTATAATGTATGGCAGAGGGTATTTTGTCCTATATGTAAGGATGAAATTGTGTATGAAAAAGCAGAGACAGCTGGAGCCTGAGAGAGATACACCAGCAAGCGCAGACAGGCTGCTATTTGCTGTGTCTGGCTTTTATGAACACCTCCGCCATTTGCACAAGATGAAAAGGTTACCAGTCTCTCCTGCCTTCTCCCATTGGATTTTATGACGATGAATGTTGCACCTAAATGACTCCACGTAGTGCACTTCCAGTGATTGGGCGGGTTATTTATGGGAAACCATAACGAGGCTGATAGTCACAGCGTGCGCCTCCTGTACCTCTGCCTTGCTGTGTGCGGGTTTCAGGCTGGCGGGCGCACCGAGAGGATGAATGTCCCAGTTTCGAGTCATTATTATTTCGAGATTTCACATTTGCACGCTGACTTATGCGGTGCGTGGGTTCCCGCACATGAAATGAGGACAGAAACAGCACTCTCTAGTTCTGCGCTTCACAGAGGCCAAGTCCTTTTAAACTGCACCAATCTGCAAGGAGCCCTCGTTCTGCTCCTCAGTTCCACACCCCCCACATCTCCCAGGCCACTTGAAACGCAGTTAGTGATCTCCAAGTCTCCCAAGTGCTTCCACACAAGGAGGAAAGTTTAGTCTTACCCACATTACTACTAATCAAGGCAAATTTCTTAAGCCTTATGTACCTTAAGTCTCAATTTTTTAAGTACTGCCCTAGTCCTCCAATAAAAAAACATGGATGCTCTGCTCCACACTAAAATAAAGCTGTTTAGCAAATTATCTGGAATTAACCATTTCTGGCGATAAATGAAATGCGGCACAAACATTGATCTTGACTGAAGGATCTCGTGTCTTCAATGTATTTTTTTCGTATGAGAAGTCACGATCCGTGCAACCTCCCTTGTGTTTTTTTTTTTACTTCACTTGAAGCCCTGTGGAGGAAGTTATTGGCTCTCTCAAGCAGGGAGCCGTCATATTGACAAAATGTATTTCTCGACTGACACTTCAATGCAGGGCTTTAAGTGGGCCGGGTCTCACCGGGTCTGAGCACCGTCAGTTTTTTAAAGGAGGCTTCGAAACGGGTCTCTATCGGGCTCTGTTTTGTGCCCTGGCACATGGGTCCATTTTTTCCGGACTGCAGTGACAGCAGGCATATCATGTGCGCGTGCTCACACTGCTCACTTCTCACTAGTGGAGAAGTTACGGCATGACGTCATGCCAGGTGAGCGTAGTAGGGGAAGGGAAATTCTTTAAAGAGAGTCAGTTTCTCTCTGGATTTCCCTTCTCTTTTTGAAACTCAGGAGCAGCAACATTGTCATGGTGTCACCAGGGCTTTCAGTGGAAACTTTTTCAATATAATATACAAGCCATGCAACTTATTTATCTTTATTTTATGGAACTAACAACCATTGATAAAGCCAATAGTCCTGACGTGTTGTAGGCAGGGCACAAGTCCAATAAAAAGAAGTGGGGGGACTTACAATATGCAAATGACCTCATGATGTCACGTGCTGAACGTGTCCCGGTGTCTGAAAATGACAGCAGGACACGTTCAGCATATTTCTGTGGGGCCCAGCTTCTTGGCAGGGGGGACGGCGTCCAACCTGTGAAAAGAGTGGAGGGCGCCGTGTACCTGCGTGTATCCCCGACTCGAGCCCTGGTTGTAGGTATGATGTTACTTGATGTATCATATATCTGGATGCAATGATAGAAACAGCAAAATACAAGTCGGGCGGCACACTATGCTAAGTACAGGTTTTAAGCTTATGCGTTTTAAGCCGCGCCCCTTTGAGAGGCCACGCCCCTTTGAGAGGCCACGCCCCTTTGAGAGACCCCCCCCCCCAGTTTTTTCATCCTACTTAAAGCCCTGCTTCTATGGCTCTGTATCCCAGAGCGAGGACGCCCTCTTTATACTGCATATAATGTGAACAGGTAGGTAGGCTATTTTTAAGCTGTAATAGCTCAAGTCGAAGGTCAGCCCATCACCTCAAAAGGGGTGCATTTTAGAATGTGCTGTAAAGCAGTTAGCCAATGCAGGGAATCATCACGGTGGCACCCGCAACAGGTTCTTTCAAAACGTTGTTTTTTTTGTTGAAAATATGTTTATTTGCATTTTTAAAACAGTGCGATACAGTGTCATGTGTAAACATAATATAGTTGCGGCATAGTAGTACGTCAACAGAAACCAGCAGAATTACAGCATTCACATAGGAGCAATTACGTATATCAATCAGCACATGGGCCGCTAACATATAACGTGGTTCTAAAGTCTCATTCCGAATCAGAGCTAGAGCTATCATTATCCGAGGGTGGGTCGCAGAGGTCCCCCCTGTACTTATTCCACGCCCCCCAAATCTTTTAAAACGTTGTTTTTAATGAAAAAAATCCTGGCGGGTAAAAGGGAAAGTGCAAGGAAATCACAAAGGTCGTGTACATTTAAATAAAGAAAAAGTAGGACTGGAGTTAATATTTTATCTGTTTTATCCTTTTTACTATTTATGAAGTCTCCCCAGGGTCCATGCTGTGGAAGTACAGCACTCATTTCCAAGTAATGCTTCACTTTAGCCGAGGCTAATGGGCTCCCTCTCAGTAAGAGTTTTAAATACATGATCCTTCTTTTATCTCTAATGAGCACAATCTACATAAACGAGAGTATGATAAAACAAGTTGACTGTTTCAAATAAAAATTCAGAACCAACGTAGGCACAAATAAGATGTTGATACAGATATTTGTTGTGGGGAAAGTCAGTGGGTTTCTCAGCTTGCTGAATGAGCTTCCACTGCAGTCTGAGGCGGGGACAAGGGCTTGGGCACATGTACAAGAGAGCAGAGCTGGTGGTGGACCTGCTGCTGTAGGCGCTGCAGACGATGCTATGGCACAGAAGAATGCAGGAGTAAGCCACTTCTCTCGCTCTACATATCCCAGTAAACCCATGATGTGGTCTCACAGACCGGTACTGTTCTGTACTTCACCACCTTGAGAAGGAGAAGGTGAAGGGAGAGCAGAGGGTTGCAGGAGGAGATCAAGGAAGTGCTAGGCACTGAACTTACCTGCATGTTATTGGCACTGACAGGTGGGGGAGAGGCTAGCCTAAGCAAGTGGAAAGTCTCAAAGCTCCTCCCACTGACTTCAAATGAGAGGTCCAAAGGGTGTGAAGTGCAGGGAGCTGGCTGGCAGCAGTGAGGTTGGGTGCAGGGTCAGACCCTTCGATCAACTCTCTGCTGCGTACAGTTAAAGGCCTTATGTAGAGCAGCGGAGTGGGGGGGGGGGTCTTGATGTGGTCAGGCTCTGTCTTCACCACCTGACTGTAGGACTGTAGACGGCCAAAGGCTGTGCACTGCAGGGTGTCAGCTGAATATAATTAAGAAAAACAGAAATTCCCCCCCAAAAAAGGTCAAAGTGATATTATAAATAGGTATGGTAATAAGATCTTATTTTATAGTTAAAAAAAAGTAATTCACTGAAAAAATAAAGGTTAAAGTGATGTTATAGTTGGGTATCATAATAATATCTTAGCTTACACTAAAAAGAAAAAAAAACACTAGAAAAAAAAGAAAGTTGAAAAATTATGTTAGTTAGGTGTTGAAAACTGACCTTTAAAACCAAACAAATACTACCATTCGCCAATTCTAGTTTACTGAGCTAACAATAACTTGCAACCTCCATACACTGCTTATGACCTCACATATTACATCACTCAGGATATGTTAAATGACATCATTGAAGATATCGCTGACGACACCATTAAATGAATGTGACAGGGTGCTATAGGCTTTGTGGACTGCACGTGCTTCAACAAGTTACACCTAGGACCAATTTTCTATCACTACTCAGGTGGTAATGGGCATACCATTTCACAACATGCAGGACACAAAGCATATCTTGTTAGATCACCCTCATTGGGTGAATGTGACCCTCCTTTTACTGGTATTCAGCAGCTATCAAAATGCCTGCATAGCTGTTTCTGGGGTTACCCCCTTTTTAAACCGTGAACACCCTCCATATATGTGCTCAATGCTGAACGATGTGGTGAATATGAAATTATGTTTAATATATTTTCTAATAAATATTGTGAAATATAAAATGATAATTGTCAGAAGTATATCCAATTAAAAATATACAGATTAAACCCACTGTTCCTATGTACTAGTGTTTAGTTTTTAAAATGATGCCATTTAGCATGTCATGAGTTGTGCAATATGTGACATGTGATATATAAGAATAAAGAATGCGGTGCAGCAAATGTTTATAGAACATCCATGTTTAACCTGAAGTGGTGAAGGGAAGCCTTAACGTGAAAAAAGTCATGTCAAAAGGAGAAAAAGCCTGTTGTGGAATTTCACAAATTACCAACTATAGGCAAGCAGATTTTATATTATGGGATATTCCTCACACGTAACCAATGGGGAAATCGGAGTCATATGCCACAGAAGATGGGAGGTTTTATTAATCAAATAAATACTTGTACAAGTCTGCAAAGCTTAAGTCTAATGATTTCTAGATATAGGAGTATTTTGTAACCCATATGGATTTAGGGTCGGCCATTTTCTGGGGGCATGTGCTACATAAATAAATATTTAAAATACACATTTAAATCCCAATAGGCCTGGCACTTTCACACTTGCATGACTGACATTGAGATCTAAGATAATGTGTCAGTGAATATTGCTATGATTGCAGAGCAGTTGCAAGTTGAACAACTGAATTATTAGAAACTGCAGCTGAAGTTGAGCATCAAAGTGCAGTGGTGTGCTGGGCGTCCTTTAAAAGTATACATTGCACAAGAGCCTTAACGTGAGATGAATATGATAGATGAGGGAATCAAAACAAGCACTGGCAAAGCCAGTATGTCTGGGTTTGATGCGATAAGGCATGCATCTTTAGCAAGTTAGTACACTTTAGCACATTAGGGCGAGACACACTGGAGGAAACAAGCTGGAGAGCACCTGAAGAAGGTGAAAGTTCCTCATTAAGATCAATGCAAGCACTCGAGGGGAGCGGGAAGGAGGCATCCAAACGGACAATAGTTTTGGGTGAGAAATGAATCCTCACTGGGCTGAAACAAGAAGTGAATGGAGGAAGTACCCCATTCGCAAAATGTCTGAAATTAGGTGTCTGAACTGCGGCATGAAATAGTCTGGTCAAACATTCCGGTTGCTAATAAGGAAAGATACCAGAAATAGGAAGGGAATATCTGGAAATGTAGACGATAAGGGGAACCTGATTTAAAAGGGGGCAAGAGAGAACGGAGGAGAAACACGTTTGGCATGAGTGATGAGCGATTTCTAGCTCCTGCTGAAGAATGTCCAGCACCATTACAATTCTTAGGTCATCATTCTAAGTCCCGACTGCCCAGTGATCAATAAATAAAATATGAAATTATCATGCTGCCAACAGAACATTACTGGGATGTCAGCTCCTGAGTTCTTAACCCCTTCTGCGCTCATGACGAGCTGAGCTCGTCATGTAATGCGGTTTTAAAAAAAACGCAGCGCGCAGCGGGAAAACCACCAGCGCGCATGCGGTTAAAGTCCATTCAAAACAAAGGGCATCATGTACAAAGTGTTTTAATAGTTGCAGAGCCTTCAATTCGGTAAATCTGAACTGCAAATCCACTTTTTTGAATGCACTAAACCCTTTCCGTGTTGTTAAATGAAGTTAGGAAATATTAAGGAATCACTATTAGGAAAGGGGGTTTATGGGCGTTCCTTCCAAATACTAATTATTTGAGGTATGTATTTATGTTTTGGATCCAATATCAGGTCAAAAACATTAATATTTTAGCACCAACTCAAATTAGGTGGTAACCGATTCTCAGAAGGTTCCTGTACACTTTGTGACTAGTGAATTTTTGTTTTAGATTATGCAGTGATCCTATGGACCACTGCTTACTTAATATTAATAAAAAGTTGCACAATTTTCATTATTTAACGCATGCCTTTGTCCTTTTAGGAAAACAGGCTACATTAAAAAAAATGTTTTATTTAAAACCAATCACACACATGGTGGTCTGCTGACCTCAGCAGGCCACTAATACTGTGATTGTATCCAATCGTTATGGGTGTCAATTTGCGACCTACCACATTAATATTTAAAAAACAAATCGAATTGCGACCCACTGTGATTCTGTATTTTGTGAACTGACCTATTATAGCACAGGCCAGTTCGCAAAATAAAAACGCATTCGGTAGAAATCGGCGTGGAAATTCCGACCCCTTTTACGGAATGTATTCGTTGTACATGAGGCCCAAAAATCCTGGGAAGAAGTTAGAAAGCACTCCTCGGCAGAGGCCCGACAGACTGCCCCCAGTGACCATCAGCTACTTAACTGGTCACTGCCCCCAGTGGCCATCAACTACTTAAATGGTCACTCTGCCCTGCTGATTCATGACAGAGCAGCCACTTAAAGTCCCCGGGATTCAAGCTTCTGGTCTCTGGAGCCACTGACTCCATATGCAAAAGATTGCACTGCATTTTTTTCAAAAAGCACAGCTTGCATTCATCGATTCTGAAGACATTTTAAGTACATTCCCGGTTGGTTTACACAATGTCCTTTCATTAGCATACGTAGCAGACTGGACGGAACCAACACATGTAGAAGGATGCCCTCGAAGTCTGAGCCTCGTAGCACAAATCTATAAATTAAATAAACTCTGTGAAGAAGCTACAACAATCAAATTGCATCTCTAGAAACTCTCAGAACAATTCCCAAACGGAACACTAGGTTTTTAGAGTACCAAAGGTATGGAGTGAGAATCACGATTTTACTAGATTCCACTGATGTTCAATATTCAGAAGTTGAGATGGAAAAGACGAAGCCATGACTTACAAAGTGCATATACATACATTAGACATAATAGCTAACCGGTTTTCCCAATCCAGTGTTTTTGGAATGAGGGAGCTGGAAGGTTAGGAAATGACTTATTGGACGCAACGAAGGCACTGTGGCACCTTCTTTGAGATGAACTGTGTTGCATAAAATGTGCTCCTTCAGCCCTGTGCTGGTATCTGACGGCCATATTACTCACGGGGAGCTTAGACAAACATCAGAATTTCCCACCATGCTTTATGTTTTAGAATTTAATACAGTGTTCATGTCCTGGATTAGTTAGGCAACTTAAAGCGGAGGTGTGGGCGAGGAAGACAGACAGTTTGGTGTAGAAAAAGCAAGTAAAAGTCATTGTCGCGAACTCTGAATAATGACACTTCCTTCACTGAGCCCATAACAACACAGTGCGTGTCAAAATAATGTCCTGCAGGAAAGATGTCGGATGGAGGGTAAGAACGAGAAACATAATTGACTCTTCCATAGCCTGGGCATATATATCTACATTGTTTTCATCAACATATTGAGTTAATTGGCTATTATAGCCCTGGGTGAGTTGGCACGGAGTACCATCTGATATCAGAGACCTGCTTCTCGGAGACCTTTTGTGAAATCTTAGTAATTCTACTGTTTTGATCATCCCCAAAAATAACGCAGTGTTTTACCTTACTTCAGTTTTAGTTGCTGTAAGTCGAACAGTTTTGACTTTAAGATAAGTAATCTTTGATGCTGTTAAGAGATAAATTATTGCGGATATCCGTGACAGAAGGAGAATTCTGGTAGATGTCCCAAGAACAAGATAAACTGGATGACTGCTAAATCTTTTGGGGCACCAAAAAGAGCATTTATGTTTTGTGAGAAAGCATTGGGAGAACACTTTGCTTATCTTAACAACTTGGCATCATTTATCAAGATACATCTTTAACTGATGAATGTATGAGTAAATGAATTGCAGACCTATAGAGTATAGCTGTCACCTAGCATGGTATTCTAGTGCTAAAACTACGACGCTAGAAACAGAGGTGAGTGCAGAGCCAAGAGCTAAACAGTAAGTAATCACACTTTTAGCTTTTTCCAAAAGGACAATCCATTCTCAGTGAGGTGTAGATCCAGTGGAAAGGAGCTCCAAATTCTAAAAACCAAAATAACAAACGAGCGACCACCTAAGCGGGCATGCATGACTTTAGAAATGCAGAGAAATTTGGCAGAAGTGGCTCTCAAAGACCCTGTAGGCTAATAGGGTTTTGTCAGCTTACCTTTGTTGCCCAGACATGTATTGACTGCAGTTCTGAAGACAAAGCAAAAGGCATTAAACATGCATTTTATTAATAGCCACCCAATGTAAGATTTAGAGATGCCCGAATACCAGCTGCTGAGAAGAAAGATTCATAATAAGCAGCACAATTGAATTTTGAACCATGGTAGTGCTGTCCAACCGATACTGAAATGTGTGGACAACCACAGTAAATTCTACCAAGAGGTACAATAGATGAAGAAGTTATGTTTCACCCCGCACAGCATTTGGTAGGCAGTGTGTCTGATGTTGAGCCGAGGAGTTTTTGGCCTGTGCTTTGATCTAAAACCAGAATGACAGATTCCGTGGTTTCATTTTCATTAATACATAGAATCAGTGGTTAAGCTACACCGTTCTCCCTAAACTTGGCACAGTATGTTTAAATAGTGTCCAGGATGACCAAAGGTTTTCATTTTTTAGGATTTGCCCTTCATTCAGGAGGCGCAAACATGGCTTTGGTCGGAGAATATGTTCATGACATTTTTTCAAGACTGAGCAGGGACGAACTGATATATTTCACTAGTTTTGCTTGTATGGGGCGTAGCAGATAACGCCATGTTCAAGGGTACCAACATACTCAATTGCCCCCGAATGTTGGTCACTTTACTAAGGTCTGTACTTGTTCAAGTTTTCAGGTGCAGTCTTCTGCTATTTTTAACCAACCTCTAGTTTACATAGTTTACACTGAACCAGTTCTTTATTCCTTTTTTTACCCCAGCTAGGACTATTCATTGCCTGCGAGACATTTGGCTTATCACTGCATGCTAAACAGTCCGTAACCCCTCCCATGCTGGTGACGGAACCGCTCCGTCACCAGCCACGGATGCACTGTGCTGATGACGGAGAGGTTCCGTCACGGCCCGCTCGGCGCGGCGCAGATTCCGCGGCGCGGATTCCGCGCCTGTGCTGGAAGTTCTGTTGAGCGGGCGGGGCCGAGACAGAACCGCTCCGTCATCAGCACAGCGCACCCGAGGCTCGTGATGGAGCGATTCCGTCACAAGCATGGGAGCGCCGCGCGGCCCCCCCACCCCCGTAGCGCTGCGGCGGAATTTCCGCCGCAGCGAAGGGGTTAATGGTCTCTGTGACTTATGCCTTATCACTGTATCTTGCAAACGTTATCTCCCTGTTTCCATTTCTTATACCTAGGAGAAAGGTCTACTCCTGTGAGTTCTGTCTCCATTGTGCGTGCTTGGAGATAGCTAAAGAACCAATACCTGCTCTTGAGGCCAGCCTCACCAGACCACTGGTGACAAACACCGTATCTATCCTGGAGTATGTACGATGTAAATGTGAGTGAAATATAGTCCTTCTCATCTTTTTGGCAGTAGTTGTCATGTATTTACTAGACCCATGTTTACTCAATGTAGTGCGTAAGGTGATATTATGCCAGATACTCGCCACTCCCTGCCATAACTGTCCAGGTACTAGTCAACCCTTTTGATTAAAGTCTCGCCCTAGAATGATTTGCCATCCTGTAAATTCCTACAGTTTCCCTCAAATGTTTGGCATACATCTGTCTTGATTGCTACTCCACACACTTTCTTGTCTGCTGTTGTGTGCACCACCATACTACAGTTGCATGACCAGAACCTACACAACTTTCCACTCTTTAGGTCTTTTTTATCCAAGATGCACAATATTCACCTTAATTTCTTCACGTCTGGAGTATACCCTCAAATGATTAGTAGGGTAATTTAATCCCCCGTATGCTACACTTAAGTACCCTGAGCTGTGATCTAAAGTGTTTCCAATACTTGAGAGCACAATATCCCGTATATTTCATATGTATGAAGCCAATAAGACAAGATGATCCTCTCATGACCGCCTCTCTCCAAAAATCAAACTCCAGTAAAATGAGACAGCAAGAAAGAAAAAAATGCAAATAACTTACTCTGGTCATTATCTCCTGTGCCCACAGTACTTATAATACGTTTTTGTCCCTTCACTGGTATTCCTAGTTGTAAGTAATGTCTCATTGTGCACAATCACCCCCAAAGTTTTGGTCTGATGCTGCCAGGTTTTCAGCGCTGAGAGTGCACTGGGGCCTGCCGACCTGACCTCTACCAGTTTTGTAACCTATTACTTGAAAATTCATAAACATATAATCGATTATTTTGTTTAATTGGTGTCGGATTTCTTTAAGGTTGTGTGAGTTTCTTATTTCGTTGTTTGGTACCTCTAAATACTTCACAATAGTTCCTTTGTTTAAGTCTTGCTGCTCGAAGCCACAGCTATCCAGGGTTGAGCTAAAGGCATTACAAATGAGCCTCACTGGACCCAAGACAGTTGTTTGAGTGTATTGCACGGTAACAGTGCACAACCATGCCATATAATACACCACAAAATCCTCACATTAGAGCAGTAGTAAATGTTGTCCACACCAACATTCTGCCCTCCCCCCTCAAATCACCAACGAAGCAGCATTCTGATGCCACTCTGGTAATGCAGAATGCTTACTAATGGATAAACAGTCCAGCTGCTAGGACTTCAGTTCAATGTCACTGCCTGTTATCGTTTTGTCAACACCCCTAGGAAAGTCAACCCTCTTACACAGAAATTACCTTGTGGTTTTATCCATCCATCCATCTGGAACTACCACAAAGGAAGTTGCAAGAGAAGGGGGTGGCTCGATCAGCCTAAGGAGTTCACTTCTAGCTAAAGTACAGGTGCTAGATCTGGCAAGAGCATGGCAGTACCAACCTGAAAATCCACTACACTTTTTCAACTGTGCCTCCATGATAACCATTTCCGTCTGTAGATGATGATGATAGTTGGCAATTGTGCCCCTCTGGTAGTAACCACAGCTTTGTTTCTGTGGGCAGTACAGGCTCTAGTGATCCCTGGGGTGGAGTACGGATGTGTTTCTTTATGTGGCCTTCCAAAAGCTACAACAGCTCCCCTAAGAGCATCAATAAACGCTGCAGCGAGACTCATTACTGGTTCGAAAAGAAGCTCCCATATCTCCCCAGATTTAAAAGCCTTGAATTGGCTACTGCTTGAAGCCAGAATTCATCTAAAAATAGCGTGCATGACGCACAGGGCCATATATCATAATTCACCCAGCTACCTCGCACAGAAGCTGTCGATCTCTGGTGGGGTAAGAACCTCAAGGAGTGCAAAAAACCTAATACTGAAACCCCACAGTTTCAACAAGAGGAACACTTATAAACTATCCTTCTCAAGGATTCCGCCCAGGATTTGGAATACACTGCCCCCAGAAACCAGACTGAATGCTTCTACCGCATCTTTCAAAAGGGAAGGTAAAGCGATTCTTTTGGCCAAAATACACCTGATCTTAAACTAATATTACTATGGGATCAACAGTACCTACTTTCTCACCTTGTTTAAAGACTTAACTAAACTGACCCTGACTTGAAGCATCGTACCTGTTTCCTGTTATGTACCATACTGCTTTTACACAACATGTTATGTATACGTGGTTTTGCTGTCCGACATTTATTTGTACTTATATCGAAGGGTGCTCAATGTAAAGCGCTCTGATATCCGCAAGGATCTTATTCACGCTCTTTAAAACTCTCAAAATAAATTCCTCTTTAAGTGTACATTCCTTGCCTTCCTTCATATTTAGGATCTGAGTGACCATCAATTGTGTTAAGTATTGGATGTTTTCTTTGTCTTCTTCGGAGGCTTTCATAAATCCAACATTAAACTGTCAGGTGCAGTTATATAAATCTCTGCACTTCAGTTGTATCACTTCTGCCTGACCATCCAATTAGACAGAAGTTTGCCAGTCAGGTCTCATCCTTCTGCCTGCAAACTGCTAGTTTTCGCTTCCAATTCCTATAAGCTTTCCATTATCTATTCTATATCTCGCCTGAGAGTTGCCATACAATACATTAAGGCACGAGGCCTTCTACTAGTTCTCATTTCAAATTGTTTTCCACTCTTTGAGTAGTTCCTCCAGGAAAAAGTGGGCATGACCTATAGTTAGTGGTATGTAATCACTCATGGCTGGCATTTATAAAGTGTTGTTGCCTGCTTCCATATAAGATTTGCTTTGTTCATAAGTCAACACTCAAGGACCGAGTGCAGGCCCGGACTGGCCATTGTGGGCACCGGGCAATCCCCCGGTCGGCCACAAGGGTGGTGGCCGGTTTTGGGCCCTGGGGGCCGTTGTTGTTGCAGAGCCGTTTTTGCAGCATAGCTGCAAAATCGGCCCTGTAACAAAATCGGCTGAAAAGCGGCCCTGGCAAAGCGCTCGCCCCCCTCCCGCCCGGGGGGCGGGGGGGGCCGGCCGAGCACTTTGCCAGGGCCGGTTTTGGTTCCCAGTCCGGCCCTGACCGAGTGCCGATTCCCTTTTGGGTTCTCTTGGCCTGTTTCTGTCTCATTCAGATGTTCAGCACAACAGTACTGTGAAGATGGCTAGCGTCAAGAGCCCCTCACCCAAAATGGTTGCCACACTAATTTCTGAGACCTTTGCCGGTTGCTCCCCAGCTAGTGCCCAACCGGGTGGTGTTTAATCTGCACCCATCCTCGGGATCAGAATACAGATTGCACTTGCCCCGGTCACTCGTGTCCTGTGCCACGCACCGCAACACCCACTATCCAGTCTCCTTTTACGTTGCTGCTTGCTGGTAGTACTTCACTAAAAAAAAACTCTTTCCCAGAACTGCCATTTCCAGTAATTAATTAGACTCCAAAGGATGGTGAGTATAGTTCTCCGGAAATCTTGTAATCTTCTTTTTGGAAAGTGTTAGTGCCTGGAAGCATTGTGTAAGCTGCCTTTTTTGCCCTGCAAGCCCCTGGAACTGTGCAGTCCTCTTACTTATACCAAGTGCTGCATTCACCACACACACAATATCATCAGAAGGGCTGCAACCATTCACCCATCCTAGCTCGGGCATGCCCTACTGTCATCTCCCAGCACTCTGACTCAACCACAGCTGGAATCTTCCTTCCCGACTCTGCTCCAAGGCTCCCCGGACCACTTTTCCTTTTGTGTGCAGGTACCAAAAACCTTGTTCTCACGGTCAGCCATATCTCTTTGACCTACTACACCATGTCCCTTTTAGTATAATGACGGATCTGTGATATTCTGCTTTTACAGCGACCATTATAGAAAGGCACTTGAGCCTGGAAGGGACAGGAGGCAGTTTTGGGGGGAGAAAGAAAACACTCCCAGATTCACTAGACTGGGGATGAGAGCAAGAGACTGAACTATCATCATTAAAATTAGACGTGTATGAGAGTACATTAAGTTGTTGTTTAGCAGTCTTATTAAAATAAATACCCTATTCTGTACTGAGGATCAGAAGAAGAGGAAAATCAATGCGCAGCTTAGCTTCAAATTAATAATACAACGCGGTTTTAAAACAACTAAGGTCCTTATGCATTTTTAATTAGCAACATGTAACCAAATAAGGATAATCTAGGTGCAATTTAGTATTAAAATTAGCAACAAAATAACTAAAGCAAATTTCAGTGATTGAGTCCCCTTTTTTATGAATATCACGGCCCAGGTGCAATTTTTGCCTTAAACTTAGAGGCAGGAGGCGTGGCTAAGGATGCCAAGTTCAAGGTTGAGCCCTAGAGTAGCTTCCGTCGCCATACTACAATACTCTTCATCCTGCCGGACAACGTCTATAAGACTAGTGCCTTGAGAGACGACTCCTATCTGGCCGTATCTCGGCTGTGGCCTGTTGAGCCGCGGATCCCTGGACAGAGCGGCCTGGCGCTGAGGGAGACCCGCGTGGTTCGGGGCCACTAGCCTTCTTCTGCTGTAGACCAGGGAGCCACCCCCTCGTGTGGAGGGCAACAGCGTGAGGAAGGGGCAGAAGCAGATCTTCCTAGGCGGTGGGACCATCCCATTTACTAGATAAGTGAGTCTTGGGTCTGCGGCGGCCCGCGACTGGGCTACCCCGCTGGTTGAGGCTGCCTCTTGGGTGTAACCTCGTGCCGTGGGAGACCCATGCCGGTGAGGAGCACTCCTTTAATGTACTGGGGGCCTCACCCCCCCCTCCATCTCTCCTCCAGGGTGCTCTGTGCTGGGCTGATCCGTGGTGGACGGGGTCGGTGAGGAGGACGATGACCCACTCAACCCATACCCCTTGGGCCGGTTGCGGGGAGGTGCAGGCCCACCCCCTTTTGCCAATCTGCAGCGAGGAGGCCGCCAGGAGTTGTTGAGCCGCTCGCAGCCGCACTTTGTTTGGCTGTACTGGAGCAAAGTGGTCGCTCTGTGATGAGCCAGGGCATGTGAGGCATGAGGTGGCACAGTGAGCGGTGGGATGCCTTGCCGACAATTTTGAAGCAGCAGCAGTGGGCGTTATAATCTTAAACTCATTGGCCTACCTGAATCTTTGGAGCTGAGCGGCCTAGGCAGAGTGGTCAAATGTCAAACGTTCTTATATAGCGCACAAATCACCTTAAGGTCTCATGGCGCGAAGGTGGAGGACTGGTTTAAAACATGGGTGCTTCAAACTAAAAGGCCCCCCTTTTTTTGTCATTGAAAGAGCACACCGCTATCTGGCGCGGTGGCCTATGCCTCGGGCCTCTCCGTGACCCATGATCCTGAGGCTGCTTAACTTTAAAGATCAGGTTGCGATAGTACAAGAGGCACGCGCCCATCCTGATCTGCAGTTTGACAACATAAATATTCTCTTATTTCCTGGCTACACAAAGGCAGTGTAGCAGCAGCTGTGCTCCTTCACCGAAGTGAAGCAGAGGCTCTGTACCTTAGACCTGCACTACATGCTTCTGTTTCCCACCTGACTCAAGGTCTTTTTTCAGTCATGCACCCTCTTCAATACGAACTGGGTCACTTTCCCACTGTCGGCAGAGGGGGCGCTCATGCTCTCGGCATACCCGATCAAGTGTGGGGCTGATGAGGACGGCTCAGCAGGAACATACTCTGAACCAGGCTTCACAGAGGGAGGTTGAAGAACTTTCGAATACTCCATTGGTTTTTCGCTGTAAGGAGGCAGATTTGGACTCCTCGTCTCAGCTTTCTAGTCCACCCTGACTCAGATACTCTCTTTCCATTTGCAATGTAAATCATGTTGCAGAGGGCAGGCTGGGAGTGTTTGCCTGGGAGGATGGTTGTGCTTACTTCCCTTCCCCTCCCACTGTGGTTACTGGCAGGCGTGGCTTTCTTTTTCATTCTGGGTGATGCTTCTGCTGAGCAAACTCATTCTTATGTGGTTTACTTCGTTGTCAGGTCCTGGAATCTGTTGTACGGGTGCCTATGGCTCTCAGAGGTTTTTCACCCACCCCTAATTAGAGGTTTTGGGGAAACGGGGCGGCAGATGCTTCCTGGGTGAAGTGTGGGGTTGGGGGATGTTGGGTGGAGGGCAGTACAGTTGGGCTTAGCCTAGCTTATTTTTTTTGACTGTTTTGTTTTACCAATGTTTTTCCCTTCCTGGTTAGTAGCGGCAACTATGCAAATAACAATGATACGCTTGATATGGCATGGCAGTACAGGTTATTAGGGTCTCATGTCCATTCCTGTAGGGTGGGGTCTACTTCTGGTTTCTCCGGCTGCGTCATTGCATTCCCTAAGATAACAGTACTCTACTGGAATGTGAATGGCCGCATTAAGCATTCTGCAGTGTTATGATATTTCAAGCACCACAGGCCTGCAGTCGTTTTCCTGCAGGAGACCCATCTACTAGGTACGAATTGCCCCTTTCTGGGCCGGTTCGGCTGGGACAGGGTTGACCACTCCGGTTTAACACCTGGCTCCAGAGGAGTTGCTATACTGCTGCACAAGTCTCTTCCCCTGGCCATTACAGAGCACCACACAAACACTCAGGGATGCGATTGGTATTGAGGGCCGTATAGAAGCGAGGCACTATAATTCAATATAGTGTTATAATGTCCCGCTATCCCTGTTGCAGCCTTCCCTGCAATCGCTGAGATCCTTTATCTTGACTCTCCCTAAGGGTGTTGTGATGATCAGGGGAGACTTTAATGTGCTTCCAGATCTGGTCCTAGATGACTTCTCCGCTCCATATCCTGGCAGGCATTCCCAAGCGGTCTGCTTGTCCTCATGGGCAGATTCGGTGGACCTCTGCGATGCATCATACCCAGCAGGTTTACACCTATCAATCTGCCATGCATGCAGGGGAATCCCACATAGACCGTATGTGGTTACTGGCCGCAGATCTTCTCTCAGTTCAATTGGTATGCATTCTTCTGCATGGTATCTCTGATCGTGCTCCATTGTTGTCATCGTGGGGAGCTTAACACACTGTATTGCGCCCGGCCTGGAGATTCAATGCATGGTACTTGGAAAGCTCTGAATGAGAGACTTTCATCGAAGAGGAATTATGTCTGTTTTTTTAGCTCACTGTAGGCTATGTGGCATTGGCAGCGACGCTATGGGCGGCTAGTAAGCCATCCTTGAGAGGCCATGTTCGTCAGGCTGAGACTCTCCGTCGGGTGCGCCTGACCAACCTGGAAACCCAGATACTATGCATAGAAGCAGCTCTTCACCGCCCGGACACAGAGCATTCCCGTTGTCTCCTAGCCGTAGCCCAATCTGAACTGCAGCAGGTTTCCCTGGAAGAAGCAAGACAATGTTGGAGGGCCTCTACGCAGAGGGTATATGCCTCTGGTGAAAAATCAGGTAAATTATTTTATTGGTTGGCCACCGGCATCTCTGACTGAGTGGTTCTGGTGATTCGGGACTCGTTGGGTCGTCCCCAACCAGAGCTCCCTGTAATTGCTCAGACCTTTGCTAATTTTTATCGGGCGTTACACTTGCTGTGTCTTCCGCTGCCGGCAGAAGTCACAAACCCCCTTTTAGACAGTATACCACTGCAGACTAAACCTAATGTCTTGGCCCAAGAGCTGGATCAAGCCCTAACGCTTGAAGAAGTGAGTGTTAGTCAGGGATGCAAGCTGGGAAAACTGCAGGCCCTGCAGGAAACTTTTCTTGGGGAGGCAAGGTAAAGGGGCCACTTCTGTAATTTATCGCTCCTTAGTGATCCATTCGCCGGATGGCCTCGAGAAAGTCTGGCAGAGATGGGAATCCTGGGTGGGAGACCCAGATGAAGATGACTGGAGGGAGGCTTGCATGGCCCCTAGGGAGCTGGCGATCTCAGTGCGGCTGTGTATGGCACTGTTCAACTACCTGCATGCGACGTACCTCACCCCGCAGGCTTACAAAATTTACGCTCCGAAGCCCACGCAGTGTGAGCGCGTACTCCACACTTCCCGTGGCAGATGTTTTTCCCTGGAGCACGGGAATGCCCAGTGCTGAGGCCCTTTTAAGAGGAGGTGGGTCAAATACTCTCCACTGTCCTAAGCTGTGTTACTAGGGCTCATGGAGGAGGCAAGAGGTCCTAGAGCAGAGTGTGCTTTTCTGAGGATAGCTTGACTGGTTGCCAAGAGGGATGTGGCCCTTGTCTGGAATCAACAAAAGCCACCAACTGTTAGAAGTTGGTGTACAGGGGTGGACTGGTGTGCACATTAGGAGAAGCCGATTTTTGATGCTCGTGGCTGTCCGAAGAAAGAATGAACATATATGGGGGAAATGGTGTGACTATTATCGTTTATGAATATGACAATGCACTGTTATATACTATAGATGCTTCAGATTGCTGTTATGCCAAGGTTGCACATCGACCAAATCCTGCACTGTGTTTTGCTGTGTCTTGCTGCAAACTTTCAATAAAGTCATGGTTTGATATTATGCATTAAGTCCGGATACAAAATTATCAATTTCAGGCTCATATAAACCAACAGATAACATTAATGTATAATCATGTAATGTGATTAGGGAAATCAATTTTCAGGTTACCAATTTGCAAAAATAATTTAGTTTAAAATTTATAATAGGTAAGAAATTACAATATTGGTTCAAAATGTGCCTCTGAAACAGGCTCTCTGACATCATCGGTGAAGCTCTGGGCAGGTATTATTTGTGGGTGGCGTGGTTTACTGTTCTTTAAAGAATCACAACACGGATACCTTTTTAGTTGAAGAGACACAAGTGATCAGCTCGAAATGACCAATGTTGATGAGTTAAAATGTCATGAACTGCAAACGAAGTCAGGCTACGTAGACAACACCGCGACATAGAAAAGGTGGAAAGCATGGAGACACTGAAGCAAACAGACAGATAAAAGGCAGATGACCAGTCAATGTGCCTGACCCAGTCTCACTTCAGCTTCAAACCACATTACATCCTATATGCCTGAACACCCCAATATAATGCATGCTGCGTGCTGCTAAGCAGCGGACCCTTCACTCTGCCCCTTAAAATCCCAGGTCAACAATATGCCCCCAAACCATCAACTGGCCACAGCCTCACTCGCCGCCTTTGGCTGCCACAGTCAGGGAAAAAAGGAAGGACACCGAACAGGCCCCATTCTAGAGGGAGGTACAGGTGAACCAGGCCCACCCAATGCCTATCTACAAGTAGAAGAGCACCCACGTGTGCTTTGTTTATAATATTTCATTTTGCCTGCTGCTTTTTGCTATGCCATTAGCATGAGAGCTGAGGCAAAGGACTTTGCAGCTGCAAAGAATGTCATGCTTTGTTAAAATGCTCACGGAGATGGGGCGTTCTGACCTTAGCACGGAGCAGGGTTTTCCGTTTTCAGAGTGGTCTACTGGGTGGTGACGTTTTTCTGAGAAAAATACTGGCCAATTCTTCCCTTTACGAGATTCTAGAAGGGGCTCCTGCTGGTACTCGAATACAAATCTGTGTAAAATTCTCTCCATTCATTTTCTGCCTGCAGTTTTTCTGAAAGGCAGGCAGGGCTGGGCCAAAAAGCAATCCATGCCAGAGACTACCTTAATTATATTTTTGCCCAGCATGTTCCTGAGTTAGTCCCAGCCCTAGCAACCTTTTTTAGACATCTGAATTTGATAAAAATACTCCCTATGTTTTAGTGCAATTTAAAACAATTCTCTTCTGGACTTTTTTTTCACAAAATCCTACTGTGTTCTAATTACTGCTACCGCCACAAGTCTTTTAAGTGCGCCATGCCTTTTCAAAGTAATCCCCGGAAAGAAACTACAAGCCCCATGCACAATGTTGCTTACATTCATTCTAATGTTTCAATCTAGGTTATTTTTTAAAATATGTTGCTGGTCCAGTGTGCATTAAAATGCACAATTCATATGTTTTCCCTAAAAGTTCAGATGGGAACCTGTCTCTCTCATATCTATACGTCATATTTTGTTTTGATCAATGTTACTTGCCCATACAGTGTTAAAAGTCACATTTTCAGGCTTTTACAGTAGGTACACAATTGGACAATTTGATACATGCCTTTCTTACTTCAATAGACATAACTGAAGAAGATGTGATCCTATAACACTCCCACTGCAGGAACAGAAAAAAACATGAAAGTTCCCAGAGTCACAAAGAGTAATTTGGGCACTGGACATGGTCAATAGTTATGGGCATTTGATCCAAGAAATGCAACTTATACTTCTTAGACATGTCCATATGGGACAGATGTTGCCAGTGTCACCCCAAAAAATATCCCCTAAAACACATTGTTGATTTTTACACACTTCCCCTATGTACCGTCATGGCTCATAACCCCATGCGTTTTCATAGCCCTCCCAGATCAAGAATCCTAGAGCCTAGGAGAGCCCAGGTTGAGTAACTTTATTATGCCATGCATATTATTCTATTTGTTCACTATACATTTACAGGCCATGACCATGCCAACGATGCACTGACATCCAATGAGGATTGCTCAAACAATGTATATGTCGGTGTCACTTCATATTATACATAGAACTGTTTTCTCTCTCTGTCCTGCCCTGAAAGATGTGTTACAATAAACAGACTTTCAAATTTAAAACAAGCATTTACAATGCAATAGGTCTCGCAATTGCGAGTTTTTTAACTATTGGCATTGTAAATGGCAATGCCTTCTATAAAAAATTAAAAGACATTGTCATTTACAATACCAATAGTTCAAACTTTTGCAAAAGCAATACCTATTGTATTGCAGACCGTGGTGTCCGTGAAGTGGGAGTCGCACTCAGTATTAAACATTTAAAAAAAATAATGAAAGAGTGCGGTGTGCCTGAAGTGGGTGCCGCGCTGAACATCAAAGTAAATCAAAATAAAACATTTAAACTGAGCTTGTTGTCCCAAAAGCAGGCACCGAGCTCAGAATGCAAATACCAAAAAAAGCAGCCATTGTCCCCATCAGTGTCCATAAACAAAATAACACTCACCCACTGGATAAAGCCGACCTTGTAATACGCCAATTAAAAGGTCCGCTCGTTATGGGTGGTAACAAATGCAGATAAGGCGGGATTAACGAACAAGTTACTTACCTACGGTAATGATATATCTGTAAGAAACATTAGTTAGTGATAGATTCATTACCTTAGAATTACCCCGAGTCTAATGCCTGGGGTAATTCTAAGGTAAGGAATCTATCACTAACGTGTTTCTTTCAGATAAGCCTATCTGCGAATCAGAAGCCACCATTTAAGGACAATGACACAAAGCTAATGACAAATATGGGTGGAGTGCGCGCGGGGCTGCTAGTGCATACCCTAATACAGCATGCCTCGCAGAGCGAGCAGTGAATGCGCGCTGCCGCTAGGCTCGACCTAAAAAATTATGTTGTTAATGCTCTGTGCAGCGAAACAAACCATAGCAGCTTTATGGGACAAAGATAAGCCTCGAAGTGACAGAGCCTGTGGCTCAGAATAGGGATGGAGAAGATTGTCAAATCCCACACAAGAACTGCAAAGCACCTTGAGACAAACGGTAGGACATTAATACAGTGCCTCTCCAAGGAACAAGAACACTCACATGCTTCAAGTGTCTGCGAGAGTTGAGGACTGTCCAGCTTGACCTCGCTCCCTTAATAAACTTTGGGTGGCCTGCTCTGTGTTTTTAGGTAGCAGGGTCAACATGGTTTAGTAAGCTTGCTCTGTTGTCGGTTGGGGGAGGGAAATGAATGAAGGGGGAATAACTGAATTTAATGATCTCATCGTGCGGCCAGTTAATTGGCATGAAATCCATTTCGTTTGAACCATGAAAAAGGCCAGAGCACTCTGCTTTCACACGGCATGAAGGGGAAGGCCTCCTGTGTGAGAAGAGCCCACTGCGGCTCCACTGTTGTGCGTTTAAAAGAGGCCGTCCGTAAGCCATTTCTCTCTGAGCCGGTCAGCCACAGGTGTGTGCCACCGCACCCCCGCTTCCGTCGTCCCAGGTCGGCTCCCGCTCTGTGCTCGATATGAATTACTCTGCCGCGGAGGCTGTAATGGATTATAGTTTTTGACACTCGAAGTTTTATATTGGTGCAGTGTTGTTCTTAACAGCCCTGCGAGCGCCGGAGGAGGCAGCGTTCTTATTAATCATTATTCCGGCCTTCCACCGAGGGAAACGTGTGTCAAAAACAGCGCCCTGCTCGCTTCGTGGTTTCTGTTCGGCCGCAGTGAGAGGTACGTACACGACGTAATGATGTATTTTTATGCAAATACTTGTGCACCTAGCGGGGAAGCGCCCCACTAGGTACACAAGTGCTGTAATAAAACAGCTGCTCCTGTTTTCCGACTCTTTGGTTCTTGCTTTATTGAGCGTATATTGGGTAATTTAGAGGGCCCGGATAGTCGTAACTGACTAACCGGATCTTTGGACCTCAAGGAGTGTGGTTGTCCCTCTCTCTCCCCCCCCCCCCCCCCGCTCCCCCCAAAACAAACAGAGCGCGGTGTCCCTGAAGCAGGCGCCGCGCTCCACATCAAAGTATAAAAAAACATTTAAACAGAGTGCGGTGTCCCTAAAGCGGGTGCAGAGCTCAGAGTGCAAATACAAAAAAAGGCAGCCATTGTCCCCATCAGTGTCCATAAACAAAATAGTGCTCACCCATTAGATAAAGCCAACCGTGCAACAACCCAAGTAAAAGGTCCAGTCATTATGGGCGGTAATAAATGCCGACAAGAAGGGACCAACAAGCTTATTTACGAATCGGAAGCCACCATTTAAGAAGCACAATGACACAAAGCCAATGACAGATATGGGCGGAGTGTGGGATGGCCTGCTAGTGCATACCCTAATATAGCAAGCCTCGCTGAGCAAGCAGCGCATACGCACTCCTGTTAGGCTCTACCTGAAACGAAACCTAGAGCCGGACCTGGTCCTGAAGATGGGTACATCCACAGGCTGGGAAACAGGCTATTTATGGCAGTAGCAACCATGACTACCTCCACTGTTGCGAACCTCTGTCCTAATGTAAGATCCTTAGTACACGGACGTGTAGGAAAAAAAAAAGAATTCAGAAACGTGGTCTAAAGTACTTGACCTAATAAGAAAAACATGATTCCCAACAGTACACAAAATACATATTTACCTCATCTTTCAATGCACATGCTTTGCACCATTATAAATAAGAATTCACTGGCAATGTAAGATCTGAGCATAACATCAAGCGACCTTCCACTCCCACAGAATGGAAAGAGAAAGTTATACCTAGTCAGACCTCGTAAATTCAATTGAGCAGGGTAACTTCGCTGGGGAACTTGGCATGCTTTCTCAGAGGCAATTGGCTGCGTTGGCACTGTGGCTTTATTAATTATAGGCCTAGCTACGATTGAATCTTCAGAACCATTAGGCACATAAGTAGGAACATTAGAGGCAGAAGGGCGAGCAGGGGCATTTTAAGCATTTTGGGGTCCCTGTTTGGATCAGTTTTCAATTTATGTTCCAATTTCAACTCTTTCATGTCCTCTTTGGTCAGGTCACTGACAGTGCACAGGCACCCTGGTCCAAATTCTAAATGTGTTTACATCTAATATTCAGGGATAGTGATGTGTGCTTTCTGTACTGTAACACAGCAGCATCTCACCATTTTTCATACCCAAGGTCTGCTTTGATCTCAAAGGAACTTTTTTTATGGATTTGCGTGAGACAGACAACCGTTTCTCTGGGAAATGTTCATAGTAGACTCTTACATCACCCCTATTAAAAATAAATTAAAGGGAATCGTTGTTTAAAGCAATATGTTTAAGAATTATCCAAGGTCATCGGGGCAGGAGTCTCTGCAGAAAAGAGCTAGCCTCATCAGGATGCCCACTGAAAGGCTGGGGCCCTGGGCCAGAGCCCACTTTGTCCCTGCCTTAAAACGTCTCTGATGGAAATCTATGCCCATAGTTCCTGTGAGATTACCCACTAAGAGAGACCGATTTACGTTATGTTTCTATCCAGCAATGTAGTGAGCTTAAATTCCATATTTTGCCATAAGGTGTTCACAATTGCTTCAAATTTCAAAAGAAAAGTTTTACAGATCTCCCTCATTTAATTTGACACTTCCAATGGCACAGGACAACCAATACTGCGGATGCTGCCAATGGTGCCATTATCAGGAATTCCCAAATTATGTTAATGACAGACAAGATTCTTCTGGCTCTACAAAGTCGAGGATGGAAGTTTTTGCACGCCTGTGGGCTTCTTACAGGCTCTACTGCCTCCCCCTTCTTTTTTGAGTTGGATGGCTTAATAAGGATGATGTTCCTTTCACATATTCAGGACTATCTTTCTGTGTCAGCCCATCAGGGGGGAGACTGGCATTAAAAGAGACAGAGAGCCCCATAGCAGCTCTCAAATTATCATGAATAAACAAGTCATTATCCCCATTTTCGGCACAGTCCTTCAGATTAACTACCAGGACTCGTGGTTCCAATGCGGGTTCGCGTTAATCCTTTCCTCAACAGATGCTATTTCTGACTTAATCGCCCCCATGACTGTTGTTAAGTAATTTGTAATCGGGATGATGGCTTTATCACTTTCTCTTTGATGCCTTTAGAAGTCTGTACTTTTTGTTTCCCCCATAGTGATATCAAACAAATACACAGCATTTGCAATGCAATAGGTCTCGCATTTGCAAGAGTTTGAGCTATTGGCATTGTAAATGTCAATGCCTTTTATTTGTGTGTTGGTTTTCAAACCAGATAAATAAAAGGCCTTGTCATTTACATTGCCAATAGCTTAAACTCCCACAAATGCGAGACCTATTGCATTGCAAATGCTTGTTTGTAAAATGGCCCCAAGCCACGCTTTCACTTTAATGGCACCCGCGCCTCTTTCTTTAGACAAGCCATGTCTAAAGAAAGGTGCGTGGCTGCCATTTAAGCGAACGTGTGGTATGGGGCCTTTTCACAAAAAAAAGCATTTGTTTGTGAAGTTGACATACACATTTTTTTTTGTACAGGTGCTCCATACCACGCTTTCACTTACACGGGGCTAATGTACAGAAAGGCGCGCAGCCACCATTAAAGTGAAAGCGCGGCATGGGGCACTTTTTTTAAGAAGCATTTGTTTCTCAATTCGACAAACACTTGCTTTTTCTTTTTGTAAAAGCGCCCCATTCTACGCTTTAACTTTCATAGCGGCTGCGCACCTTTCTTTTGACGCGGCTCATCTAATGAAAGAAGAGCGGCCACCATTAAAATGAAAGTGTGGAATGGGGCACTTTAAAAACAAAAAGTTAACAAATAGGAAGAAGAAAATGAGGCAGAGAAGGAGGGCTAGTACCAGGCACAGCGTCCATATTAGACATGCGGTCGCATAAACAAAGTAACTTAAAAATATCAAGCGGAACGGCAAGCAGCATAGCGTGTGCAGAAGTTCCGCGCTGTGCAATAGTAAAGAAAGGCGCATGGTTACTTAGAGAGAAAGCAACTAACGTATAAGCCTTACCAAATAATAAAGCGCTGCGAGGTAGCAGGGAGGTAGCATCTTTGAAAGATAAAGCACAGCGGCAATGATTGGGTACCGCGCTGTCAGAAAAACAGGTTTGGTTAGGGAGAGCCTGTCATGCCTGCAACAGCATCTATAAGGCATAGCCTTAGATTGGCTTCGCTCATTCCTGACTAATAGATCATTCCGAGTCTCAATACCCCCTTATACTTCTCAGACCCATGCCATTGGTCAAGGGGTGCCCCAGGGCTCAGCCTTGAGCCCACTGCTCTTCAATATATAGGTCCAGCCTCTAGCTGCGGTCGCCAAGCTGTGGGACCTAACGATCGTCTCTTATGCACACGACACGCAGCTAGTGGTCACCTTGGCGGACGGTTCATCCCCCTCAGCCTCCAAATTCAAAGACGGCATGACGGCAGTGGCCAATTGGATGGCAGCCAATTGTCTACAGCTAAATGCCGGGAAAACAGAGGTTTTGTTGTTGGGTAAGCACGTCAATCTATGGAACGATCAGTGGTGGCCGGCAGCCCTGGGAACAATTCCCTCCCCCAAAAATGTAGTGAAGATCCTGGGGGTCATGATGGACTCTTCCCTTTCCTTTCAGGCCCACACCAAGCAGTTAGCCGCCTCGTGTTTTGGCACCTTGCGAGGCCTAAGACCCATTTTAAAATACTTTGCCCCCCCCCCGGTTCGCCAACTTATCGTGCAAGCTACCATCAACTCACGTCTTGACTATTCAAATTCCCTTCTCCTGGGGGCGAATAAGGCAGAAATTACCAGAATGCAACGCATTCAAAATGCTGCAGCTAGAGCTTTAGTGGACCTGCCACGTTTTTGCTCAGCTTCCAGCACTATCCGAAAATTGCATTGGCTCCCCATTGATAGACGCATTCATTACAAGACACTTTGTATTTCCTTTAAAATTTTGAAATGCGCTAGCCCGGCCCTACTGAGTAACCTGATCTCACACTATGTTCCTTTGCGCCCTCTTCGCTCAGCAGAGCTATTCTTAGCGACGGTGCCTAGAATCAGGCTTTCCAGGACAGGTGGTCGGGCCTTCCGATACCTTGCGCATAAGCTATGGAATTCCCTCCCTGTACATATCCGCGCTATCGACTGTGTCGTCCTTCAGAAAGGCTATTAAGACCTTCTTGTTCCCTTCACCCTAGTCTTTACCTATCAATTCCTTTTAGGCTTGTCTACATTGTTATCGTTTCCTCATGTGGTAGCGCCGGGACGCCCCTTTGCTGGGGCAGCTGCGCGCTTTACAAAACAAATAACATAACATAACATAATAAAGACATTAAAGAATATAGTGCTCATAGACTGTAGATAAAACAGTCTGTGAAACAACACAAGTAAGAAGTCCAGTCCTCAAGGGAAGTTACAAATGCAGACAAGGCAGTACTAAGGAGGGACTACTAAGTCTATTCATGAATCAAAAGCAACCATTTAGAAAGGACAGTAACGGGAGCCAATTAAAAAGATGAGCAGAAAATGGGAGGAGCTTCAATTACATACCTGAATACAGCATGAATAGCAAAGCCGTGCATGTGCTGCCCAGGCTCGACCTAAAAAGCATTCCTTTAGACAGAAGCTGCTATTGGTGGAAAGTTGAGACTCTCGAGGAGGCCAAGCCAAGTCTAAAACAGGTGTTGATGGGCGTGCTCTTTGGCCCGGGTGCGTCACACGCGCGACCGCCTCCTCCAGCAGGAAGAATGGTGGACGCTTAAGTCCTGGCTCCAAAGTGTTAGCAATGCGCATCCGGCACTCAAGATTCCAACCATGCTTAAGTAGCAAGGGCTTCCAGTTCCCTTGTCTTCTCCAGCAGCAGGAATTGTGAATGCTGAAGTACCGGTCCCAGTGCGTCATCAATGCGTGTTCCGCACTGCTGGTTCCATACACGCTTAAGTAGCGAGAGCGGCCTGTCCCACCGCCTCCTCCTGCAGCAGGAATTGCAGACAGTGAAGCCCTGGCTAAAAAGTGTCACCAATGCATGTCATGTCCTGCGGGTTCTAAACGCGCTTAAGTAGCAACGGCTGCCAGTCTCCTTGCCTCCAACAACAAGAATTGTGGATGCTTAAGTACTGGCTTCAAAGTGTGCAAATGCGCACATAAAGGATTTCTTCCTTCAAGCAATAATTTGTACCTGTATAGTACTGGGCCTCTAGCTGAGTGAGACCTGCAGCAAGGACTCTACTGCTCGCTGTATAAGAGTGGTCCAAATGTCGAACATGGTATTTTAACACTTTCCGTGCTCATGACGAGCTCAGCTCGTCATGAGGCACGGTTGCGCTGTGCTCACCGTTAGAACGCTCGCACGCGGGGATAATTTGCCCGCTGTGCTGAACGTTCGAAAACAGGTGTGGTCATGACAAGCTTCGCTAGTCATGAGCACAGCACCGCCGTGCAGCGAGCCGAGCTCATCACAAGCACAGCAGCGCCGCACGAGGCCCCCCTTCCCCGCGCACAGCAGGTGAAAAAGCCACGCAGCGAAGGGGTTAAGATGCATGTCGGTTACTAATTCAAAATTAAACATAGGTAGAAACAGAAGGCCATTCTTTTACCCACCACCCCTGCCCTACTTAATGAAGTAGTGTCAGTGTGTTCTTTAGATGTCACTGAGTGTTGTGAGGGGCAGAGGCCCAATGACGCAACAGGACCAAACCTGGAGCAACTCTAGGTTGACCCTTGACAAATTGCCCTGGCAAAGTCAATCTGGGGGATGACGACAATTGCGCTGGGCATCTGTAGGAAAGAGATGTCAGAGAGAGGTGATTTAAGTAACTGCAGGGCAGATTTAGCAATTTCAAGGTACTTTTAGAACTACGAGTATGTATACGGGAATACTAGGGACGATTTTGCAGATTCAAGAACCATGGCAGATTTAGGACCACAGGGGCAGCATTCTCTGGGGATTAATCAGGATAAAGCAGCTGCTGTTGATGCCACAATCTCAGAGAGTGACGACTCGATGTTGCAAAAAAATAATAATAATTGGCAAGGACAAAAAGGCTAACTTTGGAAGCTGGTGTTTTTTTTTATTTCCCACTTCTGCCACAAAAACAAAAAAGAAATAAATATGCTGTGCTGCCACATGTGCATGTCCACCTTATGAATAATGTTTAAAAACATGTAGCCTTTTAGCGCTTTGATGCATTTCATTATTTGTGATGGAGACAATAATGCATTGCGAACTTACCAAGCACTCCAAACGCACGCAGCTATACATTTAGCGTCATTTGAAAACTTTATAACAGAAAGTTTAAAAATAAGATGGAAAAAAATCATCGTCAACTTGATATCCTAAGAGAAGGCACAATAAATAAGCAGCATTTAAAGTAAGTTTTAAAAAGTAAAAACATTTAGAAAGCACACTTTGAACCAGCTTTGCCACTGAAGAGAAAGAAGCTAGTTTAAGCTGATGGACAAAGAACAATGTGTATGGGATATGCACACAATGTGAAGTGTACCCACAGGAAAAGTGGGCTGACGCATTGCCTCATGCTGTATGTTGTGGGAAACTACAATGCTTAATGTGAGCCAGTGGTTGCTGGTGCTCTGCATCCGCACTTAATTGTCAACATCTGCACTTATGACAGTCTGCCACGTGGTGGAGCTGTTTGTCTAATTTAGAGAGGAGCAGAACAACAGCTGTTTATTAATTCAATATATGTTTAAAATAACTCATACCGCCCGCCCAAACCATTCTCATGGACTTGGGGGACTAGAATAGTCTGAATTGTCACACATGTGGTGGTTAGTAGTTGTGTTGGTATTATCATTGGCAGCGGAAATGGGTGGTGCCAGCTGAAGTGGCCTCCTGACAAGAGCCCTGACACAATTTTTTTTTTTTTTTACAAACTAAGCACTAGCGGAGGAGGAAACAGATCTCTGGATAAGGCCAGCTGACCGAAAGCCCAATTATTTATGCATATTATGTCAATCTTTGGGTGGAGAAACGATGGTCTGGCGAGATAGTTGGCCAGACCTAAACTGTAACAGCACACAAACGGTTCCCACCGAACATCCCGGAGTACAGCAACAAATTAGCCTGAGGCAGGCATCCGAGGGCATGCAGCTCAGCTGTGCATTAGTGCCTACCAGCCTCTCACGTTTCGACGTGCTCAGCGAAGTTTAATGTCTCCTGAAACAATGCCACGTTTCGGAAACAGGGGGGCCTCAGTCACTTTCTGCAACTCTGCACCACTTCGACGCCTTGCCCAGCTAGAGCAAAGACTGGTTCCATACAAAAGAAAAAGGGCAAAAAATAGATCACATTTACAAGTCGTCCACAGACGTGGTCTTTGGAGAGTTATTGATCAAGTGAGAATGGGAGAACTCACATATCTTACCTAAAGCTGAATTTAAGGTCGAGACTACTATTTCGAGTTAAGTTTTTTTACTTGCACAGCCAACAGCAAAGAAATGAAAGGTCACATCTAGAAAGAAGTCAAAACAAAAACAAAGAACAATTATTAAGTACTAGGTCATTGCTGCATGTCCAATCACCATGCAAGAGTCCCATCGACCACTAATGGCATGACCCACCAGATCCTTCAGCATGTAAGCGCCCTTTTTGCTTACCTGTTTAACTAAAAAAATATATTTTTATTTCATTTCAATTGTCTTATCTGGCAGCTCTGTATCTTACAATATGAGCCACTCCCGGTCTACTGTTCATTTGTCTCACCAGTTAGATGGGGGCCCGCACTTCTTCGTGGCCAAGACCAGGGCTCGAGTCTGGGTACCACGCGGGTGGACGGCGTCCCCCCACTTATTTTACCGGGGGACACCATCCCCCCTGCCAAACAGCTGGACTTCACTCTTTGGCTTCTCTGGGACGAGGAGCTCGGCACCTTTCGTGACGTCACTTCCTGTTGTGACGTCACTTCCGGTGACTGCGTCCCCCCACTTCTTTTTTCAGGACTTGTGCTCTGGCCAAGACTGTTTGTCTCGGCTATTGGGGGGAGGGGGGTGGGGGGGGGGAGGAAGGTGGAGTACCAATGAGTCCCTGGACAGGTCCCGGGCCTTGTTGCCCACGTACAAGGGTAGAAGCTGCGAACATCATGCCAGTTGTTAGGTCTGACTTGACAGCAGAGCTTTCTACATGACCCACTATTACCTATACTTTAAAAGCTCTGGCTCCAACGAGAGGGGTATTTTTCCCACCGTTCATGTTATTGCCTGCCTGGTGTATCATACTGCCTTCTATGGCATGCTTGCATTGCAATGCCAGAAGGACTTCTGCGATCAGAAGTACTCTGATTCATCACACAAACATGTATTTATCTTATAAATGGAATGTGTACAGAAAGCAACCACTTTCTATTTGTTTTTTCAATACAGCATTTTTTTTTTTTTTTACTGTTGTAGTCAGGACTGAAAATACAAGTCAGAACTGTTGGCTTCGCCAATGCTTGTAGCCCCTGATGGCTTTGAATGTCACATCTTCCGTGTTGGCCACTGTACAGGAAACACATGTCCACTTTTATGACCAGTAAGAAGGTGTATGCTCCAAACCGTCACAAACTTTGAATGAATGAAAGCATTTATAGAGTGCGCAGCTACTTCACAAGAGTGTCCCGGCGCTAAAATAGACTATCTACGCTGCTGACGCCCCAGTATGCGGGAAACCAGTTTTTAAGCTTCTTCTTGAAGAAAGATGGCTAGATCAGTTGCGGAAAAAACAGGTTTTAAGCAGTTTCTTAAAAACAGCTGGGTCGGTAACAGTTCTGCGTGTCATCGGAAGGTTCCAGGATTGGGCTCCCTGGAACCTAAAGGAACAGTCGCTCGACGGGGCGCTGCGTATTCTGGGAACTGAAGCCAGGCCCAAAGTGGATGACCTCAAGGTTCTTGGTGGCACATAATGGGCTACTTTCCTTCTGAGATACCCCGCACCACTCCCATGTAGGGCCTTGAATAATAGCACCAGAGCTTTAAATATAATCCTCTTTTTTTACTGGTAGCCAGTGTAATGCCTTGAAGTGCGTGTTCATATGAATACTGGGCTTAAGCATAAGATCCACTCTAGCAGCTGCATTTTGGGCCACCTGTAAGCGATTGAGCAGACACTGAGGAAGGCCTAGGTACAGGGTATTTACATAGTCCAGTCTGGAAGTAACCAATGCCTGGATTACGGTCTTCCTGCGATCTGGTGGCCGAAGGGGGAGAAATTTCCTCAGCATAAGCAGAAGGGCGAAACAAGTGCCTACTACCGACTGTACTTGGGATCTCATCGAGAGAGTACCATCCACCATAATGCCCAGTATTTTGCGCATAAGGAGGAGGTGACATATCCTCAGGCCACAAGTGTTTCCGCTCTTCTGAAGGCGGGGAGCCAAAAAAGATGTTTTCAGACTTCTCTGGATTACATTTCAATTGATTCCTCCTCAGCCACTTAAACATCTCCAAGAGGCAAGTTCTAATCTTCTCACCCTCAAAGTCCACTCCCCTATCGCAGGTGAAAAGAAGCTGCGTATCGTCAGCATAAAAAATTATTTTTGCCCCACATGCTTCCAGCCAGTGGTGCCAGAGGGGACATATATAAGTTGAAGAGAGTGGGGCTCAATATAGAGCCCTGCGGAACTCTGACTTTCAGACTGGGGGTGGAGGACGCAAAGGGAGGCGTCCAAACCTCCTGACTTCTGTCCTCCAGGAAGGAAGAAAGCCACTCTAATGCAGAACTGCATATTCCAAGCTCCTGCAGCTTGTCCAGGAGTCCATCATGAGGAACAGTATCAAAGGTCGCTGACAGGTCTAATAAACTCAGCATGGCTTTACCCCCTGATCAAGCTTATCCTTAATATTTTCCAAGACCTCTAGCAGGGCGGTTTCCGTACTATAGTTGGCTCTGAAGCGCGACTGGCTAATGTGCAAGAGGTTATTATTTTCAGCGTAGCCTGAGATAACTGTATTCACATATTTTTACAGCACCTAAGAGAAAAACGGAAATAGTGAAACTGGCCTGTAGTTCGCTAACCCTGCCATATTGTATACTGCAAGCCTAATTTCACTCTGAATAGTTCTGGAAAAGACAGGCAGTGCCTAGAAGGAAACTAATGGTAGTCCAGGAATAAACGTCTAAAGAAGCCCTAAATAGTTTTGAAGGATTTTATTCAGAAACATCAAAGTGAGAGCCTGATTTGAGATATAACACTTGTAAACACACACAGAACACCTATGATAAGCTATAGCCGGGTGTCCGTCTCACAATGACCGCAAAGACTTATGTTTTCATTCCTGAAACAAAAAGGGCAAACATTATTGAAATAGTGCCCTTTCTTGATATTGTGCCTTGAGAAATCCCTAGGCATGCCAGCCACTTGGGGCGAAACACGTGTCAGCTGTTTTCTGTCAAATCAGGTTCTCACCCTGATGTTTCTAAATAAAATCAATCAAAAATATTAAGGCCCTCTTTGGACATTTATTCCTGGACTACCATAAGAGATGGAAAAAACGGTGACCTCTTAAAGGGGTGTGGCCCAAAAAGTTTAACTGGTACTACTTTATATAGGCATGGGCTACATAATTATGGGCATAGTCTAAATTTTGTGAGCCTCACATGTGCTTGATACAGAATGCTCCATGACCAGTATTTGGTTGCCTCTTTCTGCGTTTTTAATTTGTGGCTCCAAACAAATCATGCAAATGAATACATCCCTACCCCTAAAGCATGCCACACCTACTGGCTTTATCAAAGCTTGTTAGCGCATATTTCATTTTGGATAAATGAGCACAACTGCGATACTTATCTCCAAATCACCTTCCTCTGCTATTTCCCCCTTTGGTAGCCATATATGCCCATTTTTCTCCAGACCGATCTTTCTCAAGTCCTTCTATCCGCATGTCTCACGCTTCATCTCCTTTGACATCCTTCCTCCCACTCTCTCATTTGCCTCCTCCACTACACCCCAACGTACACATGCTGCATTATTTTGGCCTTTTTGCACTCTTTCCCTTAGAATAGTTATTACAACGGATATATTTATGACCACTGCTCTCTGCACTGAGCAGAGAGACCAAGGATAGGATGAGGCTTCAGCTTTAACTCTAGGCCTTTCAATTGTCTGCCACCTTAACACTAGAGCTGCTAACTTACAAGGCGCCACCGTGTATCACAAAACATCGGCTCTCTTCGTATGGTCCCAACAGTGAAGAGCTGATATCACACGGTGTGCACACAGTAAGATAGACAATCCTGCAGACAGCAGCTTTCCAGTTCATCTGTGGAGGCTCTGCACAGCTGATGTTCATCACGGGTTACAGCAGTCTGACAACATTGAGGCAGCCTGATAAGCATTTGAAATTTGTTTTGGTGAAGCGTAGAAGGTATGTGTGGGAGAGGAGAGGCTGCATGGGCAGTGTGGGTTCCAAGCCCAGACCCTTCTCCATGTTTCGATACTTAGCAATAGAATTAAAGCCTGGTCCACACAATAAAACTAACTTCAAAGTTGGCAGGTCTGTAATACCCATTGGCACGCTGACGTCGCCCAGATAACCAGATGTGACGCAGTTCCCATGATGCACTATGCAAGACCAGCGTGCGGCATAAAAAGAAAAATGACTGCAGAAATATATTTTGGGAAAAGAAAATACTTTCAGGAAATAAGGATTTATATACCATGCACCCATGAAGTGAAACGTGACTGCGTTTCACTGGATCACTAACTTGGATTACCTTAAAGTTTCTTGTACACATGTCGAGAAAGAGATCGATGTCTTCCATATAAACTTAATGACAAGGATAGACAAGATGGTAAGAACCTGTTTCAATGTCACTTTCTAGATCTCAGCTCTAGACAGTGCATGTGCTGTCCCAAAGAGAAATGTTGTATATACTTTGTGAGCTTCAGCCCGCCCATAGGCTTCCCATTTGCTGGCTCCATTGTCGCTCTCATTCTTCCTACCCATTTGTCTATAGCTTGTATGTGTCATACCTCTTTCTGTGTTTAGCCCTCCCTGAGAGCAGGGACCAATTACTACTATCCCGCACAGCTTGCTTTAAAGCAACTGTTTTTGGAACTACTTGGTAAATTGCTTTTAAGCACTTAAAACAAGCGCTCGCTCATAGCCCCGTTTATGTAATCAGCCCTGTAAATCTTGTCCTTATCTCTTCACATTTGCTGTTTTCCATTTGTTTTTCGCCAAGGGCGCCTGTCCTGACCCCCAGCCCACCACCATCTCTGCTTGCCCCCTGCTTCATTGGCCGCTCTTTCAGTCTCCTCCCCTCTGAGTCCCGTTCATTGTTTCTTTATTTCTTCGCCTCCTACTCCAAGTCGGCAGAGTTATCTTTATCTTCCCAGCCGCTTCCTCCTTTGCATGGTGTTCAGGAGGCGAGCGCTGCCGTTTCCTCAAAGGCCAGTGTTCCTACAATCGCTGAGTTACTTTAACATTCAGTTGAGCCATTGCTAATGATCTGTGCCCCCCTCACTTCGCAGTGCTGCTTTTAAAGAAGCATGTACTCCTAGCCAACCACAAAATGAACAGCATGGTCTATTTAATCAGAAGCTATCTGGCTGCTCAGGTTTAACCCCTTGCCTTCTAGTGCAGATTAGGTACTATTGTTAACATTGTGTGATCGTGGACAAACAGCATGGCACAAATGTAATTATATGCCTGCAAACCGTAGAGGCCTATTAAGTGGCCACAGTTTTTCTAAGCTTTGAAGAGGGTTTAAGTTATATAAAACAGCAAAATAAGTAAATAAATGTAAATTCTTCAATGCAGGGGATAAGCAAGCTCATTGCCTGCTGCATTGAAGAACACTGTAGTCTCATTGTATGATTCATAATTGACATTTAGATTTCTTACTGTTTCCCGCTTCACCTACGAATGTTGAAAACATAGCGATGTCTTTTTTCCAATGGATGGGCTCTCTCCTTTTGAGTCTCTCAACTCAGTGATCCAGAGCTGATGTTGGCACGCAAACCCAGCACTCGGTCTCTCGGTGTTCCCTTCATACCTAATGATATCGGGCTGTGCTCTTGGAGTGTGCTGTGAACACAACGGCCAGCGAGAGCCAGCTTGATAACATGGTTGAGTTTTGAGAGCTTGTAAATGATGTAACTGTTTGAGGTTTATATGGAGACAAAATCCTAGCGTAGACCATCTTGAAACGCAGACACAGTTTTCATTAGTGGGCTGTGTACACTAAAATATTTCCTGCTTATGTGGCAACTGTTTTCAGCAGTAGTGCAGGTTTAAACTATATGTTCTTGTTCTTGGGAGACCTTTACACAGTGTGCAAGATCTCAATGAAAGAAGACATGCCAATTGCTCACAGGCGGTCAGTGAAAGCTCAAATGACGTTCGGCAAGGGAGCAGACAGAACCTATGACTAATTCACACAGAATTTCATTACCAATATAAATACAGGACTACGATTTCCATAATGCTAGGAAAACGGACTAAAAAGCCTCTAGCATTCTAGCCTGAATTTATTAGTAAGTAGCAGTAAACAAGGAACTATACCTTATTTTTGTCTCGGCTCTAGACAGAGAATGCACTGTCTCTAAAACACATTGACAACAGCAATAGCCCTCGGATTGCCGAGACCTGTTGGCTTTGCCAATGCTTGTTAATTAATGCCAGTGCTAAGCACTGCCAGGAGCCGGCTCACTTAAACCCCTGACTGATTCTTTTCAACTAAACTGATGATTAGGCAACAGTGGCGAGCACAGTTTTTCGAGAACACTTGAACACCCTGAACTCAGTCTTTCCCCTGAATATAAAGTGCAGCACATTCCTTATTTGCCCCCCTGTTGCTACTTTCCATTTCCCACTCCTACCAGGAAAACAAAGCACTATGACGCCGCCAGCACTGGCCGTGTCAAATTGTTTTTTTCTCCCTCACCTTTAGCCATGCAGCATGTCATCCACACTACAGTAAAACATACAGACAAAGCAAATAACTCTCGCGTAGGCAAGACCTATTGGCTTTACCAATGCTTGTTGCTCTTTCACCACGACTGGTGGATATTCTGCTCGATTTAGTAAATCAATTGTGTTTTACGGTATGGGACAGAGAACTACAGTTAAAGTATTGGTTAATTTTTTTCTTGAACTTTAAGAACATTTTATAAATAGATTTACAAAAGCTATGAAACTGTCCAGTTCTGGAAATAAGTGCAGGAGACTGATGATGCCGAGCTGTAAAAACCCTCTCCAATATCGTGACAAGCAGTCAGGATAGGCATGCATAGAACTTATTTCATCTTCTGTTCCAAGTGAGGTTTGCCCTTGCAGTGGCTCAAAGCAGTGGGGTTCCCATGGGCAGTCATTTTACTGAGCGACCCTTGACCCTTCTTAGGCAGGTCGCTCCCCAAGCCGCACAGCAACAACTGTGTGTCCTGCCCTTAGCCCCAGCTGGCGCTGCTGAGGAGAGTTCGAGGCCCTACTCCACCCGCAGGCTGCCACCTGCGCCTCATCCCTGGTGGCCAGTGGTAGGCTGTGGGTAGGTTTTGTCTTGCTGTATTTGTATTGCTTCCCATTTGTTTTATGTGTAATTGCCTTATTTGTTTAGCGTTTCTTCCTCCTTGTTCCCCGTTTTTTATTCTGTGCCCCATGCCCTTTTGCCTCGGTTTCCTCGTAATTGTATTTGTACTGCCTTATTTGTTTAGCGTTTCTTCCTCCTTGTTCCCCGTTTTGTATTCTGTGCCCTGTGCCCCTTTTCTCTCTGTTTCCTCGTAATTGTATCTGTACTGCCTTATTTGTTTAGCGTTTCTTCCTCCTTGTTCCCCATTTTTAATTCTGTGCCCTGTGCCCCTTTGCCTTCTGTTTCCTTCGCCGTTACTGCCATAGTTTTCCCGCCGCCGCACCCCATGCGGCCCCGTCCCCACTCGCCCATTCGTCCGCTCCCTCCTCCCAGCTGCCTCCTCCATCTCCGCCTGGCCAGCGCAGAACCCCTGGCCCCTGCGAACGTCACAACGCCTGTCTAAGCTACGATGCCAGCACCCTCCACACATTCAACACTGGACGATCACACACCTGCTTCCTGGCCGCCCCGATGCGCACCCAAGGACCCTTCTCCTGCCAGAACTGCAGCTTCACCAGCATCCGAACTGCCAACCCACCCACCAGTAAAGAACCTAACTACCTCAGATGCATTCTTCTCAACACCCACTCCGCCCGCAAACACGCCATTGAACTCTGTGACCCCGCCCACAGTTCAGAGACTCCATAGCAGACTTCGTCAGCACACACGCCCTCACCTCCACGGACTACATCCTCCTTGGGGACCTGAACTTCCACCTCGAGAACAACGACGACACCAACCTGATCGACAACCTCGTCAACCTCAGACTCAGACAACTCGTCACAACTCCCACCCTCTCCGCTGGCCACACGCTTGAACCTATCTTCTCTGCTAGCTCCCACGTCTCCTTCAACCACACCACCGAACTCCACTGGACCGACCATCGCTGAATCCACTTCACCTTCCGGAAACCCACCACACACCACCGCACCCAACATATCCCCCGCAGCTGCTGGAGCAAAGTTACAGATGACCAGCTAACCACCACCCTCACCTGGAGCCCACCCGCCAACCCCGACACCACCGCCCGCAACCTCAGACAGTTGATCGACGACTGCGTCAACACCATCACCCCGATCAAGAAACCCTCCAACAGTCACACCAGCAAGAAAGCCAGCTGGTTCACTGAAGACCTCCAGGCTTCCAAACAAACCTTCCGAAAGCTAGAGAAGAAATGGCACCGTGAACAAACACCGGACAGCTACGCAGCCCACAAGAACGCTACCCGCAGACACCATCACCTCATCAGATCCGCCAAAAGGGCCTCCTTAATAGACCGCCTACACAACAACGTACACAACAACAAAGAGCTCTTCAACATTGTGAATGAACTCTTCAACCCCAGCTCCAACACCAAGGACATCCCACCTTTGCAAGACCTGGGCGACTCCCTTGCCACCTTCTTCCATCGCAAGATAGCAGACAACCATGACAGCTTCAACGCCATGACCGCTTCAACGTCATGACCGCCCCGACAACCACTCAGACCTCAGCCCCACGACCACCATCCGCACCGACCGCCTACTCTCCTGGACCAACATAAACGGCGACGACACCTTGAAAATCATGAACACCATCCACTCCGGATCTCCATCAGACCCATGCCCACACCACATCTTCAACAAAGCCAGCACCACCATCGCACCCCATATCCGGAAAGCCATCAACATCTCATTCGAGACAGCAACCTTCCTGGAGAGCTAGAAGCACGCTGAGATCAACGCCTTACTCAAAAAACCCAAGGCTGACCCAAGGACCTCAAGAACTCCCTGCTCTCGTTCCCAGCGAAGGTCATTGAAAATACCGTCAACAAACAACTGACCCACTAGCTTGAGGAGAACAGCAACCTGGACCCTTCCCAGTCCGGATTCCGCAGCAACCACAGCACCGAAACTGCCCCTCATCGCCACCACCGATGACATCAGGGCCATGCTGGACAACGGAGAAACCACGGCCCTCAACCTTCTGGACCTGTCAGCCGCCTTCGACTCGGTCTGCCACCGCACCCTACGCACATGCCTCTACGATGCTGGGATCTAAGTGAAGGGCGTGGACTAGACCACGCCCTTCCTCTCCGGCAGAACCCAGAGCGTCCGCCTCCCCCTTTTTGCTCCGAAGCCACCGAGATATTCTGCGGCGTACCCCAGGGCTCATCCCTCAGCCCAACACTGTTTAACATCTACATGGCACCGCTCGCCCACGTCACCCGACTGCATGACCTCAACATAATCTCCTATGCCTATACCCAGCTGATCCTCTCCCTCACAAAGGACCCCCAGCACCACCAAAACCAACCTCCATGAAGGAATGAAAGCCGTCACAAAGTGGATGAAGAACAGCCGACTGAAGCTAAACTTGGACAAGACGGAAGTCCTCATCCTCGGATCCACCCCCTCGGCCTGGGACGACTCCTGGTGGCCGACCACACTGGGAACAGCTCTAACACCCACCGACCATGCACGCAACCTAGGGTTCATCCTCGACTCCACCCTCTCCATGACAAAGCAGGCCAAGGCTGTGTCATCCTCCTGCTTCAACACCATCCGAATGCTCCACAAGATCTACAGGTGGATCCCCACCGAAACGAGAAGAACAGTCACCCAGGCCCTCGTCAACAGCAGGTTGGACTACGGAAACGCCCTCTACGCAGAAGCCTCGGCCAAACTCCTGTAACGACTTCAATGCATTCAGAACACCTCTGCACGCCTGATCCTCGACATCCCTCACTGCAGCCACATCACACCCCACCTCAGAGACCTGCACTGGCTCCCCATCAACAAGAGGATCACCTTCAAGCTCCTCACCCATGCACACAAGGCACTCCACAACACCGGACCAGCATACCTCAACAGACTCCTCAGCTTCTACAACCCCAACCGCCAGCTTCTCTCCGTCGCCCTCTCCACAATCCCCCGCATCCAAAGAGCGACCTCTGGCGGCAGATCGTTCTCCCACCTCAACGCCAAAACCTGGAACACCCTCCTCATCCCCCTCCGGCAGACCCAAGACCTGCTGACCATCAGAAGACGCCTCAAGACCTGGCTTTTCGAGCAGTAGCAGAATTCCCCCCTCCCCCCCCTTAGCGCCTGTGAGATCCTCACGGATAAGTAGTGCGCTTTACAAATGTTCTGATTGATTGATTGACTATGCTAGTGATACATAAACAAATCAAAATAACACCCCATTCTTCAGACCTCCAGATCTTTCAGATAATGATGAACTTCCTCCAACTAACACGATGGTGTAGACCTCACACAGATAACGCACACAAGGTAAGCCACCTGACATTAGGAAAAGGTCACTTTTAAGCCTATTTACACCCTCTGCTTGAGCTTCATGGACTTGCATTTTTGCCACAAAACCACCTTCATAGTGGCTGGCATGCCAATTTCGCCACCATCATGGGTAGGAACCCAGGAATTGTTGACAGATGGCTACAGAGGTGCTGTCAGATTGGTCCTACCACTTCCGATGATCTGCGAGAAAGTACAGACAAGGAGAGACATTCATCGCTGGTTACACAGCTGGTGAATATCCAGGTTAGACGTATTTTATACCACGTCAATTAGAGAACCTCTTTTTTTTTACAGTCATTTGGGACATTTCCAGTTTGCTGCAGCAAATTAAGTATTGAGGTCAAACAGCAATTAAGAGGAGGGCGCTGCAAAAGAAGACACTGAAGCAATTTTAAAATAGCGCACGCTGTAGAGTGGCAAAACACAAAACATAAACCCGATTGTCCTCAACGTATTTATGTAACACAGACGTCAAATGGCTTTGTGGTCAATATCTTTATTCTACATTCCAGTTTCTACATTTCGTCTGCTTATTACACGGATTACTATTACAATATATACTTATTGTGTGAACGTCGGAAGTTCTGCTATGCCCCATTGCACCAAAACTGGCTTTACTAAAGGCTGGGCTGCTGCAATATGGGGAAATCAATTTTTTACTGCACAAAATGCTATAAATTCTGAAGTATAACAGGGATTTAGAATCGTGAGTGAATGGTATTAGAAATTAAATTTTTCCTATTAGCTTTTAGAATAGAGGTGCCAATGCAAACTGTTGGACCTAACATCCTAACAACAGTTTGCCCTTCATCCTACGTTTTTGCTGACTTAATTTCTGCTGGCATTAGGACTCCACACACGTTACCACAACTAACCAGAGTGAAAGTGCTGGTGCTCTCTCCTTTAAACAGGGTAAGATGAGCTTACACCCAATTGGCACCTTTAATGTACTTGTAAGTCTCTAGTACAGTGGTACTAAATGTACCCAGGGCCTGTAAATGATATACTACTAAAGGGCCTGCAGCACTTGTGCCACCTACTCACCTAAATAGCTATGTAAACCTGTCTCAGGCCTGCCATTGAACCATGTTTGTGCACTTCCATTTCGACCTGTAAAGTAAACCCTTTCCAGGCCCAACCATTCTTTTTTAATACATGTAAACCACCCCTAAGGCAGGAACTAAACAACCCATAGAGCAGTGTGCAGTGTATTTAAAACGTTGGAACTTACTTTTACATGTTGTGGAAGTGAATACATTTGTTTTTCACTACTACAAGGCATGCCACTCCAATAGGATAATAATTGGTTACAATATTACATTTAATAGGTGATAACTTTCAATTGGGAGCAGGTAGGGATATAGAGTCTGGTTTCTTAAGAATGTTTAATTAAAAACCCTTTCTAATGGTGAAGTTGGATTTCACATCAACTCTGAAATTTCGCTTTTAGAAAGGTGACATTTTCTTGTCCCAACCATTTGGTGCCTGAGGCCTATATACGGGTCACATGTTAGCGGTCTGCTGTGAGGCTTTCCCGGAAGTGGTGCCACCCTAGCTTTGGACCCTTGGAAGTGGGCCTGAAGGTGCTCTGCCACCAAAGCTGTGGTCCAAGAAGTACAGATGCAGCGTAGCGCATCACATCTCTTCATCGAAACCGCCACTGTGCGACGCATCCTTGACACAGGACCTACAGCTCTTCGGAACCGCTGCTGCTTAACGTCCCTTGATGCAGGACCTCGCATCGTAGACACACAATTTCTCAGAATCACCACTGAGTGTCGCAGCGTCGATCCAGGACCTTGCAAAGCAGCCCCGCAGCTCCCAAGAATTGCAGTTGTATGATGCATTCTCGATACCAGACCACGCATCACAGCCTGCAGGACAACAGAACCGCAGCTCCTCCAAGCTGGATCTTGCAACGCTCTGTAACCAAGATGAAAGGTACTTTGTTTAGCAGGACCAACTTGGTCCCTGTACCCAGGCCGTGCTCCATCGCGGGCAACCTGATTTTGCAACTTTGTGCCGGTCAGGCACAACCAGATAACCACAGTTGCCGCTATCTGCTTCTAAGCAGACAACGCACTATTATTATCTCACTCTTTAAAAATGCAGATCTCCTGTTCTGCAATTTGATTTTTGTTGTTTTGGTGTTATATAATGTATTGAAATTTACTCTTATTTTTCTAAATTGGTATGGTATTATATTTGTGTTTTCACTTTATTACTGTTTGAAGTGCTACATAAATACTTTACATGTTGCTTCGAAGTTAAGCTTGACTGCTTTTATGCCTCGCTCTTAAGAGCAGGGTACTTTAGGGTTTGTCTGTGTTTCACTTTGAGAGGAACTGTGGTTGATGCTTGAGTAGGGTTTTGTTATACCTGCCATGCTTGTGATGCAGTACCATAAAACTATCAAAGCTACCTTCCAAACTGTCACCCATCGTCACCCATGCAGACTGTGAGGCACTCCGCTTCAATCTGAAACCGAGCAATAAACATTTGTTTCAGCAGGGATTTTTTTCAAAAAATTAAAACACTACACAGTATACTGTATCACTTTCCTAAATTTTCCATTCCTCAGAGATTTTAATTTCCACTTAGAACTCACAAGTAACCTGGACACTCATTTCCTGATTGACAATTTTTTTTTTTTTAAACTTTTTTATTGCAGATGCATGTATGTATTACAATCGTTAGATTCTTTCAGGGTGATATTTCGTCTTCGTACATATGTGCCTTTCTAACTCAAGTCCAATGACATGTAAGTTATGAATAGTAAGCGACAAATGCAAGCGCGTGCCCAATCCTTCTATGATACATTTTAACTTCTGTCTTTGCGCATAGCGGTAAGAATCTTCAGCTTTCAGTGCATGTGTTATAATCATCAGCAATATAAAGAGGAACCTTTAAAACAGTAGAAAAAGTCATCCTAAGTGAGTACAATTGTAACATCGACAGTGTTGCACAGCCATTCCCATTCCCAACCCTCCACGCCTCTGCCAAGTAGGGGCTATATTGGAACCACATTGCGTTATCCAGGTCTATTGTATGAATCGCCTCCCCGCCCTCTATTCGTTTTCACCCTCAGAATCCAGGTCCTCTTCCTCCGGTAGCGGTTCACAGATGTCCCCTCTATAAGTGTTCCACGCTGTCCATATTTTATTCCATTTGCGGGGGCAAGCCCTCGTTACGTAGACTGCTCTCTCTGTAATCATCAGCTTGTCCATGTTGTTACCCCACCTACAAACAGTAGGCAAATCTGGTGCTCCCCATTTTTGCGCAATGTCTCGCTTAGCCACCATCATGGCCAGGGTAGCCCAGATCAAACCATACCTATTCAGGTCGTTAGGGTCCCAAATATTTAACAAGCATTTCCGGGGTTCTGGTAGAATTGAAATCTTAAGTGTTTGCGAAATGGTGCGCATTACCTGTCTCCAGAATTCTTGTATCTGCGCGCAGTCCCAAAGTGTGTGATAGAGTGTCCCCTCTTCCCCGCACCCCCGGAGACAGAAGGGATGTGGCGCCCGTTGTATTCTGTGGAGTAGGGTCCTAGTGTAATAAACACGGATTAAGATTTTCAGTTGCACCAATCTAAATTTTGCTGAGATGCCGACCTCTTTTGGTGAGGCCAGTGCTTCATTCCATTCCGATTCAGTAACTTCCCCCAGTTCCCCTACCCACCCCTCTTTCAGTTTTTCTGTTGGGTCTCCCAGGTTATTGATCAATTTTTTATACGTGAGGGAAGTAGCGCTCTGTGGCATGAAATCTGTTAATAGTCTGTCCTCTAGTGGTGAGGATTCTGGTATGTCTGTTCCTGCCGGTATCGCCTGAAGTAGTGCGTGTCTTATCTGCACATATCTAAATGTCTCGGTCGGGCTCAGACTATATTGTTGTTGTAGGTGTGCAAACTCAATCACCGCGCCCTTGTCCCATAAGTCTCCAATCGTGGAGATTCCTATACTATCCCACTGTGCGAAACCCTTGCAGGATCGTAGGGACCCCAGTGCTTTTACGTCCCATAGCGGTGTCTGTTTGGTGAGTTTTCCTTGCCATCCTAGCCGTTTTTGTGCAATGTGCCACAGGGTCACAGTGTGATGTGTCGGGCCTAGCAGTCTTCGTACCTGCGGCTTGTTATAAAGTACTGCGCGCATGCAGTCCGTCCCCAGTTGTGACCAGTCAGCTTTGTATGCTGGGTCAGTCCTCGGAGCATGTATCCATTGGTTTATCGTTTTGAGATGTGTTGCCCAGTAATATAGCTGTATGTTAGGCAGAGCTATACCTCCTTCATACCAGCTTCTCGTCAATTTGTCGTAAGCTATACGCGCCGGGCCATTACTCCATAGTAGGTTTGAGACTAGTGCTGCGATTTGTTTGAAGTATTTCGGTTCCACCAGATATGGGGTGTTCTCTAACACATAGAGGAACCTGGGGAGTGCCATCATTTTATAGAGTGCTGCGCGCCCTAAGAGAGTCAGCGGTAAGGCGGCCCAATGCTTGACATCCGCTCGCAGGCGGTCCATGGGTGGCTTCAAGTTCTTTTCGAAGAAGTCAGCAGCGCTGTTCGCAATAATGATGCCCAGGTATTTAAAGGAGTTTCGAGTTACTTTCAGAGGGCAGTTTTCTTCCAGCACCGGGTCCGGACCGTGAAGTGTGTATACCACTGATTTGGACCAGTTCAGGGTGTATCCTGACGCTTTACCTTGTGTGTTGCATAGATCCAGTAGCGCTGGGATTCCGCTTTCAGGCTCTACCATGTATATCAGCATGTCATCTGCATAAAGGGACAGTCTATCTTCCCATCCATCTTCCCACGTGATCCCCTTTATCAATGGTGTAGTTCTGATTAGGTTTGCCAGTGGTTCTAATACCAGAGCGAAGAGCAAGGGCGAAAGCGGGCATCCCTGTCTAGTTCCTCTACCCAGTGGGAACGTCTGCGAGATGTGGCCGTTCGCTACTACTTGTGCCACCGGCTGAGTGTAAAGTAGCCTCACCCAGGCTATAAAGTTCGGGCGAAAATCCATACGTCTTAACACTGCAAACAGATATTCCCATTCCATCAGATCAAAAGCCATTTTGGCATCAAGGGAGAGGACAGCTGCTTTTTCTTGGAGAAGGTGCGCTCGCGCCAGCACCCCATGGAGTCGCCTGAGATTCAGAGCCGTACTTCTGTGAGGCATAAAGCCGGACTGGTCAGGGTGTATCAGCGACTGCAAGTGTCGAATTAAACGGGTGGCCAGCTGTTTCGCTAGTACCTTAGCCTCCACATTAATCAGGGAAATGGGGCGGTAAGAGGAGCATTGGGATGGGGGCTTGCCCGGCTTCAGAATAGCCACAATCGTGGCCGTGCGCTGGTTCAAAGGCAGTATGGCCTTGTCTCGGCATTCCATATACATTTTCCGCATCGGTTTACTCAGTGTTTCCGCCCGTGATTTATACCATTCTAACGGTATGCCATTAGGGCCTAGTGCTTTACCTGAGTGCAGTGCCTGAATCGCAAGTTGAATTTCATCTTCTGTCGGTCTAGTTCTAAGTCTTGTATTGCCTCTGGAGTGAGTTTGGGGATGTCAATGCTGTCGAGTGCGAGTGTTGCCTCTTGAGCAGTAACCTCTCGCTCAGGGGTGTATATGGTTTGAAAGTGGCACGCCAAGGCGTTCACGATGTCTTCTGGGTGCGTGTGTAGTTGACCATCGTGTGAGTATAGTCGTGGTATGCCTTTAGTACCTCCCCCCTTCTTATCTAACCAAGCTAGCATTTTCCCAGCTTTGTCTCCAACATCGTAAACCCTGTTAGCTGTGTTTGTGATATGGCCCTGGACTGTCACCGTGAGATGGGCTCGATGTTGTTGCTGCCTTAACTGTAGTGTGTGCGCCGTATCTGGTGAGGGGTCTCTGATTGACAATTTTAACAATTTTAGCTGCTCACAAATTATAAATGTACCCACGCATATAGCTGGTCACACCCTTGACGGAGTATTTACTATTAACCATAACCTCAGTCTGGGTAAAAGTCTTCCCGATACGAAGGTCTGATCAGAAGGCCATCTTTCTCTCACTTAATGTCCCCCCAATAATGACCCTGACACAAGCACATCTAGAACCTTAAAATTCAGACCATTGAACAATCTTCATGCAGAGTATTCTTTCCAACACAAAGCCAGTCTTAGGTAACAATGTAGAAACTGCTGCTGAAAATTACACTCAATGGTTAAAATCCTCAGCCTTTAGATTGGTGCCATAAAAGTTGATCAAGGATCACAGAATAAACCCACCGGCCCCCTGGTATTCACACGAGTTAAAAACCGCTAAACAGAAATGCAGACTCCAAGAGCGCAGTTGGAGGAAAGACTACTGCCCGGAAGAAAAGATGAAGTATAAAAAACTGATGGAATATAAAGCTTTAATTATTGCAGTTGTATCTAAATACTTTACAGAAAATATAGCTAAAGGTACCACTAGAGAACTATTCAAAACAGTGAAGACCTTGTTCAACTTTAGTAATGGCAGCATGTTTAACCCTGACCAATCTTTCTTTAATCAACTGGCAGATTTCTTCCAAACCAAAGTCAACACCATCTTCCAAGATTTTAAGCAAAATCAAATTACCCCCTGTGCAGCAGATGCTCAGGCCACTACAGATGGCCCAGACTCCCATACATCCTTTAAAGCCCTGATGATATAAATTATACAATAATCATTGCCACCAAATCCGGGCCCCCCTCAGACCCTTCCCCTTTTGGGTCCTACATATAATCTGAAGTTTAGTAGCAGGGCTGTATTGTATATTTATTTATATAGCGCGATTGCTGCCCAATGGGCGTCCAAGCGCTGAGTATATAGACAGAGCGGGGCAGTGCAGAAGAGGTTAGAATTTGGTGGACCTTGCAAACAAAAGGGTCTTCAATTGTTTGCGGAAGGAGAGCAGGTTCGAATTGGACCGGAGTTGTAAAGGAAGTGAGTTCCACAACTTCGAGGCGTTCAGGGAGAACATCCTGCCTCCGGTCCTAGCTCTCCTAACTTTAGGTACCACCGCCAAGAAAGCCTCCATAGAACGAAGATTTCTACTTGGGTGGTAGCGGGTGACTAAGTTGTCATTGATTGCTGGGCCTGTCTTCCAGAAAGCCCGGTGGGCAATGCATAGTGCCTTAAATGCCACTCTCTGCCTAACTGGCAGCCAATGCAAACTTTTTAATCCGGATCTGGCTGACTGAGTGCGTGGGATCTGTAGCAAAGTACGGGCTGCACAGTTCTGTACCACCTGCAACTTTCGTAAGGTCATCTCAGGGGCTCCCACGTATAGGGCGTTATTAGAATCTAGCCGGGACTGAATCAGGCCTTGTACTGCCACTTTTTTGGCTTCCATTGGCAGAAGGGGTAGAACTTTCCTCAGTGTTCTAAGTAGGCCGAAACATGTGGCAGATAGCTTAGTGGCCTGAGTGGTGAAAGAGAGACTTTTGTCCAGCCATACTCCCAGGCTTTTTACACTATCCTTAGGGGTAGGGGGGGTGCCCAGACAGGGAGGCCATAGGGAGATGAGTGGCACTGGTGATACTGGGCCCAGGAGCATGAGCTCAGTTTTATCTCCATTGAGTTTTAAAGAGGAGATTGTCATCCACTCCTTGACATCCTCTAAACATTTCAACAGGCCTTCCGAGGATTGCCTGTTGCCCTCTTGAGCCAGGGAAACCACTAGCTGGGTATCGTCGGCATACGATATGATCTTAATACCGTGCGGTTCGACGACCCCAGCCAGTGGTCTCATATATATAAGGGAGAGGTGTGGCGCAGCGGCCAGGGCGACTGACGCTGGAATCTGGGGACCACGGTTCGATCCCCGGCTCCGGCGGCAGGTTAGCCCAGCACCATGTGACTCTGGGCAATAGCTCGCTTAATCTTCCCGACGGCCCCCCAGCGCCTAGAGACCCTTACGGGTGATTGTGCGCTTTACAAATGTGGACTTTACTTTACTTTACTTTATATATATGTTAAACAACGCAGGGCTTAAAGAAGAGCCCTGCGGAACCCCACAGCTCAGTGATTTGCTGGCTGACACTATTTCCCCGTCAAAGATCTGAAAAGATCTGTTGGTCAGGAAGGAGTCAAGCCACCTCAGTGCATCACCTTTTACTCCGATGTTACGTAGACGGTTTAGCAAGGTGGCATAGCTGACCGTATCAAAGGCTGCACTTAGGTCAAGGAGGATCACTGCCACTGATCCTCCTTGGTCTAGTATCCTGCGTGATTCTTCGGTAACCGCTAACAAGGCGGTTTCAGTTCCATGCTTCGGTCTGAAGCCTGTCTGGGTCGTGTCCAATAGCAAGTTGTTCTCAAGAAATTGGACTAACTGGGTGTTTATATACTTCTCCAGGACCTTACTTACCCAGGGGAGTAGTGAGATAGGGCGGTAACTGGAGTGATTTTCTGGATCAAGATTGTTTTTTTTTAACAGCGCCCGTACCATGGCTCTCTTCCATACAGTGGGCACTGTACAGGAGGAAATGGAAGAATTTAATAGGTCCAGAATTATGGGCAGGGTGGCTTGGCTTGCCTGTAGCAAGATCTCCGGTGGAGCTGGGTCACGAGGAGAGCCAGATTTGACTTGGCGTGCCAATTGATTAAGGGTGTCAAGGTCTAATGGGGGGAAATGTTCAAGATTTGACTGGACTGGGGGGGTGGGGTGTCTTGAAGATGTTTGGTCGGCTGCTCCTGGATTTGTGGCTGCTATCGGGAAGAAAGAGCAGATCTGGGTAACTTTATTATGGAAGAATTCCGCTAACTCATTGCATTGTTCTTGCGTTTTTGCCAAGGGAGGAGCTGTGTTCACTTTAGTGCATTTTTTTACCAGGTGAAAGATTTCCTTGGGTTTGGATTTGGCTTCCATAATTTTGTCCGCAAAGTAGGTGGCCTGGGCCGTCCGGACCCCATCTCTGTAGGCCTTGATTGCCTCTCTATATTGGGACTTTTTTTCAGGTAGGAAATCTAGACGCCACGCTCTCTCTCGTTTCCTACAGAGGCGTTTTTTTTCTCTTAAGGTGTCTGAGAACCAGGGTGCTGATTTATGCATCCTCTTTGATATAGATCTCCGAAAAGGGAGAATCGTATCCAGTGAGTTTGTGATCCAACCCTCATAATTCTTGTTTGCCAAGTTGGGGTCTGTGCGGAGAGATGGGCGGGTGGAATCTATGTTGCTTATCCAAGACTCCATGGGTAATTTAGCCCAATTCCTCTTCGTTATGACTTGGGGGGTAGGCAGGGGGGTTTTGCAGGTGAGCCAGGTAAGCGGGACTAAAAAATGATCCGACCATGGAAGGCGAGTGGGTTGGCCCACCACCAGCTCGGTGCAGTTACTAAAAATCGGGTCAAGTAGGTTACCCTTTTCATGAGTAGGGGCTGTAACAAGCTGAGTTAATTGTAAGGCTGCTAGATCATCTGTTAGTTCCATGGCAGTGTGATCTGTAGGAGAATTGAAATGGAAATTAAGATCTCCTGGGACTGCTTATTGATTTACTAAATCACGCACTCTACATGGGCCGGTTATTTGGAAAAAAGCCTCTATTCTACCGCTTTTGAAAAAACCCTCACTGGACCCGAATGATGTGAAAAATTATAGAACTATATCTCACCTTCCTTCACCGTCAAAAATATTAGAAAAAACAATGAATGCAGAAATTGTATCATTCTTAGAAACAAACCAGCTCCTTGATGTCTCACAATATGGGTTCAGAGAGAACCGGGGCACAGACTCGGCTATGGTAGCAGCCACCGAAGAAATGAGAATGGTAGAGGATAAGGGTGGAAAGGCAGCATTGATTATATTAGATCTATCTGCCACCTTTGACACGGTCCACCAATCACTCCTCCTTAATCTGCTTCAGGTACTTGGCTTTGACAGGTCAGCACTGGCCATGCTGAGCTCTTTCCTTAGTGACAGACAACAGACCATGGAGCTGGGAGACTTTATCTCAGACCCTTTCTCTCTCCCCTGTGGGATGTCTCAGGGCTCCTCCCTCAGTCCCACACTTTTCAATGTCTATGTCACTCCCTTGATAAAGCTCATTCGCAGCTTCTGCTTTGCCATCATTTGATACGCCGACAACACACAAATCGTGGTGTCCATATCATCCAACGTGGAAAAGGAAGCCTTCATTTTCTGCTGTACGTCTCACGCAGCCAAGTGGATGCAGGAAAATTGCCTGAAGTTAAACTGAAGTTTTACTCTTTGGGAATCACACCTCCTTCTGAAACACATCATGGTGGCCATTTGATCTGGGCCCTCTTCCTGTTCCTGTTCAAAAGGTCTTGCTTTTTCCTACTTAGGACGCTAAAGAAAATCCTTCCGTTTATTCCAGCAGAGCAACAAAAAACAGTGACATTGGCACTTGTCATTTCAAGGATAGACCCCTGCAATGCCTGGAACTTGGCACAAAACAAACTGTTGAATAAACTCCTGATTTTGAAGGTCCCCAAATATGCCCCTATAGCTCAAGCACTGCAGACTCTACACTGGCTCTCAGCGAGGAACAGGATCACATTTAAAGCAGTGCGCCTGGTCCATAAGGCCTTGCGTCGGACTAGGCCAGAATATTTTCAAAATATTTTCTTCTGGCCCTCTCCCAATCGGACTCTTCAATCCAATTAGGCTAGACTGATAATGGTTCCCAGAATAAATAAAGCCACATGGGGTGGGAGAACCTTTGCCTTTTTTGGCACAGATAAACTTTGGAACTCCTTGCCCTTTACTTTGAGATCCCAGTCTAATCTGATGTAGTTGAGGAAACAGTTAAAAACATGGCTTTTCACTGAAAACTAGGTAAGTGCAGCTTGAATCCATTCTTTCCTACTGATTGCAGTCGTCTTAACCGCAATAGCTAAGACACCTTCGGGTAATCGCGCACTTTATGAAACAAACTTACTTACATTATGTGTACACCTCCATTGTTCCCTGCTCTGTTCACCAAAGTGTGATGTCATGGAATGTTGGAGAGTGACTGGAGGTTGCCTGGCAGATAGAGAGAGTGAGCCTAAAAAGGATGAATGTGCTTCTGCTGTAGTCAATGGACACTTCAAGTCCATGTATTACAATGGAAGAACTTGTTTGTAATGTAAGGAATGAATGTGAGGAATCTACGTGTTACTTCCTGCTTAAGGGTCTATTAAAAAAAACAGGGAACTAAAACACTCACCCCCCTACTGCATACTGTTACAGGACCAGGGACCTACAAGTTCTTCCATTGTAATACATGGACTCGAAGTGTCCATTGACTACAGCAGAAGCACATTCATCCTTTTTAGGCCTTGTCTACCAGATAGCTCAGGCTGTCTGATAATGAAAGGCCTATTGTCTTCTTACCAAAACGTAGTTGGCTTAGATCCCGCCCATTGTTTACCCTTGGCTGGAGTTACTGTCACTCTCATTGCTGGCTTCTTATTTGACAGCTTGGGTTCCTCTTCTTGTGTTTGCAGACCCCACTGGTGTGCGCCCCCATTACCATACTTTTGATTGGCTGATCTGTATCTTTCCACTGCTCATTTTTAGGTAACTTAATTTTTTCTTTTGGTTAAGTTCTCCACAAGAGTGCATGTGTATTCCAGCTCTCTCCCTTGTGTGCTTCTCCACTCCTCCAAATAACCACCTCCTGTGCTCTCTGCTTCATATGTTGTTTCCACCTCCCACTTCCTGTTGCTTCCCCACCCTCCAACCATTCTCCTTGCTTCCCTCTCTCATGCCTTCCCAAACCTATGTGCTTGGCCGAATCCTCTTGCTTCCTGCAACTAGTGTGTGTCCCTTTCCCCCTACGCCCCATTTGCCACTCCAGAATCATTTAGCATTGCACTCCTATAAGCGGCTCTTATGTAGTCTGCATCCTAACATGCCCATCAACCTACCTGCCACGGTCATAAGCTCAGTCATCTAGAGGTAGGTGAACCAACAAATAACAGTGAAAGCCGAGCCAGAGCTGAACCAAGGGTCTGGGGCTTGCCTCTTACAGCCGGTGCACGAGTCAACCCTGAAAATGTTTGCTATGTAAATAATACCACAAACATCAAATAAAATGTGAAAAGGGCCTTCATGATGTAAAAAGTGTACTTGTTCTGACATTAAAACGTCAAATTTTACTACTGCACTGCAAAGTACTTATTAAAAGTGATCATTTTTGAAGATGAACTTGGAACCATTCTGCAATGAATTGTCAGAACATGTAAAGAATTACCAATATACTGCCAGAAGCACCATATTGCTGTATATGTCCACAGTGTGCCAAGAACTCCCACCATTGCGCACAGGGTAACATTATGCTAGGATTGCGCACCACTGTGCAGTTGATACCTGCAGTATGCCAAGAATTACCCACATACTGCTAGGACTGTCGTTATGCTATTGGTGGGAACCACTGTTCTGTGGATGCGCTCAATATGCCCATCCGGATGGCCATTTTGTCAGGACCATCATTTGGCCCGACACAACTGCCATTATACCAGTGATGCTCATAACATGCCTTGAACCACCACCATTATGGCAGGGCCATCAGTTTATAAGGAATCTTCATCTTGCGACGGATAACTACACTTTGCCAATAATTACCAAGGACGTGTCAGGTGGTCATTTTACCAGTGGTGCGCATTAGGTTCCCCAAAAGTGCCACAGTTCTGCTACTGTAAATATTTTGCTAGAGGTGGGCAATCACAACTGTCCCAAAAATAATACTATTATGTAAGGACCAGCATTTTAACAGGTGTGGGCAATAGACAGTATGACATAGGAGCCTACGAGTTAAACTGCACCATTGCGCCGACTCAAGATTTTACGAGGGTGAGCAATCAGCCTGGATGCACCACTTCACATGGATGATCAAAGAAAAGAAAGGAACTGATGTCATCACGCTGGAGTTGTGTCTATACAGGGCCAGCACGTGGTTTCCAGAGTGGAAAGACAACAATGCGGAGCCTCAAAGCACTCCCTTCCATCACGTAGAGGAAATGTGGAAAAGTTTAGTAGCCAGGCTGACACCTGGAAATAGTCAAAAGATGAGGAATCAGCAGTTAACTGTCTCCATTAGAAAAGGATTTTTACAATAATTAATTCTGGATCTGATCATAGCTGCCACCGCTGTTTTCGATGTAAAGGAAGCACAAATTTGCCTCTGTTTTTGAAGACAATGGGTGAAGATAATACAATCCGGGCCGTGGTGTTGAATGAGGCAGGTCCACAGCGGGTAGTCCCAGATAACACAAAATCGAGCGTGAAGGTTTCCCCCACCACGCGCCTAAGGTGAAAATTCACCGCCATTAAGCAATTGCAGACCCTTGGCAATACAAGGAGAGTCTACACGGGAATTCCGTGAGTTGTTAGAAATTGTACATATCCCTATTGAGTGGTCACGCCTTAGCGTGCGTGGCTCTCTAGGGTATGGGTTTTTGGTCCTGATGAATGCTGTGCTTAAGTGGCTCTTTATAGCAGAAACATGTCGACCATGATGACCTTTTAGGACAGACTGGTTCAAATTTGCATAACCACTAGGTGTCCACCTGCACTTTGTTTTTATTGGGGACAGGCTATCCCTCTATTAAAATGTTTATAGGGTATAGCTATGTCTTCTTTTAATCTTCACCAACACACACTTGGGCACAAATTCACAAGTCCTCGAAAGTGAACCCAATGATGAAGCCAGTCACCAACTCGTTTGGTGCATGAGGGTTCTTTTCGAATTGTAGTTCATTCACCCGTCACTTTCAGCTAGTTTTTTCAAGGCTCACGACTTTTGTCCTTGAAGTATATTGCACTTGTTTTGTCACTCTTCCGTTGTTTGTTGAAGATAATACAATGGAAGATGTGTCTTTCATTTGTAAGTTTCTCATCGAAATTAACTCCTAGATTTTTTAACAATTATTTTAGGAGGCAGCTGTTTGACTAAAGATGAAGGCCAAAGGGCAGGTGACCACTGGACATGTTTTTTTTCCATTGAGTAATATCTCAGTCTTATTAACGTTGATTTTAAGCCAGTTATGATCCATCTAGATTTTAACACTGTTCAAACAATTGTTTTAATGTGTGACAGGTATAGAGTATCCCAGGCTAAAATGTATCTGGATATCATCAGCGTAGATTACAATTACACACCCAAGGGATTGAATCAGACTCATTAGAGGGAAAAGGTAAATGTTACAAAGGAAAGACTAAAGGGTGGATGAGTGCCTGCAGGAATCTGGTAGCAATGGAGTAGAACTCAGAAACAAAATGACCCAATATTACTATTTGTGATCTCTCCTTCAGGAATGAACAAAACCAGGCAAGATCAATGCCAATGATTCCACGTGGTCCAAGTCTGGATATCAAATTTATATTATCGATAGTATCGAATACTGCCACCAGGTCCAAAAAATTAAGGACTGATAACATGTCACTGACGGAAGCTATTCGCAAATCATCTACCATTGATATTAAGGCAGTTTCAGTGATGCCACCTAGGCATCATCCAGAAGCTTCTCTTTTTCTATTAATGTAGACAGTTCTTTTGTCCCTTCATTTTCTAATATCTTAGCAACAAAAAGAAGTAAGGTATTGGGGCGGTAATGGCCAGATCCTCTGGATCGAGATTAATCTCTTTTTTTTTTTTAAATGTAACTGCTCTAACCATACCATGCTTCCGTTCTGTTCATAAAATTCCAAAGGGTAATGTCAGACTAACTATTTGATCTATATTTTTATTTATAAAAGAGATTGCTTTATGAATCACCCGCAATAGGTTGGGATCCATGCATGGACCTCATTTACTTTTAAGGATATTTTCCAAAAGTTCACATGATGATAATGATACAAATTCAAATTCTATGAGATTTAAGACTTGCAATTCACTCTTGAGTTGTTTAGGTTCTGCAGATGAAGGTCCTGTGGTGTTCTCAGTGGATATTTGTGGCTGAATATAAAAGCAAATGTTATTGATCTTAGCAATAAAAAAACTACATTGTTATGTAAAGCTAGTAAATAACTTGAAAGCTTCTTTTTGTTTATTCACAGATTTGTTGACTCGATCATTGATATGGGTGGAATGAATAACTTTTTTTCTAAGAATCTAGTTCGTTTTTATACAGTTGTTTATCCTTGGCATTATATGAAATTTGGCTTGTTCTACCTCAAGTTTACTGTAATGAAGAGAGGTAGTGACCTAGTCAAAGACGTTTTTGTTTAGGATTTACCTTTTTCTGTATCAGCGGGGCTAATTTGTTTACTGTATTAGTGGAAGCAGTAACAGAGAGGTAGTGACCTAGTCAAAGACGTTTTTGTTTAGGATTTACCTTTTTCTGTATCAGCGGGGCTAATTTGTTTACTGTATTAGTGGAAGCAGTAACGCACTCATAACTAGCGGTGGAAGATCTGAGAAACGGAAGATCGTGGCAGACATATTATTTTATTGTGATCGACTTTATTCCAAGTTCAAAACACTGTAGAACCTCTTTCGGAGATCAAAACTGGGAAGGAAGTATTGATTTGAAATATTATTTGATCATTGTTTGTCCATGTTTAAGGTTTAATCTGTATTTTGGGGGAGGCATATGGCAAATCCAGTGTGTGGCATACTACATGGGCTGGCTTATTACTTAACTGAGTAAACCCTCCATCTATCAGATGTTTATAAAATAATACAGGTAGTTGTATGATTTTTATTGACAGAATGAAAGTTAAAATCTCCAAGAACTAAACAGGGATTTTTTTCACAGGCATTAGATGCTACAATATCTTGAAATTTGAAAATAAAATCAGAAGGTCTGCTAGGAAGGTGACAAACCAATATGATGTATAGACTGGTTTTGTAGAAACTGTAATAGAGAGGGTTAAAAACCTTCAATAAGATAATTAAAAAAATCCTGTGTCTAAAATTTTAAAAGGAATGGGAACAAAGATGAGAAACCACCCCCCATTTTTGGCTTGAGTGATTCATTTTTTAAACTAAGGACAGCTGTGAGATATAATCATGAATTATGGATGGATTATTACCCCTCTCTTTCAGCATGTTTTTGGTATAAATGGTAAATAAAAAATATAATTAGTTAAATCAATTGAACACTTCAAAAGCATGTTAAGCCCATTAATTAGGCTACATTTGATATAATTACCCTTTTGAGTATTTTGCTACATTAATAGGAGTGGATGAACATTTTGTATTGTGAGCCATACGCTGACTAGACTCAGAGGAAGAACACATGACAGAAGTATATAGATTCTCTAAGACTTGGAAAATACTTATGACCTTTGCTGTTTGGAGTGGAGCGTAAGCTCTACAGATTCTAAAATCTCCCATAAAGTACTGCAGGTGGAATGTACTCTGTATCGAATCTGGGGTAATTTCATCATAGCGTCTGGTCTCTTTCCCGGATGGACACATACAGGCTTGTCTCTGTTGTGCAGCAGCACGGTTGTGAAATATTGACCTTTTAAAAGGTCGCCCAACGCATGAGTACTGAAAAACTAGAATGTAAACAACCAAGGCCAAAAGTCCTCTTAAGATGACCGCTATCCAATAGCGGTAGAAGAAAGCCTAACAACAGCAATGAGTAAGCGGTGGGCTTTGACATAGGCAGGACCCAGCAGAGCCTATTAACAACCAAAAGCAATTCCTTCTAACTGGAAAAGTGCAAAGTGAAAGTGCCATCACTAATATTTTAAACCTAGATTGTTTAGAAAGATTATTCAAAAAAACGTAAAACCTAGGATAAACTGGTGATCAAAAAAACATAATTGATTTTTATGTATATTACCTGTACTTGCACACAATAAAGAGCAACTCACCACAAAGTTACAAAGACAGGATGTAAAACAGCAAACTCTCATAGACAGTGTGTTTGAAGGTGCCATATTTAGGTTTAAATAGGTCTTCCAACATGAGTGTTCAATGCCTAGAATGTAAAGAGACCAAGGCGAAAAGCCCTCCCAAGACGGCTACTAACTAATAGAGATAGCACTAAGCCTAACAGAACTAATGGGTGATTTTTTGGGCTTTGACACAGACGCTACCTGTCAGAGCTTCTTAGCAAATGCAGTTAAGTTCTGCTAATTGGAAAAGTACAAAGAGGGGGCAGATTCCGTATCCAGCTGCCTAATTTGCAAGGTCCATTACCCAGTGCCTCATCTGGGTGAAATTGCTCGGTTTCATCCAGGGAAAATTTCTGTTTGTATGCCTCAAATGAACCTTTGCCTTGGAAGAGGTCTGAAATAGACAATCTCCTTGCTTCCACTTCTTAAATGGGCCAGGATGTAGCGCTGGTGGGCAGGTAGTGAATCGTAGTGTGTAGGGAAGGGAAAGTAATCCTTGTTGAGTGTCTTGCAATGGTGTCCCAGACTTGTAACATTGAGTTAGCGCCTGTGGCTAGAAGCTCTAAGTTTTAATGCCACAATACACACAAGCTTTGTATCGTTTTAAATATATTGTTGTACTTCTTCTTTATTAATAAATTATAAGTGTACCATTTTAATCTGTTACAAACTGTGAAAGTATATTTATATGGACAAAAACGTCTAATAAACAATGATTTAATAATAAAAATATAGTCTATTGTTCCTCAAACTATTCTTATTTTTATTTGCTGAGCATCCTTTCAATACATTCCAGTTTTAGGTTTCTACTATTAAATCTATAAATAGTTTGATTTTGATTAAATAATCTTCTGAAACAAACATCTATATTACATTTAATCAAACAAATATTTAAACTACAGTTGACAGTGACAGGGCAGAGATTATGAAAAAAATACAAATTCTTTGTTCTTTACTGGGTCAGAATCGTAAGAGCAGGGATAAAAGTTAGAAAAGCAGTCACAGCTCAGACAAGTTAGCTGCAGTGAATAAGAGAGTAATTCATCAAGACAATGCACCCATTTTGTAGTGGCATACAATAGTAGAAATCTGAGCTCAGTTTTGGAGAGCTTAAAAGAGGGGGATTTTCTGCTTGAGGACAGGAGAGTGACCAGGAACGCATTGCCCTTTGCCTCATCGCAGAACAGTGATAGAAGTTCGGGCTTCATCTTTTTTAACATAGGAATTCGGGTCTCATCACAAGGAAAAGCCCGGCAGCAAGAAACTACATCAAGACTTTGGACGACTCCAGGAGTGTAATCATTTACGCAAAGAAGAAGATTGCACCTTCCTATAGGCTTATCTGTGATTTATATTTGGTGGGAAGTTCGTTTGGACGATCGTTTGGGGGAATGACCATGAGAAGGGAATGCTTTAGCATATTCCTGTGGATCTTGGTCAGGCGTTGCGGGTTGAGGGGTCATGTTGAAATCTAAAAGACCACATGCAGATGTAATGAGGTTCCACCAAAGACATAATCTTCAGGCGTCTGGGTCAGAGTTTATATCTGAAATCTTAGATGGAGATTTGACATAGTCGCTGTCAAAAACCCAGGTAAGTACCTCACTGAAGCAACTAAAAGAGTTCCAGACCTGCATCAGCAAGGAGTAGAAGAACAGGAGATCGTCCCAAATCACCAACTGGAGTCTTATATACTCCGTTTTTGACACATCAGTGGTGGGCGCAGACATGGCTGTGGCTGCATGGAACCACATTGAGTCACTGGAGAGCTAGTAATAGTGAACATTGTTCTAGGTGTAGTCTGGTGCCTGGAAGATAATCATAAATATAGGTACCAAAGGTAACTCACCTTTCTTTTTAAAGTGTTCATGCTTAATCCTGCTGCGTGAGGACTCATTTTCTTCCCGATACATGTCCAAAAGGTCCAATTTAATTATCCCTTACAATTTCCCATTCAGCACAGAAGATATCCTGCAAAGCATTCATCTTTCTCCTGCCTGCTATCCTTTCCGATGCAGATTTTCACGGCCCTCCTAAACTGTGCCAAGTAAAACACACATAACTCACACCTCATCTTGTATTCTCTTCTACCTCTCCTTGTAATACTACAATAAAACCATCCGCAAGTAGGAGTCATGTACAGACCTGTGCACATGGGACTCCACATCCTTGGGTAACCAACCGGCAACTGGTTGTCTTTAGAGGAGAATCCTTGCTCTATCCATCCCTCAGTATCCTCATATAGCCTCAAGTAACCTCTCTCTACCCTTCTTACCTCCCTTTGTTACCCAGTGTACTCTCATTGTGCTCCAATCTGGTACATCCATTCAGTACAGTTCTATCCTGAATTACCGCCCTAGTTTGTCCGAGTCTATGAATAATTGTATGGGGTCGTAACTGCATTTAAACAAGGCTTCAAAACCTGACGAGATGATGAAGGTGTTTTGGGAGAGGCCTAACATGTTCCACTTGCTTGGGAGTGCTTGGTTAGAAAAGTGCTGAATTGCAACGCGGCCCATGGAGGAATTTATTTGGTTTGCCTGAGGGACAACGGGGTGCTCTTATTTGTGCCTACGCCTGTTTTGCTGGGAGTGAGAGAGAGAGAGAACACTTGATAGAGCGAGAAAGAGTGAGAAAATCTACAAATTTCACACCCCAAGCAAGTTTGCTGCTAATGTGCCTACTGAAATGTCCAAAATAATTACAAAAAGGGGGTGGTGATGGACAGAGTATCTGAGTTAATCAGAACACTCCTACCCAGTCAACAGATCAGGGCTTGATCCATCACCGTTTTTTAGCTCATTGCACCATCCCAGTTCAGAACCTGGCTATATGCAAATTAGTCTGTCCCTGGCCCAGTGCATCATGGGAACAGGGCAGACCAAACTACCAAGCCAATTCTTCACTGGAAAGGAAACAAGCTTCCGGGGACCGGTTTCTGGCATTACAGCCGTCTTCGGCCCGGCTTGCTTGAATCCTGATGGTGCAATGAGCAAGGGACTCATGTCTGAGCATACCCTTCCACACTCATGGTGGCCAAAATAATTACAAAAAGGGGGTGGTGATGGACAGAGTATCTGAGTTAATCAGAACACTCCTACCCAGTCAACAGATCAGGGCTTGATCCATCACAGTTTTTTAGCTCATTGCACCATCCCAGTTCAGAACCTGGCTATATGCAAATTAGTCTGTCCCTGGCCCAGTGCATCATGGGAACAGGGCAGACCAAACTACCAAGCCAATTCTTCACTGGAAAGGAAACAAGCTTCCGGGGACCGGTTTCTGGCATTACAGCCGTCTTCGGCCCGGCTTGCTTGAATCCGGTCCCCGGAAGCTTGTTTCCTTCCCAGTGTAAGAATTGGCTTTTGTAGTTTTGCATACAGCCAGGTTCTGAAACTGGGATGGTGCAATGAGCTAAAAAACGGTGTTGGATCTAGCCCTGATCTCTTGACTGGGTGAGAGTATTCTGCTTAATTCAGAGACTCTGTCCATCACCACCCCTAGTGGTAAATACTGAAATGTCCAGGCTGCTACGCAAGTCATACATTCTAATCCTTCTAGGATACTTTGAGTTAATGAGAATTCTATCCTGTTGTAATGTGTATGTACCACGATGTCGTCCCAGTAAGGAAAATCAGAGTATTACCTTGCTGAGGAGCTCTTGGAGTAATAGTCAAATCACATGTTTAAAGTCCGGTTGAGTCTATTCAGCCTCCCAGCCATTTTAGTTTGACAGTGTGAGTACAGCAGCCTCTTGAATTGAGAGTTGTGACCCGTGCTGACCAACTGCAGAAATGTAATTTACTACTTGGTATTGTGGAATTCTAAGCAAATGAGAAAGTAAAATACAGTCAAGTCAGTCAAACGCTGATGCAAAATTCAGGGCTCTTTTCTTGAAGAGAGCGAGGATGGGTAGGAACAGGCACATTCTGCTTTGTTGAATTTTTAGACAGCAATATTAATATGGAAATAATAGAAAGGATACCCTAAATTAAATTCAGTTATCTTTACTTCTCCTCCACAGCCCACTTCTGAAGAAAGGGCACAAGACTTGTGGAAACTTAGTACGGTTTGGTAAACATTATCTGCGCCATCTTGCCTCTTCCCCTGAGGCCACACTTTTTGTCGTGCGCACCCTCGATCAGAACAACCCTTTTTTTCATGCCACTGACCCCCGGCATAGCCCTCCTCCCTCACAGAGCCCGCACCCTGACCAACCCCCGCTCACACATGCCTTGGGTCATAAACCCCTCTTCAGCGCAGCCCTGCCTCAGAACCCCATCCTGTTCCCAGCACGACACCTCCCTTCATTCCTTTCATGGTCCCAGGCCCTTTTGATGCAAACCCCCTTTTCCTGTGTGCCCGTTTGTCCTCCCCGTTCCCAGGCCGACACCTAGCCCTGCCGATACTGTTTATTGCCCCTCCCCGTACAGTAGAAAGCTTCCCTCCTCAAAGGACCCCCGACTCGATCAAAGCCCCCACCCTAAGAGATCCGATCAAACCCCCACGTTCCATGAATCGGCGGAATGTCCAGCTGCGCGATAATCATCACCTGTTGTGACCGGGGTGGGACTTCTGCTGTATATGTGTGTGGGAACGGGCTTGGAGCGGGGTTCCGAGAATGTCTTTCCGTACATCAAAGCATTGCCATGAATATGTAATATGTAATAAAGTAATAAACTTGTGTATAAGAGGCCAGGCCTCAGAGATGCGGGCAGAGCACCTCATGACGATACCTGCTGTCTGAATTGTTGTGTTCTCCTCCGGAGAGAATAAACCTTGTTTCTTGCCTTCCCGTCTCCAGCGCCTGCCTCTTCATTGATTAATAATTTGTGGGTCAAAGAGGCGATACCGCCGGGCAAATATCGATTGTCCCTTGACCTTAGATTCAACAATTGGCGTCCCAAGCGTGGGGCCCATCAGCGACTCGTGGATCCAGTGGGAGAGGTCCTGACGACAGAGTGAACGACTGCAACGATCGGGAGAGCTCTTGCCCAATAGACCCTCGTCTGGCAGCCGATCATCCGAACTTCACTGGTTCCGAACAGACCTCTCTCGAGTGATCTACGGTCCTGACTGGGAACCATCAGGAGTGCTGCGAGGAATACAAAGACAAGAGGACGATCGGGCGCTGGATTCGGAAGACAAGAAACTGTCCATACGGTCCGGGTAAGGTCGTGTAGACACGACGAATCACGAAATTGTTGATTGTTCAGAAAATACTAGTATTACTCTTTGTTGATTCATTTGGAGATTCACTGTCTGCACACGGAGAAACAGTAGGCTCTTTCCCTTTTGCAAACAGTGAAGGATAGGAAACGCAGCCGTCGTGCCTATTTTTCTCCCCCACTGGTTTTATTATTTATTTGACGGCTTATTCTCGGGAGACTCCCTCTCCCACACTGATTAACTGTTTTTGGCCCCGAACTACTGTTCGCGGATTGTTTTCTGGAGATTCTCTGTCTGCAAACAGGAAATAACAGATTCCTCTTTACGGATAGTGAAAGGGTAGAGGACGCAGACTTTTACGTGCCTACTTATTCTCCCCACTGGTTTTATTTTATTTTTATTGGTTGTTTTTGTTATTGGTTCATGAGGTATTCACTGCCTGCAAACAACGTAGAATAGAAATATTCTGTCTAGTCTTTGCGCGCAGTGATAAGATAGGCAGTGCTGACTTTTTGTCCCTCGTCGTGAGCTGTCATGTCTGTCTTCTCCCCACTGGTCGATAGCTGGTTCAGCCCGGACCGTTTATTAGAGGTGGATCATCTAGCTCCGCTGGAAGGCACCCCTAATAAAGACATGTTCGTAAACTATGGATTAGTTACCATAGCCTATAGTAAACTGTGGCACAGGTATACCAAAGAAAGCCAAGAGAAACAGTGGCCACTGATAGGATCCTTCGACCTTGATAAAATAGAAACATTAGAAATAGCCCTGCGTGATAATAAGACAACGCCCGTTATGCTTGACTGCCTCGGTATGTGGCGCAAAGAAGCAATGCAACAAAAGAATAGAGACGAGGACAGAGCAGGTAAAGGAACATATCGACAGGACGACCTCAGAACACAACGTCCTGAAAGTAATCCCCCGACACTACGCACAGGACGGCCAGACTTAGGGCAAAACCAATGTGCTTTTTGTAGATATGCCGGCCACTGGAAAGCCCAATGCCCGACTCTACTGAGCGTGAATAGGAGCAGAGGACCGACAGGAATAACAGGCCGGCAGAAAGGGAAAAGGCGCGAGACAAAGATGAATCAGACTGACTTGAACAGGCCAGATAGAACCACCACGTTTGATTATGCCCGATGGCACAGATTTCGCCAAGCCAACTTCAGCGACATGTTCGAGTCCTCATAGATCCAACAACGATAAGACGGGAAAACCCAGTGTAGCTCTAAATTGACAGACGACAAACCCCGATGAAAACAGAAAGAATAATGTACACACACATGATCAAGCATCCTTACGTTTAGCCAAGTAGGGAAAAGTTTAGGGTATTTCGAGGTAAGGGTTACACAAGTATCCTTCGCCGATAGGACTAGGGATATTGCCTATGTCTGAAGACCTACTACCTCCTTTTCTTCCGCGTCCTTATAGGCATATAACTGAAGCCTGCTCCATTGCTCCAACAAAAAGTATGCGCAGCATATAAAAGTGAGATAATTATGGCCAATAACTGTATTATGTTTGTCTTGGGTCTTTTTATATAATATTTGTACTGTCTCCCCGTCTGAGTTTGTGTGTACGTAATGCATGAATCTGCGTCATCCCTCTGCCTGTGTTACCTTGGTACTTAAACTTTTGTTAACAGAAGCTTTAGTATGGAACAACCTGGAAAGAAAGGAGTGAGAAAACGAAATCCATAGGCCACTTATGAACTTGAACTTTTATTTAACATAACGAACAAGAAACAAATAACACTTAATAATGCCCTAACAACAGAAAACGTTTGAAACAAGAACGGTAAAACTAGGAAATGAAAGTCAACAGAACATTCGCCCCCCCATTCTGGAACCTTCCAAAGTAGGGCAGGGTTACGGTTACGCCCAGCCGGCGGCAACCCATATAAGGCGGGCCCTGCTGCCAACAACCGGTCAGGAAATCATAACATAGAGTGGAGCCGGAGGAGAGGCAGGGGCCAGCGGAGTCCGGCCGCAGCGGCCCTGGATAGCTGCAGGTAGTCCCGCCACATGTCTTCCCGGTCCGGCCACGGTGGTGCATGGGAGTTTTTAGGTAGTCCCGCCACATGTCTTCCCGGTCCGGCCACCAATGGCCAGGGACCGGGGCCAACTGGATCCGGCTGCAGCCGATGAGCCAAAGAACCCGTTCATGGGGCCAGAGCAAGGGGCGTCCGGCCGACATCCGCCGGAAGCCCGGTCCAGAGAAGGACAGGACACTTCTTTCTTTTCCCCTCCGTAATGGCCGCAGCAGCACGCCCGGCGCCACTTCTGTCATGAACAATGGCCGCGACAACTCTGGGCGGCGGGACGTCTTGTACATACCTCCAGTCCTGGTCGGGCTGGGAGGGAGAGGCGACGCGGACGAGCCTCTCCCACCTCCACGGATAGGAGGTTTCCCAGCCCCCGGCCCAGCGCCGAACTCCTCCAGCCAGGCGGTGGTGCCAATACCTGCGTAGCACCGAACATACCATGGTGGCGCCCCGATACTTGCGCAGCACCGAACATGCAACGGTGCCGATACTTGCGCAGCACCGAACATGCAACGGTGCCGATACTTGCACAGCACCGAACATGCACCGCAGGTGGCCATACTTCCGCAACACTGGACATGGGTTCATTCCAAAAGGTCTCCTCCACTCTTGCAGACACGACGAAGGGCGGCCGCTGCAGGCCTCAAAATGGCGTCTGGGCCCCCTGGAAGGCGGGTCTCGGCCGCTAGAGTAACTGTGAACAGCAACGTAACTCGGGCGCTTGCCCACCGGAGCACGAGCCCCCACCTCCGACAGCACCCCCACAGCCTTGAAGATTCTACAAACGTCCCAGGAGCCCTCGGCCCCTGCAGGCTTCCGGTAAGGAACAACTGCCTCGATCGCTAACAAAACAAGCATGACATTGCCACTCTTTCTGTTAGCATGAATTCTCGAACTGCCGAAAAGGACTCTGGTCCAACTGCCGGTTGTAGGAAACATTTTTTTTCTGATGCTACTTCCGGACTAACCCGGCCCCGCCCAAAATGGCGCCGGTGACAATAGGAACTTACGAACGCCACGTGGTGTCTTCTTTTTGCTAATAAAGAAAAACTTGATTTTCTGAGACATGTACCTGACCCTTTGTACGCTTAACGAGAAAGAAAGAGAATTCACTCGACGAACATATAAAGGGACTCCGTTAAAAAAAATGGTGATTACAAATGTACGATGTATTATATTTTTTTATAGCTGATGTATAACCTCGCTCATGACGCACATACACAGTATGCATATAGGAAATCTGATTGCGACTAGTCTGACGGTGCTTCTAAACTATGAAATAAATGCCCCCCGATCCCCCGACCAATTTATAGACGTTTTTAGTTTCCTACGAATGAATGAATAAACCTTTCTAATGTTTTCTAATGCTGCAAATTAACCCCCTACTGTACGCACTTTAGCCATTACCGTGTCCAGCCAGGTACGACTGCACCTTCATAGATCTACATGCTGAATGATTTTGCAAAATAAAGGTTTCTCAAACTATGAACGGATATTGCATGCTTTATTTAAAATATGGGATCGGCGGGAGAGTTCTTTTCTGTGCACCCTACTCTGCTCTCTCTTGAAGGTTAATAGAAGATGGTTGCCCAGCCCCGGATGGAGGATCGAATCTGAGACACGACACTCTGCCGTCAAATATGCGACTGACTCAGGGACTCGCGCCTGGAGAAAGACCTCGACTTCTGGGGATGGGTAAAAGCGAAATGGTGTAAAAGATGGAATATAAAGGTTGGGTAAAATGAAACGATGTAAAATGATAAAATATTATAAAGATACGACACTCAAAGATACTAGGGAACAGAGTTGACCGAAGAGCTGATAAACCTTAGAACATCACAACGTTGAAAGAGGTTTAAGGACCCCAATAGCTAAATACACCTACCAACTGGAAACCTCGCACTAAGTGCTTCTGATTCTTTAACGTTTCCCTACTCACAGCCTATGAATCGCACTGCCCCCATTCCCCCCTTGGCTCCAGAAACCAAAAACCCCAGGGATTCTATCCCGAGGGGATAAGACGAGTATGAGGTAAGTAAAGGACTTTCGTACCCGTGCTTTTGATATGCTCGAATGTTGTCCCCCTCCCCTCCCCTCTTTTTTTTCCCCTCTACAGGCCACACCGAAATCGCGACCAAAGTATGGTGAAGATCTGAAGCCTCGCCCTGTCTGATATACGAAGCGGACAAACACTGCCTGGTGGCACCTAAACACACCCACAAACTGCTCTCTTTTTACCAAAAGAGCCAATAGAGTTTATGACATGATAAAAGCGATCACCCTTGATCCATGTTGCGTGAATGGACACCTGTCACGTATGTCTGAAACTATGAGATGATGTTTGTGTATGACTGACGCGTTGACTTAACTGATTAACGGACCGAGAATGCAAGAAATGCGACACACTGGTGCCCTTTTTTTTTCCTCGATGCATGTCCCCTGTACCCGGCCTAATGCTCGTCCATCCCAAACTGCGTGCTTTCAAAATTCTAACACAGACCCGTAATGCCTTATGTTGCGTAATGCGCTGAATAGCCTGTCTTAATGCACGGCCACTCCCCATGTCGCACGTGTACTATTTAGCCTGTTGTTGCACATCTCTCTCTCTCTCTCTCTCTCTCTCGCTCTTCCGAACGACTAAGCACCTAAATTGGCAAACCGCCACCCCTAGTGCCCCACCAATTGGCCCCAAATACCACGAGTATTTACTCAAAATTTGTCCTAAGAAAAAAATCACCCTGACACCGTGTCACTACCTCTCCTTTCTGCTAAATTGATGAAACCGAGATTTGGCCAAGAGGGAAAGGACAGGTAAGACGACTGAGGTTCCCTAATCTGACCCGAAATAAGGAAACTACATGTCAGCGGCTCCTGTGTTATAAAAAGATGCCTCAGATAATGCGACCTTCCCCGTCCCGAATTGTCGCAATACCCAAACAGTAAAGGTGATCGAAACATCCCCATCTTCCCAGAACACCCCCAGTTTCGTATCAACTGCCCCCGACGGGAGATTTAAACTGCCCCTTACCCCCGGTTGTAAGAGATGGGTCGATTTACGCCCTTACCACAGCTTTTCTATGTCCCTAGTTGTTTTCCACAAGACCCCGGTTTTTTAATTAAGTAGTCAGGTTGTAGGAGGCTATGTAGGAACTAGAACGATGTTTGCAAAATTAAGATTAGACCAAAGTGAAGAAATCGTTGCAATAAACCCTGTTGAAAGTAAAATGTTTAGCTGAAAGGCAGGATGCATTAATAGAATGAAAAATGTTTAGCCTATGTTCATCTCTCAGAAAGATACCTATCAGACCATGGTGATAGCACATTGCGTTTTTTTGATATATAGCCCAGGAGAACGGTATAGCTTTGTAAGGCTCGTACTAGGAAGGTGGGTCTCCGTCAGAAGAGCTGACGTAACTGTAATGCAATAAAAGGCACCAGATCACGTACCATGACCAGGCAGAAAACACCATTGCGTTCTCATTTACCTGGAGCTGGGAGAGAAATAGACTTATGTGATTACCTTCCTCTGCCAATTCTCTAAAGACTGTCTTTTCAAACTCATTTAAGGGTACGACTGTCGGAGGAAAGAAGGACCGGATGTGGGAGCACGTGGCCTGACTACAGACTATGGAACATCTGCAACATTGGCCAGGGCGAGACCGCGACAGTAAGGAGCTGCAGGACGAGGCACTGTTTTCGACAAAATAAGAGGAAAGGGCTGACCTGATGCCCCTGCTCGATGTCTAATGTATGCCGAAAGGTCCCCGCTCTCAAAACTCGGTCATGAGCCCGCCTATCTGAAGTTTTTCCGTCCCCCTAGTCTGTTCCCGATCTGGCCCTGCTCCATCCCCCTTTTTCTCCGACCTACCCTAACGGACTGCTCACACGCACATTTCTTCCATCTGAACCTTTTTGACAATCAACTCAAAGGACACAGGGCGAAAAGGACCTTTTTGACCAGAAACACGAGGAAAAGGTCGTGCCCTGCAACGCGGGACCTCGAATAGAGTTGGACCCTTAGCTCCACAGCGCCAACAAAAGACGACAAAGAATGCTGCGAACTCATTAACTTCGAACATTGACTCCCTCAATCATCGTTTCTGCTACGTCTCATTTCTCTCCCAGCCACCATTGTATTAATTATGCTCCACCATTGTAACATGAACAGAACTCACATATTTAATGACCTATCAATTCACGTTCCAAACGACTATAAGCAACTATGAAATGTACTCAATGCTCTCACTACAGAATCATTTTTGTCTATTATCACATTACTACGACTCTCCTGCAAACGAGTTTTTATCGATAGACCCGCCTCCTAAGATGAAAGATTTCAAAATGTAATGTATATAACTCCTTCACCTGGGTACCTACTTCTTTTCCGAGGATCACCACAGTCGACATGAATTGGAAATAGGCCAGCAAGATGTCTTGGATATGTTAAAGGGAGGACTGTGGAAACTTAGTACGGTTTGGTAAACATTATCTGCGCCATCTTGCCTCTTCCCCTGAGGCCACACTTTTTGTCGTGCGCACCCTCGATCAGAACAACCCTTTTTTTCATGCCACTGACCCCCGGCATAGCCCTCCTCCCTCACAGAGCCCGCACCCTGACCAACCCCCGCTCACACATGCCTTGGGTCATAAACCCCTCTTCAGCGCAGCGCTGCCTCAGAACCCCATCCTGTTCCCAGCACGACACATCCCTTCATTCCTTTCATGGTCCCAGGCCCTTTTGATGCAAACCCCCTTTTCCTGTGTGCCCGTTTGTCCTCCCCGTTCCCAGGCCGACACCTAGCCCTGCCGATACTGTTTATTGCCCCTCCCCGTACAGTAGAAAGCTATGAATCGGCGGAATGTCCAGCTGCGCGATAATCATCACCTGTTGTGACCGGGGTGGGACTTCTGCTGTATATGTGTGTGGGAACGGGCTTGGAGCGGGGGTTCCGAGAATGTCTTTCCGTACATCAAAGCATTGCCATGAATATGTAATATGTAATAAAGTAATAAACTTGTGTAAAAAGAGCGAAGGCCTCAGAAATGCGGGCAGAGCACCTCATGACGATACCTGCTGTCTGAATTGTTGTGTTCTCCTCCGGAGAGAATAAACCTTGTTTCTTGCCTTCCCGTCTCCAGCGCCTGCCTCTTCATTGATTAATAATTTGTGGGTCAAAGAGGCGATACCGCCGGGCAAATATCGATTGTCCCTTGACCTTAGATTCAACAGACTGTATGCAAATAAATTGTCATAACAATCAAATCTACCCATTATCAGGACAAAAGAGACAAGACCCCTGGACGCCAGGCATTATTCCTAAAGGCTTTGTCTACAATAACATGCCATCACTGAAACACTAACAAAGTGCTTAGGTGCATAGGTAAAGCTCTCCTTGCTTTTAGAAGTCCTGCTGGAATCACAAGAAATGTACAGCCTTTGCTCCTGAACTCAAGTCTATCAACGTTTTAAACAGATTAGTTCTGGAGAGAACTGTGGGAACTCAGGACGTGCCTTCCTTACTATGACAGACATAGCAGCAAATAGGAAATAGGACATTCCCAACCCTAACTTCACAAAGATCAATAACTTCCCAGTTTATTATAAGCCATTTGCTGATGGTTACACACTTTCCCACCCAATTTATCTCTAATATTCGGTTCAGGGTACCGCTAAATATTCGAATGTTAGCAGATCTCAAGTTTTCTCAGGTGAGACTACGGCATGGAGCAAATTTTCGAAAATAACCACACGTTCTAGTTTAGACTTTTCTGATAAATATGGTCCATTCATTAAACATACCATTATGTGGGGCTGCATTTCTAACAATGACTGATAAAAACTGAATTAAAACGGGAACGTTCAACGTCCCCTTTCGTCCTGCTGCCTATATGATAATACTGTATTAAACTAGAGAGATTATATGGTCCAGCATCCCATTTATGGAAAGGTATTTCTTTGCACAAGTAGCATAACACACCATGACAATGTTTTGGGATCCTATTACTAAACCGATAAGTTGAATTTGTCAGTTTGCCGTCAGGTGCTTGCTTTACACCCCTTTATCACTTTAATGCTGACAAAGATCCACGCAACACAAAATGTACCAAATATTCCACGTTTCCAGGTAGCCCGTAGACAAACTAGACCGAAACTAATTTCCCTTAATTACGTCTTCCCTCTGCACACCTCCTGTATGAATTTGTTATAAAACAAATGGCTTCCTTCAAAAATGAAAAACTATCACTGTGCATTAATTCAACGAACCAAATTAAAATGCATGACGTTCTGGATTACAGAGACAATGTCAGTCACTGCGGGCCTTTAGGTTTAATGGGAGCCGTGAGGAAGGAGCAGCAGGGGCATCAGAGGGGAAGAACAACATTTTGTGCAAAATCAGAGCGATGGGAGAGTAGGAGAAGCTGCATCAGAGACAACAGAGTATCCGAATCACAAGACTGACTAGAGGGCAAATTTGTCTTTACAGGGAAGTTAAACCAAAGGGGATGATGGACGGAGTGTTGAACATTGCAAGCACTCACCCCCAGTCAACTGATCTGGGTTTAATCCATCATCATTCTTTAGCTCACTCGGCCACCCCAGTTCAGACATGGCCATATGCAAATCAGTCTGACCCTGTTAAGTTAAGCAGAGCCAAATGACCAGCACTAGTGTTCGACATGTGGCAACCTTGTTGTGGTTTAGTGTGCCAAATCTGGTAGCGGTGCTAACCCACAAGAGCCAGATTCTGTGGAACTGGTGTGCAAGTTGCAGATTCCTAAACAACTTCACTTTCCTTGCTTTTGGCAACTTAGAAGCACTTCAAGGCACCGTTTTACCACACTTGGTCCCCGTATGGTTCCCAGCACACATTTCAGGCAGTCTATAGATATCAGTCGTTTCTTTTGAGTTTTGGGTACACCACTCTGGAATACCTTTCAGCATCAAATGAAAGAGAACATAATTTATATAATTTGCAAAATGTTTAAAAAACTCGACGTCTTAAAATCTTTTCCAGTCATGGTTTCCTTCAAACGTGGCTTGTTTTTTTCATATCATCCTTCAAGGTGCTTCCATATCTAAAGGTTTGAGCAGAATACAACTGAGATCATATTCTATGTAAATTGCTTGTAAAGGGCGCATGTCTCTTGGAAAGTTATCTTGGTGCTGAAAGATTGCTGCAAAAAGACAGACCGAGAAGAGGCTTATGAGCATGAAGGGCAGAGCAAGGTTTTGATAGCCTTCCGTATGGCTAGATGGTCAGCGTTCAATCGAAGAAAAGATGGAAATGCATTCCAATGTTTGGGCATCGAGTATGTAAAGAAACGTCCACCCAGACTTTGAAGATGGATGCAAGGAACCTGGACTTGATGATGAAAGGCTGATCTGAAGGCCCTAGAGCGACTGGAAAGAATCAACTTATTGCACAGTTACAGAGGGTCGGAATTATAAAAAGCATTATGAGCCATACATTGAGTGTTGAACATGATAAACTGGCCATGAAGAGAAAATTGTGGCGGAGACTGAAGATGAAATATACAGACATATTCTGAAGTCATTGTAGTCTGCAGAAGAGATTGAGGGGTGGACCTTGTAGAGTGTGTTTACAATCGTCCAATCAAAATAAAATTAAGGTTTGTAGAACTATTCTACGGGAAGTCAATGGTACAAGGGGAAATATTTTGTGAAGGAGACAGTGAAAACAGGCTGATTACATTTTTTGCTGACTTGGAATTCAAGGGCCATATGAAGGTTATGGGCAGGCCTAGAATCAAGTGAGGACCCTGATTTAATTCAGAGAGCATGTGTGTTAAGCTTTTCCCTATCAAGAGGTAAAAAGTGAGGAGAGTCAATTGGAAGCCACAGTCTAGTTCGAATAGACTGCTATTGCCTAAAAGGTAGACGTAAGTTCGAAAGAGGCTCTGAAATCACATTGTTTTTGTTGTGAAAGAACATCCGAGAGATCATGACACAGAACTTGAGAATATGGAATGGGGGTAATGCAACAGTTTGCAATATTGACTTTGGTGACAACTTTTGAAAATGGCCATGATGGAAATATGGCTTGATCAATGGCAAAGCATTTTGCTCTGGGCTGACTCAACTTGCTTTTTGTAATTTCCTACAGCATTTTGATAGTTGCGGCGTTTGTCTTGGGCGGAGGTGTTAACAGTAGTTTATTTTTGCTGTTTTGCATATGAGATAAGCTTTCCTAGGGGAATTTGAAGTCCAAGGGGCTGGAGGCACAGACGAAAAATTGCGACAGAGTTTTAGTTGGGCCATTCAATCCACTGTGGATGATATAACCAATTGCTGTAATTATGGACAGTATCACCTAAGGAGGTGCCCTCAGTTGTTGGAGGGGGGGAGGGGGGGGGAGGGGGGGGAAGGGCAGGAGGGAGTAAATGTTAAAATTAAATTGCACTGGATACTTTAAGCCAATGATGTTTGCAAACAGAAAGTATGGTTTGCGAGCTGTTAGGGTGGTAGAAACACTCCTTTGTAATGGTAAAGGCCTTGTGATCAAACCAAGTCAAGGGAAGGGACGCATAGTCAAACTCAGCCTCAGGATGTGCCAAGGAGACCATGGGTGTTGTCTGCTTTTTGCGTAGGAGTGAAAATCGGTTGTTATGTTATAAGCTGTTTTGTAATGCGCTCAATTACTACCGGAGTATCCTGGCGCGGTATACCGCTGGGGAACCCGTCCTGGCTTTCCCTGTGGGATGGTCCCTACTGGGAGTCCCCAAGGTGAAGCCAGGCATCCCCGGCGTTGATGGGGCCGTTGTGGGTTGTGACTGTCCTAATCCCACAAACATCTAAAATATCAAAGGATTTCGATCGAACAGTTGTTTAGACTACCAAAAAGGGCAAACGCAGAAACGGGCAAACATTCTCTTTTTTGCCAGCAGTGGCCAGTAGAGTTGATAAGCTTTATTTCTGATTAAAGTGCCACAGCCTGCAAACAGGTGAAGCGTTTACATTAAACCGTTTCACTAAGAAGAACCTGTAAAGTCAGAAGGATAGTTTAAAGAAGTAGTGGCACTGTGTTATTCTGTGAACCACAAACTTTTTTTAAATGTGAGGAAAGCAACAAAGCAGTACAAGAGAAATGAGGGTGAAATAAATTGACAAGAGCAGAAACATTGGGATCACGGTAAAAGGCATTATGTTACAAGGTCAGGGATATAAACCAGACGAACCCGATGGAGCAATTAATTCACAAGCTGTCTTGAACCTAATACTTTATCCCTCAAGAAACCAGTACAAGTTCATTAAAACACAAATTGTAAACATAAAACTCATTGACTTGGATCGAGGCCGCGTTCACCTTCATCTGAAAGCTCCTTTAGCTCCCAATGGTGAAGAAGCATTGGAAAAAAATAACCTATAAAAAAAAAAACTTACAAGGCAGATGACAGGTGTAAACAATGCTCATAAAAGTACGGTACAGAGCTAATACTATGTCAACTGAGAAAATGGAGGAAAAAGACATACCATCGCGTACCGTAAACACACACAATAATTTTCATGATCATTGCAGCTTAAGTACAGAAGAGGATCCCTACAGCTATCTGAAATCAAAGTGTGAACTCCAAGTGTTTACAGTCAGACCTGTGCAAAAGAAAATGCATATTCTGCAGAGTACTATCTAGAGTACACACAGCTTTACAAGCCATTACAAGTGGAGTCCCCACTATATCCAGATCGAGAAAAAGAAACTGTAGATATGCGAACTTTCATAGCTAACCGTCCACTTTTTGACATAATGAATAGTAGATGAAAGCCCACAATCAGGTAAAACTAAAGGCTTTCTCCCAAATGTAACCTTAGAAGCAACATCCATATCTTCCAAAGATTTTCAATCAGAATAGATGCGTCTCACCTCATAAGACACTCATCAATATGATGTTCTTTTCAGTGCTTGCAAGTAGTGCAGTCCGAGTGGCGGATGATGTCAAACAGCCTTAAAAACACACACACAGCTTGCTGCTGAGATCAAAGTAGAGGGAAGGATCCTAACAACAACAGATATTGCCCTCCCCATCACTAGACTCCAGTCCACATCTGTGCCTGACCAGTCAGGTCACCTTTAGATCAAGCCTCATGGGCTTGTGGTTCCTTTAAGAACTTCTAGAGAACTCAATCCAGTTCCTCACAGTTCTCCATATTTAGTTAAAAAGAGAACCGAAAATGGCCAGTTCAATGTACCTGCCTCATGGTCATCTTCTCATAGACTGTGTCAGATATGAGAAAACAATCTAGCATACTGTGGACAGAATTTAAAGATGATCCAATTAAGGACTTTGGCAACTGTGTTATGATTTCAGATGCTCTTTACCTACTGGTTTTATGGTGTTGCATTAATCAAGAGCTCAACAGCTTGTGCCCCGTCCGTATCTGAGAGGACTCTTGGTTTCTCCCTGGGTCTCTAATGCACCTCCTCCCTTTATGCTTTGCACAAGTCAGACTTTGTGAGAACACTGTAAAGGGAAACCGCAAAGTGTACGGAACAAGTGATTAGTGGCCTGGAGCACAGGGAGATGCTGAAGGCCCTGTAGACAGCAAGAGTAAGATGTCAATTCGCTGGCAGGGGAGGTTTAGTGTATGGGCGACATGCAGGAACAACATGAGTCCAGATTAGAAAGCAGCAGGCTGGGGGACTCTCAAGAATAGTGAACATTCCAGTTGTACTGAACTGCCTTTTGGGGTCTGCCTGACCTTGCAGATAAGGCCGAGACCTCATCACCAACGGAGTAACGGTTGATGGCACATGAGGCAGCTATCTTTAGAAAGCTTGTCATGAGAACTGACGTGGTCCCCATGCTATAGTAATTTTCATTAAGTCAATTTTAAGACTGATGGATAACCATATCCTAGCCCAACCAAAGGAGTAGCCACATTTGAATGGGGGCATGAAAATGACAGCCTAGATTAAACGCATTAGCCCAGGAGCAGAGGTAAGACTATGGAGAAAGACTGGCACATGAGGAAGGGGAAAGGGACATAAAAGGATTGTTTCACTATGATAATTCAAAACCAAACCCATCATCACAGCGCCTTAATCTGTCCCAATTAATTGCAAAGGGAGACTCTCTTGGAGTCATTAGGCAGAACTGAGCAGTTCATTTTAACTTGCTGGAGTATGTGTTGCACATGCAGGGCCTACAAATCAGGCTATATGGAGCTGGTAAATGTGTGCTGAATTGCTATGTTTTCACAAAGTTCAGCTAACAAGGCAGCAAGAGAGAATTTCCATTATCTGATGCATACACTGTTCAAAAGCGAGGAAGCTGACATGTAGCTACAGGGAGAGATGAGCTTCTGTGCAACATCTTGTAGGAAGAAAGAAGACTAGTAGAACTATAACAATATTTCGAACACCAAGCATTGTTCAAAATCCTGTGTAGCAAAACAGAAGGAGAGCACTGGCTGACACCACCTCGCTCCACAGGAAACAATGCATAACATAGATATATAATATAATGGTGTAGGGGCAAGGAGTGTCAAGCGGACTGGTTGCCAGAGGGATAGCTGAAACATGAAGTTCCGACTTCAGGCCTGATGGCACAAAAAGGGTACATAGGGAGGCATATTCTGTTAAGTTAATACTACTTTTAATTTAATTTAGGTAGGTTTAGAATACTAGGATAGGGATGCGTGATGAAATATGGAGGGGGCTTACCTAATCTTAACCATAATGCATATAATAATTGTTGAGTTATTTATAAGATTCAAGATGAGTCAAATATCCACACATTGTGGATGAATATTGTATAATAAAGAATCACATAGTGCAAAAGATCCAGGAAATGTTCCTTTTCTCACCCAAACAAACATAGAAAGACAAAGGATCTACTGGCCGCTTTTTGCATGTTTATCCACAAATGTTTTACCTCCTATTTTTCTGGCCTTGTTTTTGTTGGCTTTAGGTCTGTGGGCACTTTGCCACTGCTAATCAGTGCTAATGTGCATATGCTCTCTGTGTAATTCTGATTTGTTCTCCATGATTGGCATATTTGATTTACTGATAAGTCCCTAGTAAAGTGGACAGTGTGTGCCCAAGGTCTGAATAATCAATTGCTACTAGTGGGCCTGCCGCACTAGTTGTGCCACCCACATGAGTAGCCCGGTAAACGTGTCTCAGACCTGCCCACATGAGTAGCCCTGTAAACTTGTCTCAGGTCTGCCGTTACAGTGCCTGTGAGTGCAGTGTGTGCCCAATGTCTGAATAATCAATTGCTACTAGTGGGCGTGCAGCACTAGTTGTGCCACCCACATGAGTAGCCCTGTAAACTTGTCTCAGGTCTGCCGTTGCAGTGCCTGTGAGTGCAGTGTGAAACTGTCATATCCACCTGGTAAGTGCACCCACTTGCCAGGTGCTAACCCTCCTATTTACTCCATGTAAAGCACCCAGAAGGTAGGGCCAAGTTACCCCCGTGGGCAGGGTTCGGAGTATGTGAAAGGTAGGAGATGTACTAGTGTGTTTTGCATGTCTTGATAGTGAAATACTGCCAGTTTCGTTTTTTACTATTGTAAGGGTTAGTTATTCCACAGGTTATCGTTGGAGCAGCCTTGTAACATTTTACAAGTGTAACTTTCAATTGGGAACAGCTAGAGATTTGGAGTTTAGGTTTCCTGAACTCAGAATTTAGAAATACATCTTTAAGGGAAGATGGTTTTTAAATTGTGTGTTAGGAAATGCCAATTTTTTAAAGTGGGCATTTTCTTGCTTTACCATTCTGTGTGCTTTTGCCTGCTTGTGGAAACGTCTGGTTTAGACTGACAGGGGCTGTCTGTGCATTCACTCCAGACACTCACACAAAGGCAGCTGACAGGGCGGTTTCAGGCTTTCACAAAGCTGTCTCCACCCCCTGTAGTGTGGCCGGACCAGGAAGGGTAGAAAGGGTTCTATTAAGTAAGAGAAACTTTCTTTGAAACCTGCACACTTCAAAGCCTGAGAGTAGTATACGTAGGGGGACTCTGACACCAGAACTTTAGAATACTTCTGGATTAAGCGGACCCTGCCAGGAAGAAGCACTGAAGAGCTGCCAGGAGGAGTACCGCCCCTTTGCTGTGTGTTGCTTCGCTGGGTTGGCCTGCAGTTGCCGCTTCGGCCTGTGGGCAGTGGAAAGGACTGGACTTTTACTTTGCTTTGGTATCCGGATTTAGAAGATTCTCCAGGTGTTTGATATAGAGCTTGCCTCATGTTAATAAGTCTCAGGGATACACATACTTTACTTGCAGCATCCCTGAACCCCACTGCTGGGAGTTATGACCTGCCTTATGGTGCCAATTCCAGCTCTGGGCCCTTGGAGGTTGGTTTGCTGCTGAAAACCTTCAAAATAGACACATCACCCTTCCAGCACCTGTTTTTCCAAAGCAACACTGAGATGCAGGAGAAATTTCCACACACCAACCCCGTGCGGCCGAAGTAATCTACGCAGTGCCTGTCCACGGCCCGAAAAACTACTGCACCTTGAATTCAGCGCATGATTTTCAAAGTCTGAGATCACTGCCCTGATTCTGATGCAGGCCCTCTGGTGCAACTGTCCACATAATCGCATTGTAGGTTTGCAGCTAAAGAAACCAACGCAGCACCTATTTGCCAACAATGCACTGATCTCCAGCAAGTTCAAGATTTCCAAGCATCTCACACCTGTGTGCTAAATCTACATAGACACTGGGCTTTTAATAAGAAACCGAGGCATCATCTCCTCTCACAGTCAGAAACTAACGCATCACCTCCTCTCGCAGTAGCGAACCTATGCATCACCTCCTCTGCGTGGCAGTACGGAACCAACGCATCACCTTCCCTGCGAGTAAGGGACCGATGCATCACATTCCCTGTGCCTGTTTCCGTCCTGTAATTTTGACGCATCCAAGGTACTTTGTGCTAAAATTAAGTTTTCTATGGACAGAACAGTTTTTACCTTTCAAAAGTCATAATTTTATGTCTGTATTGTGGATCAGTGTCATTTTGGTCTTGTTTTGTTTACATAAATATACTTTATTTTACTATATTGGTATGGTGTCCATTTGAAGTCGTTTCCACTGTTTTACTGTGTGTTATATACAAATGCTTTACACATGGCCTCTGACATAAGCCTGACTGCTCGTGCTAAGCTACCAAGGGGGTGAGCAGGGGTTATTTTAGATGTGTAACTCCCTTATCCTGACTAGAAGGAAGGGTCCCTACTTGGACAGGGTACAAACCTGCCAACTAGAGACCTCCATTTCTAACAGATATCTTCTGTTAACATGATGGCCTTTTGTATAAACAATTAATTACAAACAAAAGCGTTGAAAAAACTGGCACCACGGGTTTGAACTTGCTATTTGCCTGTTAAAGAGTTAAAAACGTGTTCCACGATCTTGCAGGCAGGACACGTTCCTGAACATAAAGACACAACACACGTAGGCAAAGTGGGAAGCCTGTCATTATTTTCAATATAATCTCGACGACCATAACAAGCAGACGAAACAAAACAAAAAAACATCTCCACGACGCTCCATTGCGTGCATCTCTTTATGGCGCTACATTTCTAGTTAGAAATGCTTTATTTATCTGAAACCATTTTATTGGAACCAATAAAATGATGGAGATTTTCAAGTAACTTCCATTCTCGTATGAAGCCATAAACAGCTGCCCTGCCTAATTCGACGGAAACATTGCCTGGAGGTGCATTTCCATAGAATCCCAATAAGCCGTCGCTATAAACACCCAGATGGCTAATTTTATCGCAGGACACGGACACTCAGTATTCCACTGCAGCGCCTCCTTTTTATTGCAGCAGCAAAAGCAGCCAGATGAAATGTCAAATGACTGGAGTGAGAGAGACATTCTGCACAGTGCGAGGAAACATTTCAGGCTTCACAGAGGAGGGCACAAGCTTTGTCAAACTAGAGCCTCTGTGACCTACTTGAAATGTCCCCATCTGTAGGCAAGCGTTGGGATCCAATAAATAAACCAACGTTCGTCAATAGGCTTAGGAAATTAAATGGATTCAGTTACTTAGGTGCAGTAGGGTTCTGTACAGCTAAATCCTAAGAATATATGGCTTCCCAACCTAAGTTTAAAGGGTTTCATAAGCTTTGAAATCTGATCAGATGCGTCACTAGTAAAACATATATATATATTTTTTTTAAATAGTAACCGTGAAACTCCCAAATGGGTTGAGATAGACAGGCAAGCATTTAAGGGTCTCCCTTTCATTACATTTCTTTTCAGCGAATGGCAGAAGAAGGGAAGAGATAAAACTAACTTTGAGAGGTATTTAAATCAATTCTAATAAAAATCACGTTATTGTCTAAATTTGGCGTCAGTCCGAATATATGGGCTGACTCATAATTCAAATATCTCAAAGTAGTCCGGTATATTGGAATACTTGGATACAAATAACCTCTCTCTTCTCACACTAAGGATTATTATGATCTACTACTCAATGAAAAAGTTTGGAATTGCTCGTCATTAGTAAAAAAAATGTTAAAAAATAGGAACGGTGAAACTCCAAAATGGGTTGAGATTAGGGGTGGGTGGAATTTGAGTAGTCGCGCTATGCAAAGCTTTGCGAAAAGGGTAAAAAATCTCTGCAAACACGCAGAATTGCTTGTTCCGGCCGTTTGCGATGCTTTTTTCCTGTTCGCGAACACCCATTTTGAAAGCGTGGACAAGCAAAAAATTCCACGAAGCCATGAATCACGGAATTTTTGGCAATTCCGCGTTCTCCGCAGAACGCGAAATTACCCAAATTCCGCAAGAGGAACAGAATTTACCGCCCAGGCCTAGTGTAGATAGACACACAAGCATTTAAGGGTCTCCCTTTCATCACATTTCTTTTCAGCGAATGGCAGAAAAAACAGAGAGATAACACAAACTTTGACAGGTATTTAAGTCAATTCTAATAAAAATCACGATATTGTCTAAATATGATGTCAGTCCGAATATATGGGCTGACCCATAATTCAAACATCTCAAAGTAGACTGATATATTGGAATACTTGGATACAAATAACCTCTCTTGTCTCACACTAAGGATTATTATGGCTACTACTCAATGAAAAAGTTTGGAATTACTTGTTGCTTAGTCAAAACATCAATAATGCAAAAGACAAAATTATCTTTCCTAGTACAGAACACAATATAAGGTAAAAAGTTTTGGGTTAGATGTACCGTGTCCGAAAATAAACAGCTCAAGTGCTAGCATCTACAAACTCTTGGTTGATAGCAACCTACACTTGCTATACAAAACAAAGACGACTAGGACATTGATCTTGCTTGTTCAAACAGAAAAAATGTGGAATGGTTTTCTGAAGACTATATCGAAACAGACTATTAATCGACAAGTTATACTGCGATAAGACAAAACAAAATTCTGTCTCCACTGGACCCCAGGAAACATTTGGAAGCTTAGTATGTTGGAAGATGGGGAATTGCTGGGGATGTATTAAGGTGCTAGTAGAGTACTGAGATCAACACCTTTCTATAGTGCCACATCTTTTCAAACTGGTGGATAAAGTTCAATGAAAGAAAAAAGCGAGTCTGACGTCTGATATACAATTATCAATGAAGGAATCTATTTTTACAATCATAAACAGAGAATCCACTTACGATCCAACAGAAAAAAACTACTTTTGACGAGTATAATGAAGCCCAAAAGTTTTGTTCTGGGGTTTTGGAATATGTTTTCTAAACTAACTCGACATATGGCTTATGGGAAAGTCAAATTTAGAACAAGAGCAAAAAAGAACTTTACAATTGAGACACAAAGACGACATATCCCATTTGATATTAACTAAAAAATGAACGGTTCATTTCATCTAACTCACTGAAGTCAGTGGAGCTGAAGAGAAACGGATTCTCACTGAGTGCCACAGCAACAGTGGGCTGATAATAGACGGCCAGAGACCATACAAAAACCCTCTTAGCTTGAGTAAGATTTCATCCGGAAACAGTTTTTAGACCTGTATGAAAAGTGAATGCTAGCTTGTTGATAGAAAATCCATACAGTGAGTTATTAGTCCATCCTCTTTCTTTTGTGTTGCAAGAGCTCCTTGGTTTTTTCTTTCTCGCCGAGTGAATCGGAGTAATTGATGTCTGTTTGACTTGTTTTCTTATTTATGCAGTTATCTCATGGGTATACTCAGCAGTTTCTTAGCAACCAAGTTTAGTTGCGATTATGGAACAGAAGTATCATTCACAACAGATATATTGAGATTTATCTTTCACTGATTCTTTAGAATGTATTGTATTTCTATGTTGGAAAGTGGAATGTTGTCTATTTTAACTATAAGCCACATACGACTTATGGATTTAATAAATCTCTTTATGATTAATCTACCTCTACAGTTCCAAAGAAAAAGTAAGAAACGCAGAATATACAGCTGAAGAGCTACATCACAACCATAAATGGAAATTGTTATTTTGTAGTATGAATGACGACAACTGTTCAATACCTCCAAACAGGAGGGACCAAGTCCATCTGAGAGGACTTCACATCCCATACGCCCACTTCTCCACGTATATAAGGAAACTTGAACAAACAAAAAGAGAAAATATCTGAGCAACACTACAACTATCAACAATACGAACAATGATAGTAACAAGTACATGCGATCATAAGGCGACGTATGCACATTATTTTCTCAGTAAATACCAGGTCCTGTGGTTACCCGAGTTACTGTTACCCAGTACACTGGCATCAAAATGGTGAAGGGCTGATTGGCCAGTAGGTCAATGCAGAAGTCAGCAGCCATTGCTATATATCGACATTTGTCGGATGAGCGAATATGGTTCATTTGGTTTGAGAACACAGCTTTCTTTTTCTGCAACCACGACTGCCGATACCATACAGGAATCCTACTGCCAGAAGAAGAGTAAATAATGGAAACGGTTGAGGGAGTTGCTAAGGCACCAGAGGTCGAAAGCGGCCTTTCTTTAAGGCATTAAGAAACGTCACATCGCTCACGCGAAGTGTGGTAGAGTTACAACATTTTGACAATAAACCAAAACAAAAACACCACTCATCTCTCCACTTCACCTTCTGTCTTAATACTTACAATTACATGGACAGATTGTTGGGGGCAGAGCACTGCGTGGAGACAATGCTGTGGGTGGGTGGGTGCTGTGGAGACAAAGCTGTGGGTGGGTGGTGTGGAGATAAAGCTGTGGGTGGGTTAAAGGTAGGAGTGGCTGGATGTGTGGGTGCCTATGTGTGGGTTTAGGTTTGTTTACAACTGTGCAAATGTGAATTATTACACTGCATCATTTGGAAAACTGTGCAATATTTTTGCCTTATCTGGGAATAGCATTGCTCGCCTTCCCACTCTCCGTCGACCCTCAGGCGCGCCAGAATATATGTGGCTCTCAAAAACCTGAGTGGTTCATTTCATGTAGCTTACTGAAGTCATTGGGGTTGATGTAAAACAGCTCCTCAGTGTGAGTGGGACAGCACAGCAACAATGGAATAATGGTAGAAGGCCACAGGCCATGTACAAACCATGTAAGCGTCAGCAAGATTGAACAGTTTACTGATAAAAGCATTTCAACATGTATGAACGAAGCATGTAAACGCAAGGGTGCTACTGACCTGAGGCTCACCGCTAGCTATGCACAAACCAGCAGATCCAACATTCTAATGCATATGATTTGTAGACAAATATTATCTAATAAATAATCATATTCAGTGAAATCCGTCAAAGGAGACAACGACCTGCTTGAAATGAAATGAAAAGGCATTTATAAAGCGCGTGGCTACCCAGGAGTGTCCCAGCGCTAGAGACCAACACGGAGGAAACAGAGAACTAAGGAAACAGGAAAGTCTTCAATTGTTTGCGGAAGACAAGGTGGGTGGAGATAGTGCGCAGATGAAGTGGCAGGGAATTCCAGAGCTTAGAGGCGTTATAGGAGAAGGGCTGTCCACCGCTTCTGGCCTTCTTGATCCTGGGGACCTCGGCCAGATGAAATTCATCTGACCGCAGTTGTCTCTTCGCTTTGTAAGGACGGATCATAGCTGATTCGATAGGGGGCCCAGTCCCCTTGTCAGTTCAAATCTGAAAAGGAGAAAGTTGGTGCACCGAAGCAGGGGCTCCAATCTACATTAAGTGCAGTCTTTTTAAAGTTTTTTTTCTTAGGAGGAATATTACTTTTAACAATGGGCCATCCTTCCTGGGATACAACGTGCTCAGAAAGCAGCACCAAGGGGAGCATGCTTCTTCCATAATCAACTGAAGAAAGATGCACAGAAGATCAAGGATAATCTGTATAATGCATGTGCTCTGGACACTCCCTGGGGATTAGCAATGAGTGATCCTTATTGTCATCTTTACTCTGCGCATTTCACATAGGTCTGAGGAACTAATTAAAAGACGGAAGCAGTACTGGGAGAAGCTCACCATTTACAAGGAGGCCATAAATAATGAGAGTGTTACAGTTGTCTGAAAAGGTACCATAAGCTCAGAGGACAGCAAGTAATTGAAGCTGTCCCACTTGTGAATATGACGCTGATGCGGGCAGCTTACATCTGTTTCAATATGTATTGTTGCATCTGAATGCAAGCAGACAACAAAGGTCAGACTGACCTGAAGACCGTCGCCATTGACTTGGACAGACCGCTGAACCGTGAATATAAAAATTGTTAAAACATGATTTTGTCCGTTTTGGGCCGTTTCCTGTGGGCTGGGGGTGCCGGTGCCGCCAGAGTGGCGCTGCGGACATGCTTCCTGTCCACGTATTGTGGTGGTTTAGCCACGTCGGACCTATTGTCCTATTATCAGGCCTCCCAGTTACTGGTACTCAACGAATGGTGGTATGGGGACAGAGGAGACCCAGCATATGCCCTGGAGCGCTCGCTGATGGGGGACAACACACTCCATACGATCCTGTACTCGGCCAGGCTGCGGCGGACCCTGCCGTGTGCCACGCGAGTTGTCTTTGCTGTGTGGCGACAGGCGCTGTGTCGCATGGGCTGGTGGGGTAGATTAACGGCGGAGACTCCGTTGTGGAAGAACGGGCGGCTCCCCGCGCTGGCCTCGTTGGCGGGGTTTGATGGCTGGGACGCCATTGGGATCTCGTCATTGGGTCATGTGCTGACCGGGGTCACCCTCAAATCGTTCCAAGAGCTCAGTACTGAGTTCCATATGCCCAAGACCCAATTCTTTCGGTACCTACAGTTTCGCCATGCGCTGGCGCCTAGCATCGCTAACATGGAGTCGCTCCCGGAATTTAGCCCAGTTGAAGCGAAGGTCTTCATGGGAGACCTTGGAGATAAGAAGGTGTCCCGAATTTATCAAACGCTGGTCACTCACTGCTCCACCACCCTACTGCCCCTTAAGGAGGCCTGGGAGGCAGATGTTGGTCCCCTGGATGAGGATGACTGGAGGGAAGCCCTGGAGTCCCCACGAGGGGCTGCCATTGCGATACGACTTAGGCTAATCCAATTCAAGTATTTACACAGGGCCTATTACACCCGGGAGCGGCTGTGGAAGGCGGGACTGATTGGGTCTCCGGAATGTCTGCGCTGTGGAGCTGCAACAGGTACGCTGCTGCACACTGTGTGGTCGTGTGCTGGGCTGACCAGATTCTGGAGGGGTGTTTGGAGTTGCTTGTCAGAGGTATTGGGGTGGGATCTTCCCCGCACCCCTCGATTAGGGTTGCTCCATGTATTGGAGGGTGTAGGTGGAAATATATACAAACGTCATCTGTTGCTGCTGGGACTTGTTGTTGCCAAAAGGGACCTAGCCCGAGCATGGAAGGGAGAGCGAGCCTCCCCTGTGTGCATGGAAGGCTGGACTAGACTACTTTATGAGACTGGAACGCCCGGTATTTGAGGCAAGAGGATGCCCCTGTAAGCATTTTAAGATCTGGAAGCGGTGGGCGGAATATAGGGGATTGATACTGGACCCCCCAGTAGAGCAAGAGGAGGACATACGGGTGGAGGATGCCTCACAGGCCTAGGAAGTGCATCATACCTAGCACATTATGACCAAGTATTGAATGTTTTGTATACTCACGTGCATGGGGTTAGAGGGGGATAAGGGGTGGGTAGAAGGGTAGTTGGGTGGTTGGGGTTGGTGGGTGGAGGTGGGGGGGGGGGGGGAGTTCTTGTCTTTCCTCTTTTTATTGATTGGACTATGCACTAATGATAAAAACGTGTCATGATGCTTGGTGGTGACCTCCTGACTGTGGAGAGCCACGTGTCTGGTTTTGCTTAATCAGTCAATAAAACTTGTTGTGAAAAAAAAAACCATGATTTTGGGGGAAATGGGTTTCCAGGTGTGCATATAAAGCATAGTAACATCGGCGGCTCCTCCACTGTCGGAGGAGAGTCGCCCCCCCTCTCCCCCCCCCCGCCAGAAGCTGCAAAACAAAAAAGAAAACAATAATAGAACGGTTTATCTTTTTATTTTTAACACAAACAAGTCTTGGGGGCGAGGGCAGACAAGGACAGGCTAGAGACAGAGTGTTGGGCACTGCTGTTAGTGCATATGACGTCTTAGGAAGGCCAAACTGACATGCGCACTGAAGCGGTTCCCAAAACAAGCTGCAATGCCAGGTTGTAGACAGCACACACAGGCTCCGAGTCTCACTGGGTGCGCACATTGAGGGCGCTCAAGCCAATCCTGATGCTGTTCTCTATGGTGCTTTGCTCATTTTTATTTCATGTTTAAATGTATCTATTTCATCAGACTTTCAGACTATTTAAAAGCACACCCCGTTGGAAGTTCTTATCTTGAAGGTTGTTGATTGATTCCTTGGCAGAACTGTAACATATCAGGTGTACCGCATCAATACGGTGCCTTGCTCAAATTGTATTTTTTCCCTTTTACACATTTTATAATTCATTTGTTCTATTACAGTTTGAGACTACTTTCAAAGCACACTCTGTTGATGTTTTATCTTTAATGTTTTGATTGATTCCTTGGGAGAATTGTAACATATGACTGTACACTGACGGGAAAAGATGTAATGATTAGGCAGTTGCACAATGTATTGCATTTGCACATATATACCTTGAATTGATTATTTGTGATGCAGATGGTGCTCTATTTTAACTGATTTTTAACCCCTTCGCTGGGGGGGGTAATTCCCCCATGGCGCGGGGGAGCGGGGTGAGAGCACGGCGCCGCGGTGCTCGTGACGAGCCCAGCTCGTCATGAGTCACAGTGGAGCTGTGCTCATGACAAGCTGGGCTCGTCACGACTCTGCCCACTGAATAATTCCCCGCACAGGCAGGGAATCAATTGCACGTGGGCATAGCGCAGCCATTATGACGAGCCCAGCTCGTAATGAGCACAGCTCCACTGTGATTCATGCGCGCACTGAAGGAGTTAATAGTTCTAATTGCTTTGGTTTAAATAATTAGAAACAGTAAAAATTTAGCTATCTTGTGAAAGTGAGGTTTACTTTCATAGTCCAGTGCGGCAAAAGATGTGCAGTCATGCCGTACTAAATATTCCCCAGACCTGAGTCCATAAAGTGATTTAAAGGCTTCATTTTAACTTTGACTTTAAGCAGATTGTTTTGAGAAAGAGACCTTAACTTAACCCGTTTTGTCTTGGGTTTGCACAAAATGTTCATATCCGTGTTTGGGCCAGGAAGAAGCGGTAGAGAAAATGTGATCAATGGAATTAAATTTATGATCAAAGAAGTCGATCAACTAATCTGATTCAGCCACAAGAGCTTCAGTTGTAAAGGGAAGGGGGTAGCCACTTTGACTGTTTAAAGAGGTGTTTCAGGGCGTTCGTCACAGTGTCAATCAAGGATTTAATATGTGGGGCCTGGGCATTATGTGGTAAAGAGAGGTGTGGAGTCTGTGCAGATGGAAATGCATAAGTAAGATTACCTGATCACTCATGCGGGACTATATTCTATATCGATTTTCCAATCTAGAAACCAAAATACATTTTAAGATGAGTCCAACTAGCTAAACTGAAGTGAACCAGGTTATGAATCCATACACAGTAATAAGTTTATGCTTGTAACTGAAACATTGTATTTACCTGATGTGTGGAGTCATCTGGTAACCTCGTGAATAAAGAATTCGGCCTCACTCTGAAAGTGTGGGTGCTGCTAGTGCACGTTACTATAACTAATGAGTGGAAGTGATATCTGGTTTGTTTTTGCAGACTGAAGTCTCTTTGGTAAGCGGGGGGGGGATATATTTATGAATAGTCTCACAGGAGGGACCTTAAGGAGGCTGCAGGCACTTTATTTAATCAAAGATAGTGTACATGACAAATCCTAACCAGAGATGGAGCAGTGCTTGAACACCACCTACTGAAGCCACTTATGCACAGTATGCTGGAGGATTCACTGCCTTTACTCCTAGCGACAACACCAGTGCAGACATATATCCTGCCACAGCTTTCACTAACAACTGCATCAGAGTCCACTGCTGGAGCACAAGTCCTCGCTGCACTCCCAGCTTTAAGTGTATATGCACTACATAAGCATGTTTCTGCGCTCACTCCGGCCATAGCACCAATAATGTGCAATGGTAACTGAATCACCAGTGCTCTGCAAAATGTAGTGCATGTATTGTATTGTAATTGGATTTAAATAGCGCTTACTACCCCTGACGAGGCGTCAAAGCGCTTTTCCGGAGAGTAGAAAGCTACTCCGGAACCCATAGATGATTAGTGGTGAATAAGTATAGGGAAAAACTAAAGTAATTTAAATGGTGGATATATTATTAAATTATTTGCATTGAGAAGGATAGTGGAGGGATAGAAGAGGGAAAAAAGTTTGCATTTATATAGCGCTTGCTACTCCTGATGAGGTGTTGAAGGAGCACGTCCAGTCCTCACTAAGCAATTCAGTTGAAGTTGGAAGTGACACCAACATATGCACCTCCAGTGGAACGGAGGTGCTGGAAATCGTAGTTAGGATGAGAATGTGATGGGGTACACAAGTGCTAAGAAAACACTTGCATAGTGCAGAGCACGAAAATCTCCCCTACTTCAATCCTGTGGTGCACAATTGCAGGAGTTTGTAGTTTGGGCCAAAGTGAGAGTTAGTTACTGAGGGAAATTGGTGTAGTGTACACCAGGAGCATGCTCTGTATTCACTCTAGTTTAAGTACTCTTCTATGCAGAATGATGGGCTATCCTCCATGTCTCAACAGAAACCCTGTCTAGTACCTAAATCCCAGGTGTGAGCTTAGTGGAGGAAGCAGTCCAATATTGTGGCATGGTGTCATTTTTCTTCACTTGTCTTACTGAAAGGTGGACTGTCTCTTTCCCTGTCCATCATAACTAGCCCTAGCCTGATCTATTTTCAGGCTTCCCCTTTACTTTCCACTCTAGCTCTGACATCTTTCATCTCTTTCTTTTGCTCCAACTTCTGCGGCTGTACTTATGTTTGCGGACCTGGTTGGGTGATCAAACTGATGGGACTCCCCCGCCCTCTCTAAGCCAAGTGCACACAAAGTGCTGCACATGATCAGTGTTAAATCCCTAGCTTTTCTGCATGGCTCCAGGAAGGGACATACCTAGGTTCATCTTCCAGGTTAAGTACGTGCTACTTTGATAGGGAGGTTTGTTTGGTGCAGAGATGAGTGCATGTGGTACACAGGGAGGTGGAGGAGTGTGGCTGGGCATCCAGTGCAGGCAGGACTGGGAGTGAGCAAGGCAGCTATCATCCGCAACCCCAATGCCCATATACAATGTGTGTGTCACTTTCCACATTCAGTCCCAAAGGAGTCCTTACCATCCCCGGATTAAAGACTGGTGCATACCCTGTGCTGACACTTACATTCCTCGTTGGCTTCTGTAGGAAAGTGCCCTTTTCGGCATGGTCACCCCTCCACCTTTTGTCTGGTATTTGATATGATTTCAACTGTTTCTCCTACAGAGGTTTTCTACATAGGTTAACATGGCCTCGAAGGGCTTCAATTACGAATTGAAGTATCAAAATCACCGGACACTGAAAAACACCCCTCTCCACTTGGACGCCGCAGTGCCTCCCAAGGTGACCTGTTGGGGCTGCCTTGCACCTTGCCCTTTACTCACCTTAAGTGCCAGGGAAGGGTCCTGTAAGTCGTTAAGTGTGCGTATGCAGAGTAGATTTTCTTCCTAGGTTGACACTGCTGAGAAAAGCTTCAATTATGATTTCAGGTATCAAAAAGCGGTTTTCTTCAAACCTGTTATTGTAAAAATTGCATACCTGATTTTGATGATCTTGGTGCCTAAAGTTATATAGAGATCAGTGTTATTTTTATTAATTGGTGTGGATCTCATTATTGAAGTGTGTGTGCGTGCACGTAGCGGATGACTTGCACTCCTCTATAATAACAATTAAGGCTGCTCAACCACACTACCTCCTAAAAGAGCGCCTTGGGAGTGCTAGAGCAAGCCCCTGCCTACTAGTAAGGGAATACCTGGGCTCTTTGCACGGTATACCTCATTATGGTATGGCATAAAGATGGCGACTTCCTACAGCTTCTCTCATGACTCTCTCGCAGTCAGCAAAGGATGTAACTTTTTAAAATCAAGAATGCTCACTAGAGGCTCAGCAACCTCTAGGAAGGCCAGGCAAAAATAGGGTCTGGCTGAGCCAAGCAGGGCCGGACTGGCCATTGTGGGCACTGGGCAATCCCCCGGTGCGCCGCACGGGTGGGGGCCGTTTTTTGTTACAGGGCCGTTTTTGCAGCATTTTGCCAGGGCCGGTTTTGATTCCCGGTCCGGCCCTGGAGCCAAGTCAGGTTCACCCCCTCCCGCCGAAAATAGGCCCTATGTCGTTACATTAGAGATGATGCGTGTTAAATTGCACTTTTCTCTAATGTGCCTACTTCGGGTCACTGACTATCATTTGAAACGTCTTATCAACTGAACAAGCAAGCAACATCTTCTTTAAAAGGAATACAACCCTACCTTTGGGTTGGTTCTTTGCTGGAGTCGCCGCTCTTCTCGTTCTCTCTGCAAGCGCTCAAACTCTTCTCTGATCTCAGTAGCTGTTCTTCTCCTTTCTACGACCTACACAACAAAGAATATAGTCAGTAAAAACAGAACACAACATTTTTTTTTAAATGTTCACAGATTTAAAAAAAAAAACAAAGCACAGTACATGTCATACGCAAAACGCATACAGAGGGAACATTGCAAGCAGCATCCATGCCTTAGAAGGAAATCTATGCAATAATACCTGCCACCTGCTTATTCCTTTCCTAGGGACACATGCTTAGTGTCCATAAGTCAACATGTTGTCCAACTAGGTCAACAGCTCATACACCCTTATGTAGTATGACCATGACATGATGTGTGCTTGCTTCCACACCTGTCAAATCTCATATGAAAAGGGGGGGCCCTCGGCCCCCCTGCCCGCATGGCGGCGCGGCGACCGCTTCCCCCCTTCCCCCCTTTGTGTCTCTCGGTTGTGGGGGCGGGCCCTCGGGCGCGACCCACCACCGATTGGCTGGCTACCCCCCTGACCCGGATACCAGTGTAGAAGGTCTGGGTCAGGGGGGGCGGGCTACTGGAGGGGTGGGGCAGGGGGGCGTGCCCCCCCCGCCTGGCCCCTGAGGAATAAAGAGGCGGGGAGCGCCCAGGAGACCCCCTTGTCCCTGGACGCTCCCTCACAGCACGGTGTGCCCCGCGCTCGGGGCTTCTTTGTTTTATTAACTTTCTCCTTTCTTTTGCAGTTGGCACCGTGTACAAGCAAGCGGTTCGGGAGCCGCGTTGATCTTAGCCCCCAGCGAGCCGCGTGGAGTCAGCCGTATCGTCAGAGTGGAGCCGCGGGAAACATCGCTTCTCTGGTCTCTGGACAGCGAGCGGAGACTCGCGCGCCGGTGTGCAGAGCGGCTGGGGAGCGTGGTACGGGCCGCTCGAGGCTCCGTAAGGTATTGTGCGGGGGGCGGGTGCATCAGGAACGGCGCATCGGCCAGCCGGTATACTTTGTGAGCGGCCGGGTGAAAGGAGGCGGCCGACTCGATACCGGCAGCTCAACCAGGGCTTCGTAGTTCGAAGGTCTTGGAAAACAGGGGTCGCAAATACAAAATACTTGCGGGAGCCTTTTTAATTTTCTAATAAAGAACGGAGCGGGCAGTTTAAATGATCGGCTTGTCTCGCATGATCGTTTTTTGGCGCGCATTTCATGTAAACGGCAAATAAGGCCGGAGTGGGCTGATTTAAGTAAGCCGAGATAGCTCAGTTGCGAGAGCATTAAACTAGCTTCGTACCTTCTACTGTTTAAGGAAGTGAAGCAGGGTCGACCAGGGCAGCACCTGGATGGGAGACCCCTTGTGAAAGTGTGCAATTGTACAAAAAAGGGAAATGACATTACATAACTGTTTTTCATGACTGTCTTGCAATTAAGTATGTCGCTATTGTGACTTTGAGCAAAGTGTGCAGTTGAGGGTAAAAAAGTACATTCACTGTTTGGTTTCAGAATTATTCTGGTCTTGAGGGAGTGTTAATTTACTGTGTTGATACAACGAACTTAGTGGTGCACAGCACCAGGAAGGTCAACAGGGGGGGTTCAAGCATTCACTGTATTTAACCTGGGTTTTCCTAATTCTGCTCTTGCCTTTATCACACGGTGTTAATACATCTCTCTATTCCAGGCATTTAACGACACTATTGGTGCAATTCACTCATAGAGAGGACGTAAGGACGTAAGGACAGTCAGCACGCAACCTGGTGTGGGGCATCATCGCAGACGGATATCGCCGGCGAGTACGCAGGACTGGTCGGTAAGAGGGGTACGGGGGGCTGGCATTCATCGCTCCTGGTGGTCGCCGGGTGGGTCTACATTAGGTTTACTCACCCCTTACATAAGCGGACAAGCCGCTGGTGTTGCGGTTGCCGTTGCATGGTGCTGAAAGCCCCCTGGTGACCCTCCATCTGAAAGGTACACAAGGTTGGCCTGTCGTGACTTTAGGAGAGTAGGTAGCTGGTTGTTGGAGTTTTATAATGCCAGGACCACGGGGTGGTAAAGGTGGGTCCAAGATGGAGGCTATGATGCGGGCCATGATGCGTGAAATGGGCAAAATTAAACAGCGGCTAGGGAAGGTAGATGAGCTGGAAGCTCGGATTAATGAGAGGCATGATGATGCCCCTGGCCCATCGGGTAGGCCTATCCGCCAGAGGGCGGCACCATTGCCAAGGGGGGATTTTGTTACCCCGCCTAGGAAGTCTAAGCCCAAGAAACCCAGGTATGCTGCACCTGCCCCAGGGCCAGTAGTGCCGGTACCTGCCACGCCGCTAGCAGTCATCCCACCCCTATTATACCAATGCCTATACTCCCAGCGCCCGTGGTGCCGGTGCCTGTCATACCGCCAGGAGAGGCAGGGTCTGCTCCCTCACCGGTGGCCGCAATCCCGGCTACAGGCTTGCCGCAACCGGCACCCGCCTTGCCTACTGCGCCAGTACCATTGGGCATAACCCCAGTGGTACCTGCTGTCCCAGCGGGGGATTCAGATTCAATGCCTCCTGAATTGTTGTCTCAGATAACGGCCTTGATGCCGTGGCTACAGAAGGGGGGTGCTTTCCCGACTTCTGCAGACCATGCAACAGAGGCGGCGAGGTTTGTGGAAAAGATTAAATCGGCTGCAGTAGCCGACAGTGTTGCAGTGCCCGTATCTTCTCCCCTTGCAGGTTCCAGTCTTACCCAGCCGAATGGAGCTAGCGGGCAGCCGGCCCCGGTGCCAGCACATGGTAAGGAGGTGGCTTTGCCGCTCTTGGGGGATGGTGCTATACCTTCCAGGAGTGAGAATTTAGCGCAACATGTGTCGCAGGCTGTGAAGGAGATGATTTGGGCAGATAAATATGTGTATATTTATTCATTGTTATTGGATAACAGGGAAATGGAGGATGCAAAGACACTGAAAGAGTGGATGCACCCAAGTGAATGGAGGGTTCAGTGTGCTAGATTTAGGGTTGAGGAAACACTACTCAACTGGATAAAGGCTTTTGCGGTATTCACGGCTATCAAGGCCGAACGACCTCCAGATTTACAGGCGCCTCTGGCATGCTACCAGAGCAGGATTGTGGGGTGGAGTGAACAGTATTCTGGGGATGCATGGAAAGGGTACGATTTGAATTTCAGGAAAGCATTAGAATTTAATAGATCATTAGCATGGGATACTGTGGACTCCATGTCATGGCACAAGCAGTTCTCCGATAATGCACCCCCCCCTCAGTTTTCCGGTTCGGTCAGGGTGTTCTCCGCGAAGCCCCAACAGCCCTTTCGGACCCCCCAAGCGAGTGAGGTACCGGGGAGGTTTAAGGCCGGTGGGGCAGAGAAAAAGGGGGTGTGATGTGAATTTAATAGGCGCACCTGCACAAGGGCCCCGGGCTCCTGTAAGTTTAGACATGCATGTTCATCCTGTGGTCACCCCTCACACCCAGAAACATCCTGCAGGTCCAAGCACGGGAACACGGGTCAGAGGGGAAGGGGAAAGCCACTGTAACACAAACCAGTTAGGCACCCCCACGCCAGTGGATGTGTTAGCAATGATACCATGGTTACATAGATACCCGGACCACGCAACGGCCACCCTACTCCAGGAAGGTTTCTCCAAAGGCTTTAGGATCCCGGCGGCAGGATACACAGGCAGCGCACACTGTAAGAACCAACTATCGGTAAAACACAACCCGGCTGTGGTGGCTGCAAAAACTAAGAAGGAATTATCTTTAGGCAGGATACCTGGCCCTTTTACAGAGGTGCCTGTACCCAATTTTGTGTGTTCACCATTAGGAGTAGTTCCCAAAAAGGAGAAGGGGCAATTCAGATTGATCCACAACCTATCAGCACCTAGAGGCGCGTCACTGAATGATGCCATTGAGGAGGGTATTTGTAGTGTTAAGTACGCCTCTTTTGACCAGGCGGTTACCTTATTACAGGCCATGGGGCCCGGGGCGTTGATGGCAAAGTCAGACATTGAATCAGCCTTCCGTCTCCTCCCGGTACACCCAGCGGATCAACATCTCCTAGGTTTTACGTTTGGGGACAGGTTCTACATGGATAAATGCATGCCCATGGGTTGTTCTATATCATGTGCATACTTTGAGATGTTTAGCTCTTTTCTTGAATGGGCCATGAGACAAGCGACGGGCCACCAACAGGTCATGCATTATTTAGATGACTTTCTCTTCCTGGGTACGGCGGGATCTCAGGAGTGTGCATGGGCGTTGCAGGAATTTTGCGTGCTCATGCGGGCTTTTGGTGTACCGCTTGCGCCTGGGAAGACTGTGGGCCCGGCCACCTGCTTGGAGTTTCTCGGCATCGAGATTGATTCAGTGGAGGGATGTTTCAGATTGCCTAGGGACAAAGTGGACAAATTCAGAACAGCGCTACGTTTATGTTTACGCAAAGATAAGGTCACCCTGCAGCAATTACAGGAGGTGGTAGGGCAACTGAACTTCGCACTGAGGGTCATCCCCATGGCGCGCCCTTTCTCCCGCTCCATCGCCCAAGCAATGAAGGGGCTAAGGGAGAAACACCACCGCACTAGGCTGTCATCTGAGATTCGCCAGGATATGCATATATGGATGGCATTCCTGGAGGATTTTAATGGCAGGGTGGTCTGGCCCGCCCCTCCCGCAACATCAGCAGAGTTGGGCCTATGGACGGACGCTGCTGGTAGTGTGGGCTTCGGCGCCATACTAGGGAACAAGTGGGTCGCTCAACGGTGGCCGGAAGTATGGAGAACATGGGGTCTGACCTCTAATATTGGCTTCCTGGAACTGTTCCCAATATGGGTGGCATTGAAGGTCTGGCCCGAACACCTATGTAATCAATCAGTGGTGTTTTGGTCAGACAACATGACAGTAGTGGAATGTATAAACCAACAGGGGGCACGATGTCCGTTCATACTTCGTCTGATAAAAGAAATTGTGTTGCAGTGCTTGAGATGGAATGTAGTTTTTAAGGCCAAGCATGTCCCTGGTATTCTCAACAATGCAGCTGACTCCCTCTCTCGCTTCAAAATGCAGGTTTTCAGGGAACATCTTCCTACAGCAGACCCCTCGCCAGCGCACTTCCCAGCAGTGCTTTGGCAGATTGGTGCCCCAGATTACAGGACCTCGTGGTTGCTAGCTTAGCACCCAGGACCAAGACGGCTTATGAAGGGGCGTTTTTGTCTTACTGTGCTTTCTTGGGTCAGCAATGGGAGGGACTATGGGCGCAGGAAGACGGCTTTGCGGCCTATTTAGAATGGATGCATAAGGAAGGACGCTCAGTGGCAGCGGCAAACAGGCATAGGGCAGCGGTATCATTCTTTGCTCAAGCTAGGGGCATGCGTGATCCCACTAACACCTTTATGGTGCGCAAGGCTTTGAGGGGTTGGCGCCGTTTAGAAGGTCATCATAGAGACAAGAGAAGGCCCATCGGGCTAACACGGCTGGCGACCTTACTGGGCGCACTGGACAGTGTTTGTAGCTCGGAGTGGGAGGTACTTCTTTTCAAAGCAGCATTCTCCTTGGCATTTTATGGGGCACTGAGAATTAGTGAATTAGTGGCAGGGTCCAAGTCAGACCTACAGGGCGGTCTACAAAGGGCGGGTGTAAGGATAAAGGAGGACACCATGTGGGTGACCATTCAGAAGTCAAAGACTGACCAGGAGTCACGGGGTCACACCATAGTGCTCCATCGGGCCCGTGCCAACCCTTGCTGCCCAGTGAGGCATGTGGAATTATTTCATGGACGGCTGGCGGACGCGGCGGGCGGGGCACTGCTCTGTCACGCCGACGGTACGACCCTGACTAAGTACCAGTTCAGGAGGGTACTGGAGCTGGTGGTCAGGAAAACAGGTCTTGACCCTAAAGAGTTTGGCTCTCATTCCTTTAGAATTGGGGCAGCAACAGAGGCGGTGGCAGGGGGCCTCCCAGTGGAGAGAGTGAAGAAAATTGGGAGGTGGTCCTCAGAATGCTACAAACGATATGTGCGAATTGACATGTTGTGATAAGATGGTACTCACGCCTGGTTTGTTTCTGCTTTCTTGCAGTTTCTCAAACCTGTTACGCAGGGGAGGAATTTGTCGTCGGGCAGCAACGACCTACATCAGCGCGGACCAACAACCAGGATAAAACGAGAAAAATTGTTTGGATTGTGGGTCACTCCTATGTGAGACGGGCTGAATGTGTTTTTATTTCAGGTGATCGTAAGAAAAGGGCTGCACAACTGGGGCTTGACATCTCATTCTTCGGGAGAGGGGGTTTATGTCTCAACCAGTTTAGGGACTTCTTCCAGGGGCTGTTAGCGCGCCGGCAATTCCCCCCGTCAGTGGTGATACTTCACCTGGGGGAGAATGATTTGGCCAAACTGGGGAGGCGCATTCTGATTGAGGAGATTATCTCAACTGCGGGGTGGATGGCCAGGACCTGCCCGGGTTGCACGGTAGTATGGTCGCAACTCATACCTCGATGGCAATGGCGGGGGGGGATTCGGTCAGGGCGTTGAATCACTCGGTAAAGAGGATCAACACACAGTTGGATAAGCTGTTTCGAGCCCCCCTGTTGCAGACGATACCTCATGGGTGTATCTGGGGTGAACGGTATTACTTGGGGGATGGAGTTCACTTGAATGGAGCAGGGAATGTCTTGTGGTCTGACAATATCTGGGCCTGGTTGGAGGGATTTGCCAAACAGGCGCGTTCCTGAGGTAGGTCTAGATGGGGGAGGCCAGATCGTCGGTTAACAATGCTGTCCTGTGGCGGTAAGGTCATGACCGGTGAGCACATATTTAAGGTCTGAGGGGGCGGGCATCATCCTATGGAGGTTCCCGCCCAGGGGGAGGGGCCTTTGGGCCACTCCTAGAACTCCAGGGGCAAGGTAATGTATGCTTCAAAAGGGGCGCGGGTCGGAGTAGTCACGCTTTCCTTAGGCTGGTAGCCACCCCGCGCGCGTATACTCATGACGTCACCGGATGGCGCAGAGTAAGGGCCCTGCTTTAGTGGGTAAATGGAGTTCAGGGCGTAGACCGGGCAATTCCCGGGGCACGACTGCGCATGCGCACAGCTCTGGGTGAGGCGCAGCTTGTAGGACCTGACACCGGTTAGCGACCTTGCCATATGGCCAGAAATGTACAGAAATCAAGATGAGGATGTTAGATTCGGTTAGGAAACCACATGTATTAGAGTTTTGTTAAGGTTAGCCTCTCAAACTTGTTGACGATATTTGTATCTAATGTCCTGCTGATTTTTGTATAATTGTTGACCATGCAATTAAAACCTTTTTTAATTTCATATCTTAATAAATACGGCCGGGGGACTAGCCCCCGCCTTCCAAAAGTAAAGAAGTCTCATGTCCACGTCTCTGGGTGTTGGGTGCCGGATTGGGGGGGGGCGGCAGCCAGTCGCTGACCATGTGAGCCAAATAAAACTCGGATTAAAACAGCAGTACTGGTCTGAGTTGCACTGTACTTAACCGTGCGGAAATGCTATCGCAGTCCAGCCACACGCAACATTTCTTCTTGAATTTCGCCGATTGAATCGTTTAAAATAACCTGCCAATGTAACTCATTTAGTCTTTTTTGTTGAAACAAAACAAACTCATAAAAAAGTCACAATAAAACATGTACTAGCAAAAGTTAGTAAAGCCTACAGTTCTGGCCTTCTGCTAGGCTACGTTTTTGGCAATAGCTGGGCTACTGTCTGTAGGCTTGCCTCCAGCTGTCCTATAAAGACAAACCCACAACGAAGCAATATCTGAAAATATATAAGCAATTAGTAAGGCCACTTTGCAAAACAGACTACTATAAAAGACCTATGTCGAACCGTCAAAGAAGTGTTTTACGAAAATAAATCTGAAGGTAAAGTTTGCACTGTAGGCGGTGAACTTAAAAGCCATAAACAAGAAAAAAAAATGCATAGTAGATACATGTGACTAAGGACCAGTGTTTCTGTGCATCTTTAGGAAGGACTGGCTTCACTTTGAGAACAGAAACAGCTACATTATGAGGCTAAGTGAAATACATGAAATCACAAATAAAATTAATGAATATAACTGCTTTTTGATGGTCTACGGTATCGAAGCAGCAATGCCTGAGACGCACACACAATGCGTCTCATGTAGACTCTACATGTAGCATTTGCAGCCTAAAAAATGACTATTTGATGCTATATATGGATCCAGGTATTCCCAAGGGAACATGAAGCTCAAATTCACATTCCCTGCGTCACAGATTCCAAGTCAGTTAAGTAGATTGCTCACAGTAAAAACATATTTCTCCATAAAACCCCACCTCAAGAATTTGTGGCACGAGCTACACTGGTGACAGTGGACGACAGATCAGATTATATTTACAATGCAAGAAGAAACTGAAAAGGGCAAACCTGTGCACATGCATAGCTGTGGTCAAGCTCGCCCTATCCTCTCTACTTTCCAACCTCAGCCCTTTTCTCTCCAGACAAGCGGCCTAATAGTACAAGAGTCAGTCGTTTTACTTTTGACAATGTCAGTTCTCATTCCTCAAGGCTGTTGGTAAAATGAGGGGGGTGGGGGCAGTTGAAAATTATATTTGAAGATGTTCTTGAAAAAGGGTCGGTACAAATTAGGCATCTGATCAGAGACCTGTAACCATGGAATGAAGAAAAAAAATAATATATATATATATATATATATATATATATATATATATACACACACACACACATACATACATACACACACATATTCATTCATACATATATACATACACATACATACATACATCTATATATATATATTTTTTTATTATTACAGAAAGCAGAAAGAATAGTCATATTTACTAATTTGGTTAATATGTGAAACTTCAGCTCAGAAATCAGACAGCCGCTCATGCTCCTCTGCGTATGTACAGATTCCCGTCCATGGAGAACGGCTATTTATGGCAGCACACTTCACGATGCAAGACACTAACTGCCTTACAATTTTTATAACTGCCTTATAATTTTATTTTTATAAATTTGTTGACTTGGGGATGCTTCTCTGAGCAACAGAAAACATTTTTGTAGACTCGAAATGGATAGTTATTTGATCCTCCAGGCTGCAGAAAATGTTTAAGTGATCTAAGCTGACTCCACCTTTAGATGCTTAGGTCCCTGGGAGCATGCAGCAGCATTACATGTTTTCAGCAAGTCTGTATTGCTCTATCTGATTGAAACAGTGTGTGAATCACTTGCTGGTTCTACAACCCAATTTTTCTTATCCTTGAGTTTCCTAAGACGAGCAAAAGGGACACATATTTTAACCCAAACCACCAGATGTTCAGTGACACGGTAGTGCTCCTTTTTTATCAAAAATACACCTTCTAGTGCATTTTAAACACATGTCTATGCTGTAGATCAGATCAAACTTGTGTTCTACGTCCAATACATATAACGGCTTGCCTTGTCTGGTACCTTAGAGTATCTAATATCTCAAACTCAATGGTGGTTCACAAACTAGTTCTACTCACTTCCACAGAATAAAAAACAATATTTATTTCATGACAGTGGCCAACACGTTTCTCAAAATTCTACTGATTTCTTCACAGCTGCATATTCATTAGTTACACCAATTTCATTAATTTGTTTTTAAGTTTTCAGCACTAATAACTTTTGAAAGCACACATTTTTCCACATTTCTATCAGGTCCACAAATGTCCTTGTACTAATAAAAGTGTTTCTTATCGAGTATGCGATCTGAGCATAGTTAAACTCTCCAAGTAATTGGGGCACAGTGTCCCTTTCTCCCAGCACGAACTTGCGATCTACTCAAGATCCATGTGCCTAGCTTCAATAAAACAAGCACACAAACTCAACAGGGATATGGAAAAGAAATAACAGACTAAGTAGAAAACTAAACTATACGCCCCTAAGCTTGGTGTGCATATGCTTGCAATACAAAAATAGAAATTAAACACAGCAGGAGGTGGTTTCATGCAACGGTATTGCACTTAGTGTATTGTTGTTTAAAAGTTCCAATATTGCTGCCACAGTGAGAAGCAACATGTTGGCCATCTTAGACTGGTAAAAAGAATGATATCCTATTATCAATACACTTTCTAGACAACAGTTCAGCAAACTTCACATTGGGAGGCCAAGGTGGCCAACATAATGCTTCTAAACATGTTAGCCATCTTAGAACGGTAAAACAATGATACACTAACAACAATACCATTTCAAGACAGTCATCCAGTTTGGAATAGTGGCCGCAGGATGAAATGAGCGGCAAGTGAGCAGTTCAGTTAGCACTATCTGGAGAGCTACAGTACACTCAAAAAAGAGTAGAAAGAAAGGAAAGAGGACATAAAAATGGAAAGAATAGAAAACTGTCCACCAGCCAAGACACTGGATCACATTCGTTTTCAGGTGGATATGCACTTGTAAGAAGACAAATGCTGCTGCTCACAGCATGCCCCCCCCCCCCCCCCCCACACAGCCTTAAGTCATTTGGGTTAGCATTGGTATCATATGCCGATGACACCCAAATAATTGTGTCAATATCTAACAGAGGCCAGGATATGAGTGAGACCTTTAGAAGGTGCATGAATGCAGTAGGTTTTTGAATGGACCACAAGTGTTTAAAATTGAATTCTACAAAGACAGATGTCATTCTGTTTGACAATAACCTTAGCTTCTGGTCTCTTGCTTGGTGGCCAGAAGAACTTGGCACTTAGCCAAAGCCAATGCGGAAGGTAAAAACCTAGGAGTTATAATTGATGACCAACTATCTTATAAGGAACAAGTGAACAAGGTCGTCTCGGCCTTTCTTCTCTCTCCGCATCATCTGGAAAATTGCGGATTCTTTGCCCTCAGACATGCTGAAAACTGTTGTTATTGCTCTAGTGCTATAGAGGATTGACTACTACAATAGACTAAATTTAGCAAAGAAACATCTGAAAAAAATACAGAATGCAGGAGCCCATTTGCCCGCCCGAGGCCCTTTGGTTTTACAAAAGGGTGCGCAGGCGCTTGTGCGGCCCCTTCTGTACTACCGATAGCGCACATAAGGTGTCAGAGCTATCTTCAGAGGGTTTTTCTTCATTTGCATAGGGGTGGGTCCCATGCATTGGAGGGAATCCCCTTTGTCTCTGCGCACCCCCTCCGTATTACAGACACGGGCTCAGAGGCAAAGAAGCTCTCAGAAGGCGCACTGACAGTGTGCCATCTAAAAGGTGGCGCACTGTCAGTGCGCCCCTGATGGCAGCTCTCTGTGGAGGGGGGAAAAGGGGTCTTATGGACTCCCCAGACATCCCCGTGCAGGTGGGTGTCGTCACTGACTGCACCAACCTGCATGGGGATCTCTGATCCCATTCAAAAGTGCAGGCAGGTTGTAGTCTGCACTGTGAAAACAGTTTTTGACAGGAATGCGCTGCCCCCCATGGCAGAGCAAGTTTGCGGCTGCCCTGGGGCAGAACATTTCATGTGATAGGGCGCACTTTTCCTGTTTGCGCCTGGCCACCTGTCTTAAGGTGCGCCAGGTGCTAACAGAGAAAGTGCGCCCTTTACATATCAGGGCCCCAGATGTCCTAAGAAAACTACATAGTAGAAATTCAATTTAAGTGTGATAGCACGACTCCCGCTTCTGCAAAATGTGAACAATGAATCTGTCAACACAAGTGCTCTTTTTCAACCAGTTCAGGGGACAATATTTGGCTTACACCACATGCAAACACCTGTTAGTCAGTCCAGCAGTTTTGAAGGTAGCGTTTGTGCACTGAAGAGTTTTTAATTCTTCCAAATTGAGCAAACGCCTTGCGGGGGGAAGAGGTGGAGGTATCGAGCCTCTCTGAAGCCAGTGATACGTGCCTGGCCTGTCAAGCAGGTGGTTTGTGCTTAAAACAAAGGTGAATGGTCAAACTGTACCATTCCCGCCAAGATTCAAAGAGCGCATCTCAAGCATCCATAACTGTCCTTGTAGTGCGGATGGTAACAACCTATCTCTGTTTTCAGCCGCATCATCTGCAACGTTTTTATTGTCTTCACATTGTGCTTTTCATCTAGGCTGCTCGTGGACATTGGATCCATTTCTCCTCTGTTGTGAAGCGTGACCACCAGAACAGTATCCATCAGAAGCACCAGATCTTTCTTTGCATTGACTTCAAATAGGACTGATCTCTCCCCATCAGAACCTTGGGAGCATCTATTCTGACAGACGCTACGAGGTCAATGGGAATGCCTGATGCGAACAGGGTCCCTCCTAGTCGCTATCTTCGTGTATGGAATCTCCTATAATTGGTCGAATGATAAACCAGATGGGTCAAGGAGTTCCTTCGGTATGTGTTTTCTACATCTCTTCCTTTGCTTGCACATCTGGGCTTCTTGATCGGGATCAGTGCCTGGACCTCCTGAAGTTGGGACCAGCCTGGCTTTTGTCGTCTCAAGACAGCTTTCTACTGTGGCGCAGAATCCACCATGTCATTCTCCTGTCGCAATCTGTTTCTCTTCTTTCGATGCTCCCTGTTGCATTTCTCTTATTCGCCGCCACTGCTGGTATTACAACGAGACCGTCATCTCATTCTTTGCTTTAAATTCGAGGACTCTTCACTGTTTTAACCTTGCCTTCTTCGTTCAGGCTGGCCAGAATCACTGTCACTTTCACCTGGAGGGTTTTGTTGACGAGGGGTGACTTGCTACGGTCAGTGAGCAAACTATACAGTCCATTCTGTGGTCCATTTTCTTCTCATGGTGCATTTGTTTTTCTTTGTTGCGATTCTGGGTTGTTATCACATTTTACTTTCTTGGAGCTTCTCACTGGGATGGAGCAATAATTTTAGTAGTTCTTTCATTTTCTTCATTTTCCATGTGTGCTGTTTACACTATGCGATATGTGAGCAACCCTCCTGTCCTTTTAGGGTAGGTTTTACTCGGGCTCCTTTCCACATTCTTGTTTGGGGTAGCAGGGGTTCAACAGAAAGGTCTCTGCTCATCTGACAGGCTGTCCTGCCATTGAACCGATGTTTACTACTCAGTGAACCAATCTTGTTTAGTTTCCTTGACAGGGAGCTTGAATCATTTTCTGGCAACCTGAAGAACGTGTTGTGCTCTACGTAAAATGTCCAGAGGTGCTTGCACGCTGTTTTACTGTGTGTTTAAAAAAATAGAAGGATATTTCAGTGCACTTGCAGCAGATATATGCCTTCCCGAAATATAGGAATATTCACGCCTGTCTGGATATTCTATCGCCATAAATCCATAAAGTTCAGAATCTTCATGTAATCTGACATGACTCTGGCCATTCGCAGCTTACTCTGCTTACGAGTATCGGATGAAGAATCTAGATCTGAATTCATAAGGTAATTAAAATCCTCCCTTAAATCACTTTCCCTGGGATGGTCAACAATGTCCGATACAACTCTATCAGTGCTGGGTCGTCTAAAATTGGAGCAAAGGTTGAACCTACATTTGCTTTAATATTATTAATTAAACCGTTAACCAGGGCTCACTTCCCTTCTTTATCTGTTTGGAAGGGGGACATGGTACGGGAAATGTCTATTTATATAAATTGTGATCCCCCAGTGGGATGCACTCACTTGAAATGCACTCATAGCCTGCCTATCGCTTAAACATGTTATAAATCAGCTCCGTTTAGTCCCGAAAATCTGTCTCCTAAAAAAGCACAATATATGGTGAATATCTTCAATTGCTCGGGGTTTATGCATACTGTTTAGGCCATTGGTATTAAACAAAACTATTCTCAGATGATCTTTATGTACCCTCATGTAAATTCTGGGTTTCAACATATAAAAGCATACTGACCTAAAGTGCAGTACAATAAATATACCCCCAAAAATAGGTGTCTCTATGTATATAAATTCCCCATCCATTCGTCTACATATTGCATACTTAAAACTTAAAGTGCTGAAATACATACATATCTGTTTAACCAGCAATTAAAAAGTAAACTGCTTTTCCTGTGCTACAATAAGGTTGAGGGAACCCATAGATATTCATAACTTTGAGAAAGAAGAGGCATTCCTAAAAATATACTGTGCCAAAAACTAAAGTGCAGCGCCAGAATATACATATGCTTGTTCTCAAACAGTTCACATCATTTCACCGCTCTATTGAACAATTCCATATGTAGGGTGCCTAAGTGATTTCACTATGCCTAAGTAGTGCCTACTAGTAAAAAAGTGTGCCGTACTTCTTAAAGTAAAATAAAGGCATAGATGGCTACAACTTTTCAATAAAGAAAACAATTCCTAAAAATATAAAGTGCTAAATCCTAAAGTGCAGTGCATAGTTAATACATGGGCTTCTTCATAAACATTTCACATTATTTCACCTCCATGTTGAACCTTCCCATTGCCCTTCCCCATTGCACTGTTCCGGTTTTAAAGTGCTTAAATACATTTAGCTTCTTTAAACATTGCTCATCTGACCCTTTCTGCACATATCTAACATCTCCATTTCCATTACCCAATAGACATCTGCACATAGCCAAGTATGAACTCGTCCCTTATTTAACTGCAGTGACCATCACCGCCTCCTCCCCTGAGCACCCACCCTGTGCTACCACAACAGAGGGGGGAAACTGCCCACACTACCTCACACTGGACCCACCAAAACTAGGGTGCCATGGCACTGCAACCCATCACACTCATGTCTCGAAAGTACCTGAACCTGCCCACGTGGAAGCATATCACTCCTCCAGGAGTATAGCCCCCGCTGGAGCAATATATAAATATCATAATGGAGGGGATCCTTGGGTGTAAACGTTCCAGCCAAAAGTCAAGTTCAACTGCACTCACACCCCGAGGAATGCCAATACCCACCCTCAGAAGGCATACCACACATCAGTGAATATTGACCCCACTGGAAGCAAAATATGGTATATAAAGGGGATCCTAGAGTGGAAACACTTAGCCTATACACATATTCAAAACCTAGTTAGATACCTTCTGGTGAAGCACTTGAGCCTCGCCAAAATCCCCAAAAAAGGTTGAATTTTCCTTTCACCAACACCTTAAGCTTGGCCTTCTGACCAATTGACTCCTTTAAATCTAAGAGGGATCAGGTGTCTATCAGCCTAACAAATTCTCTCCATCATCGTGCCGAGGGTGCAGACATATCTGAAAAAATTCAGAACTGGGGCTTCTCCATAGTTGAGGAGGTTCTCTTTTCTATGGCTTTAGATAAAATGCATTCCTTAACCGGGTAGTCAGCAAAGTTCACCAATATTGTGCGGAATACTTCACGCTAAAGAAGAGTTGAGCTGTCGCCCTATGAGCCCTGGTGACATTCAAGTCTCTCATTAATTCAGGCATCACTTTCTTGAACAGGGAGTCCACCCATTTGGACACCTGCTAACATTTGCTCCCCTCCGGTAACTCCTATGATTAAGTGATTTGACTATTTGTTATAATTCTCCAAATCGTGCAGCTTATTATCTAAAAAAAGCCTTTGTTTTTTCAAGCTGGAGCACTTCTCCCTGCATAGATGTTACCCTGTCCTCCAAGTCCGAGATTCTAGTTTCCGCCTCTTTCAATCTCCCCGGGAGCAGAGCTATACCATTTTAAATCTTTGTTAGTTGTTTATGGAGAGCAGCAATTTCTTGCGACTGCGATGTTTTTAATTCTCTCATTTCGGCTATTATAATTTCAAACATACTTTTGATAATTTGCTCAAGTCTACCTTCATTAGTCCTCAGTTCCTATTGCGGATTTTGTCCCATTAGAAAATCTCCGTATTCCAGTGACACCTGTGTCTCTACATTGCTAGCCTTCACGGTCCTAGCTGTATTTACTAAAGGGGGCTCCTGCCGGGGGGAGAGAGAGGCTGCTGCCCATTTCTTTCTACTGCTTGGGGCCTTGCCTCTTCCCAAAGAGGTCTGGTTGAACTTGGCGGTCTGCCTCTCTATTCTCCTAGTGCTGGTGAGGTAGAAATCAAATGCCTCAAGGTCGGATATTGTTTGGGCTTAGCAGGACTTGAGGGTGCTTCAATAATGTTGTCAAGTCCCAGTTGGATATTATCTGTGCACTCCAAACCCGAAGGGGAGGGTCCAGAGTTAATCAGCTGGGGATCTGATGATTCCCCTAGCTCTCAATTTCTGTCCCCTTCTCACCCTCACTTTGATTGCTGGATCCTTCTGACTTCCCGGCTTCAAGCATCTCTCTAAGTTTAGATTCCATTCTTTTCCGCGCATTAAGAATTGTCGGGGTTGTGCCCAGTTTTGCTTGGACCCAGTCTGCATTTCACCCTCTGAACCGGAGTGGATTGACTAATTGCAGTGCCTGTGATATTCACTGCTTTACGTTGTTGTGTTCGCATATTGCAGCAAGTTATTCCCTCTGATAAGAGGCCAAAAGTTCTCTCCTACTGCCTTTCGAAGAAACAAAGTCCCAGTCCTGGGAACGGTCAGCTACCAATACCGATGCAAGAGTAACGACTCATCAAGATATGGCCTCTGGAGTCACTTGTAGAGAGTCTAACTTGCGGCCAGCTAGGCTCCAACAGGCCGTAGGGGAAGGGGAGGATAAGCGACAACCCCAATAGCAAAAAGGAGCCTTGAGTCACCCTTCAGATTAATGGATAATCGCCAAGGACTTGTTAACGTAGCCAACTCGGTCCGGCTGTATTGAGAGCTGGCTTTACCGCAGTGCAAAAAGTGCAATTGGGCACTCTTTCAGCCGACGCACACAATGCATGTCCAATCAAAGTCTGTACTCGTGACAATCAACAGGTGGGTGGGGCCAACCACCCGACCGTGGTAGGTCTTCGTAAATCTCTTTTTTGTTGATAACATATGGTCAGGCCAGAACTAACAACGGCGATGAGAGAATTGGTTCCCTGATGAAAGTGCCACTAACCCCTTTTCATGGGTGGCAACTCAGGGGCAAACTGGCATCCATCTTAGATCACAAATAGTGGTGCAAATTCCCTTTTCCTAGGTCACTGTTCAGGCCTGGTGCCCAAAACGAGTCAATGGTCACTGCACACCTCCAGTTCTAATCTAGTCATATTTTTTTTTTATAGTATTACGTCCCGAAATATTAATACTTGCGTAAGTCTGAAGTCCGAGCTATCCAGCCCTCCAACATCCTCTCTGAGTGGCCTTGCAAACATCTGTCTCGAGTTGAGTAGCACAGACGTGATGTCACGCTGCAGCCTACAATGGCTCAATGTCTATGTCAAATCTATGATTACTTTAAAAGGCGCATTCAGGCTTTCGCCAGCTTATCTGGCCGAGGCCAATTTTATTTTACGGTCAAAACAACCTCTGCAAACCTCTGAACATGTTCCGCACAGCATCGCGCCTTTCATTTATCGGCGAATCAAACGACATGGGCCAAGCACGCCGCCAAAGCACTAAAGTTTAGCTAGCCTGGCGGGCCTTTAAGTGCCTGCGTCATTACAGCGCGGCCAGGAGCTTCAGGAAAGAGCCCCAGAAGCTGCCACAGCAGCCACCAGCGCCCCAACTCTCACAATGCACATTAAGCGGATTACATTTAACAGATACTGCAAACGTTTCTTTCTTTGGCCCATTTCCTTCATCTTACTCTGCCAACTTTGTATTACGGGCAAGGAGCGCCTATTTTTAGTAGGTCAATTTCTGAAAATCTTCATCCACCGGATTTATCTCCTGGCTGGCATTTTAAATCTACTGTTATCTCTCCCAGGCCAATACGAAATGGCTCTGCGAGAGAGAGAGGGACGAGGCACAATCAACTGACTTACTCTTGCAACGAGAAGGAGCTCCCACCTGCAACAGACTTCAGGCCAGAGTACACGACCCAGATCACAGACAGATATTTAAAAAAAAACACACACACACACAAATATAGACGTGGAATACATGCTAGGAACATGGCATATACATTTTTTTTTTATAAATGGTCGACTGAAAGGATGTGTTGGGTTATAGCAGATCCATTTTTTAGATGGCTTCTAAGCCTTAAAAAATTGTACTTAGTTTACATTGAAAAAGATTACGGCGCGAATGTTGTTTGCGGTGGCTCCCTGGCCTCTCGCCTGCAGATTGAGCATGGGCTCCTTCCATAGGGTATCTGAACTGGCAATATGATTCAAATGCAAAAATAACAATTGATGGACAGAATGCAGAACAATGTCATACATTCACCCCAGTACAGAGATCTGGGCCTAAATCCATAGTTTTTTTGCTCACATATATGCCCAGACGTGGGTCCTGGGCTCACTGTGCCATTGGAATCAAGCAATCCTGGCTGAAGAAGAAGGTGAAATCCCGAAACCAGCCTAGGATGCTTGTTTCCGGTTCAAGGAGGACCTGGCTTGGCAGTTCGGGCTATACTGTTCCCATGAGGCACAGGGTCAAGACTGATTTGCATACGGCCAGGTCTAAACTGGGGAGGCATGGTGAGCAAATGAATGATGGATTTAACCCAGCTCTCTTGACTGTGGTTGAATGTTTTGATTTGTTCTGCATTCCGTCCATCAAATGTGTGTCTTTTGCTCAATATGATTCAAATGGTCTCGCTCTAAGCGGATGATGCATTGGTGTCTTCTTAGGTCGGTGCTGGAGGAACTGGAGACGTGTCAGGATTACACACACAGTGTAGGAAGCCACAGCTGTTTCCTTTGGGGCAGTATTGAAGGGGAGCTTCCTATAGGCATGGGATTGAATTGGGAAAGAAAAAGCTTTAGGTATTTGGGGTTGTAGCTATCATGTTGCCCACCAGCCGAATCCTCGCTTAATGTTGGCAGAGTGGTGGACAGATTGAGCAGTTGAGGAGAATTTTGGAAAAAACGACCCCTCACGATTGTGTGACAGATTTCTGTGGCAAGGATGGTATTTTTGCTCTGATGCTTGCATGTGCTGGAGACTACAATGTGCCCTATTTCGATTGACAGGTTCTGGCAAATAGAGAGCTTGTTATGTGTTTTGGTACGAGCTGGGAAGAATAGCTGTGTAAAGTTAGACACACTGGGGCCGATTCACAGAACTAATCTGAGTCAAAATCCTAAACTTACTACTTTTGGTATTCACAGAAGGCATTTAGTAGTAGTAAAGATAGGATTTTGTCTTAAATTAGGATTTTGTCTTAAATTAGGATTTTCTCTTAGATTAGGATGTTGTCTTAAATTAGGATAATCTCCTAAATTTGGATAATCTTTAAAACAAAATCCTAACAAGACAAAAACCTAATTTAAGACAAAATACGAACTTAAGGCAAAATACGAACTTAAGGCAAAATACGATTTAAGGCAAAATACGAACTTTACTCCTACTAAATGCCTTCTGTGAATACCAAAAGTAGTAAGTTTGGGATTTTGTCTCAAGATTAGTTCTGTGAATCGGCTCCACTGTAGGTTCCGTGGGTGGAAGGTGGATTGGGATTTCCCGATTTCTTTGTTATATTACGCGGCGGCGCAGCAGTAGGAGGCGCTTCACAGGTTCAAGGTGGGCCCTACCTGGGGAACAACAGTATTGGCTGGTACATGTGTACAGTATACACTGCTGGAGTTGTTTATGTGGGAACAGGGAGACCCGGGAAGTGCTTCTTACCCAGCTCAACGGACGTCGGAATTGTGGCATAAGGTGGGAGGTTAAAGTATTCACGAGCTCCCCATTTTCAAGGTATATTCCTATCTGGTCCATAAGTCCGTTAAGGACAGACCGAACAACACGCCCTTTCATAGTTTGCAGGAGGATGGAATTAAAACAGCTGGAGATTTGTCCCTAAATAACAAATTCATTACATTTCAGCAGGTGCAAGAGGTCCTTTGGCTGGGATTGGGTCAATTTCTACAATATGCAAGGGTGGCCAATACAGCATGAATATGAGGTCAAGCAAAGACTAATGGATTTAGAGGGGCGTAGGAAGCGGATTACAGTATTATATGCTAAATTAGTACAGGACTGAGGAGTATTGAAAAAGCTTAAGACCTCTGGGTGGTAGATGACCTGGAAGAACTGATGGCATCAGTGTGGAGAAAAGAATTTGAGCAAGCTGTGATATTCTTTGCAGATGAACAGCTTATCAAAGTAACACGAAGAGATGACAATGTCACGGAGAAACTTGCTAAATGTGTGGAAATGTTAATAAAATATCTGATCCTTCAAATAACAGACCACCTTGAATGGTTGTGGCAGCAAAAGGGCACAGTATGCACTGCCTGTGAAGATGATGCAATGAACCCCCGATAAGAGATTTGGGGTACTGACATGGCTATGAGCTCTCCGATTTGTGATTGTAATGTGTAATTGTAAAGTAATTAACCCTTCCGGATTGTTGTGGCAGTGTTTTTGTTACGTGATAAAAAAAAAGTAATAAAATGGTTTGGAAAAAAAACCGATCACCAGATTTAAAAAAAACATACACAAATCCACAGGATTTCATAAGGAGAAATGCTACATCTGTTGTATTGCCCCTCACAGTTTATACTTATTGCCTTCTTTACGTATTTAACTGTTGCAAACAATAAAAACAAAAAGTAAATACATTTTTAAAAAAGAACGGTAAGTAAAGGTATTTTCAGTTGTTTTTTGCTGATGTTTGTGAATTAAGAATCACAATCCTAAAAATCATAATCCTGCTTTGAGGATTATGTTGTATAGCACTGTGTGCCTTGTGTGAGGCAACAAAGCAAATCCTTAAAAAAAAAAAAAAACCATACAAGACATGTGATCTTTATTGCAGGACCCCTGAAATTGCTATTTATTATGCATTATACTGCCCTTGGCTGAGAAAAGAGATGTGTATTAGGTTTACCATTCACCAATACATCGAACCACAAATGACTGGGCAAAGTACTTTACTAATGTCCATTAAAAAAAATTGCTTCGTATCTTGTACTACAGCAATCCAAAGCTTACAGACAACCCAATAATAATGTCTTCTTCATGTCAGGGGACCACACATGTATTCATAGCGTCCTTATTAATTTGATACATTCTAATTAGAAAGCCAAAATGTATTAATTGAGGGAGTCAGTCCTTTTCTTAACAGTGTACATTTTGTAGAGTGAGATTTTGTATTTTACTTATGTATGCTCATTGAATGTTGATTTGTTATTATAATTTGTATTGATGTTGACGACTGAAAATTAACTCAGTTTTAGAAGTCAGCAGTAATAATAAACAAATAAAAAAATCAGAAGTGTGAGCATTTATTCTGAGAGCCGAGGTGTTATTTCAACCAGGGAAGCAGGTGCCTGCATCTTTGATTTCCACTTATGCTTACAATGGTTGCTTGGATAATGCTTTCTGCTGCATAAGACTGTTCTCAAGATATTGAGAGGGCATCGGTATGGGTAGCCTTTGGCAACATCATATGTGACAGAAAGGAGGGATGCAGTAAATGAGGGGGAAAAGGGAGTGAGAAAGGTCGGGTGAGATGGAGGGGTAGAGCGAGAGAGGTGGGAGGTGTATGGGGGTAATATGGTGAGGCAGCGGCTATCTGTCCTAGTGTGTAGCATGCTGCCTGAGGCTTCAGAGTGTGATCCAGCACTAGTATTTGCTTTGGTAGTCATGTCAACCTTCAATTAACCTGTGGTCCAAACCCCAATTTAGAGGAGGCAAACAAATTGTACCGGAAATGGAGAAAAAAACTCGGATATCCAAGGTCTGCATTATGTGTGTGAAGGAATTGGAAAAGAAACTTTGACATAGACAGAATCTACAAAGTCGGGAACATGCTTTGGAAGCCTTGGTACTCTCACGATCAATTGAATCACAGATCAGCCCTCACGATCAATGGAATCACAGATCAGCCCTCACGATCAATGGAATCACAGATCAGCAGGTGATGTCGGCTAGCTTGGTACTTTTCTTTATATATTGAATTTACAAGCAGTGGAGGAGCAATCACTATGATGGGCCCTAGTATTTTTCTGCACATTTAGTAAGAGTTGGGCATTAGTATAAAAAAAAATGGTACTGGAAATGGACGAAGAACTCGGATTTCCAAACTCTGCATCATGTGGGGGAAGGAATTAGGAAAGAAACTTCAGCATTGACCGAAACTACACAATCGGGAACATGCTTTGGAAGCCTTGGTACCCTCACGATCAAAGGAATGACGATCAGCATTTGTCTAGGTACTGTTATGAATTGCATTTACAAGAAGTGAAAGAGTGATCACGGTGATAGTTCTAGGTCTTTTACTACACATTTAATATGAGATGGGCATTAGTATAAAAACCGAAGTGGCAGTCAAAGAGTAGCAAGTAAGGAAAAATCTTCTGTGTGTAGTTACTCGAGGAAAACAAAATATTTAAGAAAAAATAACTGCTTGCAAGTCAACTGTTTTTTCATCCTTATGGAGTGCCTGCTCTGGAAAAGAGTGCTCCAGGGCTGATTTAATATTAACTGCCTGATACTAATTTGTCAAAGCAAACACAATAAGATGATGGACAGAGCGCTGAAACTTTTCAGACGCTCGCCCCCAGTCACTATTAGATCTGGGTTGAATCTATCATTGTTCTTTTGCTCACTTCGCCACCCCAGTTCAGACCCAGCCATAACCAAATCAGTCTTGACCCTGTTCCTCATGGGAACAGTCCATCAGGAACTGCCAAGCCAGGTCTTCCTTGGACCGGAAACAAGCATCCGGGGACCGGTTTCAGGGTTCCCCCCATATTAGCCAGGCTAGCTTGAATCCAGTGGCACAGTGGGCAAGTATGCATGTTTCCGGTCCAGGAAACATCTGGCTTGGCAGTTCGGGCTGGACTATTCCCATTAGGAACCGGGTCAAGACTGATTTGCATACGGCTGGGTCTGAACTGGGGTGGCGAGGTGAGCAAAAGAACCCTGATGGATTCAACCTAGATCTAATAGTGACTGGGAGTGACCTCGCCTGGCAGGTAATGCTGGACTGTTCCCATGAGGAACAGGGGGTCAAGACTGATATGCATATGGCTGGGTCCAAACTGGGGTGGCATAGTGAGCAAAAGAACAATGGATTAAACCCACGTCTCTTAACAAGGAGTCAGTGGTTCAAAAATGTCAGCACTCCGTCCATCATCTTGTTGTGTTTGTTATGATACTAATTTGTAGCTCTATGCTTTTTTTAGGTTCTGCAATGTTCACAGTTTAGAGGGCATTGCCATGGAGGCAGTCTGAGCTTGCCGAATTATCTGTTCTTAAATACGGAGGCAGTATGTTCCAGTGTTTGGCCATTACCAACAGCAAAGAATACATATCTTTTGGGTTGCCTCAAGCTCTGCGAGGGAGAGTATTTGACAAAATGACTTTATTCAAGGAATTCAAACATTTATAAAACTTTTGCCTAAGTATACTACAGTCTCTCTGGAGTCTTTGAAAGACTTGCGCCCCACTTTCATTAATAATTCCCCACAGTACTTTAAATGGAAAAAGAGAAGTGCTGGTACCCGCCAAATTGATTGGGATGGGTCTTGAGTGTCTGGTAGAGGTGTGTCTGGGGGCATGACTTCGATGCAGGCGTTTAACAATACAGGCATGTTCTCATTCAATGCAAAGTGCTGTAGTGTTCTTCGGCTAACTTCAGCTCATATGTGCAGGGCGTAATTAGTATTTTTTTTGCAGTTGTATGGAGTGCAAACGTGGCCAGAGGGCATTAAAGCTTTTTACCTGAGAAGTAGACGTTTTACATGAAAGCCTACATTTTGTTTGTGTTTTTACGGCACAGAGAGATAAAGTGATTTTCCCAGATTCACAGGATGTTGACGGACGCTGGGATTTCACCTCTCTGTGCTGTAAAAACAAAATGAAGAATGCTTTAATGTAGACCTTGGCACTCTCTTAAAAGCGCTGTAACGCCCTTGTTCCAAGTGTACGCTATATATAATTGCAAAAAGAGAACCAATTGTGCACTGTACGCCTGAACTGACCTTGGCCGAAGGCGTTCGGTCTGTGACAGTCAATTGAGAGTGTATTCCAGCACAGCAGCCTTACACTCGAACTGGTAGCAACAGTTTTAATGTCGGGAGCTCCAGCCGGCAGGCCACATCTCCTTACTCCTGTTGGGCTGTTACAGTGTAAGGCTGCAGCAACAACTTAGCACTGGAATACACTCACTGTTGACTGTCAGAGCGCCTCCCAGACAAGCTCCCTCTGAAAGCGTACTATTTAGGAACACCTACGCTGCACGTACATATACCCCAGAGCCCGACCCCAGCTTGCCGCTATGAGTAATGGTACTCTCCTGACACAACGAGATGTTCCGGTACTCATGAGGTGCAAGCTGAAAAGTGCTAGTACTCAGTACTGGTGAGCCCCGCCCCATTTAAAGCACTGACTCCCCACTACATTTGCTTCTTTACTGCACTGATCTTGGCATACACATTTTCCTGAACAACAATTCAACAAGGTGTAAAACGAATGATTGGAGCTAAAGGTTCAGTCATCCTTAATTTTTCCCTCCATCAGTCAGTGAAAGTGGACACTGATTTAGGAGGACAAACATAAATTGAACAATAATGCCAGAAAACAGAGTAGACGCAATATTTTCTTAATTAGATAACTGTGGTAGCAGGTCACATCCTGGCACCCCCTCTTGTTTATTTGTAATCACACAGACACCACATTGTTACTTTTAATTGCTTTAGGAAACATGCTGGGGATATGTATCAAAGTATCGCGAAGAATCACTGATCTAGTTTGCTTGTATATATTCTGGAAAATATGCCCGAGTACTGCGGTGCAGTGGACAAGGAAGGCATTTCTCGGTTTTCATCCTCCTCCGTGAAAACCAATGTATTTATTGTCTCTGCATGATCCACTGCAAGTAAGCCATTTCTAGTGCTATTACCATCACTTATATTCAATATTCATAGATAAAATGTAAAATTCCGATGCCTTTCCGATTTTGAGCTCTAACCGTTTCAAGGAATTTAACATTTCAGTGCACTGTTTTTGGCTCATGTTAAAATGTAAAATGCTGCCGCCAACTCGACAATTCTCTCTGTCGAATCTAAGCAAGAAAGATACTAAAAAAAAAAGGAATTCTTCTTAAGCTTTCAGCTGACTTCCAACTTTTGGGGATTCACAAATATATTCGGAAGAAGGTAAATCTTCTCAAGGCGTAATGTCCTATGAGTAATTTGCTACCTCAGCACAAGCTCCTGAAAATTATCCATTGGCTTCAGTGTGGTCGCCCACAGCTAATTTTAACACTTGAACAGTCTTTAAAAGCACTATGCCTGCCTATGCTCATTGGCAGTGAAAAACGCAGCTTAGACTTTAAACCAACCACAAGATGACCCCTTTATGAGGACTCACCACTGTCATCGTCACAAACCTTGCTACTCGCCGAAGAATGTGCATTGTCGCATCCCACGTTGCAATGGCAGGAGAAATTATTTTGGGCAAAAAGGATTATGGCAAACCCACTTGGGTAATACAGGAACTACCAAACCCAAGATGCACAGCATTGGTTTTTTGCCTGAGAACATTCATGTTTTAAATGGGCATACTTCGGTAGGCAGTGGCTGCTGCTTTTGACGTGTTTATCAAGGTTACACCCTTATCAGTGGTGAACAACAGTTTTAATCAAGCAATCAATGAATCAATCAAAGATACATATAATCTTAAAAAATATTTGAAAATCTAACACACAGGGCGAAACTCTACTTCAAAATAAACATATATTTAATATATGATAAATGTATAAATCAGGGAATAAAAGGATTTGAAGCAACCAAGCATAGTTCATGAGGTAGCGTGAGTTAACCTACACAACAACCAGTGGCGGTTCTACCATGGGGGCGTTTGGGCGCCGCCCCCCCTGCTTTCTCGCCGTGCGAGAAGAAGGCAGAAACAAATGGTAGTTATTTATTTTTAACTACCATTTGTTTCTGCCTGCCCTTCTCGCACGGCGAGAAAGCAGTCAGCTTCCTGGTTACTCGAGCCTCAGGGCAGGGGGGAGTGGCTTGGGGGAGTGGCTTGCCCACTGTTATTAATACTGACTGTTTGGACAGCCTGAGAGGCTGTCCAAACAGACAGTATTAGCAACAGTGGGCAAGCCGCTCCCCCAAGCCTCCTCCCACTCTCCGTTCTGCAGGATGCAGACTAGGAGAAATGACGCGGCTAGGGCAGCCGGCCGAACCAATCAGCGCCGGCTGCCATGGAGGGGAGGGAGGCTGCCTGCAGCCTTCACTTACGAGAGCCACACCACGTCAGACGCAGCGGCGGCATTCAAAATCCAGGACGGCGGGAGCAGTCTCGGGACTCGAGAGTCAGCGCGGGAAGCCAAGGTAAGTTTTTTTTTATATTTATACTGTATTTTTAATGCAGGTCGACCACTCCTTAACAAGTACCCTGAGAAAAGTAACTATGCAGATCAGTGCACCTGATTACAAAGAAGTCTGAACAGTGCGGGCTAACATTACAGGTCCGCCCTCTATTCGGCTCCATGGCGGGGGGGGGGGGGCGCGGGTGTGGAAACTGAGGGGAAGTAATTTGGCAGACGTCTGTGTCGCTGCAGCGCTACCGGCTAATTCTGTAAACAAATAAGTGTACTGCGAGCTCTTCGACGTGATTTAATGTTGCAGCGGAACATAGAGCCCCATCCTTTCAAAGACATTATTATTCATTGAATAAAAACCACTTTATGAACCGCAAGATGACATACCACAATCACCACGGGCACCTTAACGGCGAGGAGCACGAAAAGGCTGTTTATCCAGATTACACATTCCTCTAGACTAATACCCTGTGCTGGGCGCAGCCAGCCTGCATCCGGAATTAAAACTCATGCCCACAGCAGTGGTATGCGTCGCCCCTGGCTGCAGGGTTCCGCCTTTTCACCGGTGTAATTTATTGTTAAGACACAAAATATAAAATAAAAAAATCAAGCATGCTGTGCTGTTGACTGAAATAGACTGGTTGAAGGTGTCGCACATAACGCGGGGACATTATACAGCTTTTGTTATGTCAGCCTTGAGTGGAGAGCGGGTGCCAATACAGGACAATAAGATATGGACTTTTCTCCACCGCCAATTTTACGCCTCACCAATTTCAAATGTCACCAGCCGTCACTGACAACAACTATGTTGATATCTTTACACAGATTCCTAGAAGGATATTATTCAATATATCAATAAACAGTTCCTCCAGAACAATCAATGTACAATTGTTCTGAAGGAATTCGATGTTTCTTTCCAGAGCAAGACCTAAAAACCTTGGTCCAATCTCTGGTTCTCTCTAGATTGGACTAGGCCAGCAGGAAGCGCGCTGGGTGAATTAAATAAGCCTGGCATAACTGTTCTGTGCATCAACTGAAAGTCAAATGACATTCAATGAGGGTCAATGTGAATCAAATGATCTGTGCTCAACGAAGTCTGAATGAGGTTGTGCCTATAACAACATGGAGGAACAGAAAGAGTGTGACATACGGAGAGTATTTTTGAACCTCTTCCAATCAGTCCTCGCATCTATATGGCCTCTACCCGCGCCCAGGTTTTTAAGTAATGACACATTTGCAGCCTGATAACACTTGTTTTTTTGGGGGTCCTATCTCAGGCTCTTGGTATTTCATCCAACAAATCTGTTGCCACCCCCCTTGAGTGCTCTCTTCTTCAATGAGAACAGGTGGGGCAAATCTATGAGTCTTTGGACTTCCTGAGGGTGCCGAGGGGCAAGAACCAAAATGTGCAGTGTTTCTTGAACAATGTATTCCAGCAGTACTTGGAATTTATTTCTTGAAAGCATTCGAAATTGGGGGGTTCATCATGTGCAGACAAACCATTGGCCACTCTAAGACTGTTAATATTCAAATCATTAAAATATCAGAGTACTGAGCAAATACTTGCCCAAAAACAGAAACTAAGAGGGGTATCTGTGGAGGGCACCACATTTCAACATATCCCAGGATTTTGCTAGCAACAAAGTAACACCTAAATAGGAGCAATCAGAGATAATACCAGCACTACACACACTAACCCAAATGCAACATGCAAGATATTCAAAGATTCGGATCTCAACTTGTACAAGGCAAAATATTTTGTCACATTAGAAAAAGCAGGTGCCTTCCTTCAAGAATTCGATAGTAACAAGTAAAGTAAGCTAGATACAATAAATGAAATATACTCATTAAATGATCAGAGAATTTAAAAGCCACTCCATCAATTCTTTCTAGCAAGATTTCCACATTTTATTCTATGAATCCTTTACTGGCTCAATCATTAACAGGCTGGAATTGCTAGTATATAATTATTTTTAAAAATACCGATATCGTTAATAGAACTGCAGTAGAGGCTGCTATAGTTGTAAAACCATAGGAGGAGAAGACCATAGTCTAGCAAAAAATTATAAAGCAATCTCATTAATAAATATGAAGTCAAAAATAGACACAAAATCCTAAGGGGAGGTTGGAGAAAGCCATCAAACTGGCCCACAACTCCCAATCCCACTTTAAGGGCTGATTAGCAAGCGACAACACACATCCACATAATTATGAAAGCCTACATTATTCATGGTAGTGCTTGATGCAGAAAAGGCCTTCAATAAAGTTTCATGGCCTTACCTATATGAATGCTAAAATACTTTGATTTGGGCGACCGCTTTGCAAAAATGGTTATTGCATTATATGCCTGCCCAGAGGCAAGGTTTATTCTTTTTTTAATGTTTTATATTTGCTGTGTTTCCAAACACTAAACCAACACCCAGTGCAAAAACAAACGTACTGTCTATTAGCACAAACCTTCCCAACCCGCTAAGTGCACATCAATTACAGATCGAACATGCATCAGCAAGACTGGCTCAGTATTGGATAGTAAACCATAGCCAAAGTCTCTGCATGTACATGGGACTGATGTTTATAAAAATGCAGTGTGCCCAAAGTACTTAGCCTGGGAACCGAAGATACAGAGAATACACCTCATTCGCAATCAACTGAAATGCACAGAAGCATTAAGTCGGTAGGACCACAGCATGATCCAAAAGTCTTAAGGTCTACTGGCTTGTGGAAGTGTGGAATAGTCAAGTTCCAACTATTTGTTGCAATAGGCCATTTGTTCTAACCTGTGCCGGTGGGCCTTCTGGGATGCACTGTTCCTATCCAGAGTGACTTTACTCCTGGTGAAATGACGAGTGGCCTGTGTTTGGAGCAGAGACAAGGCCCCTACGATCAGGAATTGGCGAGATGATATGATAGTGAGGCCCAAGGATCTGGCCGTAGCCCTAGAGTCTTTAAAGCGCCCAAGGGCGGTGTCCACTTTGTCGCCAAACAAGCGACGGCTATCAATGGGCATGTGCAAAAGAGTCGATTGGACATCACCCGCAAAGCCAGTGGACCTCAGCCAGGGGTAGCGTCTCAGGGCTATTGAAGTTGAAATCGTCCTGCCTAGCAAGTCGGCGGTGTCCAGCCCACAATGTATGGCGAAGTTCGCTGAATCTCTACTCTCCGCAACTACATGGGAGAGAAGGGTCCCGAGCTTCCTACGGGAACTGTGTCAGAACCTGCACGACTGTGTCCCACACAGAGTTGGTGTAACGGTCCAAGAGACTTGCGGTGTTCACCGACCGCAGTCCTAAGTTGGCAGAAGAAAACATCCTCTTCCCGTGTTGATCTAGCTTCTGGGGGCCCGGCAGTCAGCTCCACGCTGCTCGAGGTCCCGGCTCCAGAAGGGTTCATGGCCAGACAGTCGGAGCACGACTTCGGGTCGTGGTCGCGCTCCAGGCACCACAGGCACACAAGGTGCGGGTCCGTAACCGACATTAATTTGTGACAGGAGTCACAAGGTTTGAAGCCGGTCTGCCGATGTGACATCCCTGTGGAACCAGGAGTCGAACGACTCAAAAAAGATGTCGACAAAAAGCCGAAAAATGCTAGTCAAAAAGTGACTAAGGTACCGCTCTCTCCGGATCTGCTCTGACTGTCGCTGAAAAAGAAAGAACTGACATCAGTGCGCAGGGGCGGCGTCTAAGTAGAAACCGCAACGTCATCCTGGTGATCACGATGCCGACGATGGCCACCTACAGACACGCAAGGGTACTGCTATGAAAATATTTCTCCGGATCAAGGCTGACACCTAGGGGTAATTCTAAGGTAAGTAATCTATAACTAATAGTCTCTTTCAGATACACTGGAATTACTATCACTGCACTCCTGGTTTTTGTGGATTTTTCTGAGTACAGGAGGCTAGGATACACTGGAAATTCTCATCATAACTAGGACAGGAACAATCTACCTGCCTCAAAGTGTAATAAAGATGCTGCTTCTGCCTCCTCACACCAGCCTTCTTAGTTGCTCTATGAAACTCTTACTTTATGTGAGCTCGAGAAATCAATTTTTTAACTAGAACAGAATTTCAACAAGAATTACAAAATTCTGAGACAGATGTGTTGACTATCTAGCACGCTCCTGTAGGACTGTTAACTGTAGGAAGGTGGATATCTGACTATATGGTTACCCCAAATTATTTGCCTAGTATTTAGCTGTTTTCGAGTTGGCCTGGGATCCTGCTAATCAGGGCCCCAGGCTATCTGCTCTCAATGTAAAATGGACTCCGTGTACTTAAGGTACATCTCCAATTGGATATTGGCTCACCTTTGTGAGCCCCTCTATAGTGTACCATAGGTACCCAGGGCATAGGTGCATCCAAGGCCTACCAGGGGCTGCAGCATGTATTATGCCACCCCTGGCTGGCCATCCAAATTGACACAACTGGCTGGTCACTCAGCTGGGGCAAGGTGGTGTAATCACCCCTTGCTTAGATATAGTATTCCTATATCTAACCTTATATATAGACACATATGCACCTATAAGTCACTCCTATGGCAGTACTTAACAATCCTGAAGGCAGAGTGCTTGGTTTTATGTGAGATGGTGCTCTAGCATGAGCTGAGCCTGTCTGCAGCTTTCGGAACCATGTCCTTATAGCTGTTCTATGATATAGCCATACCATATACTCTTAAGTGCATTATAATCCTCGCGGTTAAATGCTAACTTTGGTTTAGCTTTATCAAAACATCGTGTAAGATGTCATACGCTTTGGATTACTACCCCCTTGCCAGTTCTGGCGACGGGGGTAGCATTCCACCCTTCTAGAGGGAGAAGACATGTTGCTCCTGTTAATCCCGGTTAAAGTTAACCAGAGCCTCAGCATCACAAAATGGATGCTGCTGCCACAGACACAAGTCTGACCTCCTGCTGCTGGGAGTCCTTCCAGCGAGGGAGGCTTGGACAATAGATGTCCTGCTTTGGGAGGTGCTAGCACCACCCCAGACAGGCCTTAGTGTATTGGGGCAGGGAGGGCTGAATGAAATGAGACACTGCCTGGGGCACACAAGGTGCACCATGCATAGTCCGGTTCAAACCAGTTGCTGGGGCACTCAAGCCCCAGCTCTGGCGCGAAACTGGACTAAGGGAAAGGGGTGTAACCACCCCCTTCCCTGGTCCCACCCATAGGAGGGACCTAGCAGGTTATCCAGCCCCTTTGATTAGAATAAAGGTAGGAGCTGAGTCTAGAGACTTTAGATTTTTCCTGAACCGAAACTTGAAACGAAACTCTGGACCTTCGACGTTCTATTGCAACTAGAAGACTGAAGAATCTCCCTTGTGGTCAAGGAGTGACCACCCTGTGCAAACAGGCACCATCCAGTGATCTGCGGTTTGCTTTGTCAACGCTCCCGCCGGAGCCCGAGCACAGAGCCCGACAAGAACTGGACTTCCAGACTTCTTTGACCCCGATCCACAGCCACAGCAAAGCTGAGACCCGTGGAGGCGGCCAGAGACGTGGGACCGGACATCTTGAAAAACCTGCTCATTGCTACTTGTGCAGCTTCTGAGGCACCCTCGAAGAAGTTGTGCATTGGGGATTGAGAAGCCCCAGCCTCGAGCTCCTTTTGCACCGACGCACAGTCCTCCACACTCACCAAGTGCTGCGTGGGGCCTGCTGGTACTTTTGTGCTCGACACGTCTGTCCGGTCACTTGCCCGTTGGCCAGTGGCCTCTGTGACGACAAACCTTTGAATTTGCATTGCTCGCCTGGTTGCTCCAGGCTTGCTCCTGCTTCCCTGAAAAGGAGAAGCCCCCCAGACCTTGCTGGTCTGAACAGAAGCCCATCTTCGATTCCTGCGTGGGTTGCATTTGCCAAGACCTGTTGACTCCAATCAGGAAGATGACACCGCCGACAGCGAGATCCTTCGTGGGACAGTCCGTATCCAGCTCCTGGTCGTCGTCGACGCCTCCTGGTCCACGTGGCTGCAGAGACAAGCTTCAAGACATCACCTGATTGCTTCGCGACATCGCCTGGTTCCTTCCTGGTCACTGGCTAGTGACCCAGACTCTGTCTTCTCTGCTTTCAGGCACTCTTCATCCTCGATCCACCTTTGGATTCAACCGGACACTTCTCTCCTGGTCGCCTGCAGCATCTTTTTACAGATCTCCATAGGATTCAGCGACAAAACCAGACACAACTTGACACCTATGCACCCGGCTCCTGTGGGTGAGGTAACGCGGGCACTCCGGTGATCCTGTGGGTATTGACTGTCCTAGTGTCCTAGTTTTCAGTAGCTTTCTCCTAGTCCATCCGGAAGTGTCCTAAATCAACTAGTTTCTAACTCTTACGTTCCCATTGTATCCCTATGGTAACTTGCGTGTATGTTTAGACACTGCACACGCATCCCGTGGGCCTCCTGCTTCCTAACCCTTGGTAGTACAGCGTAGCACCAGCGATTCCCTAGGCCTACTCCCTGTTCGTGATGTGGTTCTTATACCACTATTTTAATATATGGTTTGCAACGCCCCTAGGGCACGACTGTATTTTGTGCAACTTATTGTATGATAATTGAGCAACTTGTTATGTGCTTTAGCCTCTGACCTCAAAGAGTTCAGAGGGGTTGTGTTAGCAATAAATACATATATATTTTATATATAACCTGTGTGGTGTCCTTTCATTTGGTATTCAAGGGGTTACATATGGTAAAATAGCTGGCTTCACATGCTCTCTGAAGTTTTAGCCTAAGACTGATTTGTCCATGCTACCACTAGGATAGCTGGTCTATAAGGTTGACTTTACCACCATCACCATAAGGGTTGTTGGGACTGGTGCACGGTGCTCACTAGAATAGTGATCATCATATACCAGGCCAACTTCTCACAGTAACAGCACCTCCACTTTGTATTATTAATTTACCACCTGATCTGGCTTATTTGCCTTCCGATCTTGATACCTATAGAGGAAGGATTGCAGACATGATGGGCAGTATTTCCAGACTGCAGCTGCAGTTGAGTGCAGCGATATCTTGGCAAAGATCAGCAGGCACATTCAATAGAACTGCCTCTACTATGAAAATACATCTAACCATCTTCCTTTCCTTTGAATTGGCAAACAATTACAACATATAAACCCTTTAATAAATCTCAGCAACTTTGTTAGTTGTGTTGTTTGGACTTCCCCTCCCACATGTGTGCACTTTAGTGGAGACATCAGTTGGAGGCCACTGAAGAAGCATTGAGAGGTGTTAAGGAAATGATGGACCCAAGTGAAAGACAATAATGGAATTTGCAACATCAAGTGGTTTTGTAAAACTGTAGCAAAACGTGGAAGCAGCCTAAACCTATTGCGGTGAGTCAAAGTGCAAATCCAGGACGTTCCAGTATTAACTATTAAACACATCCGGAAACTGTCTTTGATTAAACGCAGTTTATAAGAAGCACACAGGAGTCTTGTTTACTGTGGTAATAAGTATTTCAAATAGCCAGTATTGTATTGCTACAGCATTTTCTACCGTGATTCCAAACGCTCTTGGTGATCCTTTCCTACTATTTATATAGTGCTTTATACCCCCTAAAGAGATTTACAGTGATTAGACTGAATCAGTTTCCTGGAAGGTCTTTGTAGTACATGCTTGAAAGGGGTTGGTGATAGTTTAGCCTGTATGGCATTCTGTTTGAATGTGTGGTGGGAGCACTCTGTGTCAACAGTAGCTGCACATAAGTATGATGTCTCAATGACAGCACATAGCGAGAGTCCAGTCAAGGAGGTCTGCTTATTTGATCCTCCTCTTAAATTACCAACTGCAATGGAAGGCAATATCAAAAAATGTAGGCTACAACAATCTTATGGTGGGACTGAGTACAGCTCAGCTCTCACCTGCAAGTGGAAACGATTTCGTACGGTCATCACATGACCTGACACTGCAATCCAATGAGCAAAAAGTAGCCAATCCTTTGTTCCTTGATGTGCTCACTTTCAAGGGAGGAAAGGCATTTGCTGGGTCTACCAAGAAAGGGGATCTTGGATGATCCTGTGAAAAGTGTAGAATGCAACCCCATAGACAAGACCATATTTAGGCCAAGCAGACTGAAGCTGTAAATGCAGAGTGCATGGATCTTTCTTTGGTATAGCGGCTGTTATCTTAGTCTCCTGTTCGCTCTGGAAGGGGAATGAAAATGCATGATGGGACAGCCAAACACACTGGCCATACCAGAATCATCAAAGATAACATCCAGTCCCCGAAGAGAGCAGAGGTTCATAGATACTACGATACGCCAGACACTTAGAAGGCAAAATGCTATCCATGGAAGCACCACCCTTACATCCACAAAATTGTCTTAATTTACAAATGTGATGAACCTTGGTACTAATTGATATTTACATACTGAATATTAACACATGGCTGACGTCTGTTAATCCGACAACAGTGTGAAATATGTTGAAGCCACTCTTTACTGAGATGCAAGAGATGTGACTGATCCAGACATAAGAAGCCAAGGGACTAGAGGGAACCTAGCACTTAATTGCAAAGGGCTGAAGGACCTTTGCATTAAGTGGTGCATTATCCAATCAGTATTCAGACAATAACATTGGTATGTATGACCAACTAAAATAATGATAAAGGTAAGCTTTTCGTAATGGTGAAGGAATCAGACAAAACCTAAAGAGGCAATCTGAAGCAGTGTAGAGGGAAAAAAAGATAGTCTGTGCTTGGCAGGGATTAATGAAATGGTATGAATCTAACAGAGACTATTCCACAGTATAAGAGAGAAAGTAGTGCAAACTACTCCGCCCTTATACCTTTCCATAGACTACAGGACCCCCACAGACTCCGCTCTCATTAACATTATGTAAAGGAAAAGGTGTCATGGAAAAAAATCTAACTTGTTAGGGACTCTGTTATCCTTTTTTGGAAGGATAAACTTCTTAACTGAACAACTGAAAAAGTTAGTGCTTCCTAAATTAAACAGGACAACTTCCATCACTTAGTGAAGAATGTTGACCCCTGTGGATACTGCTTGGATGGCACCAGAGACCCCTTGCTCAGTCCAAGCCAACCCTACAGATGTTAATAAGCTCATATCATAATATCATCTTACAAAAAGGGTTTTTGCAGTATAACAGCATTATTTTTATTTCAGCAAGATTCCCATTTAGAATAACTGTACCCAAATCATGAACACTTCTACTATTATCCTAGATGAAGATGTCTTGAGGTCTCCAAGAATAAATACAACCACATTACAGGTGGTTTCATAAATATGGACAAGACAAAATCCCTGTGTATTGAACCAAAGAATTAAAACGCCCAGTGCATCCTACTATAAGTGTATGCTTATGTCTACCCGATGATGAGCAGCAATCCATCACTGGTAATGCTTAGCCAGTTTCCCCTTTCTACCACCTTACAACATGTAACTAAACTAGCTCCCAATAAAAGAATTCAACAACACTCTGCTATGTTATCCAAAGCGCCTTCATCCCCCATCACATAGTTTCCACTAGCAGTGTTCGAAACTAGAAAAAGACAAAAGAGACTGTTAAAAATAAATAAAAGTGTCATAATCAAATGCCTTTTGCTTCGCACCTTCCATCTGAAGCCGGGGGTATCACCAATAATCCGGTGTCCTTTACAATATTCGTCATTGGGGCTTCGAGATCGGCTATTGGTAAAAACATTCCACGCAAGTGCGGGTCGATCTCAGATCATCAAAATTAATGCGCATATTGCATTTAACTTAGAAACGCTTCAATATAAACAGGGCCTGCGGGGTTATTATTTCTTTCCCGGGGCCGGGATGAGACACTAATGTGTGGCAAGAACTGCAGAGGGCACAAAAGGAGCGGGATTTGCTGCGCAGACTCCTCCGCGCTTAACCTTTGCAAGCTCGAATTAATAACTCTAAATTACTTTATCTCTGACATTTTGGTGACATACTGAAGGGAAAAAGGTGCCGGTTCACTCAATTTTCAAGTCGTCAAGTTAGAAAAGCCATTAAAAATGCAGTGCACGTCGTGAAGGGCTAACTGCAAGGTTAAGAACGCCTGTCGAGGAAGCCCCCTCGAGTCCCAGAGCGGGAAAGGGTCCATGCCAATACTTAACAAATAAAACCGCTCTACATACTAATTTATTAAAGATCAATAATCCCAAAGACAACAAGAAGCTATTTAAAGCACAAGCACAGATTACTGTAGTGGAGGTAAACATGTCGTTTTTTTTATATTAACCCCTTGCATGCTCGTGACGGAACCATTCCGTCACGAGCCACGGTGATGCTGTGCTAGTGACGGAATGGTTCCGTCACGGCCCGGCCGCAGCGCCTGCGCGGTGCTGATTACGCGCCTGCACTGAGCGTTCTATTAGGCGTGCGGGGCCGTGAGCACCACCGCGGCTCGTAACGGAGTCGTTCCGTCACGAGCATGACGGCGCCGCGCGCCCCCCCTCCCCCCTAGCGCCGCGGCGGAATTACCGCCGCGGCCAAGGGGTTAACTAAGTAACCCTACAAAACCTCTGCACGTGGCAAGCCAAGGGGCTGGTCCTTTGATGTGTTGTAAACTGCCATGAAGAGAGGCTGGTGTAGCTATGGTCGCACAGAACACAGTCCTGCCTTTGAAGGCTAACATTCACAGGGTGGTTTGTGGAGACAGATTGTGGTGAGGGGGCTGCTTGGGTATACAAATAATATTAGATACAGTCTACGACATTCTTACGCATGTATATTTTTAGACGCTTGTAGGACTCTCTGACCTTTAAATCCTCAGAATCAAGGGACACAGCATCCAAGCTCAGGGTGCTGTAGAACAGTCATCCCAGGAGCCTTCAAGAACAATCACTTCATTGTGTAGGGCTTACGTCAATACAAAACTAGAGGGTAGTGGGGATACTTCACAATCACCAATTAAATTGATCTCGACAAGGCTCCACCACATGGCAACAAATTACCTGAAAATTAGTTTTATTTTAAAGTGAAAGGGAGTGCCCTAAGGCATATTAGAACATTGGAATGTTGGGAGCTCCATTGAAAACAACATAACCGGGACTCCAAAAATTAGAATACCAGAGCCATTATTAGCCCACGCTAACAATTGCACCCTTGCAATGCTTTCGAACGTAAGAAAAACACTATATTAAGTTTTGATTCGGCTTGGCTTTGGATCTTATCACAGCCGTATTCATAACAAGGAGACACTTGGTACCTATGACATTGGAGTTAGGGGACTCAGTGCGTAACCCTGGTGAATGGTATTGGGGCATTCCTACTGTCGTCTTTACCCACATTCTTGACAGCTGATGGAAAGCAGCAGGAGGACAACGTCAATATATATTGCTCCTGAAAAGTAGCAACTTGACTGCCAGGGGAGGGCTATTACTGTATATATTCACTTTTAATATAAGGAAATAGGTCAAATGTGAGTAGAAAGCTCTCGAGACCGCTCTTTGTACCGCATTACCAACAGCGCTTACGCAGCCCCTTCAAAATGTAAACTCCAATTCCAAAAAAACAGCGGGAGTTTCAACAATTACTGCTTTTTCTCAGAAGACGGCTAACATTTGATTTGCAGAAAGTACAGACCTGCATTTGAGAAGTGATCTTTCAAGAAGTGTTATTTTATGTGTTTTAAATTTCTAACCTTGATATTTATTTAGGTTGGTTCCAGGGAAAGTCTTCACTACCACATTGAGTATGGATTTTAATCTTGAAAAATAAGCCAAGCTAGACAGTCGAGATATAAAAGTGCTTCACATCCATTTGAAGAATAATGCATGTGGTTATGTATGATACTCTACAGCACAGGTTAATTTTAGTATGGTAATGTTTAATGTTAAGGGGACATTTATTGCAGTCAGGACAAAGCAATTTTTTTTTTACTTGAATTAAGCCCTTGGATCTAGGATTGAACTGCTTCCAGTTTTTATTTGCTCAGTTTGCTGCATAACTTCACAATCGTCAAGAAAACAATCCATTGAGGAGCAATAAAATAATTACACTAATATGCAGCCCATATAACTCATGTATAGCCCATATATGCGGCCCCTGCAGGTAAGAGTGGTGGGGCCTGGTTTGGGGGGATTCAACAGAAGACCACGAGCAAACATTAAATAAATAATTAATTATTAACTCATGTATAGCCCATCCTTTTGAGAACCAACAGCTCATCTTCGAGGTTCACCATAGGTGACCAGAGAAGATACAACACATGTATGGTGCTGAGCCAAGTTTTGTAATACTTCATGGTTGGTTGCAATGTGAAGAAGGATGGGAGATAGGCTTGTGCATGTGTTTTGTGTTATCCTTGCATTCCTCTTAGGACACCAATGAATATAGTCCTTTTTCGTGTGAACCTCAAAAACATGTGGCTGAAGCTCATTGTAAATGTATTGCTAATGGCTGACAACAAGGCAAACTATGTTTATAGGTTTGCCTACCATTCACTGGGAAATAGAGAGCATAGGGCTATCTAAATCATAATGAGAATCATAGTCAATCAAAAGCAGTAAGCAGATCAAGTTGAACATCAAACAAGAATCACTGTGATGCATATAAAAAAGTTACAGTACCACACCATGAGGAACAAGTTACTTGCCTTCGGTAATGTCTTATCTGGTAGAGACTATCTAGCTGCAGATTCCTCACCACAGAATATTCCCCAGGTGTCAGTGAGAAAATGAAATGTGAGGAAATCGCGCTACCGCATTCATTAGTGGGGAGCAATGCAGAGCACTACGTGGGTAAAGAGCTAAATATGCCTTGGTTTCATAAAGATGCAAGGTAGGTTAAAATTCTGCAGAAAGCTGAATCACAAGTTCAGCAAGTTTTCAGTTAAATAAAAAAACATATTCGCACTATGAAGACATTATAATCACAGCACACAGGCAGAGACCATTCTCGTTGTTAATTGTGATCTCGTTTAGAAAACGCTTTTCAAAGGTGATTTTAGTCTAAAGCATACAGAGTCAAATAAGAAGTCTTGGGAACAGAGTAATAAAAATGAACACACTCGGAGAAAGAAGGTTATTGTTTAATTAAAGCTTTGTTAGAACTATAATAAAGAGAATGTAGAGAAAAAGGTTACGAGGTTAAAAGAAACAGGTGATGTGATGTTTATGTAAAAGTATATTATTAACTCATGTATTCATTGACCTGTTATTGGCTTATTTAGACAATTATGTTTAGGTTATCACTTTTCCAACCATATAAGCAGCTGCCTGTGAACATCAAATTGCGATCAACCTTACAGCTCAAAGGAGGTGACTGGTCTCTTGGCCGTTGTGATTAAACCTACTTTTGCCTTGCCAGAAAAGTCCTGTCTCTCTCTATTCCAGTTTTTCCCCACATCAGACGAGGACCAGAAAATCGTGAGCAGTACCTCTGCACGCCGGTACGTGGTACTGATCGGGTCCTTGTCGGCATTGTTCAGCAGATGTGATGTGCACAGAGCCTATATAGGTGCCAACCCAGTGCACTGACATCAGTTTCTTTATGTGACTAATTCCGAAACAGAAGGACGGAGCTACGTCAGAAGGCCTTTTAAATAGAGGAACCGGTTTGCAGAACAGGGAGGATAGGCATATTGGGAAGGAATATGCGGCTAGAGGCACTACTAAATAAGGTGTTAGCGAAGGTAAGTAACTTGTTCATTTGATAGAGACTTCTATGCAGAGCTTCCTTACCTTAGAATAGATCCCAAAGCAATACCTCCCCGGAAGTGGGTCTGCGAAGTGGCTCAGACCAAAAAGTCCTGGAGGACCGAAAGGGCAAAGTGCCCCTTACAATGGACCTCGATGTCATGGCAGCAGTGTTTGGAAACCATGTGCAAGGATGCCCACATAGCTGCCTGACAGATGTCCAGGACAGGAACTCCATGAGTTAAGGCAGTAGTCGCAGCTTTGGCGGTTGTGGAATGAGCCCATAAACCCTAAGAAGGTTGTTCCTGGCAAATGTGTAGCAGATCTTTAAGCAGAGTACAATCCATCTGGAGATGAACGGTTTCTGCACTGCCATTCCCTTCTTTACTGCAGTCAACCAAACAAATAGCTGATCGTCCAAACGGTGGTCTTTGGTGCAATCAAATATGGAATGACAACGCTCTTTTTGGGTTTAAGGGGTGGAGTCTCTCTTCCTCCTCAGATGGTTGAGGTTGAGCAAAGAAGGTCGGCAGTGTGATCCTTTGGGCGACGTGGAAAGGTGCCGCTACCATCGGCTGAAAGAGGCACGGGTTCAGAGAACCAGTTTGTCTGGGAAGAAGGGTGAGCAGAAAGAACATGTAGCTTGCCGACTCCTGCCTGTTGTGATGGCCTCCAAAAAGACCGCCTTGATGGTCAGGAGTCTTAGAGGGCAGCTAAGCATCGCTTCAAAGGGGGAGCACGTCAAACAGGTTAAATATATAAGCAGATCCCATTAAGGCATAACAAAAGGTTTGGGTGGAAACATGCGCTAAAGTACTTTCTGAAAATGTGTCACAATGAGTGACTTAAACAGGGACGGTGGATCCCGCATCCGCAAGAAAGCAGTGATTGCCGAAAGACAACCCTTTTACTATGCCCAGAGCAAGTCCTTGCCCGCTAAGGACAAAACAAACAGCACCACTTCAGACAAGGGTGTAGTAAGTGGGCAAACATATTTTCCAGCACAATGATCCACAAACCTGTCCCAACAGCAAGGGTATACAATGTTTGTAAATGGGTACCTAGCTGCCAAGAGGATCTCAGATACTTTGTACGACATGGAGACTGAAGACTCAACTGCTGCCACTAAATCTCCACACAAGGAAGGCGGAACATGCACAGGTTCAGGTGTAGGACCCTGCCCTATTGCTGCAATAGGAGATGGTCCGAAGGGGCAGCCTGACTGAAGGACCAATGCTCATGCTCAGAAGTTCGGGATACCATACTCTCAATGCAAAGCCCGGTCCAACTAGGATGAGGTGGGCCTGGTCTGTCCTGATCTTCTTCAGAACTTGGGGCAGAAGTTGTATAGGTAGGAAGGTGTACAGGAGTCCGGAGTCCCACTTGAGATGAAATGCATATCTGAGCAAGCGCTGTCTTGAAAAACTCCAATGCACAGAAGTGCTAACATTACACGTTCTCGCTGTGGCAAATAGACTTACTCATGGTTCTCCCAAGTCACAGAAGAGACCTTGCACCACCTCCAGATGGAGGCGCCATTGGTGATCTGCAAGGCATCAATATGTGAGTTTGTAAGACCTGATGTTCAGGGAACCCACCAGGTGCTGTATGACCAGGAAAAGGTCTTTAAATTCCAGCCATGTCCTGAGGAGCAGAGACTTCTGGCAAAGGGTCCACAATCCCACTCTTGCACTACTACATGGCAAGAGTGTGGTTTGTGAACACCTGAACCAGCCTTCCCTTGATGGATACGAGGATGGCTTTCAATGTCAATTAAATCACTCTCAATTTCAACAAGTTAATGTGGAGCTGAGACTCCGCCAGAGACCAGAGTCCTCTGAACCCCACCTCTCCAAAATTGCTATTCTCAACCCACAAGTGGCTCATCTGTCAACACAGTGAGCGATGGGTGGGGAAGGGAGAAGAGTAACACTGACCCAATCGCAGATCATCAGCCATCGCTGCAGATACTTAGCAGTGCCCTCCGAAATCTAGACTAGGTCGGAGAGATTCCCCTGGCGCTGCCCCCACTGAGACTTCAGATCCAACTGCAGAGCCAGCATATGCAATCAAGCGTTCTTCACTAGCAAGGTGCAGGAGGCCATCAGACCCAGCAGTCTTATAGTCAGTCTTAACAAAATACAGGATTGAGGCTGAAACATTTGGATCACAGCCTGAATATCCTGGACTCCTCAGAACTGCACTGTGTCCAAAATGGCTCACATGAAGGAGAGCATCTTAGAGGGAGTCAGGTGTAACTTCGCCAAATTTAGAGTGAGCTCATCAAATGTAGGAGGTCCACCATAGTCTGGAGGTGGACGACGAAACTTCAACAACAACTTGTCGAGGTAGGGGAAATCTAGAACCCCTCTCTTCTGAAGATGGGCTGCCACCGCCATCATCACTTTTGTGAACACCCAAGGAGTGAAGGTAAGGCCAAAGGCGAGCACAGTGAACTGAAAGTGCTCAAGGACCATCGTGAACCGCAGGTAACGTCTGTAGGTCAGCAGGATGGCGATGTGGAAATGTGTATCCTGCTGGTCTACAGAGTCTAGGGCAGACAGGAACTGAGCCAACATGGGTAGCTTGAATTTCTCCTTTTCCAGGAAGTAACTGGTGGGGTGGAGATCTATTATATGACGGAGACTACCAACCTTTGAGGAGGAAAAATCGGGAATAGCAACCACAAACCACTTCAGTTGTCAGTACTCTCTCGATGGCCTTTGGCCAAAAAGCCTGTACTTCCTTATCTAAACGGGAGAGATGGTCTTTCGCCAGCCAATATGGGAACAGTGGCAGGGGCAGTGGGAATCTGTGAATAGTAAGACACAACCCCACCGACCAATTTGAGGCACCCACTTGTCCGAAGTTATAGCTTGCCAGGAGAGCAGGTGGTGCCTGATCCTTCTGCCAACAGGTTGTCTGCGGTGTTTGAAGTATGGAGACACAGTAGGTTATGAGGGATCCACCCCCTTAAGTCAATTCTTCTCAGACAAGGTTGAGCACCCTTCTTTCTGTACTAATGGGCACCTATCTTTAACCACTCCAGAACCAATTCTGGAAGTAAACCATCTAATTCCTTGCATTTCAGTAGAAATCCATTTTGGACATGTAGGCGGGTACAAAAAATTTAGCTGGAGCAAAACCAAGCCAGTTGACAAAGTACTCCCAGTTTTACAATTCATGAACAATTTATGAACAGTGTCAGCAGAGCTGAAATTTACAATTATACAGTCACCCGGGAATTGTTTGGGCAGTCAGCCTACCCACCCAATCCTACTATCATGAGTATAGCAGAGGCCATCTGGTAAAGTAGATGTGTGTGCAAACACAACCAGTGAATAACAATTTTTTTTATTGTGCAAAGGATTTTACAGTGTTTGGTGACAAGCCAGATACATTAGATATTACCACAACTAGTGGGCATGTTTCAGGGGGAAGACTAATTGCAGTAGGATCAGGATGAAATTGTAAACTAACAGAATCATCATCTGCTTTCCCCCTATGACTCATTTTCCCCTTACATTCCGTTCGTTGTAGAGCCTTTCCCCAGTGGTCTCCTGAGAGCATGGATGTCTACTACCCCGCAGCTCACTTCGGGGGGGGGGGGGGGCACAAGAGGAGTAGCATTGCCCCTAGTGCCAGGTGTTTGAAACTTTATCTGGCATGGTGGGCATGGCTACAGCTTAATCTCCACTACCAGCACTGTTGGTCTATCCCGGTGACCTACTTATCTTCAGGAGATATATGGCAATAGCTCTCTAGTTTGCCAAGTTGAGGGTGGATATAACCTGGGATCGGGGTGAAACTCCTACAGTAAAACAATGGTTATACAATTTGTTGTATTGTTATGAAAATATAGGCACATTCGCCACATTGTGTCCGAGCAAATTGTTCTTGAAACATATCCGAGGCCCCCTGTGGGGACATCTGCTGTAAAAGAAAAGTAAAAAGAAAATAAGCAAGTTAGAGAGGTGCAATAGAGGAGGGACTTGGAGGGGGACATCAGACCTGAACACACATCACAATACCGGACTAAGATTATTGATCCCATAACATTGATCTTGAAGGTCTGCAATCTCATGAAGGAGCTAGCGGAAGCAAGACTATGTACCTTAATATCAACATAAAACATATATAGGTGGTAGGAATTGAGGGTACAGAGTTAATATACATCTCAATATATGGTTCTGAACCCCTAGCAACAGTGACCTCTAACATCAAATGAAGTATTAATATTATTATATCTGGATCTCCTTTAGGTAATGTACTTCTGAGATCTAAAACATGTATGTGCTGAATTTGTAAGTCGCAGATTCCACTTGCTGGTTGAAAGCAATTTAAATTAAAAAAAGAAAATCGGAACCTACAATCTTCACACTCAGAGGAGAAAACCCCCCAGAAACTCTCACCTTTACAATTCATGTGAAGCAAGGTTAATATTATTTCTTGAGACTACTTGGAGCACCTTCAAATTGTATTTAAGCTGCGGAAGGGTAAACCCTGCCCTGGCTTTTAAGTTTGGTCAACCTACAGATTTTATATCTAGGTTCTATGGGGCTAACCAGCCCCAAAGAACCTAAATAGAATAGAGCGTTAAGATTGGTACAGGTCAAAATGTTTCACTTCTGAATAAAGGTTTCTTATTACAAAGCAAAAATATTTCACTGGGTCAAATACCTGCTTTGCAATTGACCGCAAGAGATCGAAAGTCTGCTACGGGGTTGCCTGGTGCGGAATCAACATAGCAGTCCTACTTTTTTATTTCTCAATATTGCATATCAGATTTTCTGTTTGATTTACAATATAAAACTATTACACAGATTTTTCCTTGGTGAATTTTTATTATTTTATTTGTCATTCATATTTCAATTTTTGCTGTTTTGCCAGGTTATGTTTTCCCAACAATTTTTACGATCATGTCGGCTCTGTTTTTGCCTTTAGGATATTTCTGCTTTTGATTAGTTCAAATTTTGTATGTTCTATTTATACCGCGGGCTTTCAGTAGTGACACCAATATCCCCTGTTAATACAACACTTTGACGTTAATTATTGCAGCTATTTGTCTACTGTTGGTTTTCTATTGAAACGGAATGCAACACATTTTTTCGTACAGAAAGTTTTTTAATGCTATTTTAGTTTTGGCAAAAGCTTTGCGTAAACTTGTGGAGTTAATAAAGTTAGATTTTCTCACTGCATTTTCCATGTTGTTTTACTAAGCATTTTCTGTACAACTTGCCGTATCACCTCGTCCAAGCAACCAAACATGAGCAAAGCTTACCATCATTGAAACTTGTTTAAAGCTATGGACTATACCGCAGGTCAATTAAAACAGGCCACTCACTCCCAGACTATATAGTTCAAAGTTCAGGGATCCTGTGCTCATGAGGAAAAAATTGGTTTAGTGCAACAGAAACAGAACCAGAATACTGAGTTTAAAATATGGTGCAATAAAAATATTGCAGCCACAATTTCGTGAAGCTAAGTATGTAGTTGAACACAGATCTACTACACTAAACTCCACCTGTATGTATCTTGAAGATATTTATGTATCTACATGGTATATAGATGTGGCGATAAAGAATAGTATATTTCTTATGCAGTCCATGGTGGGAGTCAGAGCGAAATCCTTTGATCAAATGGCTTTTAGACGCGATAATTCAATGCCTTGTAAGCTTCCTAGTGACCTCCACCTCTCCGGTCCACTGACAACAAATTCTTCCCCGTCTACCTTCTTAAAAGTGCTATGTCCTTCCTTTAGAAGAAATGCTTCAACAGTGTGATGGCCCTAAGGAATGAAGCTGCACTTAGTGTCTGATGCACAAAAGATTTGGGAGTCGGTAACCAGTTGCAAACTGGTTACCAACCACTAAATAGGGTGCTTTACAATATACAAAGACTCGCTCAAGTAGTTTTTCTTAAAATAGCATACAGCATCAAATTAATTGTGATTTCTTATTTTAGGGTTAGCAAATAACTAATGGCTAAATGTGACTTCCAAATAGATAGTCACCATTTTGATGGACTAAGCATTCACAAATAGGAAATTCAGTAAAACACAGAATTTTCCAAGTGACAGGACCATGGCCATTGATTTTAGACAGGTACAAACATGGTGAAAAATATAAAGGTGGTCCTAAAATGCCTTGCAATCTTTCACAATGGCTATACTCTATATTGTAGTGAGAAAGATGCTGATTTTGGAGGTCAACAGAGGAGGACGAGAGCAAGGATATTCAAGTAGAGGGTCACTTTGTTTGACCAAACTAATGAGGAGGCTTATGCCAGACACAGGTTTACAAAACAGGTCATTCTTAGTTTAATGAATGATTTGAACCCCGTATTAAGCAGGCCTACCCAATGCAGTCTAGCAATACCTACACATATTCAGGTATGTCTAGCCTACATCTGTTAGCTTCTGATATCTATCAATGAACTGTGGCTGGTGCAGGGGGGATATCCCAAAGCGGATTATGCAGGGTTTTAAAAAAAATTCCTAGAAGCAATGTTGTCTTGAATAAATCTCATTTTTAAATACCCCTGCAGAGTGGGGACATATCAAAATCGTATTATGTGCCGTAGCCTATTTCCAACAAGTGCAGAGATGTGTAGACTGAACAAGTTTTAATGTGCACACCCTGTGACACAAAGTTGTATGTAATGCAAAATGGCTGATCACAGTACCCTGGGAGTACTCAGGACTCCTAAATATTTAGACACTGTGGATTGTATGAACGGCTATTCAGAGGAGAGTTTGGAGACAATTGGTGGTTCAGTAATTGTAACTCACATTTGAAGTTATTTTTCATTTTTTCCTTATAAAATAACACAGCTGTTACACTTCAGGTGACAGTGCATTTTCCTAAAGACAATGGATTAGGACTCCCTACTTTCAGCGTAGAACCCCTAGACAAAGGCAGTACAACGCCGTCTGGAGACCAACAAGTAGCATTATTGAGAGGACCTTTGGCCTACATAAAAGCAGATTCAACTGTCTGCATAAGGGTGGTGGTGCACAGGAGTCATGACCCTACAAGGTATAAATATATAGCCATATGTGCAATGCTCCATAACTTAGCAGTGTGCAGGAGTCTACCCACTGTCCAGAGAGCCAGGTTTCTGATGACAACAATGATGACATTCCGCCTCACTTGTCACCTTCCAGGACCTTGTACTGCAAGAGTTGTAGAGGGACATGCATGCAGAAATTATGTCACAAAACTATTTTTAATGTGAATGAAACACTTTAGCAATGCACAAAAATATAACACAAAATGTATTGAGCACTAAGCATACATTTTTCTGTTTATTTATCGACTGTGTTGAGGATGGACACTATCATCTTCACTGTTAAATAACCATTGCCTTAGTGTGATTCAGTATTTACAAATTTAACGTCCAGTACTTGGTATTTGAATCGAACGCTGGGTGGCCTTACTGCACTCTGGCTTCTAGCCTTGATGTACTTAACTCACACACTGAAATACTGTTCACACTTAAACCCTCTTCAGCTTCCCCAACAGATTGCATTGTATTGTATTGTATTGTATTGTATTGTAGACACATTTATATAGCGCATGGCTACCCGAAGGCATCCCAGCGCTTACAGTCGCAGCGAAATAGTGTCACTCAGTTTGGAAAGAGAAATGTTTTCAAAGCTCTCCGAAAAGATAGATGGTTGGATTCTGAGCGTAAGGGCAGAGGAAGAGAGTTCCAGAGTCTGGAGGCATTAGCTGAGAAAGAACGGCCTCCGCTTTTTGCTTTGCGAATCCTGGGAACAATGGCTAGATTCTTGTTTTTGGATCTAGTTGGCCTAATCCTGCATTAGCAGTTTGCATTTCCTCAAGCATATGAACAATAGTTACTTACCTGTAATCTGTGGTTCTCCAGTATTGGTGTCTTTCATAGATTCACATGCCTGAATCATTCCCCGTCGTCGGAGTGGGAGTCCCACGGTATATAAAAAAGCAATAATATGCTATAAATACATAGTAAATACCAATAAAAAACAAACCAGGAAGTAAAGTAGCCAAGCTACAGAAGAAAAAACTTCCACATTAGTGACTATCTCTGTCATTTTGTGTAGCCCAAACTGCAGCCAATCAGGCGACAGCACCCACCAGAAGGTTCCCCCCAGAGGCTCAGGCTGTCAGATTTTGTCGCACGGAGTGATAGTAAACCAAAGTATGCTAAGAGCCTCTGAAGGGGAGGTGGGCGGGTGCATGTGAATCTATGAAAGACACCAATACTGGAGAACCACAGATTACAGGTAAGTAACTATTGTTCTTCTCCAGTATTAGGGGTGTCTTTCATAGATTCACATGCCTGAATCAGAGTAGATAGCAGTAAACATCCTTGCTAGGCAGACGCCATAGAAACCCAGCTTGTGAAACTGTGCACATTATATGAATTATATATAAAATGCCTTAACATAGCTTGGAGCATGATAAAATGCATCTAGTGAAAAATGTGCACTCTGAAAACGGTAGCAGAAGCGTCTGACTGCAGGAAAAACGGAGGTGGGAACAGAGGCTCACCTTAGCTGAAAATATTACATAGAACTGCTGGACACATGGAAACATCGGTCTTACTGGCTGCCGTAAACAGTAGTGATTGGAGAAAGCAAGGCTGCTAACCTAGGCTGCCGCTCTGCCGAGGTGCTGGAGAAGAACTCCATCAAACAGAGCAGTTGAGGAAGACATTGGCCTGGTAGAGTGCGTTCTAGGGGCTGCTAGCAAAGCTGTTCAACTTGTGGATGGCAAAATATTGATCGGAGCAAAAGATCAATACTGCAACTGTTCGCCCGGACCCTGTTGGGGTTTAACTAATCGTACTTTAGTAATAAAGTGAGCAGATCTGTGAAAACCGAACTATCCCTTGTAAACAGAACATTTGAAACCTTTTCTATTATCAAGTGTATGGAAAAAACCCATTTTGTTGATCGTGGTGGAGGCAAAGATGCAGTTGAATTTACAGGCTCGATCCGAAAGAAATTCCGGAGGCACGTAAGTATGAATTCCAGAGTAACTCGAACCACCATAGAGTTATAGAGAACTGTATGAAAAAAGGCTAAAGAACCGAAAGATCTGAACCTAACTGACTCTAATAGAGGACTGTTAAAGCCAATAAAAAAAAAAGAAAATGACACCTTTCTAAGTCATCGTAGATCATCACTGAGGAAAGGTTGAAAGGATATCACCTGAACTGCCCTATTACCACACTGAGATGTCTCGATGGTAAAGGGCGAAGTGGCGGAGAGAAAATAATCTGACATTTTCTTGAAGGATTGAGTTATATTTTTTGAGGAATAAAAAGATGTGATCTCATCTTGTCGGCATCTGGAGCCGCTGCCAGTTAAGGCACTAGTAGAATTGCATGAGGCAATCCTGAACTTGACAGCTAAATGAGAACAAACTGGAAGATCCTGTCTATTAAGAGTAAAAGGATGAATTCTAGCCGAACAATATCAGATACCGCAAAAATATTTGCGTTGGAGAACTTGTCCCTGTTATGGCTAACACTCCCTTGCAAACCGCAGGGATGTTGAGATAGGCGAACCAAAGGTAATCAGGGACTAGGCCACTGACCTCAAAGATGGCTGTTCCGAGTGAGAAACCTGGCCGCTGTGGAAGAAAATAGATTCGGAGGTGGACACGTCCGAATTGATTCGCACTCCGACCGGAAAAAGGAGAAAACTCAGTAAACCAGTCTTGGCGAAGCCATGAGGGGTGAAGAGGGACACTCGACACCACGCCATTTTGTTCTTTCGGAGAACTCTGGGACCCAAAGGTATCGGTGGAAAATGGAATCAGAGTGAGATCAGTTGGACGACAAACGCATTTCCCTGTATATTCTTGTGGTGATGCCAACTTGAAAAGCACCAGTATGTGCTGTACTTCTTGGTCGCGAAAAGACCAGATCTGGAAGCACCCTACTGCCGAAATTTGAATCCACATTCCGTAGTGGAAAAACTCACTCGAGAGTGGAAATTGTCGTCCTGCTGAGAGTGCCTGTTAGACTGTGTCTTGTACCAGGAACGTGGAATCGTCAGAAAGTTGTGTGCGTTCTATCGCTCATGCACATAGATCACCGGCTTCCTGAGGCAACAAAGCTGATCTAGCCCCTTGTGTTTAGTGACATAGAGTACACCAGTTGTATTGTCTATGCGCCACAATACAGTTGTCTCCTTGAAATTATTGCGCAACAAAATTGGAGGGCAAGGAAGATGGCTCTTCGGTCAGCAGGATGATGTACCAAACCTCATATGAGGGCTCATTTCCCGAAGACCTTCAGCCCCGAAATAGTGCTCCCCAATACCTGAGGGATGTGTCCCTGGTGATTGTGCAATTTGATACCTTTTTGAGGGGAAAAACACCTTGTGTATAAATTTCTGTCTTGGATTCACCCAAGAAAAAACCTCTTGCATCGAGGAGGGATTGTAATGAGATATCCAAATGAATCAGAGACGTGAAACCAATGTTGATGCAGTTGCTGTAGTAGCGTTATCCTGTGCAGAAGGACACTCACAGGAAGGAGGTGGAGGTCATGGGCAGCTGAAATTTGGAGAATGTAATGAAATAGACTAATGTACTCAAAAGGAATAGCAAGAAAGAGCTGCAGGCTTCTCAATCGTAAGAGACAAACACCCTTGCTGAATTAGCATGGACTGTTGTTCCTAGAAAATCCTGTGTCGAAACTAGGAATAATTGGGACTTGACATGGTATATTGATAAAAAAACAGGCATTGAAACAGTGACTACAAAGTCTGGGTGTACTGGATTGCTTATTAAGAAGAGTGATCCTCTGTAAATAAACCCGTCTCAGAAATGATGAATGCGTATGTATTGCAGACACAGATAGGCTGCCAGAATCTACATAAGAATCACGTGGAGTGGACCGAGAGTCCTGACAGATAGGCCTGTGATATAACTTAGAGTATAGATCAACCACGTCCCTTGCTGTGGAAGCATTGTTACCTAAACCATGACACTCTGGAGGTCGAGTGCACATGTTAGGTCCCTGGCAGTAATATTTGAAAAACTTGCATGAGGTACAACCTTTGAAGAATGTTTGCGCAGAGATGACAAAAATCCGGCGCTACATATCTGACCAGCTAGTTGAAGAGGATCTGAGAGGAAAAAACCTAACTCCTTATTAGATTCAGAACCACTCCGACGGTCCCTGATGTATCCATAAGTGAATTTGTAAATGACTCGCGCAGATGAGCTGAATGCGATCACCATGAAGGCGTAGCATACAGGAAATTGCCAAATGCTAAAGCATGCTCTTTTGACATCACACTTAGAATTTTCCATAGATAAATCGCAGTGGTGACCAAATGAAATCTTAGAGATATGCCCCCTTATCCCACTTGGAATGGAGTCATGATGGGATTTAAAGTAAGTCGTAGTGTCCTGGAAAAAAGACTTCCTGTATACGATTTAGAGTCGAATCATACAGTAGCATATCAGGTACTGGGTGGAACTTTTTGGATTAAAATGCGAAAACTGTCCTCGGGCACCCCGAAAGAGTTAATCCCCGTACTGTGGAGAATCGAAGGCGCGGTATTGTCTGGTCAATATGATGGCCCAGAAGTAACAACTATAAAAAGGTACGGCCATTATCTCCGTATGGACTTGTGGGCGAGGAACTAAGGGTTCTTCCAACCTTAACTCCGCAACACAATACTGAAAAACTTGGAGCTGTAATGTACACTGCACGGTGTTATGTTGATGATTATCTGTTGTCCATCCTTTTTGTTAAAATAAAAATTCTAGAATCGCCAGTGTAGGGGTATTCAAGGATACGCACATTCTGTGCCCCCCTGTTAAAATTGATCCTGTCCAGAGAGCTAAAAGATTGCCCGAGAGTCACCAGCGCCAATCTTTTGGCTTAAGCATAGCTTAAAATCTCTGTCAATACAATATTGAAAGAGAAAGAAACCGTCCGCCTCTATCCTGGTGATAAGGGCTTGATGAAAGCGCGTCACCGTTCCTTACATGAGGAGGGTATATCCGTCGACATCCGCCGGGGGATAGAAGAATAAAGAATCATGCAAGATCCCGTAACTTGCTGAAAAGTGGCTACGACTAATAAGTAGGGCAAAGTAACACTGTAATAAGCCCAACTGGACGAAGCGTCGACTAACCGGACCATGGACTGGGTCCAGCATCAGAGAGGTCAACAAGAAAATGTGACCCTCAGTGTCCGCAGAGGAAAACTGTTGCAGACTTAAACTACTGTGGAGGTGACTGCTGACGCTGTCAGTCTACAAGTCCTCCGTAGACGTACTTCTTGTTGGCAACGAAAAATGATCCTTAACTTGGCCAACATTCCACAAGAAAACTCACCATCACTGAGGATGATTGATGAATCGAGTAGTGTGTCAACTTTGAAAGTTGTCGACGAGCCTGCTAGTGATTAAGAGAACTGTCGTCAATGTGCCAACTGTGTACGGACCTAAAGCCTGCGTGGCAACTGCCAATGTGCCCACTGTTAATGGCCCCAACTGCACTGTTTATAGGTCCACTGTTGGTAGCGTAGAGATGCCAGGTCCACTGCCAATGGACAAGCGTCGATGGATCACATGTCAGAAGGGCCACTGTCAGTGGCCCACTGCTAATGAGTCAACCGTCGCCCAAGCTTGCAGTTGACGATGTCAGCTGAATAGGCTCTCAAACGCCGACGATGTTCCTCACCGTCGATGACTGCTCTTCAGCGTCGACGAGGGACACACTGCACCGTCGATGAGGCACCTCAACTCACCGTCGACGAGGTACCCCTCCGTCGACGAGGCTCCTCACCGTCGACGAGGCACCCCTCCGTCAACGAGGTACCCCTCCGTCGACGAGGCTCCTCACCGTCGACGAGGCACCCCTCCGTCGACGAGGCACCCCTCCGTCGACGAGGCTCCTCACCGTCGACGAGGCACTCCTCCGTCGACGAGGCCCCTCACCGTCGACCAGGCTCCCCACCGTCGACGATTCTTCTTCAGCGTCGACGACGGACACCCTGCACCGTCGACGAGGTTACCCACCGTCGACGAGGCCTCTCGCCGTCGACGAGGCTCCTCACCGTCGACAACTGTACTTCAGCGTCGACGAGGGACACCCCTCACCGTCGACGAGGCTCGCCCTCAACGCGGCTCGCCGTCGACGGAGCTTCCTCGTCGTCGACGAGGCTCGTCGTCGACGCAGCCCCCTCGTCGTGGACAAAAGGTTCCCGTCGACGATGCCATCTTCACCGTCGACGTTGCCCGTCGTCGACGCGGCAAAACTCGTCGTCGAGCTCAACATTGACGAGGCAAATTTGCATTTTGTGAAAAGGCTCTTGGTCAACGAAGCTCCTTGTCGGCTGCGCAGCTTCCTGCGACTTACAACCAGTGCATTTGAGGGCTCTGTCAACAGGATCCTGTAGCCCTGTGACACCGTAGATCACTAGTGACAGCAGAGATTGCCGTCGTAGAATACCAAGAGCGTGCAGTGAACCAGCTGGCACCTCCTCAGAAGAAAAATGCACAGAACGAGTCTAAACGCCTGAGAGTAAATCTCGTGGGCGTAGATGTGGGAGGCAGACTCGTAGCAGGTCAAAGACCCTTACCTTTGAAGGAACCTCATCTGGTGAAGTAAAGCCCAAAAACATACTGCGCAGAAAGGCGCCATATAAACATCGAAAATCCTCCCACATCAGAAGGGGGGTAGGCAAAACACAAGAACATCCCCTTCTATCCTACCATGTAGCAACAGGCAGACAAAATAATCCATGGAAACGATCCCAGCTTTACACCATTGACACAGGGTCAACAAATAGATTTTGTGGGAGAAAATATCACAAAATTTAATAGATATATATAATATAAATTAAGAAACTGAGCAGAGCTCAGGGAGACTCCCTGCACACGACGTGCGGTAAAAAATCTGACAGCCTGAGCCTCTGGGGGGAACCTTCTGGTGGGTGCTGTCGCCTGATTGGCTGCAGTTTGGGCTACACAAAATGACAGAGATAGTCACTAATGTGGAAGTTTTTTCTTCTGTAGCTTGGCTACTTTACTTCCTGGTTTGTTTTTTATTGGTATTTACTATGTATTTATAGCATATTATTGCTTTTTTATATACCGTGGGACTCCCACTCCGACGACGGGGAATGATTCAGGCATGTGAATCTATGAAAGACACCCCTAATACTGGAGAATCGTAATTTGCTCCCACTTCCGTTATGCTCCCAAAAGGACCCAGCGCCTTCTGAAGGATGAATAGGTGATTTAGGTCCCTGCTTCCGCTATTCAGTTAAGAATGAGTGCTTTTGCATGAAGTGCCATCTCCATGCATGCATGTTTTACTGTCTGCGAATTTGTCATTTTCAAGCTTAGCCTTTGACTACGTTCCTGATGAGGAGTAGTTGAGCAGTTGCCTGGATCTCAACCAATGTCTGTGGTTATGGGATTTTCAAATACACCTTTTGTGTGTGAATTCAGGGACTACCAGCTGTGCCATCATTATGCCGCCTAGATCACTATTCAGCATCTTAGGACCACGTGCCAAAACAATTGATTTTTAAAGATTTGGTTTAGGACTCCTGATTGTGTGCGTTTTCGTATCCGTTATATGGTTGTTTTATGGGCGACTGACAGCTGCATTTTTATTTGGCTACCAAAAACAACGGAAGCTTGTCTGCAAAGTTCACTCTCCATCAATATGTTTTGGTATAAATTAATTTGTATTTTTTCACTCCTACAGATTCTATCCTCTTCTAGAATTTTTACGTCTTTCACTAGATCAGTAATTCACACGTATTGCACCATGTAAGTTCAATATTGCTTTTTCTAACATCTGAGGCATTAATGTGAGCCCAGGTGCTCCCCAGAACCTCACAAAGAGAAGATGCATCTTCACACATACCTTTCAGTTCCGGTATGACTCGAAAACCAGTGAATCAACAAGATTAAATTCCTGCTTAGAGAATGTTTTCGGATATCACATTCAGGCTTTTCATAGAACGCTGAACTCTCATAGCAGAGATGCTAGTGACCGCTACAGTACTGGAGTTTGGTTTTAATTCACTGGAGCTTCTTCATCCCAAAGAAGGAGTTGATTCCTGCTCCATCTACATATGTATCAGAGAAAACGTTTAGTCATTCACCAGGTCCTATCAGTTCCTGATTTGAAGGTTGGGCTAGACAGTGCATGCACTGTCTCTTCGAGATCTGCTGTAATCAGTCAGTGGACTTCAAGTCCATCCCATTTCTTGTCATTGCTTTTAACATATCTATGTCAGTGTCCTTTGAAAATCCTTGCTTACTAGTAGTCCATTCTAACTCTTTGTCACTCCTTTCTCTCTTCTGTTCCTCCCACAGAGCAGGGACTTAGTATTGTCTCATTTTGCTCTAGTTCTTTATTTGTTCTTTGGGGGATTCTTTTTTCTTGGTTTCCTGCTGTTACTGTTTGAGTGTGTTCAGCTTCAGCGCTTTAGCTGCTTACATTCAAATATAACATTCGTCCTCCCACCTCCTCTTAAGGCCACAGTTGTGTTACTGTTGCCTTTTTTACTGCTGCCTCCTCCGCTGTGGCTCCTGCTCTGTTGCTTGTTTTTCTGTAATGAGGCTTTTTGCAGTTTTCGATCTCCACCGTCATTTGGGCTTTTTCTATTCTATTAGGATATTTGCTTGGCTTGGGCTTACTTTTAAAGGGGATTGGACTTGTTTTTTTAGGTATGGCCTGCAAAGGTTTTGCATCTCGCCCCATCTCTTTTCTGGACTTCATTGGTTCCTGTGCGGGCCACTTACTTTTCCTCCAGTTTGATTGGCTGCAGCACATTTTCTTTCATTGACCAATGCTTGTTCTATATCTTTCCAATACAGGCCCATTGCTTTTCTTCCATGTCTATAATATATACTCCTCTGTCTTTTTGACAGACTATGTCACACGTCACCTTCTAAAGTCTCGGAATCCAAACTTCACCTTATAAAATCTTAGGATCCAAACTCGGTCAAAAGTGTTGTAGAAAGATGTCTTTGTTAGATCCTTGATAAATCTGCACATGGTGTCTATGGAACAACCACGACCCATCAAGCCTCAGCCAATGCATGCCCATGCATCCACAGGCCATCATGGGGCAGGAGATCAAGCTACGTTTGGCAACAACTTGATAAAAATACTCTAAAAAGGTCTCACTCTTCTCCTTCGGGAAAGCCTTGTGACAGAAAGCGACCCACCCAAAGTGTCAGCCTGTTAAAACAACAGACAACAGGAAGGAGAAACCTTCTTACTCCTCGAGTAAACTGTCAGCGTTCAATGTTTCCCCCATCATCTTGTTTGATCCATCATGCCAAGCCTTGTCCAGTGACACGTCTCATGACGTGGCCTTTTGCAGTACATGACGGATACCTTGGGGACAAATTTCTCTGGGTCAATCCCAAAGGCGCGTCAAACCTTGTCCATGTATCGTTCCCCAGAAAGCTTGGTGGTACAGAAATATCAGCTAAGTTGAACCAAAACCTCTTTCCTACTGCTTCTTCAGACCATGAGTCCAAAGAACTGACTCCATGGACTGAAACGTTTTTGCTTCAGGCTGCCTTGCTTTGCGTACTACCTAAATTACACATCTTCTTGGATGCTATGTCCAGGTTTTGAGGGTATTGTTAAGGACAGCTGTGGTTAACCTTCGTGACCACAATGAGAAGCCTTTCTCTGATTTGTTGAGTGATATGTTGGATGGCTTCAAAGAAAGTGAAACATGTAGCCTGGATCGAGCGGACACAAAGACTCAATTAATGGCTAATGATGACCTTCTAAGAAGGCACACCTGGATGAGCTCAACAGGCATCAGTGAGATGTTCAGGTGGGTCAAATTGACATGCCCTGTAACGGCGAGACAGACTTTAAAAGAGAAGGTCAAATTCTCTGAGGTTTGTTTTAAAAACATTTATGTCACAGACTCAACAGAAAAACACTTTCAGAAACCTTACCAATGATTCCAGGAGTTCTTGAGGGGACAACCCTCAGAAAAGTGACAATGTCCCCAGCCGTGCAGTCCCTTTAGCACGGGGCCCTTAAACCTTTTCTATAATAAAAGCTACTTATGTTCAATGAAAATTATCCTAAGCTACTAATATTCATGTAGTAATAGCGACCCAAATAGACGAGATTACGTTAGTGGCTACTCTGTAGGTTTAGCAGCGGTAATCACATCAGAGCATCAGGCAGAGTTGTCCGCATTAATGTAAAAAAACAAAAAAAAAACAGATTTGCCAGTTTGAATGCATTTACACAGGTAACATGTAACAGCCACAGCTACAAAGCCCGTGCACCAAGGTAATAATGTTAGTAATAAGTCTCTCCGATGCCACATAACTTTTCACTCAAACATAGCTTCACATTTTTGAGAAATTCAACTCTTCTTTACAGACATCAGCTTATGGGTTCTAAAAACATACACATTTTCGTCTTGGGTAAATGTTTTAATTTAGGTATACCCACATTATTTCAGCCAAGCCAGGGCTTCTAATGTACACAGGAGAGCTACTTACCGGTACCTGGAGAGCTAACAGTAGTTCACAAGCCATGCGTTGGAGAAGCCTGCTTTAGCAGTTCTACCAGCTGTTGATGAGAAAAGTGGACCTAGGGGATGCCAAAAGCAGCACTAGTCGCTGGTTCACATATTTTCCGCTGGATTTGCCACCTCAAAACTGCTTTGGTTTCTTCTCCTTCCAACAGTACAGCTTCTGGTAAAGGCAGGGTCTCCCACATCAACAGCAATTGGTAGAAGATCATGACAGATTATTGGGTGGTCCAGCTTATGCGTAGGGGGTACACCTTCCTTTAATCCAGTCAGTCACAAAAAGGGTGAGGACACTTCCACGTCTTTATTATTATCATTGCCTGTGACAGTGACATCCTAAAAGATGACGATTAGCCGTTGCCAGAACTTGAGAGGGTCAATGTGACATGTCACACACCATTCAAAGTGACACAAACTTTGGGATCATATATTTCTTGTAGCGGAGGCTGGTTACATCTTGAGAAGCTATCTGAGCTACAATAATCCACGTCTACTAATTTGTCAAGAGGCAAGAAGAAGTTTTTGATCTTAGCAGCATTTAACAAAACTGATGCCTCCTCACACGAGAATGGGCGTCTAGTGTTCATAACTTTAGAACACGCAATCAGCAGCTGCAAACAAATGAAGTGGTCATTTTGAAGGATTTCTTGGTTGCACTACAAGTTGAAACCTCCGAACAAGAAGTCAAAGTGGAATTTGGACCAATCTTCAAAACCAAATGCCATTACTTCGAGGTTTAGAACTGTAAATCAAGTTTGACACACCGTTTTTCTAGTTCACGTGATACAGCAACATTGAAGCTGACTAGGGGGAGCTATGAAATAACGTTCTGCGTCTTGATAGGATTAGCGAATACCTTTATATTTCATGATCCAAATGTAAGACCACTGATTGTATCACTGTCACCTTTGGCGTCTCACTGAGGCTTATTTAATAGAGATATAAATAATCTATTGATTATATGTACACTAACTGAAAGGAGGGGTCTGGGATTTGGCTAAACCTTTCTTAAAAACTATGGAAACTAAAACATGTATTACTCAGTCGAGTCCGTCGCTTTGGTTTCCTGCTCCTTATTTAATGGCTTCCCGCTATTGCTGTGTTAGTCCCACCCCTTTGGCATTTCTTCTTTAGAGCATTTTTAACTGAATGACTTCCACTGGAGAAGTGACTTTTTTTCCTTTCAGCAGTTCATAGGAGTGCATCACTTTCCTCACTCCATTCTCTGACCCCCCCTGGTGTTATTTTTTTTATTCGTTAATTAATATTTTTCCTTTTTAATATTTTTCCTTTTTGCTAAGGCTTGACAGACGCATACTGCAAAGAGACTTCTCTCTTGCACACATTTGTTCGACATCTCGTGCATACTTTATTTTACTGTTCTGACATGGCCATCCACCCTACAGGAATGGTAAATCAGAATAAAGTAAAAAAAAAAAAATTGAAGATGACTGCCATACAATCATTTGCAAGGCAGTCAACTTTGAATTATTTTTCTAACAGCAAAGAAAATATATTTCACGATAGCTGGCACATGCACATTCCGAGGGACCATCGTACAATTTTTATTCTTATAATTTAAAAAAATAGTGCAATCCAGCATGCATATGAATGTTGGCCATGTAGGAGGGAAAACAGGCAATGGCAAAGTGAAAAGTTTTCATGTGCAAGACGCATTGGCCATGCCCACGCTTGTTCTCCACATTTTGTAAACTAAAGATCTCAGGCTAAATAAGTACATTTACAGGTCTCAAAAGGAGCTTCAGTGCTGGATTTTTGTTACTTTTTTGGCAAAAATCATGTACCACGTCTAAAATGTTCAGCATACTCTTTGAAGTCATTTCTTTACAGATGTTGCAAAAGGCTTTTCAAAATGAACTGAAGACCAGACTGATTCGACCATCACACACAACTTCATTTGTATATAGCAACGGAAGTAAGTGGATAGTAAAATCTAGTACTGTTTCTAGATATTAGCACAGCTTTTTTTTGCTGTGCGATTTTCCTATCCTCCCTAGAAATGTAGGTGGGTACGACAGGCCAGTGTGCAGTATCCCAAAGAAGGAAAGATGAAGACACAAGAGGTTTAATCCAATTTTATGTGCAAGGGCAATAATAGCTAGAGATCTCTCTGAATCCTCCTCAAAAAAATGAATTCAGTGAAGTAAACAATGGCATGTGTTCTGTACATTCTATGGAGTAAAAATTCTGAGCAAACCTTTGAAGACCTTGAGCAAAAAAGGTGGTTGCCTTAAAGCTTAAACTTCTTCCTGAGGTCTTACCTTTTTGCCCTGAAATCCTCACAGTTCTGTGGTGGGAGCCTGTGTGCTATGAATGCTTGTTTATTGCAGCACTATCTGGGAGTTTGTGCATATTTCAACAGTACATCTACAGAGGCTTTACAACCCGGCCATCATCCTGGTGCACAGTTTAAGGAAATCTGATCATGTCAACCTCTGCTCACCAGTCGCTACACTGGTGCTCGGTGAAGCAATGCATCAACTTCAAAGTCGTATGCACGGACTACCAAACCTTCTACACACTGGGGCGATGTTTCTGTCTTCTTTCAAACGTGGATGAGCCTTCCACATAAGAAAGTGTAACCTGGGTTTCTCCTACAAGGTACTTGCTTCAATATACTTAATGTATGAGCAGAAACTTTAGAGTGTAGGCTCCACAACGCCAGTCTAAAAATGTTGCCGGTGCTTGTCTGCCTATATTTTTAATTTATTTTCTTTTTAAGTACGTTTTGGAAATAAATGGGCCAATTAATAAATAAGCCAATTAATAAAAAGTTGCATTGGCACGCCCATCTGAGTGTGTTTCTTCATGGATGTCATCAATAAAATTAACCGCGTAAATATGGTCACCGAGATACATAACTGTTTAATTTCCAGTCTGGTTTTGTAAGAGATGGAGCTGAAGGTTTTAGCTACTTCCCATTTCCACACCAAATTAAATCATGGTGCTGAAATGATCTATCTCAAAAGTTCTTTGCAGACGATATCACGTAGAGCATAAAATTACAACACTTAATAGTTCTAAATTCAACTTGAAGTATTTTTTCTAGTGCTTTTTCACTGATTTAACCTAAAACAACGCTGTGAAATGAATACGAAGAACGTGCTGTAAGTATTTCATAAACTGAGCATGTAAATTCATAAAAGGCTTAAAGCAATACAACTTCACAGCAACATAAAACTTCGTAGTCGCTTTCCATATAAGTAGCCTTATCTTTGCCCTCATTGTAAAGCGCTCTGATACCCCACCCTGGGTCTTTTCCGCGCTATAGAAAACTCTAAAAATGAAATAAAATAAAAAAATAGAAGATGACTCTGCAACTAGTAGAAGGTACGAAAAGGGTTAGCAAAGTAAACCCAGCCTGGTAATCATCTTGAATTGCCTGACATTTTTTGGTCCAAAACAGTTGGATCTTCTGTTTATTTAGCTTGAAGCTTGTAAAATGTTGGCACCAAAGTCTATATATAGTTTAGTTTACATCATTAACATCAGTTTCAAAGACTTTACTCCTTCCACCTCCTCTGCTTGTACCTCTTGACCTCCTGCAATACCTTCTATCCCACGCAGACGCATAAGTGCCATCGTGCATGTTGGCTGAGAGACACTGTATACGCAGAGCTATGCCACACAGGGGGATTGTTACAACTTTGAAGTATTTTTCCTATGAACTTCATGTCTTTCTAGGCTAGCTCAATCTTCCCTTTCTGCCGCGAAGCAACAGAGTGATTTCCACTGAGTGCAATAACGCCTACTTGTGCAAGCAGGGCTCATCGGCAGCGGGCCGTCTCCGCGCTGAAAGTCAGCCAGGAAACCACTCATGGCTTCCAAAGGGGCGATTTGTAATCTTCAAGTCTCTGCAAATATGCATGAACCCCAAAGCAGAGGAGACAGAAGAGGAGACTACAAACTTTAGCTTCAATTTAGGAAAGCAGGAAGGAGAATGCACCGTGCATGCATCTACTCCACATCTAAGTGTCGACTCCGCAACAACATCAAAAATTATATATATATATATATATATACACACACACACACACACACACACATATATTATATATATATTTATTTAATGAAATTCTGAAATTTGGGCATAATTTCTCTTCTGTGCCCTTCTCCCGCCCCAACTACTCAACCCTGTGATACTATACCCGGCTGGGTTAGTTTTGGACAAAGTAAGGATTGTCCGAGATCATGATTGATCAACACAGGGCTGAAAAATGTGTGATATTGTTGTTATACCAAATCATTAACTATAATTTTACCTATTGCACTGATTTCACATGCACTTTTTGCACTTGCACTTTGGAAGGTCACAACCTTTATATGGTAGGGATACTTTATGAATTTTTGACATATGTGAATCGTGTGCAAATATACCAAACGTCATCAGTGATTATGATTTGGATAATTATGATGAGTCAAATCTGTGTTATAATCAATTGTGCATTATGCAGGAATTTATGATTTTATCTTGTTGAATTTGATCTCATACAAATTTGGTCTTTCATATAGCAAAATGATGATCATTCTGGTGAACAAAATGATATGCATAATAGACAAAATGTTGGGTTCTAATGTATCTGTATTTGCACAGATATTCTTTTTATTACGCTTTGAAAATATACATGTGGCCCCTACCAGTGTTTATTTCGACACGTAGATGGTTGTAAAAGTCTTTCTTCCATTACATTGTTTGAACCATGCGACCTCCCTTGCAAAAGATTGGTGGTTTGCGTGTTTGAATTTTGTATATAAAAAAATGTTGGGTCACTGAGCACTTTATTTCCAGTGAGCAAGGCGACTGCGTTCGCCGAAACGCGTCTGGATACAGCACATGGCAGTTCATGGAAAATTAATTAAATAAACAAATACCTGCTTCAAAGAGGAAACAAGCAAGTGTCCGTTTCTCTGTCGTTCGCAAGCATGGACACAAACGGGGTGTTTGATTGATATATATATACACACACACATATACATATACATACAAGTGGTGATGGGAATCCTTCGTTTTCACAGCCAGATGAGGTTATTGCGTAAATTACGAAGACGAGACTAGACTGGATACATACAGCATACAGAACTTTTTGGAGAATGACCAAATTACGTTTTGCCCTTTCGTTGACAAAAGCCCATCCTCCAGATGAAATAACCAAGAAAAAAAATGATACCCAGTGCAATGATTAAGACAGAATATTGGAAACAGAGATTTAACCAGCATCTCACTCACAACGAAAACAGCCCCTTAAATGTAGGCCTCTACTCTGCCAGCATTGCTTTTTAAATAGTTTTTATTTTTACAGTTTTTAACATACCTTGCTGTTTTGCACTACATGTTAGATGCCGGTAGTTGATTTTTGGGATTGTGGGCGCACTCACACTTTTTGGCCATGTTTAGTGCTAGAAGTAATAGAGAGCGACACCATTTTGGGTCGGCAGTCTAGTTCTTGCTCGTTATGTGAGGAGCCTGGGGACGCAGACGCGCAGCGGCCATACTCCAACGGCGAGCTTGTCTCCGCCCGCCAACGCCAAGACCGTGCCAGAACCCCAGGCCAATTGCGACCCCAAATGTACTTCAGAGAGCAGCTCCTGCAGCTTAATAAGGGTAAGCGTCAGTTTTGTAACACTTTTAACATGAATCCGGTCCCAGACAAGTTAAACAGTACCCATTGCAACTTTGTTTATAAAAGGGAACAAACTTTCCCCGAAAGAAACTGAATGGCTTTTCCAATACCCAGGCTCAAATTGTTGATATACCTAGATTGACATGTACATTGATAAATACACGTTCTCTTATTAAACATATCATGGAATTCTTCAATCATTTAGAAATCTATAACCCTGACTTAGCATTCTTGATAGAAATATGGGCTAACGAAACCTCAGACCCTGATCTAGTTGATGTCTTACCCACTCGATTTGCTATCACAAGGATAGACCGACCAGGTAAGAGTGTGGGAGGTTTGGCAGTACTCCATTGGGACCACCTTATAGTAATATGCGAGCCCTTAACAGTTACCAATAGTGAAGCAATGTCATTCAGCTGCAAACTATCCTATAATACCAACTTTTATGGACTACTGATTTACAGGCCACCTGACCGAATGCAAAATCTCTCGAGGATATCAGAGACGTTCTAGAATCATGTATACAATATTCCAATTTTACTTTAGGCGATTTTAACTTTCTTCTAGAAAACAGCAGTGACAAGTAACCTGATCAACATATTGATATTTTAAAGGGCTTCAGTCCGACTAAGATGGTAAACACCACCAAACATGTCACAGCACACACCCTTGATGACGTGTTCTCTAATAGTTTGGACTTAAAGGTTAACAACCCCCTACCTATTATATGGTTAGATCATAAAGTCGTCAATTTCAACTTACCATAAGGCCTAGTGACGCCTCTCAACAATGGGAAGGTCAAAAGTAAGAAAGTTCAAGCCTGGAATAGAATTAATAAAGCAGACTTGACAAACAACTTCGATAAATCAAAGCCGATAATTATGAAAGATTCAGAAAAAACTGTTTGCAAATACTCTGGATAGGGACTCCAGTCACTAAACTGGCCCCATGTAAAATCATTAAACATTATAGAGGTAGGCCTTCAGCTCCCTGTATTTCTTTACAGGTTAAGGAATTAAAGCAAAAACACAGAAGGCAGGAGAAAGTATGGAAAAAACTATCTGACGGAAGAAAAGATCAGATACAGTCAATACAGTCAGGACTATAAAAAGAGCTTGTAATTAAAACATCTAAATACTTCTCAAACTTTTTTTCCAAAGAATTCTACACGAGAACTTTTTTAAAAAGTTCAGCTTCTTTCTAGATTATCTTCAAACCCTACAGAACCTCCATCTCAATTTTTTTGTGACAAGCTAGCTGAACACTTTAAAAATAAAGAAGAGACTTGTCACGACAAATTCAATCATGAGAACAGGGCCTTAGCCCCGGCCTTGAGACCTTATGAGGTATCTAATGATAAAAACATCTTTTGCAAGTCCCCCCCCCCCCATCACAAAAGAAAGAGCAATTGATCTTATTGGCCTAACGGCTACAGGGGTCGGCCTCGAAGCTGGGGAACTAGGTTTGAATCTCAAAAGGGACGTTCAACATCCTGTGATTCTGGGCAAATCATTTAATCTCCCCATGCATAACAAAATTAATGTGTCCTTCTGTAACAACGCAACAGGTGCTCAACTAAAGTGCTCTGATACCTTCGGGTCGAGTTCATGCTACAAAAATCTCACAAACATAAAAAATTATGTAATGAGCCTCCTTCGAATCTGTCCCCCAAAAATAATTCTAGATATTGCAGAGACTGTTGCTTCCCCCCTCACAAACAATTATGGACTCCTGCTTCTTCCCTACGGAGTTAAAAAGGCTGCCATCCTTCCTCTACTGAAAAAATCATTACACTTTCCAAATTTTTGGAGGAGAATGAAATCCTAGACCCAGCGCCATTTAGATTTAGACCTAATCATGGCACCAAATAAGCTCTGGTTGTAGCCACAGAGCTATTTTAGACAATGGTGGGAAGGCGGCAATAATCCTGTTAGATCTATCAGGGGCCTTCGATACCGTGAATCATGAGATTATGATAGAGGGCTTGACAGATCTAGGTATCGAGGCGTTGCCCTAGAACTGTTTAACTCTTTCCTCGCTGATAGAGAGCAATCAGTCGCCCTAGAGAACCTGGTTTCTAAGTCATTTTCCCTAACTTGCGGCACTCCTCAGGGTCCATGGCTGAATCCAACATTGTTTAATGTCTACGTGGCTCCCTTGACAAGACTGATTAGCTCATTTGGTTTTACTTCAGTAGCCTTCGCAGATTACACAAATCGTGGTGTCCACCTTCAATGAGATTGACAACACTGAAACTCGTTTCAATAACTGCTTAGGCGCAATTGAGGGATGGATGAACAATAATAAATAGCCTTATGCTGAATTCAGACAAAACTGAGGTCCTCTTATTTGGTAAGGACAAGGTTGTTTGGGATCAAACCGTGTGGCCAAAATCACCTGGTGCACCTCCAAACCCGGAAGCCTTTTTTAGGAACTTAGGAATAATATTAGACTCTAGCTTGACTTTTGATGCTCAAATCAACAAACTTGCATCTGTCTGCATTTTCACGTTGCGCACCTTAAGGAAAGTTCTTCCATTCATTCCTTATGATCTTCAAATATCAGTGGTTATTGCCTTAGTTTTGTCTACATTGGACTACTGTAATGCGCTATAATTAGGCATTCATCAATGCCCTTTAAAGAAACTTAAATGTCTATAGAATGCGGCAGCTTGCTTATTGAAAAAAATCCTATGTTTAAGCCAGTCTCTAAGGCTTTATCAGAGCTTCACTGGCTCCCGGTCAGAAAAAGAGTGATTTTAAAGCCTTATGCTAGGCACACAAGGTGACGGGCCAGCATACTTGAGAGAAAGTTCTCTTGGTACTCCCCTAGAAGAAAACTTGTACTCTGCTAATTCTAATGCTGTTAATGTACCAAAAGTCAGAAGAAAAAAAGTGGGGTGGCAGGAGCTTCATCCATACTACAGCACAACTCTGGAACAATCTGCCTTACCGGCTTAAAGGTCAACCTAGCTTATATCGTTTTAGGAAACATCTTAAAACTTGGTTATTCTCTCAAACATTCAATCAGCTTTAAGACATCCGGTTCAAATGGCTGCTTCTTGATCAGCTTTTATTCTACGTGTAGACTCAGCGCCAAGTCGCCAATGGCATTTGCGCGCTATAAACACATTAATATATGCCTTACCGGACATCTTTACGAGCAGTTGAAGACTTTGCCCTTGTACAATATTTCACAGTCTTTTGGTTTGCAATATTTGCTAACACAATGGTTATTTACCAGTAGGTATGTTTTGCAACTTGAAGAATTTTCTGGATTCACATGCTGTGCATCTGTCTGCCGCCTAGTGGTTGGGTCGCAAATAGTCCATCTTCTCTCTCTCTTGTTGCTCTTTTTGCATGTGGGCATCGCTTAGGCCAACCACCCCTTGTTGCCATGTCCATCTTTAAAAAGGTCAGATGTACGGACATAAGCCTCTGCAAGTGCTCGCCATCTTCAGATGATTTCCCCCCCCTTGAGACTTGCTAGTGTTGTTTGGCTTCCCGGATATTCGGCAGGCACTCTCCATTTATTTTACAAATCAGCTCATTTCTCAGGAAGTTGGGAGGGTCCAATGTGAATACAGAAAATTATTTCAAGCAGCAAAACTATACCTACAGGTAAGTAACCATTTAATTTAACTGCATGATTTTATTCTCGATCCACATGCTCTGCAAAGATTTTGTGGATGTGTTCTCTTCCTACAGGAGGTTGTGTTGAAATGAGTGCGTTTGCAAATACATGTTTAGATACTTGCTGTCTGACTTGCACTTCCTCGTTAGCTTGAATTTTCACATAGTAGAGCTTGGTGAACGTATGTGCACATACCCATGTGTCTGCCTTAAAAAATGTCATCAACCAATACGCTAACAGTGAAGGCCACTATCTCTCCTTTCTTCCATTAAGTGTGCTCTAGATTTTTCTTGCAAAGCTACTCATGCTTTCATGTAGCATATTTATATTGTTTGGATTTTCTCTCTGGCAATAGTTCCCTTGGTTACAGTTGAACCTTTGCTAGCTGCTTCAAAGGAGATGGGGAAAGGGTCTCCTTTCTGTATTGCTTTGTTGCTTATAAGTCGTACATAACTGCTCTTCTAACATTCAATGTGCAAAGTGTCCTTTCTGCTTGTGTTTCCGTTTTTTGGAGAAAAAAGTTGGTAGCTATATAGGCTGATTAATATGAAAGTGTGAGATCACTTTGTGCAGAAATTTTGCATCAGCCATTTTCAGCATTCATTACTTGTTTATTTCTACATAAATCTCTTGCTTGGTGAGGGCTTGCAACTCGCTCACTCTCTGTAAGGATGTGATGGCTATGAGGAAAGCAGTCATAAGCATTTGAGTTCTGCCTTGTGCATAGATTTATAGGGTGTTTTAATTAACTGAGTGAGTACCAGATTTAAGTTTTCTAAATGGTGTGGATGCTGCTCTTGGAGGGCCTATTATTTTTCACCTCTTCCAGAAACCGTTTGATCAACAGTGTACTGAAGATGTGACACCTTTTGAATATGTCACTATAGTCGACAGATATACCCTAAGTGTGGCATAAGCTAGTCCCTCATCTATAAGGTATGTGGGTAACAATGGCAGTTAATTTAGCCCATGTTTCTTTGCGCTTCAATCTACTGCATCAGTGAATGAGCCTGCTCCATTTTGCTGTGTAACGCCTTTTGTGGTCGCACTTCTGGATTCCTAAAGGACTACTATTGCCCTCTATGGCGACCCCATCTCCAATATCAATGTCTTCAGGGGCCACGCAGTCAGGCTGAGGGTAATATATTTCAGGTGATGCTCGTAGTCTCATCACTCTTCCCAGGGCCATTTGCACTAGGTCTGAATACCATATCTGTCTAGCACATTGTTGCGCTATTAGAATTAGCGTTGCCTCATATTCTGTGCCTCTGTCCAGTATTAGCGTATCAATGGGATTGATGTAACGGCATATTCAAATTTCCCCAACCAATCTATTGACAGGGCATTCTCCAGAGACTGGTGGTGTGGGTATCTGGAAGCTTTGACATTTTGTGTTCTATGGGGCTGCAAAGAGATCTACTTGTGGTTTGCATCATACTATGAGAATATTTTCTATTATCTCTTGCTGCCTCCCTGCTTAGCGTGTCTGCCTGTTCCTTTTGAATCCTTGGCATGCTAATGGCCATAAGGGTAATCCTTATCTGTAAGGCACATTTCCATATCTTGTCTTGCAGTTGGGATAATGGGTGTGACTGGGTCTCTCCGTTTGTTGACATAAAATATTGTGGTTGTGTAGATCAGAACTGTTCTCCTTTCTATCTGTGTTTGGAGTGCCTTCATGGCTAAAAAGATTATCTTCAGATCCAACACATTTATATGCTTTACTGCAACTCTTGGGCTTCATAAGCCCCTGACTTTCAGTTTTGCCGTGTGAGCCCTCCACCCCATGTGGGACGCATCTATTGTAATGGTAACAGAAGGAGTTGTGTGTGTGAAATCTACTTAGTGTGATATTTTCTATACTCCACAACTATATTTCCTTGTGCATTGTCAATCACTAGATCTTCCCAACTTCTGGTTGCCTGTGACCACTGATATTACAGCCACTCCTGGAGTGGTCTCATGTGTAACCTGGAGGGAGGAATTAGTGGGGCCCAAGAAGCCATCACACCCATTGGGTTCCTCACTGTCAGAGCTTGCTCCATCTGATAACGTAGAGCCTGCTTAGTTATTGACAACATCTTTTTTTCTACTGGATAAGCTTTGGTTTCCCTTTTATTTATTCTTGCCCCCAGAAAAATCTTTTCGGGGATGATTTTTCTATGTTCAAGGACAACCCCAGCTGATGAAGCCTGTCCATGACTGTGGTAATGCTACCTTTGAACTACTGTGTGAATCTTTCTGTTTTTATTAACCAATTGTCTAAATAAGGGTATAAAAGGATGTCCTGTCTCTTTGAGTGTACTGCTACTATTGCTAGACTCTTTAGTGAAAACGTTTGGTGCAGACTTTAATCCAAAGAGGAAGTACTTTGAATTGGTAAGGTACCTAATCTACAATAATCCTCAGGAACTTCTCGTGTCCTGTGTTCATGGGCATGTGAAAGTATGCCTCTTTAATTTCAAATTTGTTTTATTAAGTTCAAGAGCAAGAATAACAGGCACAGTAAGGCGGTAAGCATGCAGTAGGGTTATGTAGCGAGCGAGACAGACAGGCACGTCTTCTCTGAGAGGCCATTCAGAAGCATATAAATCACACCTACACAGTATGGCGATGCCGGCAAATAGTTGAAGGTGCCATGTAAGAATTACAACCAAACAAAACCAAAGGAAGAACTCAACCCCCCACCCTCCACCCAACAGCCCCTCCATCCTCCCCCCTCCCCGACCAGTATGCCAGTAGTTCGGAGTCTCCCTGAGTGCACTCTCGGGCTGACAAGTAGCAAGGCGTTTAAGGTTGTGGCGGAGCCTGTGGTGGGTCTGTGAGCCGCAGAATGCGAAGGTATTTGGGGCAAGTGATTTCGTGAAATTCCCTGGATAAGAGGGACAGGAGCGGGTGCCAGGTCTTCTGGAAGGAGTCAGTCGATTGTGTGAGTGTGGCCTGGATGCGTTCCATGCCCAGTGTGAACCACAGTTTGTGTAACCAGCCAGTGTGGGTGGGTAATGTGGTGGAACCCCAGAGTGACAGAACGTGTTGCGACGCTGCTTGCATGGCAATTCCCATCTGTTTGCCTCGCAGTGACCTTAAGGGAAATGTGAGCGCATTGGGTAGCCCTAGGATAGTGTATGCAGGAAAGCGCGGGACTTCAGTTTCAAAGGTGGAATCAATATCATCCAGTACCGCTTTCCAGTACCCTTGCAGAGCGTCGCAGTCCCACAGGAGGTGGGTCAGAGTGCCCCTTGCGCCGCAGCCTCTCCAACACAGAGCGCTTCGGAGAGGATTGCCCTGATTGAGTCTCGCCGAAAAAAGTATGCCTCTTTAAAGTCCAGGGTACTCCCTTTTCTGTAGTTGTGGGATAATAACCTTTTGGAGTTTTGCCATTTTAACTTTTTGAGTCTTTATGAACTTATTCACGTTTGCATGTCTAGGATTGGCCTGAGTGTCTTAGTTTTAAGCACCAGGAAATAGGTTGAGTACACTCAGTGGTGTATTATTTTCCTTGGACCCCTTTCTATTGCCTGTTTCTTTCGATACTTGCCTTTTTGCTGGAAACACAGCTTCTCTTCCTTGCTCTAGCTTCTTGTCTTTGGACTAATGTTTGGTGGATGTTGTATTAAATCTATGCAATGCAATGTATATGTTTTATAATGTTTAATGTCCACTGGTAGGAGGTAATAGCACTCCCATCTATTTAGAAAACCTCAGGTTCGAGTTCCTACTGCGGTTGCGTGCAGGAGCTTGCTTTTGGTGAAGTCGCTCGCTCGAGAGATCAACCCCTCACAGGAACCCCTCCTCGAAAGGGCGGTTGCCTTGTTCTGCCTAGAAACTTCCACAGCGCCGGTGGGCTTTGTGAAGTAGCTTGCAGTGTTAAGGTATCATGTGTGCTAACTAGTTGTGACCCTCCTAGATTATTCACCTAGGGTAAAACTACACATGAATGTTCTTCTAGACTGCAGTGTGCCCATTACTTTTGAATTTGTCATTGTCTTCATGCTTTGTGATGAATAATCTACTGCAGTTCCAAAAGAGGCTTTCACAATTGAACAGCATCCTGCCTGCCCACTGCTGCCTGTAGTTGGGACTTAAAGCCTGACACTTCAAGCCAGCATGTCTTCTTAGAGAGGTTCCTGAGCAGAGCTGTCTACTTGCTCTGTCTGTTGCATCTAAAGCAGATTTCAAACATGCAATAGTTTTGCCTTCTTGGATGGCGTTATGTGACCCCTTCATATGCTCCTCTGGGAGGTGCTGTATGTGTTCTTCCATCACCTCTCATGTTTGGTGGTTGTACTTGTTAAACAGGGTGTTTGAATTTTCAAAGCTCTATTGCGTTGGGACTGATCTCTCCATGTTGTACCCTATCATTTCCACCCTCTTGCTCGCCTTGTGAGGTGGTAGCCCAATTGCTGTGAGTGCACTGGGTCATTTACAGGTCGTGGCAACGATGGAGTCCGCTACTGCATTCGCCTTGATATAAACTGGGTCCGTTGATGAAGGCTTGCATTTTTTCTTTGTTCTGGGTGTTACTGCATTACCCACCACTGGTTCCTTGAAAACCTGACGTTTTTGGTTTAACACATAAGGTAGCATTAGTAGGAGTTGGTTTTTTCGTTGTGAAAGCAACAGTGTCTCTAGAAGAAAGCATGATTCAGTTTGCTCTTCCCCCAACTATATCCCATATGTATCAGTCAGTTTTTAAATGAGGGCGTTGTACACTGCCAAATCATCTGGCAGTGAGGGTCTCGAAGGACATGACTGGAACCTTCCTCTGTGGAGTAGGTGCCCATGTCCTGTCACCTCATCTCTTCTGTTGTTTCAATGGTGAGGTACTGGCCTTCATATGTTCCGCTTTCTATTCTTAGAAGACCTTATTTTTCCTAGTGGGGCACTGGCTTTGAATGTGCTCCAGGCTCCTCCTCTTTGTACTTTCCATGTTGAATTTTCTTCGCAATTTCGTAGTCCTTCATGGAACTATCAAACTTCTATTTCATTTTATCAAAGACCCCATTTCCGCCATGAGGAGACGCTTGTTCGTTTTGACATTGAGGGCATTTTGTTTGACGTGGAGCATTGATGGTCTCCTCTTTGATGTCCAGGTCTCTTCTATTCGGCTCTTATACCTCCTGCGCTCTTGACTGCGTTTCGAAGTTCAGGCTGGTTCAGAGGGTTTTTCGCTAGCAGTACCTTTATACATTGACCCAGGTGGTTGGTAATGTTTGTCCTCCATTACCAATGGCATTGGCGCCGGGGCACTCTTTGAGGGTCTTAAGTACGAAGGCTTTGGCTAAGCCCCAGGACGGGCCTTGTGTGTTGCCTTGTGTTTTCTGCAGCTTGCAGTCATTTGCGGATATTCTCAGCATACCCGTCTTCCCTTTGTGACAACTCAGTTGATTCGTGTGTCTCCTCTACGCTGGACAACCCCAGGTCCTTCATTGATGCACCTCCCCAGTCAGCTTAGAGGGACGCCAGGGAGAACCAACGGACAGAGCGGTGCTCCACTTACCTGAGCTGCAGCCAGGTGGGGTGATGCATTATCCTTCTACCAAATAGTTCTTTGGAGGATATCTCACATGACCTGAAACTAACAAGTGACATGGTTTAATTTTAGTACTTTCACGATTTTGCAGTAGCGAATGTATGGTCCTGAAGAAAGCAGTGGAAAAATAGTGTCCACACATGCTGGAACATGTCAATCGTTAATTTTTAGAAGCAGATATTTTGTCAAATCTGCTTACAATTCACACTGTTTTTAAAGTTTGGAAGATCTGAGAGATACCATTAAATTTCCTTTTCTACTCTCTTCTCTCCAATTTTATATACCTCACTTTTTCACTTTCACACACTTATGCACTGCAAATCAGTTACCCCTACATATATTCACTCCGGTACTCCCTATTAGTACATACGATTCTCAATGGGTGGGCGGCAGCCACAGCAACATCTGGTGGTTGGCAGCGTATTCTCCTGGGTATAAGGGGAACCCATATGATGACAAGGGCGGTACCGAGCGGGAACTGATGGGTGATTTTTACACCCTTGAGACATCATGCTGTGCCTGTAGTCTGTATAGGTGCACATATTTCTTTCATCACTTTTAAGATTTACCATTAGTTGTGTCCTGGACGGGATGTATAGTTGACCTCTTCTAACCCATAGACACTTTTTGTTATTATAGTGAATCTGTCGGGCCCGTGTCCATGTGTTGGTCTTTAAATATGCCCTTAGACCCTCGTTCAAACTGTTGTTTTTGTAGCCTTCATCGATGTAGCCTTGTGCTGGGATTGCACCATTGTTTTCTCATCCCTTCAAGGTCTTCGGTTGGAATTCAGAGCACCCGTCACAGTCCTCTGCTCTGTGATAACTCGGCAAACAAAGACTGCACACCTCGTGATTGTCTTCTTTAGAAAACTTATGTTGCCATTTTGGGCAAAATTTTAAAGATCCACACCCCACTCCTTCAACAGTCCAGTCGATGAATTCTTAGGTGAAAACCCCCTAAGACTAAGTTTTTCCTCCAAATCCCCTCAACAATTCTAACGGTTTCTTCAAGTCTTCACCGTGGTCAACCAACGTCCTGCTAAAAAACTCGATTTTTCTGCTTCTTCAACCGAGTTCTCGATAGTTCTTCCAGGCCCAGCAGTGGAAAAAAAAATCTGAAGGTGGCGACCATACCCGAGGGTTTCTGGGGTGTGTACATTTGACGTTATTAGAGGATGAACTTGGCACCAAATAGTGGTTGATATCGAGGAGGTCCACACAAAAATAAAATAAAAATGTTAAGATACACAATTCACATCAAACACTAGATGGCAGAATGGTGCAAAGCATGTGTATCTAGAAAAGATTCACACTGCAAAACAGTTTATTATAGTCATTTGACATTTACTTAGTTGTTTGAAGGATGGGAGTTAAGATACAATAATCATCAGTATTTAGTATTCACCGTAGGGTGGAATACGTATCTTGGGTATCTATTAGATTAGACAGTCCACAAATGGAAGTGTGAGCAGTGCAGTTATTGCTAGGCTGGGTGGAAATAATAATGCACCACAAAGCCTGGGAACCAGCCTGTCTGCTGGTATACCTGCTCATAGGTCTTTCCTACAAGCATTTCCTTGCCTACTGCTACCCTATTGGAGACCTGTACAAAGGGTGGGTGGGCCCTTGTACATATCAAGGGTATTGTGCCAAGACTTACAGAAGAAAGAAAGGGAAGGAATTTTCGGTAGACTATTTTTGGCAAATTGTTGATCAGCAACAAATCTTTATAACAAACTCAAGTTTAAATCAAGGAAATGTTTGTTCAAATCAATGCATGAATTGATGACTGAGGCAGCCAGATACAAAGTACAAATGGCAATAGTTCCTAGCACTTTTGCACCCTCATATAAGCAATCCACATGGATATCCCCCAGGAAAGGTGAGTGACTTATTCAATCAGATTTTGCAACTTAAGTAACGAACAAGTTACTTACCTTCGGTAACGCTTTTTCTGGTAGATACAATATCTGCCTGTGGATTCCTCACTTTTTGAATATCCCCTTGCGTCAGCAACATTCGGAAATTCTTTTTCGTAGCTTCACGCCGACGTGGACTAGGACGTCATAGAGACACGACCTCGCTCGCGACTCCGCTAACGTCACCGACGCCTACAATAGGCCCACGCCGGCGTGATGACATCAGTTCCGCCCTTTTTTCCGTGCCATCGAGGCACACGGACGGACCAATGACAGTAGAAATATACAAAGTATACACAGTACACAATAGTCAAGGCAACACACACAGTGTTAAGCAAATGCAAGAAAGCAATTGAAACATTACCCTGACAACAAAATATATATATACATTACAATACAGTAACTCTGGTATAGAAGAGTGGACAACGGGGAGGCGGGTGGGTCAGTGAGGAATCCACAGGCAGATATTGTATCTACCAGAAAAAGCGTTACCGAAGGTAAGTAACTTGTTCTTCTGATAGATACATCTGCCGTGTGGATTCCTCACCTTGTGAATAGAGTCCCACAGCAGTCCCCACTCCCGGAGGAGGGTGTCCACTCTTCTAAACCAGAAAATCCTGGAGGACACAACGCGCGAAGTGGCCGTCCCTCCTCACCTCGGAATCCAAGCAGTAATGCTTCGCGAAAGTGTGGAGGGAAGACCAAGTTGCCGCTCTACAAATATCCTCAACAGGAACACCTCTAGCCAATGCTGAGGTAGAAGACTTAGCCCTTGTAGAATGAGCCCTTATACCCTCTGGTGGTTCCTTACCGGCCAAAGAGTAGCAGATCTTTATGCAGAGGACGATCCATCTCGACAAGGTTCTTTTATGGACCGCTCTTCCTTTCTTGCAGCCAGCAAAACCAATGAAGAGCTGGTCTTCCAAACGAAAGTCCTTGGACCTGTCCAAGTAAAAGGACACCGCCCTCTTAGGGTCCAGACGGTGCAGTCTCTCTTCCTCCTTAGAAGGGTGAGGGGGAGGATAAAAGGAAGGTAGGGTAATGGACTGTCCTAGATGGAAAGGAGTTACCACCTTAGGCAGAAAAGCAGCCCTGGTCCTGAGAACCATTCGATCAGCATGAATGGTCAAGAAAGGGGGCTTGAAACTAAGAGCTTGAAGCTCACTAACCCTCCTTGCCGAGGTTATTGCAACGAGGAAGACTGTTTTAAGGGTAAGAAGCCTCATGGGACATTTGTGGAGAGGCTCAAAAGGAGCACCCATCAAAAAGGTCAATACAAGATTTAAGTCCCACTGAGGCACAATAAAAGGAGTAGGAGGGAACTTATTTGTGAGGCCCTTCAAAAACCTTAAAACTACAGGTGATTTAAAAAGAGATGGCTGGTCAGGCAAACAGATAAAAGCTGACAGCGCAGAAAGATAACCCTTCACCGTGGCAACAGCAAGCCCCTGCTGAGCCAGAGAAAGGGCAAACTGGAGCACATCAGACAAATGGGCCCTCAAAGGGTCTATAGACTTCTCCCCGCACCACGAGACAAATTTTGACCATCTATAAGAATAGATGGACTTAGTGGAGTCACGCCTGGCTGACAAGATGACATCCACAACGTCAGGTGGGAGAGAAAAGGAAATCAGGTTGCCCCGTTCAATCTCCAGGCATGAAGGTTCGATGTCTGGAGGTGGGGGTGTAGAACCTGCCCCTCCATCTGAGAGAGGAGGTCTGCCCTGAGAGGGAGACGGAGCGGCGGGTGAGAGGAGAGGTGGAGAAGATCTGTATACCACACCCTTCTTGGCCAGTCCGGAGCGACCAATATGACTTGGGCCGGTCTTGACGAATCTTCCTCAGAACCCGAGGAATCAAGGGTATGGGGGGAAACGCGTAAAGGAGTTGACCTCTCCAACTCAACTGAAACGCGTCCCCCAAGGCTCCTTGCATCGGATACTGGAGACTGCAGAATGACAGGCAGTGCGCATTCTCGAAAGTGGCGAACAGGTCCACCCGAGGAGTCCCCCACATCTGAAAGATGTCGTGAACCACCTCCGGGTAAAGCCTCCACTCGTGGTCGGCAGAGAACTGCCGACTGAGACTGTCTGCACGAATGTTCAACACTCCGGCCAGATGATTCGCCAACAGACAAATCTGATGGTCCTGAACCCAGGACCAAAGACGCAGAGCCTCTCTGCAGAGACATTGCGACCCCACTCCTCCCTGCTTGTTGATGTACCACATCGCGGCCGTGTTGTCCGTCAGGACCTGGACTGACTGACCGCGAAGGGAAGGGAGGAAGGCCTTGAGCGCCAAACGTATCGCCCGCAATTCCAAAAGGTTGATGTGAAGCAACCTTTCCTCTGGAGACCAAAGACCTTCGACCTCCAGATCCCCCAGATGAGCACCCCACCCTAGAGTGGATGCATCCGTTATCACTGTGGCCACCGAAGGAGGCAGATGAACAGGCTTTCCCTGTGACAGATTGCCTTCCACGCCCCACCAAGACAGATCCGCCGCAGCTTCTCTGGAGATCCTCACAGACTCCCTGAGATCTCTGTTGTGCTGATACCACTGCCTGCGGAGGCACCACTGGAGTGCCCTCATGTGCCAGCGTGCATGGTTGACCAACAGAATGCATGAAGCCATCAGACCGAGCAGGCGAAGGACCTTCAGGACTGGAACGACCGCTCCATTGTAAAATAAAGGAATCATTTCCTGTATGTCGCGAATCCTTTGAGGGGGAGGGAATGCACGACATACAGTTGTGTCCAGTACAGCACCTATGAACAGGTTGCGCTGGGAGGGCACCAGGTGAGACTTGGGTACATTTATTGAAAAACCCAACCTGTACAACAACTGGGTTGTCTCCTGCAGATGTTGGAGCACTCTCTCTGACGACTCTGCTTTGATCAGCCAGTCGTCCAGATACGGGAATACAGGAATCCCCGATCTTCTGAGATGCGCCGCCACCACTGCCATCACCTTGGTGAAGACTCGAGGCGCAGTAGTAAAACCAAACGGAAGGACCGCAAACTGGTAGTGCTGCGATCCCACCGTAAAACGGAGATACCTCCTGTGCGACTTCAGGATTGGAATATGAAAATACGCATCCTGCAAGTCGAGTGACACCATCCAGTCTTCTTCCAGCAGAGCCTGAAGAACCTGAGCAAGGGTGAGCATCTTGAATTTCTCTTGCTTCAGATAAAAATTCAAGATCCTGAGGTCCAGGATTGGACGAAGTCTGCCATCCTTCTTGGGAATCAGGAAATACCGGGAGTAGCATCCCTGACCCCTTTCCTGCTCTGGAACCACCTCTATCGCACCTTTTCTCAACAGAGTTTGGACCTCCTCCTGGAGGAGTAACAGATGTTCCTCTGAGCAATACCCCTGGCAAGGAGGGTAATTGGGAGGGAATTCCCGAAAGGGAAGGGCATACCCATTTTCTACGAGATTGAGAACCCAAAGATCTGATGTAACCGATTCCCAATCCCGTAGAAAATGGGTAAGCCGAGCCCCCACTGGGCCTACATGATCCTGAATGGCGGATCTAGGGCTGCTTCTCCGTGGCTGGGGGGTTGGAGGAGGCGGAGGAGGAAGAGGCTTGACGCCCTCGAGGACGTGCCCTCTGCTTTCCCCTGTATGACCTATACAAGGTATTCTGCTGCTGCTGCTGTTGTTGCTGCTGCTGCCCTTGTCTGTATGATCGAAAGGAAGAGCGGCCAAACCCTTTTAATTTCCTGGTCGTAGAACCTCTGACCTGAAGGCCCAGAGATCTAGCAGTTGCCCTGCTGTCCTTGAATCTCTCCAAGGCCGCGTCTGCTTTTCTTCCAAAGAGCCCCTCACCATCGAAAGGCAAATCCAATAAAGCAGACTGCACATCAGTTGAAAAATCAGACGACTTCAACCAGGCTGAACGCCTCGTGGCAACCGCCGTGCCCATGATCCTCGCTACGGAATCCGTAGTATCAAGTCCACTTTGGATGACCTGACGAGCTGCCGCTTGAGAATCAGCCAAAGCTTCTTCAAAGTCTTTCCTGCTATCCTCAGGAACCTTAGGGACCAATGAACGCATAGAGTCCATAAGAGCATGAATGTATCTACCCATAAGGCAGGTGGCGTTAGAAGACTTCAAAGCCATACTAGCCGAAGAAAGTCTTTTTTGCAACTTGATCCTGTTTCTTGGCTTCTTTATCGCCAGGCACCTGCGGAAAAGCCCCCATTGACTTTTTAGAACAAGCGGCCTGAATTACCAAACTCTCAGGGGAAGGATGAGAAGACAAGAAAGCAGGATCCTCAGGAGCCACTCTATACCTCCTAGCTACACTTTTCGAAACCGCAGGAGCAGAGAACGGTTTCTTCCATACCTCCATAATGGGGTCCTTTAAAGCATCATTAAATGGTAGCAAAGGCTCCACTGCCGAGTTTGGTGAATGAAGGACCTCAGTCAATAAATTCGACTTAAATTCAACAGTGGGCAATGTCAAACCCAAAAGTCCTGCTGCCTTCTTCATGACAACATGATAAGGTTGAACATCCCTGGAAGGAGCATCCGGTCCTGAAGGCAAAGACCACTCTGGAGAAAATTCGAGACCACTAGCCTCTGCCAGATCATCAAAGCAACTCCCATCCAGTTCGCCTTCCTCCACTTCAGAAGAAGATTCATCAACCCTCTGTTCATCAAGAAGACGTTGAGCTTCTCTTCGAGACCTCAGCTTAACTCGAAGTGCAGTCGAATCCAATGCCGAATTCGACGGCGCCGGAGCCGACTTCCGAATCGAATACGAGGGCTTGGAAGGCTGCTCCATAGAATTAACAGGAGTCGGTGACGCCGGAACCGGAGTCGTCGACTTCGGCCGAGCCGGCGTCGATACCGGCGTCGACTTCGGTGGAGCTTGGTACTGCCACAGCGGAGTCGGGGCTGGCATATATGGCATAAAGGGTGCCGGAGCATATGAGTGAGGAACACCCAAATTGAATGCCATTGGACCCATGGGACCCGAAGGTGCTCCAGAGGGGTACCACGATCTAGAAAAAACACCATACATCGCGTTTAAAAACGCAGAGGGGTCCTGACCTGGAGTCGGGAATGGTGGATGATCAGGCTGATCTCGAGGTAGGTTTGAATCTGTTTCTCCAACAGGATTCGAAGTCTCCTCCTCAATAGGAACTCCACCGGCGTCCTCCGGAGTCGGAGATGGAGCCGGAGACGGAGCCGGAGTCGGATCCGGAACCGGGGTCGGAGAATGGACTAGCGACTCCGAAGGCGAAGCCTCACCTTCTTGATCCGAAACATGTTGAGGAACCACTTTCTACTTCATCCTCTTGGGAGATTTCGACCTAGATTTATCACCTGAATGATGACGGGATCCATGTCTCCTTTTCTTATGTTTCTTATGAGAACCAGAAACGTGATCGGATGAAGACTTCGAGGCCGACGCCTCTCGAGACCTCGACCTGGATCTCGACCTCGACTTTTTCGAATGCTTCGAGGATCTTCTAACTTTACTTGCTTTAAGCTTGGCCACAAGAAGTTTCGATTCTCTCTCACGAAGAGCTTTCGGATTCATCTTCTGGCATGAAGAACATCCATCAACGTCGTGATCCGAGCTTAAACACCAGATGCAGTCTTGGTGAGGGTCCGTAACGGACATCATCTTCCCACATTCTCTACAAGGCTTAAACCCTGTCTTCTTCGTCGACATGACAACAGATCGAAAAGACAGAGAATGGAGAATCAAAGAAATAAAGTATCAATATACTAAGCTACAGAGTATCCCGAAACCGTTAGCGTCGACGACGCGGAAAAAAGGGAACTGATGTCATCACGCCGGCGTGGGCCTATTGTAGGCGTCGGTGACGTCAGCGGAGTCGCGAGCGAGGTCGTGTCTCTATGACGTCAGAGTCCACGTCGGCGTGAAGCTACGAAAAAGAATTTCCGAATGTTGCTGACGCAAGGGGATATTCACAAGGCGAGGAATCCACACGGCAGATGTATCTATCAGAAGTGTTGTTTTAAACAAACTGGGTGATTAACGTTGAATAACGTAGACGACATCCTTCAGAAAATGTTATGCATTACACGCGAATTTGAATATTTGCTGTGATAGTATATGTTCAAAATTTAAACTCATAATAAAAATATATGTATCGCATGCAGGGAATCCACTTTGTATGAAAAGGGATAGGAAGAAAAAAAATGTTCATTTAAAGTATTCATTTAGGGCTCAGGCACACTCTTCCTTCATTAGTCCTGCAGACGCTATTCTCTGATGCGTACTCTAAGCCTTGCAATACCTTTGTACAAACTGGAACTCATCAGTCAGGACATGTGGGAAATCTTTCAGCTACCTGGCTGCCACATGTTGCAAATCTCTTCTCCCCACAACTGAGAGACCTACAACTCATCTGCAAATTCCATAAATCTCTAACAATGTGGCTTTTCTTCACTTTTCTTTCATTCATTCCTAAGTTACAGCCTCACAGATATCACGTCGAGCAGCGGTGCCACACCAAGCGCATGCAATCATCTTCTTGGATGCACTGGCACTCAACAATGGCAAAACAGTCCTCCTCCCAAATGCTATTTTCATTTCAGTAGATCTTAGTTCAGATCTCACTTTAGCATTCACAGACCTTATACCCAATATGAACACACCATTGATGAGATTGTCCCATCCACGGCACCGAAATTGTTCCTACAATTTAGATAGAAGACATTCCATACCAGGGTGCTTTGTAGCAGATGGCGATCCCAAAAACCACTTCATGACCAGTGCCCAGCAAGCAAAGGAGGACCTGAATCTCTGGTTCGTTTATTATTATTTTGCCCTTCTATAAAAATTTGAGATCTAAGTGGATTATCCCCCTATGCAGGTGTATTGGTTCGAGACACCATCTTGAGCTGCTCCGAATTCTCAGCACTGACACTAGGAGAGTTGTAGTATTCGGTCTAGCTAAGTTTCTGATGGCCCTATGGATTCGACTCTAAAAATGTTTTGGTGTCCTTTTTATCCTAGTCAATACTGTATGAAGGTTTCTGTACTATTTTATTCGTTGAGATTTATGTTTTTAGGTGCTAGGTCCCCAATTTTAATGTATATGTATGGACTGGGTCACTGACTGTTTAAAAGTTTTATAACTCAAAGAATGGTATGTGTGTTTCCCTAGGAACCACAGTGCGCACGTGGGTCCACATACGATTAGTACGGGTAATATCCCCTATAGCAATGCCGTGTTAACGAGGTCATCTGCCCCCTCACTCTGTAAGAATGCTTTGCTGTATTTTTTTTCTCCTATTTTAACTTATTTTTACATCATGATTGCTATGTTTTTAATAATCCTATGAGATGCACTTCATAAGATCCGAGCGATCGAAAATAAAGATGATTTTGATGATCTTAGTTTATCAAACTCTGCAGAAGTACATGAACCCACTGAACTATACATTGCAGACTCTTTCATCAAGCTCACAGACTGTCATATAGAAGGTATTCTTCAACTGTAGCAAATATTTTTTTTTATATAGAACCTCTGGCCATTCCTAAGACATGAATAGGAGCAAATCTCGAATTTCCTGGGACTCAATTTACTAACCTTAAAGAAATGGAAAGCTAAATTGGCCATGTAGAGATTGAAACCTGCCTATGAAGCATGGGTACGATAGTGTGCATTCTTACCTGATCTGCTGAACTTAGCCTTGGAATAATGGGTGCATCTTGGTTTTGGAGAGAGGGACAGCACACTATCGAACACAAGCTGCATGTGCACCGGTTGCTGTCGACTCGGCCCATAATGCATTGTTCTAGACCTGGGTTATTAAAATAAAGAGGAGCAGGTGGCGACACAGAATGGGTACTGTAAAGTTAAAAGGAGCTGCTACCAGTGTACACGGGCTCTCTTTCTAACATACACATGTACTGGTTACTTTTCTTTCACACTATTAGTTGCATGATGGTTATATGCATCAACTGATTGGATATTTTAAAATATTTCAATGGAGCAACATAACAAAATCCCAACCAACCTCTCCCCTGGCTCCTTAAAAAGTCCACCCAAAGAAAGAGAAAAAGGAAAGAAAGAATAAGGGAGGCAGGTGGCAGCAGTAAGGAATGCCCATGCAGGACTACAGTACTTAGTTTTGTCTTGGCCATGGTCTAGATCAGTTGCTCACCTTGCTCCAAGTGGCTTAAGGAAAAACACCTACACTATATTGACAATAATAGCACTATGCACCACTGATATCAGACCTAAGAAGTAGGGCATTTTCAACCCCATTCTGTTGGCATTCTTTGTTTCAGGGAATTGGATATTAACAGAGGATATGACCACGCCACCCCACAGGACAATGACCTTGTATTCCACAAAATAAAGCTGCATAATATATATAGGAATATTATTGTCAGCAGGGAGCAAGGCAGGCCTCTCGCCTTCATCCTCACCCACCCAAGTACTGCCTCCGGTGTGAAAGGGCTTTGGTATGATACTTAACGTTTCTTGTTAACATGACTGCATTTAATATTAGAGACAGCATGTATAAGTGTGTACGTCATGGGAAGGCAGACTAACTGTTCGACTGGAAATGCTTACAAATGGAAAGCATCGTAATTGTTGCTGCAATGAAAGAAGATGTTGTAGAGACCAGGCTTGGAAGGAAGGAGGGAAAAGCAACATTAGCTTCCATTTGTTTCTACAGAGGCACACTGTTTGCTCATTTTTTTGTTGCAAAGCAGGAGCATGCATTCTTTACCCCATACACCCTTAACAATAAAGGTACATAGGTGCTATTGAGCAGGGAGGGTGAGACATACGAACCAACTGACATAAGAAGATACTGAAGAGCTGAATCCGAATGATTTGATGACAACATACAGTATGCAAGGAAACTATAAACGGATTGACATAATTAACCTTATTGAAATACAGCCATTTAGATTGAAATGCTATTTTTGAAATTAACATGGTTTGAGTAGTATTTTCATAGAGTTTTGATTCCTTTTGTTAAACAATGTTTTTGCTTGACCCTGCCACTTTACTCCTGCCAACCACTGGTGAAGTGCTTGTGTTCTCCTCTCTGAACATGTAAGTATTTGCATACCCCTAATTAGCACATTTAATTTACTTATAAGCCTCTAATATACGTTAGCCTTGTACCTACCGCCTGCAAAATTATATGCTACCAGTCACACTCGTTGTGACACCCACTAACGCAGCACTGTAGCACATGCCCCCGTGCCTGCCACTGCAGCCTGGCAGTGCAGCATAAACTACCATTTCGACCTTGCAAAATAAACCTTTTGCAAGGCCTAAACCTTCCTTTTTAGGTCTCGCCTAGCGTTGTAGCACGATTGCGCTACTCACTCTGCGGGGCATATTGTAGTAGAGTAAGTTTTAGAAGTGGAGTGGAAGCCCCGCCCCTTTATTCAATAGGCTTGCGTCATTGTTCATGCTAAACGCTGGCTTCTGATTGTAAATGAGGCTTTTTTGTCCCTCCCTGTTACCGCCCTCCCCGTCTCCTTCTTGAAAGGCCCATCTGGACTGGATCGTTTACTTGCGGAGTTGGATGGTCTCCTTTATTAGTCTGTTGGCACTATGTTTTTTCAGTCGCCTTCGGCAAAGGCGGCCGGCTGTTTATTTTTGAATCGCGTTTTCACTTAAAGTGAAAGCGTGATGCAAAAATAAATAAGCGGCTGCCTTTGCGCAATGGTGAGAGCTTGTTTATATTTTTTTGTGCAGTTTTATATCGCGCAAACACGACTGGAATGTATTAGAGTACTTTACATGAGCACAAGTTACATTACACAAGGTCACATTAATTTTTTTATCACAATATGGGTAGGCGATGCCGAGACTTGCTTTCCTAATCCCCGTGCCAATACGCGTTTTGTTTTGGTGTCAGTGTGTATTTTTTAGTCAGCGTGTAGACCCCGTTTATTTGGTTCTTGTGCATTTGGTTTCTTTCCTCGCTCCATGCCAGTGAGAGTTTCCCTGCTGCCTCTACACATGGTCGTTTTTGTCCCCTATGGCAGACAGTGTTTGTTCCGCAGTTCCGTGTATCTGTTTTTTCCTGTTGTCCATGGCACTACGTTTGTGCTCACCATGGAGTTTCCACGCTGCCTCTACCAGAGACACTACGCCACTGAATGTTTTCCTTGTCCCGAACCAATGCTTGTTTTTTCCGTCGCCTATTTTTCTCCTGCCTGTGTCAGTGCTGGCTTACTTGCCCCCCTTGCTTGCATTTCTGCTCCCTGCGCTTGTTTTTCGCTTGGAGGAATTAGGGGAAAGGTCTTTCAAAACTTGCCAGCCCAGAGAGCCGCGGGATTATCTGCCTGGCAACAGGGCACATACTAGAGGCGAGGGATGGGAGAGGGTGATGTACATCCAAGTTCTGTTAGAACTGGCACAAAATGAGGCTGGGGTGAGAGGGGCATCAAAGAAGGAGTGATTACACCCATTCTAGAATAGCACAGCCCCGGTCATGAGCACAGAACTGAGAGAACAACAGCTGGGCTAAACCACCCCTGAAGAAGCAGGGGGCCTTCTCTGTAATGTTTTCAAGAAGACACTTCTTGAACAAGCATTTACAATGTCAATAGATCAAACTCACGTAAATGCGAGACCTACTGCATTGCAAATGCTTGTTAATACAAGTCACCCCTAGGGTAGGCCTTAAAAGCCCACAGGGTTCAATGGTATTTGAAAAGGAGCACATGCATAATTAATGTTTTATGACCTGGCAGTGAAAATTCTCCATTAATTTTTCGCTGTAGCAAGGTTGGCTCTCCCATGGGTTTAAACCACTGCCTTTAATAAATGCTAGATTCAGTTTGGGAATACCGAGAAAAAAGGTCAAGGACTCATTTTAATACTAAGTTAAAATCCAACTTAATGATCAAGTCAGATTTTATAATACAAATTTGAGAATTACACTTTTAGAAATTTGGCATTTTCCTGTCTAAATCCAAAAGACTTTCCTACCAGTGTCTAGGTTTCTCTTAATCCCTGAAGGCTCCCCTGTGGAGAGATGTGTATAGCTCCTTCACAATGACAAAGGGCTATGGGTGTTTGGTGGGGGATATGGGGGCTTTGCCTAGCCTCTTCAGTAGCTTCAACGGATGCCTACCTTGTCACTGGCGGATGGAGCAGGCCACTAGGTCTGCCTCCCATTTTTCTCTCCAGTCAGACTTGCACCAAACCCAGTGGGAGTAGGATAACTGACCAGAACTGGTTTAAGGGGTGGACAAAGACTTTCCCTCTACCACCATGCTGGCACTAGGCTTAAAAGTGGACCCCACAGACCTCTTTTAAGAATATTTCTGGACCTCTGACGATCAGAAGAGGGATTGCCCTTCTGTCTGAAACCTGAAGGAAGACATGACTCGTTTGCCTTGAACCCAGGACCTCAGAAGTGAATACAAGGGTCAGTTGGCTGACCTCCTGTTTGAGCTACTGGGACTCAGCAAGTTTCCAGAGGATTCTCGCTATTCGACTGTCCAGCTGACCAGTTCCAACCTGCTCTGGACCCTTCTGCTGGCCACTGCTTTCTTAATTTCTAAATGGTGCTCCCCAGGACCTAGACCCTAGGCTGATGTAAGAGTGTTCTTCTTCTATCCCCCAAACTTAAACCTCTCCTCCAAATCTTGCGTGCCAAACTACTGCCAACCCTTGAATTCGGGAGTGAATCGCTCCATGGGAAGGATGCCGCATTACGGGACATAGTTATAGCCAATTCATACAGGGCAATTTTTAATCTCCCAAAATATGTTTCTTCTGCTCAGATCCAGCTAGAATTTGGCATCCTTAAACAAACAATAGAAAGGCGGTGCGTGTATGTAGCCAGCTGGCATAAGATACGCACTGCAGAGCTTGTCTCTTTAAGTTCCAACATATGGGAAGAGGTACTTTGGCACCGCAAGTCTTCGGCAAGAGATTATCTATTTGAATCACTCAAAGTTTTAGGACTGACCGACATCTGGGAAACTGCAATGGACCTCTTGTCCTTTAAAAGAACAGCAAAAAAATCAGCACGTATCATCTCAGCAATTGCAGACAAGAAGGAACTAGCAAACAGAGCACATGGCTGGATAACGCTGGGGGATTATGGATGAATACAACCACAAGCATACCTTAATATTGGTATGAAAATAAATATCAAAGAAAAAATTCTAAAATTACGCCTCGGAGTAATCCCTATACTCCCACACCTGCCGCCCTGGGAGAGAAATAACTCCTCACAGCAATGTCGCCTGTGTAGAAACGGCAAGGAGGACATCATCCATGTGATCTGCATTTGTCCTAAACTAAAGGGCTTGAGGTACAATTTATTACGACCATCCTTCAAACTATATAGCGTTCGGACTTGCAGGCAGGCTGTAAAACTGTGTTTTAACCCTAACACCACCAAATTGAACTGCCAGGTTGTCAAGTTCTTTGATTTAATAGGAAAAAGACTTAAGAGCCTGTGATGACATTGTAATGTTTTAAGGATAACTAAGAATTGATCTTAACCAAATTTTATTCTTATGTACAAATGTACTTTTACACTTATCTACTGACGTTTTTATCTCTTGTAAAGATTTTAATTAATCATGTACAAATAAACGATTACTTACTTACTTACTTACTATCCCCCAAACTGGAAGAAGTGGGACTTAGAAACCTTTTGCCAACTTTTTGCCTGGAGAACTGACTGAGACCAGGACTTCAGTCGAAGTCAAATCACCAGTTGGCCTCATCTTGCTGGTTTCTCCCTTCCAGAAAAGAAAAAAACAAAGGGCTTCGTCAGAACTGACACCGAGGCCTTCCTGCCATGGACAAGGCCTGCTCAGAACTTTCCCACCTTTACGGATGAGTACGCCGGGACCTTGCTCTTCAGCAACCCACCGTCATCGAGGCCCACTTCGGTTTCATCTTGTAGTTTGCCCTGCCAATGACCATGTTTTCCCGATAACAGTTTTTAAGTCCAAAATGTAAACTTTCCAATGGGAGTAGTTCGGTCCCTGTATCTGGCCCAGGCTCCATCGCGGTGGGTCTTAACTTTTGAGTCTGACCCAACCTAGCGTGACCACAAACACATTTGACGCTTTGTGGTGCAATTTATAATTCAAAGTTTAAAAATTCGTATCTCCTGCTCTACTAATTGGATTTTTGCCATTTTGGTGTCATTTTATTTATTAAAATATTCTATATTTTTCTAAATTGGTATCGGATTTTACTTGTGTTGTATTTTCACTTTATTACTGTTTGAGTACTGCAAACATACTCCACACACTGTCTCTTGGTTAAGCCTAACTGCTTTGTGTCAATCTACCAGAGGGTTGAGTACATGTTCTTTAGTAACTTTAGTGGTCCACCTTGACAACAAGTTAGATTATTAATTGAAGTGGGTTCTCAGTCCCCCCTCAACTACCCCAATTTCTTACAATCAAAACCAATTACAGACATATTGGGTAGGAAAACAATAACCAAGTTAGGGAAGTGTGATGAAATATAATTGTAACTTTATCCGTCAAGTTGTTTATAATAATCACGATCATTCTCAAACATGTTTTATGCAGATAAAAGCTGCACAATAAGTAACCATATAATTGCAAAATACCGAGGGAGGCTTGGCTTCCGCGCCGGGGCAAGATGGCGGCGGACCACTGAGCTCCGTTACGAAAACTGAGCTTTGTCTTCTTTATTAGCCTTTTCCAGCCATGCCTTTCTTCTCCCACTAAGGTTTCTCACTCCTGGACGTCGCAGCAACCTTTCTTCATCAACGTTTCGCACAGGTATGCTCTCAAGGCTCCCAACACCATGGCGGTGATTTTCTCCTCACATGCGAGAGGCCATTTTGCTATTGAGCCGCTCGCGTTGCAGTCTGCTTGCTTCCTTAGGAGTTACCTTATAACGGTATCTCTGTGCATTATTGACAATTGTTTGGAGTGCCTTCCTCAGCTTCTGGCGACATAGTGGTGATTTACTCCTCACTCATATGATCAATTTATTATTCAGCTTCCTTAGGCTTTTAATGGACAACCAATACTTCTCTTCAACTATGTCTCCTCAGGAGTGACTTTTTATTCTAGAATTGGCCAAAATTTAATCTTTCTCTCCTTTTTGACAGATGTACATTGAGTCTCTAATGTAATCTTCACGCAGTAATCTACATATGAAGATTGAATATAAGGATATAATATGTGTTGATATTTTCATATATATCATTTCATACTACATTTTTCACTCCTCTTCAGCTTTTCAAACCATCCTTTTTGTACAATGGCAGGATTGGATCCTTTCATAAGTTTACGCAGCGTTCAATTCATTACTCCAAGATGGCTAGTAACTCACATATCACTTCTAAACCATTTTCTTCAGATTCAAAACCAAAGAGAGCAAAAAATAACATTCCCTCTCCAATTCGGTCATCCCATAATCCAGTTTTGGACACTATTTTGGATGAGATACGAGGCCTTAAACTTTTGTGTGTGCAACTAAGGAAAAATTGCAACAAATTGAAGACCGTTGGATGTCATCGAGAATAAAATGTCTGAATTAGAGCAACATGTTGGTAATCTTCAGGATATGACTACCAAAATGCCTATGCTGGAAAAAGAAATAAAAAAATCTCAAACTACACATTGAGGACCTTGAAAATTGAAACAGAAGGAACAATCTTCGCCTTTACGGTCTTCCTGAGAATATTGAGGGTCCTGACCTTCTGATCGTCTTTAAAAAGTTTTTATCAGATCTTCTTGTTTTCAATCTACACCCTCTCAACATTAAACGTGTACATCGCCTAGGCAGTCTTCAACCCTACTCCACTAAACCACGTGGTGTCATAATGCTCCTTCTGGAATTCACTGACTTGATGCGTGTTTTGAAAATTGCTAAGGAAAACGTCATCTGGTATGGGCATCACATATTCATCTCTCAAGATATTTCAAACGCAGCTAATGCTCGTCACAAAGAATTCCTAGCCTTTCGACCCTGGATGAGAGAACTGAACATTCGTTATGGTATTCTTCATCCTTGCCTCTGTAAAATCACTCATGAATGTGGCTCACGTTCTTTCGATGATGCGGCTGAATTAAAAACATTTTTACTGAATATTACATGTCAGAATATGGAGGCTTATGTTTGATTTTGCTATATACTCCTAACTCCTTGCATGGTTTTTCGTACTCTATTTTTTGGATTCAGCCTGTTGTATTTGTTCCCGTAGCTTAACCCTCACATCACAGCATGTTTAATGTCTCGTGGAATGTCCATGGTCTGGGTCATCCCATCAAATGTCAAAAGGTACTTTCTCACTTGTCTAAGCTTAACGCACATGTTGCTTTTTTGCAGGAAACACATTGTAATGATGTTGAATCACTTAAACGTCAATGGGTTGGTCAGATTATTTTTTCTCCTGCTGTTAATCGTAAAGGATGGTGTTGCCATTTTCTACCATAAGTCACTGAAAATTCAGATAGTATCAACTGAATGTGACTCGAATGGACGATGAGTTTTGGTGGATGCTATTATACATCAAAAACATGTTACTTTCTTTAATATATATGATCCGGTTAATTCTGATCCCGAATTTTGGCACTGTGTTAAATTAAAGCTATCCTCTATCTCTAACCCTAATATTATTGTTGCCAGTGATTTTAATGATTGGCTGGGTCCGTTTACGGATAGGAAATCTAATTTCAAATTTAAACCTGATAAATCCCATAAAGCATTTCAATCTGCCATTGCCTCACGTCCATTCTTTGATGTTTGGAAAACTTGTAACCCAGATGTATACAAATGTATATTCTTCTCCAATGTACACCATACTCTAGTTCAAATCCTTATTCCCCTCTATCCAATCATCAGAAATTGGGTCTATTTTTATTTCTTCTCATGCCCTTGTTTTGTTTTCCTTTGATATGTCTCTTAATACCTCTAAACAGGGATGTTGGCGATTTAATAATTCCTTGCTATCAGACCAAGATTTTATTATGGAAGTGACCTCCTTTATTAAGGAATTTTTTCAATTCAATCACCCTAACACCTTCAGCCCGGCGCAAATTTTCACACTGTGCTGAAGGTTCTAAGAAACGGGCGTGGCCGTGACGGAACGGTTCCGTCATAAGCACAGCCCAACCGGCGCTCATGACGGAACCATTCCGTCACAAGCATCGAAGGGGCTAAAGACACCACTGTTCACAATAACTGGGATTTTTTTAAGGCTTCCTTTAGGGTCTTTACTACTGCCTATTCTGCTAAAAAGAAAAAGATGTTGGATTCCAAATACCTCTGCTCCCCAACATATTAAAGTTCTTGAATATACTTACTTCACTTCCAAATCCTCCGCTAACTTATTGGAACTGATCAAAGTCAAATCTGCCTTGAATAAGATTGCTACGATTGATGCTTGCAACATCCTCTTCAAAATCAAATCTAAATACCATGGTAGCCAAAATAAAGATGGTAAAATGTTGGCTAATTATTTAAAAATCAAGTCGGAACAGAAGCATATTGCCCACACTATAATGTCTTCTGAATCTGATATAATAAATGATTTTCAATCCTATTTTGAACTTCTATATACTGAGGACCAAACTCCTTCTGAGTGTGATGTTAAAACTTTTTTAAATACCCTCCCTAATCCTCATTCCATTCCTGATACCCTTTTAACTCTTGAAAAAGTTGTTACTCTTCAGGAAGTTATTGATGCTATTAAGTCTGAAGAAGACCAAAGCTCCTGGTTGAGATGGCTTTTCTGTTGAACTTCTTTCCTCCTTCTCCTCTATTTGTGCTCCTAAATTATTAGAACTTTTAATTCTTTTTTGCTCAACTCTAAAGCCAAAGGATCTTTTTTGGATGTTTTTATTGTTATTATTCCTAAGCCAGATAAAGACCCTACCCTCTGTAAAAATTATCAGCCTATTTCATTAATCAACTATGATTGTAAAATGTTCACAAAACTTTTGGCATCTCGTTTGGAAGATGTTGTCCCCCACCTCGTTAAGCCAGACCAGGCTGGTTTCATTAAAGGCAGACTTGCCTCCAATAACATAAACATCTCATACTAGAAATACAATATAGTTGGTTCTTATGGATACAGTTTATACATCACAAGGAAACTACAAAAAAAGTTGACGCAGCATTTTGGTGAGATGCAACTCCTTCACCTTCTTCAGGACAGAGTTTTCTAAAAACAACATGAATAAAATTTCAATATATCAAGATTTTTATATATCACTCGATGGAGACGGAAGGAGGATTCTCATCAGTACGATTTAAAAAAGGAATAACTTTTGTATCGGTAAATAATCCTTATAATTTGCGTTTGTTGGAGCCACAGATGAAAGTGAAGCAAGTAGTGTTAAAATTAGGACCATTTAAAAACTGGTCAGTACTTAGCATAACCAGTGTGCCGTGACTTTGGCTATATTTGTTAAGTAGCGCCATTTTCAATAATTGACTATACTATACTGGTCAGGTTACTTGGCAATAGTAAATCAATAAGAGTAAAATCCGTTACGAATTCTGCAGCCTCCATGCTCCAACAAACGTCTTCTGGGTAAGGATAATCCTCGATTTCGATATATTGAAATTTTATTTAGATTGTTTTTAGATAACTCTGTCCTGAAGAAGGTGAAAGAGTTACAGCTCACCGAAACGCCGTGTCGACTTTTTTTGTAGTTTTCTTGTGATGTATAAACTGTATCCATAAGAACTAACAATATTGTATTTCTAGTAAGAGATGTTTTTAAACCTATATGGTTTTGTATTTTATAAAGTTTTTATACTGACATATTAGTTTGTATATTGTTTTTTATGTATCTGTTATCTTTCGTCTCTAATTGGTACCCACTGCACTCTGAATTCATTGCAACTATATTTGTTTATGGTATTGTGTAGCTTGTTTTGTTCAGCGCATGATCCACACATTTTCTTGTATTGTTAGCTTAATAGAAAAATTTGATTTTCTCTTTGTACCTGAATATCCAGTGTTCTAAAACTAGTTAAAGATACTCATTTGATACCCTTTGGAAGAATGCAAGGCAGAGTGACCTTGCCAAGAACTAAACCTTTTATCGGCAGATAGACAATAGTGCATTAACCAACTGAATTATACTTGCATCTTTTCTAATGCAAGTGCACACAACCTTAAGGACCGAGCTTAGAAGGAAAAGAGAAGGCAATCAATGAAAAAGCCAATGGGTTTTGCCTCTGGGACCTATTGGCTTTGAAATTTTTAGTAATGCTGTACAGCATCGCATATGCTGTGCAAGAAGGCTAAAGAATAAAAGAGGAAGACCGAGGTGCCACAGCCACTTCATTTTGTAGGAGAGCACATGCATGAGCCTAAAAAATGTTTAGGCACCTTTTTCAGTGAGGAGGTTACATCGAGGGCTGAAAGAAGCAAGACAGAGAGTAAGGGAAGCATGACGAGGGGGGTGGGATGCAAACAGGCAGGTGGCAATGGAAGAGAGAGAGCAGCATGGAGTGAGTATGGCTGAACAGAAGCACAGAGGTGAGAGAGCAACTGAGGGCAGGGAAGCACACATGGATGAGAGGAACATGAGTGATAAGGGAAATAAGCACACGGGCAAGAGGGAGCGATGTGAAGCACAGGTGGAAAGAAGCACACAGGTGAGAGAGAAAAATATGGTGCACAGGGCTGGAGAGAAACACTCAAAGTACACAGCTGGGAAACACATGCACTCTCATGAAGTGTTTACGCTAAAAGAAAAAAAAAATTGTTCACTGAAAGTCAGCAGCGGAAAGTATAAAAGCCAGCCATTCAGAGAAGAAGATATGCTCCAGGAGAGGGACAAACGCAAGACTGATAAGCTGCAACATGGAAAGCCACTGAATCAAAAAAAAGCAAATAACAGTGACAATAAACCAACTCATTGTAAGCAAAGGGTAGACTAGAAGTCCAGGAAAACCCTGCCTAAGCCCAAATTAGGTGTTTTTCAACAAGACAGCTGTGCTGTGTGCCAGAAAGCAGTCAGGGTTGATGCACTATCGCTCCACATGCAAAGAGGAGACACCTGAAAACACAACTTTCACATTTGGTTTTCCAACGGTTAAAATGTTCTCTAAAAATGCAAGTGGCAAAGTGAAAGCATTTCAGATCTAAAAAGGTGTGTCAATCCAATGAAGTAATGCCACCAATCTTGGGGTATTTGGATGGAACAGAGAGTCAACTACAAATAACAATACTAAAGTATTTATAGAAGTATGAGCTCAAAGATCACCTACTTATAACTCGATTGCAAGTGCCTCTATGGGGATACAATAATTATCACACATGTTAAAATACCCAGAGGTTTGGAATTTAACAGGTACAATATTGTGACCCTTACACAAAATGGTTTTTGTGCTTGGGGAATAAAACACAAGGGCGCGAAAATGGAAAGTCCCCCAGTCGCATACGTTGTTTATGGTAAACAAAGGCTATGTACAAAATGTTCTGACAGACACTGCCAGTTAAAGCTTCAGTCTACAACATTCTGTTCTATTAGGATTTGTTCTTTTCCTAATAAGAATCCTGCCTGTACGTACACAATGTTGTGCACCACTTCATACAACATGTTTGAGTTGCTTTAAATGCATTATCAACCAGCATGCTTTACATCAGCCTATCCACCTCTTCGAATTCAGGCCCAACCACATAACAGAAATAGCACTCATCGCCGCCACACAGGACGTGCATGATCCTAGACAGAGGAGACATGTCAGCCACATTCTACTGGACCTCTCTGCAGCATTTGACACGGTCTCATACTCCATCCTCATCAGGCACCGGCCCGAGATTGGCATCCAAGGACCCGTTCTCTGCTGCGTCTGCACTTAACGGATAGAACACAAGCAGTCAGCCTGGCACCTTACTTATCAGAAGCCGACAAACCAATCTCTGGAGTGCCTCAGGGTTCACCGGTCAGCTCGACCCACCATTCCTGCACATATCAACATCCTTTCCTACACAGACAATACACAACTCATTCTCTCCCTCTCAGACAAGGCCCCTAACACAAGAAACAAGTTCACAGCCTGCATGACCCAATTTGCTAACTGGATGAAAGCCAGCTGTCTCAAAACACTGATAGAAAAGAAGTAGTGATGTTTGGCACAATTACCGGACCATAGAACTCCAAATGCTAGCCAGCCGCACTCAGACACACACCCATACGCACAATCGAACCCATGCCAGGAACCTTGGAACAATCATCAACAGCAAACTGAACATGACCGCACAAGTAAACGCCATCACTGCACTCCACACCAGAGTTTCCCTCCTCTCTTCTTGAATTCCGTAAGAAGCTGAAGGCCAGGCTTTTCAATTAACCGACCTACCAAAGGCAGGACTAAGCGTGCACAGACAACTGCTCAGCACCAGGATACCCTCGTCGCGGGTAAACGTGCGCTTTACAAATGCACATAACAGTTTAGTACTGTGCATCTTATACCACACTGACTGCACATAGGTGCCAGTCATGAAAAACTAACATGAGTTAAAACATTGGGTTTCAAAAAGAACACAGCTCCTTACCTCCCATCCTTCCATGTCAAGCCCTCTTTTTCCATATATGTCATAGATTGCTCTGGCCTGCGGGTCACTAAGAACTGGAGAAAGAGAAAACATGTCACTAAGAGAATATCCATACAACCCAGCAACACAGATGTTTCGAAGACTGAGTCAATTACCTTTTTTACATGACCTCTACAATGACCTTAATTGCAAAGGTCATGAAAGACCTATATGGGAGAGGATTAACATTTGCGATAGAAAAATGGAAGAAGAGACATTAATAGGGGAGTAACCAAGTAGGGAAAGGTTTTTGAGAATGGGGGGCAAACACTTGAAGGAGAAAGACTGAGGCAAGAGGAAGGATACATAATTTTTAAATGTACTACAAATAAAACCTTTAAGATGTTTTTAAAACATATGTATTATAAGAAGAAATGTAGCAGTGAAACACAACACTTGTTAAGGAACAATTACATCAGAACAGGCATTATAGGAGATAAATTCAAATAATGATGATCCCAGGCCGAAAACATGTAATGCATATCAAAAGCAATTGTCTTTTTTGTGTGTTTGGTGAGCGTTGCAAATTGTGTTTGACTGTGTCAGAGCACTTTGGTATGCGGGTAAAAGTTGGCAATACCAGTAAAGGGACTTGAGAGAAGAGACAAACCATCTTACACTTCTCAGAGCTACAGAAGAAGTTCGTACAAAAATGGATAATCGCGGTTTGTGCATGAACACAAAAACAGGGCGGGAAACATCCTTTACAACGAAACTTTTACAACGCAGTGCTTTTACAACGCAGGTTTTACAACGAAAACCATTACAACGCATTGCGCTGGGGGGCGCTCTAGGATAGGGAATAGATTTAATTTACTATCCAACACCTTCCCTAGTGTCCACGGGGACTGGAGTTGGAATAGTAAATTAAACTATTCACTATCCAGCACCCCAAAGCGCTATGCGTTGTAAAGGTTTGCGTTGTAAAAACTGTGTTGTAACAGCATGCGTGGTAAAAGCATGCGCTGTAACGTCATAAATCCAACAGGGCTGTTATTCAGTACTGTGACAGGGGGTGAATAAGGAGAATGAACAAGCCACAGCAGTGGGCTCTTTAATGCTTCCACGGAGTCCACTGTTTGACAGGTAGGAAAACTGGCCTTAGGCGTCATGATAGAAATGCATCAGGTACACATTAGATAACCAATACTTTCTTTTTTTTTATCTGACAGGTGCTCAAATTACTCATAGGGAGGGCTCAATCAACAACTTGCAGATTCCAAGTGAGAAATTCCAATTTCTTGACTCACTGCTGTAACTAATTTCACTATATCTGAGCCAAAGGCATTTTCCATTCAATATTGATGAGTCTCTAACGGTCAAAACTCATTTAACAAGGCCATTTTAAAGTCATGGCTCAGGTGCTAAGATTACCCGCCAGCAGATACACATTTAATAACCCTTGTTTTTACTCTGCTGCTGAAAATAACACGGCTGCTGATCACATAACCATTTCTTCCCTGCAGATGTCACTTCTGAGAAAAAATATCAGGGCTCCGATTAGAAAGACATTCGATTTTCCTCTAATCTTTATGTATGAAATGGGCAACTCGTCTTACATTAGAAAGTTATGTCCACTCAAAGAAACTACCTGAACACGCTGCTTTAGCATTCTGGAAGGGAATGCAATAATTTCACAATATTGAACGAACAACATACTAATTTTGATGCTGAATTCCATTCTACATGCACATCTTACAGTTGTGTATATTGGTAAAGCGAGGAGCTCGCCATAGTATTCAGAAGAGACTAAACTGAACATAAAGAATAAGGTTCATCTATCACAAGTCTATACACTACTTCTTCCTACAATAAACAATGTTCTTCAATATAAAGACTTAAAATTGAGCCAGGAAACTTATTTACAGCCTAGTAAGCTGACGTTCCACCCGATATCAGTGCTAGTCGCATATTTGCCAATCCTCTCAAACGTCAATTGTTACAACAGAGCTACATTCACTCCCAGTTTGCTACTGATTTTTCTTATAGTGACGTCCACGGAAGCTATTTTGAGCCTAACTCTTCTAAGTTGGCAAAGGTTATCTTAATGAACCCTACACTTTCGTTATGGTTTGGCTGGACACCAGACAATTATGTGAGCATCACTAGAAAGGGCATTCGGCTCCACCCATATGTTGGGAGCCAGGACTACCTGTTTCCATGTAATTTTTTTTTTTTTTTTTTTTTTTTTTTTTTTTACAGAGTTTTATATAGCGCAAACTTGACCCGAATAGGGTATCAGAGGGCTTCACTATTGGGCGGACTTTGTGTGTTCCCAAAAAAGTGCTTGTCCTCCACACAGCTGAGATCATTCTATTTATTTATCTAGCTGCCTGAAGTTGAACCTTCACAGGCACACACATGACCCTGTAATGCTATTAAATACACTGTAATGCTATTAAAGTGTCTTAGACAACGTGAACATTTTTGGTGTTTTTCTCTGGCAGCAGCACAGATGGGAGGAGGGCAGTCATTATCTTACATGGATTGTCAGGTCTGGCTTGGCAGTGATTCATAAACGAGACCTACTGGCATTGCCAATGCTTATTTTTCATTTCTGGCCACAAGATTTGCTGTGGCAGCCATATGCTGTGCAAAGATTCTACGCAACAAAGCAGAATGAAATTTGTCAGAACCTGTGTCGCACACTGATGACTTTGTGCTGTCTTTCCAGTTTTAAAAAAAAATAAATGGCTAATATCTTGGTTGTGCAATTCTTCGAGTATGAAAACCACGCATATCTATTTATTAATTCATTTAAAATACTCCAGAAAGCTGCTTAACATTGGTCACCCGTGCTTATACAACAGAAATCCCACAGAATACACAAATGCACAGAAAGCATACCAGTGGGGTTACATGTATCTACACAGTAAGAAGATGTATATCTGTGGTTAAATACTGATCCTGAAACCGAATGACATCAAATGTAAGCCCGACTGTGGCATAGTACCATCATCGTTTTATCTCCCCATTCATCAAAAGCCAAATATGTAATGTAGATATGAAGAACAGCTTTAATTAGTTTGTATAGCCGCTTTACTCAATCCCATAGTACCCAGCTACAGTGGATTTCGAGGGCACTGCGTCTCCAAGGGCCATCTAGTTCAGTAGATAAAATGTCTCCCTTTACTAGTGGACTCCCCAGCATGCACCATCTTAGCCCCACGGTTGTGCATGTAGTATGGTTTGATAAGGCATACTGTGATGTTCTATAACATGATATTGCATTCTTATGTGATGGAGCGAAGCGTCTTATTTTGTCATAGATTGTGATGTGGTGGGATATGTTGCAGAGCATGGCAAGTTAGTATGTGAACATATGATGTGGTAATTTATGTCAACAGCAGTACTTGTGTGATATGTTTGTGCTAGCTGTGCTTTAGAATGAGTTTTACGATCAGCGTGGTGTAATACGTTGCTGTACTTTTTTCAGGGTTAAAAGTGGTATCTTTAGATGTGTTGGTGAGACAGGATGCATATGATGTTAAGTTGTGTGGTATGAAGTATGTTGTGGAAAGATGTTGTAGTGAAAGTGTATAGTGTGGGGCGCTCCTTTGAACACTCGTTGTGGGGGGTAGAAGACTCGTTTTGGGGGGAGAATCACCCCTACCTGCTCACTGCTGCCCACAGGACATTTGGGAATCCTTGATGCTTCTCCCCGACGCCGCAGAACTACAGGATAGTGGCTGCCGTGGGGTGGGGAAACTACATCCCCCAGACTCCTCTGCTGCTACTTCCGCCCCTGGAGGGGATAGAAAAAGAAGGACAGCCCTGGTGGAGTGGGTGCTCCTTTGAACACTCGTTGTGGGGGGTAGAAGACTCGTTTTGGGGGGAGAATCACCCCTACCTGCTCACTGCTGCCCACAGGACATTTGGGAATCCTTGATGCTTCTCCCCCGCCGCCGCAGAACTACAGGATAGTGGCTGCCGTGGGGTGGGGAAACTACATCCCCCAGACTCCTCTGCTGCTACTTCCGCCCCCGGAGGGGATAGAAAAAGAAGGACAGCCCTGGTGGAGTGGGCGCTCCTTTGAACACTCGTTGTGGGGGGTAGAAGACTCGTTTTGGGGGAGAATCACCCCTACCTGCTCACTGCTGCCCACAGGACATTTGGGAATCCTTGATGCTTCTCCCCCGCCGCCGCAGAACTACAGGATAGTGGCTGCCGTGGGGTGGAGAAACTACATCCCCCAGACTCCTCTGCTGCTACTTATTTATTTATTTATTTTTTGCATTTGTAATGCGCACAGATACCCACAAAGGGTTTCCCGGCGCCAGGGCTCAGAGATCAAACACAAAGGCAAACAGCTGTCAATGACCACAATTATTTATTAAACAGCCATGTCTTGACATTTTTCTTAAAACTGGCGAAATTGTCGTCTTTGCGAAGAGCTAAAGGGAGGGAGTTCCAAAGAACTGGTCCCATATAGGAAAAAGATTTCCCCCCCATTCGGGCCAGTTTGAATCTAGGGACCACGAAAGTTGCTCCACTAAGAGAACGGAGATTTCGTACAGGGACATGGGGCCTGACCAATTTTTGCAGGTATTTAGGGGCAGTTCCTGCCCTGATCTTAAACATATAGGTCAAGGCTTTAAACCTGATCCTATTCTCCACCTTCAGCCAATGAAGATCTCTAAGGTGCTTCGAGATCCTCGCTGTCCTTGGGATCTTGCATAACAGCCTGGCTGCGGAGTTCTGGACCAGCTGTAGCCGTCTAATTACTGCCAAATTGGAACCCAGGTATAAGATGTTACCGTAGTCAAGCCTAGATGTAATTAGTGCATTGACTACGGTCTTCTGGGTATCCACGGGCAGCATCCAGATAATCTTCCGCAACCATTTGAGGATCGTGAAGCAAATCCCAGCCACTTTATTAACCTGCTGCTTCATCGATAAAGAGTCATCGATGCACACCCCAAGGTTTCTAACCTGGGTTGCTGGTATAGGGAAAGTGCCTAGAGAGGGCGGCCAATGAAAGTCCTGCCACAGATCACGATTTTTCCCTAGGAGAAGAATCTCCGTCTTCTCCCCGTTTAGCTTCAGCTGGTTAGCTGACATCCAGCTGAAGACTTCCTGAAGACCTAATTTCAGTACAGACGGGGATGAAGACTCTGAGTTGGTAAGGGAAAAAATGATCTGTGAATCGTCCGCATAGGTCATGAGTTCAAGACCTACCCGTTCTGCTAAATCAGCAAGGGGGCGGAGATAAAGATTAAAAAACAGCGGACTTAAAATTGAGCCCTGAGGCACGCCATGGGGTGACAGAAAAACATCCGACTGGGCCTGTGAGGACGAGATTTGAAACGTCCTGCTGCTCAAATACTTCCGCCCCTGGAGGGGATAGAAAAAGAAGGACAGCCCTGGTGGAGTGGGCGCTCCTTTGAACACTCGTTGTGGGGGGTAGAAGACTCGTTTTGGGGGGAGAATCACCCCTACCTGCTCACTGCTGCCCACAGGACATTTGGGAATCCTTGATGCTTCTCCCCCGCCGCCGCAGAACTACAGGATTCCCTTACCCAGTCCTGAGGCGGAAAGCCGGGAGCTGGAGGTACGAGTGTTTGCGTTCATTTAATTGAATTCTAAAACTGCTTTTTTAACATTTGTGTGGTGTCACTTACTTTGCTGTCTGGAAACTAAGCGCCACTGTTAAGAATTGATCTTCTTTCAGCGCACAGCCGACCTGAACGCTGTCGCGCTTTGCATCCACTTGAGCGGCCGCCATCAGCCCAGGCGTGCGCGTTGACCACGCCCCCTTTAGGCCACGCCCCGACCTGCTTACATAAGCGCTGAATTCTAGCGCCTGTCATTATTTCCTTACCCAGTCCTGAGGCGGAAAGCTGGGAGCTGGAGGTACGAGTGTTTGCGTTCATTTAATTGAATTCTAAAACTGCTTTTTTAACATTTGTGTGGTGTCACTTACTTTGCTGTCTGGAAACTAAGCGCAACTGTTAAGAATTGATCTTCTTTCAGCGCACAGCCGACCTGAACGCTGTCGCGCTTTGCATCCACTTGAGCGGCCGCCATCAGCCCAGGCGTGCGTGCTGACCACGCCCCCTTTAGGCCACGCCCCCCGACCTCCTTACATAAGCGCTTAATTCTAGCGCCTGTCATTATTTCCTTACCCAGTCCTGAGGCGGAAAGCCGGGAGCTGGAGGTACAAGTGTTTGCGTTCATTTAATTGAATTCTAAAACTGCTTTTTTAACATTTGTGTGGTGTCACTTACTTTGCTGTCTGGAAACTAAGCGCCACTGTTAAGAATTGATCTTCTTTCAGCGCACAGCCGACCTGAACGCTGTCGCGCTTTGCATCCACTTGAGCGGCCGCCATCAGCCCAGGCGTGCGCGCTGACCACGCCCCCCTTTAGGCCACCCCCCCTCACTGTTAAGATATGTGCATGCACAGGAAGCGCAGCGGACGAGCGCAGCGGGAGCGCCGTTTGCGCGCCAAAGGCGCGCCTAAGGCAAGCCCGTCTGCGCCTGTCCGCGCCAAGGCCGCGACAGGCGCAGGCAACCCTGCCCAAACCTCCACGCGTATCAGTTATCCTTCCAGCGACCTCCACCGACTACGCGGTAAGAACAGCTGCTCCTGCCAAATAGATTTGGCGGACGTCACTGGCTCGGTCCACTGTAAACTCTGCCGATGGTCCCCCATCATAACCCCAGTCCTTTCACCTCCCTCCACTCCCCCCCCCCACGGCTAGCCTGCCGCATTTTAAAGGAGGACTAATAAATGCACGCTCTATGTGTAAACATAGCCAAGACATAAGAGACCTTATCCTCGACTCAGACCTCGACTGCCTCCTGATAACTGAAACCTGGCTTACAGAAGATAGCAATCCGGATTTAGCCATTGCCCTCCCCCAGGGCTTTTCCATCTTCAGACAGGACAGACCGAAAGGAAGAGGCGGAGGAGTTGCATTAATACTGAAAAACAGTTTTACCTGCCATACCTTTAACCTAGACCCCTTAAAAGACACTGAAGGTCTTGGTTTCTCAATCAAACTTAACGAATCCTCGTCCTTCTCAGGTGGACTTATCTATCGCCCACCCGGCAATCCCTCCAGGTTCCTAGACACACTGAGCGACACTCTGGGTCATCTCTTGATTAGATACCCTCACTTCACCCTGCTTGGGGATTTTAACCTTCACCTCGAATCTAATTCTGACCAACAGGCCAACAACTTTCTACAGACCCTAGAAATTTTTAGCCTTCAGCAAAATGTGACTCTGCCCACTCACGCCCTTGGACATACACTCGACGGTGTATGTTCCAACCTTCCCTCTCTCACAACCCTACCCCCCGTCCCCCAAATATGGACGGATCATTGCCTGATCCCGTTCCATATTATAACTTCTCGCTCACAAACGTCCAGCAAATCCAACTCACATCCTGACAATTCCATCAACTGGAAAAAGATGCAAGAAGCCTTCGAACTCGACCCCATTTCTCAATCACATGTCCCCACTTCCACCGGAGACGTCGAATACGACGCACATCTCTTCCACAGATGGATTGCTCAGGAAGTCAGTGCACGCGACCCCCCTAATCGCGCCCGTAGAACAGACAAAAAACCCAAATTTAATGCCCCCTGGTTCACACCTGACGTAGCCACATCCCATCTCTCTTGTAGAAAGGCCGAACGTAAGTGGCGTAGAACGTATGATAATGCTGACCGACTATCATACATTCAACTAAGGAAAAATTACCACTCCAACATAAAATCAGCTAAAAAAATCTTTTACATTAAAGCTATCAGTAACTCCAATCAGAAACAAAAAACATTGTTCTCTATAGTGAAATCGTTCACCCAGCCCAAAGCCTTACAAACTGAAATACCCCCATCCCAAGACCTATGTAACAAAATTGCTGACTATTTTGAGGAAAAAATTAACGCCATTCAAATAAATTTTCCCCCTCCTCAAGCTATTCAACTCTCATGGGATCTGCCTCAAAATGCACCCCCTGGGTATACTTTAAAAAATTTCTCTCCGGTTACCTTAGACCAAACCAGAGAAGTTATCTTGGCATGCAAATCCGGGTCGCCCTCCGACCCCTGTCCCCCCAAAATTATCCACCAACTCATCGATGTGGTAAATCCTATAATTAACAACATTGTTAATTCTTCTCTTTGCACGGGCTTCGTCCCTCGCCTGTGGAAACAGGGAATAGTCAAACCCCTGACGAAGAAAGCCAACAAACCCCCGTCAGATCTTACCAACCTTCGGCCAATCTCACTCCTCCCAGCTTTGGGAAAAATTACAGAACAAATGGTATACAGAGAACTCAAACAATATCTTGAAGCTCATAATATACTACATCCGCAACAATCTGGCTTTCGCCCCAACCACTCTACCGAAACCGCACTGATCGAGCTTACTGATTCAATAAAAATGCTTCACGACCAGAAAAAGAACGTCGTCCTCATCCTTCTAGACCTCACCGCGGCGTTCGACACCATTTCCCATACCATCCTGATTAGTAGACTGGTAGACATAGGGATCTCCGATGTCGCCCTATCTTGGATAAAATCCTTTTTAACCGACAGATCCCAAACTATCGCTCTCGATCCCTTCCATTCTAAAGAGAAGAGAGTTTCCTCTGGGGTCCCCCAGGGCTCTATCCTAAGCCCTCTCCTCTTCAACGTCTACCTCATCCCTCTCATATCCCTTATTGAGTCCTTCGGCATACCTGTAACATCGTATGCCGAAGACACTCAACTCATTGTACCCTTGGAGAAAAACTCTACCAAGGCAGAGCTGAACCTCAAAAACTGCCTGAAAGCTGTCTTCCAATGGATGGACTTAAACCACCTTAAATGTAACTCCAGCAAAACGGAGATCCTCCCCATGGGAAAAAATACCAGCTTCTGCCCAGCCCTCTGGTGGCCAGAAAACTCTGCTGCCCCCCCCCAGACAGTAACCACTGCAAGGAACCTCGGCGTCCTGTTTGACACCGATCTATCTTTCGACCATCACGTCAAGACCGTAGCGGGCCGATGTTTCGGAATTATTAAGTCCCTAAAAAAATTCTTTGACTTCCTACCGCTTGACTCTAGGAAAACGGTAGCAGTGGCCCTAATAATCTCACGCTTGGATTACTGTAATGGTCTCCTTGCTGGAGCCAAAAAGGACACACTCAACAAGCTTCAAAGTGTTCTTCACACCGCAGCCCGACTTGTCCTAAAGCTGCCCAGGAAATCGTCCATCTCCGCTGCTTTAAGATCTCTGCACTGGCTCCCGCTTCACAAGAGAATATTCTTCAAGATGCTGCTTGTCGCCTTTCGGGCTTTCAATAGCTCCGGCCCATCATACCTTACCAAACGTTTCCCCCATTACAACCCGGCCAGATCTCTGCGTTCCTCCCATGACAACCTCATCCTCCCTATCAAATTCAATTTAAAGACTAAAGGTGGCAAAACCTTACACCACTTGGCCTCTAAAGCCTGGAACCTCATGCCCAAAAATCTGAGATTCCAAACCCATGAAAAACCTTTCAGAAAATCGCTAAAAACCTGGATCTATAGCCTTAAGGATGACTACATCAAAGCCGCCATATAACTTCCTCTCCCTCCAGAAAATGATCTGATCCTCTACCGGGAAATTTAGCGCCAAGATGCTCCTTCCGGAGCGACCGTTGCGCTCTACAAATACCCCCACAAATTCAAATTCACAAATTCAGGATAGTGGCTGCCGTGGGGTGGGGAAACTACATCCCCCAGACTCCTCTGCTGCTACTTCCGCCCCTGGAGGGGATAGAAAAAGAAGGACAGCCCTGGTGGAGTGGGCGCTCCTTTGAACACTCGTTGTGGGGGGTAGAAGACTCGTTTTGGGGGGAGAATCACCCCTACCTGCTCACTGCTGCCCACAGGACATTTGGGAATCCTTGATGCTTCTCCCCCGCCGCCGCAGAACTACAGGATAGTGGCTGCCGTGGGGTGGGGAAACTACATCCCCCAGACTCCTCTGCTGCTACTTCCGCCCCTGGAGGGGATAGAAAAAGAAGGACAGCCCTGGTGGAGTGGGCGCTCCTTTGAGCACTCGTTGTGGGGGGTAGAAGACTCGTTTTGGGGGGAGAATCACCCCTACCTGCTCACTGCTGTCCACAGGACATTTGGGAATCCTTGATGCTTCTCCCCCGCCGCCGCAGAACTACAGGATAGTGGCTGCCGTGGGGTGGGGAAACTACATCCCCCAGACTCCTCTGCTGCTACTTCCGCCCCCGGAGGGGATAGAAAAAGAAGGACAGCCCTGGTGGAGTGGGCGCTCCTTTGAACACTCGTTGTGGGGGGTAGAAGACTCGTTTTGGGGGGAGAATCACCCCTACCTGCTCACTGCTATCCACAGGACATTTGGGAATCCTTGATGCTTCTCCCCCGCCGCCGCAGAACTACAGGATAGTGGCTGCCGTGGGGTGGGGAAACTACATCCCCCAGACTCCTCTGCTGCTACTTCCGCCCCCGGAGGGGATAGAAAAAGAAGGACAGCCCTCGCGTAGCGGGCTCGCGCGCGGGCTAAGCCCGGGCAAAGGGCGGGCCCTCTGTGGCCCTCAGAGGCACGAGGAGGACGGGACGAGCTCCGCCACTTGGTTTTCCCGGAGGAGGTAAAGCCCATTTTACATACTGTTCCGGTCAATAGTATTACCCCAACAAACTCTATATTACCTTGTCCACATCCAAGCTATATCATGAACCAGAAAGGGGTTGCCACAAAACTAGCGCCTCGGCCGACTACCTGTCTGAGGTCGCAAGATAAGTACATAAATAACATAATGCTACCCTTACCTATAGAGGCGGATAAAAACAACTGCCACCAGCCTGTAGCCAGTCTATCTTGTAATCACTCTCCTCCTCAACCAAACAATACAACGTGTAGTCTCTCACTGTTGGAGGAATTAAACGGTTTGTGTAAGACCAGCTATGTCCCTGCAGGATCACCAGCCCCTCCAAATAGTATTAATTTATTAACTACAAATGAGAGAATGCTGGAACCTTTCCCTATATTTTCCAAAACAAATATGCAATGTCGAGTATTCGCCCGGGCCACACCTAACAAAAGTAAGGAGGACGGGGATAAATACAACGAGATCCAATCGAAAGTACAACTAATACAATTTGAATCCCCAACCTCGAGTCCAACCCCCATCATTCTTCCCCAAATCGGAGAGGTGGCAGATAAATTAGACGACCTTGCTCCCTCCTCCCAGAGTGCCCTATTGTCAATGATCGAACAACTGATCAAATCCACCATAGACCCCCTAATCGATAAAATAAACATCCTGGGAGATAGATTGTCAGGGATTGAGGAAAAAATAAACTCTAATCTGTTAACCTCTAGCCATGCTTCTATACCCCCACATCCTTTGACAACTGTTACTTTAAATAAGCCCATACCTGCCATTCAAAATAAAGCTACCCAAAATAAAGTTGCCCAAATTCGAGTATCAGTTCCCACTAATCTTCCCCTAAACATTTCTAAAGCCTCTCTTAATTCCACTACACCGAAAAATTCTGTCCCCAGGGTAGAGCGAAACAGGGTTCTCAGAATGCATCTACCCCCAGAGGCAGCTCCGTTTGTATGCATCCTCTCGGGAGTTCCGCAACTAAAAAGGGTAAAATAGAGAGACAGGATGACCTGTTAAATAAGGTCCAGTTTTGGTTATCAAAAAATAGACCCCTGCCCCGTGACTGTGACGGTGGGATTGTGAGCGTAAGGAGAGTAGGTTGGCTGGGCCCCCTTCCGAAAAACATTATTGGTGACCTGATACTAATAAGATTCAGAAGCAGAAACATTGCCCCACTTCTTCGAACTTGGCAACCTAAAGAAGGGGATGGTCCCATATCCATCTGGGACCTACATGACTTCTATCCCAGCACATTGTATACTCGCGCCGCTAGGCCAACGACTGGGGATTGTACCAGCCTGGGTAGAGGATCTTGTTTACCGCTTGTTTGTAGTATTTCCGCCCCAAATAGATCTGAAATACCGTTTAGTACTTTTTAACTCATTGTTACCCCTTGCACATTCCCTTTTGATGAAAAGGAAGAACTGATATCATGAACATTGTAAAGTATGCTATTGGTAGGAAGTTATATTCATAGGATGAGCAAATGTTTGTTTATTCTTTTATCTTGGAGATATCTGTGTTTCATATGTATGTACCTTATTTTTAATTATGAATGTATTTTAAAATTGTATGCTTTTATGATTTTATACAAAAAATCGAATAAAGCTTTTTGAAATGAAATGTATAGTGTGGTAATGTATGGTGTGTTAAGAAGTGGTGCTAGATTACATGACTAGCTGGGTGGGCTCGTGCTGGCTTTTGTGTTGTGATGCAAATGTGTGATGTTGAATAATACTTTGTGGTCCAGGTCAATTGTGAGGGTGGTGTGGTAAGAGTTGATCTGATTTGGTATGGCGTGAGGCAATAAATGGTGAGCTCCATCGTGTGATGTAATGTCTAGGTTATGGTAAATATATATATTGTCTGGCATCTCGTTGAAATGCACGGATAAAGCGATGTGCTAGGAGAGTAATGTGTTTTGGTGCAGTTGTGCATGGTATGATGTGATATGGTGCAAAATAGTGTGAGATGGTATCCTGTTGTGGTACTTGTGACATATTGCAGGGTTGTTTTTGTGTGATACGGAGTCGTTTGTTATTCAGCGTTCATGATGCTGGCTTTTGGGTATGCTGTTTTGTATCATATGGGGAGGTATATTGTAATAAGGCACGCTGTAGGTTTGTGATGTAATGTGGTGCAGTGTGGTTTCAGGTGGCATCTAGTTCTATGGTCCATTAAGTAGTGAACTGATCTATACTGGCAGAGGTGTACTGTTTGTATGGTGGTACAAGGTGATCAGTTGGGCATGTTGTAGTGTGATGTGGGTATAAGGTGTGTTGTGAATGGAGTGAATTAGTGTGCTGTATACTGGAGCCTTGTGATTTTATATTATCTGGTTAAGTGTGGCGTTAGGTTCCAAGGTTTTACCCCGGATATGTGTGTGTGTTTTTAGGGTTCCTGCAGATTATAGGTTTACCTTAGTGGTGTACAGTGGTGGGCTGGTGTAACGTGCCAGGGCGATGTGGTATTGTGTTAAGTGATGTAGTAGTGTTGTGGTAAAGTGTGACAAGGTGTTCTATGGTTTAGATGTAACCTTCTCCCCTGTCCCTCAGCAAGTCCCCATGCTGCACACCTTACTTCCCTTCCGTCCTCGAACCACAGCAGCCTCGTTGTTGCGTATCTAGTTCTGACAAACTTTTAATGGAACTGGGAGAGATCCCTTGTGTGTTTGCCTCACTGATTCGGACATGCTGGGATGGATGAGCCTGTGGCTTCGAACAGAGCATCACCCTTACAAAACCTATGTTCAAGGAGAACGCCTCTATAACACCGGCCCAAAGGACATGCGATTAATGTCTTACACCACCACCTGGGGTTGGAGAATATTATTACTGAGACCTAGGAGCAAGTACCTGACTGGCTGATTGAATGTACATGTATTATTTTGAGTACATGGGTCTGATAGGTTTGTGGGACCTGTATTTTCAGAATATTAGAAAATATTTCTTCCTATGAAACTGAACTTAAGCTTACAACAGGTCAACTTCAACTCAATCGCCACCCCCCACCCCAATGTAACGTACTTCCTTTAAATGGTAGTCCCCAAGTCAAGTAATTTGGCCCATGAGACAGGAAATATGGTCACATTTGCATTCAAATTAGAAACCTGTGCTGCTGCCTCATCAATAGGAGCAAGAGTTCTCTACGTCCCTTATGCCAGGAAAGAGGAGGAGAAGTTCAGGATAGTGTTGGAACTAAACACTTTTGCAGTGGTGTTCATCTCAGGTTCCACTATTCTCCCATGACATTGGCTTGATGCTTCTGTGCCAACTATATGTGGCACTTCGCTGCAACCCCTGCTTGATACCCTAGTGTCTCCAAGACACTGGCGCCTGAACCACGGCGTGCCATGCTGTCTAGGACCGAAACCATGGAAGTCCTATATAAGCCTAAGCACCATTCCGCCAACTGTGACCCTCCAGCTACCTGCTGCTGCTCATAAAACACTGACTGGATGCAACAGGATTGCATTAGGGCGTCTAGACAGCCCAATGAATACTTGTTACAAGGACTGCCCAAATGCCCCATAGCTACTTGGACCATGGTGAACTGGTATTACCACCTTTGAAGGAGAAACTCGTGTGCCCCTAAGAAGCCAAGAAAAGATGAACCAAAGAAGATACCAACATTGATGAAATTATTCTTCCAATTCTTATGACTTTCATTAGATCTTATTTATTACTCTGTTTTACTCATCTTCAACATTGAACCACTGACTTCCAACAACAGCACCGACATGCCTCTAATGAACTTACATTTTCAGTCACGTTCTCTCGAAAACATGGCAAACAACTTGCAAGAACTGTAAAAATAATCAGTGAGGAGATAACAATATAATCAGAGGGAAAGAGTTTGGATCAAGTGCTCTGTGTAAATTGATGAAGTACATCTTGTTCCCAATGGGTGAGTTAAATCAGATAAGGCCGCATTGTCTCGAGTACGCAAATTCATCATTTTGCTACAACTGTTACAGCGGCCATTAAAATCACATTTCTAGGCGGGTGCGTGAGCAGGGACGCTAGATTGTATCTAACTTGTACTGTGCAAGATCATCTTTTTGTCAGTACACAATGTTCACCGATTTCTAGTTTGTCTAATTACTGTACAAGCGAATGACTTCTGTGGTGAAATAGAGGTAATTATCTTTTCAACGGTGGTACCTAGTCCTGCAATATCTCGTTCAAATCAAATTAACAAAAAACCGGAGAAATATTTTTGTTATAGAGTTTGGAGTAAATGTATACCTTGTTTGTAGTTTATGGTTCGTAAAGGAATGTTTTTAAATACTAAAAGGAAAAGAAATGGGTAGGAGATCGGGGAGCAAAAGAACCAGGCAGAAAAGGACATATTGGTACAGATATATATATTTTTTGGGGGGCTGAAAAAACAGCGGGTAAAGTTATACGATGCTTAAGTCCGGACTTAAAGACCTTTCATTTAACAGCTGAAAAACCACAGAAATCCGCCAGTTATAATGTAAAGAACTACATATAACTTGCATCCCCACCCCCATGCACAAGGAAGCAGGGAACCCTATGTTGTTCCTAAGTCTTAGGTGAAGAGCAGCTCTTTTTTAAAAAAAAAATTCTTTATTGGCTTTATATCTCCAGCATTTTAAAACAAGCAAGGTACAAACATACAGCTGAACCACCCCTATTGAGGTGATATTGAGGTGATTCATTTATAAGCAACATCACAATACAAGCGACCTAGTAGCGATTATGATGATGGATCTTCTTTTGTCCACAGTGTTCGCAGTCTCAGTGTCGCATAACCACATCAGAACTAGAAGAAGATTAACACCCTACACCCCCTCCAACGCCCCCCCCCCATGCCACCTCCCCTGTTCTGCTGCCGGGTCTGTAGTGAAAAAGAGAAGGAAAAACTGTTATAAGGACTATTGCATCTAATCCCTATGGTGGGTCGCCGTGTGTCTCACTTTCACTTCCTGGGGTCTTTCCCTGCCCAGAGGGCGCTGACTCGGAACTGTCTTGCGTCGCCCGGGTGTCCCATCCCGCCAACTCTCGGAGCATTGCCCCCCAAGCCAGTAGATCCTCCGGTAGTTTGCCATCCCTCCTGGTGTTCCGCATGTGCCCCTCCTCCGCTAGTGCCCACTCCTGCAGATCTACCCTTCATTTAGTCAGTGTCGGGCCCTGTTGGGACATCCAATGGATTGCGATACATCGCCGGGCTATGACTAGGCCCCAACAACAAGAATCGCCTGCTTACTTTCCGCTTGAGATCCCGTGGGATCAAACCCAGGAGACAAGGACGCAGGCCTCGGTCTATCAACCACCCAGTCACTCTTGCCAGTTCCTCCAGGACCGACTCCCAATACGTCTGGAGCACAGGGCACGCCCACACCATATGTACAAAATCTGCCTGTACACTACAACATCTCGGGCAATGTTAGTCTCTGGTGTTATCTATGGCCTGGAGCCGCTTGGGTGAAAGATATGTCATATGTATAATGTTGTATTGAATTTGTTTGAGGCGGTTACTCGCCGACACCTTCCGCACACTCTCGTGAATTTTCTCCCACTCTCGCGGGGTAATCTCTTGCGGACACACCTGCTGCCATTTATGTTCGACCGTCAAGGGGCCTAACTTTTTATCTTCCCTTAAAGCCCTGTATAGGCGAGTCACCAACTTCCGCCCCCCTGCCATCGCTAACATGGTAACCAGTGTGTGAGTGTGTACCGGCGCCTCCGGAAACGAGGGCCACAGCAGCCGCGCCGTCGCAGCCATTTTCGCATATTGGAGAAATTGCCCCGGTCCCAGCTCAAAGGAGGTCACAGCCTCCCGATAAGTGATGAATTTATCGTCTGGCTAAAGGTCTGCCAGCATCAGACAGCCCCCCTCCTTTCATTTGTCCGTTGACATGATCTGTTCATCCGGGCAAAGGGTGACAGTATCCAGAGGTCCATGTCAGGGGCGAACGACCTGTCTTGGATCAGACGTCGTACCACTCGGTTCCATATTGTGGCCCCCAGCCGCACCAGAGTGGGGCTGCGATCCCGTCGCCCCACTTCCTGCCAAAGTAGCGCTCCCAGCTGCTCGCTTCCATACGTACCTGCCAGCAGGGACCTCTCCCAGGAGGGATCCGTATCTAGCCAAGCGACAGCATGTTGTAGTTGTGTTGCAAAATAGTAAAGTTAAAGGTCTGGGACTTCTAACCCCCCTTGCCCCACCTCTGCTTCAGAACCTCTAGACTCACCCTACACCTCCGCCCGTTCCACAGTAAGAGGACCAGCAGAGAATCCAGTTGCCGAAAGACTCGGTGCGGCAGTTCATAAAAAGACCCTTGCATTGTGTACAGACAGCGTGGGAGGACCACCATTTTTATTAGGGCGATCTTTCCCATCAGTGAGAGCTTAAGGGTGTTCCAGAAGGCAATGCTCCCCTGCAGGCCTCGAATTACCCTCCCCATATTATGCTGGAAGAAGATTGCTGTGTTCCGTCCAAGCCATATCCCCAGATAGTGAAGCGTGTCGTCTACCCATGGGAGACCCATCTCTGGGCGTCGAACCCCTTCCCAGTCGGTCTGTTCTCCAATAGCATAAAGCTGTGATTTCGTTTTGTTCACAGCGAGCCCAGAAGCTTCCGTGAACTGCGACAGTGCAGCCATCAGGGTTGGCAATGACTGCGTCGGCCGATTCAAGTAAACCAGCGCATCATCAGCATATAGGGACACTACGTGCTCCATGTCCCCCACTTGTATGCCCTGGCCCTTCAGCACCGTGCGGAGATGGCACGCCAGCGGTTCCATTGCAAGGGCAAAGAGTAGGGGGGAAAGCGGACACCCCTGGCACGTCCCCTCGTTATAGGTATTATATCCAATACACATTGCCCCGTGCAGACCCTAGCTACTGGCTGAGTATACAGCAGTTTTATCCACCGAACAAACCCCTCCCCTAACCCCATTTTCAGCAGTACCTTCCAGAGATAGGCCCAATGGATCGAGTCGAACGCTTGTTCGATGTCAAGGAATACTAGGGTGTTGTGCTGAGCCCGTCCTCCCAGTGCCTGCATTACGTGTGCTAGGCGACGGATATTCCGCAGTGTGTTCCTGCCTGGAATAAATCCAGACTGGTCATAATAGACCAGCCGTCTGAGATAGGGGAGGAGTCGACTTGCCAACACCTGGCTAACAATCTTGAGATCCACATTAAACATGGATATGGGCCTATACGAACCAGGGAAAAGGGGATACTTACCCGGCTTGGGGATCATAACTATCATTGCCGCCCTCATGGAATCCGGGAGCGAGCCGAGGTCACGGGCCTCCGTCATAAATTGAAGGAGTTTCAGGACAAGGACCCCCTTGTACTCCTTATATAATTCGGGTGTTAATCCATCCATCCCGGGGGACTTTGCTGACTTCAAGTGGGCTATCGTCACTCGTATTTCTTCCTCCCGTAGGGGGCCTCCCAATTCCTCCTGACTGTCTTCGTCGACGCAGGGCAGTAGCAACCCCTCAAGATACATTTCTACGCCCTCTGGGCCCGGGGGGGGGTTGAGGTTCGGAGTATGTTTTACATAAATGGGACCAAGATGTCATTTATCTCCTGCTGAGTGTATACCATCTGGCCCAGTTCGTTCTTCAGCGCCAGATTCGGGTGGGGTTGAGTTTCTGCCCGAATCAGACACGCCAGTAACCGTTCCGCCTTGTCACCCTCTGTGTACCATCTCCGCCTGCTGGCAGTACTATTAAATTTGCCAAGCGAGGCCCATGTGTCCCCCAGCTGCTGCCGCGTGGCAGTCCATTCCGGCCGCCTCTCCTTATCAGTGGGGAAGTCGTTTTCCAGTGCCGCCAGACGTTCCTCATACCAGCGGAGATACCACTCCAACACCTTCTTTACTCCCACCTCCGTGGATAGACAGATCCCTCGAACCACCACCTTCATTGCGTCCCATTCAGTCGCCCTTGAGCTAGCTGAGCCCCAGTTAACCTCCATATACGCCACGAGCCCCGGTAGGATGGCATCTTTGTAGGTTGGCTCGCCCAAAGCCTCTGAGTTGAGCCTCCAGAGTGGGACCCAAGGCCGTGGTCTGTACAACGAATATGTTAGCAGGAGCGGGGCGTGGTCGGACAGGTAGCGAGATAAATATTGAATCTCCGCTACACGGTGCATTGCCGTTCCCTGGAGAAAAAAATAGTCCAGTCTACTATGGGTATTGGCAGCAGGCGTGTGGCACGAATACACTCGACGAACGGGGTAGCGATGCCTACATACATCCAGTAAGCCATAACTCTGGAGCATCTGGTCCATCGCTTCTCTCGTCTTGGGTTTGGCCTCTAATGTTTGGGGGGTACCTATCTAATTCTCCATCAAGGGCACAATTAAAGTCTCCTGCAATAAGAAGCTCTGTTTCTGGGTCAAGGTCCAACTGCCCTAGCACCCGGCCTAGAAATTCCCCATCGTCACTGTTTGGAGCGTAAACATTTACCAGGCATACACTATGCCCATCTAGGGTCCCCACTACCACCACAAACCTCCCCTCTGGATCCTGTTTAGTATGTATGGCCTTGAAGGGGACTCCCGGTGCCACCCAGATCAGTGCACCCCTGGCGAACCCAGAGTAAGATGTTGCAAAAAACTGCCCCCGCCATCTACGTTGGACATACTTGAGACAGTCTCCCCATAAGTGTGTCTCCTGTAGCGCATATCCTCATTACCTATAGACGCAGAAAATCCCTTATAGATATGCTTTGCACCAAGATGATCACCAAACCATGTGGAAACAAGGGTACCATCAGTACTTCAGGTTTTGTGACGTTCAAGAATTGTAAAGCCTGTAAATCCAGCATTAATGTACGCTCATTTAAGATACACAGCACCTTCCAGAAGCTCATGATCTCCAAAGGTCCGTCATGCGATTCAGAATTTTCTTTCTATGCTCTAAAATGCCTGTGCAGGGGGGCGTGGCCAAGATGGCGGGCTGACCGGTCGCTCCTTCCGTGAGCTCCTGAGTCCCCGGAGCCCTTGATCCATCCTGCGCCGCTGATCTCCCCCAGATCTAGTGGAGGGGGGAGCAGAAGCGGCCGGGAGCCAGGTGTGAGCGGTTTGGGAGCACCCGGAGGCACAGACGCGGAGAACGACGCCGCGCAGAGCGGGCCCCTGAGGCGGGCGGACATCGCGGCCTGAACGAGGCCGGGCGGAGGGAGAGCGGCTGACCCGCGGCACCCCGGTGAGGTGGAGCGTTCCCGGGCCTGCTGACCAGCGGAGGCGCGGTCGAGCCCACCCCCGGCGGCGCCGGTGCTCCCTGGCGTGAAGAGCCGGCGGCCTTGGCCCTTGGCGGTGCGGCGCCATCCGCCCCTGGTGGTGAGAGGAGTCGGGGAGGAGCGCTGCGCGGACCCGGGGATTTGCGGAGCCTGGAGGCCTAGCGGGCCGGAGACGCAGGTGGACTTCCTTTGCGGGCCCCGGCTCTGGAGCGGCCCGGCGTGGACCCCGGTGGGACGCCTATGCCTGCCTGTGACCGGTGAGACTGATCTGGTGGCTGCATTGAGGGGCCCACACGCGGGGCTCGGGCGGAGGGCGCCAACGAACTTCGGTGACCCTGCCCACCGCCGGGCCTGTGCCCCTCGGGCTTGTACTACCGACCCTCGTCCCCCAGTGGGCTTGCTGGGCCCGCGTGCTGTGCCTGGGGCCCTGCAGGAGTTTGATTGGCCGGAGGGTGCTGGACGGAGTGTGGCTTGCCCGGCGCAGGGTCTCATAGGGCGGCGGTGCCTACCTGGAAGGCTGCGGTGGAGCAGCGACACGGCCGGGAGCCTGAAGACAGGGTGGTGACCCGCTCCTGGGAAGCAGGGACGCACTAAGAGAGTGTTGCAGTGGAGTGCTGGTCGTGCTCATCTCTCATCCAGACTGTCGGGGAGCTTTGGGGCGCTGCCTAGGAGCCCCGGATCTGCACTGGACCGACTTGCTGCGGGAGCCCACGTGGTTCGCGGGCCCTCTCCCTGCGACGCACCGCCGCCTCTGCGATGTCAGGTAACAGGGGAGGCAAGAAAGGTGAGCGTACCTTACCCGAGATGTTGGGCAGGGGAGCCCCGAGACAGGACAGATCCCAGCCGACGCCGAGCCCCTCGTCCGGATCTCGTGGGGCAGAGGGGGGTGAGCCCCCGGTCACCAGGTCTTTTCTGGAGTCGCTGTTTAGCACACTCAGGGAGGATTTTCAGACCCTGAAGCAGGAGGTGGCGGGCGAGGTCCGAGAAGTGAGGAGGGAAGTTGATTCGCTTGGTGAGCGGGTCGCCACCATGGAGGACGCTAATCAATCCAGGGACGAGGAGATCACGAACCTACAACAGGAAGTGCTGCGGCTTCGGGACCAGCAGATCGACCTCCAGGCCCACGCCGAGGACCTTGAGAATCGGTCTAGGCGCAACAACATCAGGGTCAGGGGCGTTCCGTCCAAAGAGGAGGGGGAGGACGTCACGGCCTACCTACGAGACCTGTTCCGGGATGTCCTGGGCGAAGCGGCTGACTTTCCGGTGAGGATTGACAGGGCGCATAGAGTGGGCCTCCCGCGTAGGGCCTCGGCACCACCCCCAGATATATTGGCCTTTCTCCCGGATTTCCCTCTGAAGGAGCGTATCCTCCGCGAAGCCCGTCAGAAACAACCGTTGAGCTTCAGGGGTCACCAGATTGCGTTGTTTCATGATCTGTCCACGATTACGCTGCAGAAACGCAAGTCCTTCAAAATTGCCACGGACTTTCTACGAGAGCATGACACGCAATACTCCTGGGGCCACCCCTTCAGGCTTATTTTCTGCTGGAACGGGACACTGCACCAACTGAGATCCCTTCAGGACACGTGTGGGGTGCTAGGAATCACCGCTACTGAGGAAGATGTCCCGACGCCACGCCGCCGCAATTCTAGAGGGGGCTGGCAGCCTTCTCGACCGGACTCTCCTACGGTCAGAGCGGAAATGGACAGCGCCATTCGGGAGGTATCCGGCTCCACGTCGTCCAATGACGTGGCCTTGACGGCTTGAGCATCGTCTTGGGGGAGATCATCTTGGCTTTACTGGCACTGCAGGTTTGAGGGTTCCGGGGGGGGTGGGGGGCTCTGGGGGGGCATGGATGGTGGCTGGACGTCCACTCGGACACTTTACCACAGACTTGCCCGTTAGGGGCTGGACTGGGACAATGGGGTTTTTCAAACCATTAAGGTTGATGTTGGGGAGAGTAGGGAGGGTTCTGTGTGAGGGGGTGGAAGAGAGATGGAGAGGTGGGGAGTTGGGGAGTTTGAGGGTTGTTTGGGGTGTTGGGGGGGGGAGGGTTCGGGGTTTGGGATGTGCCTCATTTGCCTTCTGCTGTGCTTTTTGTGCCCTCATGTTGCCTTTCTTGAGTGGGGAGGTATCTGTTCGGGAGGGGATTCTGATGGTGTGCTGGGCGGGCTCTCTGGTTTCAGGGTGCTGTTGTTGCTGTGTTCTTCCTGCGCTGGGAGAGGGGGGGAGGGGTGGTGCTGGCCTTCTGTTGTGTTCGCCCTGGGCCCCTGCTACTTCAGGTTCACATGTCGCCTCCCCTTTGGTTATTTCACCGTGGCTCGCTCCTGCGCCTGCCCCGCTCCGCCTCCCCACCTGGCGGGGTGTTTCCCGTGTCTCCGGGCCCCATTGCAGCTCTTTCTCCTTTGTTTACTCATGGCCCTGAAGATCGTTACCCTTAATGTGAAGGGTTTGAATAACCCGGTCAAGCGCAGGGCGATACTATCCCTTCTTGAGAGCACCCAGGCGGATATCTGCCTTTTACAAGAAACGCATCTCCTGGCCCGGGACTGTCCCAGGTTGCGGTCCCCGAAGTTCCCGGTTCAGCTTTTTTCCTCTGGGACTACTAAAACGGCAGGGGTTGCTATCTTGGTGTCTGGGAAGTTCAGGGGGGAGGTACTGCACAAGGTGGCGGAGCAGAAGGGGAGGCTCCTGGCATACAGATTTAGGTTAGGGGGTTTCCCTTTCACGGTGGGTTCTGTGTATAGTACTAATGATCGCCAGGACTTGTTTCTGCAGTCTGCTCTAGCCGACATTGCGACTACCCCAGATAGGCATATACTCATTGGTGGTGACCTGAATATGGTCTTCAATTCATCTTTAGACAGATCCGCGCAGCGCCATCCACAGACTGGGGAAATTTCACAGCTTAGTGCCTCACACTTAGGAGACCTTGACATGCACGATCTTTGGAGACAATTACATCCCGCCTCGAGGGCCTATTCCTATTACTCCCACGCACATAGGACTTACGCCAGGCTGGACTACCTCCTGGTGACGGGGCCGTTGGCCGCACTTGCGACAGCATCTGACATAGGGGTCCTCACGTTGTCGGACCATGCTCCGGTGTCGGGATGCTTCCAGTTGCCGCCGATATCCCCGAGACGCGGGGTCTGGCGCCTCCGAGACACTCTGTTACACCGACGGGAGGTACTGTCGCGGATCCGGGCCGCAATTGCTGGGTTCCGGGAGCACAACGAGAACGACGATACCACCCGGGCGACGCAGTGGTCAGCCCTGAAGGCGGTGCTGCGGGGAGAGTTCATTTCCATCTCCTCGGCGGAGAACAGGGATAGACAGCGGAAGAGGGACGAACTTACAGGTACGGTTCGAGAGCTAGAACAGGTACACCAAAGGACAGGGGCCCCCAGAGTCTGGAGGCGGCTCAAGGCGGCGCGGAAGCTTCTCGCCGCGCTGGACATGGACAGGGCGGAATATGCGGCGCTGCGCCTGAAGCACGCATACTATACTGGCGGTGACCGTTGCGGCCGGTTGCTAGCGAATAAACTGCGGGTACGACACCAACGCCAGAAGGTCGAGGGCCTGTCCGTCCCCGGAGGCGGGTTGGTCACGGAGGACGACCAGATAGCGGAAGGCTTCCGCCGATACTATGCGGACCTCTACGCTGGCGAGCCCCCATCGGCCTCGGCAGAGGCTGATTACCTCACATCGGTCGACCTCCCGGTACTCACACCGGAACAGGCTGAGTACCTGGACCGGGATATCCGCCCGGAAGAAGTGATTGGGGCTATCTCCCGACTCAAGCATGGGAAAGCCCCAGGGCCCGACGGTTATACTCCACTCTTCTACAAAACATTCTGCCTGGAACTGGCCCCGCTGCTGACACGACTCTTTAACTCCTTCGCGGAGTCTGGGGCCATCCCCCCGGATCTACTGAGGGCGACGGTGTCGGTTATTCCCAAACCGGGAAAGCCCCGCACCGAATGTGCATCCTATAGACCGATCTCGCTGCTCAATGTAGACCTTAAGCTTTACACCGGGATCCTGGCCGCACGTTTGGCGCCTCATCTGCCGGGGTTGGTGGATCCGGATCAGGCCGGGTTTGTACCGGGCCGGCAGACAGTGGACAACACCAAACGGGTGGTCCACGTTCTGGAGAAGACCTCTCGGATCCCCGGGGAGCATATGCTGCTTTCGGTGGACGCCGAAAAGGCGTTCGATCGGGTGCATTGGCCCTACCTCGAGAAGGTTCTCTGTAAGCTGGGGTTGGGCGAGAAGTTTCGCACCCTAATACTTAACTGTTACAAGTTTCCCACTGCGACGGTGAGGGTCAATGGTTGCAATTCGGGCCAATTCGCGATTGAACGGGGTACTAGGCAGGGGTGCCCCCTGTCCCCACTGCTCTTCGCTCTGTACATGGAGCCTTTTGCCCAGAGGATTAGAAGTAACCCAGAAGTGACGGGTGTCAAGATGGGCGGCTACATCCACACGATCAGCCTCTATGCGGATGACGTGATCTTTATGCTCGACAACCCGAAGGAGGCGCTCCCTGCCTGCCTCGCAGAGTTGGACGCTTTTGCGGCTGTGGCGGGGTTCAAAATGAATATAAAGAAATCGGCGGCCCTTGACATCTCGCTCGCCTCGGCTACCAGGTTGGAGCTGCAGAACCGCTTCCCCTTGCAATGGTCTAGAGATCTGATCCCATACCTGGGGGTACTGCTGGCACCATCCCTGCCTTCCATGGTTACGGCTAACTATGCGGCCTTAGGGACCAAACTGAAGGAAGAGTTGCTCCGGTGGAGCAAAGGTACGCTATCACTGTTGGGACGCATTGCTGCAGTGAAAATGACTCTCTTGCCGCAGGTGCTGTATCTGTTCCGTGCTTTGCCTTTACAGCCTCCGAAGGGATGGATACGACAGACTCAGGCTGATATCGCTCGATTTGTTTGGCAGGGTCGTAAACCTAGACTCCGTAGAGCCCTCTCCACACTGGCACCCGAGTCCGGGGGCCTCGGCATCCCGGACTTACACAAGTACTTCCAGGCGGCGCAGTTGCGCTACTTGGTTGAATGGAGTAAATGGGAGTCGGACAGACACTGGCTGTTTCAGGATCAGGCGATGGCGGGCAGGACTCTGCAGGAGATACCTTTCCTTCGCAGGAGTCACAGGCCCCCCAATCTGTATGCGTCCTTTGTCACGCAGGCCACGCTCCGCGTTTGGGATGCCGTGTGCACTAGACATGAACTTACCACCTTCCCGTCGCCGCTTACTCCCTTGGCGGGGAATCCTGACTTCCGGCCCGGAACAGAGCCTGGAGCTTTTTCGCTCTGGCAGACGGCCAGGTGCTGTGCTTTGGTTCATATTTATGGCCCGGAGGGTGCTGTGTCGTTCACTGACTTGTGCAGGGAATACCACTTACCCGAGACGGAGCGTATGCGATATCTGCAGGTTCGCCACTGGGCGTTACAGCCGCAGGTGCGAGATCTGGCTGATCGGAAACTTACCCCATACGAGCTGTGGCTTGCGACGCGCTCCTCCGACGCCAAGCTTATCTCGGATCTTTACCGGCTGCTACAGCCCCCCCCCCATCACTTTTATAGCCCCGGGAGGGCGCGCTGGGAGCGGGAGCTGGGGAGGACGCTGAGTCACAAGGAATGGGACGACATTTCGTATCGAGCTCGGCACTCGGCCTACCACACTGGGCTCACGGAGACTTTTACGAAGATATCTACGTACTGGTACTATACGCCTCAGAGGCTGCACGACATGAACCACCACATACAGGACACCTGCTGGCGCGAATGTGGGCAGACGGGAACACTCTCGCACATTTTATGGGATTGTCCGTTGCTGGGTCCGTATTGGCGGGAGGTCCTGGATGATATAGATCAGTGCTTTGACATAGAATTGCCGCGCCTTCCTGCCTATGTTTTGCTAGGGTTACCCAATGGCCTGATGTACCCACTGCGCTCTAGGAGGGGCAGACAGATAGCGATCGCTCTGGGGTCGGCGATCCAGAACATCCTTATATATTGGCGTACCACCACGCTTCCCACAACCACGGGCTGGTTACACAGGTTGTGGCATGTTCTAGGGATGGAGAAGATGTCCCTCACGGTGGCGGGGGAGGTAGACAGATTTGATGACCTGTGGCAGCCTTTTGGTGTCCTATTGCAATCAGAATTCAAAGAGATCACCTGTCCACGTTATCTCCGACTGCTGCGGCTGACCACCCCGATTTCCTAATGGGTGGGGGGGGAGGAGGGGAGGGCACGGGGTTCCTTTCTGGAAGTGAGGGTGTTGCTGGACATTAGCTCAGGCACAGGGGGGTGGGGGGGAGTTGGGATGGGGAGGGGTGGGAGTTGGGGGGGGTGTTCTAGTTTTGGAACAAGTGCACCATGGCGCTCACGCTCTTATTGGGGCTCTACACTCGCCTGGCTAGTCCTCTCCGGATACTGATGGGGTTCTTGGGGAGAGTCTTTGCAGTATACTTTCATGATGTCTGTATTCCTTTGTATGTATTATTGTTTTTCTTGTTGCAGAAACTCTAATAAAATACTTTAAACCTAAAATGCCTGTGCAATCATTGTTATATTGGGAACACGATGCATAGAGTCAGAAAACGAATATTTGAACACGAGGGCAGTTGTACACGGTGAAAAGCAATACCTTGTGCAAGGCCGATGTGTTACAATTTTTGCTTTTGACCAGGTGGCGACCAACATATTGGAGGAGGTGGGTTCGGGGGGAGTCCTTGCTCTCAGGAAGATGGAATACCATTACATCATTGGGTTCAACACACGATATCCGCAGGGACTGAATACAGATGAAGAGCTAGCTGCACATTTTGGATAAACCCGTTGATTTGAGGATGTAAAACTGCAGTATCTGTTCTTCATAATTGGTAGCTCGTCCGCATTTCACTGTAATATTTTTTCTCTCTGAAAACTGTAAATGTTGTGTTTTTATCCTCCCATTATAAGGTTTTAATCACAATTTTTGTTTTATTTATTCACAGGTGCACTGTTTTGTTGGCGAACTATCTTGTTTATATACTACAATTTTGTTTTTTATTCCTATTTTGTATCAGTGGTGTATAGATATGAATATGAATGAAGAGTTTAGGCCCTAAGAAAGAAATCTTTGATTGTATCTGTTAATTTTCCTATGTTGACAATTTTGATAAGTTCCTCATATCTGTGATCTGTTTTGAGGTCTCGAGTAGGCAGCGCGTAGACGCTGCTTAAGAGGGCTTTTAGCATCCACCTTGCGGAACCGAGCAGGGACGCGACAAGCACGAGTGCAGTGCTTAAAAAGTGAAGACTGCGCACGCACGCACCACTCTGTTAGGTCTCGCCTAGGCAGTTTGTTTTTTCTTTCCACTGCTTGTTCTTGGGGCGGTAGGTAAAGTGCACTCTCGGGTTGCTCTATCCAGATTGTGAGGTTTGCATCAGTGTTACCTCTTAACAAACTCCTAGAAATTAAAGCAACATGATTTCATGCTGTGCACGTAAGTTCCACAATGCTGCATGCGATTGAAAGTATTATGTAAGGTTGTGATACATTTGAATGTTAAAACAATTCGCGCCACTTTGTATGAGCCTGTGACAGCAGCGGCTAACCTTCTCCGCCTATTGCGCAGCTGCTCAAAGTTGATTTGTGCTTCCCTCTTTATTTGTGACTGGCTCACTGCATTTGTTCAACATCCATCTCTCATTCAAGTGAACTGCTTCTTCAGCAGAGATAATAGCGCTTTAGAATGATAACAAAAGAAGGAAATGTTGCTAAAACACTTGCGTAATAAGTTCTCTTCATTCACTATGTGCTGTTATCCTACGCACGTCCCATGTTATGTGCAGCACCGTACACTCTTCCTGCTATTTTTACATGGCCAATGGCACTCTACTTTCAGGGATATGTATTTTTGTGTGGCAAAATGTAAGTAACATCCTGTGATTATGGGTAAATCACTTAATCTTCCTGTGCCTCCCAAACATATTCCTGTGTCCTTACATAATGTAACTGGTGCTCATGTAAAGCGTTCGGGTCGAGTTCACGCTATATAAATAGAACTGCAAAAAACAAAGTATGAGGTAAAAGCGCTATTGTTTCGAAAGCCAAGAGGCCAGTGCTATTCAGCAGCCGTTCTTCACACAGTTTGTTTAGGTAGTCATTTACATGCCCAAGGTGCAGGGCTTTCATAAAGTCTGTAGGTCAGGCAGGCGCTTAGATGTTTTCAAAACTGTCACGGTCATGGTTTACAGTGAACAGACAACGCAGAACTGGCAATGCGCTAGGCTAGCAGGCATGAGGCTGCCTAAAGGCCTGTCTCTTTGTAAGACTGACGGGAAACACAGGACTAGAAAGCAACACGATTGGTATAGTGCAAGGGCGTTGTCACAGTCAACGTTTCATGGCTGGTATTATGCGTGACTGGCAGGCTCTGTACCCGCCGGCATTGCAAAGGGGCCATGGCTGGTATTGACGAGTGCTGGCCGTATGCTTGACTGGCAGAGCGCAATGTTGTCTTTATTGCCAGAAGTGTGCAAGGATAGCAGAGAGGGCTTAGGGCTGCACGGGTATTGGTGCACAAGGCCACGTTTGCACACAAATGTCACTAGGGCTGATGGTGTGAGGTAGCTTGAAGGACTGTCTGTGCAATGCTGTCTATGCAAAGCTACCTGTTGGCTCTCAGCCTAAGGCAATCTCTTTACATGTATCAATATATAACCACAATTGATAGTCCAGTGCAAAGCAAATAAGGAATAAAATGAAGAAACCCTCATTCGGGTGTGTATATTACTCTCCTGGTCAGTATGTGGTGTTTGTTTACATAAAGGACAAAAAGCCCTCAGTGACCCTTGCATGGCACGCTTCATCATAAGGCTGGCTCCTCACTCAAACTATATATTTCTGCTTTGAGTGGACTCAATCAGCTTAATGAAGGAGCATTAAAGTTGGGATGGTGTTATTATGGACACCATCTCAATCTAAATTTAACTAAATGCCAGTCGTAGACTTCGCTATGGCTGCCTCCTTGTAAGGGGTAACAACAAAATAGGGTAAATGGCAGAGACAGCAGTAACCAGAGTGGAGTCCCTAAAATGCTGGAGTAGAGACGCCAGAGTCAAAGTGAGTGATTTGAGTGCATCAGCAGACCAGGAGCCAAGGAGACTGGGAGGATTTACAGCAGAGACAGTTAAGAATGCCTCGCCTTTCCAAGGCCTGGATTATGGTTGTGGATGTACATACATGCATGAGTGCACATTTGTGTGTTGAAATGCACATGCTTCGGTGTGTATGCATGTGTACACATTTTTGTATGCGTGTATTCCTCTGTGCCTGGCAATGTATTCCTCCTTGACAGATGGTGTTGCTCCTAAGATCACCGCGATCCCCATATGTTTATGGTACCCCTCCATCATAAGAGGTCAATCTCTGGCACTATTGTGTCCAATCCTGGCATAACTGTGACCGTGAGATAATAGCCGTCACCCTTCACATATTATAGGCATTCTGGTCTTGTGTGGGAAAACTGGCAGCCATTTTTAAGTCTCGCCTACGCAGCGCTCATGTGCGGATAGGAGGGCCTTTAGCCATCGCTCTGCTACTTTTCAAGCACACACTCATGCTTGTGGCGGCATCCACCTTGCGGGAGCAAGCAGTGGCGTGCCACAAGCACGAGTGCAGTGCTTGAAAAGTGAAGACTGGTGCGCACGCATGCACCACTCCCGGGCTTGTCTCTCTCTCACGCACGCGCTCTCTCCCTCTTTCTCTCCAAGCCTGGACATCTCCAGGGCTGACCAATGCAACTGACACACTTTAACCCCTTGCATGCTGCCGCGATTCTGCGCCTGTGCGGCAAAATCGCGAGTGGGCGTGTTCATGACGGCCCCCAGCCGTCATCAGCACACGAGCGCCGTACTGCATGACGGATGGGGGCCGTCATCAGCATGCAAGGGGTTAAGCAGTGTTGCTTGTTTTAGCGTGGTGCGATGACAGACGGAAATAGCCTTCTGTAGATTCTTGTTTTAAAGTATGCAGTACTGAGTAAGGCGAGGGGACATCAGCAAAATGAAAATCACAAAAACATATACACATTGATCATCCTCGCCGACATAAGTGTTCTAGAGATTCTCGGGAAATTGTGTTCCGTTAAAGAGCACTCCCTCCGTTGGTAATGCAAACTGTGAAATGTGCTTCTCTAGCGTTCCTCTTTCACACATAAAAATCTTCTTTTGAAACATTGAAAAAATAAGAAATTAAAAGGGTAAGAATTACCCAACAGACCCAAGAGTAATATTGGTTTGTTTTTCTTCCTTTAACATAAGGATTGAAAAAAGTGTGTGGTTGGTACTCACTCGTTTTTCACAGATATATATGGTCCAACCAATCACATGTCCCAGGGCCTAACTCTATTTATTGTATAAATCTCTAGCGATGCCTGGCACTAGGCTTGCCCTCCCCGTCCTGCCATATAAATTGAGCCAACATGGAGCTGCAGGACATGTGCAGTACACAGCTGCACCTCTCTTGGGCAAGTGAGGTGACAGGCTCCCTTGGCTTGTGACATGGTGGAGTGCCTAGGATTGGCCTGTACTGTCCCTTCACCCTCGACCCAGCGGGTGGAAACAGTGACACAATTACCGGACACGATTCAGGCTCTGTGTTGCTACTATCAAAGTAGCTTTTGTTTGTTGTACGGATGCTCTCTGCTGGCCTTTTCGCATTTTGAAGTGATTTTAGGTATTTCTGTACTCACAGACGCTTCAGCAGAACAGCTCGGACAGCACTCGTTGTATAAATGTATATTTTTTAAATAAATATTTTTTTCTGCTAAAGACACGTTATTTATTTCCTTATGTATTTATTTTCTTAATATTTTTGCAGTCTTTCTACAGCGCGGATTTGCCCCAAGGGCTTTAGATAAACACCAGATTACATTACACAAGGTCGGATTCAATTTTTTAGGCACGGCGAGATTAACTGATTTGTTTAGAATTGCGGGACATTGAAATAAAGCCACAACTTGAACGTGACCGAACGAACATGTACATTCCAATAACCGGTGAGTGGGCAGTCGAGCAGTGAACATATCGCCTATATCCGGCAGGAGTACACGAAGCATGAGTCCACTTGTCCTTACTGTAGAGTGAGTGTGAAACGGGGAGAACCAGGGAGGATAAACCAGGACTGTAACGTGGGGAAGGGGGCGTGGGGTGGATCCCGTGGAGGATATGCAAAGCGCGTCAGCATAGAACTGTTAGTCTGGTTCAGTCTTGCTGCTATAGAGATATACCTGTAGTGATATATATGTGTGGGCTAGCTGCTTGGGGGCGCAACGGGGCCTGACTGGGGGTGATGGTGCAACTCAGCATATATACATTGCTCTGGATGACCTAGGGGGACCATGGGGAAGCTGCCCTATGTCCATCCTGTTGTGCGACTTGTGTTGTCTGGGACGTAGGAGCGCTGTGAGGGACGTCTGGGGTCGTACCCGGGTGCATTTGGTGAAACTGGTGGAGTAACATGGCCCATTCCATCGATATAGGATGCTTCCTCTGCCCTCTCGCCTTCTCCTCCCTCTGAGTTTCCTCCTCGGCTCTTGCCCACTTCCGTACCGCTCCCTTCCATGCCTCCATAGGAGGCCCTGTCGCTGCCCGCCAGTGCATGGCGATGTTCCTTTTGGCCAAGAGTAGGGAAAGGGCTGCGAAGCGGATCTGCACTTTGTGTGATTTTGGCCTACGAAAGATTCCAAGAGCCACCGCTTCCCAAGAGCGGAGCTCCGTGAGACCAGTAAGTGTTTGGACCGTGTCGAGGATGGTGGTCCAGTAGTGCCGCAGCCCCAGAACATATGTTGGAGGTGCGCATCAGGGGAGTGAAATCTGGGGCACAGGAATATAGTATCAGGATAGAACCGCTGGAGGCGCGCTGGAGTCTGGTATACCCTATGCAAAATGTAGAATTGTATGTTTTTGAAACGCGCGTTCTGAGACACTTTCTTCGGGAATTCTAGCGCTCTGAGCCATTCCCTGTCATGGAACTGTTGCCCGCAATCGTCTTTCCATGTGGCCCGCAGGTCCTGCAGTGGTTTGTTTACGAGTTCCCTTATGGCTTTATAGATCCAAGTCACCAGGTGACGCCCCACACCCATGTGCAGAATAGTGTGGATAACCGGGTGTGTCGCAGTGTGGACGAAAGGTGTGTATGAGCCGTCGATGTGTCAAGAAATGTCCCGGGGAAGGTCATAATGGTCCATCAGCAGGTTGTAGGGACGCAATTGCCCATCCAGGAATAGCCCCTCTTTCTCTGTCAGTCCGCAGTCAGTCCAGGCACGGAGCGTGGCCGGCGCGAAATAGGTCTCTCGCTTGGGCCAGCCGACCAGGGGCAGCCGAGGGGAGTAGCATGGGGCCTTGTGCGCTATGCGATGAATTCTGTGCATGCAGCGGCGCGCCACCGTCACCTGTGGCGGGTATGTCTGTCGTGGTTTGGTGCCTGGGTGCAGCAAGCGGCAGAGTTCAGGGGTAGGAACCGGCCCCTGCACGGTGTGAGTTTCTCCGACGTGTCTGCTCGCCGTCCAATATGACAGCTATTGAAGCTGTGTCGCCAGGAAGTATGACTCAAAGGACCGGGCCCTTAGACCGCCCTGCGTAGTGGGGAGCTGTAGTTTAGTGAGAGCAATTCTGTGACGACCCATCCCCCATATGAGTGTTCTAAGGGGTGTGTCTAGTTCACGAGAGAACGCCCTGGGCGGAATAACCGGTAAGTTCGTAAAGTAGTATAGTTTGGTTGTCTTGTTATGACACAATTGTCGTGCTAGGCCCACCTGGGATTTATAACACATGACTAGGGGAATTGTGGACAATATGTTTATGCACCATTAATGTTCAGAATTTGAGTTCCCCACAATGTGTTTTACAGTGTGAGTTGTTTGAATTTTATGCCAGCAGGGGGTGCATGTGCTGGCCCAATTGGGCATTATGGCCATTGAGCACATCAGGAGCGCTACTATGCCTTAGGTGGCTGCACTATGACCGTAGCATTACCGGTATGTTCACTGCATTATATATGCACCACTTCGTTCCCTCATATGTTTGTTGTTTTTTGAGCGCATCAAATTACTAACATGAATTATGTAGGGCCTTTATGAATGCATCTGCTGCTCTTTGTAGAGTCTGTTTATGGTAATTGGGACCCAATGTATTCCCTGGGGTTTAAATGTATTTAGTGATCACTAGCCCACTTGTACATACTTGCTAATTTCTCTCTTTTTAATTTACAGGGAACAGGTACTCTAATTCTTTGCAGACTGGTTAAGTCACATCATGAATTACCTATTGTGGCTATATTATTCATTACAATATTGCGTTCCCCTTCACATATCGTTATTATATTCTTTCTTTAATATGTGATTTGCTATAATCATGCATAAAGCAACAGACCACGAAGCATTCTAAATTGTTTTTACTTTACTCACCTGTATATAAATATCCCCTTTAAGATGGTGGTGATGCATTTTGACTCATTACAATTTGTGTCCCCTCTTTCATTTCCATGCACTGGTTAAAGTATAGGGTTGTTAACCTCATCACTGCGGCACATTCCGATCGCGGGTGTGGTCATGACGGATCGCGGGTGTGGTCATGACGGCTCCCGGCACACGCCCACCGTGACTCATGACGGCCGGGAGCCGTCATGAGCATGGAAGAAGTTAATTTGACGCACGAGGATCACTCGTGACCAAGAGAACTTGTTTTCTCGAAACGCGTGGAGTGTTTTACTGCCACCGCAATAAACACTTGGATATTCTACACCTGGAGAGCATGTGCGTTTCTTTGTGCATAATGAAGTTCTGGATATATATATATATATTATTAAACAAACAGGCATTTAACCAAAACTGGACACTATGCTGCAGCTTTGAACTTACAATTTGGTATTTAATCAGTATGCATATGGCTCTTGCAGGAGTGTCTTGTAGTTGAAATGTTTTCATTGATACTATGAAATCATTTGTAAGTGCAATCAGTGTTCTATACGCAATAATTTTGTATTTCTATAAATCTGCATAGCAATATATATTCATGCGAACCAACTGATACGTACAACAATGAATTGTTTTAACGCTCAGTTACCATTGTGGTTAAAAAAAGGGTCTAATGCGACAAGTTACATAGTGTTGCAACATGTTTTAGTGTCCAAACTACAAATGATTACTAGATTGGTTTGAAATATGCCTGCAAACCAACTCTTCTCTTTTTATGGAATCTGGTCATGTGATTGGTCACGAGATATGCACTAGCACTTTAAATGTTGGGGCACTTCGCATGGGCGTTATGTGAACAAGACCTCGTGAAGATTGAAACGCGTCGTGGCAGAGGTGCGTGGCAAGAAATAGAATATATTTACGTACTGCAGATTGGGTCAGTTTTCGTCCTTTTCCTTGAAGTGGATGTTGTGTGGCGAGGTCCTGGGATAGATATATATATATATATATATAGAGATAGATATATAGATATATATATGTCTATTATGTATATTCCACAGGGTCCAAAAAAATAGGACCACAACGGTGAAACACCTCTGGAAGTCTCTACTCCAGTGAGACGATGATAAACACAGGCACAACCCATCGGAAGATCATTCAAAAAACACACGGAGGATGCGGGACTACAGATTCCATCATGCCTGGCGAGATATCCATCAGAGAGCCGGCAATGATATAAAGGAACAGCACCTGTGGTTCACAGACATTTCCGCTTTTTGGGTGTAACCTTTGAAAAAGTTCAGAGTGACTGAACGAAACGCGTCAGGACACTGCCTGCAAATCGCTCAAATAAAGGCTTGCTGCTTGGATGTTTCGTGTGCGGCTCAACATTCTTTCTAAATCCAGAGAGACAATGATGAGATATATACCTTTCCTGCAATAAAAGACCTGTGAATCTTCAGTTGTGGTCCGTCTCCTGCTTGCCTCGTTGTTCCGGTTCTTGAGCTGCAGTGGCGTTGTCAGGAGTTTGCGCACATATATATATATATATATATATATATATATATATATATATATATATATACACACACACACACACACACACACACACATACACACACACACACACACACACACACATATATATTCACATACACACACATACATACACACATACATATACACCCATACAAATATATACACACACACACACACACACACACACACACACACACACCTTCAGGCCTCTCAAATATATGAGCATCCAATTTTACCGGCAGTCTCCCTGATACAATTAATCCAGGGAATATTTAGACCAAAAAAGTAAAGAGAGGCAGTCTAATGTAATAGAACTATTAATGCATGCCACCTCATTTGGCCAAACAGCACACCACAGAAACAATTGAGCTATCTCTAATTGGTAGAGGACCAATATATTATAAATGGTATTTAGGGTACCACACCAAAGTCCCTGTGGAAAACTGGCTGTCAGATGGAGGAGGGCAGGGAGATGCAACCTGGCAGAATCTTGTGGTGTGGGATAGAGGCATGGTTGGAAGAGCGGCTGCCAGCGAGAAAGTAGGATAAAACGGAGACAGGACAGAACATGTCTGCAGCTGACTGGCATGCCATGAAAATTTACATATTGTTACGGGCAGTATACAGAAACGAATGAATTCATAAAGACTCTTATCTCTGTGGCAGAATGTAACATGGGGGCCATGAACCAACACATGGTTTTGGTGGTTAGAGTTTTAACAATATCAGGAGAGTGCCCCATAGGTGCTGCAAATTTTAAAACTGCACATTTAGAATCTCAGGTGGTACTCTTGGAAGACGAGGCCAAATCCATCAAACACCAAATCTTAGGGTTCCCAGTGCCAGATGGCAAAGCAGACTTAAAAAAAGGAGGTGCAACAAATCCCGAGAGAGGTCCGCTTGATACATGAAGAGGCGATCAGTTCCGACAGTTTGTTTCACACCTACTCTGTGAGTAAGGATGTGGTCATGGAGATACTTTCAGATGAATTTGCTTAAACTGTATAATGTGACTGTGTAACTCATCCTTGCTACCCTCAGGTGAAGGCATAAACTAAAAGTTATAAAGGAAGAGTAAATATCTAGTGCAATTGAGGCAAGCCTGTGGTTTCCACAGCTGCTTCAAGTCTAAGATAGTAACTCCCCCTTTTGTACCGCTTTTGGCCACCATAAGTGTGGCAGGGTATGCTCAGACGTGAGTCCCTTGCTCACTTTGCCACTGGATTCAAGCAAGCCAGGCTGAAGACGGCTGGAATGCCAGAAACCGGTCCTCGGAAGCTTGTTTCCGGTCCAGGGAAGACATGGCTTGGCAGTTCGGGCTGGACTTTTCCCATGAGGCACAGGGTCAGACTGATTTGCATATAGCCATGTCTGAACTGGGGTGGCAGAGTGGGCTAAAGAACGGTGATGGATTAAACCCAGATCTTTTGACTGGGTGTGAGTGTTTGATTGATTCAGATGCTCCGTCCATCACCACCCCCTTTTGTACCGTGATACATGAAGAGGCGATCAGTTCCGACAGTTTGTTTCTCATCTACTCTGTGAGTAAGGATGTGGGCATGGAGATACTTTCAGATGAATTTGCTTAAACTGTATAATGTGACTTTGTAACTCATCCTTGCGACCCTCAGGTGAAGGCATAAACTAAAAGTTATAAAGGAAGAGTCAATATCTAGTGCAATTGAGGCAAGCCTGTGTTTTCCACAGCTGCTTCAAGTCTAAGATAGTAACTCAATTTATATGCTTGTGAACCCCTGGGTGAACAAAGAAAAACCAAAGGTGGTGATGGACGGAGCGTTGACAATACAAACATTCACCCCCAGTCAACTGATCTGGGTTTAATCCATCACCGTTCTTTAGCTCACTCCGCCACCCCAGTTCAGACATGGCCATATGCATATCAGTCTGACCCTGTGCCTCATGGGAACAGTCCAGCCCGAACTGCCAAGCCATGTCTTCCCTGGACCGGAATCAAGCTTCCCAGGACCGGTTTCTGGCATTACAGCCGTCTTCAGCCGGGCTTGCTTGACTCCAGTGGCAAAGTGAGCAAGGGACTCACGTCTGAGCATACCCTGCCAACTTAGGGCGAACAAAGAAAAACCAAAGGTGGTGATGACGGAGCGTTGACAATACAAACATTCACCCCCAGTCAACTGATCTGGGTTTAATCCATCACCGTTCTTTAGCTCACTCCGCCACCCCAGTTCAGACATGGCCATATGCAAATCAGTCTGACCCTGTGCCTCATGGGAACAGTCCAGCCCGAACTGCCAAGCCATGTCTTCCCTTCAGTTTTAAGGGTTTGGTTTATTTATTATTTCCCTTCAAGGGATATCTAAGTAGGGTAAGTTACACTGATAAAACGAGAAACCGAGGCTTGTATTTTCTATGGTCTATCTATATAGAGATGCCCTGCTGCAGTACTCTGATGCCGTTGTTGGAACTATTACTTAGCACAGAAGAGTTTTTTATTCTTGACCGGCAATTAACACAGTAAAGGCCACTAGACTGGATCATCTTCGACCAGTGCCTTTCAACACGAGGCACCAATAACTGTACAGTCATTTTGCAGCATTTGTTGACGTCAGGGCACAAGTCCTAAAAAAAGAAGTGGGGGGACGCTGTCACCGGAAGTGACGTCACGGCAGGAAGTAACGTCACGAAAGGTGCCGAGCTCCTGGTCCCAGAGAGGCCAAAGAGTGAAGTCCAGCTGTTTGGCAGGGGGGACGGCGTCACCCCGGTAAAATAAGTGGGGGGACGCCGTCCACCCGCGTGGTACCCCGACTCGAGCACTGGTTGACTTCACAGCCACGGGATCTGGAAATAACACACCTTACAATAAGGACTGCCCAAGGCTCCTCCAGTTTAGGAAAGACACTACATTACAATGCAGTATCAACCCAATAACCAGCTACCTTCATCACTCGTTGGCTGTATCCTTAACTTTGCCTTTGACCCTCTACAGCTTTTTCGACTAAATTGAAGCTATGCAAATACAACATACATATATCAAGCAATGTAATTGAAAAGGATAAACTTGTGAGCAGTAGTGGAACGGCTCGAGTGACTCACTACTAAATTCAGAGACCGTTCAGTACCTCTGTCAAAATCTGAAGAAAAAAAGCCGTCACACTCAATTGCTTAAGGTTAATTTAGCACATGAGTAAATTTAGTCGCTCCAAAAAGTGCATGCCCTAATGTATAATGGTGATGGTTCCCCAAATGTTGGAAAAGAAAACAAAAACAAGCACTTTTCAAAGCAAGTAAGATCAAAAAGAAAGGGAAGAACAACAGTGTGGGTACTGAATATGCTCTCATAGTCACAATGCACATGTTATGCTCAAGTGACACATATCGAGTATTATGGATTTCCTGAGGGTAGCGTAAAGCAGTGGCTTAATGAAGCTATACACGGGCACCTCACAAAAATGCAGGCCTAACAGAAAAGTCTCAGCTGGCCCACTGTAATAGAAAAAGCCTTGCATTCTTAATTTCTTTAATTCAACAGGCTACAATACTGGTGCTGTAATGCTCTGATATATACATTTGGTACAACAAGAAAATGCTGTAGTAATGGAAATATCAGTAGCCAGAAAAAAGCAATGGGGCAATCCAGCCGCGTTCGCATTTAAGATTCAGGCAATCATCTGTAATGCAGCTGGCAAATCACGGCCAGTAAGTCCAGCAAAGCAGTCATGAAGAAACAGACTCCTCTCTAACCGTGATGCCAGGTACATGCGTGTGCGACTCAAGGTTCTCTACTCTCCACTTTTAAGGGCCCTCCTACATACATCTCTAAGCCTACTGGGCACTGAAATACAAGTTAAAGAGCCTTGAACTCTCATAAATCTGGCTTGATTGCCTCAGTGGGAAAGCTTCTCCTACCATCTACAGGCCTGGGTTAATTGCCAGGAAAACAGGTAACCTTATGGACAGTTCGCATCATGTTCGGGTCTGCTAAATTCATTTGGATATAATCAAAGTCCGACTTAAAGCATAAGCACAGCTCAGTTTAAAGAAAAAAAGCATATTGTTTTCAAATGTTAAAATATTAGTGTATGAGCTTGAGAAGGTTCAGAAGTTCTCCAGCAGTCAACCAGTCACCATCGTGCCAATTGAGGTAGACTTCCAATCACAAAGTAGTTCATCCCCATTAAATGATTCTCAAAGTATGTTGCCCAGGACCACTTGGATTGTGATTGGTAAGAAATGGATACAGTATACGCCATGCACAAGCTTAGTCGTTACTCACCAACTAACTGCTACAACATCCTTCAGAGTATGAGAGGCAGAAATAATTAAAACATCATGCTCATTGTGTACCCAACCCCCTCAGGCGCACTACACTCAGCCTAAGGCCAATAAATATCTGGGAGATATGGGAGACTCAGGAGACCAGTGGTCACAGTGTTGGGGGCGGGGGGGCGGGGGGGGGGGGGAGGGGATTACGAGGAGCACGAGGGGGGGGGGGATTCCGAGGAGCACGATGGGCCCATACTTTTTTAATTATAAAAAAACTGTTACACTACTTTTTGTTAAAAGATAGATGCCCCTGGATGGTTGATTCCAATTGTTGAAATGCTTCAGCAGAAGTGTAAGGAAGGGAGTCTTTTGTGATGAGAAATCAAGGCAGGGGCAGACAGCTAAACGAGCCTTTTTGCCAGGGTGCCTGCTGCCTGAAAGAAATGTGAATGTGCACAACTGGTTAATCTGAAAATGTAAAGGGTGCTAGGAAGCCGGCATTGGCTTTAGTTGATGGAATCACTTGTAGCTTCCTGATGACACACGTTTATTCTTTGGTTGTTATTGTAAGGGGTCTACCAGCTAAGCTGTGAAGTGTGTGCTTTTAAGAGACTGTTATAAAGCAAAAGTGCACTACGCACAGTCTGGGTATTTCTAAACTCTATATTTTGGAAGCACTTTTTATCTCAAACCTTTCTGAAATATCTGTAGCGGACTATTTTAAACTGTGTGGAATACAAGTTTAAAATAATGGCTTACATGTTCACAGTGCTTTCTCTCACACACTCGGACCTTGTAGCACTAAGCATACACAAGTCACTATTCTCCATATCACCAACCGGGACCAGGTTCTGTGGCTCTCTAGTGCAGTGAGTGCATTAACTAATAGAGGTTAAATACTGTACATAAGTGCATTCTCACACTAATTAACATAACTTGCATTTAATATTCATTTAAACTGTCTTATTCTATTTTTTAGCCACGCCCCTATGCTCACTGTCCCTGACCCCTTTGCGCACAGCATCACAGTTCACATACTGTTTTTAGGTCTCGCTGAGCCAGCACATAAGCTGCACTGCAAGACATTTTGTAGGTGGGTTTTAAAAGTGCTGCTACCCCAGGCTTTGGCTGGCCTAGCGTTTGTGTTCACGCGAGCGTGCACGTGTGCAGCCGCCATCTGTCTTTCACGGGTCACGAAGAGTGGGGACGCTGCAGCTGCTTTCACTTATGCAGCCGCCCGCCCACTCGCTCCGCCCTGTCCGTGTCTAGACCGCCTCTCTCCTCATGCGCCCAGAGCATCGCTCGCGGGCACACAAAGCGTGTGGACGCTGCAGCTGCTTTCACTTATGCAGCCGCGCGCCCACTCGCTCCGCCCTGTCCGTGTCCATGTTGAAGACCGCTTGTTGTGTTATGGAAATGGCGTTGCAGGCCTTGTTTTTTCTTTTCGTGTGCTTGTTCACTTTTAATGCTCTATGCCCCCACCTCACAGAGGAAGGATCCAATCTCCTCACAGCACACACAGGCACGATTCCACACGCAAATCTTGCATGCGCCTCTCCCTCCACCTCATATGCCTCAATACCTCCGCTCCTTTTAAACGCCACCCCCCTCCTCTCCCTGAGACACCAAAACAGAGCGAATGCGCGGCTAAGACGCTCAAGGGTAAACAGCAAGTCCTCTGTTGCTTCCGCCGCTCTCCTATTGCTCCCCTCTCCCGTGGCATTTGTAATCCTGCCCCCTCGCCCTCCACTGTGCTCGCGTCTTTTTTTTTTCTTCTTTTCGTGTGCTTGTTCACCTTTAATGCCCTATGATACCACCTCGCAGAGGAAGCACCCCATTGCCGAACAGCTCACATGGACACGATTCCACAAGCAAATCTCGCATGTGCCCCTCCCTCCACCTCATGTGCCTCAATACCGCCGCTCCTTTTAAACGCCACCCCCCTCCTCTTCCTGAGACACCAGAACAGAGACAATGCGCAGCTAAGACACTCAAGGGTAACCAGCAAGTTGAGGAACAAGAAAGGTGGGCCTGTGTGCAACGGAAACTGGGTTATGTGGCAGGCTCTGCAGGTATATGCATTGGAAAGGGGTGCATAAAAGGGAGCTGAAGAGATGAGGGTAAGGTGGCTCCTCCCGACCCCCCACCCCGCTCATGCTTGCTACCCCCCCCCACCCCTGAAACAGAATGAAATTCAGCAAGTGAAGCTTAAAAGGTGCACCACTCCAAACGATTTTCTTAAGAATAACGCAGTACTTCATTGTAATGTGATGCCAAAGGTACCCAGCTTCTAAGAGCTACATAGAACAGGCATTAGTTAAAGCTGCACCCAGATTAACTCATTCCACTGACATCAGAAGGATGAAAGGGGGAGCTCACTCTACCAGGAATTGAATATGTGGTGGCAGATTGCCCGCAAATCTTTGCAGCAGTTGTTTCACCCACTTGTTGTCTACCGCTTCAGAAAGCAATATAAGCCGCCAAATAAATAACAGGACCTACACAAACTGAGTTTAGGTGGCCTGCAACAATGGTTTTCCATTATATTGTTTATTTTTTATTTTTAATTTAGCTTCTAAAAATACATTTAATTGGACGGTAAAATATTTCTCAGCAAGGGCATTTTTCGCGTCTGAGACTGGTTTCTCGGTTCATCAGTTTTATTTAAAATGGACTCGCACCAGAACATTTTATAGCAAAGCACTCAAATAAAGCGGTATGCTTCAAGACAACCCACCATGTTTGTCCTTTCAGTTGCTCTAAAATGGCCTCCCATCATCCCTGACCTTGGACTCTTTTCTGTTTCATCTGTGTCTCAGCACATTTTTTTTGCTAACCATTCGTCGAGCTTTGATAAAAGGGGTTAAAGTTTACTGGAACTTATAGTCCTGTTTTATAATGGATTACACAAGACTACAAGTCCCAGAATTCAAACCAAACAAGCATTGGCACAGCCAATAAGTCTCGCTTTGGGACCATATAAGTGTTTAGCCATGCAACAGTTGATGTTGTTGCATCAAGGATATTGTGCTGCATAACTAAATACTTATAAGGTCCCAAAAGCGAGACCTATTGGCTATTGCAATACTTGTTTAATGCGCTTCGACAACTGCATGGGGACCTTATTTGCATCTGGCCGGTCGGGCTTCTTCATGTTTTGCTTTTCACACCTGGGCATTACGCAGCACACATAGAAGTGACAATACACCATTTAAAGATTGTTTATGTGCAGGAAGGGAGACCTTCCTGCACATAAACAATCTTCCCCTCAATGTAGACACCCTTGCACTATGGTGCAAGGCAGTGTCGGATTGGTAAGGCAGGCTCTCGGGAAATTGCCGAAGGGCCGGTAGCCGAGTTCCAGCTGTGGGCTGCTTTTTGGTTCAGCTTGGGGGCTGTCTGTGCTGTTAGGATGTAGCCATCGGCCCAGTGGGTACCCGAGTGGCCTTTCTAGAGGCAGATGGGCGGAGGTATCACTCCCTTTCTCTAGCTGGCCGGCCCATTAATGTATGCTGATTGAACGGGGACAGGGGGCCTGAGCAGAAGTGGTCTCACTTGCATTCATGTGTGGCTCAGCAGTGTGAACTACTCTGTGCATTTTTATAATCCAAGTGAAGTTAATAAAATATGCCCCCGCCCCCTTTTTCACAAAACTTTGCTGAAGCAGTGTTTTTTGCAGAATGGCAATACGCAAATGTGGGCCACTTTTTTTTGTGTGCTCGGGCCAATTTTTTATTCCAATCCAAACCTGGTGCAAGTATGCCTGCGTTGGCGCTAGGCTGCTAAATTTACCACCACCACAGGGGGAAATGCAGGGCTGCACCAAATTGTTGTAAATATGGAGCAGCTCAACATTTCAGAAGTGGAAGAGCTTGGCGTTAAGCAAAGGAGGCAAACGCCACGCTCCACCACTTCTTCGTAAATATGCCCTTTATCCACGGTCTAGACTTTATGCGAGGTCTTGACTTAATGTGCAGCCTGACTTGCTCAGACAACAACACAGACTCTGGCTGTTACACTAACCCAGAATGCAAAGGTTGTGTTGCTTTTCACTTAATGTAATTAAAAGATTTGCTTTACTGCAATATGAAACCCGGGAAACTCACCACTGTGTCTTGATACCGCTCATTGAAAAATACACAACTTTAAGAGGCCATCTATTGAATACTGTCACACTAGATCTCAAAATCCGGCCCAACATCATCAAACATTCAATAGTACCTTTTTTTAGAGAGATGCTGTCCTGGGCTAAGAGAATTGTGCTTTTTCTTAGACCGGAGAGTCCTTAAAGGGTAAGAGTTAATCAGTTTTTCAAAAATAGGACAACATCACGCTTAATGCATAATCACAACTGTTCAAGATCACCTATGGTGTGGGAGGCTCAGTTAAGACAAAATGTTTTTTTAAAAAGGGTTTGAGGTAGTGCCTGACCAAGAAGACAGAATGTGAGGATGTTACACCTGGACACGATTTCACTAGTCATAAAGATCAAAGTCAGTACGTATCATGAGAGCGTGCATTATTTTGAAGACCTTTCTTTTTTAAGGCACTCATTTCCCTTTATTTTTCTTGGCCACCTCATTCTGCGTCTCAAAATCCTTGAGATTTTATTAAACCCATCTTTTTCAGTGCCCTGGAAAACTGTTTATTATCCACAGACTGTTGAACCCTAGCATCCATGCTTGAACACCCCCCAACCTCTTGCTTTCTCCCCTGCAGTATTCATTGACTGCCTGCTCTCTATGCCTGGACGATCTTTATCTTGAGTTCTGTAGGTCATCTGCCTCTCACCAGCTGTTTGGCTAACCCAGTACTATGGACTTATGCTGCCTCTGGTTCACACAGACATGGCTGGACTCCATTAGGTGGTTGTGAGTTAGTCTTCCCAGCCTAAAGACGTTTATACACACATACTCATCATCACATAAAAACTAACACATATTCATGACCACTCACACATAATTTGATTCAAATAATTAGCTTGCACATTTACCTCATGTTAATAGCCAGAAAACCTGGACTCGAACTGGCCCTTCTGGACCTAAAGTGGACACCCCTTCTCCACGATAATCTCTCAAAAGTCAGAAAAAGTAATATTCATGCACACAACAAAAGGCATTCAAACATGAGATGAGGTTGGGGATTACCGAATTGATGATGGAGTTCATTTTTTAATGGGCAACTAAACTAAAGACGTCCAACCCTGAACTTACGGACAGGGGAATTTAAGTAATTGTTGGTCGGTGGATATCTTTGATTGTTTGTAGCTTACTCACTGCCCGAATGGGGCCTCTTGGTATTTTTAAATCTTTTGATAATAAAAAGGATGAAAACCACAACTATAAAATCGTTTTTTCCTCCAAACCTCAATGTCTAAATTACTCCATCCCAAAGTTCTGTTACAGAAATATGTAGTTGATTCCCAGGTAGGTTGCTTGCTTTAGCGCACTCTGCCCCTTGAAAAATCAATGGAACAGTTGGAGCATGCATGTCACTTTACCAGATTAATTCTGTAACTCAGATAAATACGTTAAACTTGTCAAATGGACACAGATGGGCTGGGACAGGTAGAGACAGTAGTGTGCATACTGATGGACTGTCTGCCAGCCATACAGTGGACTGCCCAACAATGATAATTGGCCAATATATGGTAGCAGGTAACACAATCCCCTCCCCACCCACCCACCTCCTCTGCAGACTGGTGCTGAGAGGTGCATTCTCTTCTCGGGTGTCACGCTGTGGATAAATTAGATTTGTGGGATAGGGAGTAGGCCCAGTGTCACAGAAACCAACAGTGTGATTGACAGGGCAGGGTTTGATTGGACCCTTCACTTTCATTCACAGAGGGCCGCAGGGCATCCAAACCCTAAACAGCCCTTAAGTGATGCAAATGAGCCTCTGCGGGATTGCTCAGCAGCGGCTCCATTCAGAGGTGTACACTGGCCTCTCCCTCCATTCTGCCTTCTCTTTTTCGGCACCAGTTGAGCAGAACACTTTCTGACCAGCTGCACAGTCCCCGTTGCATCAAGCTGCCCTGCCTGACTTTCCCTTAAGTGTACCGGTACTCTCCTTGGCCAAGGAAAAGTTCCGGAACTCAAAGGGAGAAAATCAAAAAGTGGCGGTACTCCATACCGGTGAGTACCGGCCCATTTAAAGCCCTGCCCGTAACAATGAGAAAATATGCTGGAACATGCACCGTTTTACACATTATTTGAAAAGGTTTCCCAGCTCTATCAAGGACTCAGGACATAAGTCTCTATTTTCACAAGGTGAACGCCGTCCACCCTGCCAAAAAGTTGGGCCCCACTGAAATATGCTGAACTGGTCTTGGTGTAATTTTCAAACACTGGGACATATTTAGAAGAGCCTACACGTTGTCAGCTTTCGATTCAAGCTGGCAGGGGAGGGGTCCTTTCTACTTAAGACTGCAGCTGGGCCCATAACAGTGGCCGAATTTAAAGGGCCATTAGGCTTACTTTTGTTCCAGTATCCTGGCTGGAAGCTATCTGGAGCCTCACACCTAAGTTGCAAATGCAGTGCAGGAGAAACAAAGGCATACAGCTAGTTAGCACTTCACAAGTACTTGAGAGGCATGCTTTTTACCTTGTTCAGTCCCGGTTATAAGAGATATGCATGCACTCTAAGAATGTCAGATGTGTTGGTCTGTCCCAGTATTTACACAAAATAACAATTTAAATACGCCTATTATTATTTCTTTTATAGGGCTACTCATCCCAATGCAGGGTTTCAGAGCACTTTACATTATACAATTACGTTGAAAATAAATCATGCAAGTTTGTAAATCAATGTGCAAGATATGTTACATAAGACAGTGAGGGTTACAAGGTGTTGGAGTCACATGTAATCCTTCTTAGCTCACTGTGCTATATAAAAAGGATTACATTGCAACTTGAAGTAACAAAAAGATCTCTGTTAAAAGCAGTAACCCATTTACCTATCTACATAAAATAAAAATCTGTTAACGATGAGCTTTGCAGGAGACACTTTAACCCTTTATGCTACTACGAGTCCAAAATGGGACTAGAAAAGGCACAGATCTTTCCAGCAAATGCATTAACGACCAGCATATTATTACCATTATTAATATTCTCTCTGGTTTACTGGGAACACAAATTTGTCTGCAGCAGGTCCCTTAACCCCATAAGATATTTTAAAACTCAAACTTTGCGTGCCAGAGTCGTGTCACTTTTCTGGCACAACTCTGAAACAAAATCTATTTTGGGCATTTACAGTGCCATACAAATCCCGTTTGTGTGGCTTTGTTTAAAAAATAAAAAAAAAACGCAAGGAGCCACATTGCCCTGCCTTAAGTTACCTTGCGTAAGGTAGGTGTTACATGGGTGGGTGCTTGGGGGTTCCTGTGCATCCACCAATGTATTCTGATGCCAAGACATATTTCCAAAGACTTGTAAACACCTAGGTTTGCACCAAACTGGTGAGTGTACTTGAGGCTGGAGTAACAAGGAGAAATATCTTTGCTTCTCCTTGTTATTTCCTCTAAGCGTGTATACTGCATTAATTTTGCTGCACACATACAGAGAGAAAATAGCCTCATAGGATAGTTTTTGAGTGGTTTTGTAAAAGTTAAACAAAACAAAAAATGGATGCAAGGAAGGTCATTGCGCTGCCTCGCATTACTGTGCTTCAGGTTGACATTACATGGGTGGTACCTGGGCGTTGCTGTACATTCATCCATGTACTTAGTGTACAAATAATATATACAGTCTTCTTAATGCAGGCACACTAGTTTCCCAGTGTCAGCTCTCTACTTCCACTTCCCTGTCTAAGGATTGTGGTTATTTCCCATTTACGAGAGGAAACATTCCAGCTAGACCCCGCTAGCAAGTTCAAGTCTTAGACGTTTTATGGTGATCAAAGTGCATTCACGCCGTTGCGTGTCAGAGAGCAAGTTGCCCCCGAGGCCTAGTGGATCAGTATTCAGCCATACCTGCCCTGGTTGGAGAGGAGGTTTGGAGTGCCCTCGTACTTTTCTGTGGCCCAGTGGTGAGCAGAAGTCTGGATGCTACAAAAGAGGCGGCAGGCGTTCACATGCACCTCCACCTACAAGATAAGCATCCCTGAATCCGGTAGCAGGTCCTGAGTCCTTCAGGATTGTTTGGAAGTTGAATCGTTGCTCTTCCTCCACATGTAATGGCTTGCTTCTCCTTCACAGCTGCACGCGCCTCCAGGGCAACAGTCCTCTCACTTTACCATGGTCTCCTCCTGGCATTCGAGGTTCATAACAGCGAACGCAGGGAAACGGCCCTTTCAGGTCACAGCACTGCACAGGGCAACTGCCCTCTTCTCGACTGAGCAATGCACAAGTGAGACAGCCCTCAATCATCACCGCGACCCCCACATGGCATACAGAGGTCATGGACAGCATACAGGTTTTCTGCATTCACTTTATGCAATTCAGCCACTCGATGGACATCTCTTTATTTCGCCTATTTTATCCCTCACTCAATTTTTATTGATTTTCAACAAAAGGAAGTTTGAGCCCTACACATAAGACACTGGCCAATGGCCACATTCCAGCTATCAATATATCACATGCAGTAATTGTGGGTACTATCCCTGAACTTTCACAAAGATGATCATAAATAATAGTACAAAAGAAAGAGCTTAGGCCTAACATTATTGCTATCAACAAAAATGGCCCTTTTTGTGATGGATATTAGTCTGACCAGCGAGAGTTCCCCTACACCAAACCAACACCACCTAGCAAGGTCTACAGGATGCATTATTGATCATCATCTGTATTATTGGCACAGTTGAGGAAGCGGTGATTAGCCTCTGTAAGTATCTTGGCAGTTCAAGGGGGACGCATGTCAGCTTTGGCCTCTACATTTCCTAAGTATCTATTCCACGCCCCTATACTTAGTTCGGGTGCCTCCTGTGTGGTGTGTGTAGTGCCAGTAGTTCTGCTCTTGTCCATTTTTATTTCTCCAATTTCACATCAAAGGTTAATGTTTTGTCTTTAATTATTGGCGCAGAAGGTTAGAGTGTGACTGGCAGGCAGAAGCCACATGAAAGTCAGGTGTCAAGCACATCCTATATATGGGCTAGATTCTTAATATACATGGTGCAAGAAGCCAGCCTATTGAATCAAACACAAGAGAGAGAATTGCCTCACATAATTTGGTCAAGCTGGGTAGCAGGGATTGAGCCCAGGATTTCTGCTTTTGCATTCTTCATGTCAGCCATTAGATGGACATGTTTTTATTTCTCCTAGTTCTCCTGTTGTACATCAAAGGTTAATGCTTTGCCTTTAATTCTTGGCACATGCATTTGGAGCGTGGGTGGCCGGCACATGCCACAACTGTGCATTTGTCACTGGAAATAAAGACTGCCTTGCATAATCCTTCTTGCTCCCCAGATACTTCAGTTTCGTGCAAAAGTATCTAAATCCTTCATACCACAGCAACAAATGATTCCAATCACAAAATGTTGAAGAGCTACTTTCCTTGAAAGGAAGAAGACAAGTTGCTTTTTTGTAGCTCTGGAAATTACAGAGCACTGGATATACCTGTGTTAAATGTTGCCAAGTATTTATTTATATTACATGTGCCAAGTTTTACTGGATGGGTATGGGTGGTCTTGTTTTTTGCCCTTCTCACACCTATCTACTGCAGCTATGCTGCAAAGTTTGTGATGTACTGTGTTAAACCACAATAACATAGGGTAGCTTTGCAGCTGTGATGCTTTAAGGTTTGAGTACTGATGTAATTTAGAGTTATGCTATTTATGAAATAAAAGACCATATGTCCTTACTAAGGGCTGGCTTCTTCAGGATAAGGTTATAGTGAATAGGCGAGCACACAGGTCAATAATACTGTAAACAAGACGGTCAAGTAGGCCGTCTCCAGTGCACCATGTTGCAGTGATACAGTTCTAGGATATGCAAAGTTCTTATTCACAAGTGTAATCTAGTTTAGATTCTGATTACTGGCCATAGTTTGTAGCGTCTCTTGCCGTTCCTATATCTCCCCACTTGGGTAGTTTTTCAATGCAACCTAGAAATATTTCCTTCTGAAGGCCAATATTTTCTTGAAACTGCTAGTTGGAACTGTAATTGCATATGCCTTTTTCTTGTGAGTTACCTTTATCACCATCTTCTTCTCATCCTCGGATACTGGGTGGCTTACGCTTATTTTGATCTGGAGCTTATACAGCTTACTTTAAAAATGATGGTCCCCTTCTTTATGTGGGTATTCTGGTTGTACTGCTTTCAGAGAGGGCAGTCAGATTGCGCTGGTGAATGGGAGGGTGATTTAGATATAGTTGTGTCACCAATAAGATATGAGAGATGTCTGCTGCATAATGTGGAAGTGATATTTCAGGGGCAGTGTGTATTTGTAAAAACAAATGCAGAGCCCCAAGCTTTTGCATAGAGTCCTATTATTGAATGCCAAGGTTTCCATAACCTTTTTCTTTCACTACTCTACACTTGCTTATTCGTGAAGGTTACTTTTTCATCCCCTTCTCTGCCTTCACCATTATTTTCGTATTTCTCTTTCTCCTTTCTTCCCTTTCTGTCAATCCATCTTGCTTTGGGTAATGGTCTGTTGGTGAAAAATGAACCCCAATCTCCTAAACTGAGTACAGGTGCCCACTGCAGATACATCAAGTGGTGGGTAGGGCTGAGTAAGCAAACTTCGCATAGGAGAGCAGTCTCACCTCTGGGGTGCGCAGACAGCAAAACCAATCACCTCTACATGGAAATGTGCTGCAAATGGAATATTATGCCTGGTGAAGTAGGCAGGCAGCAGATTAGTTTGTTCAATCTTTGGAGAAAGGAAGCTTTAGGCATACAAAAGGCAACATTGTTTTATTTGTAGCTTACAAAAGTTAGAGCCTTCTGCTTTACCCTGGAGTATTTTATATATCCTCATAAAGCACTCAAATGTACTCATGAGAGACCGGCTAAACATATGTGCGATATCTTAAGATCTGATGTCCCTGCTTGTGATGCCACTTCCTGTAAAGTCATTGGCTGTGATGTTACTTCCTGTAATGACACGTGCGATCGCACGTGCAGTGGTGTCAGTTTCCTACTGCCTCACTTGGTTAGTCCATCCACTTCTTTTTTATGGCTTGTTCTCTGCTTAAGGTGGATGGAGAAAGGAGGATAAGGCAGATTATGCTTGCACACTATACTCACTTTCACCCTATAATTTAGTGCCCCACCAAAGTCGCCACTACATTTGAATGCTTCTTAACAAACGTTTCCCATGGAAAATCTGTTTTAAGCAATTGTTGCATTTGCGCCTTTTTATCTTAGTAGTGTAGTGCAAGCTTACCGTAATATTTTCTCATAAAAAAAACTCAAGGGTTGCTTTATCTACTGGATCAAGTATTCTTTTCAATAACTTAGTTTTATGAGTGACTTGTTTTCCACCTCAGGTCAAAAGTTGACTTGTATTCAACACCTCGAGTTCTTTATTTCCAATCCGCATTTTCGAAGGAAATTCAGAAGCAGGCAAGGCAATATTGGATGCCAAATTACCACCAGGATCACCTAATATTGGCATAAAAGCATCATCAAAATACTACTTTGCCTATGGTGCCAAAGAAACATGCCCTCTCTAGAACCTGCCACAATTTATCGCTCTTCCCTTCTTATGATACACCCCGATTTCATTCAGAAATAAAAAGAACTCCTTTTACACATCAAAATAATGTATCCTTCGTCCTGCTAAAAACCGCTTCAAGAGAGGACCGCCGGAGCGGTTCTAATTTGTATTCAAAACTAGGAATCCTAAAAAAAGATTAATCCAGCAGTATGCAAAACAAGCATTTGCAATGCATAAGGTCTCGCAGTAGGAAAGTTTGAGCTATTGGTATTGTAAATGATACATTTTTTATATATGTGTTGGTTTTGAAAATAGCAAAAATAATAGCTTTGTCATTTACAATGCTAATAGTTATAACTTGTGACACCTATAGCATTTGTAATGCAATATGTGTTGTATTCACGTGACTTAGATGTATTGATATTACAAACAACAATGGCTTTGAATTTTTTTAATAATTAATACTTAAATAAAAGTTATTGTAATTTATAATGGCAATAGCTTAAACTTTTGTAAATAACTTTTGTGAAGAATATGTTCAGTGCATTTTATTGTGACGAAAATCCAAGAACAGAAGTGAAATACTAACCTCTTTTTGTGACATTTGTAATAAAGCTTCAAACATTGAGAGATCATATTTGACCCAGTTGTTGTTGAATGGTTGCACAGATTGATGCGGTGGTAGCGCATAGTGATGTTGTTGTGCCCCTTAGTGATGTTGTGGTGGTGCTGAGTGATGCTGTGGTGATGCGATAGATAGAGTGAGTGGGATAGATAGATAGTGAGTGGGATAGATAGATAGAGGGCGATAGATAGATAGAGGGAGGGCGATATATAGGAGTGAGGGCGATAGATAGCTAGACAGATAGATAGAGTGATGGCAATCAGTATCTAAATAAATAGATAGAATGAGGGCGATAGATAGATAGATAGAGTGAGGGCGATAGATAGATAGCGTGAGGGCGATAGATAGATAGCGTGAGGGCAATAGATAGATAGCGTGAGGGCAATAGATAGATAGCGTGAGGGCAATAGATAGATAGAGTGAGGCCGATGGATAGAGTGAGGCCGATAGATAGAGTGAGGCCGATAGATAGAGTGAGGCCGATAGATAGAGTGAGGCCGATAGATAGAGTGAGGCCGATGGATAGAGTGAGGCCGATGGATAGAGTGAGGCCGATGGATAGAGTGAGGCCGATGGATAGAGTGAGGGCGATGGATAGAGTGAGGTGCGATAGATAGATAGAGGGCGATAGATAGATAGAGGGCGATAGATAGAGTGAGGGCGATAGATAGAGTGAGGGCGATAGATAGAGTGAGGGCGATAGATAGAGTGAGGGCGATAGATAGAGTGAGGGCGATAGATAGAGTGAGGGCGATAGATAGAGTGAGGGCGATAGATAGAGTGAGGGCGATAGATAGAGTGAGGGCGATAGATAGAGTGAGGGCGATAGATAGAGTGAGGGCGATAGATAGATAGAGTGAGGGCGATAGATAGAGTGAGGGCGATAGATAGATAGAGTGAGGGCGATAGATAGATAGAGTGAGGGCGATAGATAGATAGAGTGAGGGCGATAGATAGATAGAGTGAGGGCGATAGATAGATAGAGTGAGGGCGATAGATAGATAGAGTGAGGGCGATAGATAGATAGAGTGAGGGCGATAGATAGATAGAGTGAGGGCGATAGATAGATAGAGTGAGGGCGATAGATAGATAGAGTGAGGGCGATAGATAGAGTGAGGGCGATAGATAGAGTGAGGGCGATAGATAGATAGACAGATAGAGTGAGGGCGATAGATAGAGTGAGGGCGATAGATAGAGTGAGGGCGATAGATAGAGTGAGGGCGATAGATAGAGTGAGGGCGATAGATAGAGTGAGGCCGATAGATAGAGTGAGGGCGATAGATAGATAGACAGATAGAGTGAGGGCGATAGATAGAGTGAGGGCGATAGATAGAGTGAGGGCGATAGATAGAGTGAGGGCGATAGATAGAGTGAGGGCGATAGATAGAGTGAGGGCGATAGATAGAGTGAGGGCGATAGATAGAGTGAGGGCGATAGATAGAGTGAGGGCGATAGATAGAGTGAGGGCGATTAGATAGATAGAGTGAGGCCGATAGATAGAGTGAGGCCGATAGATAGAGTGAGGGCGATAGATAGATGGACAGATAGAGTGAGGGCGATAGATAGAGTGAGGGCGATAGATAGAGTGAGGGCGATAGATAGAGTGAGGGCGATAGATAGAGTGAGGGCGATTAGATAGATAGAGTGAGGCCGATAGATAGATAGACAGATAGAGTGAGGGCGATAGATAGATAGATAGATAGTTGTGTGTGGTTGTGTGTGCGTGGTTGTGTGTGTGTGTGGTGTGTGTTATGCTTTGTTTTGCTATGTTTTGCTAGGCTATGATATGTTTTGTTATGCTATGTTTTGTTTTGTTTTGTTATGCTATGTTTTGTTGTGTTTTGTTTTGTTATGCTATGTTTTGTTGTGTTTTGTTTTGTTGTGTTTTGTTTTGTTATGCTATGTTTTGTTGTGTTTTGTTTTGTTATGCTATGTTTTGTTGTGTTTTGTTTTGGTATGCTATGTTTTGTTGTGTTTTGTTTTGTTATGCTATGCTATGTTTTGTTGTGTTTTGTTAAGCTATGCTATGCTTGGCTAGGCTATGCTATGCTTGGCTAGGCTATGCTATGCTTGGTTAGGTTATGCGCTATGCTTGGTTAGGTTATGCGCTATGCTTGGTTAGGTTATGCGCTATGCTTGGTTAGGTTATGCGCTATGCTTGGTTAGGTTATGCGCTATGCTTGGTTAGGTTATGCGCTATGTTATGCGCTATGCGCTATGTTATGCGCTATGTTATGTGCTATGCGCTATGTTATGCGCTATGTTATGCGCTATGCGCTATGTTATGCGCTATGCGCTATGTTATGCGCTATGTTATGCGCTATGTTATGCGCTATGTTATGCGCTATGCTATGCGCTATGTTATGCGCTATGTTATGCGCTATGCGCTATGCTATGCGCTATGTTGCGCTATGCGCTATGTTGCGCTATGCTATGCGCTATGTTGCGCTATGCGCTATGTTGCGCTAAGCTATGCGCTATGTTGCGCTATGAGCTATGTTATGCGCTATGTTATGCGCTATGTTATGCGCTATGCGCTATGCGATGCGCTATGTTATGCGCTATGTTATGCGCTATGCGCTATGTTATGCGCTATGCGCTATGTTATGCGCTATGTTATGCGCTATGCGCTATGTTATGCGCTATGTTATGCGCTATGCGCTATGCTATGCGCTATGTTGCGCTATGTTGCGCTATGTTATGCGCTATGTTATGCGCTATGTTATGCGCTATGTTATGCGCTATGTTATGCGCTATGTTATGCGCTATGCTATGCGCTATGTTGCGCTATGCGCTATGTTGCGCTATGCTATGCGCTATGTTGCGCTATGCTATGCTGCGCTATGCTATGCGCTATGTTGCGCTATGCTATGCGCTGTTATGCGCTATGTTATGCGCTATGTTATGCGCTATGTTATGCGCTATGTTATGCGCTATGTTATGCGCTATGTTATGCGCTATGTTATGCGCTATGTTATGCGCTATGCGCTATGCTATGCGCTATGCGCTATGCTATGCGCTATGCGCTATGTTATGCGCTATGCTATGCGCTATGTTATGCGCTATGTGTTGCGCTATGTTATGCGCTATGCGCTATGTTATGCGCTATGTTATGCGCTATGTTATGCGCTATGTTGCGCGCTATGTTATGCTATGTTGCGCTATGTTATGCGCTAATTATATGCGCTATGTTGCGCTATGTTATGCGCTATGTTATGCGCTATGTTATGCGCTATGTTATACGCTATGTTATGCTATGTTTTGCTATGTTTTGCTATCCTATGCTTTGCTGTGTTTTGCTATCCTACGCTTTGCTGTGTTTTGCTATCCTATGCTTTGCTGTGTTTTGCTATCCCATGATTTGCTGTGTTTTGCTATCCTATGCTTTGCTGTGTTTTGCTATCCTATGCTTTGCTGTGTTTTGCTATCCTATGCTTTGCTGTGTTTTGCTATCCTATGCTTTGCTGTGTTTTGCTATCCTATGCTTTGCTGTGTTATGCTTTGCTGTGTTTTGTTATGCTATGTTTTGTTGTTTTACTATGATATGCTATGTTTTGCTATGCTATGTTTTGTTTTGCTATCCTATGCTTTGTTTTGCTATGTTTTGTTATGTTCTGCTGTTTTGTTCTGCTGTTTTGTTGTGTTATGTTATGCTATTCTATGTTTTGCTATGCTATGCTATTCTATGTTTTGCTATGCTATGTTTTGTTTTAAGTTATGTTATGCTATCCTATGCTTTGTTTTGCTATGTTTTGTTATGTTCTGCTGTTTTGTTGTGTTATGTTATGCTATGCTATGGTTTGTTTTGTTTTACTATGCTATGTTTTGTGTTGCTATTCTTTGTTATGTTATGTTTTGTTTTGTTATGCTATTCTATGTTATGCTATGGTTTGTTTTGTTATGCTATTCTATGTTTTGCTGTGTTATGCTATGTTTTGTTATGTTCTGCTGTTTTGTTATGCTATGTTTTGTTATGCTATGTTTTGTTATGCTATGTTTTGTTCTGCTATGGATTGTTCTGCTATGGTTTGTTCTGCTATGGTTTGTTCTGCTATGGTTTGTTGTGTTATGTTATGCTATGTTTTGTTGTTTTACTATGATATGCTATGTTTTGCTATGCTATGTTTTGTTTTGCTATCCTATGCTTTGTTTTGCTATGTTTTGTTATATTCTGCTGTTTTGTTCTGCTGTTTTGTTGTGTTATGTTATGCTATGCTATGTTTTGTTTTGCTATTCTTTGTTATGTTATGCTATGGTTTATTTTGTTTTACTATGCTATGTTTTGTTTTCCTATTCTTTGTTATGTTATGCTATGGTTTGTTTTGTTATGCTATTCTATGTTTTGCTGTGTTATGCTATGTTTTGTTATGCTATGTTTTGTTATGCTGATTTGTTATACTATGTTTTGTTATGCTATGTTTTGTTCTGCTATGTTTTGTTCTGCTATGGTTTGTTCTGCTATGGTTTGTTCTGCTATGGTTTGTTGTGTTATGTTATGCTATGTTTTGTTGTTTTACTATGATATGCTTTGTTTTGCTATGCTTTGTTTTGCTATGGTGTTTTGTTGTGTTTTGTTATGCTATGCGTTGTTGTGTTTTGCTATGCTATGTTTTGTTGTGTTTTGCTATCCTATGCTTTGTTTTGTTATGCTGTGCTTTTGCTATCCTATGCTTTTGTTTGTTATGCAATGCTATGCTGTGTTTCGTTATGCTATGCTATGTTTTGTTATGCTATGCTGGTACGGGTATGTGAGGGTGTGTGTGTGAGGGTGAGTGAGGGGGGTGAGGGTGTGTGAGGGTGAGGGTGTGTGAGGGTGAGGGGGTGTGAGGGTGAGGGGGTGTGAGGGTGAGAGGGTGAGGGGGTGTGAGGGTGAGTGAGGGGGGTGAGGGGGTGTGAGTGTGTGAGGGTGAGAGTGTGTGAGGGTGAGAGTGTGTGAGGGGGTGTGAGGGGTGTGAGGGTGAGGGGTGTGAGGGTGACGAGGGTGAGGGGTGTGAGGGTGACGAGGGTGAGGGGTGTGAGGGTGAGGAGTGTGAGGGGGTGTGAGGGTGAGGCAGTGTGAGGGTGAGGGGGTGTGAGGGTGTGAGGGTGTGTGAGGGTGAGTGAGGGTGTGTGAGGGTGAGTGAGGGTGTGTGAGGGTGTGTGAGGGTGTGTGAGGGTATGTGAGGGTATGTGAGAGTGAGGGGGTGAGGGTGAGGTGGTGTGTGAGGGGTCAGGGGGTGTGAGGGGGTGAGGGCGAGTGAGGGGGGGTGAGGGTGTGAGGGTGAGTGTCTCCAATGAATGTCGAGGGCGTGAGGGTTAGTGTCTCCAATGAATGTCGCTGCTTCGCCTTCTTTGAAAATGTTCAGCGCTGCAAATATAGTATGCTGCCCTAATTGTCACAGCATGAGGCCCCAAAGTGATAATTATCACAGCATGCAGAGAGCCGCCCCACACTGCTGGAGCACTCAACTGCACATTAATTATAGTTGAGTGCTCCAGCAGCCTGGGGCGCCTGTTGACATGCTGTGATAAGTGGGTCTCATGCTGTGATAATTGTTGCAGCGCCTGAGGAAGTGGAGACTCCTGCTGGGATAATTGGTCTTGTGGCCTCAGGAAGTCGAGTTTCATGCTGGGATAATTGGTCTGGCGGCGCTTGCGGCGCCTGACGTCCAACAAACGTGCACAAGCTGCTCAACCTTGAAGCGCTTTCACAGACCTTGGTTGGCTCATGCCCAGGTCTGTATCGGGCTCGTTCACAGCTGATACTCCCTTGACAGGGATGAAGGCGGCTATAAGTCTCGTTGGCGGCAGCGCTTCGCGCTGCAACGCCAGCGAGACCTAAAAAATAAAATAATTACTACTTCATGAACAGTGGTCAGTATCACACATTTGTTCGACAGAGGATGGTGAACTATTGAAGTGTTTCTAATGAGATTATGCAAACTGAAGCAAATTAATATTGTGTGTCCTGAATACGTGCAATAAGTGTGGGCGCCAAACCATCAATGCCTGCAAAGATGTCTGTAGATTGGTCCTGGAATAGTCCACTGTCATCTCAGATTAAACTCTTACTAACATGAACTGCAGCACTAATGCCTCTACAGAGAATGATACTGTCGCTAAACTCCTAAGGACACGAGATCAACCTCTGCAGAATACCCACCAACATCAAAAGGCATCCGCAAAAGATGAAAAACAAGCATTGGCAGAGCCAATAGGTCTCGCCTTCGGGACCTTATAAGTGTTGATCAATGCAGTACATTATCCCCCACAGGCTGGAAGGATCGACGAAGTGAGCTTATCGATGGACCATGCGAGAAATTGCATGGATGAGAGAGATGTGCTCGCGGGGAAATATCAAGACGAGGAAGGCCCTGGGCTCAGCGTGAAAGGGTGAGAGCAGTGTGTGGTCGGTGACATTTCAGGATGCGCAGAGCAGTGGAATCAGCGTGAAAGGAAAAGGGAACGGGTGAGAGGGATCGGCTTTTGGGTGAAAAGTGAACGGAGAGAGAAGCTGCCCGGTGAAGCGGAGAGCCGTGGGCTCTGGATGAAAGGGCAATGGAGAGCGATGGGCTCTTGCTTACAAGTGAAAGGAGAGTGGATGGGAGGGTGAAGGGCTGTGGGTGAAAAGACAGAGAATGAATGTAAGTATGGAGGTAAGATCATTTGATGAGTTTGATGGATTCGGTAAAAGGACTGACAAGGACGTGGAGTTGGTTGGTTATGAGGTGAGTACGGCGTTGGGCTGTGAGAGTGAAAGGGGCTTTGCTGACCTGTGCTACTTGTGTTAGAGGTTGAAGGCAGTGACGATGCTCCTCGCAAGGACAGGACCTACAAATGACAGCGAGCCATGAAAAGGCAGTGTGCAAGGGAAGGTGTGGAGGATGGAGAGCACACGGCGGGTGAGGAGGGAGGCTAAGTTAATGGAAGAGAGAGGGAGGTGGGCATTGTGCAGAGGGATGGAGGATGGGGATTACTCGATGTGTGAAGAGGAAGGCTAAGGCAGTGAAAGGGAATGATGGGCGTGCTTGCGTTCTGTGGGGCGAATATGCCTGTGGTGTGGGGAGCTCATAATGGCACTCTGGGCGGGGCTCTGCTGGCACGTCATCTATCCCACAGAAGGGTATTTCTAATCGGGGGGCTAGGATAGCGAGCACATTGTCGCGAGAGGAGGGGTGGATGGTGCCCGTGTCCGGGAAGGACAGTTAGATGAGGATGCGCGCACTCTCGGGGGAGGAAGTGCTTGTAGGTGGGACGGTAGCATGCTTACCCGGGCAGTATGTGGGGACTAGAGCGCCCCACATAGGAAGACCGAGGCACTGGAAGGTGCGTGCGCACGTTGTGCAAGGGTATGTGCTGAGGGAGATGAGATTAGAGCATGGGGAGGGAAGTAGAGGACACCGATGTCTACGTAGTAGTGTCAGGTTCAGGGTATGGAAGGGTGTAGGTGCCCACATCGTGCAAGGTGAACGCTTGGGAGGGGCAAGCGCGCAGATAGATGGAATAGGAGTATTATGATGAACAGGGCAGGCTGAGGGCACTGGTGTACACATGGCATGGAACAGTGGAATTGTGTTGGTTCCCACATACATCATGAGAGGTGGGGGTCACAGGAGGGGGGCAGTGCAGGTTAAGGGCGCTGATATGCACATGATATGCTCATGATGTAGAGTCGTCGGGTGGAGATGAAATCATTGTGCACGAGGGGGAGGCTGGTTGGACTTACACGACAAAGAGGAACCTGACGTTCAGAAAACACTTCTCTCCCTAAGAATGGGCCGCGGGGCTCCCCCCTCCCCCTTATAAACAAGAGTGGCATTAATCATTGCTGTAGACATTATGAGAATTTTCAGGAAACGCGCAGCCGCAATAGTGAACACGACCGCCATCGGTTTACAATTAACGCGACTGCGGGACAGGCAAATTGAAACAAGCACGCGCGCCATAGTTCGAAACAGATGGTGCCGCTGCTTGTAACCTCAAGCCATAGGCCGTGGGCGGATACATTTCCTGGGAAAGGTGGGACATGCACATGCCTTTGCCCAATTGCGTGCTGTCTTTTTACAAAGACACACGCAAAGCCTAATAGAAAAAATGCTCCCAAATAAAACAACTCGCACAAGCGTGCGAAAAGTCCGGAGTGATTCCAAGGGGTCGTTTTCCTAGAGCAGCGCATGCGCGCTGCGCTAGGCTCGACCTAAAAATGACACCTAACAAGATAATCTATGAATCGGGTTACAACATGTAAGATTATAATAGCTGGAAAATGTATTTGCTACATTGGCACCAATTAACACAGCAGAAGAACACAGGCCAAAAGTAGCCAATTTACCAGCCAAAATAAGAAGCTTGGATCTGAACTTAAAACTGGTAAAATAAAATCCTAACTAAATAAAAATGCAGGAGTATGCAACCCAAATGGAGCGCCAACCCGGCCGTAAAAAGTAACATTTATTTTTTACCTGCTCTACGTGTACCACATGGAGGTACCTTTAGCAACATGTGTTTATCTCATTAAAATATAGAAATATGGCTTCCACCAGCTGCAATTTTATTCACCACTCCGCTTTTTTAACTCTCACATGGTTTATCACCTTGCTTTAATGATGGCAGAGCTGTAATTTATTTTCCACAGTAAATCTTACATAATTGGGCTCTTGTATTTTCCAAGCTGATCAATGCACAAATCGGAGGACATCTGCTTTAATTCCACACCGTGCAACCTCACCTCAGTCTGAACAATGTGTTGACTTGCAGCTCCTTTTTTAGTATCATAATGACGCCCATACTAATCTTTCCCTAAATCTTATTGTCGCGCAGCAATAAATTAGACATTACTCTATACGCCTCAGGTTTATCTACTAGTTTACATAGATTCAGCATATTCCCAAGATCAATCTTAAAAACCTTGCTATACAAAATATGGAAGGTTATGAGGAATTAATTAAAATGTAAGTCTGTGATCCATTCCTTCACTATGCAAGATGGTCAATCCCCAACGCATGTCGATTTTTCATCCAATTTCTTCCTCCAGAATACATTTGGTTGAGTTTTACCACTTCCTTTGAACATCCTCGACATGTGGGACAAAACAAATGCACTCACTAGAGTTTGCTTTCCCTTCTCTGTTTTCTCACGGGTTTTTAAAATAAGTATGGACATCTTGAAGATAAACTGTACTAGTTTAAATGCCTTGACTTTTATGATTTTATTCTTAAAATAGAATAAAGATTATGAACTGAACTGAGTGGACGGATGATTTGTTGTATTATCTATGTGCTTCTGGATCCCACACCTGTGCGACACACATCTATGCAAGCTCTGCTGCCTGATCTTAATTTTTGGCGCACAGGAAAGAACCACTGCACAGTTATCCACGAAATCTGCTTGTTTTTCTATTTCCACTTATATTATACTTGGCCGTGATCTCTATGCTGTCTGTGGTCGTTCTTATGAAAACATTCTGACATTATCATTCTCAAATTCGATCTCGGTTAGATGCCTACCCATAAGATTGCCGCCTGCTGACGCTGCTAAGGACGCCGCAGCCGGGTTTCTCAGGATTGTTGCACTGGAGCCTTGCCGCCCTGGAGCTTCGCCGGGGGAGAAGGATCCGCAGTCTCCTCCAGGGCGCCCGTGGAGTGTCTGTCGGGTTATGTGAGAGCAGAGGAGACCCGAATGTGAAGGAGGTTGAGGCGGGGGTGGACGGCTTGGAAGACCCCAGTACACACGGTGAGGCAGGCTTGGAATTTGGTCCTCTAGCTTTGAGAGACACTTTTGCAGTACCGGCTCAGGCTTTAGCTTCAGCGAATAAGAGAGATAAACGCGGGGGAAGACATAAGGTGGCAGCAAGGTGGGAGAGAGGGGGTAAAAGCAAAGGCAGTGAGATCGCACGTGAGATAAAAATCGGCGTTAAATCTTCCACGCCAGACCCAGGCCCTGGCCCTGCTAGTCTCGCTGCTAAGAAGAAAGTTTCCACATTTTTGAACGGGGAGGTTAAAGCTAAATGGCATATACCTGTAAGCCAGCGAGGGGGTCTAAAGGGGCTAAAGCTGCGATTAACTCGGGCTCTAAAATAACGCCGTCACTGCGGTCTTACTTCAAATCTATCCCGCAAGTTTTGCATCTGTCTGAAGAGCAACCTTCCTTAAGTTCATCTTCCCTGATCTCCCCTCAGTCTCCTACCACTTCTTCCCAAATGGAGTTGGAGGCATTGGAGAGTCTCTCTTTAGAGACCAAGGTAAAGGATACTAGTAGTAGGTCAGCTGACATTGAGGTTGAGGTTGTACTGGGAGACAGTGTGGATACTGTAGAGGTTGGGGGGGTTTCTATCTCTGGGGGGTTCGTAGAGGTTGGGGAGATTTCCACTTCTGTGGATGTGGAATTTCTACACCTACTCCCATCCCCACAACCGCCTCCACCATTAGTGGCTTCAACTGAGGTAGCTTTGCAGGGGTAAGCTTTCCAGGACTGTGTGACTGTTCTTTCCAGTACTCTGGTTAAGGGTAGTGATAGTGCTTCTTTGGCCACCTCCTTACAGTCTATGCTTTCGTCTTTGTCAGCGGATATATTAAAAGAGGTTTTGAGACATCAGCTGCCAATCAGTCTGAGATTAGGAACTTTTGTGAGTCCCTCGACAGCAAAATTGATGGCCTTACTACAAGGACAGAGGTACTGGAAGATAAAGTCGCTGGCCTTTCCCTGCACTTGGATCAAGCTAAAGCAGATATCATCAAGCTTAGAAAGGAGGATCTGATGTTAGCTGAGAGAATGAAATCGTTGGAAAATAATGCCCGTCGCAACAATCTTCGCATTCTCAACGTCCCTGAGGGAAGTGAGGATTCGGACATTAAGCAGTATATCATATTGCTCTTAAAGGAGTCTTTAAGTCTGGACCAATCAGTTGAAGAGCTAGGCATAGATATTCAAGGAATCCACAGGGATCCTTTCAAGAAAAACCCGCAGAGATCCAAACCAAGAAAAATCTTGGTGAATTTCCTTACATATACACTCAAAGAGGTTATTCTTGATCTGGCCCTTAAACAAAAGTCTGTGAGTGGGAAGGGTTTTAATTTCCAGATCAGGTCAGATCTTTCTAGGTCTACCCTCGATAAGCAGTTCGGGAGGAGGCTCGAGGCATTTAGGAAATTAGGCGCTGTAGCGCAACTTATGTTTCCTGCTGCAGTGAAGATTATGCATAATAATAAAATGTATAACATTAAATCCATACAAGCAGCAGATGAGTTATTAATGACCTTTGGTAAAGAAAAAGGGCCTTCAGGTTAAGGATGAGTTTGTAGGAGGGTAGTTTTATACCCCCTGGAAAGTTGTGATACGTCGTGTAACTTCGTGTGGGGAAAAATTACGAAACAAAAAAAATAAAAATAGTTGGGTATCTTTATATTATTGACACAATATTAACACAATATTAGAGAGGTGAAAAGGAGAAATTGGTGGAAAAAGAAAAAACAAAGAAAGGAAATTACTTTTATGATATGATACCCATCGTCTTTTTATACTAGATTGCCTGTTGACTCTGGTGTATTATGGTCAAATAGCAGGATGGGAGCTTAGAGGGGCACTACCTTCTGGACTTGGTCCGGATAGATAGAGCAAGGGTTTCCCAAGGGAGGGGGGGGGGGAATTTGGGGCACGCCGGGGGGGGGGGGGGGGGGGGGGGTTGGGGGGTGCAGGGCAAATTTTTTTAACATTTCCTTATTTTCGGCTTGGTTTTATTTTTATTGTTATTGGAGAGATGTGTGTTTGTGGGCATATTCTGGTTCAGTTTGCAAGGCCTTCTTTGTGGTTCTTCGACAATTAGTCTAATGATGGTGGGAGGACTTGTTTGCTATGAATAGTTTAAAGAATCTCTCCTGGAATATATGTGGCCTGCGTACCAGCCCTAGGAATAATAAGATAATGCAATATTTGCGTGATTCTGATGCGCAGGTCATTGTGCTCCAGGAGACACACCTTATTGAGTCTGAGATGCTCTCTGTGGTTAAAAAGAATAGATGGATTGACCTATGTGTTTCAACAACACAATCCATGAATATTAGAGGAGTTGTGATTCTTTTTTAAAAATCTGTAAAAGCAGGATTAGTCTCTAAGTTAGTAGATCCAGGAGGCAGATGGGTTATCGTATCGGTAATTATAGCGGGGGCCCAAATTACTATAGTAGGGTACTATTGTCCTAATCAGGACAATCCTTCGGTCCTGAAGTCCATTTTTCCTCATTTACTTTCTTTCCCGGAGCCTACGATTCTGGCAATATAGTATTGGATCCTTATCTAGATAAAACCCCCAACTGCCGGTCTTTAACTCCCTCTAAAACTAGAGCTTTTCTGCTTGATAGTGTGAAACAACTTGGCTATATGGATATTTGGAGAATAAGATCAGGTCAACAACAGGGCATCTCATTTCGTAACTATAAATACCATCATCAATCAAGAATTGATTTTATGCTGATTAGCCAAAAACCGGTTAGCTTAGTGAAAAACATCTCCTACCTCCCGTTTCATTTATCGGATCACTGAGCCATTTTTTTGGAGCTCGCCGGTTTCCCTAAAATCTCGCCGAGAACTTGGTCATTTGACCGTTCATTACTCTCAACACCAAAAGATATTGACTTCCTTGTAACTGAAACACAATATTTTATGCGTAACAATATTGGATCAACCTCTTTGGGGTGTGTATGGGATTAATACAAGGCCTTTTTAAAGGGGCTTGATAACCAATAAGGTTACATATAGGAAGAAGATCTATAGGGAGGCGGTTTCATCTATGGAAGCCGAGATGGCCAGGATACAAACCGATATTATCTTGCATTCAGCTGCGCCTCCTGATATTTTACAGGAACTACAAACTAAGCTGCTTACTCTACAGGGAGATTTGGGCTCAATTCTGAATGCACGTATCCTTGAAAGATGGGGAGCTAGCAAGTTAGCACATTTCCAATATGGAGAAGATGCCGGTAAATTGTAGGCCTGGAAGGCAAAAACAGACCAGGTTAGGAATAATATAGACTCAATTACTTATGAGAATGTGGTCCATTCTGCTGATGAGGATATTAGAAGAGCTTTTTGGCAATTCTTTAAAAATATATACCATGAAGATAAATATGTTAATGTAGATCATGTGGAGGAGTGGTTGAGGGGGATTTCACTTCCTTCATTGTCGTTAGATCAGAGTGCCTCACTAGATAAGATCATCACACAGGAGGAGGTTAGACTGGCTATTTTTAGTAGCAAGAAGGGTAAAGCAGCAGGCCCGGATGGCCTTCCATCTGAAATTTATAGGGCCCTGGAGCAGATAATCGTCCCTTTCTTTACCTCATTGTTTAATCAGATCCTCCAGGAAGGATTGCTACCCCCCACTTCATGGAATAATGCGTCCATAACTTTGATTTTGAAACCAGGGAAACCGGCATCATGCTGTGGGTCGTATAGGCCAATTTCCATTTTGAATACCGATTATAAAATCTTTGCTGCTGTCCTCGCTAACAGATTGGGGGCAGTAGCAGCCGGTATCTTACATCAAGATCAGAGGGGGTTTGTGAAGGGCCGTCAGCTATACGAACTGACCTATGACTTAATAGGCGCTATTGATATGGCAACTATGGATTCTCTCCCCCTGGCTGTACTTACTCTCGACGCTACCAAGGCCTTCGACAGGGTGAATTGGACATACTTGTCGGGGGTCTTGGGAAAGTTTAACATCAGTGATCGATTTCGACGAGCTGTGGGATTACTTTACCAGAATCCTTCAGCTTGCCTGCTGGTCAATGGAGAACTATCAGATCCTTTTAACATCACAAGAGGAACCCGACAGGGCTGCCCTCTCTCCCCTCTCCTATTTAATTTATATATTGAACCCTTCGCCCAACAGCTGAGGGACGCTGTTAACATCAAGCCTTTCAACTATAGGGGATGGGAGAAGAAGGTGGCCCTGTATGTGGATGATATTCTCATTTTTTCCTCAGAACTCCGTACGACCTTTCCATCAGTAATTGTTTTGGCCCATGAGTTTGGGGAGATCTCCGGTTATGAGGTCAATGCCTCTAAAACGGAGATTATGGTTTGGAATGATCCTGAGCCTGTGGCAGGGGCTTGGGTGAGCCCTGCTTTACGTTATCTTGGTCTCAACATCGTTAAAGACATAAATAAGATTTATTTTATTTATTTATTTTGAAAGTTTTATAGAGCGCGAACAAGATCCTAGCGGATATCAGAGCGCTATACAAACAATAAAATGTTACCTATACAAGCAAAAATAGTAGATCCACACAGAGGTACAAAGAATCTAATAAGTGTCTTGTGGTTAAAAGCTAGCTGCCTTTCACCACCTTGATTCAGTAGACCATACTCATGTGTATCTAACCATGAGGATGGATTTAACTTCATTTTAAAAGCAGCAGTGGAAGGGTTAAGTCTGATTTCTGGGGGTAAGGCATTCCAGATTCTGGGTGCCATCCCAGAGAAGGATCTGTTATAGGTTTTTTCTTATGGAATTTTTGTGGTTTCAGTAGTAATTTTTCAGCATTTCTAGAGGATCTGGTCCCACCAGAGATCGTCAGTTTCTGTGCCAGGTAGCTGGGGGTCTTTTGATGTACTGCTCTGTGCGTCATGCATGCAATTTTCAGCTGAATTCTCGCATCTAGGGGTAGCCAGTTCAGGGATTGAAGGTCCGGAGTAATGTGGGAGCTACGTTTAGACCCAGTTATGAGTCTTGCTGCCGCGTTGATTGAAGCTCTAAGGGGTGCGGTTGATGCTTTGGGCAGGCCACAAAGGGTGACACATCCGTATTCCACTCTGGGTATAACCAGAGCTTGTACTGCCTGCTTAAAGTCATTGTGTGGTAGGAAGGGTTTTAGTTTCCTCAATGTGTTTATCTGAAGATTGGCTCCCTTAGTAGCATTGCTGATATGTTTTTGCATGTTGAGGTTACTGTCTAAAGTAATTCCAAGTGACTTCGCTGAGTCCACAATAGTCGGTTGTACGTTGAACGCAGTGATATGTTTGATCCAGTCTTGCATTTTCGGGATTTGAGCTGGCGGGCTATTAGGAGAAATTCAGTCTTTAGGGCGTTCAGTTTAAGATGATTTTCTGCCAGCCAAGTTTGGGTGTTCCTAAGAGCTATGTTAAGTAGTTTGATGTCCTCTAGGAAGTGTATCTTGAGATATAGCTGTGTATCATCTGCATACATGTGGTATTGCACGTGAGAGGTTTGTAGAATTTCAGTTAGAGGTTCCAGGAAGAGATTGAACAGTGTTGGGGATAGTGCTGAACCTTGCGGTACCCCCAGGGTCACTGGGACGGGTTTGGACAGGGTGTTCTTGATTTTGAATTGTTGTGTCCGATTTTGGAGAAATGAGGTGAACCAGCTAAGCACTGTCCCAGATAGGCCCATTCTGTGTTTCAGGAGGTCTAAGAGGTTATCGTGTTTAACCGTATCAAAGGCTGAGGATAGGTCAAGTAGGATGAGCAAACAGGATCCATTTTGGTCAAGTATTTGAAGCGCATCGTCAATGATGTGAGTCATGGCTGATTCTGTGCTGTGACCAGCACGAAACCCTGATTGGTGTTTGTTGAGTAGGTCAAAATGATCAATATGTTTCGTTAGCTGTAGATGTACACATTTTTCCAGTAGCTTGGCTAGGGTAGGGATATCGGAGATTGGGCGATAGTTGTTTAAGTCCGTGGGGTCTGCTGTGGGCTTCTTTAGAATGGGTGAGACCTGGCCTACTTTGAGGATGTCTGGGATGCATCCTTGTTGAAGGGAACTATTTATGATCTTAGACCAGAGAGGTAGAAGCAGTGGGGTAAGGTCTTTGACTGCGTTTGCCGGAAGCGGGTCAACAGAATGGTTGGCTGGGTTCAATGCACTGAGAATTTTGCCTAGGGCAGCTTCGGAGTAGGATGAGAATGATGACCATCTTGCATTATTTTTAGGAATAGGCTTTGATGGGGGTTGGCCTGGCGGGTTACTGGGAGCAGTAGAGGTAAGTGTATTCGGTCTCGCATATAAGGTTAGATCCTTTAGGAGGTCTTTCTTGATGGTGTCGGTCTTCAGGGAGAAGAAGGTGGAGAATTCTTTACAGTTTGGCTGCGAGCCTTCAACATCTTGTGGTCGGTGCGGTGCTTCCTTAGATTGGGTTTTGATCAACTCAAAGAGTTTTTTGGGACGGTTTCTTGCCTGGTCAAGTTTGCTACACTTAATTTTTCTGACGTGGCAAAGGATTGTCGAAGACTTATGCGATCTTGGTCTTCACTTCCGTTATCTATCTTGGGTAGAGTGAACCTAGTAAAAATGTTTGAACTACCTAAAATTACTTTTTTGTTCAACACCATCCCTCTTCATTTTGAATCTTCCCTTTTGTCTAAACTGCAGAGTGAAATCAGCTCTTTCATTTGGAATAAACATATACCCTGGATCGCCTGGAAAAAGCTTAGGCGACGCAGAGAAAAGAGCGGCCTAGCAGCGCCAGACCTTCAACTATATGCATGGGCATTTCAACTCTCCCACGCTAGGATGTTATTAAAAATGCCCCCAAATCAGGGGATTGGATGTATGTTTGCAGCATTACTTAGAGGTTACGGTGTGGCCCAGGCGGGGTTTTTGTTTAAGTTTGGAGACCCCAAGTTTTTTAAGAAGGTGAAGCTGAAGGTTCTGCAGGGGGCAGCGAAAACTTGGGCTAAACTCAGTAATTCTATAAAGTTGGGATATTTCTCAAGTAGGTCGCCACTGTGGAACTCACCTGGGAGTCCGGGCTGGCTTCTTGATAGTCTCGCGTTACCATTGAAAGAGGCGGGATTGGAGGTCTGGGGTGATCGGTTTGTAGTAGGCACTCTGCTCCTATGGGATTCATTGTTAAATAGAATTGGGCCAAACTTCTTGAGGTTTAAATATCTTCAGATTGTAAGTTGGGCCCACTCACAGACTTCGGCTAGGAGTAGATTACCATTAGGAGGGGATAGTCACATAGTGGCCCTATTGCTGGATAAACCACCAGCCAGAAAGGAGGTTTCAATATGGTATAATTTACTATTAGATGAGGACGATGGTGATTTCCAACTGCCGGAGACGCTGTGAGGCCCCTCCTTTGCTGGCCATAACGTGGAAAATCTGTGGTTTAAATCTTTTAAGGTTATGTGGGAAATCGTTAAACCAGCTTGGCTTCGTAGGAACCATCTTTTCACTCTTCATAGAGCCTATTATTCACCACAAAGGCTATCAAAATTCTCAAAAGACTCTCCCGTGGCATGTTCCAAGTGCGGTTTGATAGCTGCTTCAGACCTACATATGTTTTTTGACTGTCCCTTGTTGCTTTCTTTTTGGGACTCAATAAGCGCCTCGCTTACGACAGCTATGGGTTTCCAAATCTCGATAAACTCTTCGGTTGTAATATTCGGAATCTCGGATGAGGTTTGCGGCCCGGCAAAAGACCTTCTTTTTTATTCCATCTTGCTGGCTAGAAGGGAAATCTGTAAGAAGTGGAAGGACCCGACACCTCCCTCCCTGTTTGACTGGCACACTTCTGTCCTGCAAACGTCGAAGTTGGATCTGGCAAGGTCTGGAAATCAAGACAAAAGAGCTTTTTGGCTCCTTCTGAACTGGATACAATCTTAAATTTTGACTATGGTTTTTTTTTGTGTTTTTTTTTCCCCATGGCCCAATGATTATGCTGCTTTGGTTATCTTTTGCTTTCCTATTCCCTGTATCCCTGGGTATATCAGTCCGGTCCTAGTGACTGGTATATGACTGCAACAACTTCACTCTCTAATGGTTTTCTTTGTGTGGTGCTCTGGGGGGTAGAGATATCACTGTCAGGTGACACTGGATAAATAACTCGGGTGTCCCTGCCAGTTTATCTGTGGCAGTATGTCTCTCCCCTTGTGCTGCAATGTAGTAAACCAGAGTGGAAAATGAGGACCAACAAAAAAAGATTCCCGCCTGCCACGCAAACAGTGTTTTTTCCCCTGAGACACAAAAATCCATCTGGACGTTGCACTCAGTTAACAAATACTGAAATAAAAGCATCACAGTAAGTCACCACATCGCTACGAGAGTCAGACAGCGGCAGAAATACATGCAAACAGCACGTAATTTATTTATAAAGTTTTATATATAGCGCGAACAAGATCCTGAAGGATATCAGAGCGCTTTACAAAAGGATGGAAGGAAGATAATAAATGCAGTCACAACATCAGGTACGAGTAGAAACAGGAATAATCGCATAATTGCATTACAAATGGGTAAAAGGAGAGTAATACAATAAACAGGTAAATATCAGACTACAGGGGGGAAATATTATGCAGTAAAGAAGAGCAATATCCAATGATGGTCAAGTTGTTGTAGGGGCAATGGCTTTGAGCAGGTGAGCCTAGCCGCATTAAGGTTGATGAGATGGGAGAGACCGCAGAACATCTTTGGTTCACATCTCACCTATTTATCTTGGATTTTGTACAGCAAAGCATTCTGGGAGGGTTTAGATATGACAAGGCACAGGAACTACAGCGACAGGAGTGACATTTTAAGTGTGGGCTTTAACCTCATGGCTGCTGGAGCGATTCCCCTGCAGTGCTGGGCCGTAATAAAAACGGGTGTGGTCATGACGAGCTCAGCTCGTCATGAGCACCTGAGAGGTATATGCCATGACGAGCTGAGCTCGTCATGAGCACCGAAGGGGTTAAAGCTCACATTATGGTCATCCTTTTTGTGGCATAGACTTTTACATATGGCCCACGGGTTGCCTGGCACATGCCGCCTGCAGGCATGCTGCAGTACATTCCTTTGCTGTCAAACATACAAGAATGCACCGTCTGCACCTGGAGATGTTTACAGGCACTGCTAGGACAGCATGCATACAGAAATGGTTGTGAAGCATATTCAGTCATGATACCTCCTTTAACTCATCATCCTTCCAACTTGCTACACAGTATACACACACACACGGGAAACAGAATTTCTATCTTTATGGGTGATCCTTCATGCTGAATACCCAATGGAGATTCTTGTTGCAGGAACATCTTGGTGGCTACCAAACAATTAAGGCAGTAAATTCAGGTTTCATTATTCAATTACCCAAAAATGTAAATTCATATGAATGTATACAACATGCCTGATAAAAATCCAAGACATTTGACCAAGTTAAACAATACCAGAGAATCGTGCAATGCGAGCCGCTGATATGGACAAGTAGCAGTACAGCACAGCCATATACAACGTAGCTCTAAATGCAGAACTTGCACCTAGTGAATAGAAAGAACTCTCAAAACTCCACTGTTCAGAATGGCAAAGCTAGTGAACAGGTGGTTGGCTTACATATCAGGCACCTATGGGAGCTGCATCTATCTGCATTGTCAGTGAAACAGAATGGACAGCACATTTACCCTCACAGTTCAATATTAGTATTGAGCACTGTATTGAGGGTTAATTTCCAGCATGAACTCAATTCTGTGAAAGACAACTACAAACTTCCTCCAAAGTCCACTTACAATATTGAAGTCCAAAATTAAGATTCAAATCATCTTCGCTTTTTCTCGGTCTGATTAGTTGGTAAACATTCTGGACCCCCGAGCAGCAAATTACTTCAAAAGACGGTGGTTTTTCACTCTCTCTATTGAGTTTTATCTCTTTTTGTTCTCTGAACAGTTTGAACAAGAGTTGCACCTCTAACTCTTCATCATCAAATAAGAGACAGTCTCTCTATTCCCTGCAAGACAATCAAAAGGTACCAATATAAATCTACATAACATTCACAAATAGCTCCACCGGCAGTGTCATCCATGGTTCTGGCAGAACTCATAAGTACTGTTGACCCCAAGAAACAGCAATTCATTTCTGGACTACCAGCATTGCATGATTCTCCTGTTTTGTTTAACTTGGTCATATTTCTTGGATTTTTATCAGGCATGTTGCATACATTCATATGAATTTACATTTTTGGGTAATTGAATAATGAAACCTGAATTTACTGCCTTACTTATTTGGTAGCCACCAAGATGTTCCCGCAAAAAGAATCTCCATTAGGTATTCAGCATGAAGGATCTCATTTAAAGATAGAAATTCTGTTTTGCGTGTATGTGGGTATACTGTGTAGCATGTTGGAAGAATGGGGGTGGTGAAAACACAGGAGCCACACAATCATCAAACAAAAAGATTAGAGAGAATGCTGAGAAAGTGTTCAACAAATTAAGCATATGCTCCCAAGTCAGAAAACACAGAGTGGTGATATTAGAATGCATAAGGAGTGACCCATGCTGCTACCTTACACATGTGATTTCTAAGGTACTGCAGAGAAAACCACGACTGTGCTCGATAAATGGACAAAGATATGAAACTGTGGTCTCAAACTGAGTTTTTGCAAACTTGACAAAGATTGCATTACCATCCCAGTTTGGGGGAATCCAACTTACTGGGAAGAATATGGGTTTTCGTCTACATGTATGTTTTTTCATTTTTTGATTGACCTTAAAATATATCCAGGAGTGTTGCAAGTCTCAACAGCTGCCAAATAATGTTAATGTATGCCTGTATTATCCACAAAACAAGTAAACGTGAAAGAGCTCCACCAAAACTAATGATCCCCAATTAGAGTCCAGTAACAAGATCTAAACAAAACACTTTCCTGGAGAGAGATGGAGTAATTTAATTTCAGCCTTAATTCTCTAAATTGGATGTAGCAATGCTGTAAGATTTTAAAAAATCAATTCTTTAACAGGAAAAGTGCGGGAATAGAAAGGAGGCTTGTAAAACATGCATCTCATTTGAGACAGATAATGAAAATGCACCTTTTAGGGTTGGCTTGAGCTCTAACTATATCAAAATTCTGCAGAACCAGTCTGACCAAATAGTCATCCTACACCTAAAACTTGCTAAACTTTCTCCTCCTCTGGCTAGAGGATGTGAATCACAACAGTTTGTGTGGGCGCCCAGATGAAATACAAAGTCCTTTCTTAGGGTGTACTGAATTCCAGATCTCACAAGGAAGAGCTGAAAGCAGGGGTGGGTGGACGCTCCGATTTGCGTTTGTGAACCTAAGGGAAACAGTTTTGCAATAGTTTTGCTCTCACCTTTAGGCTGATACTAAGAAACACATACACCCAAGCAACCAACAGTCCCAAATCCTCCCAAAACCACAAGAACACTTCTTGCATAAATGAAAGCCTAAAATTATTTCTCTGTGGGATAATAATTTACTGGTTAAAGTAAATCACACACACACAATATCCGGATGCTCTGGAAGAATTTGGGGTTTCGGGAAGATGTCTGCATATTAAGGGAGAAACTTGATTCACGTAAACTTTTTTGGAGACTACAAATGGATTGCTGTGGCGTTGGAGCACTTTCCAGGCAAAGCCCAAATTTGTGTGAATCGGATGGGCTGATACCACTGTCAGTCAACTGCTGAAGAACCCTGATTCAGGATTCAAACGAATAGAGGTATTGGTTTCTAAAGGATCTCTTAAGTGGGACAATAAACAAACGAACCTGCTGGCAATCCAGGGACACGAAGGCTTTAAAAGGTTTGAACCACTTACGTTAAGAGGAATTTAAATCAATAAATTTTTTTTACATAGTCAATATTACTATTGGTGCCTCTTGCCACTTTTGCAAACCGCTCTCTTAAAATGACCGGCAGACAAGGTCTATGTACACATATCTTGTGTGTTTTGTTCAAGGTGGCGGAAAGTAAGTGTATGTATGATTGAAAAGGGTACATTAAAATGCATCAAACTTGATCTGAAATATTAAAATGATCTTAATCCAGAGTTGGGGTTTTAGCTGCATAATGTCAGTAGGTAACATATGTGTTAGCCTGAGGCAATCACATGTCAGTAATGTCCCATGATCTAAAGGACACATCCATACCATTTCCAAGTCTGTTATTCAATTGAGGACTAATGAAAAATCTAAGGTACACCGCCTTTTCTATCTGATTAAATGGTAATACCTAAATACTACTTCTTGCCTTTGAGGTATCAGCTTCAATTTCCATGCACACAACCTCAAACAACATTCTAGCCATATCCAGTCGCAAATGTGACCTTATGCATTTCTAATGTAATCACCCTCCCATTGTTTGGCATGTTGCTGATATTCCAAAACCACGTATTGATTGTTCTCAGGCCGGGGTGAGTTAAAGGTGCAGAACCAGCCATCATCTTTAATCTCCCTGGCCACTCTCCACAGCCCAAACACTAAACAAATCCAATACCTGCTCCAGATGAAGCTAATGCTGTTCTAACATCCTCACTGACCTTCATACGCCTGATGAACAAGGTTGAAGAGCTGCTCGGCTTGCTTTTTCAGCTCAGGGTCTCTGTGCTTGTCAGGATGGTATAACATGCAGAGCCTGCGGTAGGATGCCCGGAGTTCTTCCTGAGAGGCCTATGGGAAAGAAACACAAAACATATTCAATTAGAGCAGAATCAATGATGTTTCTTCTTAGTCGTCATCGAAAATCAGCACAGAAATTGGAAGCTGCCACTCACTTTTCAGCATGTTCAGCTATTCTGCAGACCGCGTTTAATCATGCTGTGGTTCATCACAATTTAAAACGAGAAAAAGAAATCTAAAAGAGTTTTGCTTGCCTCCTAGTTTTCCACTCATTTGAATAGTAGTAATTGCGTGACGAGCTGTCCAACTATAGCTGCTAAGATCAGGCTGTATGATATTTAAAAAAGTGGTTTCCACCAGGCACCGACTTGTCTTGGGCTAAATTGCACAAGGCGTGCCCTTTTGTGTTTGTCGTGGGACAAAGTCTGACTTGAGCTTTGAGGCCAACGACATTCCTTTGACTACAGTAAAAGTGAGCATTCAGCCTTTGCTATGCCTGACCTGCTCACTGCCAGTGATGCAGGTGACGACTGTGCCTGATGCGGCATCACCAGCCCTTGTAGGCATTCTATGAGTTGTGTGTGTGACCCATCTCTTTCAAGTTGCAGCAGAGGTTAAGACTCCAGCTCCCCTTTTCTTGTTCGATGTATGTTAGGCCACCAGGTGTTAAACCTGGAAACAGTCTTCAGTATCATATGCTTTAACACCCACATCACACCTACATCAATGTCACTTATAATGCAATCCTGGCACAATCTTAAAGACTTAGTGGCATCCTATTTGGCTAAAATTTCAACCTCGATAAAGAAAGTGGTTGGCATTAGTCTCAAATAAAAGGAAAGTAAACCATGTAAAAGGTCAATGGAACATAAGCTGCATTAAATAACATTGTGTCCATGTCACCCAACCAAGAAAGGAAGTTGTTTTTTTTATTTTTAAATTTAATTTTATAGCTTTATAGTGTGCGAAATTGGCCCAGGGACATTACAGAGTTTTAGATGAGAACCAGATGAGACTGTTTTTTTTTTTTTTTTAGGCATGGAAAGGTTTAGTGTTTTACCCAGAATCATAAGATGCTGCACCAAGATGGGGATTGAAACTTGGTTCCCAACTCCTAAAGTCGGCAGCCCCAGCAGCATCAAATCAAGTGAAAACCACAATGGTTCAGATAAGAAAATTATTTCATAAACAACAATAAAAAAACAAATATAAACAAGGAAGAAAAAAAGAGAAAATAAGCTACCCACAAAAGAAAAATTTCAAAGCAGCAAGGCGTATTATTGTAAAATTTGTATGAAGATAACATCAGGATACAATGTATAAACAATTTGTGCTCACAGTGTTGCACTAGACAACATCTACTTACAATATACAGTGTAAACGAAAAAACTGGTCACAATGGCAAAGGGTCATCAATTCCAACACAGTTAACTGTGTCATGTGCCTGTTTTCAATCCGGACAAACCTCATTTAAATTGATGACCCTTTGCAAGCGTTTTTATTAGTTTACACTATGTATTGTGAGTATATGTAACAGGCTGCCCCTGCTGGGTGTAATCACCAAAGTAAATCGGGCACTGCGACAGGCCTTCAGGCGCCACCACCTCACGGAGCCCACCCTCCAAATACTTAACCATGCCATTGCCCACCTCTCCTTGGGAGACCCAAGACCCTCACATTTTTCCTCTGGTTCCGCCCCTCCGCATCTTCAGCTCTCCTTTCCAGCACATTAACCCTGCTGGACAATTCCCCAACCTGGCCAATCAGGGCCTGGTGCGCGGGGGTAAGAAACACTGGGGAGGATTCAGTTTGTTTCACCCTGTCTGCTAGTTTAGCATGCTCCGTCCTCAGCAGGCCCAGGCCCACAGCAACAGTGCTAATATCTTGGTGTAGTGTCGCCTTTGTGTCGGCAATGGCTTCTAATTTCTTCGCCAACTGCTGATGGATAGGTACTTCTGAGGGTTCGCCTCCCGCCTCCTTTTGCACCTGATCAGGTGCACTATTGTCCTGCTCCATGGGAGGCCCCACTTACTTCCCTCTAGGCTTTCTTATCACCAGGGGGGTGCGATCTCCAGTCGTGAATCTGATACGCCGTTCTCGAGTCGGCCGGGGAGTGGTCGCCAGGATCTCGGCCCACAACACTCCAGAGCTTTGCTGAAGCACCACTCGACACGGCTCAACTCTCTCATTCAACCACCTTCTGCAAGACAGCCCCTCCCTGCAACAATTCAGGGATCAACAGGTCAGGCCAAATGTACAATGCCCCCAAAGTCTCGCAATTGTGCCCTAAGTTTCAGATCCTATCGCCCATGCAATGGGTCCTCACATTAAGGAGTATGGAGAAGGCCATGCCACTCCACAGTGTGTCTTGGCTCTTCCGTGTCCAGACCATGGTTTATAAGTGATGGCGAGAGGTCCCACACGGTCTCAGATTCACCCTTCTATCCTACCTGGACCCCAGCCCAGTCGGTACCCACTGCCACCATTCAAGACCCCTCCGCTCCTGCTCCTCACCTCCTCTTAGTCGGACCCAAACGTGCCCCGTGGGATCACGGTCCTCTACGTCCAATGCAGGTGACGCTCTGAGTTTTCAGGCCGGTACAGTGACTCCTGGCTAGGTCATAGCTCCTCCAGTTTGTCACCGGTTCTCTCAACCTGGGGGTACACCCCGTGACTCACCGCCCACCGGCACGGTCAGCCCCCGAGTCACCCAGCACCAGAATGTGGAGTCGGGGCGTGGCACAGGGTACCAGACAAGTTAGGGCGCCTCCGCTCCTTTCAGGCCCCACAGCCACACGCCACAGGGTACCTGCTCACAGTCCCGGGCCATTCCAGCAGGTCCTCTGGTGCCCCAGACGTGCCTGCAGTCTTCACTGGCACTCTGAGGGCTCAAGTAGAGTGCCAACCTCCGCTGTGTAGCAGCAGTGTGCCTCGCAGCTGGCCTCCAGGTCAAACACGGCGCCCCCGCTCCTCACCTCATACAGGGTAATGGGGGGGGGGGGAACGCAGCTACAGCTTCCTTGTCTATGCTGCAGTCTCCCCAGCTGCAGTCTCTCCAGGTGCCGTAGCCACACTCCTACTATCATCGGGTGGGGGGGGCGGCAGCTCGGTGCCCTCCAGCGTGTTCTGGCCGCTGTCTCTCCGTCAATGCTCGCGCCGCAGCCCGTAACACGGGGGCCCGATTAGGATGGCGGCGCACCCCCACATCAGGTCAGAAACGGCCCCTAGCAGGGTCACGGGATGCCATTTTTGTTCCACACTCCAGAGTCTGCAGTCCATCAGCCTCCTCGTCCCAAAGCGCTGGCCGCTGTTCTTCACCTCTTCCGCCACTTTCGGATCGCCTCAGGCCACCATTTTGCCTCAGCCACGGCAACTTGCACGCCGTCCTGGCGCCGACCCCTTCTAGCCCTTGGACCTCAGAAAAGCGAGATTAGGGTCCCGGGTATCTCCAGTAAGTCGGGCACCCAACAGCGCGCCCCGGGCCCCGGCAGACACCACGTTTAGCAGGATAATCGGCACGGCTGGCGCAGAGCTCTCGACTCACGCGTCCACCATCATCGGCTCCTAAGCCACGCCCCCTTGCAGAAGTTCATTATATTGTGCATTTCACAGGGGTTAGAAATTAATACTCTAAAACACTGTTTCCCAAAATGTGGGTGGCAACACGATTTTTGGCGGGATGCCAAAGACAAGGCAATAAATAAAGATGCATTTAAAATTCTATATTTATCATTTTTCATTTGCTGCGCTTTATGTTGCAGTGAAATAAACACGCCTAGTCAGGTAGGACTGTTCAATCTCCTGTCCACACCAGGATCCTTTTATTTAGAGAATAAACCCCGCCCCCAAAAAATCAATCTACTATCGCAGGCTATATATACACCAGGTGGTCCACCGCTACCCCATCCGGGTTACAGAATATGGCGGTGACCACATCACACTCCTCAAAAAAATCTAAGGGAAAATAAACAAACAAATCATGAATCTTGAGTCCATTTCATTCGGTTACATAGTTCTTTAAACATGTGGATCTAGTGGGGCATGGCCGCAGTTGGTATCTCCCAACATCCCTATGCTGAGAACCAGAAACAGGTACTTGACATTCACCTGACTGGAGCAACAAAGTGGGCTCTGGAGCCACACCAGACAATACGGTAGATGGAGCCACAACAGACAATACGGTAGATGGAGCCTCACCAGATGATACGGTAGATGGAGAAACCCCACACTGTCCAGGCACCGCATGATCTAACAACGGAACAGGTATCAGATCTACATCCGTAAACTCATCGTCAGAACCTAAAGACCCAGTATCTGATGGTACCACATGATCATACACCGGAGCATCAACAGGAGCCCAGTAGGTTTTAAAGAAAGACACATTCCGGGAAATACTCAATCCATTCCTCACCGCAGTGATTTTAGTCCCATGAAGAGACTGAACAATTCATGGCTCAGGCTCAAACGGCAAACTAAACTTTCCTCTTTGGTGCCGATTCCTCACCATCACAGCATTACCCACATTAAGTCCTGGGCTTAGCTCCACACCTGAAAGCCACCTTATCATTCTTTATCTTCCAGTTCCGCAGCTCATCTGCCACAACTGCATGTTCAGCAGACACTGCCTGCATCTGAGGAACAAAATCACCCATAGGCTGATTCATACATAGAGACATCGGACTGACTTTCGTAGTTGAATGAGTAGTTATCCGATACTCCTTCAAAAACGTGAATATAGCACAGTTCAGATCCTGGCGGTCTGCCACGGCAATCCTGATAGCCTTATTAAGGGTACGCATAAAACGTTCAGCCTCTCCATTGGCTTGAGGCCACAAAGGGGTAACTCTTCGATGGTGAATGCCCCTAGATCGTAGATAGTTTGCAAAATCATGGCTGGAAAAAGGAGGACAGTTATCTGTACGTAACTCAGAAATCAAACCATGTGTCGCCATAATCTTATCAAACAATGGGATAGTGCGGCAAGCCGTAGTAGTGTCCATTAGCTCCACCTCAGGGTATTTAGAAAAGTCATCAATCACCACCAGCATATGTCGCCCATCCGGTAAACATCCAAAGTCAGCACTTGCGTTCTGCCAAAGAATCGAGGGAATGTCTTCTGTAAGGATGGGAGCTGGACAATCACCACCCCCAGCAGCTTGACACAGCGCACAATGCAATACAGTGCTCTCCACCAAAGCATCCAATCCTGGAAACCACACTTTACACCTTAATTTGGACTTGGTTTTCACACCCCCCTGGTGAGCCAAATGAGCCAAATCCAACACCCTCTGCTGAAGACACACAGGAATCACCAGCCGCGGACCTCTCATCAAACAGCCTTCCTGGAACCTTGCCAGTTCATCCCGTACATTGAAAAGAGATGCCAAGGTTGATCTAGCATCCTCAGTACGATACTTGGCAGAGTCCATGAGGATCTTCCACTTCCCGGTACTCACAGCAGAAAGACAAAGCTGGAGACTCCACAATCTCCTCCAAAGAAATGGGAAGAGGCCTGGAATGCTCCACCACCAGATGCACATACTCCTCAGCAGCAGATTCCTCATCGGGAGTAGCAGGACGAAAATGCCAGGAAAGGTAGTCAGCAGGATTCAAAGTTCCAGGACGAAACACCACTGTAAAACAATAATCCTGCAACTGCAGGATCCATTTCTCAATACGAGGTGGAGGTTTAGAAGATGATCCCATAAACAGAGGAATAAGTGGCTTATGGTCGGTATGCACAACAAAAGGCTGACCATACAAATACAAATGAAAATGACGACACCTCTTTTTCCAATGTGAGAATATCGTTGTTCCGTTGCCGTCAATGCACGGCTAGCATATGCCACTGGAGCTAGCTCACCATTACTCTGCCGCTGAGAAAGTACCATCCCCAGGCCACCGGGACTAGCATCCACAGATAGTTCAGAGTCCAATGACGGATTAAAATATACCAAAGTGGTATCAGCGGAGAGAGCTTGCTTGGTGGCTTGAAAAGCAGATTCCTGTTCCGGAAGCCAGTTCCAGGCAACACTAGATTTAAGGAGTTCCCGCAAAGGAACCGTCAAATCAGTCAAATTACAGATAAAACGGCCACAATAATTGACCATTCCCATGAAACTCCGAACACCAGATACATTAACTGGAGCATGAGCAGTCTGAATATCACACACTTTAAGAGGGTCAGGGGACACACCATCCTGTGACAAGCATTTGCAATGCAATAGGTCTCGCATTAGGAAAGTTTGAGCGTTTGGTATTGTAAATGACAATTTTTGTATTTATGTTTTGTTTTTGAAAATAGCGAAATTAATAGCTTTGTCATTTACAATGCCAATAGTTATAACTTTCGCAAATGTGACACCTATAGCATTTGTAATGCAATATGTATTGTATTTACGTGACTTACATGTATAGTCTAAATAGGTGGATTATTGAGAACAGCAGAGGCTGTGATTTGGATATAAAAGTTCACCGCTTTGCTAGATCACACAGGTAGCACTCGTCTGCACAGGCGAGGGCTTCATGAGACCCTACCCTTTATCATCCATGGGGTGGCAAATGGGTCAAAGACAACTTTGGACTGGATACAAATTGCATCAGAGCGGCCGAGAACTTAAAAAAAATATTCTTATGCCACTATGCAGTCTTGAGATCTATTCTATGGGGCCAAGTCGTATTTAATTATGGTTATAAGTTTAACCCCTTGGAAAGGGGTTGACCAGATTTAGAGTGGGAACTATACGTAGTCTTCTCAGTTTCCCATTGGGACAATAGGAGTCAAAACCCGACCTTGTTTGTCCGTGACGAATCCTCACAACAGACGTTGCTGCACTTTGTTTTTCTGTACATTTTACCAACCTTGAGGAACTACAGTTTAGAGAAATGCAGATCAGCATTTTGTTTTCTTCAAATGTTAAAAATGTAAAAAAAAAAAATTGCTAATCTGTGGGATGCATTTTCAAATCGGTAGTTTGCATAAATCAACATTTATTTAATAGATATTTATTTGTTCTACCACTTTTTTTGTAACATGTATTTTTACGCTGTTCTCTAATGATTATTTTTAAATATTCGAATTAAGATTGACGTAACTGATTATAAATGTGTTCACACAATTAGCTGCAAAAAGCTACCTGCAGATGAGTGAGCCTTCTAGCTCTCCGTGGCACTACAACTGACCCCCCCCCCCCTCCCCACTCCCCCTCCAAGAGCATCGAGAGTGGCGGTGCTGTCACCTCACTTCAACTATCGATTAAGATAATGGCAGGTACGTTTACTAGTTAGGTGTGCCACGAAGGAGAGCGTGAACAACGCGCAGGCGCTTTGGAACCCTCGCCTTTGCTTGCGCCCAGGTAAATAAACAGCTTGCAACCAGAGTCCAGGTGTGTGACGCCAGCCAGGGGAGTTCAAGTGACTTAAGCAATCTGCAGTGAAAACAAAAGCAACAGCCCGTGCGTCGGCTGAAACAACTGTTTGATTTACAATTCAGGGCAAAAAAATACAAACATGCCAGGAGCTTCTCTCTAGCACATCAGCTCGCATTACTGCATTCTGCAGCTGGCCAGCTCAGGGTACACCGCTGGCTGCACAAGACGTTTACTCATGCACCTTAAGTGGGTGACCCCTGAATACAATGAAAAAAACAAAGGGTAACTAAGCTGTGCCTCTTCGTGAAATTTGGTTTTACAAATGGTTAGTGTTCTGTAACTTGTGTTTACAGTGGGGAAAAACACACAAAACACGGCGTTCATGTTTTCGCACATTTCCAACTTCGGCTCTTGGCAGCCGGCAGACGCTAGAGGGAATTCGTTCAAAGAAACACAAAGGGACCAGTCAACCTCACGGAGTCCCTGGCTGCTACCAAGTGCCATACTTTAAATCCAACAAAAGGCCCGAGTAACACAAAAACTCACCACCCCCTCTATTCTGGCAGCAGGCTGGAACAGACGGGACACACATCAGCAGGCCATCGCGACATGACCGACAGAAGATCCCACTTCTACAGCTGAGTAGTGAAACGGGGACAGCCCTCAAGGAATGCGAGATAACAGAAATGAACCAACACCTCAACTATCAGCCCATCCAGTGACAGCAAAAGCCCCCTTGATTCCACACGAGAGGAACTGGGGCTTAAAATGAAACCTACTAAAGTAAAAGTCGGTATTCTGGTGATGTATGGACCCAAGATTTCTTGCAACTGGCAAGGCCGGGGTGTGCTGTGTGCCCTGTATGTATTCAGACCTCGGGCCTGTGCTTCCAATAACAAGCCGCACACGGGGAGGGGTTCTGCCATGTGTGACCTCTCAGAGAACTCACGACGCCAACTTTCTAGGCTGTGAGGCTTTCCTCAAGCCTCGCCAGGGGTGGTGCGTGGCACTAAAGGAAAGAATCGTGCGTTGCGGGCAGCGAGAGCATTTACTTGAGTGAGAAAGTAAGCATGAGGAAGCATCAGAGTCCGAGGTCACACACCCTTTGTCCACACGCAACAGCAAGTTACAAGGAAATACAACCGAGTCACGTGACCAGAAACAAGTGTTTACATTTTCAGCTTCCTAGAATCGAGGAAAGCAGTTTAGTTCGCAGGCTTAATCTTACAATGCAGCAGCATTTAAGCTTCAAGACTCCACATATACACTGATAAACAAATTAGGCGCCAACACGTCACTTAAATTTGCACTTGTGAAAAGGTGAATGACAGGTGTGGCACACACAAGCCGTATGCCATAATTTACCATCACTGATTATAACAAGAGCACGTATTCACCTAGACATGCACTCCGTGCCTCTCTTGAGTGACTTTGTTGCTGACGTAGGAACAAGAAAAACAGAAGACGGAAAGAATCCACGGACGGAATACACGGAGGCCGCCCCGGAAGTCAGGCACGGTCGCCTGTGACGGGGGCGGGGCCACGTCCAGACCGGAAGAGGAGGCAGGCGGAGTCGATGCGTCTCGCGGCCCGGGGCTCCTGTGAGCGGTGTGGAGACCCGGGGCCGCGCTAGCAGGAGGTTGGGCGCCGCGTGCTGAGAGAAGAGTCCCCGACATTGCCCAGGTAAGTTTCAAAAGGCTGGGGGGGCTTGGTGCACTTGTGTGTGTGTGTGTGTGCGTGTATGCTCGTGTGTGTATGCGACGGCGACGGTGACGGCGGGGGGGGGGGAAGGGGGCCTCGGTGCACTTGTGTGTGTGCGCGCGTATGTGTCGGGGGGGTGTGTCTCTGTATGTATGTATGTATGTGCGTGCGTGCATGAGTGCTTGTGTGTGTATGCGCATGCGTGTGTGGTGCTTGCGCTTCCCAGGAGACAGCGCCTGGCCACAGCGCGCGTTCCCGTTTCAAATCGGCTCCAGGGATGCGCGCGGCCCAAACTGTCTCCTGGGGAGCACACTCCCTAACATAAGATCTCGGCGGAGACGCGCTTCCGCGCGTCTTTAGCCGAGACCTAAAAAGTGATATCCAAAAAACGATATGTTAGTCTTTAGAAATTATACAACACTGAATACAGGGAGCATGGTTCAGCTCCCTTTCCAGAAGCACTGCTGAGTTATGCCTGTTGCAATGAAGTATACCACACTTAGACTGCGTTGTGTTTCTTTTATTCAAATTCAGTTCAAATATTTTCGCACTTCTTCTCCACATTCTTTTGTCACATGGAACCACCATTTTATGTATTTATAATTCTAATGCTGTAGACGTGTCCATCCGGATTTTCATTTTCTAAAGCAGGAATATATACATAATTCATCCTCGATAGTGTTAAGTCTCCAATGCATTTCGGGCCCGTTTTGTTGCTCTTCGTCAGGGATTCACTATAAATGTAAACGGGAGTGTTAGACTCTATATGTATGCAACCCACAAGTAAAACAGTTTGCAAATCATTCGTTTATGCGATAATTTAAAAAAACGGCGTTTCCCTCTAACTGATCATGATCATAATGAAACCAAGTAAAGTGACTGTCCCTCCTTTTTATAAAGCATAGATTAAAAAGGAATCGTTAAACTCTTATTCCCTTGTTTCAAATTTGTGGGTTACAAGGTACCCCAACATCGTATAGAACTTTAAATTAGCTCACTGGATCTTGAATGGGACAAACAATGGAGTGCACTCGAATTCCTATCTTTGTGATGAGTCTTTAGAAATTCACATTTCTCTTTATGTAACGTAAGTCCATGATCCTGCAGCCGCTGAAACACATTCTTAAGACGACTAAGATGTCCATCCAATGTAGGGGCATGCACCAGAATGTCGTCACTGACCTTAATCACACCATCCAGTCCAGAAAGAACCCCACGGATCGTATCCTGGAAGACTTCCACAGCACTGGAAATACCAAAACTCAAACGTTTATACCTCCATAAACCCACATGTGTAGAAAACGTGGTTATTGCACGGGAAGCAGGGTCAAGCATCAGCTGGTGGTAACCAGCACAAAGATCCATCTTGGAAAACCACTGTGACCCACTCACTTGCACCACGACATCATCCACAGTAGGGGTGAGGAGCCGTTCACGTTTGATCGCAAGATTAGGTAAACGCATGTCCACGCAAATACGGACCTCCCCAGGTTGTTTGGGCTTACGAGCTACCACAATAGATTACACCCAGGGAGTCAGACCATCCACCCTTTCAATGATATCTGCTTTTTCCAGTTTCACCAGTTCCGCTTCCACCTTCGGCCAAAGATGGAACGCCACCCTCCTGTGACGTAACGCCACTGGCTGGACAGAGTCATCAATGTGCAGCTTGATCATACGATCTTTCAAACAGCCAATGCCATCAAACAACGGGGAAAACTGGACCAGCAAATCCTCCACAGTCCACTGATGCACAGCCAAAGCAAAAGCAACCAACTGTAGACCTTCTGCTGTCGGGCAACTCAACAACATTCCTTGACCACTCTTCGCGACGTATATCCATGTCGTCACAGTATGAGCATCATGTGCCACCTCCGCAGTGAAAACACCAGCCAAAGGAAGGGGGTCATAGGCTCCATAGGCAAAAACCTTCGTAGTGGTTGCACTCAAAACAGGAACAGTTGGCAGTGTCATCATCATAGATTCGGCCATCACACATATTGAAGCACCCGTATCGATCAAAGCAGGCACCGAGTGACCATCCACCAGCACACAACATTTAGGTAGACCTCTTCGCACCGAACCCCCGGGCTGCAAAGCATGAATTACATGTACAGTCCCCTCATCATCATCCATGTCTCCCTCTGCCAACAATGGAGCAGCCGCAAACACCTGTGCAGATGACATGGGAATGGAACTTCGTGCAGGGGCAGAACGGCACACCTTTGAAAAATGGTTCAACTTGTTGCAACTAGAGAACCGCTTCCCAATAGCAGGACATGTCCCCTTATGAGGAAAAGGGCCCCCACATCCATAACACAGCTGGGGTCGGTCAACCTTTCCCCGATTCGGCAGTCTTTGTTTGTCAGGGATTCGGGCTGAAACGGCATTCATAGGCTCCACCTTTATCGCATGTTGAAGGGCAGCATCCATATGAGCTGCTCTGACCTTTGAAAGTTCCTTAGACCTGCCACGGGTCAACATATCAGCCATAGGCATGCCTGGCACCTGCAGGATTGCTTCACGTAACTTGCTGGAATAACAGCCTTGAATGAACTGAGCCCTGATTTCATCCGCAGCATCTGGCAACGTACAGGTGCTGGCTAAGCTGCGCAAATGGGCATAAAAAATGTCCACAGACTCATCAGGCAACTGCCGAGCTTGACGCAACAAGAATCGCTCATAATCAGGGTTTGCCAGCGGCTCGAAATGGGCAGTAAGAGCTTGCTTCAAAGTATTGTAAGTAGGAGGTGTACCTCCCACCACAGACCGTCCCACACGGTGAATGGCCGCCCCTACCAAATGCAGCAACATCGGGCGCCTTCGCTCCTCCACCAAATCAATAGCATCAAAATAAGTCTCCAAACAGTCCACCCACTCTTTCCACCGGGCGGCCTGGGCAGACGGAGGACCATCCAATAGAAAATGCTCCACTGGAGGAATGGTCGACATGATGACCCACTGAAAGACAGGTCAGGGTACAGCACACAGGCACTGAACCCCCCCAAAACCAAAAGAGGGTCTTCAAACTCCAGATAGCAAGGTGATGAAAACGATGAACCAGACAGTAGGCCACTGATAGCACAGTCAAAATGTAGCAGGAAATCACCACGAGCTGTCAGGCATTAAAGCAATAGCATCAAAACAAGGAGGACTGGTAGCGCTCGTAGAGTACTGGCTGTCTATTGCTCCCACTGACCGCACATGCAAAATGTAACACAAAGCTGTCCCCACAAGCTGTCAGGCATCAAAACGAAGGCAATGGGAGCGTTCGTAGAGGTCTATTGCTCCCACTCGCTACACTGGGCAGCAAGAAACACCCTGCCACCGCCGCGAACCATCCGGTCCACAGCAGCATGCTGCACCACGCTAGCAGCGCTAGCCACGCCCCCAGAGACACTGGAGCAGGCGACAAGCAGGCAAGGAATGGCAACACTCGGGAGAAAGCCCCGAAAACCCCGCAAAACTTCCAGGGGCCCCGCAAAAGGGTACCGCAGGCACAAAGACACCACCAGGGGCACCACGGGCATGAAGACACTGTCAGGAACGCCGAAAGTCCAGGAACCAACCAGGAAGGAACAGCAGGGAGATCCCACCTTCGTCGCCAGAAATGTTATGTCGCAGTGAAATAAACATGCATAGTCAGGTAGGACTGTTCAATCTACTGTCCACACCAGGATCCTTTTATTTAGTGAACAAACCCAGCCCCCAATAAATCAATCTACTATCGCAGGCTATATATACACACCAGGTGGTCCACCGCTACCCCTTCCGGATTACAGAAAATGGCGGTGACCACATCACACGCTTGAAAGACAGAAATCAGATATGCCTTCTGCTACTTATTTTTTAACTCACGACTGAGGTTTACTAACTCCTCTCATTTTGCAGTCAGAGAAAGAAGAAAAGTATAGTGATTTATGTGACAATCCTGCTGGGGTAACATTAAGTGTGAAAGGAAAACTGGAGGATTTTATTTTTTCCTAACGCACAACAAAACGCAAATACGTGTAGATGAGCTGAACACATTCAGCAGTTAGGAAAGCAACATGAAAAACATTTGTTTGTAATTCTGAGGTGTAATGGAAACAAATATTTTAGAAGGATGAGTATAAATTAAGACACTAGGTGATGCACAAATAATACATATTCACTGAATTCCGATTCCCACACATTATTTGTATGCAATATAGTTTCATCAATCAAACTGTCTGTGCAAATGTAGTAACCATGTTCTAGTAAAAGCGGTTTAAGCCACTCCACTTTAATTACTTACACGCACTTACATAACGCCAGCCAGACTCAACTGTATTCATCCTAGTAGGAGGGCGCGTTGTACACCTTGTGGAAAGGAGGGGGGGGACGTTTTTGCATCTTTCCTGGAACTGTATGGCGGTCCATGTGTTCTGGGAGGTGGTGGCACCCCGCATCTCTACAGCAGTAGGTATTGATATCCCTATGACGCCTGGTATCTGTCTTCTTGGATGGACACAACAGCCCAAGGGACGCAAGATTTCATACTAATTCTCTAACTAGTATTGCTTCTTGTAAAGCGAAGGGTAGCAATGGGATGGACGGGACCAAGGGCCCAGAGCGAGGTCTTATGTGAAAGAGATGTGTTGGAATGGAAAGTTGCTGAGGAACAACATTTGAGGCTCTCTTGTACTTATGACAAGGTCAAGCTGGATTTGATGGCCTGGGGGTCGATGTTGGAATTCTTTAACGAGTATAATGCTGCGGATAGATATGGACTCTGATCAGGGGGACCCGGACACATACACCACGCCAAAGCAGTTGTCTCCTGATCCTTTTATGTTCTCAGGATGCTAAAAAAATCCTACAGTTTTCCCAATCAGTGCTGGTAGAACTCATCAGCACACTGGTTATGTCGAAGGTTGACTACTGTAATGGTCTCCTAATCAATGCCCAGGAAAGGGTCCTGATTAAGCTACAACTGGTGCAGAACGCAGCCGCCAGGATTCTGTCAGGCACCCCCAAGTTTAAGCCGATATCCAAGGTGGTGCAACAGCTCCACTGGCTGCCCATAAGAAGCAGAACCTAATTCAAGGCGTTATGCATGGCACACAAGGCAACCCACAACACAGGACCTGAGTTTCTGAAGAAAGCTCTCTGCTCATACACGCCCAGTAGAACCTTGCGATCATCAGCAGCCAACCTGCTGATTCTCCCACGAACTTAGAAAGCTTCATGGGGCGATAGAAGATTCACAGTCGCCACCATTAAATTGTGGAACGCGCTTCCCCTTCATATTAAGACTAGTCCTACCCTGCTAGTCTTCAGGAAACAAGTAAAAACCTGGCTCTTCAACCGATAAGTCACTCACTGCACTGCCTTTCCTTTTAGTCCACAGAACCGAGACACCCAAGGGTATTTGCGCGCTTTACAAGTTGCTTAAATAAAATAAATAAGGAGGAAATATAACCTCACTCATTGTATGCGAGCAGACACTATCAAGTGCATTTTGTTTGAATACATAGTATCTATGCTTTGCTTATTCTTTTGACAGCTGGAGGGACTATTCCGATATAGTGGATGGGACTTTGGGCGCCTTGTTTTTTTTTTAATGTGATAATGGCAAATGTTACCAGGCACTCGGAGTTGTTTTGAAATACAATAATGCATAAATAACCATTAAAAAAAATTAAAATTGGGACCATGTCAAACGAAACTTTGCTGTCTGCAAATATCAATGCGCTACCATACAATGTATTATCATATTAAAATAAATCGTCGCCTCATGTTGATTAAAGCTAGGTGGGTTGCGAACGTTTGCAGTACTAAAAAGTGGGTTTGGGTCTAAAATGTTTGGAAAGCACTGCTCTAAAAACCAAATATACTGCTGTTAATCTAAAGAAAAAGGGCAAGTTAACCTCGTTTTAGAGAGCAAGAGATTAGAAAGGGTGTTAGACTTAGATCATCTTTGGGTTAGACTCTCTACCTGGAAGGTTCAAGTTGTAAACCGTTTTTTACCCTGAAACATCAGGCAGCTGCGATCATAAGGTCTGCAAACCCCTCACCCACTTATTCTGTATCTCCCGCTCTGGAAGTTTACAAAGCTCAAGCATTGGAAACCATCTTCTATGGGTAAGAAGTACCAGGATAACTGTAATTTACAGTACCTGGGAATAGGTGAGAACTATTTTATAAGATCCTTACTGAAACTCCCAACTAGGTCCCCAATGATATACTTAAGGCTAGATCTGAACCTGAAATCAGCTAGTTGTCCATATTACACAGCTGAGGCCTATTTTATACTAGTTTCGAACTTAGACAACCATCAATTTGTCACTGTACAAAAAGGAACAGCAGGACCTTTTTGAAAGTCCCTCTGCACAAACAATTCCATGGATGAGTTATATCAATGGTTGATTAACCAAAAGTTACCCAACTACTGGACTGAACCTCTGACGCTACCTACAGGTGCCACTAAAATAGTGAAAGGCAGGTACTGGCACTTGGTCCTTGGTTCCTGGCTAAAAGGCTCCTGACCAGGAAGTCGGATTGATCTTTTTGTATCTATCAAGAACAAACCTCAAATTTGAGGAGTTTGTTTCTAGATTATATAAAACCGCCTTGACTAGGGCGCTATATTTAAAATTCAGGACAAACTCCCTTTCGCTTGCCTCGTTTACTAGTGCAAGGTCACTGAAAATAATGCATCGGAACAATACCCAATGGGGTGCCAGGGAGCCAAAAACAAAGAATATTTATTCTTTTTCAGCACACACTAAAAGAAACAGCAGGTTCGTGGCTTTGCAGAGGATTAGAAACTACCACCTGGCTTTATGGATTTGTAAAGCTGAGACCAACCCTTGTGTGCTTTTTTTCTATATCAAAATTCCCACAAACAGCTTGGGACCTTAAAGGTAGCTAGCTCAACGACCGTGTCCATTTTGAGGTTATTCATATTTTAACATAGAGGGACAGATGTATGACCATTTCATTTTGCAAGTTTTTCATTACGATTTTTTGTGACGCGCAATTAGAAACTCGCAAATTGAAATGTACTAATGTGTCTCAGACACATTAGTGATTTCCAATGGGTTCGGAGTTGACCTGCATCATCAATATTGATGAGGCAGGTCGCAATTTGCAACCCATTGGGAATGAGCAATAATACAGGGATGGTGGCCTGCTGGGAACAGCAGACCACCATGTCCGTACTAGCTTTTAAATAAATAAACTATTTTTTTTTAAATGCAATGCAGCCTGCTTTCCTCAAAGGAAAACAAGATGAGTTTTAAAAAGAATAATGAAACGTTTCGGTTTAATTTTTTAAGGGTAGGCAGTGGTCTGAGTGACCACTGTCAGCTCTTAAAAAACGTGTTTGCCACCATTCACAAACGGGAAGGCGTCCCAGGAGGACTGCTAACCATTTGCGACTGGCTTGCCACCTACTTGAAGTAGGTGGTAAATTTTGATTGTTTTGCCACCGCATTCCAGTTGCAAAACAATCGTACATCCCCGAGAGACTCGCTGTTAGGAAGGGATGCCCTCGGCACACCCCTTCCGAATAGTGACTCGCAGACACTTTTTTGCAAATCACTAATAGGTTACTAACCCTCAAAATACAGTTTGTACATAGAAAAATGCATTTTACTGGTCGCAAACAGCCTGATGGGCCGTTTCCGATCTGTAAAATGCGTTATACATCTGCATCTGGCCGCTAGTCTCTTAGACTGCACATATATCAGATGTGAAATTTAATTTTGAAAATGTGTAAGGATTGTTTGATCGCTTTTAGTATCTTACTATGATGACAATGTTTTTATTGTTTTGTATGTTGATGGATTTTTATACGATCTACCAGTAAACTACTCATAGTGAGGCCCTGGAAAAACAGTCCCTTTCTAGGGCAACAACACACTTTGAGGAGGAAGAACAACATAGCTTTCGAGACACCTCAAGTTCATGCATAGCTCTCAATGAGTCCGAGGAGAAATTTTAATTTTATTAGAACAGACCTGTCTACAAAATATTGTGACGTTATTTTTTAAACATGTTTGTTCTATGCTGGTTTTCCGGCCCAATCAGTCCGGGAAAGAGGCGAGAATATCATACCTGCAGCATACTAAACAGACAAACTTTCTGGGTCAATCAAGTGCGCCCCTTTCTTTACTGGTAGGATATTTAAACGTATGAAGCATGGGAACCAGATACTACACAGAACCAGCACCGCATATGAACCTTAGCCCTTTAAGCACCCCAGGGCAAACGCAATTACTAACTTGAACTTGGTTTATGATGTTCAATCCAGGAAATGGGACTGGGAGATTTTACATTCCTTTAAATCTATCCTGGAGACTTAGAAATCAGAAAAACGAAGATCAGCAGGACAAATGAATGCTCACCAAAACGTTCAAGGGAAACTGAGAATGAGATTGTTCAATGACCTGTGCATGTTGTTAAACAAATGTCCAATCCCCAGAAGCAAAAAAGAAAGTTCATTGAAAGTCTGCAATGTGTATTAATGTCCTCTAGCTTGAAAGGCACTTCATTTCAATACTCTGTGGTATACGAAGTGCCGCAGTCCCATCCCAAGAGGGACTGGAGCGTAGATGCAGAGAATCATATTGCTGTGAAGACTTACACAAATTCTTCAGGCTCTCAAGTCTACCCATTTAAGGAAGCACTGAACTCTCCTTTAATTTGATTAGGATGATAAAGCTGTTCAGCCACGGATTTTACCATTCAATCGAGTTTCGATGTACTCTGGATAGTCCTGCATAGGCTTGAATCCTGCTAGCTGTTCTGTTTCACATAACAATGGGTTAAAAGGTTATACTGTAGTCTGCGTACAAGTCAATTCTCCCACCATGTCTACCCACAAATGACAATCCGTACATTTGTTTCTTACATAGGGGCACCTTGATGCACCTATGATTTGAGATGATCTAATTTAAGTAAGGAAATAGCGATCAACATTGGCATTCATTTATTTGATAATGTACTGAAAGTGGAATTGGTGAACTTTAATATGGCTGGTGTCTGTTGTTGAGTTAGCGGATTAAAACCAACTACATTGTGGAATACGAAAAAAAAGTGCAGTGGCTGCTCCTTCTGGAGTGCATAATGTTAAAGTTACACTGGCCCTAAATGTAAAGGTCCATTTCTAATGGCACTATGATATTCATCATCCTATGCTGTAAATAAATACTTTTTCTAGCCAACATTCAATTTGCACAAACAAGAAATTTTGTCTAAAATCTGTAGCATACTGTGAAGAATCGTATTTTCAACACATTCTACAGTATCGGGAAGGCTGTGGGGAAATGCATGGCTAGGACATGAACATTGGCTACATCAAGATACAGTCTTAACACTGCCCTGATTATTGCTCTACTCTTCAACAAATAAGACTATTACAACAGCATTGTCCGTGATCTTATTCTCTAGGTCTCGATAAAATCACTCAAACTCTATTTGAACTTGGCAAGCTTAAGTTCCTTTTCAGAGCGTAGGCAAGTTTTTTGAAGGAGCACAGTAGTCCCATCAACCAATTACCCACATTAAGATTCAAATAGGCCCATGACTTCATCATTCACTTCCTAAGGTTGCAAGGACCTTCTCTATACGCACCAATGCCATTAATAGCACTTACTACCTCGACAGCATATTAAAACCCACCCTAGACCATCAAGAATTAAGACCTTTCCCATCCACTGCACTACCACTGCATAACTTGTATATGCTCCAGTCCTCCATCCGTCCAGGACACCACCCTTGCTCCAACCATAAACAAGGAGACTACGATTAGGCCTGAAACACTACATCTAACAACCACCATCACCGTCCCAAATGTCAACATCATATACTTTATGGCATCGTATGTGCACAACTGTGCAAACATTTCCTTTTATTTATTCTTTTCGTTTGGATCCACCCCCCCTATTGATGTGTTCCTAATCTCCTCTTCTGTGGCTGCCACTTGGGAACATTTACTAACATTTAGTAATTAGGTTTGCATGTGCAGTAATTTGCAAGAGTGTTGAGATTTTGCTTTGCAAGCAAAGCCATTTGGCAGCTTAAGAAAACTGGTATCCAAAAAGCTATTTTGAATTAGCAACCAAGTACATTTCAACTTTGCCTATAAATACCAGGAAATATAAACACACATAAGATAAGGGCATTTATTTCTAGCACGCTGAAAATAAAAAAAATATGATTTGTCAACTAATTATATCGCCCTTGCTGCGAGCATTTGGCTGTCTGTATTACAGTAGACATGGGACATAAGAAACGGGAATAAGCTTTCATTTTCCTAGGACCACAAGTAAGGGTGTTTCACAAAGGTATCTGCTAACCTAAATTTCACTTCAGGTTAGCAAATACATGTATTTACTGATAAAAATTCCCATTGCTCATTCATAGAATAAGAAATGGTGTGCATTTGTACTCTTAAAAGACACTTATCCCCATATAATTTTTTGTCCCTATGGTAGAGATTTTCCTGGAGTAAATCTGCTCTCTTCCATCACCCAACAATACAGTGCTGATGACATCAAAGACGACAATACGTACCATTACTGACAATCAATTAAATCACACGTATGACTTCATTAATAAAAGCATATGAACCTAACTTAAGAATGGCAAACCGTAACATACAGCATGGAATAGAACGGTCTGTTCCCTGGCCCCTTTCTTGACCTCTGGTTGTAGATCAAGTCTCTTAAAATGTGCTAGGTTAGGGGGCGTGCCTAGACGAGCCAGCATGGCGGACGTGTTTTTGCTGTGCTCCGTCCATCCCGATAAATATCCTGCTTTTATCCTAACTCCCTCTGTATGCCTGAAGACTGGGGGAGACATTAGAGCACCCGCAGCCTGCCACGACGATCCGCCGGTGTTTCCGCTGCCTGGCGAGACCGGAGACGAGGTGAGGTCTAGTGCTGGGCAGTGGAGCCGGGGCATCGATTTCAGCGAGCCCCGTGGGTGTAGCGGGCCGACATCTCCCTGACCTGTGCTCTGCCCCATGAGTTCCCGTGGCGGTGGGCCCCGCAGGAGGAGATGGAGGGGCATATCGGCCCCCTAGGGATCCCGCGACACGGCTGGTGCAGAACGGCCCGAGGCGGACACGGCGACTGGCTGCGCTGCACGGGGAGGATAGGACGGCCGGGGCGGTGACGGAGGCCCGTGGCTGCGAGCCCTGATAGCCGGCGCACCCTCCCGAGATGTAGCTGCTGGGGACTTGGACTATCAGAGGCCCTAGGGAGGAGGCCCCCCCCCCCTGTCCTGAGAACTCCCCGCAGATTGGCGGCGGGAAGGTGCCGCGCGGGGAGGCTTGCAAAGCTCCTGGTCGTTGGGCCTGGCGCCTCCCGCTGCAGCAGGCATCGGAGGTTGGACTGCAGAGTCAGGCCTGGACAGCGGTGGTGGAGATTGCGGCCCCGCTCGTGGATTGGGCCTGCGGTGTGCCCTCGAGGCCTGGTGGCGTAAGGCAGGAGGCCGTGAAGTCCAGTGGTGGCCACGTGGCAGCCTCACAGTTAGCGCTGGCCTAGAGGAAGTCCTGCGGCAGGCAGGTCGGGCCGCACTGGTGAGGAGAGTAGCGGATGGGCTAGTGCGGTGTCCCGTGGCTACATACTGAAGACGGCGGAATCCCGGCTGAGAGCGGCTCCCACGGGGGTTAGCCCAGCGAGTGGAGCGTGGTTTGCCTGTCCGAGCCACGAGGGGTGCTAGTATACGACCGTTAGTGTCCCCCCTTTCCCCCGGGCGGTGCCTGTGTCGACGGTCGGTCGGTCGGACCGTGAGGGGGCTCTGGAGAAAGTGTTCGCGGCTGTGCCCTGTGGGTAAGCGGGGGCAGTGTGAGTGAAGAGGCCCCCCTGTTCAGAGGCCCATGGTGAATACATCTGGGCCTACCTGAGTGGATTGCGGGCCCTGGTTCGTGGGGGCCTATCAGTGGGGAGCGGCCCAGGTCGGCGACCGGTCATTAGGGTGTGTACGCTGAGTAGGATCCTGTGTGCCGGACCTGAGCCGCGTCTGCGGGGTGCCTGCTGCATGTGGCCATGACAAGGGACAAGGGCAGTGGTGGTGCCACAAAACATGGGCCCATTGACAAATTCACTGGTCTGGGGGGGTGGGCGCGGAGACGGAGGGGGGGGCAGGGGCGCGGCTGGAGGGCAGCAGAAGTCCGGGCCGGATAATGTGGCATTAATGGTGGCAATCACTCAGTCCCGGGACATGCTGGACGCCAAAATTGGCGCAATGGGTTCGGATGTCATGCTACTGCACCAGGATCTGCGGAATGCAGTGTCCCGCATAACGGAGGCAGAGACCCGGATTTCAGGTGTAGAGGACGACGTCGCGGCCCTGAAGTGCAAGGTGGCAAGCATGGAAAGCACTCAGAAGGGCCTGGTACTTCGGGCTGAGGACGCGGAGGGGTGGCTAGGCGGAATAATCTGCGCTTCGTCGGTTTTCCAGAGGGCTGCGAGAAAGGCAATATGGAGAGCTTCCTGACGCCATATCCCAGTGTTTCGTGATAGAGCGGGCCCACAGAGCTCTCATTCAGAAACCTCTGGTGGGAGCTCGCCCGCGGCCTGTGATCGCCAAACTTTTGAACTATCATGACCGCGATGCCATACTGAAACAGGCCAGGGCCAAGGAACCTCTGCTCTATGAGAATCAGCACGTCTTGATCTTTCCGGATTATACACGCTTAGTACAGCAGCAGCGTCAGTCGTTCATGGCCGCAAAAGCCCGTCTCAGAGACCTCAAGCTTTGCTGTTCCCGGCCCGCCTGCGGGTGGTGTTCCAATCGCGCACCCACTTCTTTGATACTCCGGAGGAGGTGTTCAAATGGACTGATGAAACGGTGTGGGTGCGGGTACACACACCGCCAGGACTGGAATCGAATTCCTCTCTGAGCGAGGCGCAGTCGAAAACTTCCTGAGGGTCGCGCCGGAGGGGGAACAGGCGATCTCGATCCCGGCAGCGCTCCGCATCCAGCGGGGCCTCCGCCTGGGGGCCCCGGCTCCCAGGCAACAGACAGTGGACCCTTGACTTTCGTTTCCTGCTGTCAGGTTGGTGCCAGGGTGCTCCCCCTATTAGGCGTTTATGTATGTTTGCTGTATCTAGAAGGAGGGAGTTATATCATGGGCAGATTCCCCTTCAGTCTGGTACTTGTGGGGGGTGGGCATGGGAGTTATGGGCTGTAGGTTGGGGATCCATTGGCGTGGGCGGCCTTTGGTCCCTCGTTGGGGACCGATTGCCAACCTTGCCGCGACAGGTACTTCAACGGTTTTGAGGTATGGGGTGGGGGGTCTGTTCGGGGGGGGGTTGTTCTTGTTGGACATGAGTCGCACAACCACGAGGGGTTCCCTACACATGTTTTGTACACGTCCGCACGGCCCTGCGCCCGTGCTGTGGTCCTGGCCGTTCCCGGATGGCGGGTCGTACTGACAATGCTTCAGGACCCCAGGGTACCCTCCGTATTCTCAGCTGGAATGTGCGTGGGGTCCTGGATAAAATCAAGAGGGGGGCAGTGTTGCGCCAGGCGAAGAGGGTTAGGGCTGACGTGCTTTTGCTACAAGAAACCCACTTACTGGGTACTAAGGCCCTGTGCCTGCAGCGCTATGGGTATCAACAAGTCTTCCACGCTGGTTTTGCAAGGGGTTCCAGGGGGGTGGCCATATTAGTGTATCGTAGAATTCCTTACATTCATTCCAAGCAGTGGGCCGACACACAGGGGCGATATCTGTTTTTCAGGGGTATGGTCGGGAGAACCCTTTGGTGTTGGGCTGCGTATACGCCCCGCCCCCCCCCCCCCTGCAGTGGTCGCTTTTTGAGAAATTGTTTATGGTATGGGCGGACATCCCGACGCACTATCGGCGGTGGGAGGAGACTGGAATGATGTCCTGGACGTGATCAGGGATAGGTACAGGCCTGGGGGTGGTTCGGGTGGAGGCCATTCCACAAAATTACATGATATGGTCGTGGGCTTGGGTGGACAATGGCGCGCTTGCATTGCGATAAACGGGAATACACGTTTCTTTCAGCAGTCCAAAAATCCTTTTCCAGATTGGACTACATTTTCGTCCCTCGAGAAATGGCTGGAAGGGTGGAGTCAGCGGGCTCAACTCGGGGAAAGCTCCCAGACCGAACGGGTTCCCCAGTGAATTCTTCAAGAAATATCACTTGCAGCTAGCCCCTCATTATCGGGCGGCGTTGGAGGAGGCCAGGGAGCAGGGTAGACTCCCCCCAGACTGGAGGCATGCAGAGGTAGTGGTACTTCACAAGCCGGGCCGACCCCCGGAACACCATGCCTCCTACCTTCCAATCTCCCTTCTGAACGTGGAGGCCAAAGTCCTGGCCAAAGCGTTGGCCAACCGGCTCCTACCTCATATCTCAGTGCTTGTACACCCTGATCAGGCCGGCTTTATGTCCCAGAGGGCGACCAGGCATAATATTCGTCAGGCGCACGTGGTGGTGACGGCGGTCAGACGGATTGGGGAACAGGCCGCACTACTCCTCGTCAACATGGACAGAGTGTTCGACTCATTGAGCTGGGTCTATCTGTTCGCACTACTGCCCCGGCTTAACCTTGGGCCCCACTTCTTGTCCTACCTGCAACATCTCTACACCGATTTGACGGCTTCCGTTCGGGTAGCGGGAACGATCTCTTCCAGTTTTTCCATTAGGCGCGGCACCCGGCAGGGTTGCCCCCTCTCGCCATACTTATTCGCCCTGGCTATGGAGCCGTTAGCGGCGTTGGTGCGCATTGATGCACAGTTCAGTGGGATTGAGTGGGCGCAAGGGTTGTCCGATAGATCGCATTATATGCGGATGATGTCCTTTTCTTTCTTACTGATCTCAAAAGGTCGGGCCGCGCCTCCTGTGGATAATGCAGATTTTTGGAGAATCAACGGGGCTCTACATGAACCCTTGCAAGTCCACGCTATGGGTGCTGAGGGAGCGGTCGAGAGTGGGTGATTGGACATCTACACTTAAATATCTGGGGGTGTTTCTATCGGAGGTGCCGACCGTCTCCTGGTAGCGGAATCTGGCGCCAGTATGGGAACGAGTTCAGGCAGATCTCAAGACCTGATCACGTATGCTGCTGACGATCTATGGTAGATCGGCAATCTTTAAAATGGTGGCACTCCCCCGGCTGCTATACCAACGGCAAAATCACCCATATCCAATCCCGCCCAAATGGCTCCGGTTGGGGAACTCTGTGCTTGGGCAGTTTTTGTGGGAGGGTGGAGCGGTGCGTGTGGCGCTACGCAAGGCTTTCTCTGCACTTATTGCGGAGAGTTGGCGACCTCGGACATCCTATCCTACTACCAAGCATCTCACCTCCTGGTCCTGAATGAGTGGTGGTATGGCGACAGGGGGAACCCGGCATACGCCTTGGAACGCTATCTTATGGAGTCTCATACGCTGCACACTATTCTTTACTCTGCGCCACTACGGAGCGCACTGCCTTCGGCCACACAGGTAGTGTTTCGAATTTGGAGACAGGCTCTGTGCCGTATGGGTTGGTGGAATACTCTGACTGGGGAAACCACCTTGTGGAACAATGGGCGATTGCCCAGCCTTGCGACACTACAGGGATTTTGGGGGATGGGACAACATTGGCATTTCGACCCTAGGGGATGTACTAAGGGGCACTTAAGTCCTTTCAGAACCTATGTAAGGAATTTGGCATGCCTCGCTCTCAGTTCTTTAAATACCTTCAGTTTCCGTCATGCACTGTCCCCCAGCCTGGAGGGTTTGGAGTCCCTCCCTGAGTTTAGTCCACTAGAAGCAAAAGTGTTTATGGGGGATTTGAAGACGAAGAAGATGGTCACGCACTGTTGCCCCACGTAGCAGAAGCTCCGGGAGACATGGGTGGAGGATGTGGGCGAGCTAGAGGAGGGGTGATTGGAGGGAGGCTCTGGCCGCCCCCAGGGGTGCGGCCATAGCAATACGCCTCCGTCTCATCCAATTTAAATACTTACACAGAGTTTATTTCACAAGGGTTCGGCTTTGGCAGGCGGGACTGATTGTCAAACCGGAATGCCTCCGCTGTGGCAGGGAGGAAGGGACGTTCTTGCATACAGTCTGGTGTTGTGGATCCCTAGATCGGTTCTGGAGAGGGTCTTGGCCTGTTTATAAGTATTTGGGTGGGAGCTCCCACATATGCCACAGTTTGCCTTGTTGCATGTAATGGATGGGGTGGGTGGCAATGTGTTCATAAGGCACCTGATGCAACTTGGCCTCACGTTGGCCAAGAGGGACATTGCCAAGGCATGGAAAGATCCACAGGCCCAGTTGGTGGCCGTATGGAAAAATGGGATAGACTTTTATATGGGGTTGGAGCAGCCGATCTTCGTAGCCAGAGGGTGCCCACGAAAACATTATAAAATTTGGAAACGCTGCGCAGATTATAGGGGCCTGTGACTTGAGCCCCCCGCGGTGCTGGAAGATCTTCCGGGGGAGTGATAAATGGGTCGTGTGGCACGGGGGTGGGGGGCCTGGGAGGCAGGTGTGCATATACCGCTATTTTTCTGTGCATTGGGGGGAGGGAGTCGGGGAGGGGAGGAGTTGGGGGGGTTGGGGCTGTTGGGAGGGGGAGCGGTAGATTTTTAAGTATTGCTCTGTCATATATTTGCTTGTTCTTGCTCACAAAGAAAAGTTGATTGCCTTCCGGCTGATGTAATGTTTAATACTGCAGATGTCTCTGGTGTTCAGAGCCCTGCAACATATGTGCAGTCTGACAAAGTATGTTTAAAAAAAGAAATATATATATATAGGCTAGGTTGAGCTGTTAGTTTGGTATTTAAAAAAATCTAGAAAATACTTACTTCAGACAACTTCTTATGTATGCACTCATATTTACGAACAAGCCATCAAACATCAGTAAACTTTCAAATATGAAAATGCAAAGCAGTGTTATGGGCTCTGAACAGGTTGAAAATCTCGAGTTTTCTGGAATATAATGGTAGGAATGTGAATGGAACATTACCAATAATCTGGTTGTCAGCTTTTGGCAGGAACGCAGTTTTCAAAATGGTTTTAGCAGTCCTGTTTATTTGTCCAAGTCCATAAGCAGCCTGGGTGCTCTAATATGACAGCCAGTTGAACAGAGTATGGATACACAACAACCAAAAGTTCAAATTACTCTGTCAATAGAAGCAAATGAAACAAGGACCTGCATCCTCAATTTACAGCCTCATCTTTCAGAAACGTGAGATAAAATATCACTTAAGTGTTAGTATAACTTTACCATAATACGTAATGTAGTTAGAAATATATTAGTGATCCAATTAAAATGCGAATGGGTCAAACATATAATATGTTTAATGCTGCAAGTCTTGGCTATGTTTTTTAGGTAAAGCCTGCCAAACAGCACAGCTGTCTTGTTGCGAAAGATGTTTTGAGGGTTTACCAAGAACACATACTGCCTTGGAGCCTGCCCGTTGCTTACCATTGGCTGGCTTTCCTGTCACTGACATTTGCCTGCTTCTTATTCGTGTCCCAGCTTGTCAGTCTAGTGATTGTCCCGCCCTATGAGCAGCACCTCTTTACCATTTAAATGGCTGACTTCTATGCTTCCACTGCTTGCTTTTCAAGCACTACTTTTTTCTTTTTAGTTGAGAATGCAAAGAGAGCTCGTGTTTTCCAGCTGTCTCCCTCATGTACTTATCTTCCCCTGCACTTCGTGTTGCTCACTGTCTCCTGTGTGCTTCTCCCTGCCAACCTTCATCTGGCACTCACTGCTGTGTCCTCCTTTGTTGCTTTCTCTTCCGTATACTTCTCGTCCACTTGCTCCATGTTGCCATCTCTCCCGTTGTTTCTTTTTCCCAACCCACCATTTGTATTGCATCTGAAACCCACGCTCTTTCTCTGCTGCTGTTGCAATATCTCCTCACCCACCTTATTACTATTCCTATTGGCCATCCGTATTCCTCGCCTCCACCAGCGCCCTCCTTCTTGCTCCCCTCTACCTGCACCTTCCATGGTGCTTACAAAAATGCTTTTGTGCATTTTTTTTCTTTTTATTTGGCCATCCAACTTGGATAGGCAAATAAGCGGAAGAGAAAAAAACAAGCGGTGCACATACCTACAAAATGACTCAGTCGGCCGCAAAGGCTTTTTTCCCCTTACTTAATCATGCTGCACAGCATCAGTTATGCTGTACAGGTCTAAAAACCACTGACAATGCCATTTAGCCTCAAAGTGATACCCATTGGCTTAGCTAATGCTTGTCAACAAAGCCACTTAAACTGTACTTTGATTTGCCAATGCCACTGAAAACAGTTTATCTGAAAAGCCTCAAAGTAATTGACAAGATTGTGGCAAAACTTTTGAACCTAATAATGGTGACTAATAACATAGCACTTGCTACAAGATTAAATCAATTGTACATGGTTGACTGTACAATAGGAGGTGTTATGTCCTAACTCAATGGCAAATATTTAGTTAGACTCTGAAGCATAGCAGGCTGAGTCAGTCATGCTTTTATTAAACCGGAAACGAGGAGGTATCTAAAATTACTAACTCACTCAGCATACTTAGGGGGCGCTAGAGGGCGCGCATGCAGAATGGCCGCACTTGAGTGAGGCTCCTGCAAGCCTGGACAGTAAATCCTTCATTTATCCTAAATAACCGACACCAAACCCGATTATAATTGCACACGAGTGTAGAGGATACCGGTCATCAGACTCGGTGAAAGTTTGGCAGATCTCCGACGGGGCCAGCCAGCGTGAGAGGCAGAGAAGTGGCTGACCGAGGATTGAGCTGGATCCTGGAAGAGCGCAAGGCGGGGAGACGAGGACTACGCTGGCCCGCGGCTTCCCACGAGGTGCATAGGCCTCTGATCGAAGAACTCCACGAGTGTGCCCGCCCTACCACCCTGATACAGCGCAGAGACCGTAATGCGCCAGGAAGGGTTGTGAGACCACCAGTTACTGGTTGCGGCACCTACGATACGCCGGCAAGACTTGCAACTGTGGGACGGGATATTGCACTTCGAGGCCGAGGAATAGCGGAAGACCGCGACGCCGCTGCAGGGTCTCTGCCAGGCCAGGTACCGGACGCCACATCAGCGAGGAGTGCGGCGCCATTGGGGACCAAGTGCTAGAACCGGAGCACAGCAGTACGGTGAGGAACCCTCCCTCTGCCCCCGAGACCAGCAGGACGAGCCGTGGCCGCAAGGGCAAGCCGGACCGCGTAAAACACGTCCCGCTACGGGGCCGCCGACTCCCCTAGCCACTGCTCCCCAGAGTGAGGGCGAACCAGGACTCGGCTGTAAAGAAGGAGACCCACGGAGCGACCTACCGGGGTAAGAGCAATGCTGACCTGCAGAGAATGGTCACTACGGCCAGGCCCCCACAGAAGAGCGGACTGCGGGGCTGTACATCACGCCAGGCTGCGGCTGTGAACAAAGGCTCTAGGCCGCAGAGGAGACAGCCTAGGTCCTTTGACCGGCAAATACCCGCAGTGTGGAGGGCAAAGGATACATCAGCCACCAGAGGTAGACTTGCACTCCCGCCAGAGACTCTCCAACGCCCCATGTCAAACCCTGCTGCCACCCCGGAGTAACGCAATAATGAACCGAGCAGTTGGGACACAGTATATGCTGGGCATACTAACCGTGGGTGACCTACGAGCATACGTGACAAGTCGAAACTAAGGAAATAGATCCGGACTGGCAGAGAATCTCTTGAACCACATGCATTAGGTCTGTCCCGTTTGTCTTTATTCGGCGGGTGGACGGCATCGTGACACGAACCCGCACAAACTTGTGCGCAGCTGAGGGTGGCGCAAAAAACATCGACTAGCTCTGCCCCCACGTTCGGCCATACAGGAGCACCTCGGAAGCGTAGAAAATTCATGCCGCGCCTAACAAAGGCATAAAGTGAGTAACTGAGCAAGGTAAAGGCACCAGACAACAGCGCATTTACACCGTTTTATCTCGGGCGTACAAGCGGACGTACCCTCTGCCGGACACGTTGCCACATACATGCAAAAAGACTCTGAATGTGACTGAAGATAGCTGCAATACCCCTAGCATACCTAAAACGCCTAGAACAGTGCATCGTCCAACATAGTGTGAATAGCCCCCACTCCGGCAGAACCTGAGCCTTAGCACGCAACCATATCTGATGTGACATTGGAACCCAGGCCCCGTGCGCTCTGGCTGCTCTTATACAAGTCCGTAGGTAGACGCAACGCGCCACTGACCACTCTGGTCAGGTTATATTGGGCCACAAACTGCACTGCATAGGTGCGCCTGCCTTACTGCCGCAGGCCACAAACGAACGCCAAAAGCGCCCATGAGAAGAGGACCCGGCTACTCCGAGGAGAAAAGTACCATTCGCACGACACCTGGCACTCAAGGAACTAGTAACAGCGCCACTATGGTTAAAGCGGACAATCGTCAATCAAAGCTCACCTTTGAATCCACAAATGCAAAAAAAGGGCTGAAGCCAGCATCAGACACTGGGAGTCCAAGTAGTCCGACAGTGTCGGGGGCAGGATCCAGTTCTTTATGTATGGATATACAGCAGATAGTACAAGAAATGAGACACGGATTTGCCACTGTTGTGGACAAGGTGGACCGGATGTCCTCCAGAATGGATGCTATTGCGCATAAACTGGATTTGCATGATGAAAGACTCAGAGACCGAGAGGCGGATATCTGACAATGAAGACACCACAGCTTCCCATGCGGCACAGATTAAAAGAATGGACAATATCCTTAGAGTAATTGCCACAAAGAATGAAGATTTGGAAGCCCGTAGCCGACATAATAACATCCGCGTGACGGAGTCCACGAACATGGGACGCATGAAGGACTACATAGAAAAACTACTCCTATCTGCGATTGGCTCCGAAGCATTTTCCGAGCAATTCATAGTTGAAAGAGCTCACCGCTCCCTTGGACCGAGGCCTAAACCTGGAGCCCCACCGAGACGCGGCTCCCCAACTATCGCAACCGTGATGTGGCACTAAGGGCAGCACGCAACAACCAAAATCTATCATATGAAGGTGTGACTTTCTCGATCTACTCCGACTTCACACCGATGGTGCAAGAGCAACGACGTAAGTTCCTAAATGTGAATAAAAAACTGCGTGCAGTACAAATAGATTATGCCCTACTCTACCCTGCGAAACTGCGAGAAACACACCAGGGAAAACAACACTTCTTCACAAACCCGCAACAGGTGGATGACTTTCTGAAGGCTCTGCGACGAGCGCAAGGCGGGAATGGCGGCCTTGGTGGGCTGCAGCAGGAAGATGAACAGGAACTGGCTGATGACCTATGAACTGAAGGATTGAAGGATAGGGCACTGCTATAAAAAACGAGACACTGAATATGCAGCCCCTGAGGTGACCTATATCGCGACTGGAGGACGCTGTGAGATCGAGATACCATGGACGGGTATAGGACTGTTGGTGGTAACGTATTCCAGGCACCACTTCCCTCCCTTGATTGAGCCCCCCCCAGGGTCGATCAGGTCGTGGGCCAAGGTGACGGGAGTGGTTTTGTGCATACCTTAGATGTCCCCCACCGGGAATTCTCCATTGTTTACGTTAGGAAAGATGAAGTTACCGGGGAGGTTAACAAATGTTTGGGGAGGGGGGAGGGAGGGGTATTCTGGCAAGTTGGGGATGATTCAGTGGGAGGGGGGAGGGAGAAGGAATAGATGGAGACATAATACACTGCATGATGTTAAGAGAGGTTATGACACCGTTCTACAGGACGGTGACGCCCAAAGCCAAAGTTTTCGTGAGTCCGATAGATTAACTTCGAAAGAGACAATAGGGCCTGATGGGAAGGCGTGGTTCATAGACACACAGAGGTATGGTTTCAGGGTTATGACTAGTTTTGAAGCACAAAGGGCGAAGCAAGGCAAGACACACTTGACTCCTTTCTATTGCGGGCAGGACACTACATGCATCGAGCATGTACAATGGCGCTTAGTAACCTAAACATTATAACATGGAATGTTAGGGGGCTAGGAGATCCGCAAAAGAAACGTCAAGTTTTAGCATATCTTGACAGACACAATATACATATCGCTCTCCTACAAGAAACTCATATTAAACTCATAGCAAAAGTTCTGAAAACATTTCGACATTCTTATGGTGTCCAAACAATCACAGACACTTCAAATGGACCCAGGACCTCAGTGGGAGCACTTAGAGACTTTCAGGGTGTCAGGCAAAGGGAACAACAAAGTCCAGTCGAGGTCTAGTTGCCACCTGTCAACTGGGGTCTTTTACAGAAATGATCTCTTCAGCTTTTTTATGTTCCTGGAGTCACCCAGCGAATTATCGCTTGTGATCTTGCTGTCCTTGGATTTGATGTGGCGGTGGGGTCCAACTTCCTTAAGTCCTTCTCATAGGTGCCAAGTGCAGCAGATTCAGTCCATCTGGTATCCTTTTACAAGTTAATAGTGTTCTGATGGAGTGCCACATTTATGATTGGCACTAGCTGGGGGTGGGGATGACTCGTGGTAGCCCCTTAACCAATGGTGCAAACATTTCTGGGGAAGCCCTACCCAACTTTTCAGCAGTACCTTTTTAACGTACTGCAAACAGACCCAAAACGACATATGACAGGGAACTTTCAAGATGGTGAAAGTCTTAAACCACACTAAACTTATGCTCTGAGGGCTGGGTTCGAGTGAGCGGGAGTATCATAAGTAAATCACCAGTGTCCTTCCACATCAAATACTAAAAACGATTTTGAGGCACGCACTGTGCCTACAAGAAACCCAGAGACAGAAGTCTGGAAGGAAAAAGCAGATGTGATGTTCTGTACTTACAGATTTTGGAATGTGGGGTTGGTAGCTAGGGTGAAATGTAGATCGGGTAGGAGTGGCAGTTGGACCTGACTTGAGTGTGGATGGGGTCTTTGCAGTTGTGCTACTGAATAAAAAGTGTATTATTCACTAGACTACAAGCCTGAGTCATTCTTGGAGATCTCCATCTTTATAGCAGGGTCCTACATCAACTAGATAGGGAATATATTAATTGCTTTGGCATCCGGTTCACTCCCTTTCAGCTACACCCCAAGTGTTAATTGTGGCTCACCAGCCCCTGTAATGCAACATGTGACCGTTTGGTATCACAGGATGCCCTAAACCCCACTCTCAATATTCTGTGGAGTTCAGAGAAGTCATCTCTGCCCATTCAGGTCAGCCCATTGTTTGCTCCTAGAAGGCATTTCACACCTCTTTCACACCTATTGCCGGTCTAAGTGCAGGCTGAGTGAAGCCACAGAGTTCATACAAATTAGCCTTTGGGAACTACAGTCAGGGAAAAGTGAACTTTTTAAAAGTTACTGTGTCTTAATATTTATTTGAAATCAGACTTGACCATTTAATTGGATTTTTAATAACTATTAAAAATTGTTGTTTTATAATTTTTTTAACTGGCCCCATTCCTTAGAGGGCAACCATAGTATTTTAATCTGTACTCTGATTTTCAACATAGGACAGCTAGGTCTGCCACAGTGTAAATAGCTTTTAGCATCTTGTTATTATTGGGACATGGTAACATTCATTTTCTACATGTCCTACTTTTAAATATCAAGCATCCTACCTCCCTGGGATACACAGCTTACATAGGGGTGACTTACAAACGTTTAAAAGGGAGGCTTTTAAAAAAGGGTTATTTTAACAAGTCACACTGTAGGTGTTACTTTGCAACAGTCAATTTACAAAGGTAAGCTTGAAGCACTGTCTGCCTTTGTCACACAAGTAGGTGGTACTACAAGTGCAGCATTACACAGGTGAAATTAAACTTTTCATGCCATGAGTATATTGCCAGACCACATACTATGGACTTAAAGAAAAGTTAAGAAAGCCAATCAGGGATTAGCCAATTTCTATATGGGTCAAAGCACATACACTGGCTATTGGACAGCAGTACCCTTGAGTGTAGTGTCTAAAAACCAGCAATGAAATTCAACAAAAAATGGGGGTGATCACGCAAAAAGTGGTAATAACTAACATCTGTTCTTGGCAAAAGTCAGCCATCGTAAAAAATATCAGTGTCACCTCTAGGATCCTCATAGAAATGAAGAATGCTATGAAGCGACATTGATAAGTTGTGAGGCATCACAATTATAGTGTTGGTCAATAAATATTAAAGGGCCTGATTTAGACTTTGGTGACAGAGTAAATACCGTCACCACTGCAGAGTACTTAACTCGTGTCATAGCAAGGGTACTCTGCCCTCCAAATTTTCGTTGGCCTCCGGCCTAGCGGACATAGCATGCATTTTCAGGAACCGCCATCAAAGTGGTTCCTGGAAATGCATGGACATGTTGACGGACGGCACCATAAACATGACTGAGCTGCAAACAAAATCCAAAAGCGGGGTTTCGTTCTTGGGGGAAAAAAAAATCATTGACCACCTTACAATGAGTTTTCTCCCATGGTATGGGGGTCATTTTTCAGTTTTCACTGCCACTTACTTTCAGGTTTTACCTGGTGGTGACAGGCAGTACAAACTTGCCATTTGTTCAACCACTCTGGTGGGTGGACAAATGGCAAAACCTCTAATGGGTCTTAATCCACCGGGGGTATATATCGGCAGCAGTAGTCTCTGCTGTAGACATACTGAAGGTCCACCTGAGTCTAAATGAGGTGGGCAGACCTTCAGTTTGACAGAGAGGGTACTTACACACCATTGTGGCGGAGTACCCTCTCCGCTAAATTCCAATTCAGGCCCTAAATTCTTTTGGACACATTATAGAGTAAATTGCAGTCCAGAACAGGAAACAATCTTCTTCTTTTAAACAGCGTACCGCTATTAGACTAGGGACAAGTTATTCTCGAGCAGCACTCAACCTAATAGACCATCATATTTTAAGTCAGTTGGCAATATTGAGCTCCCTGAATCTACTACTTGCGTTTCCTAAAGTGTTAAGAACACATGTTATTCACATATTTTTTAATTAAATATTTATTGTTGTTACTTGAAAGTAAATACAAAGTACAGTTGTAGCTTAAAGAACTGACAGCAGATATTACACCTGCACTGGGCCCTTTCTCCGACTTTGGAGACACATTTTCTGACATTTTTAGCCTGCTTGAATCTGGTAAATACACAATGTGACTATGATTTGTGACATCTTACAGCATATTACACAAATTTCCATCATGAGACATACATGCTGTGAGAACTTTGCAGTAATTAGTTTCAATTATTTTTGCCATTACCAACATATAATGCTTTAGGAGGCATGCATAAGCAGCATGCTTCAAAACCAACAAATCACACCTGCTCCCGAGGAGTGTAGGTACACCATTATCTAGTAAGAAAGTTTGCAATGCCATAAATCAGAAATAATTAAATGGGGGGGGGGAAGCAAATATGTACCACAATAACACACCAGACTACTCTGCCATCATACATCCATGGTTCGTAGACTACACCTGGATTGCTTTACCTTCATCGAAATTGCCATGTCTAAGCAGGGGTGCCTGGACAGAAGAAAGATGCAGAAACCTAGTTTGATCTGGCACAAACTTCATCCTACTTCTGTTGCTTCACTGAGTTCTCAATTTTGATCTCTCATACCAGCTTCAACACTCGGGTGATCATTTGCTCTGCTCAACAGTCATTCACTCATCAACACTTTTCTAAGAAAGCACTTGAGGTATGCATCCTACATGCTGCAATTATTGGAATGGTGCAAAATAGGTGTATACCTTTACAGAGAGAATCCTCAATAAAGATAGAGAAGACGAAAAAAAAAAATCAGAAGCGAGTACGAAGCCTGGGTGGTCCTCAGCTCATATGTACATATCCCTGTGCAATTCTATTCAAAGCAGATGAGCAGGGAGGGTAATATACAGCTCTCCAATGACCTTCTTTAATCAAATTAATGATAAATGGTTTAATGGGCTATTGATTAAGTCATAGAAATGTGCAGTTTCATATTTCATAAATATCATGTTCAATAAAATGGTAGATTGAGCTTTTAATCATGGCTGAATAGCTAAGGTCGTTGGTTCAATATTTCATGAATGATTACCTCCCCCTCTCTCCAGCCACCCTGTAGATACCGACAACATTTCAAAGTGTATGGCATACATAAGTCACTAATAATGATATCTTAAGAAACATCCTCCTTACCCAAAAGTTCTATGTAGTGAAAGGTTAACCGCTGCCCATTTTAAACAACGAAAAGGCTACTAAGTCATGCAGATTTCACAGTGGATGATGTTTCAAACAAAGAAAATGCTTCTGTTAAAGCTGAATTATGGCATATTAAAGGAAGGCCTCATTGGATCACAAGTACATCACCAAGAAGAGTCATACAGCCGTCGGTGAAAGTGCAAACCATATGCTGTTTGTTGGTTATTAACAGCTGCTAATTACCTTCACTTTTAATATGTATCTTTTCCTTTGTTTGGGAATGATAATTATTCTGATACAGATATTGTATGAATTTTACTCAAGAAATAAGTGACAATGGGATCGCATAATTAACATTTTTGACAAATGCCTTTTTTGGAAATCAAAGTTATGCTGCTGTTTGCATAAAAACATTAGCCCTGCTATGTACTGCATGTGGGAAGGAAATATCCTACACGGACTGTATTACACAAAAGTTAATAGCCATAGAATACAACGGACACATCAAACTCCTGCCACCATGCTGGATTTGTCATCTGTACTTTTCCACCATGGTTTAGTAGAGTTCCTATCAAGATAGCAAGAAGCGAGTCAGAGGCTTTTTCAGGACTGGACAAAATACTAACCGTGGGCGAAGAATTCCGCTCCGCCCACGGAGAATGCAGAGTTTTGCCTACTCCACATTTGAAGAGAACGCGGAGTAGGCAAAACTCCACACACTCCGCAGCGGAGCGGAGTTGGCCCACCACCTACCACCACCCCCCTATTAAGATATACCTAAACACTAACTTAAAACAATTAAAACCCACTTACCTTTTAACTGCGGCGCCTCCAGGCTGCCCCCCCATGCACATTTTCCGTAAGAAATGCACAGGCGTGCGCGCACGCGCAGTTTTCTTAAGCAGTATATCTAATGGCAAAGAAGAGGAGGAGGGCAGCCCGGGGGCACCGCGGTTAAAAGGTAAGTGGTTGTTAATTGTTTTAGGTTAGTATTAAGGTATATCTTAATAGGGGGTGGTGGCGGGCTGCAGAGCTACGCGGATTTCCACAGAGTTTGTTGCCAACTCTGTGGCACTCCGCGTAGCCCCGCTACGCACACTATGCCCAGGGTTACAAAATACACTTCTAAAGCCCTAGCACTATCCCTCCGCAACAGTCTGTCACCCTAACTCTTTACCTGGCTCTGTATCACTTCGCCCACTTACTGTCTGCACTGTAGTTCAGCCTCACTGTCTTGCCTTATCCCACCTCACTCTATGAGCAGTATTTCTTCTCCACTAACGCAAACGATCATAAACAAATGATGATCAATGAAAAATTAGGTTCTGAACTGGGATGGTGCAGTGAGCTAAAAAACGGTGATGGATCAAGCCCTGATCTGTTGACTGGGTAGGAGTGTTCTGATTAACTCAGATACTCTGTCCATCACCACCCCCTTTTTGTAATTACAATGAAAAATTGGGGGCCAGAGGTACAAAAATCTAGAATTGGGATTTTACTAATTAGGAAATCTCAATTCCTGATATAAGAAAACGTACATCTTCGAAACAGCAATTCCTAATGCGTTGCAAATCAACCTCCCTCATGAATATTAGTGAGGTAGGCTGCAATTTGCGATCCATTATGAATCGCAGCCATTAAAGAGATTGTAGCCTGCTGAGGTCAGTAGACCACCATGTCTGTGATTGCTTTTCAATAAAGTAAACTTTTTATTTTATTTTTTGAAATGTCGCCTATTTTCCATAAAGGAAAACTTGACGCATTTAAAAAGAAAATATTAAACATTGAAGTTTCATTTTTAGGTTTCGCCTGGCGATCCACTGCGCAGCAGCGTTCGCGCAGGCGAAATCTTATGTTACAACAGTATGTGGCTTTGTCCCACCTCTCTGTTCCATTGGCTAGCTCCATAAATGGAGGCTAGCCATTGGAACAGAGATGCGCCAGTTATTGTGGGAGCAGATTCGTGGGCGTTCCGGCGATTTTTACTCATCCCGCCCCTTTTAGAACGTCATTGCGGCGGTGGGCGGGTGTTTTTTTTTTTTTTGGTCTTGGAATGTTTGTTTCATTTCCAACGTGTGCTTTGCAGGGGTGGGCTGCGCGATTTCACTTTCCTTGATTTGCGGGTAAGGGGCATTTTTTACAACTTTTTTTTATCCCGTTCCTGCCCCCCCTCCCGCTGTCCGTGTGCCCGTTCCCGCCCCCCCTCCTGCTGTCCGTGTGCCCGTTCCCGCCCCCCTCCAGCTGTCCGTGTGCCCGTTCCCGCCGCAGAGCAGACTAGACTGACCAATGTGGTTGTCTTGTATGAAACTAAAGTCGGGGATGCCTCGGAAGGAAGATCTTGTGTCTTAGCAGCTGGACACCAGTGGATGTCGCTTCTGAGTTCATCGACCGAGCCTTAATACCCATGCAGTTGAGACCTTTAGCAATGCAAATCCCAGGGCCTCGGTGAGAATGAAGCTGCACCTGGTGTAAGCATAGGACGGTAGCGTGTAGTCAGCACGAGGCCAGAGGTGATTCAGTTCACGAGTTTCTCTATGCAAGTCCCAGTGCCCCCTCAGCCCCCGACACGATTCTACTTGGATCATTTCTACAGCGCTGGCTGATCCGGAGTCAGTCACTCTGTCTCCAGCGCTGCAATCGTTTCCAGTCTCCTCTCTTCCATCTCCCATCTCAGCCCTCCTTACCCACGCCCCCTCTGACCCTCCTTTTCTCCCATGGAATCTTGAGTCTTCATCTTGGCAGGCTGCCCCACCTTCACCTCTGATTCAAGGCGCTCCTCCCCCTCGTTTGTTTTGTCTGCACTTTCAGCTTTTAAGTGTTGTGTAAGACACGGCTGCTTGCACAGAGCTGGGTGAGGGATGGGCCTACAGCACAGGGCGAGGAGCTGTGTATGGAGACGTTGGTGTCCTGATGAGCAGGGTAGTAGTGCTGTGTGCAGGGGTAATGCTGCAGAGAGGAATGTGGTGCTGTGTGAAGCAAACTTTTTGTTATCATTTCGGTGGGTTCTGCTGGGTGGAACAGTAATGCGGAGGTGAGCACATCCCAGTGCTGTGAGGAGCGGTAGTGCTGCTTTGAGGAGAGTGGATAGTGCTGTGTGTAACAGTTATTGTACAGGGAGCACATTGCACCATTGCTGAGCTGGGAGTGCACCGCTCAGTTCTTCCGTAAGTACGGTGTCTAGTGTCCTGTTGAGCCTTCATGCTGTAGTTCCAACGGTACATGCTGATGTACAGCATTGCACGTGGATACGGCAATGCCTGACGAGAGCATCCCATATTATCAAGCAGTATGCTTTCTGGAGGGAGCCTTATTGGGCAAACTGAAATCAAGATGATCGTCAAATGAAGCTTGATCCAAGTCCGTTACTGCCAAGGAGGTCTGTGATGAGAGGGCACAGCATGCAGCTTGCCCAAACAAGGTTTTGTAGTTCATTGCACACAGCCAGAACATGCCAGGATTGCATGGTAAGATCTCTGCCTATCGTAGAAAGAGTTTACTGTGAGATCACTGTCTGCTGTCAGAACATACTAAAATTGCAGATGTAAGGCCCAAACATGTTAGCACAAGATTCTGTAGTTAGTTTACTGTGTGCACCCAGAACTTGCAAGGACTGTATGGTTTGGTGGCTGCATGCCGCAAGAATGTGTGAAGATCGCGCTGGCATGGTCCAACAATGCGGGCGACTCTCACAAGTACTCAGTGGAGAGGTTACTGGATTCAGTTACAGCATGCCAGTATTGAAGAGCGAGGTTGCTGCAAGCAGCTGTGACAGGTGATGTCTGTTGAGGCGAAGTCCATACACACAAGCGGCCCACACTAGGATTGTATTGGTGAGTTAGTGAATGCAGTCAGCCTACACAAGAAGTGGTTGGGGAACTGATGCAGAAGAATATGTGAAGAGTACAGAGGTGAGGTCCATTTACGCAGCTAGAACATGCAAAGCTTGCAGAAGGAGGGCCCTATATGCATCCAGGACCTGTGAAGGTGGCAGAGGTAAGGTCACAGCCACACTGACAGATCCTGATTCGGCATCCTCATGAAGTCAGAGTACCTCAATGTTGCATGATAAGGTAATTATGCTGCCAGAACACACGAAGCTTGATTAGATGAGGGCGTTGCATGTATTCAAAATCATGGCAGAGCTGTACTGTGACATACTGTTGGTGGATGCAAACTGAATATGGATTGCTTTGTGGCTATGTCTGTGCTTGCAAGTAGCTGCCTGCACATGCAGTGACTTGATGTTGGTGCTTGTAACCTCAACCTGCAAGTGCTGCATGGGTATTTAATGTGCCTGCAAGTACTCTGAACATGCTATGGTTTGTGGTGAAAGGCTGTTTGCTGCATTTAGATTGAGCAACCCAACACCAGGGAAGATGCCCGCAATCTTAGAGTTATCCCATTCTGATCTAAAATCCGTGGCACTGCAGGCCGTGTTCCGAGTTGCTATTTTTCAACTTAATGCAGGTAAGTGCCCGTTCCCGCCCCCCCTCCCGCTGTCCGTGTGCCCGTTCCCGCCCCCCCTCTCGCTGTCTGTGTTTCCGGCCCCACTTGTTTACCAAGTTCTTGGATAGAAATTGTTTCTAACGTCTGGTACCTGGAGGGCATCTTCAAACAGTAAAGGCAGCCGTGCGTGCGGTAAATACCACTAAGAAATCTGGATAGAACTTTGGGAAGTATTAGAGGACTCTTGTAAATATTATCTGCTTCTTTACAAGATTACGTAAGATCTGGTATCACATTTTTATTTGACATAAATGTGGCTCTGTGTGTGGCTCTGTGTGTGGGGGGGGGGCGGGCTCTGTGTGTGTGTGGGGGGCTCTGTGTGTGTGTAGGTGTCAGTCTCTGTGTGTGTGTGTGTGTGTGTGTATAAGTGTGGGTCTGTGTGTGGCATTTGCGAGAGATTAAGCTATTGGCATTGTAAATGACAATGCCATTTATTTATCCGTTTTCAAAAGCAACACATAAATGACAATTTTGTCATTTACAATGCCAATAGCTCTAACTTTTGCAAAGGCGAAACCGTTGCATTGTAAATGCTTGTTAAAAATATTCAAAGGAGAATGGCTTCCCAGGGGAACATTTTCCCTTTGCGAGTGGGTTACCAGCAGTTTTAAAATGGGTGTAAAGTGTTTTGTGACCGGAATTCGGTTGCAAAGCAGTAATCCATGCCATACCTACTTGCCATTTGGAAGGGGTGTCCTAAAGACGCCTCTTTGAAATACCAAACTTCCAACACAAATTGTAATTCGGTAGCATGTTACTGAACTGCATTTTGTGCAAGTACCACAAAAATGCTTTGTACATCTGGCCCTTAGTTATCTAAGGGGAGAGAAAAGAATGACGCTTCTGCTTTAATCTAGGGATCAGGGATGCACAGCATGGAAACATACAGTGCTAAAAATGCCTTGGTCACTTTGTTCACTTACGATATGTCTCTCTCTAACAAAGACAACTCATTTCAAATTATAGGTTTTCATTTGACAGTGCATTCTGGGATTTGTAGTCCTGAGTTTATGCAATTATCATCACAAATCTTAAAATAATTGCTTGGGGAAAAAAAAGTCCAGGATTAAAAAAGGTTTTTTCCAGGTGTCACAGAGTCCTGTGGTAACTTCATACCTAACTCCTGTCCTGCAGTAACCCTTCCTGTTTAATTACTGATCCCTACCAGAGGACCAGAGACTGACCACCATTGTGGTCACCGAAGTTATGCAGCTCCTACAGGCCCATTTCCCTACTCAATTTCGAGGCCAAAATCTTGGCAAAGGTATTGGACAATCGTCTGGGTCCGGTCGCACCCATGGTAATCCATCCTGATCAATCAGGACTCATTTCGCACAGGGGTACCAGGTTAAATCTAAATGGAGTCATGCATGTGATGGCGACTCGACCGGCTGAGGCCACAGCATTGCTGTCGCTGGATGCGTGAATGGCATTCAATAGCATTGAATGGCCATACCCGCTTGCGGTCCTGTCCAGACTGGGCTTCGGACCAAAGTTCTGTGCCTTGGTCTGCCTCCTATACCGCGACCCGCTGGCGAGGGTCCATGTGAACGGGAAGATATCTAGGTCATTCTCACTACATAGGGGCACGCATTAGGGGTACACGCTTTCGCCTTTGATCTTTGCGTTGGCGCTCTAACCACTCAAGGTACGAGTTTGCGTGGGTCCTATCGTCTGTGGAATTAATGTGGGGTGATGCTGGGAGGAGCGTATCTCCTCATAATCGGATGACGTTCTGCTTTATGCATACAAGCCCCGTCAGACATTCCACACACAGACTCATCCACATATTCAAACTTTCGGCAGCTACTTAGGCTACCAGATAAATTGGGACACGTCTTTGGTTTTCCCCTTGGTCAGCGAGAACCCACCCCTCACACCTGCCTGTGCACCTTTGGTCCGGCGAGATGAGTTCAAGCACTTAGGTATTTGGATCACTAAGTCAGAAGAAGACTTCATGGCTCGGAATATACACTTGAAGTTGTAGTGCATTTAGGTTATACTCACATTCTTGCACATTTGACAGCTGTTATACAATTATTTTCCAGACAATATAATGTGCCTCCTACAGATGTCGGTTTTTCATATGCAAACAATTGTGTCATCACAATGAGTTTTAACAAATGCAAAGTGCTTTGTAAACATTGTGTGGCGGTCTACAAGTATTTTACCACTAACAAGATATTCTATTTGCCAGTGAATCATGGATGAATGATTTCCTCCACCATAGCATTACAGTAAGGTCTCAGCAGGAAACAGGCTACCCTCCATAAATAGCCAGTGGGGATGAGAGGGGTTTGCATTGTTGTTCATATCAACACTCCGAAAGAATAAAGTAGTTAAGCATATGAAGACTAATAACTATGAATTACTGCTATTTACATTCTCTCACTTAGAGATAGGTTCCTCTTAATTATTACAGAAAGCTCTAAGTACTGCTAACAAGAATTGTGAATCTTTAAGCAACCCAAGTAACTGAATTCAATGTACACTTAAATTTACTTGTTACTTTAGGCCAGTGATGTCTAACATAAGGCCAGGAGGGCATGATTTGCAGCAAAACCAGCATATGAATTTAGTTTAATTGGATACCAGAAATCTACAATGGATCCTGATCTTATGCACCCATGTTGAATACCATTGCTGAAGGAGCTTCTTACAGAAGCCTTCAACGTCTCTCACTATCTGGTCGCTTGGACCTAGTAGCCTCTTAAGCTTATACCACTATTCCGGTCAATATTACTACACAGCTCTGCAAAAGGTCTTCAGCCAATCCTGAAGTAAAAAAAGAACAGCAAGATTTTGCCTAGTGTGCAGGAAACCTTTGGATGTAGTTTCTCGTAGCAGTCTTAGTGTCAACTAAGCAATGAAGAATCAAACACAGACAGTGTCGATAGATGTCGATTTGTTGCAAGCAGATTTATGAAACGTAGTGAACAAAGTGCCGACGATGGATGGCAACATTGCGGAACTACAGGGAGAGGTGGCCACCCTCAAGCGACAAATTGCCCAGATAACCACGACCATGAACGCCCTGGAGAAGCGAGCAGAGGGCAGGGCAGGGTATGCTCAGACGTGAGTCCCTTGCTCACTTGCCACTGGATTCAAGATAGCCTGGCTGATGAGGATTATGAATCCGAAACCGGTCCCAGGATGCTTGTTTCCGGTCCATGGAAGACATGGCTTGGCAGTTCGGGCTGTACTGTTCCCATGAGGCACAGGGTCAGACTGATTTGCATATAGCCATGTTTGAAATGGGGTGGCTGAGTGGATTAAAGAATGGTGATGGATTAAACCCAGATCAGTTGACTGGGGGTGAGTGTTTGATTTGCTCAAACGCTCCGTCCATCATCCCCTTTTGTATCGCTTTGTTCGCCCTAAGTGTGGCAGGGTATGCTCAGACGTGAATCCCTTGCTCACTTGGCCACTGGATTCAAGATAGCCTGGCTGATGAGGATTATGAATCCGAAACCGGTCCCAGGATGCTTGTTTCCGGTCCATGGAAGACATGGCTTGGCAGTTCGGGCTGTACTGTTACCATGAGGCACAGGGTCAGACTGATTTGCATATAGCCATGTTTGAAATGGGGTGGCTGAGTGGGCTAAAGAATGGTGATGGATTAAACCCAGATCAGTTGACTGGGGGTGAGTGTTTGATTTGCTCAAACGCTCCGTCCATCATCCCCTTTTGTATCGCTTTGTTCGCCCTAAGTGTGGCAGGGTATGCTCAGACGTGAGTCCCTTGCTCACTTGGCCACTGGATTCAAGATAGCCTGGCTGATGAGGATTATGAATCCGAAACCGGTCCCAGGATGCTTGTTTCCGGTCCATGGAAGACATGGCTTGGCAGTTCGGGCTGTACTGTTCCCATGAGGCACAGGGTCAGACTGATTTGCATATAGCCATGTTTGAAATGGGGTGGCTGAGTGGGCTAAAGAATGGTGATGGATTAAACCCAGATCAGTTGACTGGGGGTGAGTGTTTGATTTGCTCAAACGCTCCGTCCATCATCCCCTTTTGTATCGCTTTGTTCGCCCTAAGTGTGGCAGGGTATGCTCAGACGTGAGTCCCTTGCTCACTTGGCCACTGGATTCAAGATAGCCTGGCTGATGAGGATTATGAATCCGAAACCGGTCCCAGGATGCTTGTTTCCGGTCCATGGAAGACATGGCTTGGCAGTTCGGGCTGTACTGTTCCCATGAGGCACAGGGTCAGACGGATTTGCATATAGCCATGTTTGAAATGGGGTGGCTGAGTGGGCTAAAGAATGGTGATGGATTAAACCCAGATCAGTTGACTGGGGGTGAGTGTTTGATTTGCTCAAACGCTCCGTCCATCATCCCCTTTTGTATCGCTTTGTTCGCCCTAAGTGTGGCAGGGTATGCTCAGACGTGAGTCCCTTGCTCACTTGGCCACTGGATTCAAGATAGCCTGGCTGATGAGGATTATGAATCCGAAACCGGTCCCAGGATGCTTGTTTCCGGTCCATGGAAGACATGGCTTGGCAGTTCGGGCTGTACTGTTCCCATGAGGCACAGGGTCAGACTGATTTGCATATAGCCATGTTTGAAATGGGGTGGCTGAGTGGGCTAAAGAATGGTGATGGATTAAACCCAGATCAGTTGACTGGGGGTGAGTGTTTGATTTGCTCAAACGCTCCGCCCATCATCCCCTTTTGTATCGCTTTGTTCGCCCTAAGTGTGGCAGGGTATGCTCAGACGTGAGTCCCTTGCTCACTTGGCCACTGGATTCAAGATAGCCTGGCTGATGAGGATTATGAATCCGAAACCGGTCCCAGGATGCTTGTTTCCGGTCCATGGAAGACATGGCTTGGCAGTTCGGGCTGTACTGTTCCCATGAGGCACAGGGTCAGACTGATTTGCATATAGCCATGTTTGAAATGGGGTGGCTGAGTGGGCTAAAGAATGATGATGGATTAAACCCAGATCAGTCGACTGGGGGTGAGTGTTTGATTTGCTCAAACGCTCCGTCCATCATCCCCTTTTGTATCGCCTGATGCAGCAATATTCATGTCCTGTGGTTCCCTGAACAGGTGGAGGAAGGATCAGCGAGAAAGTTCCTAGAGAGCTGGAAGCGTACTGGAATTCGCCCTCCGGGCCTATTCGAACTCTTTGTTGTGGAGAGAGGGCATAGAGCACTTGTGCCACCGCCGGGTCCCGCGGAGGGCTAGAATTGCCAAGATCCTCAACTATCGTGATAGGGACTGTATACCACGTGCAGCACAAGAGCAACCAGCCCTAAATTATGGTAACACTAGGATCACCATGTATCCTGACTACACCAAGCAGATATAGGACTTCCACAAATCCTTCCTTGGGTAAAGCAGAAGCTGCAGGCCCTCCAACTCCAGAATATGCTCCTGTACCCTGCAACACTGAAAGTAATGGCACGGGGTAAGGCACATTTCTTTCAATCACCGGAGGAAGTGTTGGAATGGCTAGAAATACGAGGAGACACGCTGCCCCCACACACGTCACACAGCCAACGACAAATATGGAGGACTTGTGCTAGATGGATGTCACAGCGTCAGTGTTTGTCCGGAAATTGTCTCAATACTGTCTGCTGGGGAAGCAGAAGGTCACAGTCAGTGAAGAGGGCACTACGCACCTCGGCAAAGAGGTAATGCAGGAAACTGAGCAGAATGAGGACCCTCCACGGGCCCTGGATGAGGAGGCCGCTATGACACTAATCCCCACTCTAGACTTTGCACGGGACACATTAGTAGCTCCGGAATTGGGAGGTGATGATATAGGAGTGTTTGGAGACGCTGGCAAGTAAATCCGGGTTGCCCTGGAGTGCCTGTGTCCAGTGGGGAGACAGAGTTGGCGACTGTGTAAAGTTATAGGAATGTGCGACCAACTGATGTGTACCTAGCGTACATGTTTGCAAGGTAGGATTAGGGATAATTAGCTCTATAAGGTGCTTAACAGTTTAATGTGCGATATCACTATGCAGGTATAATGGACCTAATTAGTCTAAGCAGAAGAATGTGACGTGCCAGGAAGTTTGTTGTTGGAGTGAATTTTCTGGTCCCCGTTAGAACGATTGGAAAGCTGTGCACGTCCTGGCACAAGCTCGAGGTGCACATTAATAGTCATGCAGTTGCACTATGTATGTTCGTGAGTGGGAGGAGGGTGAGGTATGGTTAAGAGTTCTGTGTTTTTGTTATGTAACTCTCTTGATGGGAGTACACCAAGTCCTAGACCTCCGCTTGTCTTAAGTCAAGGTCCCCCAAGTAGTCCTCCTAGCCCCAACAAATTGTCTCCTAATGATGATGTGCAATCTTGGTCATCTACTAGAAGTGGAGGAAACAGTGATGGCCCCTACATTAAGACCACTACAGTCATAAGACATGAGACTATTCTCTAGGACTTTTACCTACATGGTATCCCGTCCCCTTCACTTATCAACCTGCCATCCTTGTTCGAAAAGAAGTACCATACCATAAGCCGATCAACGGACGCACCTCATCTGAAGCAGTGTTGTCCCGAGAGATCATGTCCCTTGATGCGGTATTTGAAAATGACTGACCGAAGCAGCTGGCTGTTACTAAGACTCTGCACATGCTAACTACCAGGATGACGATAGCAGATCACATCTGGCTAATGCTTGAAACTGACTGAACTTTCAAAGTCTCCCTGAAAAGTGAAGGATTTCCTTTGGCTTTACATTTTGTACTCAATTGTACATTCTTTGTAATACAACTATTAGGTGCCACTGATGGTAAACCCCACGTGTATTGACACTACTTTTGAAAGCAAATGCAGAGTTATCAAAATGGTAAAGCAAGATGCGGAAGCACTTCAGCAGCCATCTTGGTTCTCACAAATATCTCACTAAACAGAACTTTTCTCTTTGGTATGTAAACCAGTGTTATTCTGTGGTTAATTTACCAAAACACTTGTATAGTCCTCTTTTTTGTTTGTAATTAATTTTAAACGTTTAATGTATATATCTTTGTATTGTATTCCATCTATTCTCATAGGCTCTCCAAATGCTTAGCTTTCCTTTCGCAATGTATTTAAAAAAAATCTTCAAGTGAGTCAATTGATGGTGTTCATAACAGGGGCCCATCAGTGGTTATTCTGATTCTGTGTATGTTCTGTCCCAACATAGAATTTGAAAATGATCTGTTTACTGTTACCTGGAGCAGTTAACAGGTCAATAGTTGGAACAGAGTGAGTTTTCATGGTACCCCTTTTAAAATCACTGTATTGATTACCGTATTTATGACTTTCCTTTTTCATTGTGAGTAACATGAACGACTTGTTTCCTTGGGTTTTCGTAAAGCAGTGCCCTTATTTGTGGGTGAAATCAGAATTTGAGGCGGAGGCATGTGAAAACCTGTATTTGAACATTTCTTATTTTATTGCTGGTTGTACAGTAGACCATTGCAAACAGATCATGCACTTGGGTTTATCTACATTTTCTGCCTCAGCATATTTTCAAACCCACCTTACATGACACTGGTCTGTTGGATGCTCTTTAATTGTCGTGCACTGACCGCAAATATTACTGCACATGTGAATTAAAAAAGAATTTAAAAAAAATGTCCTAAAAGTAAACTAAGCAATTCAACGGTTTCCATTTTAAAATGCTGTGTATTAATAAAATGTTCCTCTATTTGACGATAGAGGAACGTGGGTAGCAAGATCGGCTGCAGCCCTGTTGGGCTTCGCTAAAAGGATTGGGGCAAGACCAATGGAGGCTATTCTCAAAGTATATAAAGCCAAATGTTTGGCCATATCCACCTACGGTTCTGCCATCTGGGGTCATACGAACCTTGATAACATCCAGAAGGTGGAGAACAAATTTTTAAGATCCCTGCTTTCTATTCTCCAGTCCACCCCTACCTTTACAATACATTCTGAGTTGGGCATGGGGTTCGTAACAGATTTACTAAAATCTGCCCCTGTAATTTGTTGGCTAAAAACCTGGCTCAACCAGGAAATCTCCTTAAACCATTTGATTCTTAAAGTCTGCCTTGCTCTGGACAGAGTTCACAGAATCCCATGGCTGGTTTATGTTAAACTGATGCTCACAAATGTGGGGCGACCTGAACTCTTTTTTTTCCCAGAACGTATTAAAAAAGAGGATGTCATGGAGATTAAATCTACATTGGTAAACCTGTTCACTGCAGAGCGGGAGGAGACAGATGAAAAAAACGTTTGTTAGAAGGAACTATGCACTCATAACTGTTTCGGGTCTTGAACCCTATCTTGTTTTAGTGACTAGACCGTTTCATCGGTTTCTTTTAACTAGATTCCGTTTTAACCTGATACACTTCATGCTTGGCTCCTATTCTACTTGGGACACTCCAGAAAATGCAAATCCATGTGATTGCGATAATTTTTCCACACAGGATACATTACATTTTACCATGTTTTGCGAACAATATGCACAGATTAGGAAAAAATATTTGTTACCTATTCTGAGGGAGGCGGGCTTCTTACAGGTTAGGCCAGCGCTCCTGTTCCTGCAACTTTTATCTAGTGCATGTGTAACATTTCATGTAGCAAGTTTCCTAGTTGCGGGTGTTCGTATTATTAAGAAGCGCTTTAATTTACGGCACAGCCCTATTACGATTTAATCATGTCAGCGGCGTTGGTGCCTTCTTAATCTTGGAGCTAACTGCCTAACGGAAGTTTTTAAACTGTTTTACCGAACTCATGAGATATGTTCATTTTAACCTTGACATGTTATTTATATTTATTCCTTATTTTTGTAATTGGATGTACTGTTGTATCGTATTTGCTGTGCTTATCTGTATTTCGTGTCTTTTTTTGATTTTTATTAAATCGAATAAAAGTGATTGACTGACTGATGTTATGTAATTTGCAGCAGGCAGACTATGTGGGCGCAGGATGGGGGGACATGCGACAACTGATGCCTACTCAGTACAAGGATGGGGACAGATATTAAAGTCCTGACCTGGAACGTCACGGGGCTGGGTAACTACACTAATAAATAAAGAGTACTCCTCTCTCTAAAGCGGCATGCCTGCTCAAAACGCATCTGGATGACACTGGCGCCACATGATTGGCCAAAAAATGGCAAGGACAGGTGTACCATTCCTCCTATTTAACTTACGCAAGGGGCACATTGATTTGGGAGGCACCTGGAATCCCCTTTCCCCCCATAACATATCTGGAAGACGTTGTGGGTGGCCGCTTTGTTGTAAAAAGGGGTACGTTAGATGGTTGGGACTTGACTATACTAAATACATACGCTCAGAACACAGATACCCCAATATTCTACCAAAATATGCAAGACTTAATAGTGCATGACATAGATGTGCCCCTTTTGTAGTTGGGTGATTATTTTTTTTTGCATACTGGATCCTAACCTCAATAGGTCACCTCCTAGATCGCAACGGGTATACATTTGCCATTCAACTGCACACAACACCCATAGTAGACTGGGCAGGATAGTCATGGCAAGAATTTCTGGAATGGAAGATATTGTGGGGACGCATATGGTGTGATTCTTGTCCGATCATACGCTGGTCAGATGTGTTGAGAGATGGGGTTGACCGGCACCAGAGACCCGGTCCTGGAGTATGTCTCCTGACGTCCAGAAAGACCCAACAGGGAGGGAGGCACTATCAGAATACGTGATGCTCAATTGGGGCACTACAATTAGCAGGGCCATGGAGTGGGAGGCACTGAAAGCAGTGATGAGGGGTACATTCATTGGGTTGACATGCGGTGTCTGCAGACAGCCTCAGAGCTATACGAGGAGGAGAAAGAATTGGCCAGGCTGCATTCAGATGCCTGCTGCCAGGAGCAAACATTGCATAGATGAATTAGTGACATCTGGGCCCGGCTAGATAAATATACACTTCAGCAGTACACACAGTGCTTACATAGAGAAGGGGATAAATCAGGCAGCCGATTGGCTTCAAAACTATGGAGGGGGCACTCCCCACCTCTGACCACACATTTGGTATCAGCAGATAGTACCAGGGTCGGTACAAGATAAGGTACAGTGGATGTGTTTCAGCAACATTTGCGACGAGAATATATGGCGGACCCCACTGTTACACCAGACCGTTATGTTCCATTTCTAGAGGGCTTGCTCCTCCCGAGATTGGAGCCACTGAGTGTGGAGGCCCTAGATACTCAATTGAGCTTGGAAGAATTACGTGAGGTGTTGATGGCGCTTACGAGGGTGAAGGCGAAAGGCGAGGATGGGTTCCCATCCGAGTGCGACAGTGCCGCAGGGACTCCTGCAGGTCCTGACAGAGGCACGTCAGACTGATGTTTTGTCCCCATCAATAAGGGAGGAGGAAGTGTATATGCCCCTTAAGCCAGGTGGTGATAAATCCAACCCTGCTGCTTATAGGCCGCTCACTATGAATACAGATATCAAAATAATGGGCAAATTACTTGCCAATTGCTTAGCGCCACACTGACGCAGTCAGTACACGAGGATAAATGTGGTTTTATTCCTGACCGGCATGAACCTGCAATGTTTAACCCAGATACTCTACAAAGTAAAACATAGAGAAGGGCAATTGGCGCTGGTGTCGTTTGACCTGGAAAAGGCTGAATGCTGTAGGAATAGTCCCGCAATACCGGCGATGGGTTCACTCACTCTGCAAGGACTCTGGGTGCGACAGCCTTTGGCAAAATGGGGTATCCAATTGGAGGGTACTAATCATGTGATCTCGTTGTATGCGGACAACGGCCCATTTTATATAGCCTCACCATGTGAGGAATTACCTGAGCTGTTGAGACTCTTAGACGAAGTCCTGACAAATTTCTGAATTCATCTAAGTCAAGCTAGATCCCTAGTTTTCCCCTTAGCGAACATGGCCGCTCTGCCGATAGACTGACTCCAGTGTCTTGGTCTGCGTTGGGAACTGGCACACTTCCGTTATTTAGGCATACAGTGGCCCACACTAATGCTCAGGTACTGCATATTTAAATGCTCCAGTACTGCATTTTAATATGGAACGAGTTATTGACACATTATGGAAGTTGATCGCTTTCTGGAATATGCTTCTACTTTCATTGATGGGCAAACTTGCAGTATCTAAAATGGTATTGCTTCACTGGTGCCTACACATGTTACAGAACTCACTTGCCCCATTCCTAAGTCGGTCTTTAAATGACTACACTCAGCACTTATTTTGTTACTACGGGCTGTCGGCCGTAGTACACTAGCCCTACATACATTGACCAGGTAATATGAGGAGGGGGACTCGAGGCCCCCAGACTTGACCTGCATTATTAAGCTGCACACCTGCAACATGCGGCCCAGTGGCTAGACAAGGGAGACAATTGGGAAAAGCACTTACTAGTGGGACTGGTAAGTGTAGAACGCCTGCCTGCAGCCTTGTTGGGGAGAATGGGAGTCGCAAGTGACCAACCATACATAATGCGCCACACTGCACATAAAAATCAACAGTACATTGAAGTACTACTGAAGCATGCCCCTTTTCATTGGAAACTCCCCACATTGATATTGGCGCCGGCTCGGCAAATGATGGACCATATGTCCTTCCAAGTATGGCAGGGTGGGTGTGCATTTCTGGAAGACCTGCATCTGAGCAAATTCTCTATGACATTCGAGCAAGCCTGTGAGGACTTTACACTGGGTCACAGCCAATATTTACACTATGCAGGACTGACAGATATTGCCAGGACGACCTGGCCTAAATACCCTGCTGCCCCACAGACCACGCATACTGTACAAATACTACAGTCATGTGGCGCAGGTTGACATTTGCTTATCCACCTGTATAGGACTATGAGACGAGACTCATCTGGTCCACCACTCAGGGCTCGTGCAGCATGGGACATTGACCTCAGAACCCCATTAGAGAACAGTGCATGGACTGCCATTAGTGAGCTCACACGCACAGTGTAAAGCAATGCCCATTTTAAAGTGGCGTATTATAACTTTCTACATCTGACATACATAACCACAAAGATGCTCTACTGAATAAACCCTACAAGACCTGACGATTGTCCACAATGTGGAGCCATTAGTGCTGACATTTTACACTTAGCTTGGTGGTGCCCCTTGGTACAGGGCTACTGTACGCAGGTGGTGGCTGAATTGCGTACAATCACATGTATCCATATAGACAACACATCACTGCACGGTTTACACGGCCACATAAAAAAAAACAAAGAAACGTAAGATCTCATATAAATACTTACATCTTGCCTTGGTGTTAGCTCGACGTAGAGTAGCCATCTCCTGGATGGGTCAGCACGCTCCCACAGTAGAACTCTGGCACCGAGATGTACAAGAATGGACACTGGCTGAGGAGACCCACGTCAAATTAAATAGGAGGGATGACTAACAGGTAGACGGCCTTAGAGAGTAGAGGGAGCTTTGTGATGCTATCTTGAATCCAGTTGGGGAAACAGACTCCTCTAATTGTACAGAGACATATGTGAGTGAGATGGAAGACGACGATGCATGTGAGGTGCTACCCTCCACAAATGAAAGATCAAATGCATAAAGTGTTGGAAAGATGAGAATGCATGTTATGGCGCCCCCTGCATACGGAATGCTTGATTGATTGATTGATTGATTGAATGATTGTAAGATATTTATCATAAGAAGTAGTCGCACCATGTACTGAACATGTATGCCATTATGTTGTAATTGTACTGCTGCTGACTGTGTTGAAAATGAAAAATAAAGGTTTTAAAAATAAATGAAACCAAGCAATGAAGAAACAATGGACATTTTTTTCGTAAGCAGGCTGATTTAAAACGAGTACCGACAAAGTGAACATGTCTGGCTTACATTGTATTGATGTAATACATATTTAGTGGGCACACGGTGGCACAATTATTCCATTCATGTGAAACGATGTAATTGATGTAGCTCCTTCAACAATGACAGATCTAAGCTAATGGGGTTGGTTATCCATCTGCGATATGCTGTGGCGTTATCTGTACTGATCTTATAAGCTCTTGCTGCTACAAGGCGCCAACAATAAACAGCGACATTTACTGTGGTATCGCTTGGCCCAATGCCCTGTCCCAGAGCACTGCAGTGCACAATTTTATTTATTTATAATACTGAGCAAGACACCCCCCGCATCTTTTGCTCCATCTAACATTGTGTACCAAGCTACTTACACCATCTACAACTCAAATGCCTAAATGTAAACCCTGGTTAAATGCACAGGCAACACACAGTCAAACACTGTTCTAATGACAAACTAAGCCTAAACAAAATCAGAAGGACACAGTGCCAAGTACACTCATCTTATCTCAAACAAGCAGCTCAGCTATTTACAGTTTAACTGTAAATCCCATCCTCATGCGGTTACAAAAAGGCTGTACACAGTGTTCCAAAACTTTCACCAAACAAGAAGAAATTCATCCATTTGAGGGCAGCTGGAAAGTGTTAATGCTTTTAAAAGGAGGATATTTTATTTAAAAAAAAGGCTTCATTGAAGAATATTTTAAGTGCATCTTCCAGACAGGAGAGGAAGTGGTTATGAAAGACTAGGAGAGTTTCAGTTCATCACCCAAACTAAATTATAAATGAACACAACCCTGATATATGTAACACAATTGAACTTATGTACGTTTTTGAAGTAATATATGTTCATATATAAAAAAAATAGTAAGGGGGCTAGGCGCATGAACCTTTTACGATAGCATCCACTGTGCCTTATGTTCCTCGTCTGTCCTGACAAACCAAATAACAGCTAGGTGCACTGACATCCCTGCAGAGGACGATTGCGAGAATGCAACAAACATAATTGGTTCACTGTACGAGAACAGATAAGAAGGTAATGGGACAGAAAGAACGGCCTCAAACTGCATCAGAGATGATAACAGTATGTTAAAGCATAGGAAAGAAAGCAATGCCATCTATATAAAAAAAGATACGTACAAAGAAGACCAAGATTGAATAAACAATTTTACTGATCCTGTTCTTGCCAGCTCGCATTACACTGGAGAAGGTGGCTACACTGGTTTGTTTTCATGATTCTGAAGACATGCACTGATGGTGGGAACAGGTATTGGACATTACTTATTAAGCAAGCGACCAGGAATAGGAGACCAAACCGCATAAAAGAAAAAAAAAAGTATGTGTTTTTCTATCATAGAAGATAACCGTTTAACTGTATCGCTAAGTAGAATAGAAAATAAAACATAATATCAAGAATAGCATTGAGTAGTGGCAACCATGGCTTCATTTACATTATGGAAAAAAACAGTCTTCTTATTCATCGTTTTAAAAAAGTTAGGTCCAACAAAGAAATTAGTTGCCAACACACCTCCTTTTCCCCTCTTTTATAATACCTATGCCAGCACAGTGCACACAACTCTTTAAAGTTCATAACACATCTTCCATTAAACTGATGGTCCTTGGATCCAGCAGATAATTACTGCTGGTAAGAAATCAGTTGAAAAAAGATACATTGCCTTTATTGTCAGCAAGATGGACATCCACTGACCTGCAAGTCCCGTTTCAGTTGCGTTGTGGTCCATCCACAAAGTCACTCATCCTTGGTCAACAATATTAATACCACGGAGTTACCCAACGAGAACCTTTATTTAAGTACCAAGCGGCAACTTGGATTGTGGAGGAAGCATGCACAGCCTATATTTTCTATAGGTAGAAACTGCATATGATTAGCGCACAAAGCACAACATTCAAGGTAAGACCATGGGGATATGTAGCGGGATCCGTGAGGTGATGGGAGTCACTTTTGGGCGCATGCATTAACCACAGTTTCAAGGACAGCATCTTGGTACTACTGCCCTGAAAAAAGCTGTGCAGTGGCATCACGGGGTGTTGTCTTGCAGAAGATAAAGAAGAAAACCCGGCAAACAAAACCATACAATGGAGGAGTAGTAAGGCAATTGGGTGCTACGACATAGGTAAAAGCATATCTGTCAGTCGGTCATGAAAGAACAGTTAAAGACTCCATTCCAAGCAATTCGACAGGGCAGACCACGGTGAAAAATTGCATTAAATGTTCAACTCTTGTTGCAGCCTATTATTAAGGCTGCCTTGGCTGCGCTATGGGGAACAGGCGACGGAGCTGGAAGGTAGGAGGGCAAAAGTGTGAATAGGAGTAATGGATGCACGCTGACAATGAAATCAGCCGTTAATTTCGCTTCCTTGCATCATGTACCCTCACCTTCAGTCCAATCCAATAACTGTGGGGTAAGTAACAAGCAAGGATTAATGCCCTCTGTGCAATTATATAGAATAATTAAAAGTTGAGGTCCCTGAAAGCTTACCTGTTGCATTGCTACATTGGGAGCATACAAACGTCCCTCTTGATATGAATATACAGTGCAGTGGCCAGAGTGAAGGCCTAAAGAAATCTGAGTCAAAGAAAAAAGGGCTTCATCAGAGTTCGGGTTTTTGGTCCTTATGAGAAACTTTACAACACAACTGTCCGTGGGGTCCAAAACTAAGACACATCTCAAAAGAAAAAAACTGCAGAGACTGCCTTTGCTAGCATAACATTCTCTGGATTCCCGATACAATAAACTACTAAAACAGTGCAACTAATTTAAGATCAGCCTAGCACTGCAAACAATGCATTTATAACCTGCTGCTAATGTAAAACATTGCCCCCGCGCGCAGGGTGGGGGGGGGGGGGGGGGGGGAGCTGTGTGTTTAAATCTTGCCCAAAATCCGCCGCCTCTTCAGACAATGCTCAAACAGGCTTCTGGAGTTTCCTGCGCCAATCCATACGCTACTCCCGTGCTGGTATTTTCCAGCATAAGAGAAGCGTAGGGATTGGGCGGAGCGGGCTGGTTCCACGCTCCTGCAGGGACTGAAAACCTGGGCCCCTGAGCCCTGCCAATATCTCCAAGCTATAGCCTGGAGATATCCAAGTGCGCATGTCGGTTGGCAGTCCCAATCGCTGGGCAGGTGGGACAGTGCTCAGCGACTTGTTTCCGAGACAATGGCTTAACATTGAATCAGAGAACGGTGATTCATGGAAGCTTACCAGTAGCCAGAAGTCTATCATCTGCCATACAAGGAAATCCTCATATCTTACAGATCAAGACACCATTTAAATGGGTGTGCTGGCAGTTGGTACTACTTTTTCTACCTTATAGGCATTTACATCCCTATCAATGAATATCTATTGCACCCTGTGGCCCTACGAACATTTCCTTCCTTCTACACATTTTCCTCATCAAGCGACTGTCAAACTTACTTTCGATGCTTTTGTAAATGTTTTGGTTTCTTTTCTACATCGAGAAAAAGTGTTGTGTGAATTCCACAATTGCAAAAACAACAAGTGATGGACTGAATGTGGATCAATGTCACACACTCCCCCAGTCAAAAGATCTGGGCCCAAATCCATCGTTTTTTTGCACTCCACACCACCCTGGGTTAGACAATGGCGATATGCAAATCAGCTCTGACCCTGTTGCCCCATGGGAACAGTCCAGTCCGAACTACAAAAGCCATGTCCTTCCCAGAACGGAATCAAGCATCCGAGGACCGGACCGGTTTCGAGGTAACACCTCTCTTCAGCCCGGCTAGCTTGACTCCAAGTGGTGTGGAGTGCCTGGGACCCACGTCTGGGCATCCCCAGCGCACTTAGGGCGGCAATTGCAAAAACAACAAGTGATGGACTGAATGTGGATCAATGTCACACACTCCCCCAGTCAAAAGATCTGGGCCCAAATCCATCGTTTTTTTGCACTCCACACCACCCTGGGTTAGACAATGGCGATATGCAAATCAGCTCTGACCCTGTTGCCCCATGGGAACAGTCCAGTCCGAACTACAAAAGCCATGTCCTTCCCAGAACGGAATCAAGCATCCGAGGACCGGACCGGTTTCGAGGTAACACCTCTCTTCAGCCCAGCTAGCTTGACTCCAAGTGGTGTGGAGTGCCTGGGACCCACGTCTGGGCATCCCCAGCGCACTTAGGGCGGCAATTGCAAAAACAACAAGTGATGGACTGAATGTGGATCAATGTCACACACTCCCCCAGTCAAAAGATCTGGGCCCAAATCCATCGTTTTTTTGCACTCCACACCACCATGGGTTAGACAATGGCGATATGCAAATCAGCTCTGACCCTGTTGCCCCATGGGAACAGTCCAGTCCGAACTACAAAAGCCATGTCCTTCCCAGAACGGAATCAAGCATCCGAGGACCGGACCGGTTTCGAGGTAACACCTCTCTTCAGCCCGGCTAGCTTGACTCCAAGTGGTGTGGAGTGCCTGGGACCCACGTCTGGGCATCCCCAGCGCACTTAGGGCGGCAATTGCAAAAACAACAAGTGATGGACTGAATGTGGATCAATGTCACACACTCCCCCAGTCAAAAGATCTGGGCCCAAATCCATTGTTTTTTTGCACTCCCACACCACCCTGGGTTAGACAATGGCGATATGCAAATCAGCTCTGACCCTGTTGCCCCATGGGAACAGTCCAGTCCGAACTACAAAAGCCATGTCCTTCCCAGAACGGAATCAAGCATCCGAGGACCGGACCGGTTTCGAGGTAACACCTCTCTTCAGCCCGGCTAGCTTGACTCCAAGTGGTGTGGAGTGCCTGGGACCCACGTCTGGGCATCCCCAGCGCACTTAGGGCGGCAATTGCAAAAACAACAAGTGATGGACTGAATGTGGATCAATGTCACACACTCCCCCAGTCAAAAGATCTGGGCCCAAATCCATCGTTTTTTTGCACTCCACACCACCCTGGGTTAGACAATGGCGATATGCAAATCAGCTCTGACCCTGTTGCCCCATGGGAACAGTCCAGTCCGAACTACAAAAGCCATGTCCTTCCCAGAACGGAATCAAGCATCCGAGGACCGGACCGGTTTCGAGGTAACACCTCTCTTCAGCCCGGCTAGCTTGACTCCAAGTGGTGTGGAGTGCCTGGGACCCACGTCTGGGCATCCCCAGCGCACTTAGGGCGGCAATTGCAAAAACAACAAGTGATGGACTGAATGTGGATCAATGTCACACACTCCCCCAGTCAAAAGATCTGGGCCCAAATCCATCGTTTTTTTGCACTCCACACCACCCTGGGTTAGACAATGGCGATATGCAAATCAGCTCTGACCCTGTTGCCCCATGGGAACAGTCCAGTCCGAACTACAAACGCCATGTCCTTCCCAGAACGGAATCAAGCATCCGAGGACCGGACCGGTTTCGAGGTAACACCTCTCTTCAGCCCGGCTAGCTTGACTCCAAGTGGTGTGGAGTGCCTGGGACCCACGTCTGGGCATCCCCAGCGCACTTAGGGCGGCAATTGCAAAAACAACAAGTGATGGACTGAATGTGGATCAATGTCACACACTCCCCCAGTCAAAAGATCTGGGCCCAAATCCATCGTTTTTTTGCACTCCACACCACCCTGGGTTAGACAATGGCGATATGCAAATCAGCTCTGACCCTGTTGCCCCATGGGAACAGTCCAGTCCGAACTACAAAAGCCATGTCCTTCCCAGAACGGAATCAAGCATCCGAGGACCGGACCGGTTTCGAGGTAACACCTCTCTTCAGCCCGGCTAGCTTGACTCCAAGTGGTGTGGAGTGCCTGGGACCCACGTCTGGGCATCCCCAGCGCACTTAGGGCGGCAATTGCAAAAACAACAAGTGATGGACTGAATGTGGATCAATGTCACACACTCCCCCAGTCAAAAGATCTGGGCCCAAATCCATCGTTTTTTTGCACTCCACACCACCCTGGGTTAGACAATGGCGATATGCAAATCAGCTCTGACCCTGTTGCCCCATGGGAACAGTCCAGTCCGAACTACAAAAGCCATGTCCTTCCCAGAACGGAATCAAGCATCCGAGGACCGGACCGGTTTCGAGGTAACACCTCTCTTCAGCCCGGCTAGCTTGACTCCAAGTGGTGTGGAGTGCCTGGGACCCACGTCTGGGCATCCCCAGCGCACTTAGGGCGGCAATTGCAAAAACAACAAGTGATGGACTGAATGTGGATCAATGTCACACACTCCCCCAGTCAAAAGATCTGGGCCCAAATCCATCGTTTTTTTGCACTCCACACCACCCTGGGTTAGACAATGGCGATATGCAAATCAGCTCTGACCCTGTTGCCCCATGGGAACAGTCCAGTCCGAACTACAAACGCCATGTCCTTCCCAGAACGGAATCAAGCATCCGAGGACCGGACCGGTTTCGAGGTAACACCTCTCTTCAGCCCGGCTAGCTTGACTCCAAGTGGTGTGGAGTGCCTGGGACCCACGTCTGGGCATCCCCAGCGCACTTAGGGCGGCAATTGCAAAAACAACAAGTGATGGACTGAATGTGGATCAATGTCACACACTCCCCCAGTCAAAAGATCTGGGCCCAAATCCATCGTTTTTTTGCACTCCACACCACCCTGGGTTAGACAATGGCGATATGCAAATCAGCTCTGACCCTGTTGCCCCATGGGAACAGTCCAGTCCGAACTACAAAAGCCATGTCCTTCCCAGAACGGAATCAAGCATCCGAGGACCGGACCGGTTTCGAGGTAACACCTCTCTTCAGCCCGGCTAGCTTGACTCCAAGTGGTGTGGAGTGCCTGGGACCCACGTCTGGGCATCCCCAGCGCACTTAGGGCGGCAATTGCAAAAACAACAAGTGATGGACTGAATGTGGATCAATGTCACACACTCCCCCAGTCAAAAGATCTGGGCCCAAATCCATCGTTTTTTTGCACTCCACACCACCCTGGGTTAGACAATGGCGATATGCAAATCAGCTCTGACCCTGTTGCCCCATGGGAACAGTCCAGTCCGAACTACAAAAGCCATGTCCTTCCCAGAACGGAATCAAGCATCCGAGGACCGGACCGGTTTCGAGGTAACACCGCTCTTCAGCCCGGCTAGCTTGACTCCAAGTGGTGTGGAGTGCCTGGGACCCACGTCTGGGCATCCCCAGCGCACTTAGGGCGGCAATTGCAAAAACAACAAGTGATGGACTGAATGTGGATCAATGTCACACACTCCCCCAGTCAAAAGATCTGGGCCCAAATCCATCGTTTTTTTGCACTCCACACCACCCTGGGTTAGACAATGGCGATATGCAAATCAGCTCTGACCCTGTTGCCCCATGGGAACAGTCCAGTCCGAACTACAAAAGCCATGTCCTTCCCAGAACGGAATCAAGCATCCGAGGACCGGACCGGTTTCGAGGTAACACCTCTCTTCAGCCCGGCTAGCTTGACTCCAAGTGGTGTGGAGTGCCTGGGACCCACGTCTGGGCATCCCCAGCGCACTTAGGGCGGCAATTGCAAAAACAACAAGTGATGGACTGAATGTGGATCAATGTCACACACTCCCCCAGTCAAAAGATCTGGGCCCAAATCCATCGTTTTTTTGCACTCCACACCACCCTGGGTTAGACAATGGCGATATGCAAATCAGCTCTGACCCTGTTGCCCCATGGGAACAGTCCAGTCCGAACTACAAAAGCCATGTCCTTCCCAGAACGGAATCAAGCATCCGAGGACCGGACCGGTTTCGAGGTAACACCGCTCTTCAGCCCGGCTAGCTTGACTCCAAGTGGTGTGGAGTGCCTGGGACCCACGTCTGGGCATCCCCAGCGCACTTAGGGCGGCAATTGCAAAAACAACAAGTGATGGACTGAATGTGGATCAATGTCACACACTCCCCCAGTCAAAAGATCTGGGCCCAAATCCATCGTTTTTTTGCACTCCACACCACCCTGGGTTAGACAATGGCGATATGCAAATCAGCTCTGACCCTGTTGCCCCATGGGAACAGTCCAGTCCGAACTACAAAAGCCATGTCCTTCCCAGAACGGAATCAAGCATCCGAGGACCGGACCGGTTTCGAGGTAACACCTCTCTTCAGCCCGGCTAGCTTGACTCCAAGTGGTGTGGAGTGCCTGGGACCCACGTCTGGGCATCCCCAGCGCACTTAGGGCGGCAATTGCAAAAACAACAAGTGATGGACTGAATGTGGATCAATGTCACACACTCCCCCAGTCAAAAGATCTGGGCCCAAATCCATCGTTTTTTTGCACTCCACACCACCCTGGGTTAGACAATGGCGATATGCAAATCAGCTCTGACCCTGTTGCCCCATGGGAACAGTCCAGTCCGAACTACAAAAGCCATGTCCTTCCCAGAACGGAATCAAGCATCCGAGGACCGGACCGGTTTCGAGGTAACACCTCTCTTCAGCCCGGCTAGCTTGACTCCAAGTGGTGTGGAGTGCCTGGGACCCACGTCTGGGCATCCCCAGCGCACTTAGGGCGGCAATTGCAAAAACAACAAGTGATGGACTGAATGTGGATCAATGTCACACACTCCCCCAGTCAAAAGATCTGGGCCCAAATCCATCGTTTTTTTGCACTCCACACCACCCTGGGTTAGACAATGGCGATATGCAAATCAGCTCTGACCCTGTTGCCCCATGGGAACAGTCCAGTCCGAACTACAAAAGCCATGTCCTTCCCAGAACGGAATCAAGCATCCGAGGACCGGACCGGTTTCGAGGTAACACCGCTCTTCAGCCCGGCTAGCTTGACTCCAAGTGGTGTGGAGTGCCTGGGACCCACGTCTGGGCATCCCCAGCGCACTTAGGGCGGCAATTGCAAAAACAACAAGTGATGGACTGAATGTGGATCAATGTCACACACTCCCCCAGTCAAAAGATCTGGGCCCAAATCCATCGTTTTTTTGCACTCCACACCACCCTGGGTTAGACAATGGCGATATGCAAATCAGCTCTGACCCTGTTGCCCCATGGGAACAGTCCAGTCCGAACTACAAAAGCCATGTCCTTCCCAGAACGGAATCAAGCATCCGAGGACCGGACCGGTTTCGAGGTAACACCTCTCTTCAGCCCGGCTAGCTTGACTCCAAGTGGTGTGGAGTGCCTGGGACCCACGTCTGGGCATCCCCAGCGCACTTAGGGCGGCAATTGCAAAAACAACAAGTGATGGACTGAATGTGGATCAATGTCACACACTCCCCCAGTCAAAAGATCTGGGCCCAAATCCATCGTTTTTTTGCACTCCACACCACCCTGGGTTAGACAATGGCGATATGCAAATCAGCTCTGACCCTGTTGCCCCATGGGAACAGTCCAGTCCGAACTACAAAAGCCATGTCCTTCCCAGAACGGAATCAAGCATCCGAGGACCGGACCGGTTTCGAGGTAACACCTCTCTTCAGCCCGGCTAGCTTGACTCCAAGTGGTGTGGAGTGCCTGGGACCCACGTCTGGGCATCCCCAGCGCACTTAGGGCGGCAATTGCAAAAACAACAAGTGATGGACTGAATGTGGATCAATGTCACACACTCCCCCAGTCAAAAGATCTGGGCCCAAATCCATCGTTTTTTTGCACTCCACACCACCCTGGGTTAGACAATGGCGATATGCAAATCAGCTCTGACCCTGATGCCCCATGGGAACAGTCCAGTCCGAACTACAAAAGCCATGTCCTTCCCAGAACGGAATCAAGCATCCGAGGACCGGACCGGTTTCGAGGTAACACCTCTCTTCAGCCCGGCTAGCTTGACTCCAAGTGGTGTGGAGTGCCTGGGACCCACGTCTGGGCATCCCCAGCGCACTTAGGGCGGCAATTGCAAAAACAACAAGTGATGGACTGAATGTGGATCAATGTCACACACTCCCCCAGTCAAAAGATCTGGGCCCAAATCCATCGTTTTTTTGCACTCCACACCACCCTGGGTTAGACAATGGCGATATGCAAATCAGCTCTGACCCTGTTGCCCCATGGGAACAGTCCAGTCCGAACTACAAAAGCCATGTCCTTCCCAGAACGGAATCAAGCATCCGAGGACCGGACCGGTTTCGAGGTAACACCTCTCTTCAGCCCGGCTAGCTTGACTCCAAGTGGTGTGGAGTGCCTGGGATTCCACAGGCAGATATAAATGAAATATTGTGCCTTTATAAAAGAATGCAAATGCATAAAGCAGCAGTCATGTCAAATATTATGGGTAACACGTAATGAATACATGTGCTTTTGCCTGGCCTATTCTGGACTCTAGTTCAGAATGAGATAACAGAGTATCTTTTTTAGGTTGAGCCTAGCGCAGCACGCATGCGCTGATCTATGGGAGGCTTCTTGTGAGCACTCCACACCGTTCCTAAACTTTTTCATGGGAGTTAGTTAACGCCCACATATTTTATTGGCCTTTGCGTGTAGCTTTCAGTAATGAAAGCACGCAAATGGCCAAAGAAGGCAGCATGTCCCGCCTTTTCTTTTTACGTAAACTCCCCTGGCCTAGGGAGCTCGGGAGCGAGCAGGGGCGTGCATTGTGCCAGCTGCATACTGTCCTTATTGGGATCTGGACTCATGTTACTATTATTATTATTAGGAAGCTTATAGAGCGCAATGGTTACTCCAACAGGAGTGTCCCCGTGCTAGGACATAGCTGGACCCAAGCAACCCTCCCAAACTGCCCACCAGTGAACGAGGACATCCGCACAAGATGGCACCTTACCACTTTAGCCCTCCCGGGGGGAGACGGATGAGCCAAATTTTCAATTTCTTGCGGAACAGAGACTCCGACTCAACTTTCTTCAGATCCATTGGGAGCTCATTCCAAGCTTTAGCCGCCAAGAAACCAAAGGATCTTCTGCCTATCCGCGCCTTCCGCACCCTGGGCACAGTCAATCTTGCCCTACCCGATGATCCCAAATTATGAGCAGGCTGGTGGACTGTTGGACTGTCAGGAGAGGCCGTAAGAAACGCGGCCCCCTTTCGCCAAGGATCCTGCGACTCAAACATAAAGCCTTAAAGGTAACTCTGGCCCGGATAGGGAGCCAATGCAGTTCCTTCAAAGCTTCTCCCACCGGAAACCTCCTAGGTACATTCAGGATAAGCTGGGCTGCAGCATTTTGGGCCTTGTGCAAGATGTTAAGATTTATGGCAGTCAACCCTAGATACAAGACATTGCAATAGTCAAGGCGAGACACGACCAACACCTGTACAATAGTTCTTTTAGCATCCAGGGGGAGAAGGTCCAAGATCTTACGTATCAACTTCAGAATGCCAAAACAAGTCCCAGCCACAGCCGATATTTGCGAGGAGAAGGAGAGATTTTCATCGAACCACACTCCCAGATTTTTCACCTTGGCTTTCGGCACTGGACTAGTTCCTGCTGCGACCAGAGGGAGGGCTGTTTCCCAATCACCATCACCTCTGTCTTCCCTGCATTTAACTGGAGACAACTCAGTCTCAACCAGCCCATGAGATCCCCCAGGCAGGTTATGAAATTGGCAGCTCTTTCAGGTTCCTTCTGTTCCAGGGTCACACCTAGCTGAGTGTCATTAGCATATGACATCAGCTGAATTCCATGTTTCAGAACAATATCTGCAAGTGGGAGCATATATATGTTAAACAGGGTTGGGCTGAGAGCCAAACCCTGCGGCACCCCCTGGTTTATTGGACAAGTTCTGGAACTGAAAGGATGTTGCAGGACCTGGAAGGATCTGTTTTCCAGAAAATTCTTCAACCATATCCACATGACACCTCCGACCCAGACTTCCCTTAGCCTCTCAAGTTGGAGGCCGTGGGATACCGTGTCGAACGAGGCGCTACGGTCCAGCAGAAACAAGGCCGCAGTCCTACCTTCATCAGCCGCAGCCCTTAACACTTCGGCTGCCAGCAGGAGAGCGGACTCCGTACCATGCATAGGCCTAAAGCCGGACAGGGTATCATGAAGAATCCGCCACACTTTCAAAAACTTTGAGAGATGGCCATTCAGATGTTTCTCTGCAATTTTAGCTACATAGGTAGGTAGAGATATTGGTCTTACATTTTCGGGAAGAGCGGGGTCCAATGAGGGTTTCTTCAACAGAGGGACCACCATTGCATGTTTCCAATTGCTAGGGACCTGCCCAGTTCTACAGGAAAGGTTCAATAGCGAGGTGAAAACAGGAGCAATCATTTTTTTTCCCAGTTGCAAATATTTGGGGGGGACCAGATCCAGAGGTGACCCAGATTTCACCACCTCTATCAGCCTGAGAACCTCGTTTTCCACCAAAGGAGGGAGGGCAAACTTATCCTCACACCCTGGAGTATCCAGACAAGCCGCGGGAGCCTACCTCCTACTACTTTCTGGAAAAATGGCATAGATATTAGCAATCTTATTGGTGAAATAGTCAGCGACCTTATTACAATAATCCGTAGAGGCAGTTCCAAAGTAAACAAACATGCTCATTTCGCGGTTGCGTTTGTTTTAACTTTGTTTTTCAGTGTATTTAATATTTAACTACACTAAGCAACCAAGAATAGGTTGCAATATAAATACATCGAAGTTGAAACTTTTTATATCGCACCTGAACTGAACAGAAAACCATACTGATTTTTTACCATTTATATTCACAATACACAGTGAAAAACAACACGCTCCCCTTGTTGCTGAAAGTTGTTTGTGCGCTGGTGGGAAAGTTCAGCATCCCCCTTCCTGGAATAGACAGACTGCGCTCTTCTGATGCTGTGGTGTGCGCCTTCCAGATATAGCCTCATTCAGACGCAGACAGCAGCTCCTTCCCCCTTCCTCCCCTTGTTTGTGATACTTTTCTTGGGGCTGCTGCTGTTTCAGGGGCGTAGAGTTGGTGTACATCGGCCATGACCCCGGGTCTGTCAGTACGCGTGCCTAGCCTGAAGGTGGGTGCTTGAATACAGGCTTGTGATGGGCTTAGGTAGGAGCATGGAAGGGAGGTACACACACTACGTTTCTGTTTCATTGTACTTTCTGAGGAATTGCTAGTAAATATCATAAAAAGGCTTCTTGGCGCTAGACATAGCCAGTCAAACTTTGAGCCTGTTGTTCTTTACCATCACTGCATTTGCTTAGTTTTGTGGGGTGTGTGGGTCGAACGGGCAACATTTGAGAGCAGTGGGATTTGCTCTTTTTTTTGTGTGAACAATTTTTCGGAAGGGGTTTTCTTTCTGTGTTTTTCTTTCTTTTTTTGTTGGCTATTACTCAACAGCAGCTCTCGAGCATTAAGAAGGCCATAGACAGCGGCATTAGTCACCCCGTCTCAGAGGAAAAAGCAGAAGGCGAAGGCTAATGGGGATTAGGGTCTGTTTTCTTCTCTTCAGGCTGCCACTCAGTGCAGCGCGAGCATCCTGAGCTTTAAGAGTACGCCGTGGGAGAGCGCCATGAAGATGGACATGGAGGACGCCGAAAAATTGTCCAGCGCAACTACCACTGTTTAACGAAATGTGACTGGTTGCTTTGTCTTCTTTCTGATGTTTGTACACTTAAAGCTTGTGTGCTGCATGGCTAACCACTTATATGGTCCCAAAGGCGAGAAGGCGAGACCTATTGGCTATGCCAACACTTGTTATATACTACAACTACAGTCCCAGCATTCCCAAAGATAAATATTTTGCTTGTGGCATGAATGATTTAATGGATCAAAATGTAAATACATTAGACTGAAGTAACTGAAATGTTTTCAGCTGATGCAGGGATTTTTCCAATTGAAATGGTTTGTAAAATAGAAGAAATGATTAATTAGCAATAAGCAAACTGCGTGAGTGGCCAGGATCCAATAGACTTATGTGAAGTGTTATTTTATTGTTGATTTGGAGAACTGCGGTAATTATCACTCAAACAATAACTAGATATTGCTGGCTTCTCGCAAATGCCTCTCCTTGTTCGCGTCATTTTAAAGTTATTTGATATTTTCCCTACGGCACCCAGTCAATGATATTCTTGACCCTCTTTTTCTGCCTTTTTTTCTACTTCTTGTCAACTTATTTTTAATGCAGGCACTACATGGGACTTCCGGATATCATCTTTAGTATTTATGTAAGCGATTGCAATTTTTGTTTAGTTCACTGGTCTAAAGGGCTGCTAGGCTTGCCATCACCTGACCACCTTAATAAATCGAAATTGGTCTTCATATATACTCCTAGGAGGATAAGCACCATTGTGAGGTTTGTATTGTAGACCTTGTCCTGCAGCAGAATACATGTAGGCCAATAAAATCACCTGAATAAGAGTAGAGCTCATTCAAAGTATTTGGTAGACTGTACACAAGGTACACACATCTTTTACATGTCCTGTCTGAATAGTCAAACAATATTAAGGTCGTTCAAGAATGATTTCGGTTTAATTGTTAAAGCACTGAAACAAACAACATTTCAGACCATAATATTTGTCATTTATATGAAAACAAGTAAATGTAAATGTAGGTGTACTTATATAGCGCAGACCGGTCACCCAAAGGGCATCCTGGCGCTTGCTTAGGGAACCCGTCCTGGTATTCCCCTGTGAGAAACCCCGGCAGGGTGTCCACAGGTTGAAAGCCAGGCATCCCGCCACGAGGGGCCGTGGTGGAGATTAAGCAAGCTATTGCCCAGAGTCGCAGAGTGTGACCCCGTGAGTCGAGTAGGCACCGGAGCGAGAATTGTCGAGACCGTGGAATTTTATGAGCCCGGGACCCGCTGAGGCGGGGAATCGAACCCTGGTCCACGGTCGATCTCAGCTTCCGGGTCAAGTGCTTAATATGTGCAGGTGGTGGGAACCAGCATTGGTTTTCGGGACAATGGATTCTTTTTCATCAACAATCAGATATTCAACCGGAACGAAAAAGGTAAAAAACGGATGCAGTTTAGAATGGCAAAGGGAGAAAGCAGGGATAAAAAAAGAAAAGAACCTGCAAGAAGAAAGACAGAGACAGGAAGTTGACAGTGGTGGAAAAAGATGACTTTAGGTAACGGGACAGTTCCTAAGAAAAACTCTGGACCCCATCCATTACACACAAAGCAAGGATGAAAAAATTCACTTTTAAGTTTTCGGTTACAGGAAGACTCCGGCAAATTAGAAGGGCTTCGAAGTGTTTGTCCATCATAATTTAAGGTTCACTTTCCCTTCTCCTTAAAATTAATGTACCCAACGCAGAAAACACATTACGTATTTTTCCAATCGCACATCCACTTTCCATACAGAACTCGGAGGTGCTGCCAAATCCATAAAAATAAATTGATTCGGCTTCATCACAGTTACATATCCGAGATTGCTCTCGCCATGCATAATCTTCAGTGTCACTTCCCACAATCTCAACTTTTACAGCCCACTTTTCTTCACAAACTCTTACTGGAAAGGCCAACTCCAGTCCATTCCCAACAGTTTTTAAAGCTGTACAACTTTGACTAATTCGTGCCTATACCAAGATCACTCGCTGTAGATCTACTGTCAAGGTCACTACAAAACACATCCCTTCTGACTAAACATTGGTTAGAAGTGCCCATTGTGATAGTAATTTACATGTAAGAGTGCACCTGGTAATCTGACCTGGCATCATGATGTGTTATGATTGTTTATATGCAATTGCAAGTTTGGAGGCAGCGTAGATGCTGATTGCATAGATAGATCATCTTTTTGAAAACTCGTGCAGGAAACAGCAGTTTAAAGATGGTTAAAGACAGCACCACACACTATCTTTTACCTCACCAATGGGCCCAACAAATGAATTGCTTCCTCAAATACTTGTGACCACGAATACAGATTAACCTTTAATTTTCCATCACTCCCCAGTTTATGGAAGGGCTAGTACCAATTGTTGTTATAATTCTTCAGTTGGGATGCATCTCCAACACATTCACCTTTATCCAGAAGAAAGTTTTTTTCAACCCCTGGCTCATTCGAACAGACACTGCTTTGATACAGGTGTCCAGGGTGGGGTGGATGGTGTGTGCCATCTTAGTTTTTATTTATTGTAGGATGGTTGTATGTGGGTGCATGTTTTTCTAGTTTACATATCTTTCTCTCTGTCTGAGTTCCATAATGCTTGTCCAAGTTATGGATTTGGGGTGCTGGTGCATTCCATGCTAAACAACTGAGAACCAAGATGGTCTTGTGGGTTTTTCCATAGAAGAGTAGGTTTTTGTCTGGTTGAGGTCTTGATGTGCACTGAGGTACTCCAATGACAGAGCATATTTTTCCTATTCCTGGCATAGACCCAAGTGATCTCATTCGACTTTTAAAGAATAAAACATCAAAACAACTTTTAACATTAATTGCTATTCCTTGAATTTCAATGGCTGGGTAGTAAACTAATCTGTCTAGTTCAAGTTATATAGAGATGCCATCTTACAATATGATATCTACATTTCCAAAATTATTGGGACATAGCCCATCCAAGTAAACAACCAAAAGCTGGATGTAAATCTAAAATCTATCACATTTTTCAACAGCAGGGTACACTTTACAACTGGGTTCATCCTAGGCATGCCGAAGCACTTGTGCGTACCACTATCGATACTGTTCCATATCTATGGGCGATGGTTCACCAGAGGTGACTTGTTTTTCTACCTTCCATTTAAAAACAGAGTCATGGCTCACACCCAAGAAGCACAAAGTAAACAGCCTTACCCTTTCCATGTGCACGAAGGACAGCACAACATCTCCACAGAAATTTACTTCATGCCTTTGAACACATGACCATCAGTAAGACATTGAAAGCAACATAAATACTTCCAGTTTATGTTGCGCTGTACTGTGCCATTCTGAGTAAATTAAGTGATGTCAGAAGAGGTCGTGGACATTCATGTGAATTATCTTCCCACTAAACTTCTAAAACTGCAACAAAGCCATTATTTCTTCATACCCCTCGATCATTTGTACATGTCCTGTTCTAAATAACTTCAGTGATAAATGGTTTTCTTTTGTTTGGAGTTCCAAGTAAGAACTGAATTATTATTTTAGGGATTTTCTGTCACTTTATGTCACTCATTTAACTTATGTAAAGGTAGCTTGATTAAACGCCGGGCTCTCTTAAAGGTGTCCAGATTGTTAAATTTGAGGACCAATAACTTCTCTGGAAAACTTAAAAATACATTTGATCGAACAAAGACTATGCTTATACTTTAGTATATGTAAAATGTGCTGTAATCCAGTAAGTAACGTTAGGGAGCAACAATGGAAGAAAACAATGAGCCCAAAGACAAGAAGTAAAATAATATATGTGGAGAACAGAAAGAAGCAAGCAAACTGTAAGTTTTCTAAAAAGCTAGCCCAACAGCAGGGCTCCCAGAAATATAGGGTGGGCGACTAAAAGAAGAGTCAATGTGATGGGAACTAGACTTTAATGGCATCCACATAATCTTACTCTGAACAGCTAGAGAACCAACTAACACGTTGATTTTGGTAGTTCTCTGAATGGAGGGGGGTTTTGCAATAACATAGATCTGTCCCTAACAATGTGAAAAATACATAGGAACATATAATGTGTTCTCTGCTCGTCTGGCAGTGTTACGCTCATATATGAAAAGACATTTATTACGAATCAGGCTTTATAAAAAGAAAAAAAAGCAAGCTACAAATTCCATGTCATGTGCAATTCGTTTACAGTTTCTTTTACAAACAAACAGAACACGATCATTCAGAAAGCAAAACTGTGCATTCTTACATCAATTAAACTATCTGATGAAGTCAATAAGGAATAAAAAAAAAAAAGATCTCAGTAATCCAAGGTGCAACCTTTCAAATGCAAAGAGCCACAAAGAACTATGAAAATGAAGTAGACACAACATCAAATATACATTCAAGATTAGACGCTGAAGAGGATCCTCAGATTCAGCAACAACAAGGAAATTGCCACAAACCCATAGAAATCTGCCGTCTAAGAGGGGCAAGTCAAAGGCTCTGCAGTGTGGAAGAAATTGCTTCCATTCAGAGAGCAACAGGGTATCGCAATTGCAAAAAAGCGTAAGGGTCTCGTTCAATCTAGCAATAAAAAGTTTGATCAAATGGACTAAAGAACCGTCAGTGTGTGTTGTCACTGTCACAATGGCCTCCCTGCTTGCTCACTGTAGCCCATTTATTAGTTCCAAAGGATCTCTGAACACCACACGCAATTTTGGCGCTCTGAAATTGCTTTTGTGCATCACGTGCAACTGAATAAAACGTTATAAATAGAAGCACAGAGACAACAGTTTTCTTCATTACCAGGGGATTACATGGGAAAAATACGTTTTCTATCAATTTACACCACGGTTCGTTTTAATGTTTGTTTGGACACGGGGCACAGGTCTACCAGAGATGGGGCAATTCTTAAAACTGAGGGCTTTGCCTGGTACCCCTCATCTATTTTTGGATCAAGAAAGCATACATTCAGTTTGTATCCTTTGGATGTTTTCCAGAAGGCAAACTACTACTGAAAACTGACCAGGCTGTCACTCGAATGTAAGTGAAACTTTCAGCTATGCTCCTCTCTAAAGTTAGCCAAGCAAGCCTATGTAAAACAGTCAATAACTAGAGATATGACAAGAATCTCTGGAACACCACCAGAAGAGCCCACTGTACGGTCTGCACTAGCACACTATACACGAGTGTACTGAACTGCAGGCTAACTATAATAATGTTGACGTTCTTTGGCTTTTACTTAAGTAAACCTGATTGACTGTGACATAACAAGTTAAAGGTTGCCATTATATATATATATAGATAAGGGACTGTGGTTGGACACTGCACGTTGCTTCCCTCCACCATCAGCCTCTGAGGAAGAAAATATTCGAAAAGCGTAAGGCTACGATGGTAGCAGGACTGTGAAAGGGGAACAGCCGGCTGGTGCCTTTTACCTGTTTATTGGAGCTGAGGCTTGGAGCTCTTCACCTCTCCTAGAGTGCACCTCGCACGACGACACCAAGCTGGGAGAAGTTTATATATTAATATATATATATATATATATATATATATATATATATATATATATATATATATATATATACACATATATATACACACACACAATAAGAAACGACTAGAACCATAAATAGAGGAATTGTACCTCGAGATTTGGAGAAGTTGTTCTATTTAATGATACTTGATTGAAATATATGCAAATAGACACCTTGAGAAATGGCTTCACAGTATTCTTACTGGAGAAGGAAATCCACGCAGGATAATAAGTTCAATAGTTGAAACAAATAGTAATGAATCTAATATTTGTCATTTAGACTTGCAAGAGATTTGAAATACTTCACTGACGTGCTGTATTTTAATTGGCGGTGGGGGAGGCATGCCTCTTTAAATGTACACTCCAGCTGAAAAACTTTACGACCCTGTCGAAGGCTAACTCACCCTGGAAAGTGGTTAGGAGAGGAAAATCCCTACCCACAGCAATTCATACCTTTTTGTAAATGAACTGTGCGCTTTATCTACCAAACAGTGAAATGGCTGCTATGGATACACAGCTAAAGGCAGCCACCCAGGGGAAAGTCCGAGTTAGTGGTAAAGTGACCCTATAGGAAGAGAGGCAAGAGACAGATGAAGCATGTAGCAGAAGTGCTCAAAGATCAGGAGATGAAGGGAGCAGGAAATGGAACTAAGTGTGGAATACCATTTTACATCATACTCACATAGCCACCAAACAAGTGGGAGGACAAGTCCTCGGACATAACCTCTAGAGAGTAAAAAAATGTATCCACTGACTACCTCTATAAGATCCATTTCGCCCTTCATCTCAACAGACATCCCCGGATATTTTTAACTCAATTTCTAAGAGTTACAACTAATGCAAACACTCTGCCCCAAACACTCTACCCCACACAAAGAAGCTCAGATCTAAGCCCAAAATGTTTGGTATTTGCAAGACCTCAATATCAATAGGTGCTCCGTGTTAAAAAAACATTGTGCTACTCCAACTCCTTCAAAAAGCTGCTAGCTCTTAAAATTGTACAGCTGAATGCACTATACACAATCTTGGCACTACTGAAGGAAATTTCACTTTGCATCAATCCACTCTAACCACCATCCTCATGGCAGTGAAAAGTCAACCAAACAACAGTTATCACTTATTTAATAAAAGAATGTATCAAGGAAAATCTTGTGAAACGGATATATGACAGTGATCTATGTGCTTGAGTCATTGAAAGAAAAACAATCATACATTGGTACAGGTTTTTGTGTGGTCGAGAACAGTTGAGGAACAACGAAGGAAATAGAGAGGTGAGTTGGGAAGGAGTGTGTACATCAGGATCACAATCATCAGCCTTACAAAGTGTTCAGAGAAAGAGAGAGGGCAGGTATAAGGCAGGACTGATAGTGGCTGCAGAAAGACGTGAAAGGAGAGGAAAGGATAGATAAGTTACAGAAATATCAACAGAGAAAAAAGGAGACAGGTTCAAGGTGCGGTTGGTAGAGAATGAAGAAAAGAAATAAGTGAGACAATAGAGGAAGATAGTCATGGGGAGTTAGGTTGCAAAAGACACAGAAAAAAGTGAGCATGAGTAACCTTCAGGGAGAGGAAAGAAAGAGAGAAGATTATAGACTGTACCTAGAATGGTGGACGGATGAGGGGGCTTGAGTGACCGTTTTCAGTGGAATAGAAGATATGGTATAGAAAAGAGTATGAGAGATGGTTTATCATTTCCAGAACAATCCCAGAGTTTCATCAAGAATATTTGATTTAAACATTCAGGAGGTTCAGTATAGCTTCAGTATTGGACAACATACACTCAAGTCCTACATAGATAATAACAAGTAGGTAAGGTAACGGGTGGTTCGAATGGTTCCATTCCTTACAAAACAAAACTACAACAGTAAAAGTGAGACCATATTTTTTTCAGCCTTCCCAGTATTCGAATCCACATATTCGTATCCTTTCTTGAAGATCATTCCAGTCGCACAAAATTAATTGTCATCCATAAAAGTTTCTCCAATGAGTAGTACAGATTGACCCAGCACGTTGTTGAATCAGCGTCTGGGTGCACAATTCTTGGTTCCTGCTTAATTATGGCGCAACTGAGTTCGTACTGTATGTTAAACTGGGACAACTGAATAACTCAAAATGGTGACTATTAACAACAGAGCACCACTGCCACTAAAATAAAAAATATTGGCTTTAGGATTGATGAACACTTGATCATGAAAGCAAAGGTGGATTAGGTCTTCAAAAAAAGTCTTGGTCACCTCTTGCACCAATGAAGGATGAGCCAGCTGCACCCTCAACCTTCTTGCCATAAGCTGCATGTAAACAGATGAATTTTGGGTTAAACATTGGCAACTCTCACTTAGAAGTTTAAAATTGCCCAGGAAGTACAAGAAATCGCACTAGATAAAATTTGGGATAAAACGTTTTTGGAGACCTGTAGCATCAACTGTTACTCCTACCAGCAGTAGCCGGACCACCAAAATGCAGCAAAAGAACTGTTTTGGTAGTGCTTATTTAAGAAGTTTGCATGTTGAGGATTGTCAGAATGAGCGCCACATATGACCAAGCACAGAATCATCCATGCTTAGATTCTACAGCAGGCTTATGCAACGAGCGGCTTGTGAGCTACTGATAGCTCTCCTGTGTGCAGTCTAGCGAATTTTATTTATTTATTTTTGCAATTTTATAGAGCGCCGACAATGACCGAAAGCATCAGAGCTCTTTACAACAGTAGCAGGATACATGAGTTACAGATAGTTCCAGTAATTAAATTCAAACATTTAAATCGGTAAATGTGTGAAGGAGTTACCACAAGAGACAGTTACAGCAGTTGGTCGGGGCCCCACACAGTTAAAGCATCGATTTAGATAGTGGGGTTATATAACAAAGGTATTTCAGATCTTGGTGGACAGAGTACTTATGTCTGGTCAAGGGTGACTAAACAAGATGTCTCAAATAGGAGGAGCTTGTGGTCCTTTTGAAGGTGGCTAGGCAGGTGGTTAGGTGGAGGGAGGAATCAGAGAGTTCTATATTCTAGTGGAACTACAAGAGAAAGACTGGCTCATGCATCGTTCTCGACTGAAGATGGGGGAGGAGTTCCAAGAGCAGGGCTTGGGAATTACTGGAACCCGTATTTACTCCGGAGATGTTCAGTTCCTTGTTTAGATAGAAGGGTGAGGAGGAGTGCAGCCCCCTGTGGGTAATGCAGGCAGTTTTGAATTGGGCCAGCGGTTCAATGGGAAGCCATTGGAGGGTTAAAAGAGCAGGGGAAATTTAGTCAAATTTCTTGAGACCTAAAACAAAGCATGATGAAGCGTCTAGTGTTGCTCTCAGTGGGCCTAAGTGAACTTTGGGATTGCCTGAGAAAAGGAAGTTCCATAGTCTAGTCTAGAGAGAACAAGAGACAGCACCACTGTTTTGAGGTATAGTTCTGGAATCAATTGTATGATGCCCTGAAGCTGCCTAAGTTGGTGTTATGCACTATTGGCCATGGTTGCAATTCGGCTGTGAAGATTGAGATGATTATCAAAGGTGATGCCAAGTGAACCTCTACTCTGGACAATGGCAGGGCAGCCATCCGGGGCATGAAGGCTAGCCATCTATTCTTGTACTGGGGTTTTTGCTTTCAGAGACGAAATCAAAAGAAATTGTGTTAGAAATGGGATTTCTGGTTGGCTAAGGCTTGTGCCAAAGCCAGGCAGAAACCACCACTCTAGTCAGGGCAAGGGAGTTACACGCCAAAGATAACCCCTGCTCCCCCCCTTGGTAGTTTGGCACGAGCAGTCAGGCTTACCCCGGAGGCAATGTGTAAAGCGATGCGCAACACACACACAGCACCAACATACTAGGCACACCACAAAAGGGACTCCACACAAGGTTATATCAAAAATTGCCTTTGTATTATCATAAAACACATTAGAATAGTAAATCACACAATATACACTGTGCCACCTGGCACTGGGTAATATTTACAGGGGATTATATACACATGACAGGGCCACTGCCTGAACCATCACTTAGTAAACATTGTAAATGTAGAACATATAATAGACGTAGAACACAACCAGTAATTATGGGAAAACACTGTACTCAGCATCATCCTGTAACACAAACCATATAATACACAGTATCACATTTAGGCGGGAAATACATTCTGCGCCAACCTCACCAGCATAACTCACATTAGGGGTATAATTCACAGTAGGAAATAACGCAAGCATAAACACAGCATGCACAACCTCATAACCATAAAACCATATTCGAGGCATAAATCAGGGTGCGTAAATCAGAATACATTCATCACATTTCCTAGCACCACATAAATCACATTAGGGCCTGGCGCCCTATAAACCAAACAGTCCCCCTGGCCAACTGGCCTTCTCAAAGGGCCTCAAATGCCCTGTGTCCAAAATGTCAGGGCACACTGCTAATGCAGCAGCCTCCAAAGTGCACCAGTGCGCTGGATCAGAGGAGTGCATCTCACTCTTATCTCACACAATGCCCCCAAAGGAATGATTTCCGCCCCTTGATTTACTGAAGCACTGGCGGCATCTCGTCGGCAGTGCAAGGTGGCTGAGAGGGCTTGGAGCTCACAGTACGATTCTGCTGCCAGGTTTGCTTATAGGACAGCGGTGAAAGCTTACCATCGTGATATCCTCCTTGAAAAAAATGGTTATTTTGCAAAGAGGATAGAGGCTGCCTCTAGTTCGTGCAAAGAGATTTTTGCTATTGTCAGGGAATTTACGGCCCCACGATCTAATTTGACTCAGGCAGCTCCTTCTGAGCCGTGGGTAAATGCCCTTGCCAACTTTTTTACCACCGAGATAAAACTGATCCAGGACTCTTTTCCCTTGAGGGTGGCTGAAGTACTTCCCAGCACCGAGGGTGGGTCAGTTCTAACGGTCCTTTCGGATTCAGTCTTGGCAGACTTTCCGCCAATCTCAGTTTCTTCGTCGCTGGCACTTATGGCCAACCTCAAATCTGGGTCGCCTCTTGACCCATGGCCGGCCAAATTTCCGGCGAAAATGGCGGAAGTCGTAAATCCGTTGGCAAACCCAATTCTGAATCTTTCCTTGGGGGGGGGGGAGGGGGGGGGGGGAGGGGGGGGGGTGGTCCCGCAGGCCTGGAAGCAGGCGATGGTCATTCTTCTTCTCAAGAAGCCTGGCCTAGACCCTGAGGCTTTGGCCAATTACAGGCCCATTTCTCTCCTCCCTGCGCTTGTTAAGATCCTGGAGAAGCATGTGCATATTGTGCTTTCTAATTTTTTGGAATCCCACAATCTGTTGCACTCCACTCAATCTGGCTTTCGCCCCAACCTAAGCACCGAGACAGCGCTTTTGGAGGTGTCGGAAGCTATTAAAGAGGCACTTGATTCAGGAGGCAAAGCTATGCTGGTGATGCTTGACCTGTCGGCGGCCTTCGACACTGTCCCCCATGAGGGTCTCCTCGCCAGACTTCATGAGATCGGTCGGAGGGGGACAGTGCTCAGCTGGTTTAGATCATTTTTGGCTGGCCGCCGACAAACGGTCTGGGCCTCACCTAGCTCTGCCGTGATGCCGCCTTTGGGAGTCGGAGTCCCGCAGGGCTCAGTGTTGAGCCCGACTCTCTTCAACATCTTTATGACCCCTCTGGCGGCATTGGCGGAGTCTTTCGGGGCCCAGATCGTATCCTACGCCGACGATACCCAGCTCCTCTTTACGTGCGGGAAAGGAGCAGACTTTGATGGAGAGAGTATCCGCGGTTGCCTTGGGGCTGTTTTTAAATGGTTCCAGCTTAACAGCCTCAAGTGCAACTCAGATAAATCTGAGGTACTCTTTTTCGGCTGCCGATCTGACCCAGACTGGCAGGAATGGTGGCCTGCCAATATGTTTCCTCCAGCGGGCTCTTCCCAGCTAGCAAAGAATCTGGGGATTAAGATCGATAATGGCCTGACGTTGAGATCTCAGATCCTTGGTCTAACGGAACATGCTTTGGCCTCCTCAGGAAGATCCGTAAGTTCCTTCCTCTGCTCTCTGAAGATCATAGGAAGACTACGGTGCAGGCCTTAATTGGTTCAAGACTGGACTACTCCAATGTCCTGTATCTCGGCCTGCCGGAGTACCTCCTGCAACGGCTGCAGGTGGTCCAGAACTCGTCTGCGCGGGCCATTTTTGGCCTCTATAGGCGAGCCAGAACCTCCGGCCTCTTGCAGTCGCTCCACTGGCTGCCTATCCGGAAGCGGATAGTTTTTAAGGCCTTGACCTTGGCCCATAAGGCTCTCCACGCTTCGGGAGCAAAATATCTCCAAAAGAGGCTAGCCTTCTACCATCCGGCCCGATCTCTGAGATCTGAATCATTGTTCCTTGCCGTGGTCACTCGAGTAAAAAGGGCCCGCATTGGAGGCCGCTCTTTTAGGCTGTTGGCGCCTCAGCTTTGGAATACTTTGCCCTTGGCATTGCGCAGCACTTCTAATCTGCTGACTTTTAGGAAGGGCCTTAAAACTTGGCTTTTTGCTCTTTAGTTGTGCTCTTCTTTTCTTCTGCTGGGTCCTTTTTTATTTTCTGTGTTGTGTTATTCTGTTACAGGTTTACAATAAAAGCGCCGGGACACTCCTCGGAGTAGCCGCGCGCTATAAAAGACTTACTTAACATAACATAACATGATGGCCTAAACAAGGCCTGGCACACGAAAAGGGTATGGAACGGACTTAGTTCACTGCCGGGGTCCATGCGACCAGGTGATGCACAGTGTACCAGAGATTTAAAGGGGCACTGCATGCAGCCTCACAAGGAAGCCGCGGTGATAACATGCGGACTCGCAGCGGCCACAGCTCCCAGCTGTAGCAGTCCATTGCGTGCACTCATGATAATCCTGGGACAGGGCTTAAAGGCGGGCACCCAGCGGCACACAGGTGGTAACAAGATCCTCGAAATGGGGGCAAATGCGGGCACTCAGCAGCACAGCTCCTCAGCTGCAACAGCCCACAATAGCGATAACAATGACTTTGGTAGCCCAGGCAAATGCGGGCACTCAGCGGCCCCAGCTCCTCAGCTGCAGCGTCCCACAATAGCGATAACGATGACTTTGGTAGCCCAGGCAAATGCGGGCACTCAGCGGCCCCAGCTCCTCAGCTGCAGCGTCCCACAATAGCGATAACGATGACTTTGGTAGCACAGGCAAATACGGGCACTCAGCGGCCACAGCTCCTCAGCGCAGCAGCCCACAATAGCGATAATGTAAATGTAAATGTAAATGTAAATAACAATGACTTTGGTAGCCCAGGCAAATGCGGGCACTCAGCGGCCCCAGCTCCTCAGCTGCAGCGTCCCACAATAGCGATAACGATGACTTTGGTAGCACAGGCAAATACGGGCACTCAGCGGCCACAGCTCCTCAGCTGCAGCGTCCCACAATAGCGATAACGATGACTTTGGTAGCACAGGCAAATACGGGCACTCAGCGGCCACAGCTCCTCAGCTGCAGCGGCCCACAATAGCGATTACAATGACTTTGGTAGCACAGGAAAATGCGGGCACTCAGCGGCCACAGCTCCTCAGCGCAGCAGCCCATAATAGCGATAATGTAAATGTAAATGTAGATAATGAGGACTTTGATAGCACAGGCAAATGCGGGCACTCAGCGGCCACAGCTCCTCAGCTGCAGCGGCCCACAATAGCGATAACGATAACTTTGGTAGCACAGGCAAATGTGGGCACTCAGCGGCCATAGCTCCTCAGGGCTCAACTCCGCTGAGAAGCTGATCCCGTCCAGGTTTTCACGCTGAGACTGAAGGCGCGCGAAACGAGGAGGACGCCGGCTGTTCCAGACCTCGGTCCCCTGGCTGTTTTTCGACTGCTATTCCTCAGCTGCGGCTGCCCACAATAGCGATGCAATGACTTTCAGCCTGCATTCCCCGCAGTAGAACCAGAGGCTCTGGAATTCTCAACAGAAGCCTCACCTGCGAGTAGAATCCCCCTCAAATAGGAATCCGGATGGCTGATGGGTGAAGTTTAATGTCCCTAAGACTTCGGCAGACGGCGAGCTCAAATCAGGCCTTGGGTAGTTCCTTTCAATCTAGTTACACGGACAGAAGTTCGTCTTGACATCCAGAAGTAACACATGCAAAGTAAAAGGTCCCAAAAAGTCTTTAGAGAGGAAGGGGCAATGCAGGACCCAGGGAGGCAAGCCCTCGTGGCAGCCCCACCTGGGCCCCAGCAGCAGCACGCCCCGGCAGGATTCTGGCCCAAGAAATGAACAACCTATATATCAACCAAAGTTTTTGTTCTCAAAAGTCACTAGTCACTGAACCCAGTCAGAACAAGTTTGTTGTGCTCCTGCAGCACTTTGTTTACAGGAAGAGGGGGTCTGCCATCAGACGCAGGGTGGGAGGTGGAGCCATCATTCACTTTGCCAGGCACAGCCCTGCTCAGATCAAAGGGTCACCCCTCCCCATACACCAACTGCAGATCTCTCTATTCAACCCAGGTCGGGCTCAGCGTGCCCTGTCCCTCCAAAACCAGACATGCAATTCACATCAGGCAGGCAGAGACATAGCACAGGGTCTAGAAGGTTGTTTGTTCGAATGCATAAAGAGAGTTTTGACACTACGCAACTTCTTTCGATGACTTTGCCTAAAAAGGGGAGTGGGGAGACTGGGCAGTTGTTGTTCATGGTCTCCTTATCGAGAGGTTGTTTTTTAAAGAGAGGAGAGTTTTTACCCACTTTTAGTCGTTCTGGAAAAAGGCCTGATTGAGGAAGAAGTTGACCATGGTGGCCCATATGGGGAGTAGGTGTATGGCAAGAGATTTGCTGATAAAACCTGGAATGGCATCCTGAAGGTCGTGCATGGGTTTTATTTTGGAGATTGTTAGTTGTATGTCCCGTTCAGAAATTGGGACAGAAAGAGGACCATGAATGCAGCGCTTTGCATGGTAGAATCTCAGACGCTTCTAGAGATATGAATGTCTCTTAACTTTTTTATCAAAGAAAGCTACAAAGTACTTGCAGCGGGCCACAGATGACTTAGGACCTGAAGTTTTGTTGGAGTTTGTAGTCTGTGCAATGACCTTGAACAGGCTTCGGTTTATTTTTTGTAGAATTCACAAGGGCTCTGATATGGGAGGATTTGGCTCTCAAGACTTTGTATTGATTTCTTGCTTTGCTCAGGTGAGAGGGCGCTGCAGGTCTCCATTCTTTTTGACATTTTCTGATAAGCTTTCTTTCTTCGTAAAGGTTTTTTGAGAACCAGGGCCCAGAGGGTTTGGGTCTGGATAATTTGCACTTCAGGGGTGCACATTTGTTGATAAGGGATTCCATGAGGGAGTTGTACTTGACGGTGACCTCGCTAATATCAAGATGAGGTGTAATTGAAATTAGGGTAGGAAGGGCCATGATGGCCATGACTTCTGTGTCAAGGTTGGATGTGTCCCTAAACCATATTTTCCCTTTCTTGGGTTGCCAGTATGTTTTGGTAAAGGATCCGGTTAGGGATAACGGGATCTGCATATCGTCAGACCAGTCGGCTGGGATGGGGTCATATGTCTTTAGGTTGGGGGAATTGGAGATCATCAGGCCCAGAATGGCACCTTTGTTGTGTGTGGGTTTATGGCAGGGTTGCTGGAGATCACCAACATGGAGGAAGGAGGTAAAAGTGCCACTTAACTGTTACCCTTGCCTCCCCAGTGGATGTTGAAGTCATCAAGGAAAAGATTGTTGTCAGAGCTGATACGTTGAGAGGTGAAGAGATCCAAGCATTCCTCAATTAAGATGGATAATAAATGACATTGAACCTAAGATTGAAGGTAGTGGATGTGGACAACTCCACCGACATGCATTCAAAAGACTGAAAATGAGTCGTTGGGAGGGTCCTGCATCTCAGGGATTTTCTGTAAATGACTGAGACCTCAACCGTGTCTACGCAAAATTGAGTCATTGGAAGGAAGTAGAAGATCTAAAGCACGGTTGGAAGAAACATTGAGCCACTTTTCCGTGAGGATCAGCATGTCAAGATTATGAGTCAGGATCGAGTCTGATATTGCTAGACAGTATTTGACTGCAGACCAACAACTGTGTTGCATGCAGTTCAGGGAGTAGCTGTTGTCTTTCTGACTTGAATATTCAGGGTGGGTAGGTGAGATTTGTATCAAGTTAAGAAGGGATGATTGTGCACCGGGATGGTATGTGTGAGTATAAATGCGATCAGAGTTGATGGTGGAAATCGGGCAGCCACTGCGGGAAGAGAGGAGGAGGAGGGGGGAGCGAAATATGAAGCTGCGTAACTTTCTAGGAAATAAAAAAGGTCGGAGTTTTCTTTGAGTGATTGCTTCAGTTTGGGTCTGGGTTGACGGATGTCTTTCGATATACTGAATGGATGCAGGGGAGGGACTGCATTGGGGTGATGAGGGGAGCAGCAAAGAGAGGACACATAGAAGGAGTAGAGCAAATGTGAGGATGTCCAATGTTTGAGAGGGGTGAGCACGAGGAAAGGAGCATGTTGAACGGAGGTCAGTTATGTTCAGCAATTGTGGGGGATTGGGGTGGTCTGTCAGGAACGGACTCTGCGGTGCTGAAGTGCAGGTAGGGGGAGGCATGGGTTGTTGGTATCTGGTGTTGGAAGATGTTAGGGCAGGGGGTGATAAAGGTAAGGAGGGAGGGGCAGGCTTATGGCCGACTGTGGGGCGGAGAAAAGGGTGGAGGAGGGAACCGAAGAGGATGATTTGTTGGAGGCTGGAGAGGAACGATGTGGAGATGGTCTGTGGGAGTGATACACAAGGTTCTGGTGTTGTGCTATAGGTTGTGGGGCCATATTGGACTACAGGAGAGTCCGGGGTGAGAGGTGTCTGGGTGGACCAGAAGCAGAGGAGAATGCAGAGGGGTGTTCTAGAAGGACTGAACGGGGGAGCGTGGAAGATCGTTTGAGGGCTTAATAAATTAGAAGCTTTTGCTTGGCTGGATTCATGTGGGTATACTACAATTGAAACAAGTATTCAAGAGGAAAATGTGTATGTTTTCGGAACCACCAAGCTGATGTCTGGCAAAAAAATGGCTGATTTTACAAAATATATTTGAAACTGATATTTGAGTGAAAAATCATGTGGCATAGCAGACACTGATCACTTCCACTGTTACCTTGGTGCCAGGGGTATTGCAGCTGTAGCTTCTATGTATTAACCATGTAAAGGCATTCAAACTGACAAACTGGTAAACCTGCATAGATTGGCCACTAATGTAAAATTGTCTAATTTGGTCACTATTACAACATTAATATTAGTAGCCAAGAAAGATTTTAATTGAATATAAGGGGCTATTTTTACAGATAAGGAAGGGACTCCTGCTCTTTAGCAATACTTTTACAAAAACAACAAACTACCAACAAAAAATCAGTTCAGAAGACAAATACACTCCTCAATATCATGCTACCTGAAGTCATGAGCAGGTCGTCTTTGAAATTTAGCTGGCTGGATCCTGCACTTCAACCTACTAATAACAGACTAAATTTACCTATGTAGATATCCAAAAGAGGTGAAGAAAAGAAAGTCAATAAAAATAATGTTTTTCCAGAGATTGACTCAAGTCAGTATTTTACACTGTCAGAAAGTGGCACCTTACCATGCCGACGGTTAGTTAAATCTGGACTACAGTCCATCCCATTTTCGAAGCATATGGCCTGGTGTATAAAGATGGCAGTTTTTTTTAGAAACATATGGGGAGAGCCTCATCGACTCTCCACACCCAGACGCACTGCGTTATATGGATACCAGATCCAGTCATGTTTTCTCCATTTTGCCATTGTTCAAATTAATCCAATTTAAATCCAAATTTTTATCAAACTTTAGCCAGTTCTTTTTTTTAGAAGGCATATATAGGTCTGATATTTTTAACTAAAATCCTTTTTGAATACATTTCATTGGTTTTTCACAGTCATAATATGCAATATATAACAAACAACAAATTCCACACAAAGCCAGTTATGGTTAGGCAACTGCACATGCGGTGCTATTATTACAACACTACATCAGGAGTTCAGCTGCAGTATATGTTTGTAATGTCACAGTTTCACAACCAACAAGACAACTCTATCCCTAACAAATATCACATTACTCTTCGTACAGCAGTACCACAGATATTCAGATCATTTTCTCAAAGTTGAATTAGAAACTATTTCATGGAGTACCTCCAGATCAGAAGAAGTACTATCTAGTAAGGAAGATCCTCTTCTAATTTCTCACCTTTCCTGACTGGTCTCCTCTGGTCCACTACTTACAATCATTCAGCAAACATTTTTAATAGTGGGCCATATTACACTGAACTAGGTTATAAAAAGTCGGCTTTTAATAAAGACAAATGCAAATACAGCTGCGTTTTTCGTGGAGATAGGAGAAATATCCAGTCAACATAATTTGTAAGTCTGAAGTACCTAGAGCCTGGGTCTGGCATCAAACCGGTCAACTGCATGTTTCCATAAAGTAGCGCTCCCATGTCACATAACAAAATGCAGCCAAATGGTATTGCATTTACGATAGCATTTATTTGGATCATTCTTAAAACAGGGTAACAGGAGTCATATACATACAAAGCAAAAACGTATATTGCGTCATTTTAATCCTCACATTATGTTTATATTGTTTTTATTGAGGAAACAAGGAATTCAATTCAATCTAAACCACAAACTATTGAGTAATCCTTCCTCTATATTAATAAAAGAATGCTCCACTGCAGGATCTCCCCCTTTAATACATCTACAGTGAAACTCAGCCTTAAGCTTGTCGTGGATGCAAATTGATAGGAAACTGAGGAGGGGAAGGAAACAGGAGCATAATGAGGCACCAAATCTCCTCAGATAAATGTAGTCTGACAAATGAAATAGGATCAACGTCCATAGTAGTCCTCTACATAACCACTCTAACCTGAACAGCGTAATTTCACTTCAAACCCTAGAGAACATTTAACAATACCAAAGATAACAAACCCATTTTCAAATGTTAGAAATCCACTACATTTAGATCTTCCACATTTGTGAGTAGATTTACGCTAGCACAATTCTATCAATCATGGTATCACTCTTGGAAATTGCTCTTTTTGTGCAGCTACGTCGAACTTGCGTGAGTAAAAACTTTTGTAAATTGGGCTGACTGTGATTAAAAAAGGCGTGGCAAGGTGCTCTTCATAGAAACTTGGAAGTAGATTACTGATCTAAAACATGTTTCTTTTTATATTTATATTTATTTCAAACAGACACCGGCCTTTAAATTAATGCCAATTCATAGTATGCATGAAACTTCTCATGGCTTGTGAATACCGAATCTATATTAGAAAAGACAAAATTGATAGCAGTTTGGAAACATCATTACTAATGGTGCTCTGCTCTCAAGAGGACACCTAAACAGTAACTCATATAAAGAGTAGTTGGTGGTACAGTGTTAGTAAAAAATCAAGGTATTCTGTACATGAAATGTGCTTAAGGTATCCATATTGATACATTTTTATAAAACAGGTTTTCTTTAATAAAACAGTGCATACCAGGGGAAGTAGTTGTATTTAATTTCAAGAAACCAAAGAACTAGAAATAAAATGATTTGCAGAAGGATGCTCTGGACCAAACTCACGGTGCCCAGTGATATAAACCTCGGTTACCGTACCCCCGCCAGAAACAACCAAAGAGGTAAGGTATAATTGTTTAGATACTTAAAATCATGGTTTATGTAAAGAGGAAGAGAAATTAGAAAATCGCCACTTTTTGTGTGCAACATCATACATAATCAGAAGGCATTCAGCTCTCCATCGGGGATGAATGAACATCATAATACTTATTTTCAAAGTTGAATGGAAATGGAACGGTCACTCATGAATGAGACAGCCAGAAAAAGGTCATGCTGCCCTTGCTTACACAGTAACATGTATAAATTAGCCTAGAAAGTGGTACGCATACTTCAGAAGTCAGATATTTGCCAATGATAAGAAGTACAGTAACCTCTTTTTCCATCAATGTCACACAGTAGCATGGCATATTGGAGTACACGCATCCATCCACACCAGTAATATATCTTAATGCAATATGATGCAAATCCTTAGATAATGTATTTTTCTGACTTAAACAGCAAAACGTTTTCAGATGATGCATATTTTTAGATAACAATGTATTTTGGTAACTTAAAAAGCAAAACGTTTTCAGAAGTGGTCATCCCAATCTGCCATAATATGAAGGAAAAATAACAACTCACCAGGAAGCAGGAATCATTAGAAAAAAAACACACATTTGGCAGAACAGGGTAAAAGTGAAGAATAATATGCCAAAAGACAGTAGCATCCCAGAAAAAAAATCTGCAATCAAATTCACATCCTTTAAAAAATTAAAACAAGAAGAGGGTCTATATTTACCATTCGTCTGATGGGATCACTTTGAAATCAAGACTTAGGAAGCTTATTCACTACCCATGAGCATTCTCACACTTTCATCATTAGGCTTGATGACCCATCTGACACCAATGCATTTTCGTGAACTTGCCCCAGTACGAGACAATGAGAATAATGTTCAGTCAAAGGTGTTGATTAAATGCTTTATAGAGATAAATATGATGAACAACAATAGAGAGCTGCCAATCATCTTTACAAGTGATGGTATGAAAACACGTGTGCTACGGATAATTGTCGTGGTTACCCCAGACTTAATAGTATTTCCCTGTTTTAAATGAACAACAGTATAAATGTTATTGTCATATAATGTGTATAGTGTCAACCATGACACCTTGTGGCCAAACTAGGGCAGTTTGTGTCTTAACTCTGGTACACTGAGTGGAATACTTTTTATCGGGAGACCAAGGCGAACACCGGGAGGTAGGACAATTGTGCCGGCGCAGTTATCCCAGGCAGAAATGTAAGGAAAATGTGTTTTTTAGGCAAAATTTGAGGTTTGCAGGGGATCTGGGCAGGAAAATATTGGGACATCCACGCAAGTCACACCTCCCTGGACTCTCCCGGGTGTCTAGTTTTTAAAAATGTCTGAGTTTGGTAGATTTCTCTAGATGCCCACCAAGCCCAAGACCAAAAGTGCAGTGGACTGTTTCGCGAAACCAGGTCATTTTGTGATAGATACGTTTGATGTCTCCACAATACGTTTTGGGCCCTTTCCTGCTGCGGGTACTTGGCCCACCAACACAAGTGAGGTACCATTTGTATCTGGTGACCGTGGGGAATGCTGGGCGGTAGGACATTTTTATCAGCCCGGAGTGAAGTCTCCACAGTACGTTTTGGGCTATTTCCTATTGCGGGCACTATGTCTAACCACACAAGAGAAGTACCATTTTTATTATAAGGAGACTTGGGAGAATGCTTGGTGTGTGGAAGTTTGTGGCTCCCCGCAGATTCCAGAACTTTCCATCAGAGAAAAGTGAGGAAAATGCATTTCTTGCTACAAAGTATTCTGGGTAATAAAACCTGGTGAGAGCCACACAAGTCACCCCATCCTGGCTTCCCCTTGGTGATAGGTTTAAAAAAATGTACAGGTTTGCTAGGTTTTCCTAGGTGCCAGCTGCGCTAGGGCCCAAAATCCACAGCTGGGCACACGGCAAAAAAAAAAAAAACAGTACCCAAGTAGGCTTTCTGTGCCCCGGGGAGGGGGGGCAGATCAGGGGCTATAACCCCGTTAGAAAGACTGTGGCCATCTTTTTGGGGGGAGGGGGGCTTATGGCATGACCTGGGCAGCCCCCAGCCATAAACTAAGAAACTAAAATAGTCCTTGGAGCCTAGTAGGATTTATGCCCCCCCTCCTGGAGGCAGATCGGGGGCTACTTCTACCATATTCCCCCGGGGGACAGAAAGACTGTGCCTATTTTTATGGGGTGGTAGAGGCATTGGCATGCCCATTCTGGGCAGCACCACACCTACACTAAGAAAAAAGTGGGGGGCAGATCGAGGGTAATAACCCTGACCAGCCCCCCACGGGGGCAGAAAGACTGCCCCAGTTGTTTTTGGGGGGGTGGGGACATTGGCATGCCCATTCTCGGCATCTCCTACGCATAAAAATAAAAGCATAATCCCTGGTGCCTCGTGGGCTTTCTGCCCCTCAGGGGCTATTGCCCCCACCTGCCTCCATTTGCTCAGAAAGACTCGCATTTTTAGAAGGGGCATTGCCAAGCCCATTCTGGGCAGCCCCCAACCCTGAACTATGAAAAAATAGGAGGGCAGAAAGACTGAAATTTTACAGAAACGTTGGGCGAGGGAGCAAAAGTCCTTACCCAAAGGGCTGCTCCCCCATCCCTGGTGTCTAGTGCGTGGATCCCTGATTGGGGATCACTCACCTGCGGCGATCCCCAGGCAGGAATCCTCTAGGGAGGGTTACCATCGGAAAAAGGAGAATCTCCCCTTTTCAACTATTCCTCTCCTGCCTGCCTACATGCTCGGGGGAGAGAAAGCCCTCCCGAGCACGTAGGCAGTGAAACTGAAATGAGCCAATCATATCATTTCAGTTTCAGTCCGATCGTCATTATAATGAAAAAAAAATCAGAACAGCCTCAGGAGCTAGGGAAGCTCTTCCCCAGCTCCCAAGGCTGTTTTGGTACAAAGGAAATCCCTCTGGTGCTCACACCAGTGGGATTTCCAGTGTCATGTGGTCGGATGCACAGGAGCCATCCGATGCACATGAGCACTGTAGCGTTGGACGGCTCCCATGCGGGGTTAATATTAAGGGAAGGCTGAGTTTACTTTACATTATTATCCTCAGGCTGCAGATAGCAGGGCTGATAATAAGCAGTGCTTAGTCAGATTTATGGGATAGCCTGGGTCACAGAGGTGAAGAACTGAAGCACGGAAGAATTTAACTCTTAAATAAAAGACCTGGTACACTCAATATTGGAGCTTGAGAATGAGATGGTCTTTGTAAATACTTTTAACCCCTTGCGCGCTGCGTGAATTTTCGCGCTGTGCGGGCGAATTAAAGAGTAGGCGGGGTTCGGACAGCCCCGACCGTCCTCCGCACGCGCCCACCGTGATGTCAGATCGCCGGGGGACGTCAGCAGCACTCAAGGGGTTAAATGGTAGAAAATGAAAATGATAACACTTTTTGCCTCTACCTCCTGTATTTTGGATGCTGTGCTGGATCACGTTTTTGCTGGTTTAGATGCTTTGGACACTCTGCCACTGCTGATCAGTGCCAGAGTGTAAGTGCTCCCTATGTAAATTGTTATTCTGATTGGATATACATGTTTGGCATATTTGTATCACCTTGAAGTCCCTAGTAAAGTGCACTGGGTGTGCCAGGGCTGGTGATGACAAATGCTACTAGTGGGCCTGCAGCACTGATTGTGCCACCCACAGGAGTAGCTCTAAAATGGTGTCTAGAAACTGCCATGTCCTCCTGGTCAGTGTCCCCACTGACCAGGCCTAACCCTTCCCTTTTCATGCACAACAGTCACCCCTATGGAAGGCCCAAGGTACCCCCCTGGGCAGGGTGCAGTGTATGTGAAAGGTAGAGCATGTACTAGTGCAGGTGACATGCTCTGATAGTGAATGGCAGCCATTTCGTTTGTCACTATTGTAAGGCTATCTTGCTCCATAGATTAACATGGGGGATGCTGGCTACAGTGGCTTCCAGCATTTCATCCCATAGGAACAAAGATAGGACATAAGTATGTAGTATCCCTGAACTCAGAATTTAATAACACATCTTTTAGGAAAGGTTGTTTTTAAATCCTGTGTTTGAGAACAGCACTTTTAGAAAGTTGCTGTTCTCTTCTCTGACCTTTCTGTGCGCCTTGGCCTGTTTGTGGATGGACTGTCTGGTTTGAGAGTGACCGGGGCTGGGGATGCCCCAGGAGGCTGGCTGAGTCAGCCTTAGGCTGAATGACTGCATTTGCAACTGGAGTGGTGGGAGGAGTTAGCACCTGGGCCTGAATAGGGCTGTGCCTGCCTTCCACAATGCTGGCTCCACCTCCTGCTGGGCGGCTGACGACCCTGCCCCTCACTCTGAACGGAAAGGAGAAGCCAGGAAAACAAAGTACTCAGGCAACACCCAGAACTGGTTCAGACCAGGCTCAGGGCCCACTTGCACAAAGAGAACAAAGACTTTTAGGGGTATAAGTACAGGACCCCTGACAACAAAAAATTAGATCATCCTGGAATCAAGAAGGAACCTCTGCCAAGGAGAAAGCTGAAACTGAAGAAGGAAGACTGTCCTGCTGTTGCTCTGCTGGACTGACCTGCTGTTGCTTTGCTGCCAAGGAGAGTGGAAGGACTTTGCTAGTGTGCTGTGTCCCCTGTCTTGAAGGAATCTCCAAGGGCCTGAGAAGACCTGGTTCCCTGTTCTGAAGTCCCAGGAACAAAAGGACTTCACCCCCAGCTTCCCTGAACTCTACTGAGAGAGTTCTGTCCTTCCTAGAGTGCTTGATCCAGTTGTGGGGCCTCTGGAAGTTGTACCTGTGCTGGGAAGCTTGAAACTAAGCTTGAGAGACTTTTGCATTTGAAAAGTGTCCCATCGCTCGCTTGCGGAGCGCATCCCCGACAGTGCGAGAAGATTCCCGCTGCTACGAAGGTCGAGATCCTTCGTTTGCGGGACGCACCAGACCGGTGCGGGAAAGTCGAACATCGCTGCGAATGTTGTCGCAGAGCCTGTCGTCGCTGGGTGAGCTCGCCGCACCGCTTGCTTGCGGACCGCATCAGGTCGCTGCGAGCATCGTCGCAGAGCCATCGCATCGAGGAGCTGCGAGAGAGAGGATCACCGCTGGATCGCGCATCGTCGCCCCAGAGATCGTCGCAGCCCCTACGAGATCGTTGCATCGAGCCTTTGCGAGAACAAACTTCCTACGGAACCTACGCACCGGAATCCATACAAGTGGCCTTCCTCCCCATACAGACAGGATTTGTCGCAACACGCGCGCTGCTGCAGCGGGGTTGTCGCATCGCCTCCCCAGGGTCTCAGGAGCAACGCATCGCTTGTTTTCCACCGCACCAGCTTCTACTTTTTGGAACTTTGTCGCAACTAAAAGGTACTGTGAGTAAACGTGACGCAACTGTGAACTTTTCACGCATCTGTGGATTATTCTATCGCAACCTAAAGAAATTTCACGCAACCTTAAAGAACTCTTTTGAAACCATATTCTTGAACTATGTATGTTGGATTTTTGTCGTTTTGGTCTTGTGTAGTTTAGATTAAATACCTTTATTTTTCTAAACTGTTGTGGAGTCAGTTTGTGGTGTTTTCACTGTGATACTGTGAGTGTTGGTACAAATACTTTACACATTGCCTTTGGTTAGCCGACACTGCTCGTGCCAAGCTACCTAGAGGGTGAGCAGGGGTTATCTCAGAGGGTTTCCTCCTTACCCTGACTAGAAGCAAGGGTCCCTATTTGGACAGTGGTACCTACCCCTGCCAACTAGAGACCCCCAGTTCTAACAGTCTCCATTTGGCTCTTGCGCGGGCGCAAGAGATACCAGTGTACTGTTAATGCTCGACATGGCTCATTGGCCATTCCTACATCAGGTGCTAGATAAAATGATTTGCGGTGGGGGCTTTCACAGGTTTATTGAGATACTTTATACAGAACCATAAACACAGGTCATAGTGAACGGAACCATGTCAGCGTCAATCAGAGTGTGAAGGGGCATGCTGTAGGGATGCACATCCTAGCTTCTACTGTTCCAAGTTTATAGTTGAGCCCTCAGCTACATGGATACACAGACGCACAAGTAGGAGGCGTCCAGTGCGGAAACAGTGGTGAGGATAGACTTTCTTAATATGCTGATGACATTCTGATGTACGTCCAAAGAGCAGAGACCTCCATTCCCGAATCATCAATATTCTCCGAATATATGTGGAGGCCCCCAGCCGGCAAGCAAACTGGTGGCTGTGCCTATTAGCGAGAGCCTCAGTTCGCTCCTGGTCTCGGCACCCCTTCAGAATCAGAGTGACGTTTCACGTATTTGGTTATGCAAATTATGGTGAGTCAACAACAAGGTTAGGAATTGCAAATAGCTAGTTCCTCTCCTAGACAAACTGAAGATGGAGCTTACCTACTGGGCCACTTCCCCTCACCCCCCCCCAAATAATGATTCGGAACACATTATTTAAAAGGATTTCCATGCCACTATTTCTTTATGTTTTACAAAACTACCTTTTTCAATTCCCACCAGCCTTCGTTACGGATTTACAATCTCAGATCAGTGGTTTCCTCTGGGTTGGAGCATTCCTGTGGGTCTCCTTTGTAAAGTGTAGGCAGGCTCTTACGATGGAGGCCTTACTATTAGGCTTTACAGCTCATCCCAATAAATGATTGAATATTTGGGGCAGAGAAGATCCTGTGAAAAGATTAAAATTGGACCTTCAAGATAAATTTTATTTATTTCACATACTATGTCAAAGCAATCCCTAGAACTTTGACAATATTGTACTGGCAAGAGGCGCTTAATCACATTCCATGGTATGTGAAACCTAATATGAGGACTCTGCAATGGCAGGATACCTCCAGTTGCAACATGTGCTTGAGAGCTATAGATATACACAGGTGGCTCTCTCTGAATTTAGTCCTTTGGAGGCCAAATTAACTACTGAGGTCCTGGGAGCAAGGAATATTGAGGCTATATCCATATCATGCTGTTAACTCCCCTGACTAAAATCTGAAGGAAATGTGGGATCTTGACCTTGGTAAGTTGGATGAGGATGACTGGATCAAGGCGAAGACGGCACCACGGGTGCTGGCCATCTCTGCCCACCTATGTCTTATTTAGTTTAAGTACTTGCACAGGTACCATTATAATCCTTCATGCTTATGGAAAATGGGGAAAGTGAGAATCCCAAATTGTCAAAGGTGCAGTTGCCCTGTCGGTACATACTTTTCACATGATATGGCAGTGCCCCCGAATAGAAAATACTGGTGCAGGGTACACTGCTATAGTCAAGCTACAGTGGCAAGCCTGAAGTCATGTTTGCACTGCTGCTATAGTGGATGGAAGACTAGGCGATGCATTGCTCTAGTGACATTTAACCTCCAAGCGCTTTGTACATCTTGTACCATATACCAGGGACTTTACTACTGGTTAGCAAGGGTAAATTGCACAAGTTCTAAAACCAGCAAAAACATAGGGTCCAGTAAAAGGAGGAAAATCTGGGGCGAGTGACCATGCAGAAGAGTCAGACTTCCTACTTAAACACACAGAGACTATATATACATTCACAGAAAAGATTAAGGTAACATTAAAGTTAGGTGAATTTTTAAACGAAAATAGTTATCTCAAGTAACTATAACTCATGCCCTAACAAAGTCACACCTCCGCCATGCACAGTTTTCTTATAAATAATTTAATTGCAAGTGTTGCAGTGATAATATCAATGATGTCATGGAAGACGTAATGATTGATGTAACATATGGAGTAATTAGCAGTGCATAGTGAGGGCGTGAATATAGTTACCGAAGATAACTATACCTGGTGAATTTCATTGTTCTTTTTTTTTAATTCGTTTTTTTCTGTGAATTTGTATAGCTTTTGTCAACGTAAAGTAATATTGTATTACCATGAGGTAAGCCAACCCACCACCATGTAGGCACCCAATCTGCTAAATAGGTGTGGAATTGGCCTCTGTGCAGTCACCTCTACATCACACATAGCCTACTGCAACACCAAAATATAAAAAGTGAGCTGAATGGCTTTTTCAAAGGTGAGCATATCAACATATATAAAGCAGATCCATCATCTTTCTCCAAAAATCAGCAATAATTTTAGTCAAATGTATATTTCAATAATTCACACAATGCTAATTAATATTGATTACTATGAAAATGTTTAATAAAGTTGTCAGAGACACATGGTTTAAAAAAAATTAAACGTCTTTCTAACATTTTTCAGCCCACAAAATACAATCCAGTTAGGAGCGGAGGTGAATAATTTTGAGGGAAACTTTTATGAAGACCCATCAAACGGCAGCAAAGATATATGCAAACCAAAAAATGCCTTTCATATGGAAACACTAACTATAACCACCCAGTGGCTACCGCCATTGGTTTATGATTATCTATATAAGGTGGGTGCTATTATTAATCCCAAAGATGAGCTATGAAAAATAAAACAGAACGGGATGTTACATAGAAAAATCCACATTGGTTAGGAAGTAACCGCTAAAGAATTTCTTTTGCCACTTTTCCACTGTATTTTTTTTTTTAAGATGAGGCAAGATCAAGCTGCACCTCACTGATGACACTCAGCAAGATAAACTGGTCTGAATTGCTTGTGTTCCCATTAAGAGGAAACATGGACTGGCAGTCAGTTCAGGCTAGATTGTACCTATGACAAACGAGGCAAAGCTGTTGGTCCCTGCTTGGTGTCAGAGTGAACAAAAGAAATGATGGAGAATATGTAATAAGTGCAACCTGTCTGTCAAGCAATGAAGCAAGGGAACAGCAACTCAGAATGTGGGCAGTTTTCCTTACGGATTGGTCCTTAGGCGTGGTAGGACTAGACAGTCTGTATTAATTGTAAAATTTTAAAAACAACGAACACTATGTAGGAAAAAGTGGATCAGTGAAACTCAGAAGGTATGCAGGCATGTTTAGGAATGCAGATTCCTGAACAAAACTACTAATGAAAAGGGAGGTGTAAGAGTGAGCCCTCAAAGGATAAAAGGGTACATAAGTGGAAATATAGGGTACAGACAAGTAGACCTGAACAACAGAAACACAGATGAAGATGAGAGGGGAAACCTATCTCAGATTGCTAAATCTTCCATGAATGAAATGGAAAGAGACACAATTGCTTCTGGGTATGGCAGTTCATAATCTTCTCGTTCTCCAAACTGTGCTATGTTATGCCACCACAAAACGCTTGTTGACTTATAAATGTAATTGGTTTATAAAACTTAGATTTGACCTCTACAAGAAAAATAGGAGACAAAATCCTTACACAATTCCTTACCTTTTTTTAAAATGTATTTTTTTAGTTTTATAAAGCGCGAACAAGACCCGAAACATCGGGTATCAGAACGCTTTAAATGAGCACAGTTTCATTACAGAAGAACACATGTTAGGTACGGGGAGATTACGTGATTTACCCAAACTCACAGGATGTTGCAGACACTCAAACCTGGTTCCCCAGCTTTGATGTCGACCGCTCTAGCTGTAAGGCTACATCCTTTACCTTAATGACTGCAGTTGTGTTGGCCATGCTAACCTTCAGGATCTAGGTTTTATCTCCGTGGATTTTGAAGCACAGTTGTGCTGATGTGGCTACCACATTGTCGGTCTTCTCTTGCATCTGCAGACGGGTATGGGAGAGTAGGGCCAGGTCCTCTGGAAAGTCCAGGTCGTCCAACTGCGTCCATGGTGTACACTGGATCTTATTTCTCTCCTTGCTGTGGATGCCTTCATGATCCAGTCTCTGGGCAGCAGAAAGAGAAAAGGTGAGAGCAAACACTCCTGGTAAACTCCAGCAGTCACATGAAAGCCTTCCATGAGTTGCCGTCCATGGACTATCTTGCAGGTCATTCTCTCGTAAGAGTTCCTGGTGATTTTTACAAGTTTATCTGGCACACGGTAGTGGTGCTTGAGTTTCCTAGGGGTCTCTCTGTCCACACTATTGAATGATTTTTTATGGTCCAAGTTGTTAGATAGGGGAGTTCCATTCCATCGACTGCTCAATGATGATGCGCCGTGTTGCAATCTGGTCTGTGCAGGATCCATCTTTGCGAAATCCAGCTTGCTGGTCTCGCAAAAACCAATATCAGGCTTTTTAACACCGACATAAAATCAGTCCATCTGTATGGAGCAGAAACTTGGAGGACACAATGACAACAACCAACCAAGCCCAGACCTTCATCAACATATGTCGGAGGAAAATCCTCCAAATCCACTGGCCAAACACCAATAGCAACAACGACCTATGGCAGTAGACTTTCCAACTCCCTGCCCATGGAGAAATAATGAAAAGATGCTAGGGCTAGATAGGTATCACCCTACATCAAACCCCACCAAGCAAGCGCCGACTTGGAACCCTTAATGGAAAAGGAAAGGAGGAAGACCAAGAAACACCTGCCAGGGCCTGGAGGCTGACTGCAAGGAGACAGGATACAGCTGAGTCAGATTGAAAGAAAAGCTTAAGATAGAGATGGCTGGAGAGTCCTGGTTGACGACCTATACCCTAGGAGGGGTAGTAGGCATAAGTAAGTTTGTTATCCTAGTGGCATGGAATTTTACATTCATATGGTCACAAAAAAAGTATTCTTTCATGTGCAGTTGCTCCTGATTTACCTTCACATGCATTCTTGTTCCTTAACACCAAACTTTCTATCTCTGGTAACAAGTTCCTCAAACATTATGGACACATTTGAGGGGTCTGAGACTTGCTTCTTTAGAAAAAGAATATTCTTAACTCTGTGAATGAACAAGGAGTACTTTTACACATCTAAGTACTCTCTCTCACACAACAACATCTACAGTATTTTCCATCACAAAATAATCCAAACACTCTCCATTAGACTGATTAAAACTCTCTACTTGAGCATCGCACGAAAGGTCATACAATCCGGTTGTGGTATGTTTGAAACTGTAATTCCTCAGAAACATCTTCATCACAAAAATATAGATTGTACTACATTATCTAATTCTAAGGCTTCCAGCAATCCTTTTATACTATGGGCCTTCAACAAAAAAAAAAGCAATTACAGCCAGTGGAGTAGGTTTCTCTACATATTCGATCTCTGCAAATTTCGAATGATAATACACTATCAACCAAGGCATAGTTTATGTGTATAAGTAAAGGAGCCAAAGGTCCAATAATATCATGGGCAATCTTTTGCAAGGCACATTGTGGCCACTGAACAAGGCACATGAGCACAGAACAATTTAAACATGTTTTAACACTTGTTATAGTTATCAGATGAGCATACCCATTTATCTGAATCCCAATCCAAAGTCAGGCTACGAACAGCAAGTTTTTAATAAGTTCTTCAAAGAAGACATGAATATGTAACCATCATAGGAATGTTCCAATTTTTTTCTCAAATGTAACAGATTGTTTGGGTAGGTTGAACACAAGGTATGTGACAAGTAAACAGCCCAGTTAAAAATCCTAATGTATGCTCCTACCTGAATAAATAGAGAGTAAACATGGCCATGCTCCAGGAAGATCACTATAGCAAGTAGGGACAAGTCAAAGAGGCAAAATGCTGGGGTGGAATATTAAAGTTACAAAAAAGATTCCCTCCGATACAATTATGAATTTACAAAAGTTAGTTTCATCTAAAAATAACATGAAGCCACGATGCTTTAAGATAACTGTGATCAATCCTTAGGAGTGAAATCACAAGAATACATTTGAAAGTATCAACATACTTTACCTTATACTTTTTGTAGTACAAAAGGGGGTGGTGATTGACGGAGCCTCTGAACCAATCAAACACTCACACCCAGTCAAAAGATCTGGGTTTAATCCATCACCGTTCTTTTGTACCGCTTTATACTTTTTGTAAGCAAACTTTGCCTCCTGTATTGTAAAAATACCAAAATTGTAAACAAGTGTTTTAAGACTTCATCTACATAGCCTCCTCAGGCAACTGGTCAATTAGTTCAATCATATAATAAAACGGGGAACATTCCAAATGGTTGACTCAATATGACACCCTGAGCAATTGCCAGTGGTTAGACAAATTGCAAGCATTTCTTGCAACATCTTTTGAGTCTTTCATGTACCGCCCTAAGGGACATGGGTATGCTCAGACATGGGTCCCATGCTCACTGCGTCACTGGAACCAATCTGTACCCAACTCATGAGGCCATAACTAGGGCAAAACAGGTCCTGGGTTGGCTTGTGTTCTGGTTCAGGGAGGACTAGGTCTGGCAGTTCGGATTGGTCTGTTCCCATGAGGAGCAGGTTTGAGACTGATTTGCATAAGGATGGGTCCAAACTGAGGTGACATGGTGAGCAAAAGAACGATGGGTTGGAATGCTACTCCCAGCGATTGGCAGTCGTTAGACAAACTGCAAATATTCCTCCCATCACCTTTTGTGTTTTTCATTACTTACTATGCCAACATTTAAATACGCAATAGTTCACAGAATTGTGAATTTGCATTTTAAAACAAATTGTTTAAAGTAGTCATTGTTTGTATCATATGTGCAATTAAACGTAGATATTTATGCGCCGAATTGACGTTTGCAAGAGCAAGTGTGAAGAAAAATCAGCTGGATTACAATTTGACAAAATATATGCTAATTACAGACAACATGCACATTTCAAGATGTCATACATACAAGGCTATGCGGAGCTGGGATTACAAATGAATTAGGTCATTAAAAAAATCATGACATTTTCGGGGGAAAAACTACTGTTAAAAACGGAGTTATGGTTCTGGCTTACAGGCGCGAAACCACTGAAATTTGCCTGCTCTGGTTAGTAATGCACAAAATAACTTGCTTCATCTGCCTCATTCAAAACACAAATTTACCAAAGTCCTAGAAAAACAAGCATTAAAAATGCAATAGGTCTCGCCTTCCTTAAGTTAAAGCCATTTGCTTTGCTGTACAATACCATTAGCAAAGTAAATGGCTTTAACTTAATCAAAAGGCGAGACCTATTGCATTTTCAGTGCTTGTTTGGTTCTGGCAGAGAAGTGCAGTGAACGGAGGGTGCCGGTGGCAACTGTTGGACCTTTAGAGGTGGCTTGTGTCATCAGCAATTGAGCTCTACTGTCTGCACCGTGCAGTAGGTCGGAGTTCAAAGTTGAGGCGACAGCAGGGAGGAATATTCTCATAAGTAGCAGTGAGGTACAGCTCTCTGACCTAGGATCAGTAATGCGGTGGCAGACTCAGCATTATGAGACCTGTGTCTTCATCTGTAAAGTGTCAGCTTTTCAATGGGACTGTAGGGCTGAGATCCTGCGCAAAAGTAGTATGTGCATTGAATGATAAAGAGTGTATCGGAAGCGCATGATAAAACCGTCAGAATCTGTGATGTTCTATTGAAGAATCTTTGCACATGTGTGCTATTTATGACAATAGCACAAACAGGTATCTTCTCATAGGATGTATCTGAAACAGGCTTTTAGTTTAGAATTTTGCAGTTCGTACATACTTTGCAGATAATGCCAAAATAACTTGCTTCATCTGCCTCATTCAAAACACAAATTTACCAACGTCCTAAAAAAAAAAGGTATCAAGAGAACAACATAGTGGGTGGCATGTGTTGTGGTGTGTGTGGAGTAGATTGCTAACCATAACGGGCATATCAAAAGAGAAAAGGTTAAAACATTATTGAATTACTACTAAAATTGGTGCCATTTCATGGATCCGATTCAAATTTGACAGAGAATTTGCGCGTCAAGCCAACTTTCGGTTTCTCAATTTCATGTAGGTCCAGTGGGGGCAGGGGGAGATGGAGGGGCACATTTCAAGTTTCTATTGTCCAATATATTTGGTGCAGTTAAAGAATCTGCAAAGCACTTGGCAGCCATTTAGCAGATTTAGATTTCTATTGATTATGTCACATTTTATGCTGTCCACCAGGGGAGGTTATGGGGGCAAGTATACATGGAGAGCAATAAAAGTTTCATTCACTAATGACTTTGGCACTGCTGCCGATGAATCTGCATGGAATTAGAAGCTAGCAAATTAAGACTGGTCAGAGCTCGTGACCAATCCCCACCATGCAGGGCTGTAACAGGTTGGGAGCAGTGCCAGGCCTAAAGGCCTTGCACAGCTCAGAATGTACACATAGCGGGTGCAGTTCATCCTAACAAACCCATGAAATTAAAGAAAAAAAAAACACAGTTTAAAGGTATGTTATAGTCCAGTGAACACAATTTTTTACATTTGCTGGTTATGGTGAGCAATGCATATCATAATTCATTCCCACTGCCATGTTCAGAACACCCCTTAGCAAGTTAACCCCTTAACTGCGGAGGCTTTTTCACCCTAGTGCTAAGCCCTTTTTGGGTCTCGCCTGGCGTTCGCAGCGCTGATCTCGCCATGCGAGGGCCTTTGTAATCGATTCAAGCTGTGCACATGTAAGGAGGGACAAAAAATGCACGTGCATGTGGAGAGCCCAAAGCCATCTTTGTTTACTTTAATTGGCGTACGAATGTGCACACGCGGGCGCATGGCGGCGTGCTGTCGCTTTCCCTCCCCCCTTTGTAACTTGATATTTTTCTGGTCTGTAACTGTGTCACGCGCGCTGCCATAGTGTGCCGAACTGGCGAGCTCCCCGATTCCTACTGGTCACAGCGCGCTTTCAGGAGGCGAGTCTCTAGATTTATGGCTCTTTCTTGCCTGATAGCACCACTTGCTCCAACCTGGCTATGCATACGAGGACAACGATTGGCACTTCCAGGGCACACATGGCGGGAGCGTGCACTTTGTTTGGGGTGCTGCTGAGGGGTAATACTTCCAGAATGTGGGTGCTTGTCTGGCACGCGTGTTTCACTCATCACTTTTGGTCTGCCGGGCAGGTACGTTCAGGTTGGCAGTGCCAAGGCATTTTGGGACCCGTGTGTGCACACTTTGTGCGCAGTACGCGGGCACTGCCAGTCTAATTCGTCGGCGCCATGATTTATAGGTATATTTTGAAATTATGTTTGCGCCGCTGCCCGCCGGCCAGTCACCCCTCCCCTTCGCGGCGTCCGCTGCGGCTCGGGAGCCTGGCAGTGCCACCCGAACTTTTTAATCACTTTATTTCGGATAAATATCTTTTGGGAGAGTTTAGCCCAGATTTAGGGTGTTCTGTTTTATGTGCCTTCACCCTCGGACCGTTGGCCATAATACTGCCATGCCCCTTGGCACTGCAGCTGCATTTGTACTCTTGGCTTTTTACTTCAGAATACTATTGTTTAGGAGGTGTGTTTTTAAGGTCTCGCCTACGCAGCGCGCATGCTCTGCATAGGTAAAGACCTATGGCTATCGATTCGGTTTTGCAGGCAAAACCGTGCACGTGTTGCATTGCTTTGAATGGCAACGAGCGCACCTTTGTCGATTCCCTTTCGGGAACAAGCTTTTAAAACATCTGTTTGCAATTAACTTGCAAACAGATAGTTTAAAGCTTGCTCCCGCAAGGGAATCGCACCACTGCCCCTTTGAGCCTCTCGTATATTTTTAACGTCGCACGTTCGCTTCACTTTCAGAGGTGTGAGACACAGCTCTTGTTCTCTTTTTTATTTAACACAACATTTTGATGGCCTCTGCTTCTTGTGCTGTGTGTGATTCAGAAAAGGGGGTGGTGATGAACAGAGTGTCTGAATTAAGCAGACCACTCTTACCCAGTCCAAAGATCAGGGCTTGATCCATCACCGTTTTTTAGCTCACTGCACCATCCCAGCTCAGAACCTGGCTACATGCAAATTAGTCTGTTCCTGTCCCAGTGCATGATGGGAACAGGGCAAACCAAACTACCAAGCCAATTCTTATACTGGAAAGGAAACAAGCTACCGGGGACCGGTTTCTGGCATTTCAGCCGTCGTCGGCCCGGCTTGCTTGAATCCTGATGGTGCAATGAGCAAGGGACTCACATCTGAGTATACCCTTCCACGCTTATGGTGGACAAAATGATTCAGAAAAGGGGGTAGTGATGAACAGAGTGTCTGAATTAAGCAGACCACTCTTACCCAATCCAAAGATCAGGGCTTGATCCATCACCGTTTTTTAGCTCACTGCACCATCCCAGCTCAGAACCTGGCTACATGCAAATTAGTCTGTTCCTGTCCCAGTGCATGATGGGAACAGGGCAAACCAAACTACCAAGCCAATTCTTATACTGGGAAGGAAACAAGCTACCGGGGACCGGTTTCTGGCATTTCAGCCGTCGTCGGCCCGGCTTGCTTGAATCCTGATGGTGCAATGAGCAAGGGACTCACATCTGAGTATACCCTTCCACGCTTATGGTGGACAAAATGATTCAGAAAAGGGGGTGGTGATGAACAGAGTGTCTGAATTAAGCAGACCACTCTTACCCAGTCCAAAGATCAGGGCTTGATCCATCACCGTTTTTTAGCTCACTGCACCAACCCAGCTCAGAACCTGGCTACATGCAAATTAGTCTGTTCCTGTCCCAGTGCATGATGGGAACAGGGCAAACCAAACTACCAAGCCAATTCTTATACTGGGAAGGAAACAAGCTACCGGGGACCGGTTTCTGGCATTTCAGCCGTCATCGGCCCGGCTTGCTTGAATCCTGATGGTGCAATGAGCAAGGGACTCACATCTGAGTATACCCTTCCACGCTTATGGTGGACAAAATGATTCAGAAAAGGGGGTGGTGATGAACAGAGTGTCTGAATTAAGCAGACCACTCTTACCCAGTCCAAAGATCAGGGCTTGATCCATCACCGTTTTTTAGCTCACTGCACCATCCCAGCTCAGAACCTGGCTACATGCAAATTAGTCTGTTCCTGTCCCAGTGTGTGTGGCTCAACGCGTCAGAAAGGCACACTTTGCGAAGCTGCACGAAATTGGGACAGAATGTCAGGAATGGAAATATAAGAGTTTTTGAAGCCCGATGAGAATAATGCTTCAAGTACACTGTTGGCAAACATGAAGGAATACATAAGCTCCTTATTAATCATGTCCCTTTTCTGTGTTTGGAGGGACGTTGTGTTTTAACTGTAGAAGGCCCTGATGGCTTTGAGAAGTGTTACACATTCACATAAATTGCAGTGGGTATAACAATGTCCTGGGTTCATTGTTGCCATGAACACAAACCATCTAGAAACATATATGTGAAATGCAGTTCAAATGCATCAGTGCCACTCTTGTATCCCCGTTTCATACAGCCCCTCTTTAAATAACATCTTTAATGTTCGGCGAGGGGACGTTTGATGCAGCACTGCTGCTCCTGGTCACGAGACCTGAACGGGAACCCACAGGTCTCCCGGGGGCCACACACAGAACTCATGTTGCTCACGCCGGGGCCGGTCACCATGGCAACACTGTCGCGTACCGGGACGCTGCAGAAGCAAACAGTGAGGTGCTGACAGGCCGGGGGCCATGATGGACTGGGCCTGCCCGCAGCCATGCATGGGGTAGAGAGGTTCAGATGTCGCTGCCTGATTAGAGCAGCCTCCTGCACCAACCCACACTCCACCCGGACAGCCCCTGCTGCTTCCCTCTCACTTCCGGCACTGGCTTGGCTTCCTTGACCGGTTGCCGTGGGAGGTGATGTGACGGCCCAGAGTCAGGGAAGGCAGGAGTGGAATAAGTAAAGTGTGTGCATGAAAAATATTAGGACTTATCCCGAACCTCGCAGACCTTTCCTCTGCCTAATATTTCGGTTTTCCACCTGCGAGGTGTCCTGAAACCAAGTGAGTCTTATTTAAACACTGGATAAAATCTAAATAATCTGGTGCCCCTGTGATCCGCATCGGCTGCGAGCAGACGTGGGCCACAATAACACGCCTCACACTCAGACACAGTAGGGCGCTCGCTATACCTGCTGTGCCAGTGACGTTTCCAAGTGTGTTTCACCCCAGCGCACACTTGTATTCGCTGTAGCAACCGCTCCAGTAACAGTGGCATCCGTCGAGTCACAGGTCACGTTCTGACACACGGACTGCGCAGCTCAAAGATTGGTCAAACCCAAGGGCCCTTTTCACCATCAATTGCCGGCGCTGCCACCCCTAAATGAAATGTTGTCAAAAGCAAAAGAGGCGAAGGCATCCCTCTATTAAGAGCACACTACCCCCCCCACACCCCCCACCCCAGGCAGCTTGCAGCTTTACTTTCTGTGCTTTACTATCTCTTAAAGACGCCCCTCCCTGCCTTAAGCAGGTTTGTTTCTGTTGCTAGGATATAGCGCGAGCATGCTTCGACTGCTGTTCACAGCGCTTTATTTGTAAAGATGTAGCTAGAGTAGCAAGCATTGGCATAGCCAATAGGTCTTGCCTTTTGGACCTTTTAAGTGTTTAGCCATGCAACAGTTGTTGTTGCACCAAGAATATTGTGCTGCATAACTAAATACTTAGAAGGTCCCAAAAGTGAGACCTATTGGCTATGCCAATGCTGTTTTTATTTTGCAGCCATAGTTGACCGCACTCCTTTCCTATGCGTTGTGAAGTGTATAACGCTCTGGGCCCTGCCAGTCTCCGAAGTTCCTGGGTACTGCCCGCCTCTGTCCGCCATTCAACAGGCCTCGGGTGTTTCTTCCCTGAATGACAGTGTTATGAACACGCCAGCTCTGTCAGCAAAGGACGCGACTTTCCGACATCTACTCTTAGGGCTTGTGCGTTTCAACTTTCCATTGTAGATCCTAATGCAAGTGACCATTCTCGGAGCTCGTCCTTTGACTACTTTGACAAGCTAATTCGGTTTACTGTAAGGCGCGAGCGTGGGTACAATATTTTTTTTAAACTGTCTATTGAGAGACATATGAACTAAGTGTGTTCTTTTTTTAATAGAACTTTCTTTATTGATTTTTCAAAACACAGCTACATGATAAACATTTGGCTGATTACACAATCCAAAAGTTATTTTTGCTCCAGCGCAACAAGCCCACTAATTTATGCATAGGATTATGTCATTTGCATGAGCAGCCAGGTTTCTTGCCTTATTAGTCATCATTCACATAGTGAAAACATTAAACCACGGACCCCATAAGTGGTGATGCCTGCAAGGGCATTCTCCAGCTTTATAGATGGGGATCTCCAGAATGCAACAGCGGTCCATACCTCTACTTTATTTTAGAACGCAGGCTTAGGTTGTCGGCATCTCTCTACGCCTGTGCAATCCCCCTCTTTCCCGATGAAGGTCCTAGTCGCAAACTCTTGTAATACCTTCATCGTCATATATTCAAGTGAGGATTGAGGGCAATTGATCTGCATAATATAGTGCTGAACATTTGGAAAATCCCCTCCCAGGAGTGTTTCAGTTCAGGCATAGTCGTATGGTGTGGATTAAGTCACCTATTGCTGTTTGACCTCTCAACCGTTCTCCCCAGGCTCTTCGCAATTTTACTACAATGATGGCGTTTTTCTAAGAGGTAGCTCATTTTCCCAAATTATTTTACTTTAATTCTATTTCCAGTTTGCAGTGGAAATCGGTGTTAAACCCAGGGGTGATCCCAGAAAGCTATAGAGTAAACAAAATTCTTAATTCAGCAAGGGGTCATTTGTGTACATCCCTCCGGGTTTTCCCCCAGAAACTGTTTTAAACTAAAGACATATGCAAAATGAGTAGGAAAAAAACCTACCATTTGTGACGTTTTGACTTCATGTCATGAGGGCTGATTTAAAAAGGCTTATTTAAAAAAGAAATATACCATTATATCCACTAGACTCTTCTGGTTGTGGGGAGATTAATTTATTTATTCATAAAGTTTTATATAGCGCGAACAAGATCCCGAAGGATATCAGAGCGCTTTACAAAAGGATGGAAGGAAGGTAATAAATGCAGTCACAACATCAGGTACGAGTAGAAACAAGAATATTCGCATAATTGCACTACAAATGGGTCAAAGGAGAGTAATACAATAAAGAGGTAAACATCAGACTACAGGGGGGAAATATTATGCAGTAAAGAAGAGCAATATCCAATGATGGTCAAGTTGTTGTAGGGGCAATGGCTTTGAGCAGGTGAGCCTACCCGCATTAAGGTTGATGAAATGGTAGAGACCGCAGAACATCTTTGGTTCACATCTCACCTATTTATCTTGGATTTTGTACAGCAAAGCTTTCTGGGAGGGTTTAGATATGACAAGGCACAGGAACTACAGCAACAGGAGTGACATTTTAAGTGTGGGCTTTAAAGCTCACATTATGGTCATCCTCCTATAGAAGAAGTTACTTACACTCTTTCTGGTGGATATGAATACTCTAACCTATACTCTAACCTAACCGCAGATTCCTCACCTTAGAATATTCCCCAGACTGGATCCTGAAACTTTTTTTGGCAATGCTGCTAGGGGGTCCGGGGCAGGTTTGCACTGACTCCATAGCACCCCAAAAGCAACAGAATGGAGCTGCATATAAGAGCCACCACAGCTTGTTGAATTAGGGTTTTTGCTTATGCATTTCTTGGCCCTCAGACTTAGAGCATGATCAACTGCTGGTACCACCATGCAGATTCCTAACTTTAAACCTTCTAAGATGTTAAAAAAAAAAAAGCAACTCCACAGAGCTGGGAGGGTAGTGGGGAATCTGAGGTTAGATAGAATATCTACCAGAAAGAGAATTACAGGAGGTAAGTAACTTGTTATTTTTATTGATACTTCTACAGCAGATTTCTCACCCAAGAACAGACACCAAAGCAGTACTTCACAAGATAGAGGGTCTGTGGAGTGGACTCTAATAAAAAATCCAGTAGAACTGAGCAGGTAAAACACCCCACCCACCTTGACCAGGCTGTCAATACATAGTGCCCCATTAACATGATTTCTGACACCTAGCAGATGTCAAAGACTGGATCTCCACATGGCAATGCAGTGGTAGCAGACTTGGGCCTGCTGGAATTGCCTCTCAGACCTACCAGTGACGGCTTCTGGTTAGTGTGTAGCAGATTGTGATACAGAAGAAAACTCAAATAGACAGGCTTCTCTTCTGCATAGCCTTTTATTTCTTTACTCTGAGAACCCCACAAAAAGCTGATAGCCCACGAGCTGATCCTAGGTGCGATTAATGTAAAAGCTCAAAGACCTTTTGGGGTACAACCATGAAGCCTCTCCTCTTTCAAGGAGTTAGGGGGAGAAATAATGAGCAGTGTGGTAGATCGATTGTGTGAAGGAGACAACTTTAGCCAAGAAAAACACCAGAGTTCGCAACATCAAATTACCTGGGGAAAAAATGTAGTATAGGGTGGCTTCATCGAGTATCTGAAACACACTCATGCGACAAGATGAAATAACCACAATAAGATAGTGTAGTGAGGGTGGTGGATTCATGGCTGACATTGCTAAAAGTTAGCACAAGCTTGGCTGACATGTTGCTGCTTTTGCACAAGTTCCTTCATGACTTTGTTTTCATTAAACTCTGCTTGTGCCTGTTCACATGAGAACAGTCTGCTTTTCGCATTCCTTGCAGTTCTTTGTGGTTTTCGTCTGCATATGATGTACAAGGGCGAAAAACAATGTCCCTTGTTATTCTGCTCAGGTCAGTCCCCCGCACTTGGATATAACACAAAACACAGCTGCAGTACTGAAGATCGAGTGCTTTTAATATTGCATGCATGCATGTTAGAGACACTTGGAGAAAACCTTTCCAGAAAGAAGAGCTGTGCTTGTCCGGAGATGTAAACCTTTGCATCTAGACTTGGAGGTATGGGGTTCCCCTGACAAAGCCTAGAGGTCTTCCATTTTTATAATAAACTAGTTCCTAGCATGGGGAGGGTAGCAAGGCACAGCAGACCGTTTTCCACCAGCTTTATAAAATGATATCCCCGTTCATATTCTATGGAATTGTAACAATGCTGACTATATTGTGTTTATGCATTATGCTGATAGTACTGGCACATGTACTGCATTTTAGAGCACGTTAGTTAAAATAAACATTTTAACTATACCGTGTTTCTGATTACTCAGGTTGTGAACAAGTGTGAGTGAGCGAAAGAGTGTTCTTGCTCCTGCAATCCTGAGAGAGTCAGAGTGACATGTTGTGGGTTGTCTAGTCATTGGTAGCTTCGCTGTAGTACAGAAAACGAATGAGACACTTAGCTAGTCGGATTGGGATTTTGGGAACTAAGGTGGGTAGTTGGTACACCACTATACAATGAGGTCCTGGTTTCCTGCGCAGAGTTCTGTATATGTGCAGAATCCCTGCAACAAAAGATAGTCTTCAAAGTCAAAATATGAAGCAAGCAGATGTGCTTCAGCTCAAAATATGTGCACGCGCAAAAAATGTCAAGAACAAATTATGGTCACGCTATGCAATCACAGACGGTCTGGAAGTCAACTGTGGCACTCAGTCACCATGCATGGAGGCGTAGATTGTGCAGATTCAAGCAAAGGAACCCACCCTGCTGCTGAAAACGAGCCCCTTGACGTTGCAACCTAATTAAGTACAGATATTCATACCCAAAAGTTAAGGGCACACACACTCCAGGCCCAGTCTGCAGCCTTAAGGATGATATGCCCCTAATCATTCCCGATCTTTTTCAGATCTTGGGAAAGGAGAAGCAATGGCAGAGAGGTATACAGGGGTCCCATGTTCCACTCCAGCTAGAATGTACCTCCTAATGAGCATTACTATTTGAAACTCTAATGTGCAAAAGCTTGGTTGTTAGTTCTGTACAGTCATGGACTACAAATGACTAAAATACCAAAGTGGACCTGACATTACATACAGATCAAGCGTGTAGTAAGCAAACGCTGTATAAATGTTGCAATAAAATACAAAACAAAAAAACTCAACTGACCTTAGAAGTATGTTATGAATTAGGATACCAAACTTCGATCCTACTCCACACCCCACCCCCACACACGCTAGCTACCCCTTCTCACAAAAATGCTCTGCAAAATAGTATGCCTGCAACGTTCTCCTGCGAGAGATCGCTACTACATGAAAATTTAGTTCAACTGATGTAATTGTCAAGTACAATAATGTTTATTTTTAAAAACCAATACAGGAAGAAGTACGTAAGGTAAGTACAGCCCACCCCTGAGTGACCCGATAAAGTCAAAGCGTTCATCTACGTTAAGGCGATCTGAGACCATTATAACGCAACTGGTGTGATGTTAACATCTTTCAGGGGCACCGTGGTCTCCACGACTACAACAGAGATATTTTCCAAGTAAAAGTAGACTCCCAGGAGTAAGGAGACCCGTGTGCTTGGCCAGTGGTCCTATGTATCGCCTATGTCTACAGCACTGACAGCAGCAACGCCCCTTTCCCCCCACCCCGGCGGCCTGCATGCGGCAACAGACGTCCTCAGTTCCGGGGGTCATGGCAGCTCCAATGGGATAGTCACAGTTCACCTCGGAAGAGAGCGCTCGCTGCCCTGCCGCGCTTCACACCGCCAGTCTCGCCCTCCAGCTCCCACTCACCTCCCGCCGTACGTTCAACAAAGAGTAATAGTCCTGATTCTCCAACTCTTCCTCTCCCAAGGCCGCTGCCATCTTCACAACCTCTGACCTTACCGGCCGGCAACACTGACAGGTCCTCCCCGAAGAACAAGCGGTAGCAGCCAACGAAACACGGCCGAAATAAAACCCGCCTGCACAACGACGATGACAGGCTTCAAAAGCAGAAATATAAACTTTCAAAGTCTGCGTGGGCTTCACATGGTATTCGGCTTTGGAATAAGGGAATAAAAGGATACTGTTTTTTAAAGCATATAACATTAAAAATGGTAATCAAGGGTCATAACGAGGAGAAGTCTCATATTATCATCCATCCCTCTAAACAACTGGTTCATAATTATTAGCAGCCCAAGAGCTGCCAATATTCCCAAACGCACGTGCAATCATGAGCTGCCCTAGTCCACGATTTTCCCCCTTTAATTCCGAGACTTTTAGTCGCGTTTTTGTAATGGAAAAAAAATGCTACAAGTCCCAGAATTAAAAAATAAACCTGGACCGAACCAGCTAGTCATGCATCCTTATACATTCTAACACATGCACTGTAGGTCTCTGTTGTAAATAAAAGATACACAGGCCCAGAGGCGCAACTAGAGACAAATTTCGGGGGGGGCTAAGAAAAAATTTCGGGTGGGGCTAATTTTTCCAGCAGTATGCAGAGTGGAGATGCAGGGGCTCTCGAAAAAACAACAAAGCCTCATTAACAAGCAAATGGTCTTTTAAAGACCTGTGAAGTACTCGGGTGTGGCTGTGTTTGTGCTTGGGACGCTGTCTCAGCCGGGCTGACACACACGACAGGGGGGAGGGGCTGAAGCCCTTTGAGACCAATGGGCGTTGCACGCCTGGAGAGAGCCCAGAGATGGCTACATATTACACATTAGTGTTATGTAGTTTTATATTACATGTTTGTGTTGGGTAGTTAGCTTGAAAACCCTGTTTAAAATGTTTAGGTTTTATATACTTGCATGAATAAATTGTTGATATACAGTGGGCAATGGTGAGGGACTTCGGATTTATGTGATACAATGGCATCAGGGTTTACCAAATAAGTATAGATGTACCACAGTTGCCATATCATTTTACTACCTATTCTTTAGAATTAACAAAGAATGTTGCTTCTAGCTAATGATGATGTAGCCTTGCGGCTAGAGCGGTGGACCTTAGACCTGGGGAACCGGGTTCAAGTCTCAGCAACGATGCTCAACATCCTGTGATTCTGGGCAAATCACTTAATCTCCCAGTGCCTAACAAAAATGAATGTGTACATCTGTAACAAAACTGGTGCTCATGTAAAGCGCTCTGATACTCGATGTCTCGGGTCTAGTTTGTGCTATATAAAACTCTAAAAATTAAAAAATATATATATAATGTGCCACCTAAATTGCAATTTTTTAGACACAAATTAGATAACCTTGCTGCATAATGTGGTCCACCAAGCCACATACTCTCAATATTCTTCACAATGTCAAACTCCGCAGAGTGGTTTGGGGGATATCATTTTGATGATGAAATCTATATTCAATGGCAATCCCTGTGAAATATGGGTTCGTATACTACTGCATTTGTGTAATAAAAGCACCTAAATATGTAGTATATTAGTACTAAGGAACATTAAAGCTGTGAATTCTTTGTGAACTCCATCTATCCCCAGACATTTATAATCCTAATTGGAACCAAGGAGAGAGCCACCCTCTTCGCAACTTCCCCAAACAGTCAGTGTGCAAAAGACAGAGACAGTATCTAAGACCAAAATGTGACGCAGATCATGCCTCTAGGTAAGCAAGGGCTTGTAATTAAGAGTTGCTGCTACCAACAAGCAAAGGTGAGACACATCATGCACTCACTCTCTTCTGCCTTGAAGTTGCGGGGCTGTTATTAACTTGAGACTGTATTAATATAACTGCATCTACAATGGCCCTCCAGCTTCACGGCTCAATCGGTTGCAGATGGCCCAGAATGTCTCACCTGTCTCAGCGTTGGGTAGAAGCGATCATGGTACAGTGGCAGCTCTAAATCCCTTCACTGGTTACCAGTTATACGATGGAATCCTATTCAAACTTGACTGCAGGATGTATACATGTATACACTGCTGTAGGATGAATATATGTACTTGGTCCTCCTCTATCTATCCAGTAGAATCTCACTCTCCTGTAACATAAAAAATCTAAGAACTCAGGATAAATTGTTTTTGAAAGTCCCACAAGTCAACTTTAAAATTAAGGCTTCAGAGATTTTTCTGCCCCAGGCCCATCTACCTGATTGATTGATTGATTGAGACCATACATAAAGCGGTCACAGCTACTTCAGTAAGCAGTGTTGCAACGCTCTGAGGAGAGTGATAGTTACAATCAACTCGGTCAGTAAGATCTGGACTCTCTCCGAGAATTGCTGAGATATCCGTACAACTAGACTTGCTTTAAGAAGGCACTAAAAACACATATTTTGGTGTTACGGACCCACATAAGACCCGCACAAAGAGTTCCCTTTGTAGAAGTGCATGTGTGAGAAGTGGCCTGATAGGTAGGCAGGATTCAAGCAGCGAGAGATACCACATTCAATCACAATATGGAATGACCTGACCCCTTATGCGAAAGGAGAACATCATATCATGAAATCCTTGTTTAGTTCGTTTAAAGCTCTTCTGTTTTGTGCATTTATTTAGTAAGGCATTGGAGTGCTGTAGATAGTCGTAGCAATAGGGAGAAGAAGCAGGGCAATGTATGAGCCCCGCTAACTTGTCAATTTCTCCTACAGGGAGAGATCTCTTTCAATGCCACAGTCCTTATATTATGTTCAGGTGGCATACAAGGCTCCTTCTGCTGCCACGGGGCCTTGTGAATACATCACACAGACCAGTCAGCGAGCCAGGCCGAATCCATCAGGGCGTACTAGAAAACCTTTAACAGATCAATACGTCGCTTCTCTCAGCCAATGTTTTCTTAAATATTTTATTATACAAATAAGAATGGCCGAGATGTGACTTAATATGCAGTGTGTGCTATAGAAGAGCAGTCCCTCCGTGTTGTCAGAGCGGGAAATGTTTCAGCACTGCGTGGAAGACTCAGAAATGTTACTATTCCACTGCTACCGTGTCCACTCCTCGTGAACTTGGATGTGCACGACTGCGGTACAGGACATGGACCCCCATCATCTGAGTGAATAATGTCTTACTGCTACAGACACTCCTCAGATATGTTGTGTCACTTCTGGTGACGCTGGTGGTAATTCACCCGCTCCTGCCTGTGACGTTCTGTATCCAGACATCTAAAAGCGGCTTTGATGTTGCAGTTTTATTTTCAAACACTTAACTGCCTGGGCACAACAACGGCAAGAAACAGGCCCCCAAGGCACAATGATGTCATCTTGTGTAAATAGTAGTAGAGCTCTGATGCCTAACGGCCTGCTTCATGCTGCAGGAAATTGAAAAATAAATAAGAAATACATTCCATAATTCCCACGTTGTAGCACTCTAACTGCAAACAAGAGCTATTCTTACTTCCAATATCATGTCATGTTTAAGGCTCCAAACACGTCACATATAATATGAATGCAAAGGCTTTGTCTCATCTAGTACAGCCACTAAGATTGCAAGTTTTACATTCCTGCGCGCATGTCATGTTTTGTCAGGCAAAGCACAGATTATACCGTCATTTATTTACACCTTATATCTATGGTCCTATCCCCCGCGTCTTTCAATTAAAATGCCCCAAAGACAAAACAGTTACCGAAGGAAACTATGTCAGCCATTCTACTATAGTGAAACCAAAGCGTCATCAAATATTTACCAAGATGTGCTGCATATTCAAGGAGGAAATCGTCACTGTGCGTTTAGCTCACCAAAAGTCCACTAACCCACGTCATTTTCTAATTGTAAGAGAGCTTCAATATGTAAGCAGGTCTGCGTCGGGTTTTCTTTCTCAAAGGCCTCATTTACAAGTAAATGGTCTTTTAAAGACCTGTTAACTACTCGGGTGCGGCTGCAATTAGATGCTCGCCAGCCCCAACCCGTGAAACGGTGTCAGCCCGGGCTGACACACACGACGGGGGGGGCTGAAGCCCCGTGAGCCCAATGGGTGTTGCGCGCCTGCACAGGCCGGTGTATAATCAGGATATCTTTATTGTAGCTTGGTTCCAGGATAGACGAGTAGAAGGATATAGGAAGATGAAGCATAGCCCCACCAGGAGCAGCCTCCCTGCTGCTCAGCCTCCGTTCACCAACTGACGCTCCACACACACAGGCACCCAAGCATTCTATGAGGTCATCACACATTTCAGCTGAGCAGTAGGGAAGAGACAAGAACTAGTTTATGACATATCCTCTTTCCTTAGGGAATAAATAAAACAGCAAATAAGTGCAATACAGGACACTGGAGGAGCTGGCCATGAATGCTGCTTAAAAGTTTCAAACTCTTGGTTCCTTTTTAGGTTTCGCCTGGCGTCCGCTGCGCAGCAGCGTTCGCGCAGGCGAAAGCTTATGTTTTTACCAGTATGGGGCTTTGTCCCGCCTTCTCTTCCATTGGCTAGCTCCATAAATGGAGGCTAGCCTTTGGAAGAGAGATCTGTCCGTCATTGCCGGAGCAGATTCGTGGGCGTTCCGGCGATTTTTACTCATCCCGCCTCTTTTAGAACGTCATGCGGCGGTGGGCGGATTTTTTTTTTTTTTTTTCTCGGTCATGTTTTGGTCTTTTTCGAGGTGTCTTTTGCCGGAGTGGGCTGCGAGATTTAAGTTGCCAGGAAGTACTTTGTATTTGCGATCAGGTAAGCAGCATTTTCTTGTAATTTTCTTTTAACCCCGTCTCATGTCCTCTCCATGTTTGTTTTACGTCTTTGCGTGTCTCGTTGCTGTTGTCTCTGTTTTTCGTCAATGGAATGCATCCGGCGGTAGGTTTATCCTGTTTTCGTGTTTAAGGTAAGCCTTTTGTTTCTTGACATTAATCTAATGTGTTTTTGTTTTTATTTTTTAGGTCTAACATGCCCCGTGTCGTTACTGTTCAGCGCCTAGCACGGTAAGTCTTTGCATGTCTTGGTGCTGTCGTCTCTGTTTTGTGTGCATGCAATTTGTTTTCCCTTTGTACGTCTCCCCCGTCTCTTGTCGTCTCCATGTTTGTTTTACGTCTTTGCGTGTCTCGTTGCTGTCGTCTCTGTTTTTCGTCAATGGAATGCATCCGGCGGTAGGTTTATCCTGTTTTAGTGTTTAAGGTAAGCCTTTTGTTTCTTGACATTAATCTAATGTGTTTTTGTATTTAATTTTTAGGTCTAACATGCCCCGTGTCGTTACTGTTCAGCGCCTAGCACGGTAAGTCTTTGCGTGTCTCGGTGCTGTCGTCTCTGTTTTGTGTGCATGCAATTTGTTTTCCCTTTGTACGTCTCCCCCGTCTCATGTCGTCTCCATGTTTGTTTTACGTCTTTGCGTGTCTCGTTGCTGTCGTCTCTGTTTTTCGTCAATGGAATGCATCCGGCGGTAGGTTTATCCTGTTTTAGTGTTTAAGGTAAGCCTTTTGTTTCTTGACATTAATCTAATGTGGTTTTGTTTTTAATTTTTAGGTCTAACATGCCCCGTGTCATTACTGTTCAGCGCCTAGCACGGTAAGTCTTTGCGTGTCTCGGTGCTGTCGTCTCTGTTTTGTGAGCATGCAATTTGTTTTCCCTTTGTACGTCTCCCCCGTCTCATATCGTCTCCATGTTTGTTTTACATCTTTGCGTGTCTTGTTGCTGTTGTCTCTGTTAGGTAAGTCACATGTTTTTAACTATATATTTGATTTTGTAATGTGATTGTGTTATCTGTCATCTTTTTATTAATGATATTTATTGAGTTGGGGTAATGTTATTTATTTAGTTTAATATGGCTTGTAAGTATTTTGTGGAAACTGATGTTTGGTTTTGTGTTTTAGGTAAGCTATGTCTTTAATGTTACTAATCTAAATTTTGTGTTTTAGGTAAGCTATGTCTTTAATGTCACTAATCTAATTTGCTTTTTAATTTTTTCCTAGGTCTAACATGCCCCGTGTAGTGGATGATGTAAACACAGTAAGGTAAGTCACATGTTTTTAACTATATATTTGATTTTGTAATGTGATTGTGTTATCTGTTATTTTTTTAATAATGATATCTATTGAGTTGGGGTAATGCTATTTATTTAGTTTAATATGGCTTGTAAGTATTTTGTGGAAACTGATGTTTGGTTTTGTGTTTTCGGTAAGCTATGTCTTTAATGTTACTAATCTAAGTTTTGTGTTTTAGGTAAGCTATGTCTTTAATGTCACTAATCTAATTTGCTTTTTAATTTTTTTCTAGGTCTAACATGCCCCGTGTAGTGGATGATGCAAACACAGTAAGGTAAGTCACATGTTTTTAACTATATATTTGATTTTGTAATGTGATTGTGTCATCTGTTTTTTTTTTAATAATGTTATCTTTTGACTTTGGGTAATGTTATTTATTTCGTTTAATATGGCTTGTAAGTATTTTGTGGAAACTGATGTTTGGGGAAATAAATTATTTTGTTACGTTACGGTGGACCACGTTCTTTTTCTTGAATCTGCGGTCGGTGAGATGTTCTACAGAGTTCGACAAGCAACGATACCAGACGCAGCAAGTTGAAGGTAAGCGTTTTCAGCGCTTGTACGGAATGCTTTAGATTATATGTATGCTCCTACTATTGTGTTTTAGGTAAGCTATGTCTTTAATGTTACTAATGTAATTTGCTTTTTAATTTTTTTCTAGGTCTAACATGCCCCGTGTAGTGGATGATGCAAACACAGTAAGGTAAGTCACATTTTTTTAACTATATATTTGATTTTGTAATGTGATTGTGTTATCTGTCATTTTTTTATTAATGATATTTATTGAGTTGGGGTAATGCTATTTATTTAGTTTAATATGTAAGTATTTTGTGGAAACTGATGTTTGCGGAAATAAATTATTTTGTTACGTTACAGTGGGCCACGTTCTTTTTCTTGAATCTGCGGTCGGCAAGATGTTCTACAGAGTTCGACAAGCAACGATACCAGACGCCGCAAGTTGAAGGTAAGCGCGACTTTTGTTGGTCTTCTGGTCAAGTGTTCTTTGTAAAATTTTTACTTTGTTTTTGTGCTCTTGTCGTGTTTTGAGGTTTTTTCATTTTAGATTTGTTTTGGCTCGTTGGATGCTCCTGGTATCGTGTTTCAGGTAAGTTATCTGTTTAATGTTACTAATGTCATCTCCTTTTTTATTTCTTTCTAGCTCTAACATGCCCCGTGTACTGTATTATGTAAACAGTTTAAGGTACGTTAAATGTTTGTATATCTTTAGTTGCTTTTCTTATGTAATTGCATTGTCTCTTATGTTTTATTATTGATATTTATTGATTTTTGGTAATGTACTTTTTTTGTATCCTATGGCTTGTACCTCTTTTGTCGAAACTGTTTCTAATGTAATTGCGTTGTCTATTATGTTTTTTATTTATATTTATTTATTTTTTGTAATGTCACTTTTCCCGTATAATATTGCTTGAACGTCTTTTGTCGAAACTGCTGTTTGGGGAAATATCTTATTTAGTTACGTTAGGGTGGGGCACGTCATTATTATTTAATGTGCGTTCGGTGACATGTTCTAGAGAGTTCTACAAGCAAAGATACCGTAGGCAGCACAGTGAAGGTAAGCGCAAGTTTTGCGACTATTTTTCTTTTTACATTTGATTTTCACGTTTCTTTTGGCTCGTGCCCGGCTCGTGTATTTAGGGAGCTCTTGTTCGTCTTGTGGTCGAGTGTTCTTTGTAAAAAATGACATTGATTTTGTGCTCTTGTCGTGTTTTTTTAACTTTTTTTACATTTAAGATTACTTTTGGCTCGTCTTTAACTCGTGGCTTCAGGTGTCCTTTGGGTCAAGCTGAATGTAAGTGCGACGCTTGCGAAATGCAAGCAACGATACCCTACGCAGAAAGACTAAGGTAAGCGCAAGCTTTGTGACTATTTTTGGGTTTTTTGTAATTGCGTTGGCTGTTATGTTTTATTATTGATATTTATTGATTTTTGGTAATGTACTTCTTTTGTATACTATGGCTTGTACCTCTTTTGTCGAAACTGCTGTTTGGAGGAATATCTTATTTTGTTACGTTAGGGTGGGGCACGTTATTAATATTTAATCTGCGTTCGGCGTGATGTTCTAGAGTGTTCTACAAACAACGATACCCTAGCCAGCAAAATAAAGGTAAGCGCAAGTTTTGCGAATATTTTTTCTTTTTACCTTTAATTTTCACGTTTCTTTTGGATCGTGTCCGGCTCGTGTATTTCGGTATCTATAGTTCGTCTTCTGGTCGAGTGTGCTTTGTAAAAGTTGACTTTTGTTTTGTGCTCTTGGGGTGTTTCTTTAACTTTTCCATTTCAGATTTTTTGGGGCTCGTCTTCGGCTCGTGGCCTCAGGTCTCTTTTGGCTCAAGATTAAGGTAAGTGCGACGCTTGCGACATTCCCAGTCTTGTGAATGTTTCACTTTTCATTCTATGCTTCTGACTGTTTGGATGCTCCTGGTATCCATCTGTTTTATGTTACTAGTGTAATCTCCTTTTTTTATTTCAGGTCTAACTAACACCGTGTACTGTATGATGCAAACAGCTTAAGGTAAATTAAATCTTTTTATATCTTTGTTTGCTTTTCTAATGTAATTGTGTTGTCTATTATGTATTTTTATTTATATTTATTGATTTTTGGTAATGTCATTTTTCCTGTATAATATTGCTTGTACGTATTTTGTTGAAACTGCTGTTTGGGGAAATATCTTATTTAGTTACGTTAGGGTGGGGCACGTCATTATTATTTAATGTGCGTTCGGGGACATGTTCTAGAGAGTTCTACAAGCAAAGATACCGTAGGCAGCACGGTGAAGGTAAGCGCAAGTTTTGCGACTATTTTTGTTTTTACATTTGATTTTCACGTTTCTTTTGGCTCGTGTCCGTCTCGTGTATTTAGGGAGCTCTGGTTCGTCTTGTGGTCGAGTGTTCTTTGTAAAAAATGACTTTAGTTTTGTGCTCTTGTCGTGTTTTTTGTACTTTTTTTACATTTAAGATTACTTTTGGCTCGTCTTTGGCTCGTGGCTTCAGGTGTCCTTTGGGTCAAGCTTTAGGTAAGTGCGACGCTTGCGAAATGCCCCGTGTTGTGAATGTTTAGCTTTGCATGGTATGCTTCTGACAGTATGTATGCTCCTGGTATCAATATGTTTCATGGTACTAATGTAATCACCTTTTTTTTTTCTAGGTCTAACTAAGCCCGTGTACTGTATGATGCAAACAGATTAAGGTAAGTGAAATGTTTTTATCCATTTATTTGCTACTAATGTAATTGTGTTGTCTCTTATGTTTCTATTCTTAATATTTATTGACTTTTGGTAATGACATTTATTTCCTCTACTATGGCTTGTACGTGTTTGTCGAAACTGCTGTTTGGGAAAATATCTTATTTTGTTACGTTAGGGTGGGGCACGTTATTCTAATACAATGTGCGGTCGGTAAAATGTTCTAGAGAGTTCTACAAGCAACGATACCCTACGCAGAAAGACTAAGGTAAGCGCAAGCTTTGTGACTATTTTTGGGTTTTTAATTTAGATTTATGTTTCTTTTGGCTCGTGTCCGGCTTGGCTCGTGTATTTGGGGCTCCTCGGAATGGTCTTTTGCTTATGTCTTCTTTGTGACACTTTCTTAAGGTTTATGACTCAGTTACATGTTCTTTTACTTTTATTTTTCATATTTCTTCTGCCTCCTGACTGGCTCGTGTCTTTAGGTCACCTGTGGCTCGTGTACGGCTCGTCTCTTAAGTTTTGCATGTATCTTCTCTTTTGGCCTCTTATAATGTTTTTGAGATATTTTTATAGGTTTTTTTTTTTAGCTCGTGTAGGGATCGTGACCTAGGCTGTGTGCATAGGCTCCTGTGTTCGTGTTTGACTCGTGTCTGGCTCGTCGCCTCGTATCTGTGGATCTCTTAGGTCACCTGTGGCTCGTGTACAGCTCGTCTCTTAATTTGTAAATGTATTTTCAGTTTTTGGCTCTGTTAATGTATTTTCAATTTTTTAACACGTTCTTTTTAGCTTGTGCAGGGGTTGTGGCCTAGGCTCTGTGCATCGGCTCCTGTGTTCGTGTTTGCCTCGTGTCTAACTCATGTCCTCGTAGCTGTGCATCTCTTTGGTTACCTGTGACTCGTGTACGCCTCGTCTCTTAATTTTAAAATGTATCTTCATTTTTATTACCTCCTAGGCTCTGTGCATCTGCTCCTGTCTTCTTCATTGCCTTGTGTCTGGGTCGTTTCCTGGTATCTGTGCATCTGTTCCGTTTTTCAAGATTAAGGTATGTATGCTCATGTAGGCAGCCTCTGGCTCTTGTCCGGCTCGTGTGTTACTTGTTAGACGTATCTTAAATGTTGTGCTCTTATAATTAATGTCTTTTCTGTTTCTTTATATGTTGCCTTTTGCTGATGTATGGCTTGGGTCAGGCTCGTGTATTTAAGTCTCCCAGGGCTGGTGTTTGGCTTCTGTCTTCTTTGTAACACTTTTTTTTATGTATTTGGACTCAGTTACATGTTTTGTGTAATTTTGTTTTTCAGATTTCTTCTGCCTTCTGTACGGCTCGTGTCTTTAGGTTAACTATGCTTCGTGTACGGCTTGTCTTTTAATTTTTAAATGTATCTTCCCTTCTGGGCTCTTATAATGTATTTTTCTTTTTTTTAGGTTGTTTTTCGCTCGTGCATGGCTCGTGTCCTAGGTTGTAGGTAAGGCAATATCTTCTACAGAGTTCTACAGTCAACCATACTTGCCGCAAAAAGATTAAGGTAAGTGCAATTTTTGCTGCAAATTTTTCTGTTCGCTATATTGCCTTATGGGCTCTTAGGATGTTTTTATTATTTGGTTTCTCATGTTTCTTTCGCTTTGTGGTCGGCTCGTGTCTTTAGGTCACCTGTGGCTCGTGTACAGCTCGCTCGTGTCTTAGTTGTTAAACGTATCTTATGTTTTGTGCTCAGGTCATGCATTTTCTGTATCTATCTAATGTTTTATTATTTTCCACTTCAGGTCTCTCCTGGCGGCCTTTTGTGTTGGGTCTTTTCGTAAAACATATATTTTGTTTTGTGCTCATCACATGTATTTTCTTTTTCTTTCAAGGTACACCATCGCTCGCGTTTACATTGTGCCATCACGAAGCAGTTTGTGCTGTTTGCGTAAGTCAAGTAAGTTAATTACTGTTGCTCGTTTCTAAAATATTTTTTCAGTTTTGTACTACTGGAATGTGTATTCTGTTTTTTTTTTTATACGTATATGTCGGCTCGTGTTGTTTCTTCATCAGCTCATGTTGCCATCAGGCAGGTAATGTTATTTGTATTTTTTTTAAAGCCAGACAACTTGGAGCCACTTCTCTGTAAAACTAACACCATGCTTCGTTATAATGTTTAAACTGATGTCGCACACACCCACTAACAATCGGAAGGATTCACACCTACAGGCCTTTCATCTTTACAGACAGGCTCCGACTTACAATTTGCATACGGCTGGAAAGCTACAGCTTACATGCTGAGTGCCAATATAGAAAGTAACTAAAATGACATCTTTTCGTTCAAATTTTCTTTTGCTATTTGTTTGGAGATAAATAAAAAAACATTATATAATTGTTAAAATACTATGTACCTTGTGTTGCTTTGTTTTGATATTATTGATAGTATTGATATAGGTTAGGAAGCAGTATAAAGAGAACATTAAGGTAAAACTGCTTATTTATTCAATGTTATTGGAAATGTTATTTTTAATTTTTAGAATACTATCTAGCTTGTGTTGGTTACTTTAACACTGTTGTTTTGATATACGTTAGTAAGCATCAAGATGAAGGTAAGCGCAAGTTTTGCGACTAGATTGTGTTTTTACATTCGATTTTCACGTTTCTTTTGCCTCGTGTCCGGCTTGTGTATTTAGGTATCTCTAGTTCGTCTTCTCGTCGAGTGTTCTTTGTAAAAGTTTACTTCAGTTTTGTGCTTTTGCCGCGTTTTTTAAAATTTTTCCATTTTTGATTTTTTGGGGCTCGTCTTCGGCTCGTGGCTTCAGGTGTCCTTTGGCTTAAGATTAAGGTAAGTGCGACGCTTGCGACATGCCCTGTGTAGTGAATGTTTAGCTTTGCACGGTATGCTTCTCACAGTATGTATGCTCCTAGTATCCATATGTTTAATGTTACTAATGTAATCTCTTTTAGGTTTTTTTTCTCGGTCTAACTAAGCCCGTGTACTGTATGATGCAAACACATTAAGGTAACTTCAATGCTTTTAACTAATTATTTGCTACTAATGTAATTCTGTTGTCTCTTATGTTTCTATTATTTATATTTATTGACTTTTGGAAATGACATTTATTTCATTTACTATCGCTTGTACGTCTTTTGTCGAAACTGCTGTTGGGGAAATATCTTATTTTGTAACGTTAGGGGGGGACGTTATTTTAATAGAATGTGCCGTCCGCAAAATGTTCTAGAGAGTTCTACTAGCAACGATACCCTACGCAGAAAAATTAAGGTAAGCGCAAGTTTTGCGATTATTTTTTAGTTTTAATTTTATTTACACGTTTGTTTTGGCGCGTGTCCGGCCCGGATTGTGTATTTAGGGCTCCTCGGGATGGTCTTTTGCTTTTGTCTTCTTTGTGACACTTTCTTTATGTTTGGGACTCAGTTACATGTTCTTTTACTTTTATTTTTCATGTTTCTTCTGTCTCCTATATGGCTCGTGTCTTTAGGTAACCTGTGGCTCGTGTACAGCTCGTCTTTTCAGTTTTGCATGTATCTTCTCTTTTGGCCTCTTATAATGTTTTTGGGATGTTTTTATCGGTTGTTTTTAGCTCATGCAGGGATCGTGGCCTAGTTTGTGTGCATCGGCTCCTGTGTTCGTGTTTGACTCATGTCTGGCTTGTCGACTCGTATCTGTGCATCTCTTAGGTCTTCTGTGGCTCGTGTACGGCTCGTCTCTTAATTTGTAAATGTATCTTCCGTTTTGGCCTCTGATAATACATTTATCATTAATGTAATTCTGTTGTCTCTTATGTTTCTATTATTGCTATTTATTGACTTTGGGTAATGACATTTATTTAATTTACTATGGCTTGTACGTTTTTTGTTGAAACTGCTGTTTGGGGAAATATCTTATTATGTTACGTTAGTGGGGGGCACATTATTTTATTTGAATGTGCAGTCGGCAAAATGTTCTAGAGAGTTCTACTAGCAATGATACCCTACGCAGAAAGATTAAGGTAAGCGCAAGTTTAGTGGATATTTTTGTGTTTTTATTTGATTTTCACGTTTCTTTTGGCTCGTGTCCGGCCCGGCTCGTGTATTTAGGGCTCCTCGGGATGGTCTTTGGCTTATGTCTTCTTTGTGACACTTTCTTTAGGTTTGGGACTCAGTTACATGTTCTTTTACTTTTCTTTTTCATGTTTCTTCTGCCTCCTCTACAGCCCGTGTCTTTAGGTCACCTGTGGCTTGTGTACCGCTCGTCTTTTAAGTTTATGAGTATTAAAGGGGTGTGCCCTAGTAACTCATGGACCTGGGTCGTTAGGTAAGTAAAAAGATGAGGTGGTCCGAGTAGAATATATATTTTACAATTATCATGTACTGGTATATAATGTAACCTTACACACCACACTGGTCTTTAGATACATATATTCTGCGCAATAAGAATGTAGTATGCAATATTCAAAGGAATTGTGTTTATTCCATATCGATGCAGTACTTATGCTTTTTACTGCATACCATTATTTGTAAATCATCTCCATATCATTTATGTAATTTGTACATTCATTACACAATAGTTGCTCTCAGTGAGGATAAGAAAAGGGGAGTGAAAGGTAGGTGTGGGACGTGGTAAAAGTGGTGTCACAGTATATCATCAAATGAAAATAATAACGCCTTTACAATTAAGGTACTAGCAATGTTCCCAAAGTACATCACACATAGGTTAGAAAAAATTGTTCATTTGTTCCTATGGCGTGTAGGGTTTGGCGTAGGTCTACGTTTCGACCCCGAGAAAAATGGAAGGGTTATTCTTCCCTCATGTTGGGGTCTTCATCAGGACAAGAAGGAGAGCCTAGAAAAAGGACATTGCCTGTTATAATAAACTCACGTGGTGGGATTGCGTATAACATGTAGGCCAAGCAACACGTTACCTACATGGTGTGAGGCGGACGGCATGTCTGGCGTCACGTCTTGGGCTGAAATTTGCTCCTATTAGTTTCAAAATCTGCAATACAATGTAAAAGCAGATGGGGGAGGAGTAGGACCAGGAAAGCTGTTCTCTTCATAGGTCATTATAGAAAAACCAATGTCAATGGACTTACTTTAATCCAGCGTCTTAAGTGTGGTACATGGGGTCTTCAGGTGGTGTACTTCAACATGAGCTGTATATCGTTCTGTATGGAACAAGAAACAGACATATCGAATAAGTTTCTGTTCTGTACCAGAAATCAGGTACACTACGGAAATTGGAATTGTTGGGACGGATAGTTCAGTAAATCAAAGCTAAACTGAGCGCCAATTACATCCGCAATATGGCTTAACCGTCAAAGGGAATTGCACGTTATGTATGTGGCACCTTCTGCCGTATACACGATGTGGTGATTGTTTAGTTGAAACACCGGTTAGGGGGCCTGGGACTGGGAGCGTAAACATACCTTCTTTCTCGTGGGGCTACAGCGACCGGCACACCTCGGCTGGACCGTGATTGTGGCTGCTCGCGGTGCAGCCGCTGAATGCTCATGTAGAAAGGGGCTCGGCATTGGTAGCCAATCAGCTACCTCCGATGGGAAGTGCTGCGAGGGACCGTCTAAGAAGGGTCGTGCGAGTATAATAAAGTTAGTCAAGGGGCCGATGTATTGTGAATACACCTCGCGCGAGGGCATGAAATTAACCTAGGGGCGTGAGGTGGAAGCCTCAAAGGACAATATTCTAAAGGAGAAGCCCTGATTGCTTGCTTAACCTCTATACACTGCGTCGAACTGGTTATTACATATTTGTATTGCAACCTATATCAGTGACATCATAAATCCATACAGTTTGTTTATATACATTCAGTCCCAACCGGGAACTGATGATCTCAAAAAACTGAAAATTGAAATTGAAATTGTAGCATGGACATAGTGGATAATATTTCAGGATAGAGCGGCTTGGGAACATCATATATACACTCATCTTCTCAACAAAACATTATATTCTGGGTAGTTCAGTACATTTATACAGGAAGAATAATAATGTCTTGTAGGCATGATTGGAGTCATACTAGGGTGGTTCACAGAGAGTTAATTGTCAGTGTGCTTAGAGAGTCAGTTATACATTTATTCAGGATCTAGACCTGCCAATTGTGCAAAATTAGCGTCCAGCTCGTTCAGGCCTTTATGAATTGTATTGAATTTGTGCATCCATTTGCACTCCCTGATGTTAAGGACGTTATTGAGATTACCCCCTCGGGGTCCCAGGGTGATCTTTTCAAGTACAACCCATTTCATGGAGTCTGGGGTGTGGGTCATTTCCATGTAATGTTCCACCAGGGGTGCCCCTATTGTCTGACATCGGATTCTACTACAGTGTTGAAAAATCCGGTTTTTGATCTTTTGTGTCGTTTGACCTACATACATCAGGTCACATGGGCAGATGATGGCATATATAACTCCACTGGAGTTACAGTTGGTAAAGGATTTCAAATCTACCGTTAAGTTGTTACTGATAATTTGCTTTGTCTCCCAGCATGTAGTGCAGGCTTTGCATGTAGTGCACCGAAAATGGCCTACCACTGCCGGTAAATTCCAGAGTCCTTGTATGGTGGGTGTCTGTGGTGTGTCCAGCAGGGCACAGACGACGTGGTCTCTTATGCTTCTGGCTTTTTTGAAGGCATGCATCGGTGGTTCTGGGCTGTCTATGATGTCTGCTACCAACCCCAGTGCTTGTTTATTACCTTCTTTATTTCATTACTTTTGTTGCAATATGTAGTGACACAGATCATTCTTTCTTGGGATGGCTGACGTTCTTTTGGTGTCAGTAGGTCGCTCCGGTCTTGGAACCAGGCTCTTTTGTGAGATCTTTTAACCAATCTTTTTGGGTATCCTCTTTCAATCAGACGAGTGATTAGGTCATCAGATTCTTTGAAATAGTCTTCTTTGAGAGAACAATTTCTCCTGATGCGAAGAAATTGCCCAAAGGGCAGGTTGTCCCGAAGGCCTCTGGTGTGATGGCTAGTGTATCTCAGCAAGCTGTTCCTTTCCGCCGGTTTCCTGTAGAGGTTGGTGTACAATTTACCTTCTCTTTCTTTGATGCTGATATCCAGGAAATCAATTGAATCTTTCCTTTTTTGCATTGTGAATTTGATGTCGTCTGACTGGTTATTGAGCCATTCAAAGAAGACCTGCAACTCTTCATCCTCGCCATTCCAGATCATGAGGACATCGTCTATGTACCTTACCCATGTGGCAATTTTTGGCTGGTATGGATTGTGGTGGGATAGGATGCAGTGTTGTTCGTATTCAGACATGAACAGGATGGCCAAGTCAGGAGCAAAGGCTGCGCCCATGGCCACTCCTTTACTCTGGATATAAAACTTGTTTTGGAAAAGGAAGAAGTTCTTTGTCATGGTGACTTCTAGTAGGTCAACGATAAATTTCTGTGGGTACCCCAGCTGGATGTTCTCTTTTTTGTAGGGCTCTTTTCATTGATTCCAAAGCAGGTCCTTGTGGTATGCTGGTGTAAAGAGACGATGTCCATTGTGACTAAAATTTGACTCTCTTTATTGAAGTCTGCCTGATCAACCAAATTAATTACTTGCATGGTGTCCCTAATGTACGTGGGTGTATTTTCTGCCAGGGGTTTGAGGAATGCATCCACATATTTACATATCGGTTCGAGAAGGGACCCGCATCCTGATATAATCGGTCGACCGGGAGGCTTCGCAGGGTTTTTATGTACTTTTGGTAGTACGTTTATTGTAGGCACTCTGGGTTGTTCCACATTCAGATATTCGAATTCTTTTTTGGAAAGGAACCCCATTTCCAGTGCTTTTTTGGTGATGGTTATGATCGTCTTTCTGATCTCCTTTGTAGGGTCCATTGATACTGGCCTGTAGCTGACTCCGTCCGTTAATTGGGAAAGAATCTCCGCCTTGTAGTCTTCCACATTAAGCATCACAATGGAACCCCCTTTGTCTGCCAGTTTTATCACAATTGACTTATTGTTCTTTAGATCGTCCAGTGCTTTTCTTTCTCCTGTTGTGATGTTGTGTTTCACATAGGCTCTTTTGTTACATATTTTCATGACATCTCGCATTACTACACTCTCATAGGTAACAATCCTATGCGATACTGCTGCCATGCTTGGCATAAATGTGGAAGGAGGCCTTAGGTTCGTGAAGGCTGTGGCAGTGGTAGTCGGTCGGTTCTTAAAGAAGTTTCTTAGGCGTAATTTTCGAAAAAATCGGGTTAGTTCGGCTTGGATATTAAATCTGTTGACCTGTGATGTCGGTACAAATGATAATCCTTTGGAGAGCACGTTGGTTTCTTTTAAGTTTAGCATGTATCTTCTCTTTTGGCCTCTTATCATGTTTGTAGGAAGTTTTTATATGTTGTTTTTAGCTCGTGCAGGGATCGTGGCCTAGTCTCTGTGCATCGGCTCCTGTGTTCGTGTTTGACTCGTGTCTGGCTCGTCGGCTCGTATCTGTGCATCTCTTAGGTCACCTGTGGCTCGTGTACGTCTCGTCTCTTAATTTGTAAATGTATCTTCCGTTTTGGGCTATGATAATGCATTTATCATTTTTTCGACGTTGTTTTTAGCTCGTGCAGGTATCGTGGCCTAGGCTCTGTGCATCGGCTCCTGTGTTCGTGTTTGCTTTGTGTCTGGCTGGTCTCCTCGTATCTTTGCATCTCTTACAGCTTCTGTGCTCTTAGGAGGTTTTTATTATTTGGTTTCCCATGTTTCTTTGGCTTTGTGGCCGGCTCTTGTCTTAACGTCACCTGTGGCTCGTGTACGGCTCGCTCGTGTCTTAGTTGATAAAAGTATCTTATGTTTTGTGCTCAGGTAATGCATTTTCTGTATCTTTATAATCTTTTATTATTTTCCATTTTGGAGCTGCTTTTTAGGGGTTTTTACTACGGCGCCTTCACATTTACTTTACACGTAATTCACACATCCTCACTAACAACAACTTAATACACTTATCTCCAGACATGCCTTTCATTCTCACAAGGAAGCACCGCACCCAAAGATTTTCATCTGGCTAGACAACTACTTCTCATCTACATACTGTTCTTCGACACTACATGCTGCCTTCTTTTGTTATTTAATTTAAACAACTGCCCTTTTTCTTTTTTTACAGGATTTAAACTTCAACAGCAACAATTCAGATCATTTCTTGAAGGACTCCATCCGGTGCACTTCGAGAGCTGCCGTTTCTCTGCTACAGAACAGTAAGTAACTTTTTAGTTTGCAAAGCAAATAGTCTTTTGGTTCATAGTTTTACCATTTGTTACGTTACTTTTATTCTTACTCTTTCATAATTGAAACAATGTTATACCTTTAAACTTTTATTCTTAGGATTTTAGAATTGCACCAATGTTATAAGTTTGCTTTTAGTAACTAATTTTACATGCAGTGTGTCATAAAGATTTGAAATGCTACTTTTACAACTTATTTAGAAAACACCGTTCGCCCTCATGCAACTGTTTCAATATGTCGAAGAATAAATCTTTATCTGCTACTGTTTTTTGGTAACGCTACAATGTGTTTTAAAAAAAGGTACACAATTCCAGAGCGGAAAAGACAATGTCTCCATCATGTGCAGTATAACAGATTAGTTACTTTATTTTGAAAGCTTTTCACAGGGTTTTTTTATTACATTTTTAAAATTTGTCACATTAGGTTTATTGTACTGAGCACGTAATTTTGATTTAAATGCCGTGCTTACTTTTTAGATAGCAACAACTGTATACATTACTTGTAGTGTTATTTTTATTGCAATTCTGCTATTAAAATGTGTGCTATTTGTTTGCGCTCGCGCAGTTATTATCGCCCTCAAAAAATCACACATCCTTTACTGCACTTAATTTTCTCCACAGCGCCTTACCCCTCCCATTATCCGCACAGCTCACACAAGTAAACACTCATTACAATCGGCCATACAGGAATGAAAGGCCCGTGTATGACTTCCTTCTAACTCAGGCACCAGTCCCCTCAGTGAACTTCTGCTCTGGCGCACAATCTCGAATCCAGCTTCACACGCTCCATGCTTAAATGCCACTTTGCATGCCGCTCTCCCCCCTTACTGCCCCTAATTACGTTCAAAACGTTTGTTCGTTTTCATTAAGTGTATGCCATATATTTCACTATACTTCTAATCACATTTTTCATTTCTCCATCAATCCACTCTGTAAACATCTGCTCGGCCGCACAATCCCCTTTCAAAAAATACAAACGTACCATGCTTAAATGCCCCTCTGCATACCGCCCTCCCCCTTCACTGCCCCTAGTTACGTTCTAAACATTTGCTTGTTTTTAGGAGTGTCTGCCATATATTGCAGTATTATATTTTTAATTGTCTTCAAGGTATTTTCTCATTACGTGTACACATGCCAGTCTTTTTTCTGTTTTTCTGTTTGCAACCTCATATAGTATGCTCACTTGCATTGTCACCTTTGTCTATGTACCCTCCCCCAGCCATTATCGCCCTCGCAAATCCCCATATCCTCTACTGCTAACAACTTTCTCCACGGCGTCTTAGAGGTTGCATTATCTGCCCAGTCCACACAAGTAATCGCTCATTACAATCAGCCAAAGAAGGATGAAAGGACAGTGTTTAACTTCCTTCTAACTCAGTCACCAGTCCCCTCAGTGAACTTCTGCTCTGGCACACAATCTCTATTCCAGCTTCACACGGTCCTTGCTTAAATGCCCCTCTGCATGCCGCACACCCTCTCACTGACCCTAGTTAAATTGTAAGCATTTGTTAATTATTTCGGAATATCTACAATAGATTGCAATATTATACTTCTAAATACATTTTTAGAATTCTTTGGTAACACGCACACCTCTACTCTTTTTCCACAATTGCAGTTTGCTACCTCATGTAACAACTCACTCGTACTATCGCTCTTGTCTGTGCAGCCACCTCTATTCCCCCCATCTATCGCATTCACAGATCCACACATTCTCTACTACGAACAACTTTCTCTACAGTGCCTAAGCCCTCAGATTGTCCTCCCAGATCACACAGCAGCAAATGCCAATTCCAATCGGCCCTAGAAGGATAAAAGGCACATGTTTAACTTCCTTCCAACTCACACATTAGTCCCCTCCGTGAAAATTTGCTACAACACAATCTCCATTCCAGCTTAAGACGCTCCTTGCTTACATGTTATTTGGCATGCCGCTATCCCCCCTTACTGCCCCTATTTACGTTATAAAAGTTGGATTGTTTTTGAGGGTGTCTGCCATATATCAGTACTATAACTTCTGATTGTATTTTGTTGTATTTTGGAATATTACACCAGTCCCCTCCGAGGACATCTGCTCGGGCGTAAAATGTCATTTCAACTGAGGTAACGGGTTTTTAGGAACCCGTTTGGTGCCAGGGGATAACACCCGAAGACCTCTGAGTTCTCCCTGTTCCGGACCACAGAAACACGGAGTCTTCTAGTCGAGTCAGAGATCGAGTTTTATTGATAGCTACCAAGTAACAGGTGTCCTAGAAGCACGACAAACACGGGTCATGTGTTCTCAGGAGACTGTTCGTTTTTACAGAACCAGCCTTCTCCTTATATACAGAAATAATAGCTGCGAGCGAGAATTCTTGAGTTTATGATATGGCTATACACATATTTCTACAATAATACAAAAGAGCGAAGTCATGTAGGCAAGCCCGTATTTTAGATGTCCAATGTGTGATAGATTACTCTGCCAAGCCTGGAACTCCCATCAGATATCGATGAAACCCTAATAAAGGAAGGCACCTCCTAGTCATAAAACTGGCCATAAACAGGGAACAGGACAGGTGTGTGTTTGTAGAAAGCATGGTTTGTATGTAGTGAATGGTTTGGGGAATGTTATGTATCGATGCTATCGCATTTGGCCACTGGGCGAGGGGCTGCCCAGACAGGTTTGGCTAAAGGCAGTGGAGTCGGCTGGGATAGGTCAGGGGGAAGTCAGGGAAGGAGGACGTGTCCTTTTAGATCAAGCTCGACCTTTAATTGACTTATCATGAGGGCAAGACGTAAGATGGATGCCGTTCACAAAATGGAGTCTAAGGGGTTGGGACGGAAACTACGATTTGGGGGTGTTGGCGACCCTCGATTATGACGCAAATGCATGGGAATGATGCCCTAATCATTATCGGTTTGCTGACACCAAATTCGTCATGGTACGTTGATATTTTGTGACACGGGTATTGGACCTCGATATCGGGATGACAACAGGGTCCAGATTTTCAGAACCACAGACCCTCCTTTTGCCCTTATGTAAGGCAATAATTCATATTATTCAGAGTCCAAATCCGTATGAAGGAATTCGTGGAGATGCTGCTGTAACATCATTCTGTTGCTCAGTTCGTCTCCTGACACAGGCTTCCGTACACATGACGTAGCACAGAGGCCACATAGTGCAGGAGCGCACTGTGTACACAGGCAGAACATAAACAGAAGTGCTAAGATCATCCCAATGAAGGTCAGTGTTTTCCATCCCCATGTAGCGATCAGTTCCCAGAACCACCCTAGTAAGGACCAATCTCCTTTTTCCACGTGGAGGGAATCAGATATTTCGTGTAGTTTAGAGATGGCTTGGTACACTGTCGGTGCGTTATCAGGGATGAAAATGCAACAACTGGATTGGATCACTCTGCACACACCACCACGATCGGCGAGTATGATATCTAGGGCAACTCGGTTCTGAAGGGTCATAAGTCGATCCGACTGAAGTTCGGTCGTCAAATTTCCAAGGGCTCCGGCCGTTGTAGTCACGGCGGATTCAACTATCCTCTATAACTGGCGAATATTCCTGCTGTTTACCATAGGCCCCCAAAATGGCAGAAAACCCTTTGCGAAGTCAGCGAATTCCTGACCCGCGGTGTCGTCTTTACTCACGACACCTCTAGCTGTCCTTGTCCGATGGTAATCTGCTCTGGCCGTGTAAGTGGGAGGCAGCAGAAATGCGATAAAGCATGTACCTGAGAAGTCAGGGAGCAACCACGTGTAAGCTTGGTCATGGCAGACGAAATACGTGCCTTTGGCTGGTAATAGTATAGGGGAAGTTCGGGAAGCGAACACATATGTTTCCGCGCATATACTCTTCCCTAATTGAGCTTTGGGATCCCTGCCGATACCCTGTAAACATAAGTGACCTCGGTTGGGTACTATCCAAACTGGGCGGGATTTCTTTGCTATCTGGCTCTTACTCAGGTAAACCCCATATTTGGTTACGTTCCAATGAGTGTACGGAGTGAGTTCATCTTTGGGAATCGTAAGATAGGTGTCGAACTCTCTACTCATATTTCTTATCCCTGCTATTAGTGCCTTGTTACTGGAATCACTTTCAGTAGAACGTGTCGGGTATGGTTCTAGGGCGAATAGGAACATGGTCTGGAAAGCCCACAGAGAACCATAATAACTGAAAGGCAGGATGAAATATGGGATACCCTTATCCGTTGTGTGTGGCATGAGTCCACATATCCAACAGTTCGAAGTGTTCATGATGGACTGGTGTTGGTGTAGGAGTTGAATACATGAGTTATTTACAAATGCGAGTCTTCTGGCAGATTCGTGTTCAGGTAGAGGGTGAAAGTAGTGTGGAGAGATAGTAGGAGGAGGCTGTGGCCGGGTGTCATTTGAAAAGGTAACTCGGAATACGAATAGAGTATAACCAGTCAAAAACATCGTTATGCTACACAACATTAAAATACATGTTATCAGAAACTTTCTTTTGGCCAGTACAGTGCACAATTGTCTTTCAAAGTTTGGGAGTCTGGTAGGTCTCTTTACCCTAGGAAACTCCATCCTCTAGTTGCTGCCCGCGGTGGTAGGTTGGTTCTGCCAGGGGGTGCGCTCTGTTCAGTCCGGGGTAACTCCCTTGGACCAACCAGAACCGTTGACCTAAACGTCCCCAGTTGCACTCCCCAGCCTTCAACCGCGACCCTAGCAGCAGAACCGGATGGCGGTTCGAAAATCAAAAATGAGCAAGTTTCCTGAGAGCGAGAGAGCTGAAAAATCAAAAATAGTTCTTGGGGGAAGGGAAAATCACATTCGCTTGTGTGTCTTTTTAATAGTCTCTTTGTCTTGACCTTAGATTATACTGTTCTTTCCCAGGTACGGTGTGGTCTTCAAACAATGTCTCAGGTTCGGTAGTGTCCAACTGCATAGACTGTGGCACAAATCCTTGTAAAATATGATCACTCTCCTTTTCGGTACCAGTTTCTTTTAAACGTGCATCGCTGAAAGGGATGAAGCGAGGTATGGATTCTGTCTCGGAGTCGGCAATTCCTTCGTTGACCCACCGGTCGTATGCAAGGGGCAGAGGGACCCGTTTACAATGGGTCCCGTGCACCCAGTTCTTTTTGCCGTCCACCCGAACCGCTGACCTCGTGGGAAGAAGTACCAGGTAAGGTCCGGTCCACCTCGGCTGTCCGTTGTTGGTGCGCTGGAAGTTCCGCACCAAAACCCACGTGCCGGGTGTGATGGAGTGACCTGGATCGTCAGAGGCTGGTGGAGAGGAACTGTGAACCTGTTGGTGTAAAACACGCAATTTAGTTGTCAATTCGCACAAATAGTCAAGCAGTACGGGGTGCTCTATTTCGCTAAGTTTCTTTGGTCTTGGCACGCCCCAGACGTTGGCTGGGCGGCCAAACACTATCTCATGGGGGCTAAGTCCTAATCTGGAATGGACTGTCATTCTCGTTGACAAGAGTGCTAGGGGCAAGGCGTCAGGCCATTTAAGACCTGTACTGGCTTGGATTTTGGCTAATTTGAGCTTTAAAGTGCCGTTGTAGCACTCTACCAATCCAGCTGATTGGGGGTGATTCGCAGAGTGGAATTTTTGCTGTATGCCTAAACATTCACACACTCTCTTCATCATGCGTCCTACGAATTCACTTCCATTATCACTCCAGACAATTCTAGGCATGCCAAACCTCGGGAAGAACTCTTTGACAAGGGCTTTGGCGGTTGACAAGGCAGTGTTGTCTTTAAGGGGGTACGCTTCCACCAGCCTGGAGAAAGCGCAAACAACAACGAGCACATACTTCAGATTGTTGCATCTCTCCATGTGAATGAAATCGAGCTGCAAAACCTCAAACGGATACGTTGGAGGCGCAAAATGACCAGCTGGAGTTGGGGTTCCCCTACCGGGATTGTACTTCAAACACACCATACAGTTTCTGACCACATTCTCTGCATATTTCGGGATATTGCTATTTTGCCATACTGGGGCCAATACTTTACAGATTCCTCTCGAACTGATGTGTGCAAATCCGTGAGCCATTGTTACTACTGCAAGTACATAGGCGTTAGGCAATAACCATCGCTGGTGTTCTGACAATTCGACCCAACAACCATTTGTGTCTAATCTACCCTTACTTTCTCTCCATTCATTCACCTCTTTCTCAGTTGCCTCGGCTTGTATAGATTTCACGCTTTCAATGGTGTCCTCACACATTCCTACATCAGTAATCCATCTAGCGGGACCTACAACATACATCCGACTCATTGTGTTCCTTGCAGTCTCTTTCGCAACCTCGTCTGCAAATGCATTCCCGCGGCCAACATCATCCTGAATCTTTTTGTGTGCACTACATTTTATAATGGCAACTTGTAGTGGCAAGGTCAGTGACTGGAGGAGCTCATTAACTAGCTGACCATGTTGTATCTTTGCACCATGTGACGTAAGAAACCCACGTTCACGCCACAATCTCCCAAAACTGTGAGCCACACCAAAGGCGTATTGGCTGTCAGTGTACACATTCACTCGCTTTCCTTTCGCTAACACACATGCTCTGGTAAGCGCAATTAGCTCTGCAGCTTGTGCAGAATTATGGGAAATGCGCGCAGTCTCTATAATGGTGTGTAATGTCGTTACGGCATATGCTGCAGTCGTATCACCATTCGGCAGCTTGAAACATGAACCATCAACCCATAAAGTATCATTGCATTCAGGAAGGGGAGTGTCCTGTAAGTCTACTCTCCCTTTTGTCTCTTCTTCTGTCCTAAAGCAGCAGTCATGTTTATCAATCTCGTCTGTTCCTGTCGGAATGGGTAATAACGTTGCGGGATTCAGTGTATCGCACCTCTTTATGTGGATGTGACTTGCTAGCAGCGTAAGTTCGTAACTGGATAGTCGAGCGCTAGAAAGGTGTTGTGTCTTCGTCCTGTTTAGTAAAATGTCTACTGCATGCGGAACCATAACGATCAGAGTATTATTCATGACTAATCCAGCGGACTGTCGGATGCAGACAGCTGCTGCGGCGGTAGTCCTCAGACAACTTGGTAGGGCTTTAGCCACAGGGTCTAGAGTTGCCTAAAAATACGCGCATGGGCGCTGTCTGTCCCCAAAATGTTGTGTTAAAACTGATAATGCACAACCTTCCTTCTCGTGGACATATAATGTAAAAGGCTTACTGTAGTTGGGGTTTCCCAACACAGGAGCCGAACATAATGCATCACGCAACTTGTGAAAACTCGTCTGGCAATCTTCAGACCAAGGCATAGGATTTGGCGTGTCTTTACAGAGTAGTGCCAGCAAGGGTTTAGCTAGTAGTGAGAAATTCGGTATCCATTGTCTACAGTACGATGTAATGCCCAAGAAGGCTCGAACCTCTCTCTGTGTCCTTGGGGCACTTAGTTCTGCGATTGCCTGTATTCTTTCTGGTGTCAGTCTCCTTCCTTCCTTCGACAAGATGTGACTTAAGTAGGTTACTTCTTGTCGGCAAAATTGTAGTTTGGAAAGAGAGACTTTGTGCTTCATGTCACATAAGTGATGCAATAATGATAACGTAGCTTTCTTGCAAATCTCTTCAGTGTCTGCAGCGATCAGTAGATCGTCTACATACTGAATCAGAGTTGAACCATTTGGTAGAACAATCGTGTCTAGTGTTTTCAGGGCCTGACTGAATATTGATGGGCTTTCGCAGTAGCCTTGAGGAGCGCACTTGAAGCGGAAACTTCGTCCTCCTAAATTAAATCCGAAAATATCTCTACTCTCCTCAGCAATCGGGATACTGAAGAAAGCGTTCTTCAGGTCAATCACCGAGAACCAATTTGCTGAAGCTGGAACCATCATCAATAAAGCAGTAATGTCGGGGACAACTGGAAACTGTGGGATAACTATCTTGTTCACTTCTCTGAGGTCGATCACGAACCTATACACAGGGTGTTGTGAAGGATCAGTACGTTTTAAGACGGGCAAAACTGGACTGTTACAAACATTTCCTGTTGTTTCTTCGATGACGTCTTTATCAATCAGGTCATAAACAATCGTCAATAACGCCTTTTCACATTCGCTAGATATTTTGTATTGGGGAATACGTGGCAACCTAACGTTGGCTTTCAACGTTATGACATACGGTGCTATCTCCAAACGACCTACATCATTAGAACCGTTTGCCCAGAGTGCATCAGGAAGACACGACAATTCAGTTGCAATATTTTCTTTCGACACATACATTGGAGAAATGACTTTCTTACCGAAAGTAAGTTGTACTCCTAATGGTGAACAGTACAAAGTCGCATATAACCTTTTTAGCAAATCCAATCCTAACAAATTTTCACCACAACCTGTTGTACGAATGAGGGGTGCCTCTAATTCGTATGGGCCAATAGAAAGAGATACAGGACTGGAGATCGGGTTTCTAACAGGGGCGCCAGAGAAACCTACTGAGACATTCATTTCGCCAGACAAAGGTGCGCCAGGAAGTTTCGAGTGCATGATAGAACTTTTTGTAGCACCAGTATCCAGCAGAAATGGCTCTGACACTCCTGAGGCTATTACCTCAACATAAGGTCCATTCTGATCTACTGGAACTGAAACAACTCCCTCTCTTTGTCCATGGCTGTCCTAGCAATCGTTACCCTCGTATTCATGTTCGGTGTATTAGTCGTCAGCATAGTACTGAGCTGACCTGGTCGATGCATTATTCTGTTGGTCGAAGCAGTTCATCGAATTCTGAGGCGTAAAAGAAGTTGTATTCTGCGTGGAATTTCCACGGCCCCTACCTCTAGGGGCATGTTGAACACCTCTTCCCCTTACACCCGAAGCACCGCTCAAACGTCGCGCAAGAGCCGGACAATTACTTTTAAAGTGACCCTCTTCCTTGCAATATGCACATTGATTCGGGCCATAAGCAATACGCTGGTGGGAAAACTCGTTTCCTTGCGCGTTTCTTGAATACTGATGTTGCGGTTGATAACTGGGCTGACTAGCCGTGCGAGGCGGATAGGCTTGCTGGAGAAGAACTTTAGTTTTTAAATCTTTTGTCTTTCTGTCTACTTTATCTAGCTCGTCTTTGCGCCTATTTTCATAGTACTGGGCCGTAGCTAAAATTTGAGCTGACGTAGAGACAGCCCAAGCACTCTCTGAATCTTTCAATTTATTACATAGTTCAGGGATTAAATTATGTACGAACTTGTCTACAAACAATCTTTGACCACCCTCGGTAGCCATATCCTGACCACTATGATCGGTGAAAGTCTCCTCAAATCTTGTGAAAAAGTCAGACACATTCTCATCTTTCTTCTGCTTGCACGCAGATAGCTTGTCCCAGTTCACGCGTACTTCAGGCATTATTGTTTTCATGTACGTGATAATTCTACCGGGAAGTTCAGCTATTAACGGCTCAGGTTTAGAACCACCAATTTGTCTAGCATCTATAGCGGCAATGTTCGCCCATGAGTCACCTAGTTCTTGGGCATGGTTCGTATGGCGTATTTTGCTCCATAGAGGATGTGGGACAACGTTCCCAAACAGCATGTCTATGTCCGCTAAATTCATTATACATGAGCTTGCAGTTTGCGATAACTCCTTATAATACCCAGTCAGGTTTTTACGAGGATCAGGCAATGTCTGCTTGAACGCCAAGACTTCGGATCGTTTCCAGGGGACAGGTACCCATACACGCTGGAAATGAGGCAGAATTGGCGGTACTACATTTGCATCGCCTTCCCTCCAAACCGGAGGAACCTCTCTCATGGGGTACTGTCTCGCTCTTTTCCTATCTGATACGTCGTCTTCGTATAAAGATCTAGAGACGTTTCCTTTACTCCTATAAGAGAGTAATAACTCTATCTCTTTCTCAACATCTCTGCCTGTAATCATGCCTTCGTGGAACTTAAAGCGTGTACGCCATAGTTCGTTCATTGTGTATGTGGGATCATTTGTCTCCAAATCTTCGCCCAGATATACACACATTTCTTCGAATACGTATCTCTGAGTGGGTGCATTCCATTGACGGAAAACTTCCATAACAGACTGAACATCATATCTAACAGTATCCGTAATCCATTTACGGGCTAGTTCATTTAGCACTTTTCTTTCCTCGTAATCAGGCAGTTGACTACGTAACTGTCTATCTTCTGTTTTAGGGGTCATCTTAGGCGACCCGAAGAAAGGTGAAAGCAGACCAGTGACGGTACCTGTCACTCTTTGTCTAATAGAAGGAGAAGCTTGCGGAGGAGCAAGTGCATCGGAAAAAACAGGCTGAGGCAAAGAAGAAGTAGAGGCAATAGTAGAGGAAGTTGAAGTAGTAGCAGACGTGGTATCATAGACAATAGCTGGAGCTGTAGGCAAAGTCGTAGAAGTAGATGGGGTAGGTAGAAAAGATGGCGACCCTTGAGAAGGCTGCGCCGGAGAAGTAGGAACCAGCTGAACAGTAGCTGGCGTGTGTGCAAAAGCTGTGTTTCGTGCGCCGGGGCGTGGTATAGAAAAACGCTTTGGCGTTGTAGTAGCGTCTAACGCATAAGGTGGAGGTGAGCTTAATAAGTGGGACATTAATGGATCTTTCTCGGATCTTTCCTCTTGACCTTGTCCCTTATTTGGTAACATCGGGTAGCATTTATCTACTGCTAGTTTCTTGCTCCTAAGTATTTGTTCGCTTTCTTGCTCTTCCTCGTTATCCCTGTATGCAACGGCAGCTTGCACCATCGACATACCTCTTTTATTCTTTTTCGCTAACTTTATTTCTTTCTGTTTGGCTTCTTTGCGCCATAAGCGAAAAGAGTCAAACATCGCCGGCCGGGCTTTTCTCTTAAATAATTTGACCTCTAGGTTATCTAATATTTCTGAGTCGAAACTACCATATTGGGGCCATTTTAAAACACCATCCTTGCGGGTGTATTTTATCCACACTTCATTATATGTGATAGGGCCTACGCCGTGCTTTACGTAGAGCTCATATGTTGGAGTTCCAATCGGAGGAACCGAACAGGAATCCTCTAATCGGGAGTCCTTACTATAACCAAGACAAAACAAGTTTCCAAGTCTGCTAAAACCAGGCATCTTTGCTCATTAGTCTAGCTTCAAACTTCAAAGGATTATCAATTACGATATTTCTCGTGAAAACACAAGTCCTTCGGTTTGGGGCTTGCAAGTACCAAATCAAGGCGTATCTCAAGGATACCAAAAACTAAGGACAAACTAAGGACTGAGAGACGCTCCACTTATACTTAACTGAAGTATTTGAAGATCGGTGACGTCGCTAGAAGACTCGTCTATCGTTTAGCTCTACCAAGGATCACTGGGTCCAAAACAAGGCGATAGTCAGGGCAGCAGTCCTTCGTAGCCGTCGGGACGCGGGGAACCTCGCAGCAAAGACCTTCAGAACCACGTCGACATACAGGGGTCGCTGAAGTGGCTGGCCGTCCTCTGGAATTTTCACACGAAGCTCCTCACGAACATCTGGCTTGGACCGTCGCCGCTTGATATCGCCGCGAGTTGGGCGCTGTAACCCCCTGAGTACCCCGGGGTTGAGAACAGATAGCAACAACGCAAACGTTTTGATACTCGTTAGGTTTAATAGCACCAAAGAACAAACGAGCACCACAAGAGCCAAAGGGCCAACGACGTGGGGTGTTGACGATGATATGGGCGTCCAACCGTCCTCTGCACGACTGCCGGTCCCGACAGTCACCCAACAGAGGACACCGTGCTAAGTAATGGCCGACAATGCCACTCGAACTGAGGAATAGGGGTCTAGGGAATGAGCACTCTCTAATTCGTCCTCTGCATAGATGCCGGTCCCGACACCTCCCAACAGAGGGCAAAAGAAGGATGAAAGGAAAACAATAGGGCAGAGCCACAACGTTCGAATACCCTCGAACGGGGACTGCCGCTCTGCGTACTCGAGTTATTGGCACTCGAAACGACAGTGAAGGGGAATGAGTGTTTAGGCGCTGTACAGCGTTCTACACCGCTCGAACCCTCAAGCGGGGACTGGGGCGTGCCGGCGCTTTAATGCGCTTTGAGTTCAGCTCGAACCCTCGAGCGGGGACTGGGGCGTGCTGGCGCTTCAATGCGCTTTGAGTACAGCTCGAACCCTCGAGCGGGGACTGGGGCGTGCTGGCGCTTCAATGCGCTTTGAGTTCAGCTCGAACCCTCGAGCGGGGACTGGGGCGTGCTGGCGCTTCAATGCGCGTTGAGTTGTGCTCGAACCCTCGAGCGGGGACTGGGGCGTGCTGGCGCTTCAATGCGCGTAGAGTTTTGCTCGAACCCTCGAGCAGGGACTGGGGCGTGCAGGCGCTTCAATGCGCTCTGAGTCGTTGCTCGAACCCTCGAGCGGGGACTGGGGCGTGCTGGCGCTTCAATGCGCTCTGAGTCGTTGCTCGAACCCTCGAGCGGGGACTGGGGCGTGCTGGCGCTTCAATGCGCGTAGAGTTTTGCTCGAACCCTCGAGCGGGGACTGGGGCGTGCTGGCGCTTCCAGCGCTTGGACAAGAGATGAGAGGTAAACTCTCCTGAGGAACCGCTCACCTGGAACGAAAAGCGCGGACTCCTCGGTGGACGCGAAAATATCCGACAGCCTCCTCCTTCTCCCGGTCCGTTTTAAACTGTTTCTTCCGTGTGTTTGGCTCGCGCATGCGCAGCGCGCAGCACGACGGGAGTTGTAGTTCCCACCGGAGTGATTGTGGAGTTTGTAGTCCGGATGCGGCGGGAACAGCGTAGTTAGGTGGAAAGCTCTGATCCGTGTCCTAACAGTACATCCTCCTCCATCCAACCCCCCCTAACCAGGGCCCGGCTTGCCAGGATGCCTCCGGTGGAAGGCTGACACTAAACGCGGAGCGCGTAACCCCGCCACCGGTTCCCACGTTTGATCCTCAGGGCCGAACCCTTTCCATGCCACCAGATACCAAAGCTTGCCTCTGCTCCATTTGGAATCCCGGATGCCCTCCACCTCGTACTCCGTGTCGGCTTCCACCATGTTTGCAGCAGGGACAGGCCTTCCGACCTTGAGGGCCGGTTTGAGCAGCGACACGTGAAACACCGGATGGATCCGCATGGTGTTCGGAAGCTCCAACCGCATCGTCACCGGGCTGAGACAGGTCTTGATCCTGTATGGGCCAATGAATCGAGGGTGGAACACACTATGCTTGCGGAAGCGCAGGTTTTTGGAGGACACCCATACGTAATCGCCCTGCCGGTACAAAGGCCCCGGCCTCCTTCTCCTATCGGCGCACTTCTTGTATGCCTCCTTGGCTGTCACCAGACATTGTCGGGCCCTCCCGATCGTTTCCTTGATGTGGGCCACCCTCTTGTTGGTTTCAGGCATCCCAGCTGCGGCCTCTGGATGGGACAACGGAAGGAACCTCGGGTGGTGTCCATAGGAGCAGTAGAAAGGCGACACCTTCGTGGAGCTGTGAGCGGCGTTGTTGTACGCGATTTCCGCAAGCCACAGCAGGTCCACCCACTCCTCCTTGCCCTGGTCGATAAAACAGCGGAGATACTGCTTTAGGGTCTGGTTAAGGCGTTCCGTCTGGCTATCCGTCTGTGGGTGATAGCTGGTGGATAGGGCCGTTGTCACGTGGAGAGCTGAACACCATGTTTTCCAGAACCGGGCCGTGAACTGGGATCCGCGGTCCGAAACTATCACACTGGGCAGGCCGTGTACCCGTACCACCTCCTTCAGTAGAATGCTTGCCAGTTGTCCTGCTGTGGGTACCCCTTTACAGGCGATAAACCTTCCCATCTTCGTTAGGTAATCCACCACCACGAGAATGGCTGTGCACCCTTTATCCTTGGGCAAACCCACTATGAAGTCCAACGAGATGCGTTCCCAGGGTCGGACTGGAGTTGGTAGAGGACGCAAGAGCCCCTGGGGCTGCCTGTGGTCAGATTTCATGGTTGCGCATACCGGGCATCCAGCAACCCACCCTCGAACATCCGCTCTTACTGAGGGCCACCAGAACTGACGCAACACGTAGTCCAGCGTCTTCTCCAACCCGAAGTGTCCCGCGCTGGGTGACTCGTGACACCATTCAAAGACCTGCTTCCTTAGGGTGAACGTGGGGACAAGGATGCAAGCCCCTTTGACCGGTATCCCGTCCTTAACCCTCCATTCCTCGTGTCGTTGAAGCCATGCCTTCCACTCGAAGGTGCGGATCCCTCTCTGGATCCCGAGGAGGAAGGACCCCGGTTGTATGGCTCCTACCACGACGCTGGGAGAGATGATGGGCCTGATGACTGGCGAGGGGCGCTCCCCACCGTTGGACTGCCTCGATAAAGCGTCAGCTTTCTTGTTTTCCGAGCCCGGCCGGTACGTGATGGTGAAATGAAAGCCAGAGAAGAACTGCATCCACCTTAGTTGTCGCGGTGACAGCTGTCTGGCCACTGTCATGAACTGAAGGTTCCGGTGGTCTGTGAACACCTTAACCACATGCCGGGCCCCCATCAGCAAGTGCCTCCATTCCATGAAGGCTTCCCTGATGGCCAACAATTCCTTCTCTGCCACGTGGTAGTTCCTCTCCGCATTGTTAAGCTTCCTGGACATGAAAGCCACCGGATGGAGTACTCCTATTCCGTTCCTCTGCGAGAGGATGGCCCCTACTGCCAGATCGGAGGTGTCCGCTTCCACCACGTACGGTAGTTCAGGATCGGGGTGAGCCAACACAGGCGCAGTGATGAAGGCTTTTTTCAACGCCTCGAAGGCTCGCTGAGCACCGGCGTCCCATAGAAAAGGTGTAGCTTTCCTCAGCAGATGGGTGATGGGAGCCACCATTCCAGAAAACCCCTCTATGAACCTCCTGTAGAAGTTGGCAAAGCCAAGGAAGCTCTGCACTTCTTTAACGTTCGTTGGAGAGGGCCATGCTACAACAGCATTAACTTTCCTTTCTGCCATTGTCTGGCCGTTGGGGCTTAACATCACCCCCAAGAACTCCACGGTGGTGACGTGAAAATCGCATTTGCTGAGCTTGCAGAATAAGGAGTTTTCTCTGAGTATCTGTAGGACTGATGATACATGTCTCACATGGTCTTCCGTGTTCTCCGAATACACCAGTATGTCGTCTATGTAGACTACCACGTAGACGTCCAGAATGTCTCGGAGGACGTCATTCAGGAAGAATTGGAATGCAGCGGGGGCGTTACACAGCCCAAAGGGCATTACGCGGTATTCAAAGAGGCCGTATCTGGTCTTGAAGGCTGTCTTCCATTCGTCACCTCCCCGCATCCGTACTAGGTGGTATGCCCCCTTCAGATCTAATTTGGTGTACACCTTCGCGCTCCTGACCTGCTCCAATAGCACGTTGATGAGTGGCAGGGGGTAGCTGTTCTTTACGGTTATGGCGTTCAACGCCCTGAAGTCCACGCAAGCGCGCAATTCTCCGTTGGCTTTCGGGATAAAGAAAAGAGGAGAAGCCGCTGGGGACTTGGAAGGCCTTATGAACCCCATCCTTAACATGCTATCCAAATAGGACCGGAGGTGTGCGTTCTCGGGTTCCGAAAGCGCGTACAGTCTTCCGCTGGGTACGGTAGCACCCGGAACCAGATCGATTTGACAGTCGTATGTGCGGTGTGGAGGAAGGGTTTCCGCCTGTCTGTCATCGAACACGTCCTGGTAAGGGAGATACTCCGGGGGGAGCGCAACTTCTTTTTCGGCTGCCGTGGCCACCTCATACCCCGGTGATTCCTCCGTGACGGCGCCCCCTGTGGACCTGCAGAAACGGGAACAGAACGGTGAATCCATCTGTACTGTGAGGGACTCCCAATCTATGGAAGGGTTATGTTTCTTCAGCCATGGCAACCCCAAGATGACTCCATACTGCGGGGCACAGATGATATTGAAATCCAGGACTTCCAGATGTTGTGGTCCGTAGCGTGTCTCCACGTTTCCCGTGTGTTGACTGATGGGCCCAGAAACCAACTGGCGCCCATCCACCGCATACACATCCTCGGGGATCGCACAGGTTAGAAGAGATACCCCTATGCGTTCAGCCTCCTTCTTGTCCATAAACAGCCCTGTGGCCCCTGAATCCACCATGGCGGCAACAGCTACCCAATTCTTCTGTACCTTGACCCGTAGAGGGATGAACAGGTGTTTGGAGCTGTTCACGCCTCGTCGTTGTATGGAAGGGATGTATCCATGACTCCAGGAATCCCCTTCTTTGTTCCGGGAGCCCGTTAGTTTCCCGCCTTCTTTTCCACCGACGAGGTGGACATCCGGCTGGATTGTGAGGATCCAGTTCGGGGTTTCACTGGACATTCACGGACGTAGTGCCCCTTCTTTCCACAGTATAAACAAAGGCCCTGTTTCCTGCGGGATTCTTTCTCTACGGCCGTTAGACCGGCTCTGACAGCCCCGATATCCATAGGTTCGTTTTTTGGGGTTGTCAGGGGTTTGTTGGCACCTGTGTGACCCGAAGCGGAGGTTGTCTTGTCCTTACGAGGCCCCACACCCCGGCGTTCGCTTAGTCGATGCTCCAAGCGGAGCGCTAGACTGATCAGGTCTTCACAATGTGCAGGTTGGGGGTCGATTTGCGCTATTACGTCCTTCAACTCCTCGCTCAGACCCTGGTGGAACAGTGCTGTCTGTTTGGCCGGTGGCCATTTGGTTTCCGCGATGAGACGCCTGAACGCGTTCAAATACTGAACGAGGCCCGTGGAGCCCTGTTTCAGCTGTAGCAATTCACGGTCAGCTGTATAGGTATCTGCTCTTCTGTCGAAGACCTTGACAAACTCCTCCTGAAAGGCCTCCCAGTCGTATAACAATGGATCGTCTCTGCTCGCCAGAGGAACAGCCCATTGAGCCGCGTTTCCTGCCAGATATGATACCATAAAAGCCACCCTCGCCTGATTGGTAGGAAACGATTTGGGCTTACAGGAGAAGTGCAGGGCCACCTGTGTTATGAACACCTGCACTGTTGCCGGGTCACCACTGTATCGTTCCGGCGTGGCTAACGGTATGGCGACCGGCATTTCTACCACAACCGCTGCTTGCGGGCCTCCTCCATGAGCCCCTGCGTTAAAGGGGTTCCGTTGTACTAGGTCCATCCTAGCTCTTAGATCCGCGGTTTCCTGCCGAGATGCAGCTAGCTCTGTTTGTATATCAAGTAAGGCGGCCAACACGTCGTCCACGGCTGTCATTCTCCTTTCTCAACCAGGAGGTGGATTAAGGTGAATCAAGGTCGGATATTCTGTAACCCCCTGAGTACCCCGGGGTTGAGAACAGATAGCAACAACGCAAACGTTTTGATACTCGTTAGGTTTAATAGCACCAAAGAACAAACGAGCACCACAAGAGCCAAAGGGCCAACGACGTGGGGTGTTGCCGATGATATGGGCGTCCAACCGTCCTCTGCACGACTGCCGGTCCCGACAGTCACCCAACAGAGGACACCGTGCTAAGTAATGGCCGACAATGCCACTCGAACTGAGGAATAGGGGTCTAGGGAATGAGCACTCTCTAATTCGTCCTCTGCATAGATGCCGGTCCCGACACCTCCCAACAGAGGGCAAAAGAAGGATGAAAGGAAAACAATAGGGCAGAGCCACAACGTTCGAATACCCTCGAACGGGGACTGCCGCTCTGCGTACTCGAGTTATTGGCACTCGAAACGACAGTGAAGGGGAATGAGCGTTTAGGCGCTGTACAGCATTCTACACCGCTCGAACCCTCAAGCAGGGACTGGGGTGTGCCGGCGCTTTAATGCGCTTTGAGTTCAGCTCGAACCCTCGAGCGGGGACTGGGGCGTGCTGGCGCTTCAATGCGCTTTGAGTACAGCTCGAACCCTCGAGCGGGGACTGGGGCGTGCTGGCGCTTCAATGCGCTTTGAGTTCAGCTCGAACCCTCGAGCGGGGACTGGGGCGTGCTGGCGCTTCAATGCGCGTTGAGTAGTGCTCGAACCCTCGAGCGGGGACTGGGGTGTGCTGGCGCTTCAATGCGCGTAGAGTTTTGCTCGAACCCTCGAGCGGGGACTGGGGCGTGCAGGCGCTTCAATGCGCTCTGAGTCGTTGCTCGAACCCTCGAGCGGGGACTGGGGCGTGCTGGCGCTTCAATGCGCTCTGAGTCGTTGCTCGAACCCTCGAGCGGGGACTGGGGCGTGCTGGCGCTTCAATGCGCGTAGAGTTTTGCTCGAACCCTCGAGCGGGGACTGGGGCGTGCTGGCGCTTCCAGCGCTTGGACAAGAGATGAGAGGTAAACTCTCCTGAGGAACCGCTCACCTGGAACCAAAAGCGCGGACTCCTCGGTGGACGCGAAAATATCCGACAGCCTCCTCCTTCTCCCGGTCCGTTTTAAACTGTTTCTTCCGTGTGTTTGGCTCGCGCATGCGCAGCGCGCAGCACGACGGGAGTTGTAGTTCCCACCGGAGTGATTGTGGGGTTTGTAGTCCGGATGCGGCGGGAACAGCGTAGTTAGGTGGAAAGCTCTGATCCGTGTCCTAACAGGCGCCAACTGAGGTAACGGGTTTTTAGGAACCCGTTTGGTGCCAGGGGATAACACCCGAAGACCTCTGAGTTCTCCCTGTTCCGGACCACAGAAACACGGAGTCTTCTAGTCGAGTCAGAGATCGAGTTTTATTGATAGCTACCAAGTAACAGGTGTACTAGAAGCATGACAAACACGGGTCATGTGTTCTCAGGAGACTGTTCGTTTTTACAGAACCAGCCTTCTCCTTATATACAGAAATAATAGCTGCGAGCGAGAATTCTTGACTTTATGATATGGCTATACACATATTTCTACAATAATACAAAAGAGCGAAGTCATGTAGGCAAGCCCGTATTTTAGATGTCCAATGTGTGATAGATTACTCTGCCAAGCCCGGAACTCCCATCAGATATCGATGAAACCCTAATAAAGGAAGGCACCTCCTAGTCATAAAACTGGCCATAAACAGGGAACAGGACAGGTGTGTGTTTGTAGAAAGCATGGTTTGTATGTAGTGAATGGTTTGGGGAATGTTATGTATCGATGCTATCGCATTTGGCCACTGGGCGAGGGGCTGCCCAGACAGGTTTGGCTAAAGGCAGTGGAGTCGGTTGGGATAGGTCAGGGGGAAGTCAGGGAAGGAGGACGTGTCCTTTTAGATCAAGCTCGACCTTTAATTGACTTATCATGAGGGCAAGACGTAAGATGGATGCCGTTCACAAAATGGAGTCTAAGGGGTTGGGGCGGAAACTACGATTTGGGGGTGTTGGCGACCCTCGATTATGACGCAAATGCATGGGAATGATGCCCTAATCATTATCGGTTCGCTGACACCAAATTCGTCATGGTACGTTGATATTTTGTGACACGGGTATTGGACCTCGATATCGGGATGACAACAGGGTCCAGATTTTCAGAACCACACAACAGCTTAAGACGCTCCATGCTTAGATGCCCCTCTGCATGCCGTTGTCCCCCCCTCACTGCCCCTAGTTATGTTCTAAAGTTTTCTTCGTTTTTAAGACTGTCTGCTATATATAGCAGTATTAAACTTTACATTGTATTTTTACTTTTTCAAACACTTTCCTCCGTAAACATTTGCTGGGGTGCACAAGCTCATTTCAACAACTTCAAACGTATTATGCTTAAATGCTCCTCTGCATGCCGCCCACCCCTTCACTGACCTTAGTTACGTTTTAAACATTTATTCGTTTTTAGGAGTGTCTGCTATATATTGCAGTATTATACTTCTAATTTTACTTTGTGTTTTCTCTCCTAACTTGCACACATGCCACACTTTTTCTTGTATTGCACTTTCCTACCTCATGTAGTATGCTCACTCGCATTGTCACCCTTGTCGGTGCTGGCTCCCACAGCCATTATCGCCCTCGCAAATCCACACATCCTCTACTGAGATTAAATTAAGACACAGCGCCTTACCTCTCACATTATCCGCACAGCCCACACAAGTAAACACCCATTCAAATAGGCCCTAGAAGGATCAAAGGCCCAGGTTTAATTTCCTTCTATCTCAAACACCAGTCCCCTCCGTAAACATATGCTCTGGCGCACAATCTCATTTCAACAGCTTCACACGGTCCTTGCTTACATGCCCCTCTGCATGCCTCCCTCCCTCCTCACTGCCTATAGTTACGTTCTAAACGTTTGTTCATTTTAAAATGTCTGCCATATATTGCAGTACTATACTTCTAATTGTGTTTTTGATTTTCTCTCCTAACTTGCACACATGCCACTCTTTTCCCTGTATTGCAGTTGTTACCTCATTTATTATGCTCACTGGCATGGTCACTCTTGGCTGTGCAACACTCCCCTTCTAGGCTCTTATCACCCTCGCCCATCTTCACATCTTCAACTGCAATAACATTTCTCAACAGCGCACAACACTTTGCATTGTTATCCCAGCCCACTCCTGCAAAATACACTTTGGAAAAGACCAAACATGCCGGAAAAACAAAAAAGAAAACATCCGCCTACTGCTGCATGTATGTAGAAAGCATGTATGTAGAAATGATGTGTGTATAAAGCTTGTATATGTGTAGAAAGCATGTGCAGCAGTGTTGCGCAATTGAAATCTTTTGTATTTTAGTATGTGGCTTTAATCTGCCTCTGTTTTCCATTGGCAAGCTCCATAAATGGAGACTAGCCATTAGAAGAGAGATCTGTCAGTAATTTATAAACAAAATGCTCCTTACCTGATCGCAAATAGAAAGTACTTCCTGGCAACTTAAATCACGCAGCCCACTCCTGCAAAAGACACTTTGAAAAAGACCAAAACATGCCGGAAAAACAACAAAAAGAACATCCGCCCACTGCCGCATGACGTTCTAAAAGGGGCGGAGAGAGAAAGAATAACCAGAACACCCATGAATCTGCTCGGAGAATTACTGACAAATCTCTCTTCCAACAGATAGTCACCATTTATGGAGCTAGCCAATGGAAAACAGAGGCAGATTAAAGCCACGTACCGAAATACTAAAGATTTAACCTGCACGACACTGCTGCACATGCTTTCTACACACATACATGCTTTATACACACATGATTTCTACATACATGCTTTTTAGACACATGCTCTCTACCACATGTTCTCTACAATAAAGGGAGCAACATACATAAAGAGCTAAGCACTGCATGCACAACACACTTGCTCTGCCCACAGCCGCACTCTACACACAAGCCCTCTACACACACATGCTCTCTACACACATTTTCTATACACATACACTCTCAACGAATACACTACAGATACGCTTTTTACACACATGCTTTTAACACATGCTTTCTACACACAAGCCCTATAAACACATGCTCTCAAAAGTAGTTCTCTAAAACATACTAATACAATTTAAGTCTACACTTTCAATGTACCACATGCTATCTGCACACGTGGACTCTTTTACACGCGCTCTCTTTACACGCGCTCTCTTTACACGCGCTCTCTTTACATGTGCTCTCTTTACACGCCCTCTCTTTACACACGCTCTCTTTACACGCCCTCTCTTTACATGCCCTCTCTGCACATGCCTTCTCTGCACACGCCCTCTCAGCACACGCCCTCTCTGCACACGCCCTCTCTGCACACGCCCTCTCTGCACACAACGTCTCTACACGCGGCCTCTATGCACAAGCCCTCTCTGCACAGGCCTTCTCTAGACATGCCCGCCCTCTCTGCACACGCCCTCTCGGCACGCGCCCTCTCTGCACGCGCCCTCTCTGCACTCTGCCTCTCTGCACACGGCCTCTCTGCACACAACATCTCTGCACACGGCCTCTCTGCACACGGCCTCTCTGCACGCGTCCTCTCTGCACACGCGCACTATGCATGCATGTGTGTAGAGGGCGTGTGTGTAGAGGGCGTGTGTAGAGAGGGCGTGTGTAGAGAGGGCGTGTGTAGAGAGAGCGTGTGTAGAGAGAGCGGGTGTAGAGAGAGCATGTGGAGAGAGGGCATGTGTAGAGAGGTCATTTGTAGAGAGGTCATTTGTAGAGAGGGCGTGTGTAGAGAGGGCGTGTGTAGAGAAGACGTGTGCAGAGAGTGTGTGCAGAGACGGCGCATGCAGAGAGGGCAGGTGGAGAGAGGGCATGTTTCAGAGGGCATGTGTAGAGGCCCTACACGCCCTTTACACACACGCCCTCTACACATATGCTATCAACACAAATGCACCTATAATACACACACTATAATACATACTCTCTTTTGACATACTCTATAATATACACTCTCAACAACACATATTTAACACTTACAATTCACATACCATCTCTACTCACTTTATCCCCCTTACTACTATACTATACTAGTTACTCTAGGCTACATACACTGCTTCTAATACTCTCTTTACAACTTCTTATATACTTCACACTGCGTAATCTTTACTGTCTTCACTCTTTTTTACTTCTTTTGACAAGTGCTGATGATGAGAAAGTGAGTGCAGGTGAGAACCAACCTGCAAACTACAATGGTGTTACTTACGTGAGGCACTGTCAACTTTTTCACAAACTTTGTTTTCTTTTTTATATTTACATTACTACACTAATACACTTTCCGTCTACTAACACTCTGTGTCCACACTCTCCTGTACACTCTCTAACACACACTCTCTACACACACACTCTCTCTACACATACACTCTCAACACATACACTACATATACTCTCTACACCCACTCTGGCTACACCTGCTCTGTCCACACCCATCCTCTACACACACGCCCTCTACACACACATACCCTCTACACACATTCTCTCTACACATAGCATATACTACATATACGCTTTCTACACACATGATTTCTACACACATGCCTTTATACACATGCTTTCTACACACAGAACCAATCTGCAAAATCTATTGGTGCTACTTACATGAGGCACTGGCAACTTTTTTACAAATTTTTTAGCAGTTCTATATATACAAAATCACACTAGTAATGCACTTTAAGTCTACTAACACTCTAATGTGGTCTCTGCACACGCAATCTCTGCACACGTATGTGTACAAAGAACATGTGTAGAGAGGTCTCTCTACACATGCACTCTCTACACATGCACTCTCTACACATGCACTCTTTGCACATGCACTCTTTACACATGCACTCTTTACAGACGCACTCTTTACTCATGCACTCTTTACAGACGCACTCTTTACAAAAGCACTCTTTACAGAAGTACATACGTACTCTTTACACATGTACTCTTTACAAACGTACTCTTGACACACGCATTCTCTACACATGCACTCTTTACACATGCACTCTTTACAGACGCACTCTTTACACATGCACTCTTTACAGACGCACTCTTTACAAAAGCACTCTTTACACACGTACTCTTTACACACGTACTCTTTACACATGTACTCTTTACACACGTACTCTTTTCACACATACTCTTTACACACGCACTCTTTACACACACACTCTCTACACACAATGTTTAATACACACTTATCAACCTACAATATAATACAATCTATGCTACACTATTCTTTACTTACTGTAATACACTTTTCATTACTACTAATGCATTAATTAAAATACTCTTGCTAAATACTTTAATATACTAAAATTCTTTAAGAACATACAACAACGTTTATTATACTAATATGTAAACTCATTCATAATGCTTGTTTTCATTCTTCCCTAGGTTGCCAATTGTTTATTTAAGATCAGACTTTGGTAATTGTTTGTCAGAACATCATCAGTGAAAACATCATCAAGGTAAAAGTATCTGTGTTGTTTCTGTATCCACCTGTAAGTATAGAAATCTCTAGAAAAACAATAGAGAGCATATATATCAACACTTAATATATATATATATATATATATATATATATATATATATATATATATATATATATATATATATATATCATACATATATATATCATACAGAAAATTTAAATAGGTAGTATAAAATCTAGCTACTAAATACCAAATTTAATTGTATAAGCAATACATCAAAGGTTGCTACTTAAAAGCCCCAAATAAATAACATAGTGTAGAATTTAATTATTTACCTTAATTTATAGTTAACTAGAAGTCAACTGTCAATTAAATATACATATATATATATATATATACATATATATATATATACAAGAGTCCCGGTGTTGCCAGACTCCACCCACTCAGGGAGGACGACGCCAGCTGTTCAAACTAAAACGCGTTTGACCAGCGTGAAGAGAACATGGTGTTGAACTGTGCATAGTCCATGAGGAAGGGGCGTTTGTGGCCCCGAAACGCGTCGGACCCAATTTTAATTCAAGGGAACCTGTGAACATTGCAGAGGAGTAGAGAAAATGTATTCCCTTGGTGAATCGTGAACAAGAAGGGTGCCCCAGACTAGGTACCTGAGCCCACCCAATCCTAAATAAGTTGGATTAACTCACTAACTAATACACTTAAGCAACTGTAATATAATTCATTATTTATTATATAAAAATATATTTGTACAAATACAATCAATTAAAAACAATTAATATCAAATCAAATTTCTTTAAAATCTCACAAAACGAAACATACACTCTGTGATACACATCAATTCAAAAAATGCAATACAATCAAATCAAATTTTAACATTTATAGGCTAAAAGATAAGAAAACAGAGGGAAGAGAGACATACAGAAGACATGAAACTTTTCAATAGATCTTGCACATTTTTGGAGTTTTAAATGAACACAATCCTGAGAGACTATGATTGTTTATCTACAGGCTAGGTCTTTTACTCCCTTGTTCGTGCAGTAGGGCGTCGACGCGTTTCAATGGTTTTATTATTCTATTACCATCTTTATCAAGACTATAATGATACGTCTCTCTTATTTGTTTGGCACTGGTTGGTTGCCCGTAGTCTATATTCTCCTGTGGATAAACATATTGCCATCAGAATTTTACATATAGTACATTTTACAATTTATCATACAGTTTGGTACAGTCCCTATTCCCAATACTAGTATCTTGGTATACACATGTCTTGATAAACATATTTGTATCTCTTCTGTCATACTAAATACAAATTGTCAAAACAGTGGCCTAATTCATACATGCATACAATTGCCTGATGAGAGCCCTAAAGTTCTAATTGGGCTGCCTATTTATCACTCACTGGTGAAACTATACTCATCTAAACAGATATAAGAGTTATCCCTGATTTGGATTTAAACCTCTTCATTACCTTTTACATATTATGGGCTTTCATAGATTTTCGGATTAGATGGTCGGTTTTTCTTCCTGATCTATGTATGTTGAGGGAAAACAAATAAACCTTTTATTACCTATTTTACTTGAAGGGCAAAAAAGCGGATTACTGTCACATCATGCCACTTATTTATTTACCATCAGATCTCCTTTCTTTTTCTTGTTAGAGTGATGTAGAAAGATTATACCTCTCGCACTCTCTTTGTATAAAAAGGACGAACCTCTGATTTCTATAAAGTTAAAAGAGAAAAGGGTGAAGTTTTACCCTTCATTCTCACGCATGAGATTCCTTTTGACAACTATGAAAGTATCTTGTGTATAGGAATTACCTTGAGGTTTTTGGGATGGGCAGTATTCTCTCCGCTTACTCGGTTTTTTATTTAAAATTCAGTCAGGATGTCCTCACTTTGCTGTCAATATCTGTAAGCAATAATGCATTTCCTGTTTACTATTGTAACCCTATCATTGTGTTCAACATATTTTATAGACATTCACACTTCTTACCCCTATTTGTAGCAGTTTTTAGGACTTCTATTTTCCTCAGGGGCGGGTACCTTTTGTGTTCCCTCTGCACATATCTATCAGGAATAAGGCATTAGGTTACTCCACTATATTACTTGTTATCTGCATTTTGAATCTACCTAATAAGCGCAGTTTCTACTCCTATTTAGGGTAGGGTCTTACCAGTGTAGGGCCGGACCCTCGTCTCCCACGCCCCTCGTCTTCCTCAGCTTCACGGCGAGTATGGAAATTAACGTCTTCCACTAAAAAACAAGGAGACATATTCTCCGTTTTCCAGCCCTTTTTAAATATCAGGCTAGTGCCTATTATTGGCTCCTCCTAACCTCTAACAGCTGTAGTGTTTATTCTTCTCTCCTCCCATACCCGGTTTGGCGCGTAATTCTGTTTGCGTTCCAAGCGGGAATCAAGCCTCGCTATGAAACGCAATCGTCATTCTTCACGTTACGTGATGCCCGTAGTCAGTTGCACTTCGTGGTTAGTTTCCAAGCCTCGTTTTGAGATGTGGATATTGCTCTTTGAATCTCTCTCTCTAAAAAGGCTTGCGTTTCAATGGGGCTATTTGTTTCGATATTTGTATTGTCCCTGAATAAGTATTCGACGGATAGTATACACATCGAGTATGTCCTACGCATTGCTAATTCATTAAAATTAATTTGTTATATCCTACGCATTATTAATTAATTATAGTTACTTTTCGTGCATCTATCCTGACTACACCATGATATCCATGTAAAATTACATACTATTCATCTTTTAGCATTTTACCCATTTCAGCATTTGTACATATATTTGTCAATAGGACAAACATATGTTTCAGCTAAAAATTGTTATTCACTGAGAACTGATCACATATTTGTGTACAATTACAGATGTATCAAATTACTGCACTACATCTGTAATGTCACAAGCATATTTCTAAACACTAACGGGATGCCTCTTCATTGATTCGCCACAATTTTCATCCAATCCTCTCTTGAATTTAAACCTTTATTAATTGTGTCCAAATATATCATGTACCACTGTTCTCTTGATTTTCGTATTAGCTCCAGGTTACCCCCTCTTCTGCTCATGTTGATTTTTTCTAAAATGAACCATGTGAAATCATGGCATCTATGGCTCTTAGTTTTATAGTGTTCTGTTAGGGGGCATTATCTTTTAAATTCTTGATTGCTGATCTATGTTCCAGCAATCTAATGCGGAGTTCCCTCCCGGTCTCCCCCACGTAGCCTAGACCACACGGGCAGATCAGGAGGTATACCACACTTTTACTTCTACAATTATTGAGACTGTGTGGGTTCAACGTTTTGCCATTAAATTGCAGTGTCTTACTTTCAATGCAGCATGGACAAATTGAACATGAACCGCATTTATAGTTGCCAAGTGCTTTCTTGTTCCCAATTAAAGTAGTTTGAGTGGAGCTGGGAGGATTCTTGTAGGTATGTACCAAGGCATTTTTAATCGTCTTGTTTCTCCTAAAGGAAAACAGTGGTTTTGCTGATGGTACTGTCAATTCACTATTGAGGATCTTCCAATTGCGATTAACAATATTTTTTAATTTGTTGCTCACTCCCGAATACTGGGTCACGAATACTATCCTATTCTCGGTTTTGTTAGTTTTTTGTCTATTCATGTCTAATAGTGAATCTCGGTTAAAAAACCTAGCTCTTTTTAGGGATTGTTTTATTAATTTTTTCGGATATCCCCGTTCTTGCAATTTCCTGAACATTGCAGAGGAGCCAAATAAAGACCGGAGGGTCGGATGAAGCGGTGAGCCCTCCCGAAGCGCTTGCGCAATTTGCTCTACTATATTCAGGCGGCCAGCCTTGTTCGCGGAAGGAGCTCCACTCTGATGGCGGAACATGTATCCTGTCCCAAGAGACTGAGGCGAGACCGAGCACACTCGCCTGTCAGCGCAACATCCATTAGAATAAAACGTGATGCCTGCAGCTTCCCTCCCATCCTACTTAAGGATTTTAAATGACAGTAATAAAAGTGCAGACACGCCAGCCTACTTAAGGTTACTATTTCATTTCACTTCACAGGACTACGTTGACCAAGAGTCCCGGTGTTGCCAGACTCCACCCACTCAGGGAGGACGACGCTAGCTGTTCAAACTAAAACGCGTTTGACCAGCGTGAAGAGAACATGGTGTTGAACTGCGCATAGTCCATGAGGAAGGGGCGTTTGTGGCCCCGAAACGCGTCGGACCCAATTTTAATTCAAGGGAACCTGTGAACATTGCAGAGGAGCCAAGTACAGACCGGAGGGTCGGATGAAGCGGTGAGCCCTCCCGAAGCGCTTGCGCAATTTGCTCTACTATATATATATATATATATATATATATATATATATATATATATATATATATATATATATATATATATATTATCTCCTACGTTGCCAATTGTTTAATTAATATCAGGCATTACTAATTCTTTATCAAACCATCAGCAAGGTAAAAGTCCCTCTTTTACTATTTATCCGCTTGTAACTAGAAAAATGTGTTAACACTATCAATAGAGTAAATATATACCAAAACAAATAAAACTCTTAATTATATTTATATATATATATATATATATATATATATATATATATATATATATATATATATATATACATATATTATATATATTTATATAAAACATAAAATATAAATAGGTACTATCAAATCTAGCTACTAAACAACAAGTTTCATTATATAAGCAATACATAAAGGGTTAGTACTTAAAAGCCAAACGAAAACAATTAACATATTATAGAATTTGCCTATTTGCCTTCAATTATACTTACCTAAAAAAAACTGTAAATAACATCTCTATAAATATATATAAATATATATATATATCTGTGTATATATATTTATATAAATATATATACTTAAAGGTAGATCAAATGTATATCTATTCTTATTAAATCCTTAATTTACATTTTAAAAAAAACGTAAACTCCATACATTAAAAATACTTTGCAAAACATAATTGCAAATAAAGTAGCTTAATATTTGCTTTAACTTCACATATAGCCAAATAAGTAGTGCCTTCAAATATTTTATAAAAAGAGTATATATATATATATTAATTCCGTTTTCGCTATTCAGAGAGTTGTTTCTTCATGCACTCTCGTGTTTTTCAAAATTACGCCACACGTTCTGTTTGTCAATTGTTCGATTTATTTAGTTTTTCCACAGCGAGCCAGCAGCACCTTACGCGTTTCGCTCTCCGGAGACCTTGCTCACTTTTTTACCTGTGAGCAAGGTCTCCGTAGAGACCGAAACGCGTAAGGTGCTGCTGGCTCGCTGTGGAAAAACTAAAAAAATCGAACAATTGAAAAACAGAACGTGTGGCGTAATTTTGAAAAACACGAAAGTGCATGAAGAAACAACTCTCTGAAGAGGGGAAAACGGAATTAATTTTAACGCGGCGGGTCCTGCCGTGCTTCGCTTGCACCGCCTGAAGAGCACCCGGAAGCCTCATACTTGGATCAAACGGGAGGTGATATATATATATATATATATATATATATATATATATATATGCAAGAAACTTCTTCAAGAAAAAGAAGAGCAGAGACCCTCGGGGAGACGGTTTGGAGGCTTTTATTGAACATACATGGCGGATGCATTTCTGGCTGATCTTTCGCCGTCTTCAGCGCCCAAAGCCTCCACAGGTAAGTGTGCACCTTAGCCAAAGTTCCACCTCTCTTATTACTTGCTGTTTCAAGTTCGCACCGCCCCCTGGAATTCCACTCAGCACACCTGTGTAGCATCCATTGTATTCTTGGAAACTACATGTCCCAGAAACCCCCGTGGAGAGTCCCTGGCGGTAGTTGCTGGGGGGGTGGATTGCTGTTACATTCCCCAGTGCGTCGATACTGGAAGATGGCCAAAGTGCGCCCTGGGACACACCAACGTCGTGCTGATGCGATTACCGGCTCCAATGTCCAATTTAAAAACCACCTCCGTCTCCCCGTTACACCTCTGCCTCAGATTTCAGGAGTCAATGTGACAGGGGTTTTAGAACAGTGTCCAATACCCAACACGAGGTCCGACTGACCTCGCTACTGACCAACTCATTCCCCTGGTTTCCGAGGCGGACTTGAGGCAAACCAAACACCTTTGGAAAACGAAGAACTTAGCAGTTCACGTCTGTGCAGTCCAAGCCCTTGATGAGGCGGGGTTTCTGTAAGCGCGCCACAGACTGACGCGTAGATACGTGCAAGAAACTTCTTCAAGAAAAAGAAGAGCAGAGACCCTCGGGGAGACGGTTTGGAGGCTTTTATTTGCAGCTCGGTTCCACCAGGAATCTCGGGGCACTCGTTTGGCGGGTGCTATGTCGCGCTGGTAGTCGCGTTCAAAATAAAGGCTCGGTAATCAGTTTTCTTTTACGAAAAAGGATCTAAGCACTCGGGGTAGGTAGCAGGATTTTATTTCGCCAACAACAACAGTGAGATAGACAAACGCGTTTCAGACAAAAGTCCTTCTTCAGTGTCTATAGTATGCTGTGTGCGGCTCATTTTGTATGCGTCCTCACAGAAATCGAAAGTGTGGACGGACTACAATCTAAATACAATGTATATTAGAGGGCCGGTAAAACGTGGCGGACATTATTTAGCGTACAGTTCATTTACATAAATTACATGAAATGCATGGAATAGGGTGTACACATAAGGAACAATCCATATTTTATATTGCGACATCCACCCATCGCACAGGCTATTAACCACTGCCAGTAAAAAATAGGATCTTGCCGTGTATCGGCATATTACTGGCATGATTACCAAATAAGCGCTCATAAGGCTACCCATTACTTCCACAATGCCCGATACAATTTTAAAAGTGTCATATCTAATCACGCCGTGTATCGGCATGCCCATAGCTTGGCACGGAATGAAATCAACAAAACAGTGCATATCAAGATATATCTCCGTCCGGAGATGTGCAACACCATAATAATGCATCCCTACTGGACTAAAACTGGAGAGAGCAAGAGATTATGGAATGGTCAAATACATTAATTAGAATAAGTTGGTCAACGATCATATTATTCTGACAGTTAAGAATGTTACATACTGAGAGGTTTTTGGGAACAGCATTCGTGACAGTCTAATGGCATGACTTTCTTGTTGGATTTATATCAAACATATAACAATATTGGAACAATGGGCAGATCTAACTGAGGCATCATGTAAAGCCATGCTCGATCTACATGTAAAATTTGCATGGAGTGATAGAGCCAAAGTGATGGATGAAATAGCCTCCTTGGAAAATGAAGTAGCAAAAGAGATTGATCCTACTAAACAATCACAATTACGCGATGACATGAAAAAACGTCTGATCAAATATGAATTGAAAATTCGACAGCGAAAACTGAAGAAATTCAAAAGGGATGAGCGGGATTACGCTCAGGGAAGGATTCTAACCTTCTCAAAGAAATTTGACGGTCCTCGTAAAGCCTTGAACAAAATGAGGAATACAGGACCGATAGTCGAACCAGCTACCTCAGAGTCCTCAGCCACGGAGGAAGAACCTTCAGGCGATGAGAGACCAGCACCAAAAAATTAAGGGACGAGGAACCCTTTTCATTTGGAATTCAACCTGATCCGCCAGACTTGGCTGAGGGGCGGCAAAACCAAACCACCAGAAAGCGAAGGAGAACCCGACGAGGTGGCTGGCAGAGGAAGAGGAAGGGGAAAATCTGGGGCCCAAAACACCTGGAAGAAGAGGACAAACAGATGGTAGACCCTAACGCTAATCTAACTATTGTTAACTTGACCAATCAGACGTTAACAAAAGATGAAGAAGACACCTTACAATTGGGTCTCAGTTTTTGTCCCAATAATAGACTCGAATATACTCAAACTCGGATCGACCTCTTCAAACTGACGAGAAAAATCAAATTACACAAATTCCATAAAATGAAACCCTTCATTGGTGACACTAGGAAAACTAAAAAGAACATTGCGACACATCGGACGGATGTACTTACCATCAAGGATCTAAAAACGGTACGGTTGCTGGAGGGTATGAGAACTGAACAAAGTCAAGAAATCTCTGAAGGAGCCATTGGAACAACCAGGGCCCCAGATATCGAACAACAATCACCATTAACAGACTTTAAAGGACCTTCACAGTTCAACCCCCAGATGCCGTATGACGCTATAGATACTTTTGCTGATGCCGTTGTACAAGAACTTATGAGTCACAGGCTTTCAACAATCACCAAAAGAAGGAATAACTTAACGATTGCACAAACTAATGCTCTGTGCACATTGAGGAAAAGGGATGAGGTTATCGTCAAACCCTCGGACAAGGGGAGGAATGTAGTGCTACTGACACGAGATCAATACTGTGAGGAGTCATTGAATCAGCTCCAAGATCCAAAATACTATGTAAAAACAAATAAAGAAGAGTATTTAGAAAGCATACAAGCCTACCATGACCTCTTGAACAAATGGCGTAACAAACTCATGCTAGACATAAACGAATTCCTTTTTCTTAGAAATCCTGAACCCATAACTCCTACGTTTTACCAATTACCCAAGGTGCATAAAGACCTTCAGCACCCACCGGGGAGACCAATTGTCTCATCCAAGGGGGGGGCTTACGGAGAATCTGTCTATTTATATTGATTCTTTTCTTTCCTGCTTTGTTGTCAATTTGAACTCATATGTGAAAGATACCAAGGATTTCATGGGATACATAGATCAAATCACTTGGGACCCCACATATGTGCTCATCACCTTAGATATTACCAGGCTCTACACAAGTATACAACACACTCATGGGATAGAGGCGGTAAAATACTTTTTGGACAAAAGACCAGCCAAATATATGGAACATAGTAACATGCTGATAGAATGCATAGACTTCTGCTTAAGAAATAACATCTTTCTGTTCCAAAATGATTTTTTCAAGCAAACTAATGGGACTGCGATGGGAACCTGCTTCGTCCCCAGCTATGCAAATCTTTTCGTAGGCTGGTGGGAGGAGCAGGTGGCCCTAGCAGGTGATAACCAGAAATGGACTGAACACATTGTAGTTTGGCGTCGATATATCGACGACCTCTTCTTAGTGTGGAGGGGCTCCACCACACAAGCAGAGGAATTTGTAAGGGATCTCAATAGAAACCAGATCAATCTTAAGTTTACTTCTGACATAAGTAAAATTGAGGTGCACTACCTTGACCTGAGGGTCTTTGTCAACAAGGGAGCTCTAGAAACTGCTCTCTATAGGAAGCCGACAGCCGGATATAGCATTCTACATGCGGGGAGTAGCCATCCACCAAGTTTGATTCGAAGCATCCCTTTTGGCAAACTGCTGAGATTGAGGCGTAATTGTTCCCTGGAATCAGACTTCATCTCAGCAGCTAGAGAATGCATTGCCAGATTTCACAACAGGGGCTATGATCAAGCACTCTTAGATAAAACCTTAAAAAGGGTGTCAAGAATTCCGAGAAAACATCTTCTCGAACAAGCTCCAAGGAAGAACAAACATTCTGAACTAACTAATACATTTTGCATGATTACCACATACTCAGATGAGGCAAACAAATTGAGAAATATGCTTACTAAAAACTGGCATATATTACGTACTGATCCTATTATAGGAAAGGATGTTCCAGCGAAACCATTACTTATGTTCAGAAAGCTTAAATCGATCAAAGACAGTCTTGTCCAGAGTCATCTCATGCCTGCCAAATCGAAAACTAGTGGTACTCTGAGAGACATGAAGGGATTTTTTCCCTGTGGCAAATGCCGGGCATGTGAAAACAGTAGGCGTACATTGACATATAGCATTCCAGGCCTAGGGAAACCGAAAACGATCAGTAAATTCATCACATGTACAACACCCTATGTAGTGTATTGCCTGGTCTGTCCCTGCGGGCTCAAATACATTGGGTGTACCATCAATAATGTAAAATTACGGATACTAGAACATCAACGTGCCATCACCAATAAGGATACAACTTATCCGGTGGCCCGGCACTTTGCCAAGGTACATGGAAGCAATAGGGAGTTGCTCCGGTACTTTGACCTTGATCATGTACCACCAAATCCTAGAGGCGGAGACAGATTGCTTAGTCTCCGAAGATTAGAGTCTCGCTATATTATAGACCTGCAGACCAAGAGCCCCATAGGTTTAAATATTGGTGAAGAACTCACAGTACATTTGGGAAAATGAATTCACAATCATTGTGTGTATTTATGTTATATGTTTGATATAAATCCAACAAGAAAGTCATGCCATTAGACTGTCACGAATGCTGTTCCCAAAAACCTCTCAGTATGTAACATTCTTAACTGTCAGAATATTATGATCGTTGACCAACTTATTCTAATTAATGTATTTGACCATTCCATAATCTCTTGCTCTCTCCAGTTTTAGTCCAGTAGGAATGCATTATTATGGTGTTGCACATCTCCGGACGGAGATATATCTTGATAAGCACTGTTTTGTTGATTTCATTCCGTGCGAAGCTATGGGCATGCCGATACATGTCGTGATTAGATATGACACTTTTAAAATTGTAATGGGCATTGTGGACATAATGGGTAGCCTTATGAGCGCTTATTTGGTAATTATGCCAGTAATATGCCGATACACGGCAAGATCCTATTTTTTACCAGCAGTGGTTAATAGCCTGTGCGATGGGTGGATGTCGCAATATAAAATATGGATTGTTCCTTATACATATATAACAAAATAAAAGGCTAAGACACAGCTATAACAAAACTTCTAGCAATAAAGAAATTAGTTTAATAACAAATTATTTTCTATATTACAAAAAATATGATGCAAATACTGCCAGCAGATTATCATCAAGGCCATTACAAATTTTCAGATAATTCAAGAGGGTATCAATGCTTGCCAAATAGTACGTTTGCAATTATACACAACTATTACAAAGATGCAAATACATGAACTAAAGAAGACTTGCATTACATTATGGAATTAGGTGATGCTTTATATACAGATATGCATTTTATTAATAAAGAACAACGTATGCATCCAGATTATTTACCAAATTTTATAGAACACAATAAGACTATCTATTCACTTAAGCTTAAAGAACCTTCTTATGGAGACATATTACAACCCGCCCCCGCCGAACACCTGCACTTCCAGATCCACGTCAACCCCAAGACCACCCTCAGAGGCACCCTCATCTACAGACCCCCGGGACCACGCACACAATTCAGCGAGGACATCGCCGACTTCATCAGCCCGCTCGCCCTCCCCTCAGCCGACTACATCCTCCTCGGGGACCTCAACTTCCACCTGGAGAACAACGACGACCGCAACACCACCACCCTGCTGGAAAACCTCGCAAACCTGGGACTCAAGCAGCTGGTGACCACCCCCACCCACCTCGCCGGACACACACTCGACGCCGTCTTCTCATCCAGCATAGACATCGCCTTCAGCCACGCCACAGGACTCCACTGGACGGACCACAGCTGCGTCCACTTCACCTTCAGAAGAACGACGACCCACCACCACCAGCAACAGGTTGCCCGAAGAAGTTGGAACAAGATCACAGCCGACCAGCTCGCTGCTTCCCTGAGTCAGCACCCTCCCGCCAGCTCAGCGAACCCCAGCCAGGCCGCCGACAACCTCACGAAGTGGATCAGCAACTGCGCGGACGAACTCGCCCCTCTGAGGACCCCGCCCAGCAGACCCGGCAGCAAGAAAGCCCCATGGTTCACCGACGAACTCAAGAGCTCCAAGAAGAACTGCCGAGCCCTCGAGAAAGTCTGGAGAAGGGAACAAACACCGGACAACATGACCACCCTCAAGCTTGCCACCCGGAAGCACCACCAACTGATCCGCGCCACCAAGAAAACTGCATTCAAGGACCGACTGGACAACAACTCACACAACTGCAAGGAACTCTTCAACATCGTGAAAGAGCTCTCCAACCCCAACGCCGGAAACAACGACATCACCCCATCGCAAGACCTCTGCAATTCCCTCGCCTCCTACTTCCACAACAAGATCGCGGACATACACAACAGCTTCAGCATTCAACCATCGCACACAACGACCGCTGCAACGCCGCCCACCACCACCCTCCGCGCCTGGACTCCGATCAGCACCGATGACACCGTCCGCATGATGAACTCCATCCACTCCGGATCTCCGACCGACCCCTGCCCTCACCACGTCTTCAACAAGGCCGACGCTGTCATCGCACCCCACCTGCGGGACATCATCAACACCTCCTTCGACACCGCCACCTTCCCGGAGAGCTGGAAGCACGCCGAACTCAGCGCTCTACTAAAGAAACCAACAGCGGACCCCACCGAACTCAAGAACTACCGCCCCATCTCGCTCCTCCCGTTTCCAGCCAAAGTCATCGAGAAGACCGTCAACAAACAGCTGGCCGCCTTCCTCGAGACGAATGGATCCCTCGACCCCTCATAGTCTGGCTTCCGAGCCAACCACAGCACCGAGACCGCCCTCATCGCTGCCACCGACGACATCCGAGCCCTGATGGACAACGGAGAAACAGCGGCCCTCATCCTCCTAGACCTCTCCGCGGCATTCGACACTGTCTGCCACCTCACCCTAGTGCAGCGCCTCAGCAACGTCGGAATTCAGGAGAAGGCACTGGAATGGATCGTCTCCTTCCTCGACGGAAGAACACAGAGAGTCCGTCTACCACCGTATAAGTCAGAGGCCACCGAAGTCATCTGCGGCGTCCCTCAAGGATCCTCGCTGAGCCCCACCCTCTTCAACGTCTACATGAGCCCCCTCGCGCCCATCGCACGCCAACACAACCTGAACATCATCTCCTACGCCGATGACACCCAGCTGATCCTCTCCCTGACCAACGACCCCGCCGCTTCCAGAGCCAACCTTCACGAAGGGATGAAAGATGTAGCCGAGTGGATGACGACCAGCCGCCTGAAACTGAACTCAGACAAGACGGAAGTCCTCATCCTGGGCTCCTCGCCCTCCGCCTGGGACGACTCCTGGTGGCCCCCCGCCCTGGGCACCGCACCCAAACCGACAGACCACGCACGCAACCTGGGCTTCATCCTGGACTCCTCCCTCTCCATGACCAGACAAGTCAACGCCGTCTCCTCGTCATGCTTCAACATCCTGTGCATGCTACGGAAGATCTTCCGGTGGATCCCCACCGAGACCAGGAAGACGGTCACCCAGGCCCTCGTCACCAGCCGACTGGACTACGGCAACGCCCTCTACGCCGGAACCACCGCCAAGCTCCAGAAGAGACTCCAGCGGATCCAGAACGCCTCAGCCAGACTCATCCTCGACATCCCCCGATGCAGCCACATCTCCGGACATCTGAGAGACCTGCACTGGCTCCCCGTCAACAAGAGAATCACCTTCCGTCTCCTCACCCACGCACACAAAGCCCTACACGATCTAGGCCCGAGCTACCTCAACAACCGCATCAACTTCTACGCTCCCAAACGCCACCTCCGATCAGCCAGTCACGCCCTCGCCGCCGTCCCCCGCATCCGAAGAACGACAACAGGAGGAAGGTCCTTCTCCCACCTGGCCGCCAAGACCTGGAACTCCCTCCTGACCGACCTGCGCCTGACCCAAGACCACCTCTCCTTCAGGAAGAAGCTCAAGACCTGGCTGTTCGAGCAGTAGCAGCACCCCCCCCCCCTAGCGCCTTGAGACCCTCCGGGTAAGTAGTGCGCTCTATAAATGTCCTTGATTGACAACAATGTGACCCTTCTTTTCCAAATTTGCAAAAAATATTAAAACCTGCACTTGATTTAAACTCAGGTGTTTTACTTTGCATGGAAATTTATGTTATATCCATTTTTAGAAATAACAATTCATACTTTGTATTTGACTCACATAGTCATGATAACACTGGAATGCCTCACCCAAATGGAACATGTATTACTATACAGTTGATATTTGAAAACCTTATAGAGTACATCACAAATCTGGCACACTATCTAAAGAAACCAAATATGAATTGCGTACTCTATGAATTAACTCCAATACAACTGAGTATGATTAAAAAACAGTCACTTCAAAAAGCAATGGTGATTAATGAACAAAATAGGAATGCAGTTGCACCCAAAAATCTTTATGTGCATTCTACTAAAGCATGTCAAAATGTTTTCACACAGGCATTTGAAACGCGTAGAGAAACTGCAAAAAAATTCATTCAGGGATCTAAATCTAAAGCAAACACATTTTTTGATGAGAAACAGCCATTAGCATCTTTAGATAATACTCCTAGTACTAGTACATATTCCAGTACACTTTTAACTCCAACAACAACACCTAAGAATCTGTCTAGAACCAACAGCAGGAACATAAGTACAACACAATATACTAATACACCACAAAAGACTACTACTACTAACACATATGCAAGTATACTTAAGAAAACACTTAAGGGCAACACAGAAAGAGAACAGATTAAAAGCACACACATAAATGTACAACAACAGACAATATCAACAAGTAATTTACATACCAACACATATTCAAGTAATTGCTATCATACATATAAACCTATTACTGAAAGTAATGCCATAATACTTCCTTATAGTATAAACAATAGCACATTGCACAACAAGCAAACTAACACAAATAATACCAACATAGATGCAAATATTTTAACACAAGCACAACAAGAATTAGATTTTTTAAATAACACACATACACCGGAAAAAAATATACATATTGCAAATAGTATTCAATATACACATTCTCTGCAAAATAGTATATTTGCTATTCTAAAGAACTACTGTAAACCAGCATATATTTGGGATAGTGTAGATTTACATTGTATTATGAATCTCGGAGATGCTTTGTACACAGAAATGCACTCTGTTAATGAACAACATTATATGTAACCTCAAAATTAACCAAATTACATACAGAGCAATAACATAATATATTCTATTAAGCTCAAGAATTGCTTTAAAGACGAAGTAACAAAATCAGCACAAACTTTACATAGTAAATTTATATCAACATTAACTTCTACAATTAATTCGCAAACTGGTGTATTGATCTGTATAGGTAGATATACAATTTCTGTATTTAAAACTATACATCCATACTTTATATTTGATTCACATAGCCAAAATGAAAATGCAATACCACATCCTAATGGAACATGTATTGTTATACCAATTGACTCTATTAATCTTATTATGGAATACATCATAAAGTTAGCTGATAGAGAAAAAAGTACAAATTCAGTGAGTATTACTTTAGAATTAACTACAGTGAACATAAAGACAATTAGCAAAATATCATTACAGCAAACACAACGAAACCATAAAAAAGGAAACGTTAAGTCTATAAAAAGCATATATGTCCATACGACACATATATCTCTAAATGCAGTACCAGAGATTCCTTCAACTAACTTACAAGTAGAAAGTACAATTATAAACACACAAAGCAGCAATAGTCAAGCCAATGGACTGCATTTAACAACACACAGTTATTTGGCTTCACACATAGCTATTAGCAATACTAATATAATAAACACATTAACACCTGATATTGAATCACAAACTCAAACAACAAATAGTATACAAATTCGAGAAAATATCAGTAATAGGAAAAGAAAACATACACAAGACAGAGAAAATAGACTTAATAATACTAGAAATATTACAGGTCAAACAACAAATGATATAGGGCCCGATGTAGGTAATCCCAGATTACTGATTCTTAAATACCAAATCACCGATTCGGTATTTAAGAACTGGCAATCGGGATGTAGGTATTTTTACCGATTCAATTACCGAATCGGTAAAAATCGGCCTTGAGGCCCATTGGAATCAATGGCAATTACCAAATCGGTAAATACCGATTCTGTAAAATTACCGAATTTACAAGGGGGACAGGGTGTCACTTAGACACCCTGTTGCATCCCAGATTCTGGCTTGTGTGCAATGTGACACACATACATGCCCTTAGGGCATGTATGTGTGCCACATGGCATATGGCCATATGGCACAGAAATTCATAATTTACCACCAAATATTATTTGGTGGTAAATTATGAATCGGTAATGGCCTGTGGCACTGTTTAAAGTGCCACCTACATCTTGATTTACCGATTCGGTAACTTTACCGATTCGGTATTTTACCGAATCGGTAAATTTACCAAATCGGTACAATTCAGGCCACCTACATGTCCAATCCCAAATATCGGTCGGTAACGGCCGAAATCGGCCGTTACCGACCGGTATTTGGCGACCTACTACGGGCCCATAATTAGTATATTTCATGCAGAAATAAGATATGGTCCTGAGTACACTTGCACTATTTGCAATCAACTATGGCATAAGCAAAGTCTACAAAAAACAAACAATATTAGTAAGCGGGCAAAATTCATAGAATGTAACATTAGCAAATACACAACAGATGAGATATGCCAAACATGTTACACATATATTTGTAAGGACCAAATACCTCCATGTTCAGTTTATAATGGGATGACATTTCCTGATATCCCAGCAGTCTTACACTTGCATAACTTAGAAGAAAGATTAGTATCACCAAGAATACCTTTTTTATAAATTAGAACATTACCACGTGGATTCCAAAAATCTCTATCAGGTGCAGTAGTAAATGTACCTGCAGATGTTATGACAACTGTAACTGTTTTACCAAGGCAAATTAATGATAACATGACAATTCCAATAAAATTAAAAAGGAAATTAAGTTATAAATCTTATACCCATTTAGAAAATGTTAGACCAAACAAAGTAAAACGTGCAGCTTTATATTTGGCAACTACTAGCAGTTTGTTTCAAGAATATGGAATCACTATTAATAAAGATTGGGATTATACAACACAAGATATACATTCTTGTGATGAGACTTCAGATACAAGTAATTCATCTGATTCCTCAGACAACGTTCCAGCAGGAAATTTAGATACTATGTTAGATAATGAAACAATTACTACAGAAACAAATAATATTTTAAGTTTAGCACCTGCAGAATATAACACACCAAGAGGCTTATATGAAGACAAAGATTCAGAATATTTAGCATTCCCAACTATATTTTGTGGGAAACGAAGGCCAACTAATAAAGAAAGGCATGTCCCAATACATTACAGCACAATCTGTCAATCAGAAGTAAGAAGTAATGATCTAAGAGTAGCAAAGTCTATTACTAATCTTTTCTTTAAAGTAAAAGCATTACACATTAAGCAAATACAAAGCAAAATATTTATCTCTCTTAGAAAATACTTTAATAATGGAAACATTATAACTGCCAAAGACATAAAAGATAAATTAGATACCGTTTTACAGTTTAATGAAGGGTACAAAATACTTAAAACAATACGTAGTTCACCACCATATTGGGAGCAATGCAAAAAAGACCTCTTTGCTATGATTAGACAATTAGGATTACCAACCTTTTTTTAACATTATCAGCTGCAGAAACTAAATGGTATCACTTAATTAACATATTATTGAGAATAGAAAAAAGACCAGAATGCACAAAAGAAGAATTTGAAAATATGTCATGGGAAACAAAATGCAAATAAATACAGCAAAATCCCATTACATGTGCAAGACATTTCGACTTCCAAATTAGGAAATTATTTAATTGCATTTTATTGCATGAAAGTAATCCAATTGGCAAGATTATTGATTACTTTTATAGAGTGGAATTCCAACAACGTGGATCACCACATATACATGCTATAATATGGATAGAAAATGCTCCACTATATGAAAATTCTGATATCAATGAAGTCACTACTTTTATAAATAAGCATGTTACATGTGCAAAATCCCAAGATCCAGCTATAGAGTCTTTAATACCCCTACAAAGACACGGCCATACAAAAAACTGCCGTATCAAACATAAAAGAACATGCAAATATCATTATCCAAGATATCCAATGCCTGAAACGTTTATACTAGAACCAATAGAGCTAGACAAAACCAATACACAGCTCTTACAGCAAACTGAACTAATACATCTAACTATGAACACCCAAGAATTCCAAACTTATACTTTTGAACAGTTTTTACATTCAATGAACGTAGATCTACAACAATATACTTTATGTATACAATCTGTTATAGAAAAAAATACTATTTTCCTAAAAAGGACACCAGCTGAATGCTTTATAAATAACTACAATCCTACTATTTTGCAAGCATGGCAAGCAAATATAGATATACAATACATCTTAGATGCATATGCATGTGCTGTGTATATTGTTTCATATATTAGTAAATCACAGCGAGGAATGAGCAAATTAATTGCCCAAGCTGCTAAAGAAGTATATCACAATCCAAGTATTAAAGAACAACTTAAGCATATAGGTAACAAATTCTTAAACTGTACAGAAATAAGTGCACAAGAAGCAGCCTATGTTATACTACAGATTCCTTTACGGAAAAGTTCTAGATCTTTTGTATTTATTAATACAAGTCCTAATGAAAAGCGGACATACTTATTAAACGACATAGAAACTATCAATTTGTTACCAGATGCATCTTGTAAAATACAATATGATAATATTATAGTGAGGTACAGCAAACGCCCAGAAAAATTAGAACAATGTACATTAGCTGACTATGCATCTATGTATAATGAAAAGAAGAAATGTAACAAAAACAAGAAACAGGACATGACAATTTCCTTACTGAAAATAACTTTCATAGCTCAGATGAAGAAGAACTTGAGATTAATTTACAAGGTGAAACAGAGTACATAAAAAGAAAAAAAGAAAAAGTAATTCGCTATTGCAGATCTAATGTCAAAAATGACTCAGAAAATTACTATAGAGAATTGTTAATGCTATATTACCCATGGCGAAATGAAGAACAGATAATCAATAATAAAGATACCTATTATAAACGATATCTACAACTTAGAGACACAGTTAACTCTAATCATAATAAATATAATAAGCATAATAAACAACTAACAACTAATAGCAATGAAAACAGTATATTAGAGACATTACTTACACCAATAGATATAGAAACAGATGACACCTTATGCCATGAAGTACAAGATAATGAACGGCCATTATATGACCTATCATTAGATTTAGGCATTAGAAGTACAAGTATAGAAGAAGCATTGACCAATAACATAATGTCAAAGGAGCAATATGTCAGTATAATGCAAAATCTTACAGCAGAACAACTTAACTTTATATATCATCATTTGCATTGGGTAAAAACAAAAGAAACACCCTGCTACACATTTTGTACAGGTGGTGAAGGAGTAGGCAAAAGATTCCTTATTACAGCACTTTACCAAACATTAGTACGTTATTACAATACAAAAGCTGGAGAAAATCCAGATAACATATATGTATTGCTTACAGCTCCAACAGGCAAAGCAGCACATAACATTCAGGGAAAGACACTACATAGTACCTTTAAAATACCAGTTTCACAAACACTAACTCATAAACAGCTAACTCATGAGAATAGAAGTACACTACAGAGTGAGCTAATGCATCTTCAATTGCTAATAATTGATGAAATATCAATGGTAGGAGCTAATGTATTCAATTTCATACATAATAGATTACAAGAAATAAAAATGTCTAATCTCCCTTTTGGCAGAATCTCAATATTAGCAATTGGAGATTTTTACCAATTAAAGCCAGTGTTTGACACATACATATTTGAAAATCCAAAACATTCCTACAGGCCAGTAAGTACCAATTTATGGCAGACACATTTTAAGTTATTTGAGTTAACTAAAATAATGAGACAACAAAATGACTTGGCATTTGCTGAACTACTAAACCGATTAAGAGAAGGGAAACAAACTAATGAAGATATAATACAGATACAAACACGAGAAATAGAACCACCTGAAAACATTAGCAAAACTATCCCTTATATTATGGAAACTAACAATGAAGTGAATAACATTAATAGTGCAGTTTTATTGGAACATATAACACAATACCCAGTTTACACAGCTACAGCAATAGATACAGTTGCATCAGACCTAAGTGAAGTAGTAAAAAAAAAATACTAAAACAGTTACCCACAGATGCAACTAAAACAATGGGCCTGCCATTCGTATTACATATTGCATTAAAATTAAGATATGATTTAACAAGCAATATAAATGTCAATGATGGATTAACAAATGGTGCAACAGGTATAGTGGAATTTGTAGAAGCTATCAATAACAGCCCAAGTGTAATTTGGATTAATTTTGATAACGAAACGTTTGGCAAATTAACAAGGCAAGAAAATAGACACATATATCACAGTAACATTTTGCCTCATTGGACCCCAATTCATGCTATAACACGACATTTTCAATTTACACAGAAATATATAACAATTATACGCAAACAATTCCCATTGCGACAATCGTCTGCACGTACTATACATAGGACACAAGGAGAAACTATTGAACCCCTTTACAGACACTTTAACAATAGCAAGGTACATAATTTGCATTACGTAGCTTTAAGCAGAGCTAAATCTTTAGCCAACATATATATTAAAAACTTTCAGCAAGACAAAATAGCTGTACATCCAAAAGTACATGAAGAAATGACACGCTTACGGACAAACATGCAATTGCAAATATCAGTACCACAATTAGATAGCTATAGCCAACAGTGTAATATAATTGTCCATAACATACGGTCCTTGCAAAGAAATTACACTGCTATTAAATCAGACAAAAATATCATGAATAGTGATATTATATGCCTCACTGAAATAAACACAACTAGAAAAACAGATAGCAATAGTTTCTTACTAGAACAATATCATCTACTAATATTTGATACATTTAATAATCAGCAAATTTACATGGAATTGCCATTTATTACAAGAAAAACATTTTCCTATTGCCAATATATGAAACACAACACGAAATTGACATTTTATATTTTACTCACCATCTTAATAATTGTGAGTACTTATTTGTTATACTATACAAACCACCACATGTACATCTAGAGACATTATTACAAGTTTTAACTACCATAATAAACTTTTATCCAAATTATAAATATGTAATCATGGGTGGCTTCAACATTGATTTAACACAAATGTCACAAAACACAACATTACTATTAGAATATATGCTAGAACAATTTCAATGTCACCAAAAAATACAACAATACACAACAGACTACAATTCAACACTAGATCATATCTATAGTAATGTAGATTTAATGCACTATGGTACATTAGAATCATATTATAGTGATCACAAAGCATTATGGATAGCAATTTAAAATGCAAAGAGTATCCTTTAACATGTTCTTTTATTACAGATAATTACAAAGGGGAAAACATTATCTCCAGAATGTGTACTAACATTTACTCTCGTTTCAGATGATTTCCATACAAGAACTCAAACAAACAAAACAAGAAGAAAGCAAACCGTACCAAAAAGCCGTCAGAGCTAACATTGTGAAATGTTCGACCAAAACTAACTATAAGAATGCAAAACAAGAAAACAAAGTATTATACCATATGGCTCTAGCTGATCAAAGTGCTTCCATTAAAGCAACATGCTACAATGAGGACTTTTACAAACAAACCAAAGAAGGAAATGCAATTATAATTCGTAATTTCCTAACCAAAAACAATGTACTAATCATCACAAAGCAAACAAAGATATCAAGAATGATAACCTTAACTATTCCTCAGGAAATTATGCAAGAGGCAGAATATATACTACAACCGCCTGCTCCAATTTCACCCATAAAAACTGTCAAAGAAGCTAAATTACGCTCATTAATGAGCATATCGGGGACAATATCTGAGGTACACATATTTTTCACACACACCCTTTCACACACTCTTTACACACACACCCTTTCACACACACACCCTTACACACACTCTTTCACACACACTCTTTCGCACTCACTCTTTCGCACACACGCTTTCGCACACACGCTTTCGCACACACTCTTTCACAAACACTCTTTCACACCCACACTTCCACAAACACACTCTTTCACACACACTCTTTCACACACATACTCTTTCACACACATACTCTTTCACACACATACTCTTTCACACACACACACTATTACACACCCACCCTCTTTCACACCCATAGTTTCAAACACACACTCTTTAACACACACACTCTTTAACACCCACACTCTTTAACAACCACACTCTTTAACACCCACACTCTTTAACATTCACACTCTTTAACATCCACACTCTTTAACACCCACACTCTTTACAACACACCCTTTCATACACACTTTCACACACACTCTTTCACGCACACTCTTTCACACACTCTTTAACACCCACACTTTTTCACAACCACACTCTTTCACAACCACACTCTTTCACAATGACACTCTTTCACAACCACACTCTTTCACAACCACACTCTTTCACAAACACACTCTTTCACAAACACACTCTTTCAAAAACACACTCTTTTAAAAACACACTCTTTCACACCCACAATCCTTCACACCCACACTCTTTCACATCCACGCTCTTTCACACCCACTCTCTTTCACACCCACACTCTTTCACACCCACACTCTTTCACACCCATGCTCTTTCACACCCACGCTCTTTCCCAACCACACTCTTTCACAACCACGCTCTTTCACAACAACGCTCTTTCACAACCACACTCTTTCATAACCACGCTCTTTCACAACAACGCTCTTTCACAAACACACTCTTTCACAACAATGCTCTATCACAAACACATTCTTTCACACCTACAATCTTTCACACCTACAATCTTTCACACCTACACTCTTCCACACCAACACTCTTTCCCAACAACACTCTTTAACAAACACACTCTTATACAAACACACTCTTTCACAAACACACTCTTTCACAAATACACTCTTTCAAAAACACACTCTTTTAAAAACACACTCTTTCACACCCACAATCCTTCACACCCACACTCTTTCACATCCACGCTCTTTCACACCCACGCTCTTTCACACCCACACTCTTTCACACCCACACTCTTTCACACCCACGCTCTTTCACAACCACACTCTTTCAAACCCACATTCTTTCACACCCACATTCTTTCACAACCCCACTCTCACACCCACTCTTTCACACCCACACTCTTACACACCAACACTCTAACATTGTACAAAAAATTGATACAAATATTTATGTTTGTCTTACAGGAAGAAGAAACCAAAATTATCTTTATCGCTGGGCAAGAAACAAAACTAAAATCAATAACTGTTATCGATACAACAGACTCAGTCAAAATAACCCTTTGGAGAGATGCCACAGACTTCCCAGTAGAAATGGGTTCCTACATAAAAATGACTCACCTAACAGTGCACGAATTCAACAACAATAAAATATTAATACGACGCGGAATACACAATTTCAAGTAAGTGCAAAATGCTATACAATATTATACCTTACTCTACTAATCAATGTATACTACTAACTTTTTTAACAACTTTATAATACTCTAATAACACACTACTAATAACTCTCCTATCTAATACTGACTATATACAACTATAACTCTATACTACACATTCTACGACTCACTACTACAAGACTCACTAATACTCTCCTACTCACTCCACTACTCACTCTTTACTACTCGCTCTTCACTACTCGCTCCTTAAAAATAACACTTTACTACACTAAAATTAATACTCACTCTTTAATACTCACCTTTTACAAATATCAATTACCTACTCTTACTTTACTACTCACACTTTAATACTCACACTTTACTACACACACTTTTGTATTCCCTCTCTAATACTCTCTATACTACTCCCTCTACTACTCTACTCCGTACACTACAAATATCTAATAATCCATACGCAAAATTCTACTCACTCACTAACAACTCTATTAACAACTTGCTACTACTCTCTAATAACACTCGACTAATAAATATTCACTATATGCTACTCACTATTTACAACTAAAAATATATGCTACTCATTTTATTACTCCATACTACTATACTCACTAATACTCTCTACTACTCACTCCGCTAATAACTCCCCTATTAATTATTTACTACTCAATGTTTAGTATACACTCAAAAGTACTGCTAACTTTATACTCACACTTTAATACTCACTCTCTAAAAATTACTGTACGAGTCCCTCAACTACTCTACACCAAAATCTCTCTACTAATAACTCAAATACTCTCTACTCACACTCCACTATTCACTATATTCGCTACTTACTATCCTACTCTACAACTCACTAATACTACCTACTACTCACTCTCTATTAATAACTCTTTTACCTACTCTCTACTCCTCTACTATACACTCTACAATAATACCTCTCTACTATGTTTACTCACATCTATGCTATCTTCAATTACCTTCACCAGTTATTAACTTAATTTGTCCCTGCAAATAGCAATTATTTTTCTCTTTAGGTCAACACAAAGAAAATACATGGGAAAAAAATGGAGGGAAGACTTAACAAACTAACACTTTTCTTTTTTCTTCACAGAAAATACAACCACCACAAGAAGAAATTAATCTAACTATATATGGACTGGAAAGTGCAAATCAAGAACAAAGTACTATTACTGTACAAATTGAAGATGCTGAAAACTTTCAATCAGTTGAAATAAATGATACAGTTCTAATGGACTACTTAAACATCCCAGATGACATTGACGACTTTGAAGAAGCTCTAATACAATACCTGCCAAGAACAGTTAATGTAATTTTCCAAAATGGACACATCATACAAATACTTGAATAATAAAATAGTGCACAATACTTTGCTTTTATAAAAACTGAAAATAAAAAATATAATAAATATATTTACTTTAATAAAACATGTTAAACTTTTTATCTTGTATTTTCATTATTATTTACAAACCACATAAAGACATATTACTGTGCAAGGATATATATATTAAGGCTAAAAAAATAATGCTCTCATGCTTTTTTAAATACATAGTCTTCTCATTCACTGTGCATCTGCAACTCATTGCATTGCAAATGCAATAGATCTTTCTGTTTAAGGTAAAACACAGCCAGGTTTTACATTACCTGCACTCAAAAGCAGTGCATAAGTATTGTCACATTCCTTTCTCTTAAAACTCTCTACTGGTTTACTTACTAGTACTCTACTAATTGATCTTTACTAATATATATTTAATACTCTCACTTTACTACTCACACTTTACTACTCTTACATTACTATTCACTCTCTAATACTCTCTACAACTTACTCTACAATACTATAATACTCAATACTCACTCTACTACTCACTCTCTACTACTTACTACAAAAAGCAGTTTCTATTATTCACAAATAACTATTAATAAATGTATACTACCTACTACTAAATAATTACACACAATTAACACTATATAACTCATTCCACAACTCTGCTATTATACTCACTACTGCTCTACTAATGTAATGCTCACTCCACTACTCACACTTTACTACTCACACTATACCACTAGCTCTATAATAAAAACTATTTACAATTTCCACTACACTACTCACACTTTAATACTCACACTTTACTACTCCCACTTACTTACTCACTCTTTACTACTTGTTCCTTACAAATTACACTACACTACTCACACCTTACAACTTCAACTTACATACTTACACTTTACTAATAACTATATAATAATCGCTCAACTACTCACACTACTACTCTACACCTCTAACCAACAATACTAACTCTACTACTCATTCTATGCTACTTACTCTATTTAACACTTTCTACTACTATAATCACACTCTACTAATAACTATCTACTATCTACTACTCCATATCTAGAACTATAACTCTATACTAATTCTAATAATTAATAATACAAAACACAATAAAAATCTCTAATACTCTCTACTACTCACTACACTATGTACTACTTGCTCATATTAATCACTCGTTACTACAGACTCCTTACAAATAATACTTTACTACTCACACTTTACTACTCACACATTACTACTAGCACTTTTATATTCGCAACTTTACTACTCATACTATATATTCCCTCTCTAATACTCTACATACTACTCCCACTAACACTCTATTACATACTCTACAAATATCTAATACAAAATAAAATTCATACTCCCTCTCTAGTACTTACTCTGTTGACAAATTTTTACAACTCTCTAAACACAATACTAATAACTGTCTACTATTTACTACTAACAACATACAACTCTAACTCTAGACTACTCATTCTAATACTGTACTACTATACTCACTAATAGTCTATACTACTCACTACACTTAACACTACACTACTCACTATTTACTACTCACTCTTTAATATACACTAACTACTCAACTTTAATACTTGCACTTTAATACTCGCTCTATAAAACTCTAATACTCTAACTCACTAAATTTGCCTACTCACTCACCTACTTTGTACTCCCACTACACTATTTACAATAATACATACTAACTACACTACTGTACACATCACTATTAATCACTCTCTATTACTAACTTTAATAATGTATATCTAAATATAATACTCTTACACACTCTCTACTACGCGCGCTCTCTAACAATAACAAAAACTAATCACTATTACTCACTAATACTTTGATACTCGCTTTCTCATACTCTTGACACACTATACATTACACTCTCTACTCTCTACAACTATAATAACTATATAATACTCACTCAACTACTCTCATCACCAACACTGCCTACTACTGTACGCATCATTCTATAATACTCACTCTCTAATACTCTACCATCAAATACATATAATACTAACTCTGTACTACTAACCCTACTACAACTCTTCACAATTAACAACATTAAGTTATTGTCATTGTGTGTGGCTCTGGGTGGGTGTGTATGTGTGACTCTGAGTGTGTGTGTGTGTGTGTGTGGCTCTGGGTGTGTGTGTGTGTGTGGCTCTGGGTGTGTGTATGTGTGTGTGGCTCTGGGTGTGTGTGTGTGGCTCTGGGTGTGTGTATGTGGCTCTGGGTGTGTGTGTGTGGCTCTGAGTGTGTGTGTGTGTGGCTGGCTCTGGGTGTGTGTGTGTGGCTCTGGGTGTGTGTGGTACTAATTGCTGCCTGCTGAGCTCATCCGTAGGGTACAATAGGTCTCACATTTGCGAGAGATTAAGCTAATGGCAATGTAAATAACAATGCCTTTTATTTATCTGTTTTCAAAACCAACACATAAATAAAATTTTTATCATTTACAATGCCAATAGCTCAAACTTTTCAAAAGGCAAAACCATTGCATTGTAAATGCTTGTTCTTAAAGTTTCAGACTCTTGGTTCCTTATACCGGGCCTTCCTTACTCCACGCGTAGATTCTTCAAGATCGTCGCCAAATTGTTGTAAATAAAAGATACACAAGCCGGGTGTATAATCAGGATATCTTTATTGTAGCTTAGTTCCAAGATAGATGAGTAGAAGGATATAGGAAGATGAAGCGTAGCCCTACCAGGAGCAGCCTCCCTGCTGCTCATCCTCCGTTCACCAACTGACGCTCCACACACATCCCACACACACAGGCACCCAAGCATTCTATGAGGTCATCACACATTCCAGCTGAGCAGTAGGGAAGGGACAAGAACTAGTTTATGGCAGTCTCCCAATGTTTAGAATCCCAAAAGTATTTTAAATGAACCTTCTCCCCTACTTGGAAACGTCTCTATGATAACAAAAGATACTTTTTAGATTCTATGAAAAACATTGCCTTCGGAGAGTTACTTTTAAAGTTAATTTACTTCTCAGATCTTGGCCTTACTTGGCTGGCATCATTTTGGTTTTATTAAAGATTATTTTATAAAATATAGTTTGTTTTGGGAAAACGGGGCTTTCAGCTGCCCTTTTCATGCTTTGGTCTATTATAGTTTGTCATTCTATGTCAGCACTGGAGGCTCTGATTATTTCTTTACTGAAATCCACAGCAGCCAATATAAAACCAGTAAGAAAAACACTACAATACCCATGAATGCTGTATGGGTCACATGATAAACCATAGAGAAGCACCATATAGAAGGTCCATCCACATACAGTGTTATCTTTCTTTGATGCTTCGCAGCCAGTTAAGTGCTCTTCCCTTGTCTATTGCTTCATTGCTAACGGAGATTGTTCTTGTTTTGCATTATCATAGCGATTGTTTATAACGACTGTATTGTCTGTTGGCGCTTAATTGTATGGCTTACCGAATGTAATTGTTTTGTACACCCGCGTTTGCTGCTTAGAGATGTACTCCGCTTTCTGCGGCGTCCATTTGGTTTTTCGATTCCCGAGTCTGTCTGGGGTGCAAAGCGCCTCATTCTGAGCGTTTTCATTGGCTATCGGGTTCCCTTGACCTCCGATTTCGTTGCCAGTGGAGCGGGAGGTGCCGGTGAGCGAGGATGTGAATCTCCCTTGACGCGCAGTCCTCTTTCTGCTTTCAGCGAGCGGCCAGTACCGCGCATGCGCGGCGGCCATCTTTGCCCACTTTCTATCACTTATCGGGCTTAAGAGAACGCCGGAGCAGCATTTTCATGCTCCTGAGCCTCATTTTCCGCAGCTTTTTTCTGCGTAAATAGCTCGTTGTGCTCCCCTGACAGCTTGCACTAATCAGACAGTGTGGGGCTGTATAAACTCGCATAGACTTTGGCTGGAGTGGTTTTTTGGGCAAGCTCCTCCTCCTCCTAATTGATTATTAATTGGATCCTTTCAGGATTGTACCGAGCTTGCCTGGGGTTTTTTGCCACTCCCCCTGACTCAATATATATATATATTATATATATATATATATATATATATATATATATATATATATATGTGTGTGTGTGTGTGTATATATATATATATACATATATTTATTTATTTATTATTTTTTTTGCCTGTTCCACATGGTTTATGTATAAACAAAGAGATTCTATCAAAGTGTAGTGATTTTTATTATTTTTTATTATTTATTTCTGTGGGTGGTAAAAAACTAATAAATGAACTCTCTCTTAGGGTGGTAAAGATGAGAGCACAATGTGCTTTTTAAAATACCCCTCACACACTAAAAAAATCCAATAGTGTCATGCTTCATCATTGGGGTCTTCCCGTCCCTCTACGGGGCGGGGCGTGCTACGACCTGACCGACTACGCGGGAGCACTAGTATAGTGACAGGACTATGTGACTGTGCAAAAGTGGGTGATGTCAGTGAAGTGTAGGGACCTAATAATGTGTGGGAATAAAAAAGGTTAAAAATCCTCTGGCTAGTGGAAAAAAAACAATTTATTCACTTCCCTAGCTGGGGACGTTAAGAAGGGGGTTTTGAGGTAGAGCGATTCGCTACAACCTGGTCTACATGTTTCGTAGGCAGTCCCCTACTGCCTACTCATCAGGACCTTCTAATGGTCCCTACTAGAATAGAGCTCAGTTGCTAAATGTAATAAGCCTGTTGTCCTAAAAACTAGCAGTAAAAATCCACTGTTAGTTTCTGCTTCAGGGCATGAGCTGGCCCTCTGTAAGCAAAAGTTTCAAAAATAATGACCTGATTGTGGTCTCTGTAAAGCAAGAAGAAAAAAGGGAGAGAAACATACAGATTTATACAATGGTAACTGTAGTCTGTCTTTGGACACTCATTATTATTAGCGCCAACAAGTCCCACATTTTTGTTTCAATTGCCCATACCACAAAGGATGCACTTAAAACTTTATGGACAGAGTGATGGTTCAATCCGCCATCCCCTGAATGTTCGTTTTGTAGCGAACATTGTAATGCCCCTTATAATTAGGCTGTTTGTTATGGACAGAATGATGGTACAATCTGCCATCCCCTGTATGCTCGTTATTGTGGCCGAACATAGAGAAGCCCCTTGTAATTAGGGCTGTTTTCATCTCAACATACACGCACTCTCACAACTCAATGCACACAGCGGAACTCTGCAGGATAAAAATAGAGGAACCCGACTTATTCAATGCCAGTGGTGATCTTAGAATCCATCACTAAAAATCCCCAAGGGGCACACCCCAATCGTTAAGTAATATGCGATACATACTGCTGTTGCGCAAAAGATATGCCCCATGAGCTGACACTCGGTAGGTATTCACCGCGGCGTCCTGAAAAAAAGAGACCGCGCCCTTAGCAACACAGTAAATACACACCCGAATGCAATGTAGCCTTTGTCTCGGTTAGCCAAGTGTTTCGAGACTCTTGGCAAAGTCCATTACTCACATTGACCGCATAATCAGTAAGCCTTACTTCTACCACGAGATGCCGCTCTGAAGAGTGATCGCGTCTGCAGCTCAGTAATCTTATGAGCTATGCTTTGGCGCCGGTGTCGCGTGGGGAGTCACCGGCAACACTAGAGCGCTCACCCAAAATGGCCGCCCTAAAACGGAACAAGGGTGTGCTAAAACGGAGGTCTGTCTTCCGTGTCCATTAGGATAACAGTGGTACTCGGCCCAGAAAATATTTTAGTAGAAGGCAATATTTAAGGAAAAATAATCCCATCATGACTACTCATATTTTCTCAAGGTTGTTTTTCAAAAACGAACAATTTTGTAATATATTACTGAAAAACATGTTAATCGGAATTACAATAATAATAAAACGGCTCCTGAATTTTTCAGGGATGACTTTCATAGCAGATCAATTCTGTTGAATTAGTAATGTAGAATCTCATTGGATCCCATTGGAAGGCAGACGTGCCCAGGTATATAGTAGGTTCATAGATGGAGTTCCTAAATCCAAAGGGTTGGGACCTGTAATACCTAAGGCTTAACAGAATGTCGATCTATGGGTTATAGAAGGCTAGGCGGATGTTTTCAGTAAGTTACTGACAGGACGCAGGGGATGTGCTACGTGGCCACGGACGAGGTGCCTCTCGATGGGGAGTGGGGGTACATGGCCTATAGCTGACCCCACGGAATTTCGTCGTTCAATCCATGTTTGTTTGACTGGACACGAAACCAACCTACCTCAGAGACACAAAGGATGTGTTAAACCTACTTGAGGAGGTGTCATTCGACCCGAACACACAGCTTTTAATTAGCTGTGATGTGGAAAGTCTGTATACGAGTTTGCCGCACAATGACACCCTGGCAATAATCGAAGATGTACTATTCGCAGACGACTGGGAGTACCAGACCCCACGGAACGTGGTAATGGAGTGCTGCTCCTTGGCACTTAAGGAGAACTTTTTTGAGCACAACGGCACCCTGTACCTTCAAAAACATGGGACCAGCATGGGAAGCACATTTGCTCCAAGCATAGCTGGTCTCTATGTTCACCATCTTGAGGAAACAAAGATACTGAGTACCAGCAACCCATTCCGACAAAAGATCCTGACCTGGAAGAGGTACATTGATGATATCCTGATCATCTGGGATGGAGATGATAAGACCGCCCAGCAGTTCCTCACGTGGCTCAACTACCAAGACGAGTTCCTCAAATTCACCAGTGTCACCACTAAAACTAATCTGGTATTTTTGGATCTAAACATCTTTCCCAAAAACGGTAGACTGATGACAACGACACATTTCAAGAGCACCTCTAAGAATTGTCTCTTGCTGTATCTGAGCTTCCACCCAAGACATCTGAGGGATAATCTACCCTACGGCCAGTTTCTGCGACTCCGTAGGAACTGCACGGAAGTCGCCAATTTCAAAGCACAGTCAAATGACCTACGGAAGAAGTTACAACTGAGGAATTACCCTCAGAAAATCATCGACCAAGCTTACAAAAGAGCGAGAAACAACTGCAGAGACAGCCTCCTGGAGGAAAAAGTGAAAACAGTGGAAGTGCAGAGACCAATATGTGTTACAACATATAACACCAATTCGGACCTAGTAAGCAAGATCATCAATAAGAACTGGAAGATTCTTAACAGTGGAGGTCTCGAAATTCCGAAACCCATGTTTTCACACAAAAGAGCACAGAGTGTCAGAGATATACTAGTACACACCAGACCCAAGGACAACAAAGCCAACACCCAAAGCAATCCCAATTTTGTACAAGGGCACTACCCGTGCGGCGGATGCAAGGTATGCTGCCTCACCAAAAAGAGCAAGAAACTAACTTTCAACAATGGGACCACATGGGAACAAAGAGCCTTCAGCAACTGTAACAGTTCCAACGTCGTCTATCTCATTACTTGTCCTTGCCATCTCGAATACATTGGCATGACGAGCAGGGCAGTGAAGTTGAGAATAGGCGAGCACAAGAGCACAATCAAATGTAAAAAGGCGAGTACAAAACTAACAAACCACTTCCTGGAAAGTGGGCACAAACCTGAAGACATAACTTGGACAGTCATTGAACAGATTTACAACGAGAAACATCTACTAGAAAAAGAACAGAGATGGGTTTTTCGTGTCCAGTCAAACAAACATGGATTGAACGACGAAATTCCGTGGGGTCAGCTATAGGCCATGTACCCCCACTCCCCATCGAGAGGCACCTCGTCCGTGGCCACGTAGCACATCCCCTGCGTCCTGTCAGTAACTTACTGAAAACATCCGCCTAGCCTTCTATAACCCATAGATCGACATTCTGTTAAGCCTTAGGTATTACAGGTCCCAACCCTTTGGATTTAGGAACTCCATCTATGAACCTACTATATACCTGGGCACGTCTGCCTTCCAATGGGATCCAATGAGATTCTACATTACTAATTCAACAGAATTGATCTGCTATGAGAGTCATCCCTGAAAAATTCAGGAGCCGTTTTATTATTATTGTAATTCCGATTAACATGTTTTTCAGTAATATATTACAAAATTGTTCGTTTTTGAAAAACAACCTTGAGAAAATATGAGTAGTCATGATGGGATTATTTTTCCTTAAATATTGCCTTCTACTAAAATATTTTCTGGGCCGAGTACCACTGTTATCCTAATGGACACGGAAGACAGACCTCCGTTTTAGCACACCCTTGTTCCGTTTTAGGGCGGCCATTTTGGGTGAGCGCTCTAGTGTTGCCGGTGACTCCCCACGCGACACCGGCGCCAAAGCATAGCTCATAAGATTACTGAGCTGCAGACGCGATCACTCTTCAGAGCGGCATCTCGTGGTAGAAGTAAGGCTTACTGATTATGCGGTCAATGTGAGTAATGGACTTTGCCAAGAGTCTCGAAACACTTGGCTAACCGAGACAAAGGCTACATTGCATTCGGGTGTGTATTTACTGTGTTGCTAAGGGCGCGGTCTCTTTTTTTCAGGACGCCGCGGTGAATACCTACCGAGTGTCAGCTCATGGGGCATATCTTTTGCGCAACAGCAGTATGTATCGCATATTACTTAACGATTGGGGTGTGCCCCTTGGGGATTTTTAGTGATGGATTCTAAGATCACCACTGGCATTGAATAAGTCGGGTTCCTCTATTTTTATCCTGCAGAGTTCCGCTGTGTGCATTGAGTTGTGAGAGTGTGTGTATGTTGAGATGAAAACAGCCCTAATTACAAGGGGCTTCTCTATGTTCGGCCACAATAACGAGCATACAGGGGATGGCAGATTGTACCATCATTCTGTCCATAACAAACAGCCTAATTATAAGGGGCATTACAATGTTCGCTACAAAACGAACATTCAGGGGATGGCCGATTGAACCATCACTCTGTCCATAAAGTTTTAAGTGCATCCTTTGTGGTATGGGCAATTGAAACAAAAATGTGGGACTTGTTGGCGCTAATAATAATGAGTGTCCAAAGACAGACTACAGTTACCATTGTATAAATCTGTATGTTTCTCTCCCTTTTTTCTTCTTGCTTTACAGAGACCACAATCAGGTCATTATTTTTGAAACTTTTGCTTACAGAGGGCCAGCTCATGCCCTGAAGCAGAAACTAACAGTGGATTTTTACTGCTAGTTTTTAGGACGACAGGCTTATTACATTTAGCAACTGAGCTCTATTCTAGTAGGGACCATTAGAAGGTCCTGATGAGTAGGCAGTAGGGGACTGCCTACGAAACATGTAGACCAGGTTGTAGCGAATCGCTCTACCTCAAAACCCCCTTCTTAACGTCCCCAGCTAGGGAAGTGAATAAATTGTTTTTTTTCCACTAGCCAGAGGATTTTTAACCTTTTTTATTCCCACACATTATTAGGGCCCTACACTTCACTGACATCACCCACTTTTGCACCGTCACATAGTCCTGTCACTATACTAGTGCTCCCGCGTAGTCGGTCAGGTCGTAGCACGCCCCGCCCCGTAGAGGGACGGGAAGACCCCAATGATGAAGCATGACACTATTGGATTTTTTTAGTGTGTGAGGGGTATTTTAAAAAGCACATTGTGCTCTCATCTTTACCACCCTAAGAGAGAGTTCATTTATTAGTTTTTTACCACCCACAGAAATAAATAATAAAAAATAATAAAAATCACTACACTTTGATAGAATCTCTTTGTTTATACATATCAGATTGGAGGGTGATTCTGTCAATACCTCTTCGCTTCCTATATTGTTTTGGAACCACATGGTTTATGCCCAAGCACTTCACAGGCAGTCCTCCTGGGGTCTTCGAATTTACACTTCCAGTGTGTCAATATGGCTGAATATTATTATGAAGAGGACTACTACTATGAAGAGGAACCCTCTTGCTCCATGGAACAGGACCTTGTGGAGGCTGTGGACGCAGGAGTCCAGCTTTCTGTTAACAAGGCTTTAGTAAAGGCCATAGAAGCCCTCAAACATCACCTGTGTACTTATGCCAGGCAACAAGGCTGGCTCCCCACCACAGGCAATTGCCCTAGAGCATGGGGAATGGGGGTTAAGAACCTGCACGCTGCGGATTTCGCCAAGCTTGCAAAGTCTATGGGTGATCAGGAGTACTCCACTCCCACCAGTGTAGCGACTATTACGGAAATCACCCAAGATAATGACCAGGATTTCTCCTCGGATCCTTCCACCGACCAGGAGGAAGCTCCTAGACCCGCCAAGAAAGCAAAGAAAGAAAGAAACACGAACGAGCCTTCAGCTCCCAAGGTCCTCAGTTTTGATCCCACCAAAATTGTTCACCCCAATTCTTCCGCCTGGCTCCCACCATAGGAGGTGGCTGAGTATGTCCAGTCTCATCTTCGCCAGGCCTTCAACAAAGACGTACGGGCGCGACTTAGGTTGGAATGCCCTAGACCTGACTTATCAGGTAAGGTGGTTGAGACCCCCGAGGTAGATCCCTACATGCTTACCTACCTCAAGAAGTACTCAAAGGATCCCCAGAAGGGTCTCGATAGATCTTGGCGGTCATGTCAGGATAAATTGCTGGACATGACCGGTCCCCTGACAAAAATCCTCATATTGAGCTTTAGAGCTAAAGAGTCCGGATTAGCGGTTGACCCTGAGGAGCTCATCGGTTGGGCCCAGAGAGCAGTATGACAGCTCGGCAATGCCAATTGTATGATCTTTGGAGCGCTGTCACTCTATTTTGTTGACGTTGGATCACAAACTAGCAGAACTCTCCACGTCTGAGTCGGGTCATCTAGCACAAGGTCTGCTTTTCAGACAGCCGTTCCTTAAAGAGTTAACGAAGTTCTTCACCACATTCAGTGGTCTAGACAATGCCCAGGGGTCCCTCAGGTGGGCTTTCCGCCCGGTTTTTGGCAGAGCCGGATGATATCAGGGACGCTCGTTCGGCTGGGGATATAATCAAGGCACCCCGCGTGGCCAGCAGAGAGGAGGTTACAAGACTCCAACTCAAATAGCAACTCCTCCTTCTACCCAACCCGGCGCCCCAGAAATAGATTCTGCAAAGACAGATTTGGAGGCAATTTAGGCGGACAACAAGATTCCGAAACTACAGGTGAGACTGATTCCCTATTCAGAGGTGATCTTGGGGGGGCAGAGTAATGGTTTTTCTAGGCAGCTGGAGCGCAATCTCTCAAGATGCTTGGATCTTGGAAACCGTGCAAGGGTACAAGTTAGAACTGTACGACCCCCCTTTCCAAGACAGACCTCCTCTACAGATGTTCTTTTCTCAAAACGATCAGACCTTTATCTCCGCAGAAACAGACTCTCTACTTCAGAAAGGTGCCATAGTGGTTTCGAATCTCCACCCTCAAGGTTTTCTCAGCAATGTCTTCTTAGTGAAGGAAAAAGGGGGTGGATCCAGACTAGTGTTAAACTTAAAAGATTTCAATGCCTGGATAATCTACCGACATTTCAAGCTGGAGGGCATCCATCTTCTACAGGATCTCCTTAGAGAAGGGGACTGGATGGTCTGTCTGGACCTGAAGGATGCGTATTTGTCCATTCCCATTTTTGCCCCTCATCGCCGGTTTCTACAATTTTTCTGGCAGTGGATCTAATATGAGTACAGGGTTCTCCCATTCAGCCTTTCGTCAGCACCGTGGTGCTTCACAAAGCTTCTTCGCCCTGTAGTAGAATCTCTGAGAGCCCGGGGAGTTCGACTGATCATCTACCTGGACGACATCATTATCATGGCGAACTGTCCCCAGTTAGTAATCTCGCACCTCGAATGGACAATCAATCTCTTACAGAGTCTGGGGTTCATTGTGAACCAGCAGAACTCAATGTTGATCCCGAAGCAATCGATTGAGTTTCTGGGATTCTTAGTCAACTTCCTGACTTGTCAGCTCCTTTTACCAATGCAAAAGATCATGTCTATCCAAAAGGAGTTGAGGTCGACGCTTCACAAGCAGACGGTGTCCTTGAGATCTGTAGCACGGATCGTGGGCTTGCTAGCTTCTTCAATTCAGTCAAAATTAACGGGGGTATACCCAAATTACCCTTTTATACCTGGGTATGGGACGTAGTATTATACGATAGAAAATGGTATAAAGGAATAAATACAGAACAATTTCTGAGTAGAGTACATTTAATTAAGCTCTCCACAATTATTATTCTTGATGAATGTATCAAAACATATTTTTGAAGCACATGCGCAATGGCACCTAATCAATGAAGCAAACACAAAATGACATATATCACAACATTCTTTACATAAATAAAAAACAAAAATACATAACACAGTAACCCTAAAGAATTATTCTCACTAGTGTCCCCCTTACAATTCTGGACGGACCACTTAGAGGTAGTCCAGGTGGCACACTTAAGGCTAATCAACTAGCACACCTCGTTCTAGTCTGGCACCCTACAAATTCACAAATCACTATAATTCCAATGACTCCTCCTTAGAAGTGTCGACGTGACCACGTTTCAGCCTTTTCTTCTTAGGCCTCCTCAGGACAGGGTTTATACATTAATATTTCAAACCATCAAAAGATCGGGGTTCATAATATACAACACCACATAGGTTTGCTCTGGATACAAATAACCTCCAACTTTATGAGGTGGAACACCCTCTGCTAGTGTGCATTTAGTCAATCACCATCCGCGTCTTGTTTGTCCATTCCATATATTCACAAGTAATCAGTTCTTTCTGGTTATCTGGGAATATTAAACTCATTAGTTCTCTTCTATTTGCAGCCATCTTCCCGGGTCCCCTTCATTACCGGGCTCTTCAACGGCTGAAGATCAGCCATCTCCAAAAAGGCCTCAGACACTCTGAAATGATTCCTCTCTCAGAGAAGGCGAGGTTTGAGATGTTATGATGGTTGAAACTAATGCAGGCTTGAAACGGCCGAGTTTTCTTCGGATCGACTCCAGATGTAGTGATCGAATCAGACGCCAGCCGGTGGGGTTGCGGAGCCCGTGGCGGCCAATTGTCCACGGGTGGTCGTTGGTCGCCAGAAGAACTTTCCTAACATATCAATTGCCTGGAACTCTTAGCTGGTTCCTTTGCGATCCGTTGCTTGTCACCACAGAAAACAGATTGTTGTATCCTCCTTCGGATGGACAACATGCATTGGCGGTGTGGTATGTGAACAAGTTAAGCGGCATGAAGTCACGCATGGCAGCAGAAATTGCCAAGGACTTCTGGCACTTTTGCCTTCAGAACAGGATTTCAGTAGTGGCGGAATATCTTCCGGGCTACAACAACGAGGTGGCCAATTGGCACTCCCGTGACTTGCAGGATTTCAGCGATTGGATGCTACATCCCCAAGTGTTCCAAAACTTGAACGACTTTTGGGATCCCTATCACATAGACCTGTTCGCGTCTCGCCTCAAAAGGCAGATTCCTAGCTTTTACAGTTGGCGTCCGGATCCAGAGGCGCTGGCCATGGATGAGTTCCTCCAGGCATGGTCGACATCCCTATGTTATGCCTTCCCTCCATTCATGATGATCCCCAGGGTTCTGGCACGAGTCAGACGTTTTTGAGCGGAACTAATTCTGAACACCCCACTCTGGAGAGTGCAGGCTGGTTCCCAGTTATTCTGGAAATGCTCTGTGCAGTTCCAATCCTTCTTCCACGGTTATGGAACCTGTTGCTGGACCCTCTACAGACTCCTCATCCATTAGTGGAGTCAGGTCAACTTCCTCTGGTAGTCTGGAGGTTTCAGGGACAGATGGAAAGTCCAGGCCTTTCAAAGGAGGCTGACAGATTTATCAACAAGGCCTGGTCGCTCAACACCCACAAACGATATTCTTCCTCTTGGAGACAATAGTGTGATTAGTGCGCTCAACGGGACGTGGATCCCAATAAAGCACATGTCTCTATAGCTGTTAACTTTCTTGCTTCAATAGCGTCTTCAGGCTTAGCCTCTAGAACAGTGAACAACTTTGGGTCAGCCATCTCCGCAGGGCATATACCCCTGGACGCAAACCAATTGGTGAGCATGCGTTGGTGTGTAAACTGCTCAGAGGCATCCGGATAGTTAAACCCCGTGCCCAAAGTACTCACAGTTATGGGATGTTTCTATTGTCTTGAAATTTCTAGAGGCCTCGCCTTCTAATAAGTACCTTTTTCGAAAGTAGTTATCCGCTAAGCAGACCATGTTACTCTGCCTAGTTTCATGTAAGAGAGTATTTGATGTTCGAGCCCTAGACTTAGCGGACATAGGTTTTCCCCAGAAGGGGTGTCATTCAATATTTCACAGAGGACTAAGTGTAATACCTCTTCAGTTTCCTATCCAGCTTTCCCCATTAATCCTAAACTGTGTGTTGTACAATATGTAAAGGATTATGAAGTGTGTACTGCAGAAAAGCTTTTTATTATAAACCAATTCTGGATGTTGCCTTTGTGGTGGTGTTTAAGCTTTGAACAAGCATAATCGATCCTCCGGTCCTGACAGAGAATGAAAAATTTGCTACCACGAATGTTAGCAAATTTTTAATTATCTTTCATCATTTATTGGCCATTGATTACATTTTTATAATGTAAGACCTTTTTAGGTCGAGCCTAAGCAGCGCGCATGCGCTGTTGGCACGACCTGGTGTAATCGCTCAATGGACTTTCATCCCTCGTATTGGCTTTTAATTGGTTACTTGCACAGTCCTTTAGAAAGCTTTGCTTTGTATTGGATAATGTTTAGTTCTCGTCCTGCCTTTGGGCGCTTGGTTCCACCCTGGCAATTTCACTCATTATTCCTTCTGGTCTGTTTAGCCAGCGTTCACGGTTCCTCCTGGTCTGCTGTGTCGCTATTATTTTTATTTTGTCGACATTCCTATTATTTTTTTTAATGGACATTCCTCATTTTGTTTAATCGCGTTTTTTTAGTGGCATACTTTATTATTATTTTTTTTTGAAGGCTCAGTTTTCGACGCCAAGACTCGTACCCAGTTCCCCACGTCCGAGGTTGGCAGCTCTGGAGGTTATGCCACAGCCTACCAGTGTCGTATATAGCAAAAACTATTTATTAGGTCACCTAAACCCATGTGTGATTGCTAATATGCGTGCAAATTGTATTTGAGTCTGTTTTCAGCCCAAATCGATTCTGCAGCTGCTAGCATCTCATATTAGAGAACATTCCGTAATGAACAGGCAGTTTTTTAAATATTTGAATAAACTGATGACTCCTGACCTGCAGAAGAGTGAGGGAATGGTGAAATTATCGCTTTGGCTGCACTGACTTTGCCAAGATTCCATCTTGTGTATTTTTTTTAATCTTACACAATAAGTGGCAGGAACTGGGCAAGCTGTGCAAGCACGGGTAAAAAAATCTCGACGAACATTTAGCTAATTTCTATTCCCGACTAGAACGCTGTTGAAGGTGCACTACATATATTTGAAGGAGTGGCATTATGTTCTGGAATCTCTACATGTATGGAGCAAGTTCCACAGTACACCAAAGTCAGCTCCAGTGCTGGATTTCAGTGGCCCGGGCTGAAATATATTTTGCTACATGGGCACTCCCTTATGCCATGCAAAAAAGTCATTTCGAGATCTTTTTTGTAACCTGGCACCCTCTTCCGTTTATTTTTGATGGCATCGAAAGGCTGCTGCATTCAATGGCTTAAAAATATACCAGCCCTGACTAAGGTTAATTAGGCAATTTTGCACAAGGCATTCTGGTTGTGTGTTGCTGTTATGCTGTGTGCGACAAACACAAGATTTCTTAGCATAGCACTTATTTCATAATGGCTCCTGAGGAAATTAGGTCGATCCAGATAAGAACCATTGTAATGTGATGCATGTGCATGGATGGATGGGTGTGCTAAATGACTTGCCTGTTTTTCGTTGAACTGAATGGTAGATTGTCCATGTCAGTCTGTGTAGTTTGTTTTCAAGAGACTAAGGCCTAGATGTATCAAGCCTTTTACGAATCGCAAAGGCCGAAATTCGCAGAATTTCGGCCTTTGCGAGTCGCAAACGGTCTTTTTGCATGTTTTGGCGTGCATCAAAATTTCGCAAATTAAGGAATCGCAAAAATTTGAGACACCCCTGCACCCTTGAAATAATTCTCAATTTGCGATTAGCAAATTACGAATTCGCAATTTGAGAATTATTTCACAATCATTCCTATGGGCCTCTTGGCCCATAGGAATGCATGGGAAATTATTCCTTAATTGCAAATTCGCAAAATGCGAATTCGCAAATAAGGAAGATTAAGAAATCGCAAAAAAATTGCGATTTTTTACATACATCCCATTTTGCGATTTCTAAATAGCGATTCCTTAAAAATCGCTATTTCGAAATTGCAAAAGGGAACAATGATACATCTGCCCCTAAATAAGGTTATATGTATGATGGATGATGCGTCTAGTTGGAATGTTTTAGCTTACTTTATTTGAATGGCTTGATGATCCATATTGGGAGGGTGAGTAAAATTAATTCGTCCTACGCGGCATTCCAGGACTGGATCACTAAAGGACTTGACACCCTCATACCAGCCAAAAGGACAAAAGGACGCAGCTCCCCCTCTAACCCATGGTACAACGAAAATCTGAAAACTATGCGGAAAGAGTGTAAAGTTGCGGAGCGTGGTTGGAGAAAGGAGTACAAAGACAGGGACAAAGTTTTTTACCTGTCCAAATTAAAACTCTATCACAAAGCCATAGGCGATGCGGGTGCGTCCTTCTACGCTAAAGAAATCAACTCTAGCACTAATCCCACAAAAACTATTTTTAAACTTGTGCAAAAACTTCAAAACTGTGGCAATACTGCCTCCTGCATCACCTCCACTCAACAGTGTGAGGATCTCGCCGTTTTCTTTATAGATAAGGTGAGGAAAATTTATAGTGCCTTCTCACAGGACTCTCCCGACCTTACCAGTCCATCCAATCCACCTATCAATGGCACTAGGCTGTCACGCCTACCTGAAATTTCTTACGACGACCTAGCCAAACTCTGTAGAAAGGTTAAGTCCGGCTCCCCTAGGAGATCCCATGAGACCGGCCCAATTTCTTGAGTCCTTAGACTTTTTCCTCCTTTCTCTGGTCACGCTACTCAATCTCTCTTTTTCCTCGGCTGTGGTCCCGACCTGCTGGAAACAGGCATGGGTTACCCCTATTATTAAAAAACCTACTCTTGACCCCACAAAGCTGGAAAATTTTAGACCCATCTCGCTGCTCTCCTGGGTGTCCAAGCTAGCAGAAGCCCACGCAAACAATGTCCTGTCCCATCACATGGTCCTAAATAACATCTTGGACCCGTCTCAGAATGGGTTTAGGCCAGGTCATAGTACCGAGTCTGCCCTTCTGTCCACCACCGAACACCTCCGGAAGATACTAGATGCCGGTCAGAGTGCTGCGCTGATTCTGCTTGATCTCAGCGCAGCCTTTGACACGGTTTCCCATAACATCCTGCTAAAACGTCTTGAGGCGATTTGTGATCTTGCCCTCGACTGGTTCCGTTCTTTTCTGAAGGACAGATCATTCCGGGTCTCAGCTCCTCCGTTCATCTCCCGGTCCCACTCAATCGGACAAGGGGTCCCCCAGGGCTCTGCACTCAGTCCATCCCTTTTTAACCTTTATGTGCAGCCTCTCTCGGCAGTTGCCAAGAAGTGGGACCTCACGCTGGTGTCGTACGCCGACGACACACGGCTGGTCATCACTCTCACTGAGGGCCCCTCAATCCCGGCCACGAGATTTAGGGATGGCCTGGCTGCAGTGGCCCAGTGGATGACGGACAACTGCCTACAGCTGAATGCAGGTAAAACTGAGGTGTTGCTCCTCGGAAAAAACTCCAGTCTCTGGAGTGATTACTGGTGGCCTTCCGCGCTGGGCCCCATCCCGTCACCAAAAAATTTGGTGAAAAACTTGGGCATGTGGCTAGACTCCTCGCTCAGCTTTCAAACCCACACAAAGAAAGTGGCTGCTACTTGTGTGATACAGAAAAGGGGGTGGTGATGAACAGAGTGTCTGAATTAAGCAGACCACTCTTACCCAGTCCAAAGATCAGGGCTTGATCCATCACCGTTATTTATCTCACTGCCCCATCCCAGCTCAGAACCTGGCTATATGCAAATTAGTCTGTCCCTGGCCCAGTGCATCATGGGAACAGGGCAGACCAAACTACCAAGCCAATTCTTCACCAGAAAGGAGACAAGCTACCGGGGACCGGTTTCTGGCATTTCAGCCTCTTCGGCCCGGCTTGCTTGAATCCTGATGGAGCAGTGAGAAAGGGACTCATGTCTGAGTATACCCTGCCACACCTATAGTGGCCAAAAAAGATACAGAAAAGGGGGTGGTGATGAACAGAGTGTCTGAATTAAGCAGACCACTCTTACCCAGTCCAAAGATCAGGGCTTGATCCATCACCGTTATTTATCTCACTGCCCCATCCCAGCTCAGAACCTGGCTATATGCAAATTAGTCTGTCCCTGGCCCAGTGCATCATGGGAACAGGGCAGACCAAACTACCAAGCCAATTCTTCACCAGAGAGGAGACAAGCTACCGGGGACCGGTTTCTGGCATTTCAGCCTCTTCGGCCCGGCTTGCTTGAATCCTGATGGAGCAGTGAGAAAGGGACTCATGTCTGAGTATACCCTGCCACACCTATAGTGGCCAAAAACGATACAGAAAAGGGGGTGGTGATGAACAGAGTGTCTGAATTAAGCAGACCACTCTTACCCAGTCCAAAGATCAGGGCTTGATCCATCACCGTTATTTATCTCACTGCCCCATCCCAGCTCAGAACCTGGCTATATGCAAATTAGTCTGTCCCTGGCCCAGTGCATCATGGGAACAGGGCAGACCAAACTGGCTTGGTAGTTTGGTCTGCCCATGATGCACTGGGCCAGGGACAGACTAATTTGCATACAGCCAGGTTCTGAAACTGGGATGGTGCAATGAGCTAAAAAACGGTGTTGGATCTAGCCCTGATCTCTTGACTGGGTGAGAGTACTCTGCTTAATTCAGAGACTCTGTCCATCACCACCCCTTGTTGTAAATTATTTTGTCCACCCTAAGCGTGGAAGGGTATACTCAGATGTGAGTCCCTTGCTCATTGCACCATCAGGATTCAAGCAAGCCGGGCCGAAGACGCCTGAAATGGCAGAAACCGGTCCCCGGAAGCTTGTTTCCTTCCCAGTGTAAGAATTGGCTTTTGTAGTCTGGTCTGCCCTGTTCCCATGATGCACTGGGCCAGGGACAGACTAATTTGCATACAGCCAGGTTCTGAAACTGGGATGGTGCAATGAGCTAAAAAACGGTGTTGGATCTAGCCCATATCTCTTGACTGGGTGAGAGTACTCTGCTTAATTCAGAGACTCTGTCCATCACCACCCCTTGTTGTAAATTATTGCTACTTGTGTGGGCCTGCTGAGGAGCCTCAACCCAATACTTAGATTCTTTGATTCAAAAACACGCCAGCTAATAATCCAATCCACCATTCTTTCCCGGTTGGATTACGCTAGTGTTCTATTCCTGGGAGCTAATAAAGCAGAAATAGCACGCCTGCAACGGGTACAGAACTCAGCAGCAAGGGCCGTGGTGGGCCTCCCCCGCAGGTGCTCCGTCAGAGCTACTATCCAAAGATTACACTGGCTTCCTATTGAATCTAGAATTCAATTCAAGACCCTCACTATTGCTTTTAAAATTCTTAAATCTGAATGTCCTGAACTTCTACGCCCACTCTTAGTACCTTACATCCCTCAGCGCAATTTGCGCTCCCTAGGTCAACATCTTGTGACTGTCCCTCGAACGAAACTCTGTCGTGTTGGGGGCCGCTCCTTCAGAGTGCTGGGGGCTAAACTCTGGAACTCCCTGCCTCCGAACATTCGCTCTATTAACAACTTGTCCGCCTTCAGGAAGGCAATTAAAACTCATCTGTTCCCACTGTTTTAGGCCTCCTGTTTTTCCCTCCCCATTCCCCTCAGCAGGTATTTCAAGGTTCATTAGCGCCGGGACGCCTCGTTGCGGGGGCAGCTGTTCGCGCTCAATCAAACTCATAACATAACATAACATAACATTATTATTCAATTAGCTGCGCACACACATAGCATCACCTCCCGCCCGTCGCTGCTGGGGAGGCCAAACATTTCACGATCACCCCTGTGGAGCCTCTGATGCTGTTATGCAGATGTGAGATGGGCAGAGGGAGAGTTCGCTTCTGAGGTCTTACATTAGTAAGCAGAAAAGAGCTGTGAGCTTGTGCACTGCCTGCATCCCTGCCCACTCAGTGGGTCACTTCAGCTACTCCCTCTTATCCGTTCAAAAGAAAAGCAGCAGGTAGTCGGCTGCATCTCATTATAGCTGACCATGCAGCTGAGTGGGTTCAAGCACCTTCCGCAGAGCTCCATGTGTAGTGCTATAGCTTCCTCATCACATTTGACTGCATCAGCCTGTTATCCGTCCAAACTGAAAAAAAACCATGAGATCCTCTGAGACAGCTGTTTCATGAATCTGCAAGTCTTCTGAAAAAGCTATATAAAAGACAGAGGTGCATTACTGTCATTCAACCTCCCATCCCCATCACCTCTAAGAGCAGAGAATTTGGCAAGGCAAAACTCCGCTGCTCATGAGATTGAACTTCAGACAGGGCACCATTACCTAACTCCATGTTTAGTGTAACTGGGGCTAATGTTAAGCGCTCCAAAACCTTCAAGTCTAGTTCGCGCTATAGAAAACTGCAAGAAAAAAGGTCCACATTAAAAAAAAAATTAGATTTTGTAGCACCCAGAATAATGTGCTGCATAGCTAAAAACGTAAAAGGTACCAAAGGCGAGACCTATTGCATTGCAAATGCTTGTTTTGTTTTGAGGCGAGTTGTGGACTAAAACTGCAAAGACAATTTATGATCCAGTTTTAACATAATGATGGCTTATTAAAATGTCAGAATCGCCTTCAAGCAATACAGAAAGATCAGCAATGACGTCCTAAATATATTTTTATTTCCGTCTCTGGATCAAATCAACAAGTTTCTTGTAATCCATAAACCCATGTCTCGTGACATCCACACAAGCCAACACGTGTTTCGGCGCTATGGTATGTTCGCCTGCGCCTTCATCAGGGCTCATAAGGTTCATAATGCTAGTCCAGTGGCCACAACTCAAAGAATCCCACTATCAGTAAATAGTCATTTTTCACTTCACTAGTAATAGAGGGAAAAATGTCACAACAAATCCATATCAAAGCCAGGCAGGCGAGTGCTCCGTCCCAGCCACATGAGTATCTGGCATTCTGGGCAGAAATATCATTAAGCTAAATGTGGTATGGTAAAATGTTTCACAACATTGTGATTTTATCACGTGTGGATTATTCAACATCTGTGAATTATTCAAGCTTGAACATAGGGGATAAACTGCAAGCTCTCTTTCTGGTTCAAAATGAAAATAGTGTTAAAAAGAGGTTTGTTGGTGATATCCTTTAAGTTTTATGAGAATATTTCAGAGCTTTACCTTGCTCAATGGTAATCATTACATCTGTCTTGTTTTCACTATCCTTTTTTTTTGTTTAAACTTTTTATTTGCGACTGCAATCAGATATAGCATTGTGCAAACAGGTATCATACATCTTATACAGTCTTTTCTTTTTTCTTCCCTCTTAAACTTTGGGCATCCAACTCAACACCCCTCATGGTGGGGCCCGTACAGTTCGTCTTTGGTGGTTCGGACAATTCTATGTAATAATAATATTATTGTACAAATGAATGCAAACTGCCAACACCCAACCATTCCACAGTGTGTATACATCTGTGGACCCACAGTTTAAAACATCGCCAATCCCCATCCCTCCCAGCCTCCCACCCCGTTTCGTACATCTCCTACTATCCTAGCACTGGCTGTGCTGTACTCCTGGGCTTAGTAATCGCGAAGGGCCGACCCATCCAAATAAGTGTGATCCTCAGCTACTGGCAAACCTGTACACACCATGGACAGGGCTCCACTCGTAGCCACATCCCCTCTCACCCGTCTACGCCCGCTATGCAGTCTCCATCTGGGAGGGCGTCAAATCCATTTCCTCAAACTCAAACAGCATCCGTTCCCAATCCTGTGCGATCGGGTGTTTCCGTAGCCCCCTCTCCTCCTCCCTCCGGAGGATTACCCCCTCAGCCCTACCCCACTTCAATACTTCGGATCGCCAGGTCTCTACAGTTGGGGGTCGTGCAGATTTCCATCTCATAGTCAGTGCCCTGACCGCCAATAACAATGCTAAATCCAGGAGTTTCAGTGGGGCCTTATGTCTTGGGTCATTTCCTGTGTCCGAGCATGCAAGGGAGCGCCCCCTCCGGTATCTGCATGCCCGTGGTAGTGTAGAGTATGTGTCGGACCTGTCCCCAATAGCCGTCTATACGTGGGCAGGACCACAGCATGTGGAGAAGGCCGGCCTCCTCCGCTTGGCACCGGGGACAGCAGTGGGAAGAGGCAGGAAACATTCTGTGCAGTCTCTGGGGGGTAAGGTATGCCCGATGTAGTAACATGTCTTGTATAAATTTGAACTTCACATTTCTGGACACCCTCCCAGGGTGTTCCAGAACCACCTGCCATGCCCCATCTGTCACAGCCTCCCCTGTGTCCAACGTCCAGGTGTCTCTGAGGGAATTAAGAGGTGTAGCCACGTGTTCCCTAATGCCAGTGTATAACCACCGTACTAGGTGTCCTCCCGTCCCCATGTGGTGAAGTAGGTGTACTAGCTCGTGTTGCTCTGGTTTACTACGCTGTGGGGCCCATGTAGCACGGATGTAGTGTGTCACCGTGGCATGTAGGAGGTATAATCGTGGTGGGGCTCCTGTGGCTTGTACAAAAGAGGCGTGATGTAACAGTGTGTCATCTCCAAACAAATCACCAACTCTGTCTACCCCCGCATCCGTCCAGGGTTGTAACCTACGGTGCGTCAGCCGACCCTGTGGCGTCGGGATTCCCAGCAGGGGGATGTTATCAGCGTAGGGCGGGGTCGTTGACGTATATGCCAGAGCTTTCCGCCAGCATAGCAGGGCGATATGTAAGAGGGGGTGGCAATCCCGGGGTACCTTGGCCTTGGAAAGTAATAGGGAGTGCAGTTCTCCGCGTGCAATCTGGTCACTGGTGAAACCGATTTCATGCAAATGCCTACCCGCCACCCATCTGGACAGCCATTGTAATTGACTCGCGTAGTAATAACCGCGAAAGTCTGGTGCACCCAGGCCTCCCCGTCTGGTTCCCAATTGAAGTTTCTTGAGACTCACTCTCCGCCGGCCAGGACCCCAGATGAGGGTGATCAAGAGTGTATTCAATGTATTAAAAATACTTTGCGGGAGGAGAACCGGCAGGTTTACAAAATAATAAAGCATGCGGGTTAGCATGACCATCTTGGAGACGGCTATCCTACTCATAACGGACAGTGGCAGAGACGTCCAGAATTGTACACTACTACGAAGGCCCGTAATGGCCTGCCGAATATTGCCTTCAGTCTGGTCTTCCGAACGTCTATAGACATTTATGCCTAAATACTTGAACGTAGTCTGTGCTATCAGGATTTGGGAGGCGCCAAATTGTATGTGGGCTGGCCGTTGTCCATCATGGAAATAGAACCCCACCAACTTCGCCGGGTTGATCGCCAGGCCTGACACATTTGCGAACCGGTCAAAGATGGTCGCCAGGGCCGAATGATTCTCTTCCAGGTTCCGGAAATACAAAAGGATATCATTGGCGTAAATTGATATCAAATTGGGTATTCCACCGATGGGGATGCCCTTCTCAGCCATCCCAGTCCAGAGGGCGATCACCAGGGGTTCAAGGATCAAGACAAACAACAGGGGCGACAGCGGGCAGCCCTGTCGAGTGCCGCGGTATATGTTATAACTAGAGGAGACGTGTCGACCAGTGCGCGCCCTAGCCGTTGGGCTCGTGTACAACACCCGGATCCATCGTATCTGGGAGTCGGGGAGGCCAAAACGTTTCAAGACCTCAAACATAAATGCCCAGGACAGGGAGTCAAAAGCTTGTCAGAGATCCAGTGAGACACAGCCTGCCTGAGGGATAGTCGGCGGCGTCACGGCCATAAGGGCGTGGAGTCTCCTCGTGTTTTGGGACGTGCTCCTCCCCGGTAGGAATCCACACTGGTCCGGATGAATTAGGGCCGGGAGATGGGACTGTAATCGCAGAGCTATGGCTTTACTGAGTATCTTATACTCCGTAGAGAGCATTGAGAGGGGTCTATAATTGGCGAGATCAAGGGTGTCCTGACCGGGTTTAGGGATTGAAATAACGGAGGGTTGCATCGTCGTGCTGGGCAGGTGACCAGTTTCATACGATTCCTTATAGATATTCTCCAAGATGGGGACTAGGGTCGTAGAATAAGTCTGATAAAACTCTGCCGGCAGTCCGTCCTGGCCAGGAGTCTTACCCCGGTTAAGAGATCGGATAGCTATTTTGATTTCCTGCTGCGTGATGGGTCCGTCTATCTCGTCCCGCTCTGCTCGGGACAGGGCTGGGAAAGGCAGGTCTCTCAGGAAGTTTATCATCTCCTCATGGTTCTCCATGGGGGGGGGAGGCGTATAACATACTAAGGTGATTCCTAAAAGCGTAATTTATGGCCAATTGTGTAGTTACTAGTCCTCCCGTGCTGTCCCTAATCTGTGTAATCACTGGGATCTCGGGTCTATCTCGTACCAGCCGAGTCAGTAAAGCACCTGATCTGTCCGATTCAGCCTGTTGTTGTCGCAAGTAGTCTTTGTGGTCAATAACTCTCAGAGTTTCTAAGAGTTCGGCATGTTCTATATTACTCAATCGTAACTCCCCCTTGCGTTCAGAGTTCTCACCCACTGCTGACTCTAGGGCCTGTAGGCGAGTCTCTACGTCACACAGTTTCCTGTGGATCTCCTGCCTAGCACCCACTACCTGACCAATGGCTGCCCCCCCTTATCACAGCCTTCATAGCGTCCCATACCGTTAAGTTAGAGGGCACTGAATCCCAGTTCTCCCAAAAGTAATTGTCTAAGGCGACCGACAAGGATTCGCGCAAGGGCCCGTCCTCCAACAGTAGCAGATTAAGACTCCAGGTCGGCACCGGAGATGGCACCCGTCCCCAATGCAAGTCAAGAGTCAGAGGTCTGTGATCGGAGAAGGTTTTAGCCAGGTAGTCTGAGAACGTGCATTTAGACATCAAGGAGTTAGTGCACAGAAATCTATCTAATCGGGTATGTAAGGCATGCACCAGGGAATAATAGGAGTACTCTCTGTGCGTCGGGTGAAGTGTTCGCCATGTATCTGTCAGACCCCAGCCTTGCATCCATGTCCCAAAGGAGTCCGCCAGTCTGTGAATACCTGTTGTCTGGAGGGGGGGTGCGACCTATCAAGGTCTACATCTAAAACCATATTCCAGTCTCCCCCTAAAATCCAAGGAATGTCTCCCCAAACAGCCAGTGTTCGTCCCACTCTCGCAAGGAATGTGTCTTGATCAAAGTTCGGGGCGTATATACAGCCTAGGACTACGAGTGTGCCGTCCAGTGTGCCTTTCACTAGGATATACCTACCCTGGTCATCAACTCTCCTTTCCAGTTCTACAAAGGGAGTACCATGTCTCACCCAGATGGTAGCCCCTCTGGAAAAAGCGGAATATGTTGTAGAGAATACGGTTCCTCGCCACTTCTTCCGGAGTGTGAGTGTCTCGGAGTGTGTTAGGTGGGACTCCTGTAGGAACACAATGTTGGCATGCTGTCGGAGCAAGAAGGCATGCACTCTGTGTCTTTTTTGTATGGCGCCAAGTCCACGTGCGTTCCAGGTAACCAGCCTATACTTCCCTATATTGTCAGCCATACTTGGTAATAAGTGTCATCAGAAACATTGCCCTCAGCTGCAGCACAAGTATTATCAGTAATAACCAGGAGACGTACTTCTGCCCACCCCAAACTTGAACTCTTTTGGCACAGCTAGAAAACATTGCTGTGCCGAACCATGAAATGGAAACCATAACAAACCAAACATTGGTGCCTTCGCCATTGGGGGTTGGCATAGCATGGACCCTGTCCACCTAGTCTTACAATTCTACGTTGTCGGCTCCACGGCGCCGCCGGGGAAGTCTGTGCATAATCTTTAATTCTCTCACATCGACCTCCGGAAGGGAGGGGGGGAAGGGAAGGAGGGAAGGGAGGGAGGGGGGGGAAGGATGAGAGATGGGGGGGAGGGAGAGGGAGGGGGGCCGCATGCGCTCCCCGTTCACTCTATCATCAATCAGGATGCTCAGCTCGGACAGGTCCAACATAACCAGGCAATAAAGTACATCCAGCAAGGGCCGGGCCCTCACTGTCGCAGCGTGAGTTCAACCTCCAAGTGTAACAGAATGAAGTACCTCCCAAACATACAAAGTGTCCGCATCTTCCACCCTGTACCCCCACCCCAGCGCAAATCACCATCAAAAGGATATCAGTATGAGACAAAGTCATAGGGCACTCCAAGTTGCGCCGTTACTCCTGTCCATTATCTAGCAGTTCATCCGCCGCTCTCGGCGTCACAGTCGGGAACAGAATCACGCTGTGTTCTGAGTCTGAATGTAGTGTACTATCTTCCGTGTGCGTGTTAATTATTTCATGTTCATCACGAAAGGAGCCCACCATGTTGACCGCCGTCATCTGGTCCTCCTTCTGTTGTGCGACAGAGGGCTTGCGTCGTCTGGATTGCGCGGACGATGTGGGGGAAGTTCGTCCTCTATGATCTGAGCCACTCCCGGAGCCGCCGGAGGCCGCCCCCTGCGTTGTCTCGATGCCCATCACCTCCAACCATTCCTCCACGTCAGTGGGGCTCTCGAAGAAGTGGGTCTTGTTGTAATAGATTACCTTGAGGCGAGCCGGGAATAACAGGGCGTATCGGAGGTTTGCCTTCTGGAGCTTTTTCTTCACCGCAAAGTAGGAGGACCTCTGTCTTTGCACTTGATTGGTATAGTCCGGGTATAGTGAGGTTCGCTGGTTTTCATATTCAATGACCGGCTTCTCCCGGGCTTTCTGAAGGAGCATATCCCTATCGCGATAGTTCAGGATCTTGACGATCAGTGGTCGCGGCGGCTGACCTGCCCTAGGCCTCCCCGTAGGAATCCGGTGTGCCCGCTCCACACAGAAAAACGGCGACAGGTCCTCCGGGACAACGTGATCACGGAACCACCGCTCCATGAACTCCGTTGCGCGGGTCCCCTCACTGCGCTCCGAAAGCCCAATGACGCGGATGTTATTGCGTCGATTACGCCCTTCAGCATCCTCCACACGGTCCATGAGGGTGGTCACTTGCTCCTGCAGTTGCTTGATAGAGGTAGTATGATCTGCTACCATCTGGGCTATCTCCGCCAACGTCACCCCCTGGTCTTTCACTGTGTCAGCCAACTTGCGGTGGTCGTCTTTCAATAAAGAGAGATTAGTAGTGAGAGCACCTAGTTGCGTTTCCATGGCCAGGCGAGAGTCGCTGATCTCTTGCAGGATCAGGTCCAATTTGTCGGCTTGTTGATCCCCGCCCGAGGCCTGGTCAAGGGGTGTTGGTACGGACCCATCTTGCATGGCCCCCTGGACCGGTCCCGCAGTCGCCGGACCCTCCCTCCCATCCAATGTCCGAGCACCCTTCCGGACCATGTTCGCCCAGTCAGGCACCTTCAGTAGTCGGGAGTGACCGTCTGTGGGGGAGGGGCACTCCAGACAGCTCTCCGGCCTTCGCAGGTGTCCTTCTCCCACCGAATCACCAGGTGCTATGACCGCTTCTCACCTCCTCTCAGATGCCGCGGCCCTCCTCTCCGCACCCCTCCGAGGTCGCAGCACGAGGGTCCAGGTGGTCCTGATGTCCCCACCGCGTCCACGAGCGGCATGCACCGTCTCAGGGTCCAGTCCACGATTAAAGGCAGCTCCACCACGGTCGCCCCAGAAGAATTCAGAGAGGCGGGGGGGGGAGAGGAGCAAGAGGAATCCGGGCCCGCTAACAGGGATCCCCTTCAGGCGGTGACTCCCCCTTGCCCCCGAGCCCCTTACCGGTCAGCCAAGCAGGGTTGTGAGGTTCTTCGTTTCAGCACCCCCCTCAGCAGCTCGTCACACGTGCAGTCCGGGTCCGCGGCTGGGGCCACCTTTGGCAGTAAGTCCTGGGGGGCACCTGTTCCACCGTCACCGCTCTCCCCCCGCAACACCGCCGAGGAGTGCAGGTTCACTGCGGTCCGACCCAGGGCAGTGCTGGAGTCTCCGGCCACAGGCGCTCCGCAGGTGTGCAAGCCGCAAACTCGAGGCCCTGGCGTCCTCAGGGAGAGTAGGCCACGTCAACGCCGGGCTCCGCCAGCCATTCCTCGTAGCCCACAGCCGCACCAGGGGCCCTCAGAGAGGTCGGGGCCCTCACAGTCAAGCCCGGCCGCCGCAGGGCATTGATCGGACCTGAAGAGGTCGCACCAGAGTACGGGCAGGCCCAGCCGGCCGCTAACTCGAGGTCCCGGCTTCTTTCAGGGGACTAGGCCGCAACAGCACCGGGTCTCGCCGCTCAGATTCCACGGCCGCCCGAAACTCCAAATTCGACCCAAGTCGCCAGGGAGGTCAGCGCATCCAGGAGTGTCCCCTCCCAGGCGTTATTCGGCCCTGTGGAGGCCGTCACAGGATAATTCCCTGTGGCACCGGAGCTCTAACAACCTCCGACCGCCAACATGGCCTGCTAGCCACGCCCCCCCCTGTTTTCACTATCCTTTTTGGCATATTTAATATTTGTTTTTACTTAAAAGCCCCAAAGCGATTTAACTTGTAACCTATAGTAGTTTGCACAAGTAAAGTTAAAAAAACCATGGTCCGCAGATGCCTCTTCCACCTCTGACCAGTTTGAGAAGCACATTCATTGTTTGCAAGTGCTGTAGTGCTTCAATGCCGACACAGAACCTTTATCTTAAAATCAAGTTGCCTTTCAGGCTTAACTATTAAAATATTAATCTTGAGTAACATTGTGGCATATTTTAGGCACTCCAAATTCTTATCCCCCCATTCAGATTAAAGGCTGATAGAGTAATGTACTACAATTTGGAAAGTGTGTAAGCAATGGGGTTCAGATGTCCGAGTTGTGAATCTAAATAGTATGTCCTGAAATCTCAACTATGCACTCCGTCCACTACCATTACCCAGCATTTAATAGTATTTATTTTAAAATCAAAAGACATGAATCTGTCTGATAGTACTTAATTGAAAAATGTCTGCTTGTTCCCACTTCAGGGTTTTAAGTTTGTTGTCTATGGTGTGCGTGCTTACTGTGCAATTTATTTCTAACGTATTTTTTTTAGCCTTATAGCCCATCGTAGCAGGCTACATTGGCTATTGAAATCCCGCTCTAGCTTTATCGGCACAAGCCGAAGGCTATGGCCTATAATAAGGGAGTGGGCCATTAATGGCCAATATAGCCTGCTAGGAGAACATCCTAATTAATTTTAAAAAAGCAGCCTTCCTTCGGGAACATACAGGGGGTTTACAATCCTTTACACCTCCTAAGAATCATTGCCTTTATCTGGTCTTACTATGTGTGCTTGGCAGCGTTTTCTCTGCTTCCAGTACCATGGCAGTAACAGCAAAAATAAAACATGAACAGCGCATGCTGTTAAATGAGTCAGAAGTCATCCCTTTCTCCCTTTGCTCAGCCAAACTGCTTGCCAAACTGATTCTCTTCATTTGGAGGAGCAGATAGAGATAGAGGAGCGAAGGAGAATTCCCCCTCCCTCTATCCGACCCTCCAGTGATACTGTGACCTAAGGAAGGAGAGAGTTGAACTTGCTGTTTGCTCTCGACCACAACCTCTGCTTCACTCGTTTTCCTGCGCAATCCATATACCCAGGAGAGCCAGGGGAGTAGGAGAGTTAGATGCTGCAGGTTAGAACGTTGGAAAACTGAGGGGGCGTGGCTTGCGCCCAGCGGAGATGGTGGCGTGTCCGTAGTTCCCCGGGACGAGTGGGAGTGGAGACAGACTGACGGCGCCTTTATTCTTCATTTCCTGACTCCACGTTGACGGACAGGATATATGAACATCTCCGGAATGTAATGGGAGCGGCTCCAGCTGTCCACTAAAACGCGGTGAGAGGATATTCATCGAGAACGTTTCCAGAGCGGCTCCAGCAACCTCCCGACCGCCATTTTGGGATTCTGCCGACGCGCTGCCTGCCTTCTCCTCTCTTCAGAGCGGTACTGTTTTTCCCTCAAACATCCTTCTGCGCTGCACATATACGGAATGCTGCCAATAGTAAATCCCCCTAAAATGACTTTAGCGGCTTCTTGAAGGATTTTCATCACATATAGACTTCCTCCAAATTTTGACCGCCATTTTGTGTGTTACTTTGTTGTTGGGGCATACCTACGCGGTATTTTCTTTTAATAAGTTACCGCTCACATCACTTGCAAATATTAACAGACTTTCTGTCACATTTGCTGGGATGTTTATTCTTTTGAGGTGTACTTGCTTATCCTATTTTATATCTTTTTGATTCACGCTCTTACCTTCAATGACAGAGCTGTTTCATGTGTGGCATTTACTTGATACAATAATTCTCATTTTACTCAGGAATCCCTCATACATTTCTGTCATATTTGTTATGTTACATAATGTTACATACCATTTTCTCTTCTTATTGTTGGTATGTTGAATATTTCCTGGCCTCTGCACCAATTTTGTTCTACTACTGTCGTGTATACAAAGCGAATGGGCGCCTATGCCTTTCTTCTGTTGAGTTATGCTAGTTTTATATAATTCTTTCCTTATCTCAGGGATAGTTAAGTTCAGAATTTGTTGAGCAATACTTAATAGTGTCGCTGCAAGGTTTTCATTAACCACATTTGTTTATACACCTTCACAATTGTCCACATACTCTACTGAAGGACTACTCTTGGATCTTCTCTATTAGGTTCCTAATTCTTTAATGTACGTTATAGACTTCTCCATTTTATGAAGGAACAGCCTGAAAGCTCATTTCAACCCTGGCCTTTATCTTGCAACTTTACAGTCCCTATTAGTTCACGTTATCAGTGTTTAGACATGGAAGCTCCAGCTGATTCGTCCCCAAAAAAATACGTCATCAGCAGTGAACTCTCCTATATCTAGGGGGAATAAAGTATCGACAAAAAGGTTGAAAAAGGACCCACCTTCTCCCCCTAAGCCAGCTTCCTCAGTCACCATGGACATCTTACTAGAGGAAATTAGGGCCTTGCGGCCATTTGTTGAGGAAACCACTACTACACTTCAAGAAACAACCTCTACATTACAGGAACTTTCCAATAAATGTTTATGTGTGGAGCAGCGAGTCACCTTATTGGAAAGTAATGTGGAATCCTTGAACTCTTCTGTCTCCAAGGTTGATTCCCTGTTCTCGCAAGTTTCTACCCTACACAAAGAAATAGAGAACTTGGAAAACAGAAATAGACGAAATAATCTTCGCATTTATGGCTTATCGGAAGCATCAGAAGGGTCGGACTCCATTGCATTTTTCAAATCCTTCCTTCCCAAACTTCTCAAACTTCCAGAAGACACTGTCTTGAATATTCAAAGAGCGCACCGATTGGGTCCACCATTACGCTCAGCTTCCACTTCATCAATGAGTAGACCAAGAGGAGTGATACTATATTTCCTCGAGTACACTGATCTATTAAAAGTCCTCTCTGCAGCTAGAGTGGTAAACAAAATTACATGGTCTGGAAATCCACTATTTTTCTCTTAAGTCTATGCCAAACCCACAGCAGATCGCCGCAGAGAATTTCTGGCAATGAGACCTCAGCTACGTTCGATAGGGGCGAGATATGGTCTTTTTCACCCGTGCTTATTCAAAGTGACTATTAACAATAAGACTACTACTTATGAGGATCCACTGAAACTTAAAAGCTTCCTTTACTCATACACAGCTGATTCTATGGATACCTCTTCTTCATCAAAGCTTCTACATCCATTTTGTCTTATTCTTAAGATGAGATTGATTTTTTGCTGATTGTTGTTTTTATAGTTATAGTTTATATATTACAGTTATTTCGTGCCTCGCTTTTTTCTTTCTTTTTTTTTTTTTTTTTTTTTTTTTTTTAAAACCTTTATTTGAGCAAGCAGAAATGTACAAGGATGGGCCTACAACCACACGGGCCAGCCGCTAAAAAGGGATAGACACATATCACATTGGCCCGCAGAGGTAACCGTCAATCAACCATGCAATACTCCACATTATATACAGGACCAAAACAGGTTTTATATATATGAAAGAACAAACATACAAAAAGGCGAGAGTGTATCACTGAAAGTCAGCCCAAGGGACGCTAGGGGGGGACAGCAGCGGAGGTGCAGTAATAATATCCTAAGCACTAAGGAGTATGGAGCGGGGGGGGGGAGGGGGGCAGAGATCAGGAAGAAGAAGGGGGGAAGAGCCGGTGACACCAGCTCAGTCCCTATATGAAGATTCCGGGAACGCTAGCCTAGGGAGATAGGGTAATCTCGATAGTGTCCACAAGGGGAGGAGTACAAATGTCGCCACGGTATTCGTTCCATTGACCCCACACCTTCACCCATGCCCTGGGTCTACCCCTGGCCACATAAACAGTTTTCTCACGGAACATGGACCAATCCATATTATCCTCCCATTGCGAGAGGGCAGGGGGCCTAGAGGCCCCCCAGAGTTGCGCAATATCTCGCTTCGCAATCATATAGCCCAGGGTGGCCCATCTAGTCTGTGCCACCGAATAGTCCGTGGGCTCCCAAACATTCAAAAGACAGCGACGAGGTTCCGGTCGCAAGGATATCCCCGTCACCACAGTCATCAGATCAAGCACGGCCACCCAGTAAGCAGCCACCATCGGGCACTCCCAAAGAATATGCAGGAAAGTAGCACGCAAACCACATCCACGCTTACACAGTCCATCGGAGGAAAAGCCCATCACCATCAGTCGCGGTCCCGTCACGTACACCCGATGAAGGATCTTCAATTGGACCAGACGGAGTCGAGCCGGTATAGCCACCTCCTTCGGAGAGGAGAGGGCCGATTGCCAATCCTCATCATCAAGTTCCAACCCATCTCCCATCCACTGTTCCCGAAGTCGGGCCAATAAGTCAGTCCGATTGTTGATCAACTTTTTATAGATCAGGGAGATAGTGCTATCAGGAAGATGTCCGTCAAGGATACGGTCTTCAAGTGGGGAAGAGTCAGGCGGAATCTCACCAGGAGCAAACACCGAAACCAAAGCGTGCCTGATCTGTAAATAACGAAAGAATTCCCGACTACTCAGGCCGTAGTCAGCCTGGAGGGCCTGAAACGGGCGCACAGAACCCTTAGAATATACATCCCCCACTTTAGAGATCCCAATCAAGTCCCAACGGTCAAAACCCTTGGAAGACCAAAGACCGCCCAGACGTTCTGAAGCATAAAGCGGCGTCGCCAACGTCAAGCGATCCTCCCAGCCCAGGCTCACATTCGCTGCACGCCACACTGTCAAAGCAGTCAAAGTAGGTCCCACAAGATGGCGCCCAGCGGAGCGAGAATAGAGTACTCTATTAAAGTCACCTCCCGGAAGCTGAAATTTATCCATCTCAAACGCCGGATTACGACCCGGAGAGAACATAGCGTGATTAATAGCGGACAGATGGGAAGCCCAGTAGTATCTCTTAATATCGGGGAGCGCCATGCCCCCATCGTACCACGGGATGGAAAGTTTCGCGAGAGCAATGCGCGGTCGCCCGTCCCAAATAAGTTGCCTCTGAAGGCTCTCAATCTCCCGAAAATAGGTCTTGGGGATAGGATCATAATAATTCTGGAGAGCGTAGAGAAACCGCGGTAGTGACATCATCTTAAACAGGGCCGCCCGACCCAGTGGAGACAGGGGAAGTTTGCGCCAGCGGGCAACGTCCAAACGGAGCCTAAGCAACGGGGGAAGGAGATTACGATCAAAACGAAGGGACGGATCCAAGGTAACGAAAACCCCCAAGTATTTGAAACCATCCCGGACCACCTGAAGAGGAAGTCTACTCGGCAACGGAGGCAAGATACCAGATAAAACGTATACACAGGATTTAGACCAGTTGATGACGAGGCCTGAGTTAGCGCCAAAGGACGCAAGAACGTCAAATAAAACAGATAAAGACTTGCGAGGGGAAGTAAGATACAAGAGGATGTCGTCCGCATAAAGCGAGACGCGGTCTTCGAAGTCCGGGGCCCAACGAATACCTTTAAGGGACGGTTCCCAACGGAGCCAGGCCGCCAACGGTTCAAGAGCGAGCGCGAACAACAGAGGGGACAAGGGGCAACCCTGACGGGTACCCCTGCCCAAGGAGAAGGGGGCCGACACTCTACCGTTCACTACAACTTGCGCCAGAGGTTCCGCGTACAACAGCCTAACCCAGCTAATAAACTCGCACCCAAACCCAAATTTCTCAAGTGTCGCCCATAAATAGGGCCACTCCACAGTATCAAAGGCCATGGAGGCATCCAGGGACGCCAAAATGGCCGGTTCAGTCAAAAGCCCCGCCCTCGCCAGCGCGCCGTGGAGGCGACGTAAATTCAGAGCAGTGTTGCGATGCGGGATAAAGCCAGACTGATCCGGATGGACCAACTCCCCAAGAACCGAAAGGAGACGGGTCGCCAAAAGTTTAGCCAACACCTTAGGTTCAACATTTAATAGGGATATGGGCCTATACGAGGAACAGAGGTCACGCGGTTTACCCTCTTTGGGAATGACGACGATTGTCGCCAGACGCTGATCATAGGGAAGCATGTTCCGCTCACGAGACTCTAGAAACATGGCGCGGAGATACGGCGCCACCTTATCGGGGCGTAATTTGTACAACTCAATAGGCAAACCGTTCGGGCCCAGTGCTTTGCCCGAACGGAGCGATCGAACTGCATTGGCTATCTCATCATTCGTAAAAGGGGAGTCCAAAGCAATACGGTCCAAGTCGGTGACACAGGGCAAAGTGATATCACGCAAAAGAAGGCGGGAGTCGGCAACATCCCTCACAGACACGGGAGCATATACCACACGGAAATATTCCGCAAAACGATCAACAATGGCGGTCGGATCAGTCACATTCTCACCACTCGCAGACTGAATCACGGGCACCACACGATTAACTCTTTCCTTCTTGTCCAACCACGCTAAGAGTTTGCCCGCCTTGTCACCCACATCGTACAATCTGCCCTGCTGCTCACGAAACATCACCTTTGCAGCGTCAGTGACCAGAGATTTATATGCAAACTGTTTCAGACCCAGGGCATGGAGTTTGTCAGGCGTGACACCAGATTCCAACTCGTCCTCCAAAGCAGAGATCTCCCCCTCAAGGTCCACCACCTCCTTCCTCCCTGCCCTCTTAGCTTCAACAATCAAGGAAAGGGCCTGTCCACGAATCACAGTTTTAAAAGCTTCCCACAGGGACACAGCCGAAGAGACCGACCCCTCATTTTCCAGGAAATATGCATCCATGGACTTGAGCAAGAGGGTACGAGTCTCAGGGGAGGAAAGATACCAAGGGTTAATGGGAGCCACTCGGCCCGCCGCCTCTACCCCAACCTCGAAACGAAGCCAGAGCGGCGAGTGATCAGAAATACCCCTCGGCAAGTGTAAAATCTCACGAACCGCCGATGATTGGGCTGCGGGCATCAGGAAATAATCCAGCCGGGACAGACTGCCATGGGCCCCAGAATGGAAGGTGTATTGGAGCTGAGTAGGATGCAACAGTCGCCAGCAGTCCACAAGGCCAAAGGTATCTAAAAACCCACCCAACCACTGCTGAGCCTGCGGGGTATCTCTAGGGGGATGGCGATCGTGAAGGCCGGAAAGCACCGAATTAAAATCACCGGCAAGAAAGAGAGTGCTATCAGGGAGATCCAACAGAACACGGCCCAAGTCAGCAAAAGTAGAGGCCTGCAAACCCGGGGGAACATAAACATTGAAGAGAGATAGGGTGCGGCCTTCATATCTACCCACCAGGACAGTATATCTCCCACGGTCATCATGAATCACCTCATCGACAGCCAGGGGGAGGGAGGTTCGAACAAGAATACCCACACCCCTAGATCCGGAGGTAAACCCTGAGTGCGCCACAAGGCGGTAGCCCCATCTATTCATTGCATAACAAACATTACCAATCAAGTGGGTTTCTTGCATGAAAACAATGTCCGGTGACAAACGTCGTATACATTTTAAGACCACACTGCGCTTAATACGATCTCCCAGGCCATTAATGTTCCAGGAAAGAAATTTCAACCCTCTACCCCCCATCCCAACCACCCGAGCCAAGACCCCTCGTCCATGAGCTAGACATCAGAAACAGCAGCAAACACAGGAGCAACTCGCCTTGAAAACAACACACAGAAAAGAAAAAACTTCCCAACCCCCCTCCCCCAAACTGAAGAGAAACACCCCCCACCCTGCACCCCTGCAAAAAGCTAAAGAGCCACCCCAACCTGCAGTGTGCCTGTCGCCCAAGAACCCCTATTCTACACAAAGACCCCGGAGGAGGAAAGGTCTCCGTTCCATCCACCCCCCCGACCTCAGCAAGAACAAAAATAACAAACGAAAAGACAGAATGGTCACAATGTAGAGGGACGCCGGCCAACACTCCTGAGAATGTATTCAAAATAAGACATAAGAGCCGAACAGTTAGATCTCCACACCACCTTCGGCACCGCCAGGGTAAGCGGCGGAGTCTGTCTCAGGAGGACGGTCAGGCAATGAGTCCAGCCAGTCATTAACAGCATCTGGCCGATCAAAGAAAAGGGTACGTTCATTGTATTCAACCCGGAGTCTAGTGGGAAAGAGCATGGCGTAACGTAGGCCCCGATCCCGGAGACGTTTCTTGGCACCACGAAACTCCATACGTTGTCTCTGAACCTGTTGGGAAAAGTCCGGGTAAAAGTTCACCGTAGCATTCTCAAAGGCCACCGGGCCCTTCACCCGCGAGGCCTGCAGGATAGCGTCCCGGTCTCTATAATGAAAAAGCTTCGCTACAATGGGTCTCGGCGGGGCTCCCGGCTTGACTTTGCCCCCTGGAGCACGATGTGCACGTTCCACCGTGAAAAATTTTGTGAGACCAGAAGGGGCCAAATGGTTCAAGACCAGATCCTCAACCAGGAGATCCACCGAGTGGGGTTCAGGGTTTTCCGGTACACCAACCAGGCGAACATTGCAGCGACGCGCCCTATTTTCAAAGTCCTCCAGGCGACGGGTCATGAAGTCGTTCCCCCGACGGAGATTTCCAATCTCTGTTTGGAGCTCCGAGACGTCATTCGTAAGGCTAGAGGATTTAATATCCAGTGATTGTACCCTCTCATTCGTCTTGCCGAGATCAGCACGAATCAGATTCACCTCAATAGCCACGGTGTCAAGTTTGTGGGCCAAGGCCTCGTACTGTAGGCCGATGGATTCCCTCACACCCGAGATGGCGCCCATGATATCCTGTAAGGAGGGCTCCGCCGACTCCTCCAAAATTCGATCGGACGCAATACTAGAACCAGGCAGGGCAGCTCCGGGGGACCCCTTAGAATGGGTATAACGGTCCATGACATTTGACTGAACTGGAGCTCCGCGCAGAGGTGTTTTCGTCTTGCGCGTCTCTCTGTCCCCTCTGCCCGCCATTTTGAAGATGCGTCACAGGACAAGCCACCAGGTTCGACGGGCCCGACACCCAAAGTACAGGATCAAAAGTACATAAAAAGGGGGCACAACTCGGGTAGAGGTCGCCAAACCAGCAAATAGGTCACATGAAAGCCCAACAGCCGATCTGCCTCCAAGTCTCAGTCGCAACACGACATCCACATCCGTGGCCCAGGTCGGAACGGAATCGAAACCGAAACTTAGGAAGGGGGGACCCACAAGGCCAGATCTCCTGCCGTTGTTGTTCAATTGCAGGACGGCTACAGTACCGCACCCCGTCCCGGGCGCACCTCAAGGGCGGAGCCCAAAAGTTCAGAGCACCATATCTCAGGAATACGAGATCCAAATCGATTTCTGAAAAGTGCCAGGGTAATCAGCCAAACGTCCCCTACACGAATTCTTGCAAGAAATCAGGATTCAGCCAGGATAAAATGTCGGGAGCGGCGAGGGTCCGGAGAGCGCTGTGCTCAAGCGGCCATCTCGGATGCCCGCCAAGCTCCTCCCCCTCGCTTTTTTCTTTCTTAATTCTCTTAATCAGTCTTGTGTTTCCATTTTTGTCCGGATATTGATCTCTTTTTGATTGTTTTTATTATATACTTAACATGTTCTTTCTTCCTTCTTCACTCCCTTTTCTTCAACAGATATATCCTCGCATCCTCCTTATGCTCTTCCTGTTTTCTAGTGATCCCTTGGTTCTGTTCTCCCTTCCGTTCGTCCCTGTGGGTCTGGGTCGCGTCGCTGTTCCGCGTGGCCTTACACCCCTCCACCCTCCGTATGGTCTGGAATTTGTGTAAGTTCTTCTTTCTCTTTTCCCTTTTTCCCTTTTGTCTACACTATTACATGCACGTTTTTTTTTCACTTTGCTTATTCTTATTTTCTACTATTCTTTCTTATTTCTTCTTTCTATCTCTTTTCACACTTCATACTTACCCATTCATTTGTCTATTTCTTATTCTATGATCTTCCTCATGGGTTCTCTCACCATGATTTCTCTTTACCTTCTTGGTTCTCCTGTTGCTTACTGTTTCTTCATTTCATATTCAATTGGTTGATTGTTCAAGATGTTCGAAGTATTTTAAACTGTTTTGTTCATTGCAGATTGTTCTATCATCGCAATTTTATTTTATGCCATTAAAACTTATTACATGGAATGTCAGAGGTTTACACTCACCCATAAAACGCCAAAGAGTTTTGACACACTTAGCTAAACTGGATGCAGATATTGCTTGTTTACAAGAATCTCACTTAACAGATGAGGAATCCACAAAATTGAAGAGGGGTTGGGTGGGGGAGGTTTTCTTCTCACCTGGGGACGGTAAACGTAATGGAGTTGTTATTCTTTTCAGTAAATCTCTATCTCTTAAAATTTTATCACATTGTCATGGCCAGTTGGGGAGATGGATATTTGTTAATTTTATGGTAGATAATGTCCCAGTCTCTTTATTAAATATCTACGCTCCTACTACTGGAGATCCCTCCTTTTGGACCTCTATTTCTCAGCAGATCACACAAAATTATGATGACAATTTTATTTTGGTAGGAGATTGTAATGACGTTTTTGACCCCTTTTTAGATCGTAATTCCTCGAGTCATTTTATCCCTCACAAATCTCAAATCTTTTTTTACAGATTATCAAACATCACAAACTCATTGATGCATGGAGATTGTGCAACCCTACACTACAAGAATACTCTTTTTTTTCGCCAGTACATCACACCCAGTCTCGTACAGACTATATATTTGTCTCCCATAATATTTCACAATCCTTAGTTGGATCAGATATTGGTTCTATTTTGATTTCCAATCACGCCCCTGTCACCATATCTCTTGACGTTTTACAAAAACCTAATTCCCCTCGTAAATGGCGCTTTAACAATGCTCTCCTTTTAGACCCTGTTTTTTCTGCCTCTTTCACTTCCTTTTTTGAAGAGTACTTTACTCTTAATCAAACAGATGATCTCTCTTATCATATAATTTGGGATGCATTTAAGGCCTCGGCTAGAGATTTTATTATACGTTATGGTTCTAAAAAACGGAAAATAGATCGTCAAAAAACTAACACTCTTTTTGCAAAAATTAAACATTTAGAACATTCCTTTTACTCTTCCAAATCAAAGGAATGCCTGTCTGAACTTCTAAAAGTTCAATTCCAGTTCAACCAGGATACCACCAATAACGCATCTAAATTTTTATTAAAATCGAGTGCGAAATTCTATGGAGGTCAAAATAAGGCCGGAAAATTACTAGCTAATTATTTGAAAACAAAACAAAACAAGTTAAATATAGAATCGATTTATGGATCTGACAATTCGCTTAAATTTAAAGATAATGACATCTTAAATGAATTTTTACATTTTTATAATACATTATACTCATCTGAAACTCTGACATCTGCCTCTTCTATCTCTCAATTCCTTTCCGAAATTCGACCTACCTCCGAATCACGTCCAGATATGTCCTCTCTCGAAAAAGATATTTCCCAGAAAGAACTTCACGCTGCTCTTTGGATCCTCAAAAAAGATAAAGCTCCGGGCCCAGATGGCTTTACAGTAGAATTTTTCATTCATTTTGCATCTTTATTGATTCCCAAATTAGACACCCTCCTCTTTTCCTTTTTGCATTCTAAAAATTCCACAGGTTCTTTTTCAGATGCCCTTATTTGTCTTATACCAAAAGCAGGTAAGGACTCTAAACATTGCAAAAATTACAGGCCCATCTCTTTGGTGAATGTCGATTATAACATTTTCTCAAAAACCTTAGCATTACGATTGGAATCTCAATTACCGGAGTTGTTAGGATCCGAGCAATCTTAAATTAAATTGTGTGTCTTGTAAAGCGCACTGCTACCCGCACCGCAGGCCTCGTAGCGCTATAGACCGCTGGGGAACCCGTCCTGGCTTTCCCTGTGAGATAGTCCCTCCTGGGAGTCTCCAAGGTGAAACCAGGCATCCCTGGCGTTTGTGAGGGGCCGTTGTGGAGATGAGGCAAGCTTAATGCCCAGAGTTGCCGAGTGTGATCCCTGGTTAGAGTAGGCACCGAGGTGAGAATTATCGAGTCCGCTGACCCTGGTCCAAGACCCTGCCGCGTCGGGAATCGAACCCTGGTCCCAGGCCGTTCTCTGCTCTCGGGTCTGCCGCCTCTAACCAGTGAGCCACACCACTCCACTCCATCTTGCTTTGTTAAAGGTCGGCTTATCACAGATAATACCCGCTTATTTTTTAATATTCTTTCCAAAGCCTCACATATTTCACATCCACTGGGAGCTATTGCTCTGGATGCAGAAAAAGCATTCGACAGGGTTGAATGGTCGTATCTTTTCAATACACTTAAATGGTTTGGATTTGGTCCCAAAATCATTGAATTAATCTCTATTTTATACTCCAATCCAAAAGCCGCTGTCACCGCTAATGGAAGTGTATCCCCCTATTTTAGGACTGCCCCCTTTCCCCATTTTTGTTTAATATAGCTCTGGAGCCCTTTTTGCTTGGAATTCGTCAAAACTCAAACATACACAGCTTTACCTTTCAAGACTCCACAATCAAAATGGCAGCATATGCGTATGATGTTCTTCTATTTTTGTCTAACCCCCAAGCATCCCTACCTGCTTTCCTATCAGACGTGGACTCATTTGCGTCGGTATCCGGATATAAATTAAATAAAGACAAGTGTGAAATCTTACCTTTGACTAAGTATACCTTTAGCGGTGATTTCATTACATCTGGCTTCTCTTGGAGCCCCCAATTCATCAAATATTTAGGCCTACACTTTTTCCCTTCCATTTCAGAAACGGTAACGAGATGCATGGATAATTGTATTGATAGACTTTCTTCTTTAACATCAAAATGGCATCCTTTATACCTATCTTGGTGGGGCGCTTAGACACCATCAAGATGATGCTCTCCCCCATTGTTCTATACACACTTTCTAACATTCCGGTGACAATCCCTCTTAGATAATTTAAAAAAATCAATTCCATTTTATCCACTTTCTTATGGGGGACCAAAAAAGCACGAATCTCTATAAACAAACTCACGCGTCCCAAATCAGAAGGGGGAGTACATTTTCCTGACTTCTCTCTTTATCACAGATCCTTTACCCTTACTCAATCCTCCAACTGGCTCTCTGATTCTCCTTCTAGTTGCCCTCTTTGGACAAAGCTTGAACAATCCTGTCTCTCCCCTTTCTCCTTTTCAGAATATCTATCTTTTACACGTAAACCACATTCTGTTTATACTCCTATCTTTAGATTTACCTCAAAGCTTATTCCTGCACCTTCCTTTGTCACATTTTACGACCTTCCTATATGGCATAACAAACATATTTTAATCCATAACAGACCCTTCTTTTGGAAATCCTGGCATTCTAGGGGGATCAAATTGGTTCGTCAACTGTACTATCAGAATGTACTTATGCCTTTAACTCAAGCAAGTGATATTTTAGATATCCCCCATTCCTTTCACGCTAAATACTCCATTTTATTACAAGCTGTCCAATCTGCTCAAATAAAATATACCACATCTCCCCCTCATACACCTCCCGGCAATACAAAAGATATATAACATGTTCCTGACCACCCAACTGGAAGACTGTGGTAGCCCTTCTCCCCACAGACAAAGTAAGTGTTACGTGACGTTACAAAAGCAACATTGTTTTGCGTATCAAATGCTAATGTGGTAACTCACTCGCTCTTGCCTACTGGGATGGTACCTTTATTTCTGACACAAAGATCGGCTTTTGCTTTAATGACTGTAATCACAAATAGGCTAGACATATTCACAATTCTCAAATTAGTAAATATACGAGGTGAAGATACATTATCCGGTTGATATTCTTCCCACTCAAGTTTAGTCCCTTCTGCTTGTGGGTGACCATCTTTATCATTGGGGCAAACTTTATTAAGTCGAAAAAGTAGTCCTCCTTTCGTTGGCCATCGCAAGGTGAACAAGAGCGTATACCAGGCATTGCAGGAACCATTATGAGAGAACGGAAGAGGAATAAGAGGAGTTCCTCCTTTCTTTTGATGCCCAGGCAACATACCACACACCCAACAGTTCGAAATATTGGTCATGTTGTGGGTGTGATGAAGAATCTGAATGAAACTATTGTTCAGGTAAGTCTGTCTATGTCTCTCTTCATGATAGGGCAAAGTAAAATTGAAATGTTCAGATGGAGCTGGAGTGGTAGGAAGCAAATATTCTCTCACCGGGGCCATTCGTTCTACAACCCAGGCTATTAATGCTATCATCACAATCGTTGAAACAAAAATCACAGCACCAAGAATCTTCTTATACCTGGTCATATTGGATGTCATAGTCTCGAAACAAAATAATTAAAGTAAAGCTAAAACAAAAGTGAGTGCTGAGCCCCGAGGTAGCAGCTGGTTTCTTCTCCGAGATTCAAGACGGGCGTCTCTACGCTGGACAGAACTGATCCTCCCCCCTTGATATTCTCGGCTTCCGTTTTCAAAACCTCAGGGCGGTAACTCAACCAGTCTCGCACAAAACAGCTGCTTTTCTCGATCTCAAATTATACTTCGCTACACCAGAAACTGTGTGGTCCGGGAAGGCTTCCTCCGAGTCGCTGGGCGTGGTGGCTGGACTCTTCTCCGCATCCAAGATGTCTCGATAATCAGACAGCACAGCAGGTTTCACCAGATCCGGAGAGACGCGGCGGCAGTGCGAGGAATGCACCCACCGCTTCATGTTCGTCACTCGCACGGCTGTTTGGGTAGCGAGCAACACCTGCTCCGGTCCACGCCACCTCGGCTCTAGCATGCTGGACCTCTCAAATGATTTGACCATTACATGGTCTCCAGGTCGGAGATTATGAGCCTCGCCTGTTGATCGGTCTGGAAGAGCCTCTCGGACCTGTTGATGAATGGAAAGCAAATCATTTGTTAATCGTGCCAAATAATCGTTCATCATTATACATGGCACATCATGCACTGGACGGGGCTTAGGGACTCCCCAAATATTCATAGGCCTTCCGAACACCACCTCATATGGTGTGAGGCCAGATCAGGAGTGTGGCACTGACCTAATAGATAGCAATGCTAAGGGCAAGGCGTCTGGCCATTTCAAAGACGTGGAGGCCACGATCTTTGCTAGCTTCAGCTTCAAAGTAGCGTTGTATCTCTCCACCAAACCTGCTGACTGCGGGTGAAACACAACATGGAATTTCTGTTTTATCCCCAATCCTTTCAGGACATACTCCACAATCTTTGCCACAAAATGGGGCCCGTTGTCGCTCCACAAAAATTTACAAACACCAAACCTGGGGAAGTACTCCTTAAGCAGCACCTTAGCTGTCAACGCTGTATTGTCCTTAGTGGGGTAGGCCTCTATCCATTTACTGAAGGCACACACCACCACCAGGACATACCTTAAGTTGTTACAGCGTTCAAGCTGAATGTAATCCATCTGTAGTACTTCGAATGGTGCAGTTGGTGGAGCAAACCCTCCTGTAGGAGTATAAGTCCCTTTGGCAGGATTATGCTGTAGGCATATCAAGCAGGTTTGCACTACTCTTTTGGCCGTGCTGGCAATCTCAGGATGCTCCCAAACTCGTGTAAGCAATTTAGTAATTGCAAGAGCTCCAACATGTGCCAACCCATGTGTCATTTGAACCATTGCTTGCAGATAGGCAGCAGGCAATTTCCATCTTTCCATATTCTTGCTACCCCAACAGCCCTCATCGTCCAACACTCCCTCTGTAGCCCAGCTTTCAAGTTCTGCTTCAGAAGCTGATTTCTGTATGTCTAGTATTTCCTCTCTGACATCATGCCATCGCTCAGCCTGCGATTTCACCACATACATAGAAGAGACATTCTTTAACATTGCAGTCTCTCTAGCTGTGTGGTCTGCAAAGGCATTTCCTTGGCCTATTTTGTCTGTCACCTTTTTATGTGCACTGCATTTAACTATTGCTACTTTCTTTGGACATAGCAGTGCATTCAGGAGATCGTGTACTAACTCTCCATGCATAATTTACGACCCATGTGAAGTCAAAAATCCTCGCTCCTTCCAGAGAAGGCCAAAATAATGCACTACTCCAAAAGCATAGCAACTATCGGTGTAAATGTTCACACGTAATCCAGCGCTTAGCTCACATGCTTTTGTTAAAGCTATCAGTTCGGCTGCTTGGGCCGATTCTTGTGGGATACGGGCTGTTTCTACCACTGTCTTAAGTGTCGTGATTGTATAGGCTGCGGAAGTCATGCCATCTGGCAATTTCAAACACGACCCATTTACCCACAGTTCCCAATCTACATCTGGAAGTGGCATATCCTCTAAGTCAATACGGCCCTTTGTCTGTTCTTCGGTTAGAAAAACACAATCGTGTTGTTCTTCCTCCTGAGACTCAGAAACAGGATATGGCAGTAAGGTAGCAGGGTTCAAAGTGGCGCATCTTTTCAGTGTGATATGTGGCGCCAGCAGCGTTAACTCGTATCCTGTTAAACGAGCGCTAGTTAAATGCTGTGTTTTCGTTTGGTTCAAAAAGGCGTCTACCGCATGGGGCACTAACACCAACAATATGTGTGACAAAACTATTCCCTCACTCTGTCGTATAGACACTGCTGTTGCTGCAACTGCTCGAAAACACCCAGGTAATCCTCGTGCTACGGGATCGAGTACTGCTGAAAAGTACGCACAGGGTCGCTGTTTATCTCCGTGTGTCTGCACTAAAACTGACACTGCACATCCATTCTTCTCGTGTACATACAATGTAAAAATCTTTGTGTAATCTGGTGTACCTAACACTGGTGCAGAGCAAAGAGCCTGTCTCAAATGTTCAAAAGGATTCTGACATTCATCTGTCCATTCAAGGGGAATCAGTGTATTTTTGGACAGCAAAGCTAACAAAGGTTTTACGATGTATGAAAATCCCAATATCCACTGCCTACAAAAGGACGTCGATCCTATAAAAGCACGAACTTCTTTCTGAGTAGAGGGAACTGGTGTGTCTAATATTGCTTGAATTCTATCTGATGTCAATGCACGTCCCTCCTTAGACAGAAGATGACCGAGGTAGGTCACCTTCGGTCTACAATATTGTAATTTCTTCCGTGACACTTTGTGATTATTCTTGGCAAAGAAAGAAAGCAGGGAGAGAGTACTCTCCTCACATTGTTCTTGTGTATCTGCTGCTAAAAAAATATCATCAACGTACTGAATAAGAGCCACTCCAGACAGTAACTCAAAAGAATCAAGATGTCTTTTCAAGGCCTGGCTGTAGATACTGGGACTCTCTGTATAGCCTTGAGGAACTCGACAAAATCTGTAGGATTTATTATTCAAAGTGAAGCCGAAGAGATATCGGCTATCAGGATGAATAGGGATCGAAAAAAAGGCATTTTTTAAGTCTATAACAGAAAAGGTGGTGGCCGTAGGTGGAACCAAACTAAGTAAAGTAGTAATATCAGACACCACAGGATATTGGGGCACTACTATTTTGTTGACCTCTCGTAGGTCAATGATAAAACGGTAAACTCTAGTGTCAGTGTCTTTCTTCAAAATCAGAAGAATAGGGCTGTTGCAAACATTATAGGGAACTTCCTCCACTACTCCTACGGTAATCAAGTCATTTATAATGTGGGTCAAAGCAACTTCACCTTCTCGTGATATTTTATACTGTGGTACCCTTGGTAGAAGCACTCCCTCCTTAACCGTGATATGTACAGGGGGGGATAATCATTTGCCCGACATCGGTATCAGAGGTGGCCCACAAAGCACTTGGAAGGGAGGCTAGCGCATCGGCTTCCTGAAGGAGGCACGATCTCTCAAACTCTGGATAGTTCTCATTTAAAATAACCCGCACCCCTTCGGGGACGCAGCGTATTGTCGCTCGAAAATGTTTGAGCATATCAAGACCCACAATATTGTCTGGAGTATTGGGGGACAACAAAAATGGACATGGGGCAGTAAATTTATCAATGTGAAATGGAAGAGGCTGAGACAATGGGCTAAGGGAAGGTGTTCCATCGAACCCTATCGATGTAATCGTTTCGCCAGACAGGAGAGCCCTTGGAACCAATTGTTTGGACAGAGCGCTACGAGTAGCTCCTGTATCGACCAGAAACTGATCAGTAGAACCCAAAACATGCGCTGAAATATATGGACCCCTTTGATCTACTGGTACTTCAACCGATTCGGTACCCCATCCTACGCAATCCTATGCATACATATTATCCTGTAACTCAGAAGACTCACCCTCCGCTATCTGATACTGATTTCGTCGATCAAAAGTATTATAGTCAACCTGACCACGACCCCTACCTTCAAACCAACCACGATCATTCGCTCCTACTCTGGGACCTGAATAACTATTCCGAAACCTACCCTTTCCTCGACCACGCTGATTACGCTGTTCTCGGAGCACCGGACAATCTGAAAGCCAATGCCCAAACTGTTTGCAATAGGCGCACTGATCTACAGAGAGATCAGGGCGAGAAGAAGGCGGGCCATAAGACCCACGTCCACCCCTATCATTGCCCCTCGATTGCGTAGCATAAACCTGAGCCAACATCACCTTCGTCTTCAAATCTTTCGCCTTCTTTTCATTACTTTCCTTAGCCTCCAATTCCTGTCGTTCATAATACTGAGCCATAGTTAGAAGAGAAGCGGGAGTTGCAGTGGTCCATGAACTTTCACTAGCCTTTAAACGCTTCGCAATCTCCGGTAGGAGATTAGTCACATACTTATCAACAAACAAATGCCTGCCCGTGTCCTCTGTTAATAATTGACCACTGTAATCATGAAACGCTTCCTCGAAGCGTGTAAAGAAATCAGAGACCGATTCATCTGGCTTCTGTTTACAAGAGGCCAACATCGTCCAATCAATCTTTTTAGGGGGAATGAGCACTTTTAATTTATTCAAAATAGCCGCCGGGAGGTCTATAATTAATTGACATGGCTTACACGTGGGTTCTCTATCCGAATCAGCCCGTACTAAATCCTTCCAATCTGCACCTAAAATCTGTCGATCATCAAACTTACAAATTGCCCTCCACATATCGGGAGGCAATATCAAACCAAAGAAGAGATCAATGTCAACTAACGTCATAACACATGAAGAAATAGCTCCGTCTGCTCCTTCATAGAAAGCTGCCGGATTTTTGCGCGGGTCAGGCAAAGCATTTTTAAGAGCCATTACATCTGCTCTAGTCCAAGGAGTATAAACCCAATTAGATATAAAATAGCCCTTCGAATCCGGGGACAATTTATTATCATCTGTACCTTGGCCTTTAGGAGGGACATACAAAGGTGCGGCTTCCCGCATAGGCAGAACATGGACCACATTAATCTTATCTGATCCGAAGATAGGACACTCTCTGTTCTCAACCGTCATTCCAGGCACAGTCGAACCCTCCGCCTTTTTCAAAGCACGCAGCCGTGTTGCCTCGTCTCGCAGCGTAATCAGACACCGGAAGAAATCGTCTGCATCTGTAAGGACAAAAACACCTTTACGTATATTATCACAATCAACCGCTATAGACTAAGGTTCCAACTCAGGTGAATACTTCCTAAAGCGGTCAACGACCTCCTGCCCCAGGTGTTCCATAAAATACTACCGTTCTTTATCAGACCACCTACTCATAAATGTTTCAATCTCAGAAACCGAAACAACATCGATATTAAGCTTGCGAGCCAACCCGCGTAATTCCGCAGATCGAGCAGTAGTAAGCATAGAACGAGTATCCCTCCTTTTATTCTTCTCCTCTGCTGAATCAAAGTCCGTATCCGGAGCGGTAGGTACGACATATGGAGGCGGAGAACGATCTAATAATACAAAATCATCAGATTTATTATTAAGGACAGGATAGAGAGGCCTTCGAATAGGGAACTGACCATTAACTTGCAAATTACGTTCTCTAGTCTCCCTCTCTTTCTGTTCCTGTACTTCCTTATCTTGTAGCTGTAAAGCCTTAACATGGGCAGCTTTTCGCTGTTCTTTGTCCGCCAAGGCTCGTTCACGCTTCATTCGTTCACGCACCGCTTTCTCCCACATACGCACACAATCAAACATATCCTGTCTAGACCTGCGCTGAAACAAACACTGCTCCACATACTGAACCTTTCGTAAATCAAACGACCCATGTAGTGGCCATTGCAATTCAGAATCGTTCTTTGTGTACCTGTGCCACAACGAACTATACATTATAGGGGGAAGGCCATGCTTAACATACATATCGCGATTAAGTGTTCCCTCTGGGGGAGCCGGCTGAGATCCATTTAATCGTAAACTGGTACCATTTCCAAGACAAAAAAGAACAAGTGGGAGGTGCACAATGCAGTTAGTTGTGATTTAAATGCTGATTTGCGGCGTGGATGGGTGCACTCCAGGGAGGCGGTCCCGCTTGGCGTCTGGAGATATAAAGCTAATAAGTGTATGCAAAAATTTGCAGATACATCCCCTGTATGAGGCACAATACATACAGGGGATGTATCTGCAAATTTTTGCATACACTTATTACCATTTCCAAGACAGCACATTTCTCAGAGCGTGCTAAAAACAGGCATGTCAGGAATATCACAAAAACGTGATACTTACGTAAAATGGCACTTTAAGTATTTTACACACGGTGTGCCGTTCAAACAAATAAAAAATCAGAGCAATATCTCCACATTACCTGCCTATGTGAGGTGCACTCCACATATAGTACAAATCATAGATCCAAATGTTAGCTAACTCAAACAAATTCAAAAAGCTACAGCAAGTGTCAGTAGACTACCTTACCAATCAAAAGCTTACCAAATATTTCAAACGTCCAGGTTCCAACTGCCAAGTTCTCAAATCGATCAAACGATCACTTCACGGCAACCCAACGATCAGGATCTCAGTCGAGGACCGGCGCCACCTAGAAGGTCAGATCGGAAAGAAAGGAAAAAACGCCGTGGTGCCAAGACTCGGGTCACTCTGTGGCAGCGTACGTGTCCAGGGCGAGTATCCAATCCCTCGTCACGACCAGTCCGTCGGGCATCCGAGTCGCCGATGAGTCCCTATTCGGGCGCCAATTTGTGGTATAGGGTTTTAACAGATCTACATACTCTGCGAACTCACGATACCTTAAGATAGAAATTGGCACGGAAACTGAAAATGCAAAAGACAAGTTTATTAAGACGCCATGGGGTGGTGATACAATCCTTACAGCACCCTTCGGCAATGCAAGAAGTATCACACCGAACATTTGAATACATGGCTCTTATATACCTTTGCAAGGGTTTGGAAAATAGGCGGTACACACATAAAACAGTTTTAGGTACATATAAGGGCATTTTTGGAACACAGCCAACATGTGGGAGGAGCTTAGTACTACTGGTCAGTTTTTGCAACATTCCTGAGCAGTGACCGATCGTCAACCTTAGAAGCCTGAGTGCGCATGTGCAAGCTTGACCATCACTAAAAATAGCCCATTGCTGGGCAAACCAAGTGTTCATCAGGAGAGAGAAAGGACGAAAGGGCACGCTAACCACAAGGCAACGCATTCACTTAAAATGGAGGCCTGGAATACAAAATGGTCTCCTGAATATAGTCAAGCTAACAGTGTAAAACTCGTGTAGCTGAAGCAAATGCTAACCCAATCGCTATCAAATTACGACGCAAAATGCAATGCAGGGCGCGCTACGAAATTAGTTTTATTAATTTAATTGTTTACTTACCTGCAATCATCCATATTCCGGTGTTTATCACCCTGCCACTCCACCGCCTCGCCTGTCTGCCCCACCACAACTCCCTCCACGGGCCGCGGATGGGTTCGACATTTGTACGGTGTCCCCACGCCCAGCCGCGGCCCGTGGAGGGAGTTCCGGTGAGGCAGGAAGGCAGAGCGGGTAGGGGCAGGGTGGGGGCAGCTAAAAACCGGAATTTCGATAATTGGAGGTAAGTAAACAATTAAATTAATAAAACAAATTTCATAGCGCGCCCTGCATCGCTTTTCACTTTGCGATGCAGGGCGCGCTACGAAATTTGTTTTATTTATTAAATTGTTTACTTACCTCCAATTATCCATATTCCGGATTTTAGCAGCCCCCACCCTGCCCCTCCCCGCCCCGCCTTCCTGCCCCACCGGAACTCCCTCCACGGGCCGCGGCTGGTGTCCACGTGTGTAATTATTTGTATTCGTTCCTTAGAAGCTGGGCGGGCATTGAAATCGGTCGCTCCAATTTCCTTTGGTGGTATCTTGACGGAGTCAGGATGCAACCACCCTTCGGTTTGTGTGAGGCAAAAGAGGTGTGGTTATCTCCTTTGCGGTCTGAAGCAACACTTTTCCCAGGTAGAGAAGCCTTCAGCATTTTTCTGCAGAGCTGCGTGGTGGTAGATGAAGCGAACGAGCTGGAAGTGCTCACAATGTTATTTCGAAGAATCACATAAAAGCGCTCTAACATTTTGGTTTGGTAAACAGTTAAAGAAATGCACTGGAAGCATGCCACTCATTGTTAAAGTTAGAGGTGAATGCGCTGACTATTTATTGTCGTGAAAGAGAAAGCAACACGCTGGAAGTGCTTGATTCCTTGTATAAAAACATTTTTTATATGGAGCCTGGTCAGCACATGCGCTGCTCTGCGATGCATGCTGTATTCAAGAAGGGACTTGGAGCTCCGCCCATCTTTTCAATTGGCTCCTGTTACTGTCCTTTCTAAATGGTTGCTTTTGATTCACGAATAGGCTTAGTAGTCCCTCCTTAGTACTGCCTTGTCTACATTAGTAACCTCCCATGAGGACTGGCCTTTTTCTTGTGTTGTTACTCGATATGCTTTATTTAGTCTGTGAGCACTATTTTCTTGAATGATTTCTCCTATTCCACCCACAACATGCTTTCCTACAACGCAGCACTCCGCCTGTTTTTATATTTTTATTAGTAATGGTGGCCGTGTTATATTTACAAATGCGCGACTCACCCAACTTGCACCTTTTCATCAACATTATTTTATTTTCTTTGCCAGCAGGGTCCACTCTACCTAAAGCGGCAGCGCTCTTTTCTTTATTTTATTTGCCAGGTGGTCCGCTTTAACTATAGCGGCCGCACTCCGGAAGCATTCGTTTAAATTAGCTATGTTTATTTTTAGTGAAAGTGCCCCATGCCGAGCTTTCACTTTCATGGCGGTCTCGCTCCTTTCTTTAGACGCTGTTCAACGTATTCAGCTTACAGCGAGCCACGTGTAAAGAAATGGGTGCGACTTCCATTAATGTGAAAGCACGGCATGGGGCACTTTTACAAAAAAATAACATTTATTTGTGAAGTTCACAAACAAATGTTTTTTTTTTGTAAAAGCGCCCCATGCCGAGCTTTCACTTTAATGGCGGCTGCGCCCCTTTATTTACAGGCATCTCATCATATTCACTTTTTCGCACCGCTTGCAGAGTAAAGCATCGCCCTTTAAGACACGGGCTTCCCCAAACACATTTCCCTCCCCACCCTCTGCTTTTCAATGTGCTTCGTGTGAGGTCTCACATTTGTGACAGTTTCAGCTATTACATTATAAATGACAATTTTTTTTATTTATGAGTTGGTCTTCAAAAAACATAAATAAAAGGCATTGTCATTTACAACTACAGCTACAATGCTAACAGCTTTAACGCTCGCCAATGCGAGATCTATTGCATTGCAAATGCTTGTTGTGAAGAGTTACTAAAAACGCGGAAAGCGCTCAACTTCTTGTAAAAGAATGGTGTGTGATTGCGCTCTGACATTTTGTTTTGGTGACGGACAAAGCAACACTCTGGAAGCGGCCTATTCATTGTGATGGAAACAGAGAGTGTATGCACTTGGACATTGTGTTTGATGACAGTGCAACAAAAGCTCAAGAAGCGCTCAACTCATTCGATAAAGAGCAGTGCATGAAAACTTTAATTTTGTGTTGAACAACATAGAGCCCTGTAGTCAAAGAGCTCTCTTACCACTCCTTATTCCTTTGGGTGAAGATATATTCATTAACTTTCACAGCCTTACTTGTCGTATGCATGTATATTGATGCAAAAACAACAGGTGATGGACAGAATGCAGAACAATGTCATACATTCACCCCAGAACAGTTCGGGCTGGACTGTTCCCATGAGGCACAGGGTCAAGACTGATTTGCATATGGCCATGTCTGAACTGGGGTGGCTTGGTGAGCAAAATAGCGATGGATTAAACCCAGATCTGTGACTGGGTGTGAATATTTTGCCATTGTGCAACATTCCGTCCATCATCTTGTGTGTTTTGCTGTTCACCCTATGTGGGAAGGGCATGCCCAGACGTGGGTCCCTTGCTCACTAAGCCGCTGGAGTCAAGCTATCCTGGCTGAAGACGGCTGATAGCCAGAAACCGGTCCTAGGATGCTTGATTCCGGTCCAGGAAAGACATGGCTTGGCAGTTCAGGCTGGACTGTTCCCATGAGGCACAGGGTCAAGACTGATTTGCATATGGCCATGTTTGAACTGGGGTGGCTTGGTGAGCAAAATAACGATGGATTAAACCCAGATCTGTGACTGGGGGTGAATGTTTTGCCATTGTGCAACATTCCGTCCATCATCTTGTATCTATTGCTGTTCACCCTATGTGGGAAGGGTATGCCCAGACGTGGGTCCCTTGCACACTAAGCCACTGGAGTCAAGCTATCCTGGCTGAAGATGGCTGATAGCCAGAAACCGGTCCTAGGATGCTTGATTCCGGTCCAGGAAAGACATGGCTTGGCAGTTCGGGCTGGACTGTTCCCAGGAGGCACAGGGTCAAGACTGATTTGCATATGGCCATGTCTGAACTGGGGTGGCTTGGTGAGCAAAATAACTATGGATTAAACCGAGATCTGTGACGGGGGGTGAATGTTTTGCCATTGTGCAACATTCTGTCCATCATCTTGTGTGTTTTGCTGTTCACCCTATGTGGGAAGGGTATGCCCAGGCGTGGTTCCCTTGCTCACTAAGCCACTGGAGTCAAGCTATCCTGGCTGAAGACGGCTGATAGCCAGAAATCGGCACTAGGATGCTTGATTCCGGTCTAGGAAAGACTTGACTTGGCAGTTCGGGCTGGACTGTTCCCATGAGGCACAGGGCCAAGACTGATTTGCATATGGCCATGTCTAAACTGGGGGGGCTTGGTGAGCAAAATAACGATGGATTAAACCCAGATCTGTGACTGGGGGTGAATGTTTTGCCACTGTGCAACATTCCGTCCATCATCTTGTGTGTTTTGCTGTTCACCCTATGTGGGAAGGGTATGCCCAGACTTGGGTCCCTTGCTCACTAAGCCACTGGAGTCAAGCTATCCTGGCTGAAGATGGCTGATAGCCAGAAACCGGTCCTAGGATGCTTGATTCCGGTCCAGGAAAGACATGGCTTGGCAGTTCGGGCTGGACTGTTCCCATGAGGCACAGGGTCAAGACTGATTTGCATATGTCCATGTCTGAACTGGGGTGACTTGGTGAGCAAAATAACGATGGATTAAACCCAGATCTGTGACTGGGGGTGAATGTTTTGCCATTGTACAACATTCGGTCCATCATCTTGTGTGTTTTTATGTATGTAAATTGAGGCATTCCTGACCTTTTATAGGGTCACATGCATCGACATACGGAATTGCGATTCCTTAATAGCGATTATTAAGGAATCACTATTTAGGAATCGCAATTCCTTATGCAACTAGGAATTGCTAAATAAATTGCGATTCCTACACATTCCCTATTAGCGAATCGCCAATTGCGATTCACTAATAGGGAAGGTCTTCTCATTCATTCCTATGGTCCTAGAGGCCCATGGGCCTAGAGGTCCATAGCAATAAATGGGAAACCATTCACAATTTGCCATTACCAAAAAGGTAATAGCAAATTGCGTATGCAATTTCAAGGGTGCCAAGGGGCCAAAAGGCCACCCTGATGTAACCCCAAAATTGGCATGTGTGCACATGTGGCACACACACATGCCCTAAGGGCATGTGTGCACCTCCTGGCACTTAGAAAAATGCAATTTTGTGCATTTTTCGAAGGAATTGCAAATTACCATCAACTTGAAGTTGATGGTAATTTGCGATTACTTTATGCAAAGTCACATTCTGAGAATGCCTCTTGCATTGCATTTAGGGAATCGCAAATTGTGATTCCCTAACTGCATTCGCAAAATAGATAATCACAAATTTTACGATTACCTATTTTGCGAATGGCTTTGGGCTTGATGCATTCCAAAAGGCTAATTATCGGTTGCAAGCAGAATCCTCCCGTTTGCGACCAGTATTTAGCTTGATGCATGTGCCCCACAGTTCCTTATGATTCTGGAATGAATGTATTATTGGTAACAAACTCTTTGTCCCTTTGTGTATTCTTAAGTGGAGATTGTTTCTTTTCCCAGGATCCGGTGAGAGAGACTTTGAGAGCAAGCGCTGCAGATAGACTTGTGTACCTTTTTGTCCTTACAGGTCTCACTCCGTGTTGTTCCTTCCCTAATTACCCTTTCTCTCCCTTGATCTCCCTAAACTCTGTGCCTTTACAGTATTCACAATTGGGGATATTGAGAGGTGGACCCTATTTGCACGCCATACTGATACTCAATCAATCAATCATCAGTGGTTTGTTAAGCGCAGCTCCTCACCTGGGAGGATCTCAAGTTGCTGGGGTAGAGTGGGGGGATCCTGGATGTTCACGGTGATCCGTCGAAGATCCAGGTCTTGAGGTCCATCGTGAACTTGGAGAGTGTTGGCATCTGTCTGAGGTGGAGTGGGAGGGTGTTCCATGCCTTGGCCGTGAGAAAGGAGATGGAGGGGCCGCCTGTTCTGGTCTTCTTGATGCGTGACACCGTAGCAAGGAAGAGCTCGGCTGAACAGAGGGAACTTTGGGGTGAGTTGAATGAGAGGCGGTAGTTCAAGTATGCAGGTCCGGTGTTGTGGGGGGCTTTGTGGGCGTGGATAAGAATCTTGAAGGTGATTCGCTTCTCGATGTGAAGCCAATGTATTGTCCGCAGGTGTTGGGTGATGTGACAGTGGCGAGGTAGGTTGAGGACTAGTCTGGCGGAGGTGTTCTGGACGTTCTGGAGTTTGTGGGTGAGGTTTTTCTTGATTCCGGCATAGAGACCGTTTCCGTAGTCTGGTCTGCTGCTGATGAGAGCGTAGGTGACGGGTTTTCTGTGTTCCAGGGGGATCCATTTGAAGGTCTTTCATAGGAGTCAAAGGGTGTGTAAACCTGAGCTTTGTATGTATGTGTGAGAAGTTTGAATTGGTTGCGCTTGTGAATGGGGAGCCAGTGAAGCTCCCTGAGGTGCGGTGCGATGTTGGTGCTGCAAGCGAGGTTGAGTTTGAGTCTTGCAGTGATGTTCTGGATCATTTGAAGGCTGTTTAGGATATGCCTGCAGATTCCGGTATAGAGTGCACTGCCGTAGTCAAGCCTGCTTGTGATGAGTGTTTGTGTGACGGTCCGTTTGGTGTTCTGTGGAAACTAATTGAAGATGTTTCCTAGCATGCATAGATTTTGGAAGCATGGGATGCTCATTGCATTGACTTGTGTGGTCATGTTGAGCTTGTTGTCTAGGATGAAGCCCAGATTTCTTGACAGGTTAATGGGTGTTGGTCCTAGCTTAGCTCCAGCAGCTACAAGGTGGAGTACCATGTGGAGGTCTAATTTCTGAAGACTAATATTTCTGTCTTTTATGAATTGAGCTTCAAGCAGTTGGTTCTTATCCACTCTGCTACCATGGTCATGCAGTTTGTGAAGTTGATTCTGGTAGTGGTTGTATTGTCTGTCAGGGAGAGGACCAGTTCAATCAATCAATCAATCAAGGCATTTGTATAGCGCGCTACTCACCCGGAGGGTCTCAAGGCGCTTGGGGTGGGGGGGGGCGCTACTGCTTGAACAGCCAGGTCTTGAGTTGCTTCCTGAAGGAGAGGTGGTCTTGGGTCAGGCGGAGGTGGATGGGGAGGGAGTTCCACGTCTTGGCCGCCAGGTAGGAGAAGGATCTTCCTCCCGTTGTGGCTCTTCGGATGCGGGGAACGGCGGCGAGGGCGTGGCTGGTCGATCGTAGCTGGCGGGTTGGAGTTTAGAAGGTCAGGCGGTCGTTGAGGTATCTTGGGCCTTGGTTGTGGAGAGATTTGTGTGCGTGGGTGAGGAGTCGGAACGTGATTCTCTTGCTGACGGGGAGCCAGTGCAGGTCTCTCAGGTGTCCGGAGATGTGGCTGTGTCGGGGGATGTCCAGGATGAGTCGTGCTGAGGTGTTCTGAATGCGCTGTAGTCTTTTCTGAAGTTTGGCTGTGGTTCCGGCGTAGAGGGAGTTCCCGTAGTCCAGTCGGCTGGTGACGAGCGCCTGGGTGACAGTCTTCCTGGTTTCGGTGGGGATCCACCGGAAGATCTTCCGTAGCATGCGTAGGATGTTGAAGCATGACAAGGAGACGGCGTTGACTTGTCTGGTCATCGAGAGGGAGGAGTCCAGGATGAAGCCCAGGTTGCGTGCGTGGTCCGTTGGTTTGGGTGTGCTGCCCAGGGCAGGGGGCCACCAGGAGTCGTCCCAGGTGGAGGGTGATGATCCCAGGATGAGGACTTCCGTCTTATCTGAGTTCAGTTTCAGGCAGCTGTTCATCATCCACTCGGCTACGTCTTTCACCCCTTCGTGTAGGTTGGTTCTGGCGGTTGCTGGGTCGTTGGTGAGGGAGAGGATCAGCTGGGTGTCGTCGGCGTAGGAGATGATGTTGAGGTTGTGTTGGCGTGCGATGGCCGCGAGGGGTCTCATGTAGATGTTGAAAGCGTGGGGCTGCGTGATACGCCGCAGATGACTTTGGTGGCCTCTGATCTGAACGGGGGAGGCAGACTCTCTGGGTTCTCTTTGGCGAGGAAGGAGATGATCCACTCCAGTGCCTTCTCCTGGATTCCGATGTTGCTGAGGCGCTGCACTAGGGTGCGGTGGCAGACCGTGTCGAACACCGCGGAGAGGTCCAGGAGGATGAGTGCCGCTGTTTCCCCGTTGTCGAGTAGGGCTCGGATGTCGTCTGTGGCTGCGATGAGGGCGGTCTCGGTGCTGTGGTTGGCTCTGAAACCGGACTGCGAGTGGTCGAGGGATCCATTCGTCTCGAGGAAGGCGGCCAGCTGTCTGTTGACGGTCTTCTCGATGACTTTGGCAGGAAAAGGAAGAAGCGAGATGGGGCGGTAGTTTTTGAGGTCGGTGGGGTCCGCTGATGGTTTCTTCAGTAGGGCACTGAGTTCGGCGTGCTTCCAGCTCTCTGGGAAGGTGGCGGTGTCGAAGGAGGTGTTGATGATGTCCCGGAGATGGGGTGCGATGATGGAGTCGGCCTTGTTGAAGACGTGGTGAGGGCAGGGGTCGGTTGGTGATCCGGAGTGGATGGTGTCTTCGGTGTTGATCGGGGTCCAGGCGCGGAGGGTGGTGGTGGGGGGCGTTGGTGTGGTTGTAGGGTGCGTCGGCTGTGTGCTGAAACTGTTGTGTATATCTGCGATCTTGCTGTGGAAGAACGAGGCGAGCGAGTTGCAGAGGTCTTGCGATGGGGTGATGTCGTTGTTTCCGGCGCTAGGGTTCGAGAGCTCTTTGACGATGTTGAAGAGTTCCTTGCTGTTGTGGGCGTTGTTGTCTAGTCGTTCCTTGAATGCGGTTTTCTTGGTGGTGTGGATCAGCTGGTGGTGTTTTCGAGTGGCGAGCTTGAGGGTGGTCATGTTGTCTGGTGTTGGGTCTGTGCGCCAGGCTTTCTCGAGGGCTCGGCAGTTCTTCTTAGAGCTCTTGAGTTCGTCGGTGAACCAGGATGCTTTCTTGTTGCCGGGTCTGATGGGGGGGGGTCTTCAGTGGAGCGAGGTCGTCTGCGCAGTTGCTGATCCACCTTGTGAGGTTGTTGGCGGCTTGGTTGGGGTTCGCTGAGCTGGCGGGAGGGTTCTGGCTCAGGGATGTGGCGAGCTGGTCGGCTGTGATCTTGTTCCAGCTTCTGCGGGGAACCTGTTGCGGGTGGTGATGGAGCCTGGTCCTTCTGAAGCGGAAGTGGACGCAGCTGTGGTCTGTCCAGTGGAGTCCGGTGGCGTGGCTGAAGGAGATGTCCTTGCTGGAGGAGAAGACGGGGTCAAGCGTGTGGTCGGCGTAGTGGGTGGGGGTGGTCACCAGTTGCTTGAGTCCGAGGTTGGCGAGGTTGTCCAGCAGGGTGGTGGTGTTGCGGTCGCTGTTGTTCTCCAGGTGGTAGTTGAGGTCCCCTAGGTTGGTTGATATGCTTTATTTCGATACATAAAAATATCTTAAAAGCAATACATACAATAGAGATTAAAAAGATATACGACAAATATACATAGAAATACATCCATGAAGTAAAAAGACAATAAGACATTAGAATATGTACAATTTAAAAAGAATTGGATTAATATGTACAGTTAAAAAGGAATTAAATGGATACAGAAAGCCTATTTGATCAGATCAACCAAGACCATTTTAAAAATTTTGAGATGCCACAAACTACAAGGGGGGTGGTATCTGTTAGTAAAATACGTAGGGCCACTGAATATTGGCGAGTGCCAAGTGATCTGCACACAGGTTTGAGCCAGCGCTTTCTTGGGTTACAATAGTCTGGACATTCAAAGAATTTGTGGGCAACCGTCTCCACCCTCGAGGAGCATAGGGCACAATAGGGGGAATGCTGGGAGGTAGATTTCCATCTCGATGTCAAATAGCCTACTGGTAGGGTGCCCACCCTAAACCTAAAGTACAGAGCCCTATCAAATGCGATGGAAATCAAATCAAGATAGGGTTCGTAAGCCACCACATCTTTGATTTGTAAGAAAACTGCGGTGGAATTACAGTGTAGTGGGTTGCTAATAAGTTTGGAAGAAACCCAGTCCCAGTACAGTTTCTTCAAGGTGGCTTTAGGTGGGGCGGAGCGAGTGACCCATGCTTCGCCCAATCCCAACTCCTCCAAAAGGCTTTTGACATCCCTCAAACACTTTATCTTATTCCAACCCCCCATGGCCATCACCTCGGACAGGCCCTCGGCATATGAGGCGAGTTCTGGGACCCTCCACAATCGAGCCCATAACAACAGGGGCCGTAATCGTGCCTGATCTGCAATTGATCTGCATCCTAAATCTAGTAATACAGGGACTGTGGGTGTGCTCAAAGGGAGGGCCATTAGGTCTTTCAAAAATGTACTCTCCGCTTTGGCTAGTATCTCCAAATTACAAGTACCCCACAGCTCAGCCCCATATAGGGCAGCGGTGACCCCTCTAGCTTTATATATATCAATAGCAGGGGCCATACAATGTTTGGGGGAAGAACAGTGTTCCCTAAGTAGCGCACCACCCACCCTTTTATGGCTAAGTAACATTTTGTTAATATGCGGGGACCAGCTCATGGAGTCACTAAGCCGGATTCCCAGGTAGTCAAACTCTGCTACCTTCTCTAGTGGACAGTTATTCAGCACCGGTGGACGCCCTAATTTCCTGGGGGGATTCATGACCAAATATTTGGTTTTTATCGATATTGATCACTAGTCCCCTCAGGGAGCAGAACTCCTGGAAGTGGTCAAGAAGCTTTTGGAGACCTTGGGGGGTCTTAGAGATAAGGAGAGTATCATCCGCAAAAAGCAGAGTAGGGATCCGGATGCCCGCCAGGGAGGGTGCATCAGCCCGTTCTTGTTGTAAAAACTCCACCACCCCATTCACATACAGGGAGAATAGGGTGGGGGCTAGCACACATCCCTGGCGGACTCCCCTGCACACCGGGATCCTATCAGTTTTTCCCCCCCTACGCCCCACCGCACCTGTGCGTAGTTCCCTGAATGTAATTTGGTTAGGAGCAACAAGAGATAGGGGGCAACCCCATGGTCTGCAAGACCCTCCACAATTTCTCCCTAGGTACCAGGTCAAAGGCAGTCTTCAAGTCTATAAAGGCCAGATAAAGACTGCCCTTGCCTAGGACCACCACCTTCCAATGCAGGAGCATCAGTCTGAAGGACTGTTCGATAGTTCCAGTTCCCGACCGGAAGCCCGCCTGGAGGTCTGACAGGATCTTATTATCATCTACCCATTGAAGGAGCCTCCCCAGAATCGCCTTCCCTGCCACCTTCTGGAAGGAGTCTATGAGGCTTATAGGCCAATAGTTGGCAGGTCTGTCCCGACACCCCTTTTTAAAAATCGGGACAACCTCCGCCCCTTTCCAGGAATCAGGTACAGGACCTCCCCCCAGAATTGCGTTCAGCAGGGAAGCGACCAACTTGCCCCAATCCTTGGGGAAAGCTCGTATCAGGTCGCCAGGAATCCCATCTGGCCCTGCAGCTTTTAATGGGACCAAGGTCTTTATTACAATTTCGACCTCCCTAGCGGTGAAGGCATCACGGGGGTCAACCATTGCCTCAACCACCGTGGATAAAGTATTACTATTTGCCCCACCAGGTAAGGAATATAGGGCCTCAAAGTGGTTGTACCAACTCTGGGCTGGAATGTTACATGTGACCAACGTGTCTACCGGCCTATCCCTATTACTGACCTGGCTCCAGAAACCCCTGGCATCCCTTCCTTTACTAGCTGCCAAAAGGTCCACCCAGAACTTTTCCTCCCACTCCTTTTTTGCTGCCTTCAACGTCCGATAATAATCCTTTCTTGCAAGCCTGGTCGCTACTTGGGATTTAGATTTAACTGCTCCCACCAAGGCTTTTTTCATAGCCCTGCATTTCTTTGTATACCAACCCTGTTTGGTAGGTGGTCGCTCCCTATTTTGAGCTCCCCTGCACCCACCAGGAAGAATAAATAAATTACTTAATTCCCTAGTTAGGTTGCAGAAGGTCAACGAGACCTCTTCAGACACTTGGGAAGACAGGTCTAGTTTGTTCAAGGCTGCAAGCAGGAGACACCCTACGGCTGCCACCTTCTCTGGGGATAGGGTAAATTTAGCCCACTTCAGACGTCGACCACAGTTAGAAATGTCGACTGCCTGGAGATTCGGGGCTATATGGGGGAGGGGTTTCTTCCTCCCCTTAAGCCACTGAGGAGAAAGAACAAGAGAGAGGAGGTTGTGATCACTCTCGATGGTCGAGATAATCTCCATATCCCTTAAGTCGCCCCATAAACGTACATCAAGCAGGATGTAATCTATTCTAGATGTATGATTTGGCCTGTTGTAGGTATGGGCCCCTCTCAAATCTGATTTGGACCTCCCATTGACTGCCCTCAAGTCAAATTCCATAATAAGGGAGTTAATCTGGAAAGCCACTTGAGTCCACTTCTTGATGGGGGGCAAGGTCAGAGCGGAAATCCCCCGCCTTGAGTCCTCCTCTTCTGTGCCTAATACATCATCCGTATCGAGGGGCTCAAACGTGCAATTAAGATCACCCGCCACCAAGATATGGGAACTGGGGCGCGCTGCCTGAGGAGATCCTCCAGAAGAGCAATGGTGGCCGACTGTGTACCACCCTTTGCTCCTCTAGCGTAGATGTTGAAGATGTCCAAAAGCAGGGCACCCCTAGAATCCTTTAGGGTGATGTTAAGGAGGTCAGGAGAGTTAATAGGATGCTCCTCCACCTTGCACTCTAGGGAAGTTCCAACCCAAATAAGGAGACCACCCGAAGGTTGTCCCTTCCCTACCACCGGGGAAACAGCTGGGACAAAATGGGTTGAGTAACCCACCTTGTGACAAGGCTCCCTGCACCAAGTTTCCTGGAAAATACAGATGGAATAACCCTCCACGAGGGTATTCCAATCCGGCAGGCCCATCTTCCTATCAATACCAGCGACGTTCCAGCTGCAAATCCTAAGGACTGGATCCGCCACAGCTCTCTCGCCGTGGGATACGGGGCCATCTCTACCCTCCAAGTGATACTGGCTTCCTGTTTCGCTGCCCCTGCTTAAACTCCCATGGGACGCATTATCTCCAAGTAAAATGATAGGTGGCATTGGGCTGTCAGCCAGGATGTTACCCACTGCTGGTACTTTAAGGGCTGCGCCAACTGTACCCGTACTTTGCAATGGAGTAGCCTCCCCATTGTATATGTCGGTTCAATATCCATGAGGGCTCCATTCCAATCCAGGCCATGTGGCACATGGGTGGAACCGAGGGCCCACTAAATTACCAAGGTGAGATGGACCACTACTCCAACCCCTACCAGAATATGGACAGATAGAGATTGCAGCAGGCCTTGGGTAAAAATAGGTCAGGTCCACTACACCAATGCTTGGACCCCCGTTTGTATCCCTTTGGTTACAAATAACTTGTGCTACTCTACTGTCTTTGAAGTTAACTATCACACAATCCCCTTCAAACTGCTTTTTGCAATGCCCCACCCACCCTACTCTTCTTACTCCCAGGATCAGCCCGTCAACACCCATGGGAAGTGGTCTATTGGTTTTTAGCCAGTGTAAGGTCCTGTTTTTAAGTGTTTGGTGGGATTCGTATTGTCCATCCTTCAAGGTTGGTACATTTGTGTGGATGGCGACATAGGGATGGCAATCAGGGGGCAGATTAACCGGGGGCACTTTTGGGCGATTTTTAGTACAGGACCTTCCGGTTTGGTGGTCCCGGATATACTGCTGGAAGTTGGGACAGGACGTGCCCGATCAGGACCCTTACCAGTACCCTTCCCCTTCGAAGTGCTCATGTTATTGCCGGAGCCCTTCCCTCCCGGCGGCTTAGCCTTGCTAGGCTTCGTCACCTGGGCTTCAGGGGGTTTGGGGATACTCGTGAGTGCATGGGCAGTCAGGGTAGTGCTCACTGGGGTATCCACAACGCATACTGAAGAAACATTTTCAGAAGCCTGTAGAATTACTGTGTTTGTTGTGGATGTTATTGTGGGAATTGACTGCGGGGAATCCGATATCACCCAGTTACCAACTACCCCTCCCTGACCATCCTCCCTCATCCTAGAATGCATTTTTATAAGGGTTTTCAATGAGAAAAAGTTATCCAGGGTTGTCTGTTCAAACCTGTCCACCCTTTCCCCTAGCCCCCTTATTATGTCAGCTATCGGGGACAGTAGTGTATTCATCATGTTTTCAATTAGGGCCAGTGTTATCGTATCATGGCTAGCGCCCAGTTGACAATTAGGAGGGGTGGCTACACAAACTTCATTAACTTTGGTACCGGGATGGTGGTCCCTGATTTCAGTATCGTTGTTATCCTTAACTAAACCCTCCACCAATGCGTTTCCTGTACCCCTGCTTCCAAGCTTCTTCGATCTCTTATATAATTTAAAGAAGCTACCTTTACGCGGACTAGCAATCCTTTTCCTTTTGGCGCGAGAGGGGTTCTTGGTTTCCATCACCGGTAAGGCCAATGGAGAACCAGAACCACTAGGACCGCTAGGAGAGGATGCCGGGCATAGTGAGGGTGCTGGAGCTTCCTGGAAACACAAGTCCAGTCCACTACCGCTGGCAGGAGCGGGGATGGGTTGCGCTACCAGGTTCTCCAGCCTATCAATACTATCCCTCAAAGAGGTAATTCTTAACTGGTCGGGTGTATGTGGGGTGGGGTAGAGGGGTCCAGAGCTGCATACTGGTGACTTAGCCTGGGCTAACAAACCCAGAGAAGAGCGCTTTGGCGGAAGCTGTTCTTGGGAAAGGCGGCGCTCTGTCATTACAATCTCTTTTTCTATAACTGCAGCTACCCGTGTAATGAACTGGTCCATAGTTCCTATAATGGTACAGGGCCCCGCCTCTCCTCCTCCCCTCAACATTTTCCCCGAGCGTGTCGACATTAGTAATAACAATTGGGGTATAACAACCAACTATGCCTGACAAAGCCAACCCTTACAGCCGGGAGTAGCAGATGACAGGGGGGTGTCCCAGCCCAGCCTTGGCCAGCCCTGGACGGCCACAGACGGCCCGCCCTTGTCCCGGGCTTCTCCCGCACGCTCCCACGTCGCGGGAATGCCTAGCTAATTATATAGGGTGGGAGGTGAGGGCGCGGCTTGCTCCCGGGCCAGGTGGTGGCAGGTAGAGGATCCTGGGACTTGTAGTCTGCCTCGGTGTTCCGGCGCGACTTGCAACAAGCCCAGGGTCAGAGTTTACTCCCCACTTCCCTCCAAGTTCTCTCCGGGGGTATCGGCGTTGAACAAACCACTGTCCTTCACAGAGTTACGCCTGCCCGCTGTTCCTCGCGCTGCGGGTCCCCTAGGAGGATGTAGACAGCGGAGGGGAGGGCGTGCGGGCTGATGAAGTCGGCGATGTCTTCGCTGAATTGTGTGCGTGGTCCCGGGGGTCTGTAGATGAGGGTGCCTCTGAGGGTGGTCTTGGGGTCGGTGTGTATCTGGAAGTGCAGGTGTTCGGCGGCTGTGAGGGTGTCGTCGGAGTTGGTTGTGATGCGGATGGTGTTCTTGTGGATGATGGCGATGTGTTGTCGGCGTGGGAGATGATTGTGATGTCTTGGGAGCTTATGGTGTTGGCAAACGGGGGACTCTGCACATCTGGTTCTTGGTCTCTGACATGAAAGGTGGCAATCTGACCCTCTCGGTTCTTCCCATAAGGAGGAAGCAGAACCAGTTGAAGGCGGGTCCTTGGATACCAATCTTGTGGAGTCGTCTGATGAGTGTGGTGAGGGAGACAGTGTTGAAAGCTGCGCAGTGGCGAGCAGCATGAGGGCCGCTGTTTCTCCTTGTCTAGGATGGTCTGAATGCTGTCAATGTTCTTTATATACTATGTTACATAGAGACAAAAAAACAAAATTCTTCCCGTTGTAAACAGATAAAGCAGAATAAGTGGTGTATATGTATATTAGAGAGTAGAGTCCCTAGGCTGCAAGTTGTTCCTGTGCATTTGTGTAGTGGGATGGGAAATTTGCACCATGAAGTTCCTTCCTCCCAAATGAACCATAAAGTAAGCATTAACTAAAATAGCCACCTTGTAAAAGCCACATGCTTCTTCTGTTGTTCTGTTAGAACCTGCCAACCCTGAGCCCCTCTAAATGACTTGCTCCAGACCACCAACAGAGTAGTAGTTCCAGACCATAAGGAATCTCAACACTGCAGTTTCTTTGGAAATCTAGTGTGACAGCCCTGTCGTTATATTGGTCTCTTTCCTATATAATACAACATGTCAACTCCTAGCTTTTAGCATATAAAGCATAAATCAAGACTTGAAATGTGTCACCCAGTGCACAGACAAAGTCCCAAGAGAGAGTAATTAGCAGTTATTCACAAAATGTTTTCATTTATCTAGGCAATTTTGTAATCCAATATAATTTAAATCTATTCATATTGTAAATTCAATTGTTCACATTCTACGTAACAGTTAAAATACTGCCACAGTGCTTTTCAGGTAGAACATCTTAATCAGAGGACCCTATTATAATCACACAAATGTATGCTTGAATAGTCCCAATGTATGGGTTTGAGGAGCACCAGTGGCATAAATATGCTGTTAAGTCTCGATGTACCTGACTGGTAGTCTATACTTGCCACCAGTGCTTGATTAATCCACAGCCTTGGAACTATTCCCACTTGAATGTTCCATCGTTTTCCCCTTAAAATATTGTAAGCATTTAGAAACAAATTGCTTGTGGTTACGTAACTGATTCCAAGATTCAGTAGTAGCAGAAAACACAGACCAATATAAGAAGAAGACAGGAAAACTCTTAGATGAAATCCTTGCATAGAAAAGAAAAGTAAAACGTTAGTGGTACTATGGGTTGCACCTTTTAAAGGAAATTCTGCAGTTGTCAAAACGGAAGCCCATTTATTATGGCATGCATTATAGTAGTATTACATGTATTGATACTAACATAATTTAACCTTACCCTGCTTGTCATTCAACTGGAATGCAGGAGAACGAGCATGTTCATCTTCCATTACCTTAAAATAAGCTTCGAAAAAATGTGAAAGATATTGAGTATCTCTATCAGAACTGATGGTATAAGACAATCCATAAAGACAAAATATGTCAGCAAAAATATTGTACCATTTCGTAAGGTCTTTATACTTTGGACAGAATAGAAAAATGAGCCCTATTTGAAAAATAGTATCAATGCCATCATTAGGCCGACGATCCATTAAAAAAATCAGTGGAAATGGTATGCAAAGGTTCAAGAGCTACTAATAATGGCTAAAAGTATTGAAAAGGATTCAAATGTACTGATTTATGCTAGGCACAAGTAAGTCAGGCAAGAACATACATCAGCCCGAACAGTTTTCTACCACAAAGATAGTAAAACTAAATCCAAAATAGTCTTAACTTTTCCTTGACTAAAATGAAATCTTTTCATAAGCCGGTCTGGTGTGTCCACTGCAGGGGCTGTGTTTCACCTAATGGTGACAGGTTCAAAACCCAGTGGGTCCACTCAGCCTTTCACCCATCTGAGATCGATAAAATGAGTACCATTGAGTTGGATAACAATAAACATCTGTTATTCAGCGCGAATATGCTTATGGGTGAAAGGCTTTACAAATACTTATGTTATAACATACAACTATAATTCTTTGATAGGGCATAGATTGCTGACATTCATATAATTTGTTATGTCAAACTAAATGGGTCTTTATAAGAAGTCGTTCTAGTTCATTTGCATCCAACAGTTTTTAAGCCCGCCTGACTTTGCCTAAGAAAGACTGAACTATTCCAACCACATGTTGAGAAGGAAGTAAACCCTGATAATAAGTAAGTGATGACTCTAGATAATAATGGAATAGAGCATCAGCCAATGCATTCTTAGAACCAGGAATATAAGTTAAAACATACTGCACAAAGAAAAATGGTCATCTACCTTGAAGACCATTCCTGTATTGAAAATGTTCAAAACACTGCAAATTCCAATGATCAATTTAGATGTCAAATGGATCACTAATGCTCATAAAGAAATGTCTTCATTTAGTACAAGTCATTTTCATGGCTAAGAGTTTTCTTTCAAAAGCTGAGTAATTCTACTTAGACTCTGACAAAACATGAGATAAATATAGACAGTACACACTTATCTACCATCTTCTTGATTGTGTAACTGACATTTTCCAACAGCTCTTTAAAATGTGTCTGTTTTCACACAAGAAATGTATTTGAGGTATTAGGATGATGCAATATTTGTGTTTGAGTAAATATGTTTTTGAGCATATTAAAAGCGTAATCATCTTGATTGCCACAGGAAACCCCCTTTATTGTCCTCTTTCAAAACAAGAATTAGGTCACTGGTTGTCTCTGCAGAATTCTTGATAGTTTGATGATATACTTTGTAAATCAAGGAAACATTGAGTCCCTTTAACATCAGTAGTTGACATCCAATCTGAAATTGCTAAAACCTTCTTGGGATCCATGGAAACACCAACAATATTCACTCTAATCCAAGAAACTCCCCATCTTCCACTTAAACTAACACTCGTCAGGTTTGTAAAATATATGAAGTTGCAGAAGTCTTTATAACATAAAACCCACATTTTTTTCATGTTCCACAAGATTGTTTGAAAATGTTGAATATGATCCAAAGTAAGCAATATTAAGTGATTCAAGGCATTAGAAAATAATTCACAAATCACTGCACAACTTGGGTGACATTACACAGTATTCAAAATACCTCAATGGGTGTGGAAAGCTGTCTTCCACTTGTTGCCTTCCTTTATATCCACCAGATGATAAGCATCTCCTAAGTCAAGTTTAGTATAGATGTGTGCTTCATGCACTGACTTCAAAATGCTCTTTAAAATGGCAGATCATGATTTGATTTAATTCTCTATAATCAATACAACATTGAAGACCTTGACCTTTTTTGAGTACCAGAAACAAAGGCATACATGAAGATAACAATGGTGGTACAGTTAAATAATTCTGCAAATGTTCCAGTAGATACGCATTAAGCATATCCTTTTCTGTCTCAGTTAGGGAATAAAAATGTTCAAAAGGAACAATAGAGTTCTGTTTGATTGGTATTGCACCATCATATTTCTTATTAGTGGTGTGTGAATAAACTTTAGGCTTTACAAAAAAATGGAAACAGGCATGGATCTACAGTGGCACTGAATAAAGGTTAAGTAAACACACTGACCTCTTAATTTAAGAAGCACACCTTAGATTAACTCCACTTCATAATCCAATAAGAAATATGAGACAAGTTGTGCCTGCATTTGCTGCACATCATGGGTCAAAGTACTTTTTAAACTTTCTGAGTGAATATGTTGCGATATAGAGCATTGTAACCCTGGGCATCAGTCTTGGAATTCCATTATGTGCTTCTGATGTACTTACTTTTACACTTGTTTCACTAAACTTTGCACAATCATTTTAAGATTTAAAAAATATTTTATTCAATCATTGATTATGCAAATGCATTACATTATTCCTCATATACCAAAGTATTTAAATGAATAAGCACTTCTTCAGGTGAATAATATAAATAAATACCACAGACTAAAACGAGGAGGGATTAAATTTATAGACATGCATTAAGTACCAAATAATTTACCTCATTAAACCTCATTAATTATAACCTCCCAACAGCGCCTGTGAACAGTTTCTCTTGTCACCCACCTAATCTCCCCCAAAAAGTGGAAGATATCATCATTTCAAACAAAGAGTAATTCTTTGAGAATGCAAGGCCTGTGTTAGAGACAAAGGTGTTCAAGTCTCAAGTAATCTGGCCCTGTACAAAGCGGACCTGCGATGTTAGTACAACATTTTTACCTTTTTGGTTTCCATCATCTGATTCCTGCAGCACATCTCTATGGTTGTCTGCATATAGACTATGCCATCACTGTTTGACAGAAAGTTTACCAATTTCTTTTACCTGGGCTCGGGTTAAAACCTCTTCTGGCCAGAACTGTTCTTGCTTATTACTATTTAACTGCACATGGTTTCTGTGTATACATAAACATGAGCGGGTGTCATGTTTAGCATAATTGTGTACAGCACTATCCTGTCTCTGCCATTGACAGTAAATCCAATAAAATCACTGACACTACAGCGAGGTATCAGTTGGGTAACGCAAACACTGAGGCACGGGCCCTTAGAAGTCAGTGATTGCAGTGGAGGCTTCCCTAAAAAGGCAAAGGCCTTACCCACTTAAGAGACATGCTTCATCATTGAGCATGCCTCACTGTTATAGCTCAATGTTATTCACAGTGGACTCCCTCTGAAGCTCTTTAACTGGAGTTCTGGAATGCATCTATCTTTTGGTACGGTAACTAAGACCCTAAAGAAACAAAATGCACAAGAGATGGTTGCATATTAAAGATTCTATTGGTACCTCCATATTACATCAGTAAAAGTAATGTACTTTGGAACCTGTTCAATGCAGATCCTTAGTGATAAGTCAACATGTTTCTGTCCCGTTGCTGTCATGGCCTATGCAGGTCTGGGGCATTCAGCAGGACTCTTCCCCATTCCTGTCTATGTCTTATACCTCTATCAAAGAAGTCACCAATATGTCAATCTAGGCGGCATAGATAAGAGAGAAAAATAAAAATTGTGGTTACACCTTGCCTGTATGGTGCAAACAATGGTCATTTGGCATATGTAGAAAAACAGAAAACTGTTAACTCTTTCAATTCTTGAATCCACAATTGTTAAGCGCACCATAAATTCAATAAAACATTTTTTCCTGCCATGCTTAGTTGGTATGAAAATTCACATTCATGGTCACGGCAGCACATCACTTACGGGTGCACAGCCATCAAAACACACTCAACTCCCACCAAGTGAGAGAACTGTCTACTAGGAGACATTTTTGTTTTATTTATTGCTTACTCAAGGCAGCTCTAAATGGACCCTCCTCACTGCAACCAGGGTATATTAGGTACTTCTGAGTGCAAGACACTTACATTAGTTAGAACTAGTTCCCCTGTCAGAAAATAGCGGATTCCCTCTCCTTACTGTGTGAAATTTCCACTCACCCCACGTGCTGATATCACTATTGAAGGTAGACTCCGGTCCGCCCAACGAAACCAGGCTATAGAACTCTGTGTGTTTATGTAGGTAAGTTACGATCTGAGCCATCCTTCTCTGTGTCATCATTAGTCACGCAACAGAGTCAAACCTGCATCATCACATCTGATGCCAGCTGGTAAGAAACAATGTCTCCTTCTTAACAGTACATAAAAAAGTGAAGGGTGGAATGCTTGAATTAATCTCAGCCAATGGTATTTACCCTGGGCTACAACGGGGTAAATACCGCTTACAGAGGTACTTAAGCCCCTGGCTGTTAAAATGGTCATTCCACTACAGGGAACATTCAGAACCGTCCATTAGGCAGCACGACATTTGGGGCCTGATTTTGATATTGGCATTACTTCATGGCAGCGGTTTCAAGTACTCTGTCGAGTTGACAGTCCCGCCTGCCGTATTTAGATGTGTGCTGGATCTGCTGTCTCCGTCACAGTCAGCCGTCGGAATTCCACCAAGCCTATTTAGATGTCCCCATTGTGCTGGCATAGTCCTAGCAGTGGTTTGCTGACAGAATGAGTCCCTGGTGGAGAGGAGACTGGAAAGTACAACTTTTTTTCATGTCACTACACGTATATGTTGTGTTTGCCTCAAAAACATATGTAGGTAATGTGCAATGCCCCTTTTTGTTATATATTGCATGCCACACAAACAACATTACACATGCTTTTGAATACACACCCACAGTCACCACAAGCATAACACCCCAAGCACCACAACAACAATATTTGTTTTTTAAATGTCAATACAGGTGTGTTCATTTTACCTCCATAAGTTCTAAAATGAACACTTCTGCATTACACATAAAAGAAAATTGTATGTAAGATCAATACAAAAATACACAAAGCTACAGCAACTGTCAACACATGATTCATAGTAAGACCATTGCAAAAGTTGCTTACCTTATATCCCTGTGACAACAGAGTCATTTAGCATTGTGGTGGAGTCGGAGCAGCAACGAAGGGACCTGGGCGATGAGGTTCAAGACAGAAATGGAAGACAGTAAAAAAGGTAAGTTCTTACCTCATTTCCTTCTATTCTCTCAATTCAAAGTAGGAGGTATTCCTGCTACAGTTGTCTCAACGGGAAGCCAAATCATGATTAGCTCGGCAGTCATCTTGGCTGGGCTTCTCCCTATGTCACTGTCTACGCGGGTAAAAATTCCTGACGGAGTTGGTGGAACTCTACCGGTCTTTTGTCCATGGACCGGCCAACATCTAAATCAAGCCGACGGACCACCGAGTAGGCGGGGGGAAATCTGTTGAAAAAGTGATTTTGGTACCATAACCGCCAAGATCTAAATCAGGCCCTTGGCCTTCCTGCAAATAAATAGAATGATCCACCATATGCATTCACTGCTAGGTTATCATTTAAAGAAAACTCTATGATGTGTGTCTGTATTATCTATTTTGATGTCCACATGTGATCCAGGATCTAACAAATGATGTGCATCATCTCATAAACCCTCAAGCCATGCATGCTTAGTTCTTCCACCTTGATTTAGACAGTCTGCAACCTATTACACCCTAAATGAGCACAGATACAATAGAACTGCCCTAAACTCCTTTATTGGGGAAAATAACAAATAGGCTGGCGCCAAAAATAATAAATACCTCTTAGGAGTTCGACCTCTGGGTCATAAAGTACATATAAGTGTACTCACACTCTCTTGTGCTTTCTCTTTCGCTCTCTCTCTCTATCTATCTCTCTCTCTAGGCTTTAGATGCCTCTTATCCTTCTAGAATATTGATAGTTTGACTATGTCCTCTCCTTTGGGGCCCTGTAGGTAATACACACCACAACGTCTAAGCTGACTTTTAACATCAGTCATAGTGGAACATCCACAGGACTACAGGAATATGGGTCTACAATTAATCTGAGGTCCCCTTTCCTTGACCCCTAACTAGGAAAATAACTCAAGGGTGGTTGCCATGAAACCTGTATAAGGATATGATCTTCGCTATTTATCCACCTCTTACCTATTCTCGGGGCCAGCACCAACCCAGAACAAGGTTTAGAACTGTCCAGTGCCTGCCCCACCCTATTTTGTTGATCGTACATGCCTATTTTCAAACGGCCTGGGTGTATTGTACATTTACTTACTTATTTGCTTACATTTTTATATGGCGCAGCAAGGACATACAGTATCTATGGGCCAGATGCATCAAATGGTGTTGCCCATTCTGTGTCTATGGGAAAATATGTTCATGCATGTGGCCCTATATGCTTTACACATAGCACCAGTTGAGAAGGTTTCTTTTTTTTTTTTTCTTTTTTTTTTTTTTATTCCTCATTTGTGTGCATAGCTCCAATCTATCAAAACCGAGAAAAAGAAACCACCACAGAGCAAAAGAGCCAACTGGTCATGTACTGTGCCAACTCAGCTTATAGCTGGTAAGGGGATGTGTCTAACGAGAGTCAAGGCCGGTTCCCTACAGCACAAAATACAGTGACCAATCTTGAACTCGCTTAGGATGGTACCTCAGTTGATAGTGCCCGAATCATCGAGACCCCGTTGGAATCTAGACTATTAGTCTTGATAACCAGAGTAGGCAATGCTCACATTAATCATAGGACCTGGGGAAAAAATAAATAAATAAATAAATAAATAAAACCCCAGGTGAGATCACAACTGACCAAGCATTGCCCAGAAAGCTCTAGTATTCGGATTTCCTACCCTGGCCAGATCAAGTTTGGAAATTTGGAGGAGTGATGTTCGCCATTCGTACACCGTAGGTGGTAGAGCATCCTTCCAGTGTCTACATATCTCCCTACGTGCCGCAAGGATGGAATAGAATATCAATCTAGTTGCTGCGTTGTGGGTATTATTTTTCAGACCAAAAATCACAAGAGCGAGGTCTATGGTAATGTGTTCACCCACAAAATGCGACAGCTTATTTTTAATAGCTTCCCAATATTCTGATAAATTCGGACAATCTAAAAACATGTGTGTATCCGTGGCTGCGGTTAACCCGCATCTAGGACATGAAACTGGACCTGTTAATGAGAATTTTGTTAGCCTGTGAGGAGAATAGTATGCCCTATGCAAGGTAAAGAGGTGGTTCCGACGGAGCCACGATGGTTTAACTAAATCCCAAAGCAATGAACAGGAAGTAGTCCAGAGCTTTTCCACATCAAGACCTGGCATTAATTCTGACCACAAATTGGTTGGTAATTGAAAACTGACATCTATTTCGTCTAGTATTTTGTTATACCATCGCGAGGTTTCTTTTTTTACCACTGGGCTGTCTAATAAAGAGGTTACCAAGTCACTAAGGCCGCCTATTGGTTGTTTGTTGCGTCGCATTGGTTGACTGTTATATGACTGGGCCCAACTGAAAATCTGAATATATTTAAATCTTGACAGTTCTGGGCCTACTTTGTTGATAAGATAGTCCCATGGAAGTAAAGCCCCATCCATGAACAAATCATCCCAACAATGAATACCAGCTTCTATTAAGGGGTTATTAAGGGCATCTGTTGTCCATAAAGGAGGGGCAGGTAAGTTCCATATCGGAGCCCTTGCTGAATAATAACCAATCTTTATAGCTTGTCTAACTTTGTACCAGGTAGATACACAGCTTTTTAGAACTTTCAGTTTGATTTTTTTAAAGAATTTTGGGTCACTGAATTTGAACAAGAAGCCGGCATGATTAACTCCTTCACATTCCAATAAGGTAGAAAAAAGAGGTCCCATCCCAATAGATAACGGAGTTTTAAGCAACATACGCATGTGCGATAACTGGAAAGCCCATGCGTATATTTGAAGATCTGGACCAGCCAGCCCTCCCTTCTCCCTCCGCCGTCTAATTTTTTTCCACGAGATTCTGGCACTTTTATTATTCCAAATAAAGCTGGTAATAGCACTCTGTAGTTTAGAAATTAGTTTTGGGTCAAAATGAAGTGGAATTGAATTAAATAAAAAAGAAACTTTTGGTAAAATACTCATCTTCACCAAATTAAGCTTACCCAGAACAGAGAGCGGGAGATGAGACCAATCTCTCATGAGTTTCCTACACTCTGCAGCTACTTTGTTAAAGTTAAGAGAAGCAATTTCATTGATATCTTCAACTATATTCACACCTAAATAACGAATTTGGCTTTTTAATGTCACATTATTGTTAACACTGTTACAGTTCCAAAACATTGCCTCTGTCTTGAGAGCATTGATCTCATACCCTGAGACTTTCCCAAATATATGTGCCTGTTCAACTATTTCTGGGTATGCCTCTTCGTAATCTGTGGAAAAAATCATAATATCGTCTGCATACAATGCCACCTTCTTATCCCAGCCACCATAAATAAAAGGTTTAATTCGTGTGTTGTCCCTAAGAGTCTGAGCAAATGGCTCTATATATATGTCAAAAAGAAGGGGGGACAGGGGGCAACCCTGTCTGGTTCCTCTCGTAACTTTGAAAGGTTCTGTCAAACCTCCATTAATTAGCAGTGAAGCAGAAGGATTGCGATATAAAAGTTCTATCGTCCTCCGAAATCCATCCCCAATGCCAAACCTCTTCAAGGCCTCCGATAGGTACAACCAGTTTACCCTATCGAAGGCCTTGGTGGCGTCTAAAGTGAGAACAACTAGAGGAATTTCTTCCTTTATAGCAATATCGATTGAGCCAATCAATTCGTATGTGAGTTCACAGAGCTGTCTCCCTTTTATAAAACCCTTTTGATTCGGAGCTATAATATCCGGAGCCACCCGACCCAGCCGATTAGCTAGAATAGATGTAAAAATTTTATAATCGGCATTTAAGATAGAAATGGGCCTGTATGAGCCACAATCAGAGGCGGGCTTACCGGGTTTCAGAATTAGGGTTATAGAAGCGTTATTCCATGACTCCGGTGGTGTTTTGCCCTCTCTAAGAATTTGATTAAAAAGTGTAGTCAGCACTGGTGAGACCTCCGAGATAAGATTTTTATAAATCTCACTAGGCATCCCATCTGTTCCAACCGCCTTACCATTTTTTGATTTCTTTATAGCCTCCTCCACCTCCACTATAGTTATTTCCCCGTCCAAGTAGCGAGATTGTTCTGTTGTTAAGGAAGGAAGTGATATACCCTCCAACCAATTACTTACGTCACAATGATTTGGCCTAAGATCGTCTCGATATATTGTTTCAAAGAATTTTCTAAAGACTGCTCTGATTTCCTCATCTCTGAAACAAGTACCTGCCGTAGATGTAACTGAGCAGATGTTATTACGTGCCCGGTCAGATTTTATTTTCCAGGCAAGTAGCTTACCTGCCCCCTCCCCGTATTGAAAATGCGAAAGTTTGCTTGCCTCCCACCTCTGCATAACCCGCTTCTCCAAAACTGCTGACAGTGAAAGTTTCAACCTATTCAATTCTGCTTGTTTAACAGGAAGGGTTGGATTTCCTATGGAATTGATGGAATCGATAGTGTCTATGTCGTTTTGTACTATCGAAATGTTTCTTTCAATGGAGGTGACTTCATCTATGTAATGTCTGCTACGATAGGCTACTTTATTTTTAATAAGGCCTCTAAGTGTACACTTAAACGCGTCCCAAATTATCCCTATAGGAGCAGTATCCTTATTGGTATTAAAAAAATGACTTGTCTCTAATTGTAAAAAAGCAATATCCTCTAATGAAGAGAGAAGGGATCTATCAAAGGACCATATTCTAGTGAGAGGAGTCGTAGCCAATTTTAATAGCAGTTCGATTGCAGAGTGATCGGAGAGATGCATCGGGGTGTATTGTATTGAGATAGTGTTTTCGACTAAAGCTCTACTTGTGAGAATGAAATCAATTCTAGACCTGTGTCTATATTTCTCATTTCTAAATGAAAATTCTTGCCTTTGTCTTGCCTTTGGCCCTCTTTAGACCGCCAGATATCTACATAGTCATATTGGTGCATGAGACCTAACAGGCAGTTCCTAGATTTAGAAGTACATTTCTGCCTACTGTTAGGGATTTTATCTAAGAGTGGATTCAATGTTATATTAAAATCCCCTGCTATGATCACCGGGTCTGGGAAGCTAAGTAAGTGACTAAATAAAGTTTCCAGTGTTGAGGGGTCATCGATGTTAGGACCATAATATCCCACAAGTGTTAACTTGGTGTCTCCTAATTCTATTGCCGCAATAACCCATCTACCTCCGGTATCTACTTTCTGCTGTTTAATTTTAAATGGGACAGATTTTTTAAAAAAGATTGAAACCCCCCGAGTGTTAGAACTTTGTGTTGTGGAAATTGATGGATAGAGAAGGTTTCTTTTGCAGAGAAAACAATTCTGTAGTACGAAACAGTTCAGAATCGTTCGTAGATTAAGGACAAATAAATAAACCATGAATTCATAATAAAATACCATTTTACCTGCACCATACCCACACCCTCACCTCATACACTGGACCACACACAAACCTACAGAGCTGTTGCCTTCCATCATCCTCGTCAAGATCTTTCACATCAAGCCATTCATTAAGAAGAGCCTCAATTCGGCAGAACCTGTCAGCAATCAATTATTCTCCCCGGGCCAAGTTTTAGAAAAGTTATTGAAACAGCTGCTTCACTCATATCTGTGCCTTCCTGGTTCAGGTGATGGTTTGTGAGGACTGGCTGAGGTAATGAAACTGTCAGTGTAACACCTTCCCTTGAGAGAACACCAAAAGGGCTATTCATTGTTTATTCTTACCAATTTTTGCCGAAGAGATTAACTATTTCATGTTTCTATATCTCATGTACAAATTAACAAAAAAGCATTTTTATGTGTTTTCGAAATAGAGATGGAAGGTCTAATATGAGCCAGTGGTTTCATATGGTGCTCACTGGCACTCATTTTTTGGAGGACTGGCATTTATGCTTCCTCATCAGACTTTCACCTAGAGAAAGAGAGTTAAAAACACCAAAGGGTGAAAGTAAAAGAAAGAGGACAGGAAGACAGTGGCAAAAGGAGATAGTGTGTACAAAAAAGAACTTGCATGAGTGGCATAAAGGGCAGGGAGTGTATGGTGGTGGATGAAAGAAAAGGCATGAGGTGGAATCAAGACTACACAGTCTTGATATTCAGCGCCACTGATATTTGTAGTGCTGGCCTTGGGACTCTAAGCATGATAATGCGCATTTCTTGATATTTTAAATAAAAATTGTAAACGTCTATTCTAAATAATACATGTTTTATACATTTTGGAGTAGGTAATCATACTTATGTATTACAAGCGTACAAAAAAATAATGTACTGACTTAATTTAGCCTGTTGATGCCATGTTAACAGAGATTTATTTGCCAACACTGAAAGGCCTGTGCTTAACGATGTGCTGCTGTTTTGCATACAATTTTTTTATTTCCACTGCAGATGATGTAACTTTCCAGAAGCTTTCTGTTAGTTAGTGAATAGGCATTTGGTTTGTATTAGACAATTAATAGTGAGGTTGTCACTGGGAGGAGAGGAGAAAACAGGAAGGATGATTTATGTGAAGAACTGCCTGAACAGCAAAATGTGGTTGGAGTATCTTTTCAAGGACATGTATCTGTGGCTATTGTGAAGATGTGAGAAACTGGGGGCGTTTACCTACTCCCAGGAATTTATTGAAATCCTATTAGATACTGTGAATGGAGAATGTGATACTTGTTCCAATTAATAATTCACTGTATTTATCTTTAATTGTGTCCGAGTGTAGGTCATTGCATTCTGGACGTGTTTTCCAAGATTACTTTTTTAGTTTATACCCATTGCCTTCTGATTTATAGCTGAGAACAGTTTCCAGCTTAACAATTCTCTTTTATCTGAAGTGCAAAGGATTCATGCTTATGCATTTCATTCCATCATTAGAACTCTTTATTGGGTTCTTGAATGTACACCTTATTCTCAATTTCATTTGGATTAGGAAAATTCTTTTATGGAACACACTTGTTGCATTATTACTATTTTACAAGAATTTCCACTAATTTTGTCTTTTATCTTGTTTTCAAATATCAACTGATGGTTATTTGAACTTGTAAGAACAATGGTTAAAGAATACTAACACCTCAATAAAATAGCTTGAATTTATTAAATTGTTAATAATACTCTTTAATTCACACATTTTCTTTATTGACTTTATAAATGGCATATTAATTACTGATACTGAAAGGTTTATGTAAATGGCTGCTCCTTTTAAACTCTCTTCATCCATGAGCAAAGGTCTATACAACCAATGGCGGGGATTATTTAATGATTATACACGAATATTGAGAGATAAACATCCCCTTTCCGTCAAGTGGTAGCAAGAGGATGGTTTATGTCAGGAGAGAGAAAGGAACTAAAATAGATTGTCCAAGTTTAGAATTGCCAATGTCCCTTAAGTTCAAACACTGAAATTGAAGACTGAAGGAGTTTGCAGTTCTGGAAGCGGTTGTAGTAGTGGAGTAGTGAGTATCAATAGGGTTATGATTTCGTCACTGTGCTGAAGTATGTACTTTGTGTTTAAGTATAAGCTGCTGATTTAGTTGAGTTCAGGCATTTGATGTTGAGCAGTTGAAGTCATCTGGCTCGGATTGGTCTAAGATCCTGAGATAGTTAAGAAATAAAAAGTTGTGATATTACTTCTCTGTTACGGTTTTGTGGTGTTGATTCATGATGTACCATCGACTGCACAATTGTGATAGGGAATATAATAAATTGTTGTGATTGTACTAATAGCGATTGGTGTTAGTTGAACCTATTGGACAAAGGGGAAATGATATCAGTCAGGGTGATCTTCCGCTGGTCAAAATTTCATCTGTGTGTATGTAAAGAAGTCGGAAGCATTTTACTTGTGATTGTTTCTTGTGTGAGTGAACTATTTTGATTTCTTTAGTGAAGCATAAAAGAGTAATTTGTTTATTGTGCTTGCTAACAGCTGTAAAAGATATGTGTACAAGAAACTTTTGAAGGAGGGTGAACCACCGCGAGGCGTGAGAATTACATCAAAGTGTACCTCGCTGGGATAGGTCACTTGGTGAGAAGTGGCACGCTTGGATTGGTTGGTAAATCATCAGGAGCTGAACTGTGATAAACTTGTAGGGAAGGTTTGGCTGAGAGGAATATATTGAATTGTATGGGACTGTGGATAAAACAAAAGAAATAACACTGAAATTACTGAATCAAAATTTTTTCACTTATTGTTGAACTTTTGCACTCATGAATGCTTTACAGCTCTTGGCGATTTAACCAGAGATAATGCACGAGTCCCTGTTTATGAGGACAAGGAGGCTCACCAGAAGTTACATCAAGTCATTTTATGGTGACAAACATAGAGTTTCATACATGTTTTGTGGCTTCGTCAATTGCACAAGATCACTAAAAAAGATGGAGCATTTCAATTTCCACAATGTGGCACTTTTGATTGAAAGATTATTGAACATTTGTGGGAAGGGTTATATATAAAATGATACAACCTACGAGACCCACACAGTATGAAGCATTAAATGCTTGGGAGCGAGCAGTTCATGCCAAAGAGAAAGAAAGGTATCAGAACAGAGCCAAGAAAGTATTGCGAAACTACGCAGATGATCAATGGGATGAAAGACAACAGAGATGGATGAAATGTGTTGTTGAGGGAGCTACAATGTACTCAGCAATAGCAACAGAAAAACATAAAAAGAATTGGAAAAAAGGAAATGACAATGAGGATTCTACAAGGAAAACTGATAGTGATCCAGGGGATGACATTTTAGATGCTTTGTCATCCTCACGTCCACCACCATATGTTGCTCCAATGTCGGGTTAAAAAACCAAGAGTGGTACAGTGGTTATGGCGCCCAGTAAACCTAAATGTGATTCAGAGTGTCGGACCACCTCCAATGGTTTCAATTACAGCTGCACCAGCTGAAGCAGTCACTAATGTAATTGGTCCAGGTGTTACGGCTTCTATTGTGACTGTTCCTGTACCAGTATTACAGGTGGTATGAGTTCAGACATTAGAAATTCCTGTTGTTATTTCACCAATCAATAGTGTGACAAATTCAGTTGTTCCAGGTGCTGTAGGAGGAGTAGCTTCGACAGCGTTTGTCCCAATGTCACAAGATTCACAGATTGTTGCCTGCACCCACCCTAGAATATTCAATCATTGAGAGAAGGGAGAAGTACCATATGTACAGCACCAATTGCACAGGGACAGACAAGACCATTTGATGATGGGATTTATCACCAGATGTTTGGGAAAACTCTTGAAAATAAAGGAACAGGAGATAAAGTGAGACTAACTACTAGCCAGGAAAGGGCAAGACCCTCGGACGTACCAAATTTGAAGGTGGAAGAGATTTTTAGGAGATGTTTATATATTTCACATTTGAATCAATACAAGGTGAATGAGTTGATATATTCAACCAAGGATATCACAAGACTAGCAGCAAGACAAAATTAATTGACAGAACTTAGAAGTATGAGGTAGAGCTCACTGAAAGCATCCCTTTACAGAAATGTTATAGGACACAGTTAGATGATGAAGCAATTTGAACCATGTGGTCCTCAGGAATGAGATTACACATTTCTGAATTGTTGAAACTCACTCAGTAATGGATGAGTTTGACATTTTAGAGAGTAAATGGGCAAAGAAACAAGGGAAGAAAAAGAAACAAAATATACTATGGAAGCTAATGGTAAAGCAGCACGTCAAGATGAAGAAGGGGCTCTAACTTTCCCTATGAGGTGGAGGGTACGTACGTTCATGTACCATGGAGTAGAGGTGATCCTGCGTCATTCACAAACAACTTTCCAAAACTGAGAGAGAATCCGGCCCAGTGGTATACAAAAGTTAATGGTTTATGAATATTTTGAAGGTGTTGTGGACAGATTTGAGATTGGGGTACCAAGTGATCTATGGGCTGAATGTAAGATAGCTTTACAATGGACACTTACAGAGCCTCCAAGAGAAGAGCAACCTCACCTCTGGTGATGACAAAGTATGATAAGGTGATTACCTTTTTTAAAAGGAAAGTTCCAGCGAGGGACATTGATTGGTTAAAGATCAATAGAACTACCCAAGAAGCAAATGAGTCAGTGCATGTGTATTATGAACGATTGTTGCAGCTGTTTAAACAGCAAAGTAGACAAGAAAATCCTAATAAAGGGCGGCACCAGGAGTTTTTTGTCACAGTTCGTTCTTGGGTTGTGACCAGAAATCAGCATGCACATACAACAGAATGTGATTTGTTGGCAAACTAAGCCCTTAGAGGAGATTCTGAGGTATGCAAAATACTGCAGTGATGAGCAGGAGATGAAGCTGAAAAGGCTTAAGGAAAAATGTATGTTCGCTCAGACGAAGCAGACTCAGAAAGGATTTCAGAATCAGTAGTATGTAGGGAATGTTGGTGGAATGCAAGGTGTTGGTTTTCAGACAGGAGGTCAAATGGTTCATGTTGGAGTTGGCGTTTTAGACAGTAGAGGGCAACGTGTTCCGGTTGATCTAAATTCAGGGGTAGATATTGCAACACTGAAGATATCAACTCCTTGTCACTATTGCATCAGGCTTGGGCATTGGAAGAGGGAGTGTAAACGGAATCCTAGAAAAGTAAGTGGTGATGGGGAGATGCAAGGTGTAAATCAACACAAATGGAAAATGTTCTGGTTTAAACTCTAGTTCAGCGAATGCAGACACCAAATCAGTCACAAGTACCTATGAATAGGAGGTTATAAGATCAACTGGGATTCATCCCCAGTGTTGCTTGTCAGCTCTTTCATTTTGGTGGGTATTCTGATAACATATATGTGTGGAAGTAACCAGAAGGTGGGGGTGGAGTAGATACCTTAGCGTTCCTGTATTGATAATTAGTTGTTTTTGTTACAGCTTATGTCTAAACCGAAAAGCAAAAAAATATAGAAAAGGGGCAGAACAATCTTTGTTTTCTTTCCAGGTAAAATAGAGAGGATACAACTTATGTAGAACCGTGAAAGCTATATGTATATATCTACTTATGGTGTTCATTTTTCTTTATAGGTCTCCCTCCCAGCTGTTCCCTTCCTTTCCTTCCCTCACTTGATCACCGTAATATTCTGTGCTGTTATAGCATTCAGAATTGAGGCTATCAAGGGGGGGACCAACTTGAGCCACAAATCGATCCTGACAATACTAAAGGTTACGTTGTAACAGAATAATTTGCCTAGAAAATATTTATCCTCCTGATCGGTTCGGGGATAAGATGGCCACTTTAGAAGATGTGTTAGCGACTGTAGCAGTAGTTCAACAAGCGATTGTCACATCTAGAGCAGAAACTGCTGCATTACAGGACAGACTAGATAGATTACAAAGAAATCCCTTTGATGTTTACACCTTTCGAATCGGGAATGGGGGTACCTGGCCTACTGGAGAAGGGGCGCAACTTATCCCGCCTATTTCGCAGAAATCCCTACCCCAATAACTTTAGCGGCACCAGAACCAGTTACCATGGGGGACACTAATAAAGTAAAAGTCTTTCTCATGCAGATAATGTTGCACTTTAACTGTTGTCCTCGGGCATTCCCAACTAGTCAGGCCCGGGTGGCGTTTATGATATCCTACTTGGCTGGTGATGCAGCACAGTGGCCGGTACTGTTAGTAAAGATAGATGATCCCCTGTCATATGATTGGGAGGAGTTCCGTGTGGAATTCGTGAAGGTATTCGATTGTAGAAGCCTAACAACATTGGAGAAATTACAGTCTCTCTGTAGCCAAACTGCTGTTGCATGAGCCCATACCATGGTTCTGATTTCCAGTTTCCTCTGGAATCAGACAGAGGGACCTACTTTAACAATGAGGTCCTTAGAATGCTATGTGTGGCACTTCAAGTGGAACAGAGATTGCATAGTAGCTATCATCCGGAAGCTTTGGGTACTGTCGAACAACTGAACAGGAGTTTGATTTCACATTTGGCTAAAGTCTGTGCATCCACCTCTTTAAAAGGGCCAGATGCTTTGCCATGAGTGCTTATGAGTCCCCGAAGTACCCATGACTGGAGGACTGGATTATAGTCCCACGAGATACTCATAGGACATGCTGTGTGACTGCCTGTGAATCTGCTTGAAAATATCACAGATGACACGGTCCTCGACCATTGCAAAGGATTGGCTGCTGTGGTGTGTTCTGTTTCTCACTAGGTTGGAGCTGTCACTGCCACTCCAAGCCAGGATCAGTGCCATGATCTTAACCCTGGTGACTGGGGGGCATATTTATCATCATATCACGTAGTGCAACAAGTGCTTTTACCGGGCCGAGTAATGCAATGTAGCGATTTGTGTTGCGTTACTCTAGATTTATCAAGCCAGGCAAGGCCACCGAAGATGTCCCGCCTGGCTTGATAAATCTGTCTTAAGAGTTGTGGCACACTTCTACCACGTTGCATACAGGAGCGGCACCAATCTTTGATAAATATGGCCTTGGGTTCTGATCAAAAAAGCATGTTTGAAAATTCTGCCTGGAGCCGGGTTGGAAGGGCCCCTACCAGGTTATTTTAATCACAAAGACTACTGTGAAATGTGCTGGGATACCTTATTGGGTGCATGCCTCACACACCCAGAGAATGAGTTGTCCACTTAATGAAGTGGTGAACTTTGAGATAAGCCAGAGGCCACCTGTGTCCATAAGTCTTGAAGGACCAGAATGGGTGCGAAGTACAGAAGAATTCCTCACCTGTTCAAGTTCCTGAAATCTCACAAAGTGGTGTGGAAATATTCCCTGAAAATGGTGAACTGAGAACTGGAAATATGGGAGCTGTTGAATTGCCACCAGAGCAAATCAATGAACCCAATTAAGGAATAGGTGTGAGGAGAAAAAAAAATGACTTCAATGGAGATCGGAATGTCCATGTAGTAGGAGACAATTTGAGATGTAGTGTAGCTGTTGAATGCATACACAAACCATTCTCTTTTTTTTTTTTTTACATTTTTTTATTGAAGTTGTATGCAGAATTTTACAGTATATGTCCTAAAGTAAAAATGTCACAAATTCGTATACTCGGATTCATTTTCAATTTAACGCAATATGTAACAATTGATTCAACATTAAACAAAATTAAACAAAACTAAGCCCCCACACTTGATCGAACTTTTTTATACCCCCAACTCTTTTAGCATATAATTGTTCACTTTTCCTAACCATTTTCATTTTTTCAAACCATTCCTGAAACGTCTGAACTTGTGTTGAAAACCAATTCTGTAGTAATAGAGATCTAGCAATGGCCATTATAATGTAAATCAATTTTGCCACATGACTTGTAAATGTACATTCAGGATCATATCCAAACAATAACATTTTCTCATTACATGGAATTAATAACATATAATACGTTTTTAGAAAAACAAAGATTTCTCCCCAAAAAATCTTAATTTTGGGACAGTGCGCCATAATATGTGACCAATTGGTCTGCTCGCAATTACAATGTCTAAAGCAAACAGCGGATACATTGTTATACATCTTGGCTATAATTACTGATGTGCGGTATAGCAGCCATTTGCTAAAATAAAGCATGCAACGCCAATTGGCACCACGTAATACACTGAAATTAAACTCATTAATAGTTTTCCATATCTCAGATGATAAAACTAAATTTTCCTGTGTATGCCATTTACGAATAGCTTTAGAAGTCACCTCATCCTCCCGACTCTGTATCAGCCACTGTTTCCATGCCCCAGGTTTCTTCACCTGATCGTTAACAAAAAGATCTGAAGCTAATGAAGAGGAGTTATTAGTAATAGTGCTGGGGTCTAATTGCATCAGAGTAGGGTATATCAAATTGATATAGGACCCCAATAACAAAAACTTGCCTGAGAGCAGGCGTATCATATCGTTGACGGAGAGCCAGGTCCCATTCCTCAGGAAATCAGATAACGTTTTAAACCCTGCTTGACCCCAGTTTTCTATAACAGTTTGATCGATTTTAATCCTTAAAAAATAAAAAGCGCCAATTAAGGGAGTCATTAAATGAAAAAGGGGAAGCAGGTATCTCTTATGCATAGCATCGCGGCGTTTAAAAAAACAATTTAGAGTCTGGTAACGAACAAATTTTGGTGATTTCGGCACAAGCAAAGGGGATGGGATTTGGATTTCTGAACATATTAAATCAAAGAAAACATTTATAAAAACCCCAGTACCTGGGTTTATGTTTTTAAATCTCTCTAGGTATTGCGCAAAGTATGCGTAGTAATAATCTCTCAGATTTGGTGGAGAAAGACCTCCATATTCAGTTTCTGCAGTTAAAGTCCGTAAGTCTATTCTAGGCGTTTTTTTTTCCCAAATGAATTTAGAAAACATCGATTCTATTTTTTTTAAAAAAGAGCCAGGCAGATAAACTGGAATTGATGAAAATAAAAAAATAAAAAGAGGAAGGATTGACATTTTAATAAAAGCAATTCGGCCGAGTATAGATAGCGGCAGAGGATCCCAGCGAGCAAACATTGAGTAAACTTTTTTAATTAAGGGAACAAAATTAAGTGTATATAGGTCCAGAATGTTAGAAGAGAACATGATCCCCAAGTATCTTTTCGGTTTTAAATTGATACAGCCTTCTAAATCAGTGTGTAGAACTGGGTCTTCCCCCCCACAAACCAATATTTCGGTCTTTTTTTGTTGATTCGATAGCCTCCCAAGTCTTCGAACTCTTCAAAAATTTTGAAAATATATGTCTGTGAAGCAAGATCGTGTTTAATTAGTAACATGATATCATCTGCATATAGTTTGATCTTGGCCATGGCAGTAACTGGTGAAGTGATATAAAGAAAATTCCTAATGGCAACAGCTAGTGGTTCGATAAAAAAAGCAAAAAGAATAGGTGACAGGGGACAACCTTGCCTGGTGCCACGTTGAACTGCTATTGAGCCTGCTGATGATTTGTTTATGATTATGTTTGCTCTAGCACCCGTATACAAGTTCTTCATCAAGTTAATAATATGTTGTGAAATAGCAAACTTTCTTAAAATAACAAAAAGAGTGTCCCACACCACCAAATCAAAAGCTTTCTCAGCGTCCAATAATAAAACCAAGGCCTGGATCCCACGTGATTCAAAATAATCTAATGCCTCGACTAAAAAATGTGTGTTTGTAAATAATTGTCTACCTATAACGAAACCGTTTTGATCAGAATGGATCAACTCCACCGTAAAATTATTGAAGCGAAGTGAAAGCAACTTGGTGGTTATTTTGTAATCTGAGTTTAGTAAGGTAATTGGCCTATCGGAGTTCGGATCTTTGGGTTCTTTCCCCTTTTTCAGAAAGCTAACGACTGTACCTTCATGGAAGGATTCAGGAATTTGTCCGCCTTCAAGCATTGAGTTTAATAATAACAGAAAAAAATCACTGAAAGAGTTAAAGAAAACTTTAAAGAACTCTGAGGGAAGACCATCAGGACCACAAGCCTTACCTAATGGAAGGTCTTTTACCACTATTTCCAATTCTGCCATAGAGAATAGTTTTTGCATATGCAGTTGATCTTCTGGAGAACGACTTGGAATTTCATGTCGCCCCAAGAAATCGGAGAGCTTTTGATGATCGATAATGTGTTTTGTAGTATAGATTCTATCGTAGTGTTGAAGCATAATAGAGTTTATTTCGGCCTGAGCAAATATATCAATATGAGTAACCGGGTCTTTTAAAGAATTAATCATATTTGAAGCCGCCTGCTCTTTTACTTGCCAGGCTAAACATTTCCCTGTAAAGTTACTCTCTTCGTATACTTTTTGTGATTGTTTTCGGAAGACCTTTTCACTTTGTTCATAGTAATGGGCACTAAGCTCCTGTTTGGCTTCCCTCAGTTGATTTAAAACATCACCATTTTGTTTACGATGTAGACATAATGTGAGATCCTGAATTTTTTGTAGCAGTGAGTTCCTAGTAATTTTTACGGCAGACCACTCCGCCGCATCTTTACTAATAAGTATACCCCGTATAAAGGCCTTTAAAGAATCCCAAATGATATGAAGAGGGGCCGTACCTATGTTTCGATCAATGTATTCCGCAATCTCTAATTTTAATGTAGATACCCAATTCGTATCCTGTAAATAAATGTTGTTAAACATCCATCTTTTCGAAACTTTAACATTCTCCTCATAATCAAAATTAATCACCACCATGGCATGGTCTGAAAAACCATTGTGATAGGATTTCTGAGAGCTAAATTTGAGCTGTCTAGAAGCAAGAAAAAAATCTATACGGGATAAGGATTTAAACCTGCCAGACCAGCAGGTAAACTCCTTTTTCCGTGGGTTTCGCAGGCGCCACGGGTCACACAATCCTAATATTGATGTATAGTTTAGCACAGTCCTAAAATATCTAGGCTTAGACTGTCTTTTAAGAGACAAAGTGGAATCTAAGTTGGGGTTCATAAGTATATTAAAATCACCGCCTATAACGATGTCTCCACCTACCAATAACAGAGATTGAAACAGAGCCTCAAAACCATTCTCAAAGAAACAGAATCCAGTGGTATAAGCGAGTCAGAAGAAGATCAACAGACACTAAGGAGAACGAAGAGAGCAAGAGTACCTTTTTGTAGGTATTCAACACCGGAGTGGACTTACTGTAATGAGAACGTGCCTAATGCAACGGATCAAGATCCCAATAAACTAAGAACAGAATCCCTTGAATCCCTTGATCCTCCATGGTATGACACACTAAAACAGCATTTGATTTACATTCCTGAAACAATAATTCAAAATAAGACTTGGCAAGCAATATTTAGCTAACTCAAAGCAGAGACATCTAATTCTACAAACAATAAACTATGTCTAATTAAATACTAAAGACTTTGGAAAATGAACATGACAATTATTCATTAACAAAGACAAAGAAAAAGAATTAAGAAGAATTCTCTAGGATCCTAGGATGCAGTAGAGGAGTAGGGATAACACTTCCAGAAGAAGACAGAGTAGGGCTATGGATGCCTTATGAAGAGTAATGTAAATAAGCTGAATGAAATAACCCAAAGTTAATCACCTAACGTATAGAATGTTTCACTGAAGTCATTGCTCACTATTAAATCTGCCAGCAACTACATTCTATTAAAGGCCTGACTGTAGACAAACATGTTTTTCCTTACCAAGGATAGATGTAGGATAATCATGGGTGTTACACTAATGGTCGTTGTGTTAGCACTTATAGGGCCATATGTAGGTAATCTCAATTTACCTATTCTTAAATACCGAATGTAACCGATTCGGCATTTAAGAAAAGGTAAATGGGATGTAGATAATTATTCGGTAAATGTTACCGAATCGGTAGGATTCGGTAATTAAGAATCGGTATTTACCAATTCGGTAATTCCCATTCATTCCTATGGGCCTGGAGGCCCATAGGAATGAATGGGAAGCCATTCAGTATTACCGATTCGGTAAATTAATCGGTAATAGGGGGAACATTTTCAAGGGTGGCAGGGTGTCACATTGACACCCTGTTGCACCCCTGAATAGTGCATGGGTGCACATGTGGCACACATACATGCCCTAAGGGCATGTATGTCTGCCACATCGCACTGTTGTAAAAGCAAAATAATTGCTTATTCAAAGGTTTTCGATATTTACCACCAACTTGTAGTTGGTGGTAAATAACGAATCCTTAACTCAGGAATGCACTAACCTGAGTGCTCCCTACATTACGGATTCAGTAATTTACCGAATCGGTATGTTAAGAATTCGGTAATTTACCGATTCCTTAAATTACCGATTCGGTAAAATACCAAATCTAGGAGTCATGCCACCTACATCTCAAAAGCCAAATACCGGTCGGTAACGGCCGAAATTCTGTAATTTCGGCCGTTACGACCGGTATTGGGCGACCTACATCTGGCCCATAGTTCTTTTAGTTGTTATGAGTCTAACCCCAGAGACAGAAACATTTAGGTCTTCACCTACACCGACATCACCTGCACACATGATCGAAGAGAAGAAATAAAAGTATTCTTTTATAGATGCTTCAAATGGAGATTTCCAATTAAATTTTGTACTAGATTAGTTCAGGAATACACAAAAGCTTTAGACACTACGGATTGCTATGTTTGTGCAAACTTACCTTCGTCAGCTGCTGAAGATGTGACCTATCACCACATTCCACTTTCATATGCAGTTACATGTAGTATATTACTTAGCTTATTTTATAAACCGTAATGTTTTGAATATTATTTTTCCAATCATAACATGATTCTTTGTAAAGTTACCCTATAGAAATTAATTAAACCTAATACCTTCATCCATAAACAAAGGACATAGAAGAAACTTGATATATATTTAGATCCCCTACAAAGATAGGTTAAGGCATACAAACGAAATTTGACATGTCTAATGAGACCAATAGAAAGAAATGTATTCTGGCATTCAAAAAGAGAAAAGATCATACAATTCATAAGGCAAATGAAGAAGAAGATGTGTTCAAGAATGTTTGGAAGAAAGAAGAATAATAATATAAGAAGGAATATATCCTAAGTGTTCGATAGACAAAAAGGGAAAAGTATGTGTTTACAAAAGGAGAAATCAGTTGAGGAAAAGACACATTGGAATAAGTAGCTGTGAACACACATTTGAAGTTCTTAGAGGACCTGTTCAAATTTTAACAGGAGAAAGGAAGTTATTCCTGGAGTCTAATTTATATGTGGACAAGATGCATATTTCCACTTGCCTGCTGAGCGGGAAGGGGTTTGCTATTTAGTTGTATTATACCCTAAGATGTATCATGTAAATAACATAGATGATTTAACAAAGACTTCATCATTGGGACACAATTAGTGGGAGGAATTTTTGGGCAATCATTCCACCTGTGGGAGTAATTCTGAATGATGAGAAGATTAGACACTTTTCTATATTAGTAGACAAGCTGGCTACTATTACATCTGGTGCTTTGTTAGCAGTTAATACAGAATTAGTGGCTATTAGATCAATGGTCTTACAAGATTGGTTGGCTTTAGACTTATTGCTGGCATGAAAAGGCGGAGTCTGTAAGATGTTGAAGGCTCAACATTGCTATTCATGCTATGAATAATTGGCTTGGAACTAACTATAGGGAGTGCATTTTTAGGAGTCATATTAAAACCTGTATTAATCATTGGCTTTTGCATAATATGCGTATATGCTTTACATAAGGGATTTAGATGTTATTTATCAAGAATGAAAAATAAAGAAAGAGAAAGGCAAAAGAGGAGAAAAAGAAATGGAAGAAAGGAAAAATAAGACGTACAAAAAGCTGAAGGAAGTTGAAATCTTGAAAATCAAAATTAATGACATTGTAAAGAAGGAAGGTGCATCTTAGAGATTCATTTGTGGGAAACTGTGATGGTGAATTTAACCATCGAGGGTGGGACTGATTAAGTGAATTTCTTGATATTGTAAGCAAAAATGCATTTAGAGAATAAGTGTGAAAGTATATGCTAAATAAGACATGTATTATGTATTATAAACTTTGCAGTAAGTAATCATACTTAGGCATTGCAAGCATGAAAAAGATATAATAATGTACTGAATTATGTTAGTCTAACTGTTGATGCTGTATTAACAGAGATTTATATGCTAATATTGAAATGCCTATGCTTCACCATGAGCTGCTGCTTTGCCCGATAGCATCTTTGTTTCACTGCAGATGCTGTAACTTTCCAGAAGCCTTTTGTAAGTTAGTGAATATGCATTTGTTTTGCATTAGACACTGATATTTAGGTTTTCACTGGGAGGAGAGGAGGCAACAGGAAGGATGATTCATGGGAAGAAGTGTCTGATCTGCAAAATGTGAACGAAGTATCTTTTCAAGGGCTTGTATCTGCGCCTATTATTAAGACTTGGGAACCAGGGGAGTTTACCTACTCCCCCGAGTTTATTGAAATCCTATAGGATTCTGTGAACTGAGAATGTGATATTTCTTTCAATTCATAATTCACTGTGTTTATATTAGCGTGTATCCCTAGAGTAGGTCATCGCATTCTGGAGATTTTTCCCTGGGTTGAATGTGACCATCTCTCTCTTTAGGAGAGATTACTTTTTGAGCCTATTCCTATTTACTAGATGTCGGTTGATTGATATTTGTGAATACTTTCCAGCTTAATAATCCTCTTTTATTTGAAGTGCAAAAGTTTCATGCTTATGCATTTTATTCTCTCATTAGAACTCTTTATTGGCTTTCTGAACTGACACCAATTTAGGTTAGATTAGGGAAATTCCTTTATGGAACACGCTTGTTGCATTAATACTATTTAGCTATAATTTTCACTAATATTTTCGTTTATCTTGTTTTGAAATATCGACTAATGGATTATTTGAACTTGTAATAACAATGATTAAGGAATAATAATGCCTACATAAAATTGATTGAATTGAGTAAATTGTTGCTAAAACCCTTTAACTCACACAAATTATCTTTATTGACTTTTCAAATGTCAAATTATTACTGATACTGAAAGGTTGATGTAAATGGTTGCTTCTTTTGAACTCTGTTCGTCGACGTGCAAAGGTCCATATGACCAGCGACACACCAAGACAGAGATAAACATCCCCACTCTGGCAAGTACTTTTTTTAAATAAATTGAGCATTGGAAAGAGACACAGCTCTGGTCCTGCTACAGTCAACAGGTTGCGTCTAAAACTCACTCATAGTCACTGACCTGTAACATAAAAAGATCAGTCAGAGTGTATCTGATGAGGTCCTTTCAACCATATGCCATGGTCCAAATAGGTAAGACCTTTGAATATCTTTTAACTAATTATTTTACAGAAATGTACAAGTACGCCTTAATATGAGGACAATGATAAGATAAGAGATGGATGGATTACCTGAATTAATATCGTTCACTGGTACAATGGACTGTTTTTTTCCTCTCATTGTGTCACTACAGACGCACAAAAATCTATATGCAAATCAGTTTTAGCCCCAGTCGTGCCTGAACTGCTAGGCCATGTCCCATATAGATGGCAAGCAACTACAGACATGTTTGAGCCTCATTAATGAGGGGCAGCTTGAGTCCTATGGCACAGAGAGCTATAGAAGACACTCACCGGTGTCCTCCTCCCACCTGGGTAACTCACTGAGAAGAACAACATGTGACTGTGAAAATGCTCAAACAAACCTCAGCCACTAACAATTAGTGTATATGACATTCCATAATTTCTAGTCACTGTGCCACTACATGCAGAGACTAACCATATGTAAACCAGTCTTGGCACTCACTCAAAAAATAACATTTTAGCTGAAAGGGTGAGGACCACACCTCCTCTATTAAGGAACAGAAGCAACTCTGCACCTGTATTGCCCTTGGTAGGCCTCATCAGTGAGGTGCAAGTATAGATTATGCTCTTGTCAGAGAGGATGTGGCTTAGCAGTACAGGCTGGATTGAACCTTTTAAGTCTTGTCCAAGACTGATTTTCATATGATTGGTCCCTGTCTGCAATGGTAAAGATGAGCCAAAGTGATGGACACTCAGTAATTACCAGCGTTTCAGACTAATTCAAGCATTTCCATCCATCATTTTATACGGTGTTGTATGCCTAAACTTCTCTCAATATAAGTACCATGGCTTTAAAAAACGGGCCCTGCAATATTGTGGACTTATTAGTTGTTTTTTTAATATTTGGCACTGTAAGAAAGGCATTTAAAAGTGAATGTGTGTTCAGTGGTGATTTATATACAAATTGTCACTGTAAACGTTTCCTTATTACAGACTTCTTAATGTAAAGGCCGAAAATCTCCTCTGGAGGTGATGTGATCTCAGTAATAATCATTTGTAAATTACTATATCTCATTAAAATCAATGGTTCAAGTAGTATATTAAGCAAGGAAAATGAAGGAAGCTTGAAATGTGTTGTAAATACGGAATACTTTAGGGGTACTGGAATCTTAATGGATTCACTGTCATTGACGTTCCGAAAGGATTCTTTAATGACTTCCTTGTTTTGTATTATCAATAATTTGAATTATATAATTTTTTCTTATAAAACATACTGTTTTAGTCTAAATCCCATAAAACAAACAAAAATTCTTTATGTGTGAAGACATATCGCGTCAGTATTCCCCCTCTCCGAAATGTTCATGGATTGTTCTCTCTTATATTCTGTCACAATTTCACATGATATTCCCATTTCAGAGACTTAAAAATGCACTTTCGTTGTATGGGTTACACAGATACAAAGCAAGTGAATTCAGATTTTTTTTAAACGTGTATATTACTTCTCAGTCTCCATAAAGGTCTGACCCAATTTTACCTCCACACCTCTACTACAATGTGAAAATCTCTTCTATTGTGATAAACCACTAGAATATTTAAACAAGCATTGGCATAGCCAATAGGTCTCGCCTTTGGAACCCTGTAAGTTTTTAGTTATGCTTTACATTATCGTGGGTGGAAGCTTTAACATATGTATTAGGCATATTATAGAACTGCATTGAGTAGTACTTATTTAAATAATTTTTTTGTACAAGTAAACTGCAGGGTACATATGAACAATACTAATAATAGGGTACCAAATTAAACTGGCTGAGAATTTAACAGAAGGATTGGGATGGTATAAACACATGGCACAGCAGCTGGTATAACATGGTTAAGAAGTAAGTTCTTCTGTATACATATATTAGAAATATGTGAATACATTCGTATATGAGCGGAATGTTTTTCCAAATTAAATTGCACACTAAAATCATATTTCTTCACTAATAAAGCCAAAGTATGCACTTTAAGCAGCAACTAAATTTAAGTCTTGCTAACCCGCTCACATCAGAGTTATTTTAGGTTCCACCTCACAGGCTTAGATTCTTTGGGAACCCAATTTATGTTCCCTGAAGTCAGTGTTCGTTTTGTGTGCGTATAGATAAGGGTCGCGGTGGCTGCCTGGATTAAATACGGTAGAGTGTATTCAAAAAGTCGCAAAACACATTTTGTTACCTGTTTGCACACTTTGCTGCAGAGTGAATAGCTAACCTTTGGCCTGTTTCTGCTAATGTTTAAATATCACCACAAACAACAACTTTTTAAAAGAAGCCTAGGTCAGAATTTCGGTCTTTTTTTAAGTCCATGAACAGGAAACACGTGTACTGAAGAAATCTGTGTGCACGAGGCAGCCACAGGTACAAATAAAAGCAGGGCTGATTCTGACTTTTATCCTTCCCACTGTTCAAAAAGCATTAGCGCATTACCATTACATTAGGTAATAATAACAGCACGTAATGTTATAGTACAAAAAAGTAACAGCTTGTAAAAAGTGGTATGTAAATAGAACATTTTATTATTAAGAGTGATTCCCAAACAGAGGCTGCGGGTCACGCCTCTGCTTGGCGCCAACTTTACCTTAGCATAGGTGTACACAAGAACACTTATTTCATCTTGCACCTATAAATAAACCTCACCTGCAGAAAACAGGGTTCCATTCTAAACTATTGCAATAAAATAACTATATAAAAAAAGAGCGACTTTCATGCGTATCCGGAGGGTTGTTTATGCTCTCAACGGTGTACATTTAGCATACCCTGAAAAGTGCACACAGAAAGAAATGGAAAGGGAAAAACATACGAACAAGCAAATACAAATGAGCAACATAAATAGTTGTGTACACAAACAGAAAGAGCAAGACACAAACAGTGAGAGAGGAACAGGTATAGATAGATGCGCAAGCATACACAGGGATAGACAGAGATAAAGCAAAACAAGGGCAATGAGAAAGGCTATACAAATAACTGAACAGAGACAGTAAAAGATGGACATAAACACAGAAACCAAAGAAACAGAGGCACGTTGCATTATCGTGCCAGGATTTCCACTGTCTTTATAACGTAGCCAAAAAGACACTTGGGGGCACCCGCTGCCCAAGACAACAGTTCCATACACAAGGGTTCAATAGTATATATAACAACGCGTTCAAACATATATATACAAAAAAAATCACTGTCAGCCAATGCAGTGCAACATGTTTTAATGCAAGGATTTTTAAGCTCACAACAACACAATTTTAAGTCACTCGAAACAGAGTATGTCAAAGTTCCCAAGAAATAACTTTACCGCTCTGTTACATATACTGTATGCCTCTGCTCTGTTGGCAGTAAGAAATAGATTTAAAAAATGTGAACACGCGGCAGCGAAACTGAAAGACACCGCGCTAATAAAAAACAGATGGTGCCCTGCGCACCACTGCTCGATCCCGCAAGGTGGATGCCAAGGGAGGAAACATTTGCTTAAAAAGGTGGAACATGTACCTGCCTTTGGCCAATCGCATGCTTTCTTTTTGGAAAGATGCACGCAAAGGCCAATACAACTAATGCAACAAAAAAAAGCTAAACGCACAAGTTTCAGAAAAGTCCTGAGTGATTCCAAGAAGTCATCTCCTAGAGCAGCGCATGCTCGCTGCGCTAGGTTTGACCTAAAAAGCCCTCTCATGTCCCTCCACTTCATGCAAAAGAATGAGTTCTTACGTGGTGGGAGGTTAGCTCAGTCAGCTGAATGCTTGCTGCTGACAAAAATATTGATCCTAAGTCAAGTGCTTAAATCATGGCAGGGCAGAGTCAACCTTTCATCCTTTCGAGGTTAATATAGAAAGAATCATGAACTGGGTAAGAATAATATCTGTTATATATACTGCTTCAAAACAGGTGATGAATGCAAAACAATCAATTGATGGACAGAATGCTGAACAATGTCATACATTCACCCCAGTACAGAGATCTGGGCCTAAATCCATCTTTTTTTGCTCACCATGCCATTCCAGTTTGGACCCAGCCATATGCAAATCAGTCTTGACCCTGCGCCCAATGGGAACAGTCCTGCCCAAACTGCCAGGCCAGGACCTCCCTGGACTGGGCACAAGCATCCTAGGACTGGTTTCGGGCTTTCAGCCCTTATCAGCCAGGATAGTTTGACTCCAGTGGCATGGAGAGCACGGGACCCACGTCTCATAATCCCCACTAAGATCTAGTTGCCTGAAAGCTTCCTGTTTATACTTGTTGACATACCACAGGACCACATTCCCTCCCTTGTCAGAGGGCTTGAAGATTCTATTGTGATCTCCTTGTAAGGTTTTAAGAGCTTCTCTTTGACTGCTATTTATGTTGGAGGCAAAGTTACTCCTTGTCTTCTGCCAAATTTTGATCAGATCCCTGATCACCACTTCATGAAAAGTATCAATCGATTTGTGTGGGGTATTGGGATTGTATGTCGATTTGGATTTGAAAGGGGTGCTAATGGTACTGTCAAGATCTAAATTTACAGACTCCAACAATTCTCTTTCATTTTCCCAATCAATAACACCCCTTCCCAACTCTACCAATGTGGCAATGCCCTTTATGTCCCCAAGATTCAAATCGTTCACATAAGTGTCATCAACCTGGACAGTTTCAGAGACGGATTTGCTGTTGGAAAGTGCTTCCTTGGGATTTTGAAGAAACACCTTCTTCAATTTCAATTTTCGAATAACCAAAAATACATCAATCTTTGTTCTGCAAAAGTCAAAGTTTGCCGTGGGACAAAAGGATAAACCCAATTCCAAGACAGACTGTTCATCAGGGGTCAAGTTGTGGGAGGAAAGGTTAATGATAGTTAAGGCCTTTTTTGACCAGGCAAGCTGTATTTTAATTGGCTGTTAACACTCCAAATCAGGAAGTGTTGGCAGCCATCACGAGGCACAAAAACACAAAACAAACACTGCAAAACGCGAAAAGGGGGCAGGGTAGACACACCCTGACCCCCTAGGCCTGCTCGGCACAAATTATTATTATTTTTTTAAATCGCGGGATGCGCGTAGGATCCGCACAGCCTACCGATATAAAAAAAATAAACGCGGTCCCCGGCGCTAAATATGGTAATTTGCCCGCGGGGGGCCAAATCCCGGGGCATTATCAAAAAAATAGTGTGGTGGTCCTAATCCCCCCCACACTGCCCCGGGACCGCCACCCCCGGGGGCTCTCACTTAATAAATGCGGGGGCTCACAGGGCCCTCCCCGCAACCCCGGGGACCGCCACCCCCCGGAGCTTTAAAACATTAACTGCGGGGGCTCTGAGGCCCCCAAGCCACGGGGACCGCCACCCCCTGGGCTTCTTACAAATGTGGGAGGGGGGCGCGCAGCCCCCTCCTGGAGCCTTGTACAGGCCCTGGAGACCGCCACCCCCCAGGGCCAGCTCCTGCAGTGTCCCAGGGTGCCCACCCCTGGGACACTGCTGTTCCCACCCTGTCATTGCAACCTGCTTTCCTATTCCAAATAGGAAAGCAGATTGCTTTTCCACAGGGGGAGCAGCATGTTAGCTGCTCCCCATGTGGAAAAGCAATGCCGGCTCCCGCAGGATGCGGGGAGCCGGCTGGGACCGTGGGGTGATTGGGGACCCCCCCACGGCCCCCTCCAAAAAGGGCCATGCCCTGGGGGATGGGGTCCCCGGGGCAAATTATGGCCTCGGGAGGGGGGCCACGCTGCCCCCTTCCCGTTTTTTTTTTTTATTAAAATTGGGGGCAGGCCCTGGGGGATGGGGTCCCCAGGGCCAATAAATTAGAAAAAGAAGGGGGGCTACACAGCACCCTTCTTTAAAAATAAATAAATAAACGGGATCAGGCCGGAGGCCATGCCTCCTCCTTGCACAGCTCCGCAAAGCGCCCCTGGCGTGTTTGCAGAGGGGGAACAAATTCCCCTTGAATACTGGGGGTCCCTGGGGGCCAACTAGCGCATCAGGAACCTCCAGTATGCGCCAGGGGGCTGCTTTGCAGAAAGGTGTTCTGAGGCCACGGCCCTTTTTACACCTCTCTGCAACGCAGATCCGTGGCGCTTAGTGAAGGTACCTGGTGGGCTAGTTGGCCGCCAGGGGACCTCAGGATTAAAGGGGACTTAATCCGCCAACTTAAAACACGCCACGGGGCGCGTTTGCACAGTGGTGAAGGTAGGGGGTGGGGCCTAAGGTGATATGTTTGCCAACACGCCCTGTGGCGCGTTTTAAATTGGGGAATTAATTCCTCTTCAATCCAGAGGTCTCCTAGGGGCCAACTAGCCCACCAGGTACCTCCAGTAAGCGCCACGGGAGCTGTGTTGCAGAGTGTTGTCAAAAGGGGGCGTGGCCTTTGAACACCTCTCTGCAACACATCTCCCTGGCGCATACTGGAGGTACCTGGCGGGCTAGTTGGCCCCCAGGGGACCTCAGGATTCAAGGGGACTTAATCCTGCAACTTAAAATGCGCCACAGGGCGTGTTTGCACACAAGTCACCTCAGGCCCTGCCCCCTTCCTTCACCATTGTACAAATATTTCTCTATAATCAGCCGAACTACGAATTCCAATTTACTCACCTGTTATCAGGAGAGGACCCAGTGCTGCATCTTTTAGCCCAGCACTGTTCCTAAAAAGTAATTCTAAGCGTACTTACCAGTAACTTGTATTTCCTTCCATAGGAATCCATTGTGTGATTTTCAGCAGAAAAGTTTCTAAGTGTCTAATTTCATAAACTAGAAATATTCCTTAAATATTGCCTGGATGACTTAAACGCATTCTTTCGACTGTTTACCATAGGTTTCAGACATGTTATAGTTAGGAATTAGCATTTAAAAAACCTTTGAAATTCACTGAAAAAAACCATAGGTTTCACACAAGTTATAGTTAGGAATTACCACTTAAAAAACCTTAAAAATTCACTGAAAAAACCATAGGTTTCAGGGGTGTTATAGTTAGCAGGACATTTCATGCGTACAAAACCATTGAAATTCCTCCGCTATAACTCGCGCGCCCGCAATCCACTGCTGATGATGTCACATGACATGGTCAGTGACATCATGGATGACATCATCCACATGACAAACTGATACATCTCATCATACAGTAGCATAACCTTTCAACACACATTATAAAACATGGAGTACCATGTTTGAAACCATTGACACGCCAATACAAGTTTGTAAAAACCCACCAAGTGATTCCTACATCTACACACACATATAAACCCTTATCTATAGATTCACTCATACATGCTAACAAAGATCAATAGAACATTATCAAATATACTTATACACCTACATCAACATTACACACTAGCAGACATCCTATTCACTTATGCAGTCATCCTGCATACTTAGGCAAACAATTGATCATACTTACATTTACTAAGCTACCCACTTATAAAAAAAAATACTTTATTTATTCATATAAATAGTAACTTATACTTAGTGTGTTATAAAATCACTATTACAGGTATACAGTTTTCAATACAGTCACTCATACAATCACTGAGTCTTATATATGCTTATTTATAAACAACAAGTGCCACATACACTGCCTTTTATATTTCAACTTTGTTGGATATGTACCATTGAGAAATATATGTGCTCATCACCACACCTATAAAGAAATATATGTGTAGATCTAGGAATCACTGAATGAGTTTTTAGAAAATTGTATTGGTGTGTCAATAGACTCAAATATGGTACTCTGTATTTTACAGTGAGTGTTGAAAGGTTATACTAGTGTATGATGAGGTGTATCTGATTGTCACGTGGATGATGTCATCAGTGATGTCATCAGTGATGTCATTTGAGATGTCATCAGTGATGTCATCAGTGATGTCACTGACCATGTCATGAATGATGTAATATGTGACATCATCAGCAGTGGATTGCGGGCGCACGAGTTATACTTAGCACAACTATCTATAACGGAGAAATTTCAATGGTTTTGTACGAGTGAAATGTCCAGCTAACTATAACACCCCTGAAACCTATATATACATACATATACACATACAGACAGGAGTAGATTATTGATGCCCAGATGCAGGGATGAGAATAAGCAGGAAGTGAGATTGATCTCTACTTAGAAGTGTGCATCGAAGGCCATACATCAAACCATATGGAAACACTGGCTCCTTGTCGGAGCTGATCTGACGAATGGCAGATTAGTCAGCCGCAGCCCACACATTACTTACAGTAAATGTAATTCCTTACGAAATATCTTGGTCCACAGCCATCTGGCCCACGGTGGCAAGTACAGGATCCTGGTTGAGGGAACTCTCGGGATTTTACAGATGTGGAAAGTGTAAGGCTTGTGCCAACAGCTCTAACTATAGGAGGTGTAGTCGCCCCACTGGCAAGGTAGCAAAAATACACAAGTTTATCAATTGTAACAGCGACTACATGGTGTATGTGTTGGTGTGTGTATGTGGCTTGCGCTATGTGGGATGCACTACCTTTCCAGTGAAAAAGAGGGTTTTAGAACACCTGCGAGTGACCAGGAATAAAGACTTAATTTACATGATTGCGAAACACTGTGAACAAGTACATGGAAGTGTTACTGATATTTGTTCTACAATCTAATTTTTTGGTGTTGACAGGATCCCAGTACATGAAAGAGAGGGAGACAGAGAACGCAAGTTGAGGCGCATGGAGTCTGAATTTATCATCCGACTTCACAGCACACACCCTGGTGGCCTCAACCATGATGAGGAGCTCCACGTGCACTTAGGGTAGTGTTAATGTGGAAGACCTGAGGTGGTTTTTAGGTCGAGCATTCGAGACCTCTTGTATATACTTTAGTATATACTTATTATTATATACTTATATGTGTATGTACTATATGGACAATGAAGATCAGCCCTCGGACTTGTCTGCTTCCACTTAGGGACTTTTTTCTCTGTTCAACTGCCTCTATTTAACTGTCTTGATAGAAAACGACCAGCAGAGGTCAGTAAAATACCAGAATTGCTTTCTGCTGAGAGACTTTATTTTTTTCTTTTTCTGGCAACTGCCTCTATTTAACTTTCTTGATAGAAAACGACCAGCAGGGTCAGTAAAATACCAGAATCACTTTAGCAGTCTCTAGATTCCAGTCCATAGAAATTGTCTTCTACGAGCACCCGTAGACAATAATATTTTTTTTAAATCTTGTTTAGCAATGCGCTGCATATGAGTGACAGGGAATGAAAGTCGATAGAATAGGCCTTTTGCTTTTGTTTTATTTTCTGCTGTTTATTTGGATCAATTTTCTTTTTTACCTTGTTAGAATAACTTGTATTCACAGAGCTCAGGAGCACGACATGACACATGTAGTATATATTAGGGATCGGACTTAGCCACCGGTCAAAGTCTGTACTATAGGGCACATATCTATTTGCATAGGTTAATAAGCCACTTGGCTGGTGTCTGTGCGATAAACAAATTATTTTGCAAATTTTCATGCAATGTTTCTAAGTTATATGATTTTCATGTTAGCTATCTTGAGTTTGCTACTGGGCATGCATTTCACATTTGGTGCCTCAGATATGTGAAGGCATGCTTTTTGCGATGTTTACAAATGTGCCTTGAATATGCGTAACAATGCTTTTTGCAATGTTTATGAATTTCCTTGTTGATTGGGACACATGCACTGTATAATGCGTCATTTTTGGAATAATATATGCCTTAAACCTCGACACAATGGGCAGTCTGTTTTCCCATGAACTGAGATTGTGTCATGTTCACTGGGGTCTGTTTTCCATGTTTATTATCACTGATATGAATTGTTGGTAGAAAATGGAGCACTTCTGGGTGTGGAAAGTGACTTTGACAAAGACCGTTCTGGTTGAAACGTGTCAGTCATTAAAAAAGTTTTGTCTATGTAAATCCTGGAGTGCGGCTTTCTTTGCACAACAGCGCAGGAGTATTTGGACATATATACACACCCTCAATGTCTGCTTATGCACCCGAATTTAATGATAGGTCTCCACGCTGCCAAATCACAATTTCAATAGATGTAAATGTTTTTGTGTCGTGTGAAATGTATATGCCTGTTTTATTAATGCAACTAGAATTAGAAGTCGAATTACTTCTTTGAAATTTGATTGCTGGCAATGTCTGCTGACTTTTTTAGATCTGGTAATTGAAAACTTTGGCTTTTAAGTGAAAGGACTTTTGTTAATATATAGTATATAAGAAGAGGACTCTTCGTCATCCTCCGATTCATTAGTATGTGAGAGAGGCGGAGGTATAGGCAATAACGAGCATACCTGGTCATGCCCCCCACATTACATACCGCGAGCTCACCTGCTACTCATCATGATTCCCCCCCCCCCCCCAAACTCCCCCATACCTTCCAAGGTGCCATGCAGTGCTTTAGTCCTCTTGTAGCTTCTAATCGGTCGTGGACTAAAGGAAAATGATGAACGAAGGAGTTCGCGTGGATAGCTGGAACAGAAAATAGGCCCGGACATCAATATAAAAGTGGGCCCCATCGGTGAATTAAAAAGCTAAAAAAATAGCCCACATTTGCAAACAGGGGCAATTTTGAACTAGAAAAGACACGCGGTGATGGTTTTCTACAGGGTATGGGAAAGTGCATGGATTTGAGTTTACTGCATGCCATGTTTGGCTTAATATTAAGGATATCAACAGTAAAACCCGTCCCAACAGACTATTAAGCAGGCCCAGAAACAGCCCAAAAACAGGCCTACACCCTTACCTGCCAGACCTGCCCTTCTGGCGTTGCCAGAAAGCCCTGTAGGCCAGTCCGTCCCAATAGTCTAGCCATTAAAGTGTTTTAACAAAAATAATAATAATAAGACTGAAAGGTTGATCGACTGAAAACAAAGCATGTAAAAGGAGGAAAGGCCGCCATCAGACAAAAGGCCTCGGTAGTTTTGTTTCACACTTTTATTTTGTTTTCTTTGCTTTTATGCACAATAAATCCAGCTGACAGAGCTGTTTGCTCCAAACCCCAGGACTCTGCCTTCATCCCCCCAGCCAGCACACTCCTGCTGTGCGACAATCTGCTTTACTCTCAGGAAAACAGCAGTGCAGCCGTACATCACCCTGACATTTCGCTCTCACACTCACGTCTTGCAGGTTCTTCCCTTCTAGGTACCTGTTCTTTCTTTTCAAACAGCGCTCACGTCTCTCACCCTGCCACGGATGGTGCCTCGCTTCCGGTGTCCATCAAGACACCGTTGTCGGCACAGAATGGACGTTGTGGTGGCAATTTACACAGGTGTTGAGATATTCCCAGCAAAATCATGGCAGGCCACTTCTGTTTACACCGCCCATTGCCTGTCAGCGAGGCTCATTACAGTAACAACACACTAACCAACTCCTAGAGGTGTGAAAAGTCTATCCCAGGACCCAGATAGCTGTAACAATCAGAGATAAACAGAGCCATCTTGTGGCAGAATGTCACATGGTCATCGACTGGCTGCCGCCCCCCCCCAATCCGGCACCCAACACCCAGAAACGTGGACATGAGACTTCTTTACTTTTTGGAAGGCGGGGGCTAGTCCCCCGGCCGTATTTATTAAGATATGAAATTTAAAAAGGTTTTAATTGCATGGTCAACAATTATACAAAAATCAGCAGGACATTAGATACAAATCTCGTCAACAAGTTTGAGAGGCTAACCTTAACAAAACTCTAATACATGTTGTTTCCTAACCGAATCTAACATCCTCATCTTGATTTCTGTACATTTCTGGCCATATGGCAAGGTCGCTAACGGGTGTCAGGTCCTACAAGCTGCGCCTCACCTAGAGCTGTGCGCATGCGCAGTCGTGCCCCGGGAATTGCCCGGTCTACGCCGTGAACTCCAATTACCCACTAAAGGAGGGCCCTTACTCTGCGCCATCCGGTGACGTCATGAGTATACGCGCGCGGGGTGGCTACCAGCCTAAGGAAAGCGTGACTACTCCGACCCGCGCTCCTTTGAAGCATCAATTACCTTGCCCCTGGAGTTCTAGGAGTGGCCAAGGCCCCTCCCCCTGGGCGGGAACCTCCATAGGATGATGCCCGCCCCCTCAGACCTTAAATATGTGCTCACCGGTCATGACCTTACCGCATGCCCCATACCTAATAAATACGACGACCTATGGGAAAAAATTCTAAAGGACAGCTACACTCGCTAATAAATATCAGCATCAACATAGAGCTACAAAGGGAAAAAAGGCCTAAACACACTTGGCATCAAAGCAAAAGCACTTCACACACAGTTCGCTAAAAAGGGGAAAAAATTCCTAAACCAAATCACATCAAAATATACCGACCCGATCAAGTTCAATTACGCATGTAAAACATGTTAACAATATACTAGCAAAATTACGCTCAAACCAGACATAGTGAAGCCGCAAGTCTTTTGTTCCAGGGATGGTGGGTGGGAAAACAAAGAAGCCCCGAGCGCGGGGCACACCGTGCTGTGAGGGAGCGTCCAGGGACAAGGGGGTCTCCTGGGCGCTCCCCGCCTCTTTATTCCTAAGGGGCCAGGCGGGGGGGCAACGCCCCCCCGCCCCACCCCTCCAGTAGCCCGTCCCCCCTGACCCGGACCTTCTACACTGGTATCCGGGTCAGGGAGGTCGCCGGCCAATCGGTGGTGGGTCGCGCCCGAGGGCCCGCCCCCACCACCGAGAGGCACAAATGGGGGGAAGGGGGGAAGCGGTCGCCGCGCCGCCATGCGGGCGGAGGGGCCGAGGGCCCCCCTTTTCACATGGTCATCGACTGGCTGCCGCCCCCCCCCAATCCGGCACCCAACACCCAGAAACGTGGACATGAGACTTCTTTACTTTTTGGAAGGCGGGGGCTAGTCCCCCGGCCGTATTTATTAAGATATGAAATTAAAAAAGGTTTTAATTGCATGGTCAACAATTATACAAAAATCAGCAGGACATTAGATACAAATCTCGTCAACAAGTTTGAGAGGCTAACCTTAACAAAACTCTAATACATGTTGTTTCCTAACCGAATCTAACATCCTCATCTTGATTTCTGTACATTTCTGGCCATATGGCAAGGTCGCTAACCGGTGTCAGGTCCTACAAGCTGCGCCTCACCTAGAGCTGTGCGCATGCGCAGTCGTGCCCCGGGAATTGCCCGGTCTACGCCGTGAACTCCATTTACCCACTAAAGGAGGGCCCTTACTCTGCGCCATCCGGTGACGTCATGAGTATACGCGCGCGGGGTGGCTACCAGCCTAAGGAAAGCGTGACTACTCCGACCCGCGCTCCTTTGAAGCATCAATTACCTTGCCCCTGGAGTTCTAGGAGTGGCCCAAAGGCCCCTCCCCCTGGGCGGGAACCTCCATAGGATGATGCCCGCCCCCTCAGACCTTAAATATGTGCTCACCGGTCATGACCTTACCGCCACAGGCCAGCATTGTTAACCGACGATCTGGCCTCCCCCCCTCTAGACCCTACCTCAGGAACGTGCCTGTTTAGCAAATCCCTCCAACCAGGCCCAGATATTGTCAGACCACAAGACATTCCCCTTTCCATTCAAGTGAACTCCATCCCCCAAGTAATACCGTTCACCCCAGATACACCCATGAGGTATCGTTTGTAACAGGGGGGCTCGAAACAGCTTGTCCAACTGTGTGTTGATCCTCTTTACCGAGTGATTCAACGCCCTGACTGAATCCCCCCCCCGCCACTGCCATCGGGGTATGAGTTGTGACCATACTACCGTGCAACCCGGGCAAGTCCTGGCTATCCACCCCGCAGTTGAGATAATCTCTTCAATCAGAATGCGCCTTCCCAGTTTGGCCAAATCATTCTCCCCCAGGTGAAGTATCACCACTGACGGGGGAAATTGCCGGCGCGCTAACAGTCCCTGAAAGAAGTCCCTAAACTGGTTGGGACATAAACCCCCTCTCCCGAAGAATGAGATGTCAAACCCCAGTTGTGCAGCCCTTTTTCTACGGTCACCTGAAATAAAAACACATTCGGCCCGTCTCACATAGGAATGACCCACAATCCAAACAATTTTTCTGAGTTTATCCTGATCGTTGGTCCCCGCCGGTGTAGGTCGTTGCTGCCCGACGGCAAATTCCTACCCTGCGTAACAGGTCTGAGAAACTGCAAGAAAGCGGAAACAAACCAGGCGTGAGTACCATCTAATCACAACATGTCAATTCGCACATATCGTTTGTAGCATTCTGAGGACCACCTCCCAATTTTCTTCACTCTCTCCACTGGGAGGCCCCCTGCTACCGCCTCTGTTGCTGCCCCAATTCTAAAGGAATGAGAGCCAAACTCTTTAGGGTCAAGACCTGTTTTTCTGACCACCAGCTCCAATACCCTCCTGAACTGGTACTTGGTCAAGGGGGTACCGTCGGCGTGACAGAGCAGTGCCCTGCCCGCTGCCCCCCCCCAGCCGCCCATGAAATAATTCCACGTGCCTCACTGGGCAGCAAGGGTTGGTGGGGGCCCGGTGGAGCACTATGGTGTAACCCCGTGACTCCTGGTCGGTCTTTGACTTCTGAATGGTCACCCACATGGTGTCCTCCTTTATCCTTACACCCGCCCTTTGTACTCCGCCCTGTAGGTCTGACTTGGACCCTGCCACTAGTTCACTAATTCTCAGTGCCCCTTAGAATGCCAAGGAAAATGCTGCTTTGAAAAGAAGTACCTCCCACTCCGAGCTACAAACATTGTCCAGCGCGCCCAGTAAAGCCGTCAGCCGTGCTAGCCCGATGGGCCTTCTCTTATCTTTATGATGCCCTTGTAAACGGCGCCAACCCCTCAAAGCCTTACGCACCATAAAGGTGTTAGTGGGGTCACGTAAGCCCCTAGCTTGAGCAAAGAATGATACCGCTGCCCTATGCCTGTTTGCAGCTGCCACTGAGCGTCCTTCCTTATGCATCCATTCTAAATAGGCCGCAAAGCCATCTTCCTGCGCCCATAGCACCTCCCATTGCTGACCCAAGAAAGCACAGTAAGACAAAAACGCCCCTTCATAAGCCGTCTTGGTCCTGGGGGCTAAGCTAGCAACCACGAGGTCCTGTAATCTGGGGCACCAATCTGCCAAAGCACTGTTGGGAAGTGCGCTGGCGAGGGGTTCCCTGAAAACCTGCATTTTGAAGCGAGAGAGGGAGTCAGCTGCATTGTTCAGAATACCAGGGACATGCTTGGCCTTAAAAACTACATTCCATCTTAAGCACTGCAACACAATTTCTTTTATCAGACGAAGTATGAAAGGACATCGTGCCCCTTGTTGGTTTATACATTCCACTACTGTCATGTTGTCTGACCAAAACACCACTGATTGATTACATAGGTGTTCGGGCCAGACCTTCAATGCCACCCATATTGGGAAGAGTTCCAGGAAGCCAATATTAGTGGTCAGACCCCATGTTCTCCATACTTCCGGCCATCGTTGAGCGACCCACTTGTTCCCTAGGATGGCGCCGAAGCCCACACTACCAGCCGCGTCCGTCCATAGGCCCAACTCTGCTGATGTTGCGGGAGGGCCGGGCCAGACCACCCTGCCATTAAAATCCTCCAGGAATGCCATCCATATAAGCATATCCTGGCGAATCTCAGATGACAGCCTAGTGCGGTGATGTTTCTCCCTTAGCCCTTTCATTGCTTGGGCGATGGAGCGAGAGAAAGGACGAGCCATAGGGATGACCCTCAGTGCGAAGTTCAGTTGCCCTACCACCTCTTGTAATTGCTGCAAGGTGACCTTATCTTTGCGTAAGCATAAACGTAGCGCTGATCTGAATTTGTCCACTTTGTCCCTGGGCAATCTGAAACATCCCTCTACTGAATCAATCTCAATGCCAAGGAATTCCAAGCAGGTGGTCGGGCCAACAGTCTTCCCGGGCGCAAGCGGGACACCAAAAGCCCGCATGAGCACGCAAAATTCCTGCAATGCCCATGCACACTCCTGAGATCCCGCCGTACCCAGGAATAGAAAATCATCTAAATAATGCATGACCTGCTGGTGGCCCGTCGCTTGTCTCATGGCCCATTCAAGGAAAGAGCTAAACATCTCAAAGTATGCACACGATATAGAACATCCCATGGGCATGCATTTATCCATGTAGAACCTGTCCCCAAACGTGAAACCTAGGAGATGTTGATCCGCTGGGTGTACCGGGAGGAGACGGAAGGCTGATTCAATGTCTGACTTTGCCATCAACGCCCCGGGCCCCATGGCCTGCAACAAGTTAACCGCCTGGTCAAAAGAGGCGTACTTAACACTACAAATACCCTCCTCAATGGCATCATTCAGTGACGCGCCTCTAGGTGCTGACAGGTTGTGGATCAATCTGAATTGCCCCTTCTCTTTTTTGGGAACGACTCCTAATGGTGAACACACAAAATTGGGTACCGGCACCTCGGTAAAAGGGCCAGCTATCCTGCCTAAGGATAACTCCTTCTCAATTTTTGCAGCCACCACTGCTGGGTTGTGTTTTACCGATAATTGGTTCTTACAGTGTGCGCTGCCTGTGTATCCTGCCGCAGGGATCCTAAAGCCTTTGGAGAAACCTTCCTGGAGTAGGGTGGCCGTTGCGTGGTCCGGGTATCTATTTAACCATGGTATCATTGCTAACACATCCACTGGCGTGGGGGTGCCTAACTGGTTTGAGTTACAGTGGCTTTCCCCTTCCCCTCTGACCCGTGTTCCCGTGCTTGGACCTGCAGGATGTTTCTGGGTGTGAGGGGTGACCACAGGATGAACACGCATGTCTAAACTTACAGGCGCCCGGGGCCCTTGTGCAGGTGCGCCTATTAAAGTCCCAGCACACCCTCTTTTTCTCTGCCCCACCGGCCTTAAATCTCCCAGGTACCTCACTCGCTTGGGGGGGCCGAAAGGGCTGTTGGGGTCTCGCGGAGAACACCCTGACCGAACCGGAAAACTGAGGGGGGGGTGAATTATCGGAGAACTGTTTGTGCCATGACATGGAGTCCACAGTATCCCATGCTAGTGATCGATTAAATTCTAATGCTTTCCTGAAATTCAAATCGTACCCTTTCCACGCATCCCCAGAATACTGTTCACTCCACCCCACAATCCTGCTCTGGTAGCATGCCAATGGCGCCTGTAAATCTGGAGGTCGTTCGGCCTTGATAGCCGTGAATACAGCAAAAGCCTTGATCCAGTTGAGCAGAGTTTCCTCAACCCTAAATCTAGCACACTGAGCCCTCCATTCACTTGGGTGCATCCACTCTTTCAGTGTCTTAGCATGCTCCATTTCCCTATTATCCAATAACAATGAATAAATATACACATATTTATCTGCCCAAATCATCTCCTTCACAGTCTGTGACACATGTTGTGCTAAATTCTCACTCCTGGAAGGTATAGCACCATCCCCCAAGAGCGGCAACGCCACCTCCTTACCATGTGCGGGCACCGGGGCCGGCTGCGCACTAGCTCCATCCGGCTGGGCAAGACTGGAACCTGCAAGGGGAGAAGATACGGGCACTGCAACACTGTCGGCTACTGCAGCCGATTTAATCTTTTCCACAAACCTCGCCGCCTCTGCTGCATGGTCTGCAGAAGTCGGGAAAGCACCCCCCCTCTGTAGCCACGGCATCAATGCCGTTATCTGAGACAACAATTCAGGAGGCATTGAATCTAAATTCCCAGCTGGGACAGTAGGTACCACTGGGGTTATGCCCAATGGTACTGGCGCAGTAGGCAAGGCGGGTGCCGGTTGCGGCAAGCCTGTAGCCGGGATTGTGGCCACCGGTGAGGGAGCAGACCCTGCATCTCCTGGCGGTATGACAGGCACCGGCACCATGGGAGCTGGGAGTATAGGCATTGGTATAATAGGGGGTGGGATGACCGCTAGCGGCGTGGCAGGTACCGGCACTACCGGCCCAGGGGCAGGTGCAGCATACCTGGGTTTCTTGGGATTAGACTTCCTAGGCGGGGTAACAAAATCCCCCCTTGGCAATGGTGCCGCCCTCTGGCGGATAGGCCTACCCGATGGGCCAGGGGCATCATCATGCCTCTCATTAATCCGTGCTTCCAGCTCATCGACCTTCCCTAATCGCTGTTTAATTTCGCCCATTTCACGCATCATGGCCCGCATCATAACCTCCATCTTGGACCCACCTTTACCACCCCGTGGTCCTGGCATGATAACAAACCCAACAACCAGCTGCCTACTCTCCTAATGTCACGACAGGCCAACCTTGTGTACCTTTCAGATGGAGGGTCACCAGGGGGCTTTCAGCACCATGCAACGGCGACCGCAACACTACCGGCTTATCCGGCTATGTAAGGGGTGAGTAAACCTAATGTAGACCCACCCGGCGGCCACCAGGAGCGATGAATGCCAGCCCCCCGTACCCCTCTTACCGACCAGTCCTGCGTACTCGCCGGCGATATCAGTCTGCGATCACGCCCCACGCCAGGCTGCGCGCTGACTGTCCTTACGTCCTTACGTCCCCTCTGTGAGTGAATTGCACCAGTGATATCGTTAAAATGCCTGGAATAGAGAAATGTATTAACACTGTGTGATAAAAGCAGGAGCAGATTTAGGGAAAAAACCCAGTTTAAATACAGTGGAGGCCTGAACCCCACCCTGTTAACCTTTCTGGAGATGTGCACCACTAAAATTCGTTGTATCAGCAGACAGTAAAATAACACTCCCTCAAGGCCAGAATAATTCTGACAGAACAGTGAAATTACTTCTTACCCTCAACTGCACACTTTGTTCCAACTCACAAATCTCAAAATACTTGATGCAAGACCTTCATAAAAAACAGTTATCAAATGTCACTTCGCTTTTTTCTTACAAAATAGTCATGAAAAACATTTATCAAATGTCACTTCGCTTTTTCCCTACAATTGCACACTTATCATAAGGGGTCTCCCATCCAGGTGCTGCCCTGGTCGACCCTGCTTCACTTCCTTGCACAGTAAAATGTTCTAAACTGCTATGTGACTACAAGCGTGAGAAAAACGGAAGGCGCAACTCGTGGATTATACAAAACAGATGTTAATCTTTCCCGCGCCTCTGAACTACCCTTTACGGCGGGGAAAATCCCTTTACCGGCCAAACAAAGCACTTATTACCCCGCCGGTGCAGTGAGTCAGCAATATGTACCGATGCGGCGCAGCTCCCGAGCCGCTCGTCTTCACGATGCCGTGAGATTACCGGCTGGCTCTCCGGTCCCCGACGCGCCCACCCCGCAAAAATACCTCTACACACGCCGGTCTCCTAGACACGCCGGTCTCCTAGCTACCGACTTGCTCGGGTCCCCGATGCGGCACCACTCCCTCGCCGCTCCTAATACCAGCGCCCGCTAGCTCCAGTGCGGTGCGTCGCTGGATCGAGATACCTTGAAACTGGAGAAAAGAAAGTGAAAAAATTAAAAAACAAAGAAGCCCCGAGCGCGGGGCACACCGTGCTGTGAGGGAGCGTCCAGGGACAAGGGGGTCTCCTGGGCGCTCCCCGCCTCTTTATTCCTAAGGGGCCTGGCGGGGGGCAACGCCCCCCCGCCCCACCCCTCCAGTAGCCCGTCCCCCCTGACCCGGACCTTCTACACTGGTATCCGGGTCAGGGAGGTCGCCGGCCAATCGGTGGTGGGTCGCGCCCGAGGGCCCGCCCCCACCACCGAGAGGCACAAAGGGGGGAAGGGGGGAAGCGGTCGCCGCGCCGCCATGCGGGCGGGGGGGCCGAGGGCCCCCCCTTTTCATAAGTGCTGGTGTTGACTATTATGTGCCAGTGCCTAACTATGGAAACCACCGGCTCAAACTAAAACACTGGTTTATTCATGTGAGCTTTTTAGGTCTTGCCTACACAGCACATAAGCTGTGGTGTGAGGCATATTGTTTATTATTCAGTGAACTTATAACCCACCCAAAGGATACCATTCGTTTTTTTTTGTCCCTCTCAAGTGCAATCTTTTGATTCCTTAGCTTTCATGGGCTTCCTTTCCTTACTGGGTTAGCTTCTCATTGGAGCATGGACCAAGCACATGTGTTCTTCCTCATCTTTTTGCAATGCACAATTTTATTTCATCTTATAAGCGTTTCATTATTATTGCTGGACATGCAATGTGATTTCTTCTTTTGACAAAGGCTACAGTTTATTATTTATGTTGCTTTCATCATATCTGGCATGATCTAGCCAGTAAGGTGGATAGTGACGACTTGACATACGCGGGACGCGCTTATTTCAGCCGCCCATCGATTGGATTTACCCACGCTCATTATTCCCGACCTTCTCATCCAAATGTCTGTACTTCGGTGTTAAGAAGACCGTCCGGGGCTTGTACCCGGCTCGACCGGGAGGTGTATATATTCGTGATCACCTGGTAGAGCCTACCTGTGGACACATATTTCGGTTAGGCGATATATATTTTGTTTACCCTGACCCACATCTCGTCCATACTCACCTTCGTGTTTATTTTGAGTGTCGTCAAGTCGTAGGGGCGACTCCCTGCCCCTGAACCTTTGTATCTACGCTCTACCGTATCTGTCGATAAGGATACTGTCTTCTGACTGAACATTATGAATTGAAGCGGCAGCCCTGAATCTAACTGTCTACATTCATTGTATTGATTATTTTGTTCTGATTAGTTACAGAAGAGATTATTTATAACTATTTGCGCCCTGACGAAGGATTGGTTAATATCGGTCCTGTTCCGAAACGCGCGTCGGCGCTTTGTTCTGTTTTGTTCCCTGCTATATTTGTGTTAATTGTCTCTTATGGTGTATATATATATATAACTTAAATTAATTGTCTGTATATATTGTGAATTGGTATGACTGATGATGGTTTGGATGGGTGTGATTGGTTGTTGCTATAAGGGTATGAGAGGGTTGTGTCGCATATAACTTGATATGTAAATGGAATTTGTACATACATTTATGTCATTATGATTGCTGAATCTATGAATGAATATTTCAAAAAATAATAATAAATAGATTTGTTTTTCAAATAATTTTTCTGTCTGGGATTGTGACACTCTTTATAGATTAGAGCGTTTTGCCTCCAATATATATCTAGATTTAGGGGAGGTTTTTTCTGTGTAATTGATTACTGCTTTCATCATATCTGCCATCTCTGTTGAAGCTTTAGTTACTTACACCCACAACTTTACTGTACGCCACTCTCCTCTATGCTATTCTACTCTACACCACTCCACTCTATGCCACCCTACTCTAAGTCACTCTCCTGTACTCTACTCTACACACTCTATGCCACTCTATTCTTTACCACTCTACTTTACTCTACGTCACCACTCTAGGCCACTCCACTATACTCAATGCTAATCTACTCTATGCCACTGCATTTTACTGTATGCCATTCCACTCTACACCACTCCACGCCACTTTACTCTATGCCACTTCACTTTACTCTACTCCACTTCACTCCACACAGTGCAACTCCACGCCCCTCTTCACTACATCACTCCACTCCACACAATACCATTCTATGGCACTCTACACCTATCTAGTCTACACTACGCCTTTCCTCTCCACTCTACATCACTTGACCCCACTTTACGCCACACCACTCTACTTATGCCACTCCACCTCACATTATGTCACTCTACTTTATGCCATTCTATTCTATGCCAATCCAGTGGTTCTTAACCTTTTGAGTTCTGTGGACCTCCCGCTCAGTCATTTCCATAACTCGGGAACCATCACTGAATCATTATTTGAATACGGGGACCCACACTAGTCTTTACTGGAAACAGAGGACCTCGGTTCAAGTATTTTCGATGATTTGAACCCTAAACAAAAAATACATTAAAAAAGCATTTATCAAACAAATACACTTATGATGAAATATTTTATTTAATTCACAAAAAAATATTAAGAATCAAATAATTTAAAGGAAGGTTAGAGCTTTTCTAAATTCCATTAAGGCCACTCGTCATCCGTGCTATATTCTGTTTGATGCATTAGAACTGCTTCCTTGAATCAATCTGAGGATACTCGCTTAATTTATAGGCTCCAATTTCAAATACCCTCACATTTACAGAACATTTAACATTTTTCAATTCACATTTTGCTTCTTTATTTATATGCACTTTATTAATCTGTTAATATTATTTAATTTTATAAGCAGTTGTGGACCCCCTGAGTAGGCTTCAGAGACCCCCAGGGTCCCCAGACCACATGTTAAGAACCACTGCAATCTTCATCACTCCATGCCATTCCACTCTATGCTGCTCCACTCTACACAGCTCAACTCTATGCCCTTCCATTCTACTATAAGCCACTTTACTCCACTCTATGCCTCTCTTCTCTACTCCACTCTAAGCCACTCTACTCTATGCCACTCTACGCCACTCGACTCTGCACCACTCTATTCTATACCACTCCCCACCACACCACACAATGCCACTCTATGCCACTTTACTCCACACCTCTCTACTCTGCCACTCTACTCCACTCCATTTCACTCTTCTCCATGCAACTCTACTCTATGCCATTACACACTATGCCTCTGTATGCCACTCTACTCTATGCCACTCTAGGCCACTTAACTATACTCCGCACCACTCTACTTTACACCAATCTATTCAACTCCACCCCCACTTTATGCCACTCCTCTCTACTCTGTGCCAATCCACTTTACTTCACTCTACCCTACACCACACCAATCCACTATATTTCACTTTATCCTAGTCCACTCTACGCCACTCCACTCTATGCCCCTCCACTCCACCTCACGCCACTCTACACCAGTTCATTCCACGCTACTCTATATCACTGCAGGCAACTTTACTTCATTCCATGCCACTCTACTATATGCCACTCTACTCTATCTCACTCTCTGCCATTCCACTCTATTCCACTCTGTTCTATGCCTCTCTACTATACACAACTCCACTCTACGCCACTCTACTCTATGCCACTCTGCTCCATCCCACTATATGCCTCTCTAGTCTATGCCCCTTTATGCCACTCTTCTGTATGCCACTCTATGCCACTCCAGTCTACACCCACCACATTATGTCACTTCACTCTATGCTACTCCACTCAATGCCACTCACATTTACGCCAGTTCATTCTATGCCACTCCACACAATGCCACTCTACGCTACGCTACGCCACTCCACTTCACTTCACTCTACTCTATGCCCCTCTACTCTAGGGCAATCTATATACTCTCTGGAGAAAATGCTGAGGGCTTCACACTGTGTGCACTAGTGAGTATCCCAAATTAATCACAATTTATCAATATTAGGTCAACGCTCAACTTCCCTGTGGTCCACCGTTGCTAAGCTACAGTCCTTATACAAACATTTGTTCATAGAAAGGAGCGGTATGTCATTATTTGGTATTTTCAATCAATTATTGACTTCACTAATAATTCAGTCCGCAGGCAAACTTCCTTGTTAAACAAGTTCTGTTTTTTATTTCCTTTCTTAGTTCAAAAGATTCTTTGTTTCATATGCAAACATATAGATTGTTCAACAAATTCCAATGTCATCAATTCAATCAGCCTACGCGTTTCATCCACTCTTGAACGTCATCAGTGCTGAAAAAAAAGAAAAATAATATACATATCAGAATTGACATTCTTATGTGCTATCTACATAATTCCAGTTCCATTGCGAACAACAACTAAACAAGTACATATCCATTATTCGACAATCACGGAAATGCAACAGAAAAAGGAAGCCTGCCTATATACAAACTTCATGATTCCCCTTAATTCCAATTAATAAATCATATTAATATATTCCAGACCACATCATTGATTATAAAAAGACCCTCCTATCTGATTTTCAAGTGATCCCTATTAAGGAACCTCCAATATGTTGTTCCCCTTGAACCATATTTTTATAATCATTTGCTGTTCAACCAGGCCCCCCTTCACTCATTCCAAATATACTATATAGTAATTCAATCAATTTATTATTTCATTTCAATTCTTTTGTCAAAGATAGCCATGAATTTTCTCTGTTCCGCTCATTCATGGCGAATAATTTCTATGTAAAATACATATCTTTAAATACAAGTGTTATCTTTGATGGTACTCCTTACCCCGTCCAGATTACTCATAGCCTCAGGCGATATATTAAATCAAATAAAGTTTCCAAACACTATAAATGCACATGTCTAGACCCGCTAAGCCTACTATTCGACCTTATTTTTCCATCTCATTCAACGGCGAAGCTAGAGCTAGTGGCGCCCGGGGCTATCCCTCAGATTGCTGCCCCTTGGGGGGGTGCTGGGGAAAAAGGACGGCGAGCACTTGAAAGAGGTCCGGGAGACACGTAGTATCGCCGCTAATAGTTACCTAGTTACCTCGATCATGCAAGTTACATGCACATACATGACGAGGTACAAGGCTACACAGTTAAATACACCGGTGACTGGCAGTACAAAAAACGTACACACAGACTGCATGGAACCCTGGATGTACATGAATCTTCTGTTCATAAACAGATGTCAGTAGTGAGCGTTTAACTCAGTGAATCATGAGACCAGTTTTCTACATCGAACACACTCCTAAATTTACCACACTTAAAAGGCAGCATAAACATGTAGTTGTGATGAGAATGAATACAGGAAAGAGGGAACTACACAGACATTAGGGGGTGTGTTTGGGAAGTGAACTCCTCTAATCAGAACATTTTACTCACAAAGGAATTATTCTGAAAGGGCAAATGCACGCGAGCAAAAATCAAGCAATGTAAATGAGGGAAACACAATTGCAGCAATTTCTACAACAAGAACATCTGTGAACATCTTAAAATTATTGCAAAGCACCAAAAATGGAAGGGCACTATCCCACACGAAACACAGGCCACATTTTAATAGTGCTTATGTGTGACATTTTCAAGGTTTCGGAGTACTTATGAATGACATTTAACTACTACATATATGACACTAAGAGTGACACTTTTGTGAGCAAAATCAACAAATTAAATACATGGCAACAGATAAACATAAGAAATTCAATTCATTTGAGCAAGGACAAGCTATGACAAGGACTTGAAACAGCTGAAAAACACCGGATCCCACTGTAAAAAAGATTGGATACCCACAATCCTATCTACTTTTTTTTTTTTTTAATTATTGATTTTTCTTTATAACATGAGCAGGGCACGATAATTACTATAATTACAATACAATAGAACACAGAATCATACATACATATTCAAAATATTCATCTAGACAGGATCTTAGTCTTTTAACAGTCAGTACCTAACTTCCATCGAGTAAAAGGATCCCAAATTTGCATGCCCAGTTTCTTACCCTTTTTTCCCTTCCTAGCATATATAGCTGTTTCCAGTTTTTGTATTGACAATACTTTGCCTAACCATTGATGGTATGATGGAGGGTTAGGATCAAGCCAAGCAGAAGCCACTAACAATCTCAGGATTGCCATTGCTACAAATATAACAATTTCTACAACTCAACTGCCCGTCAGCACTTATCCCCAATAACATAATAGCTGGTGTTAACTCTATTGTTGTTGACAGTGCATTCCGAAAAAAATTCACAATGTCCTGTTTCATCTTATCCAAATGGGGACAAACTGAAAAGATATGTATCAAATCAGCATCTGTACTGCCACATCTAAAACAAGTAGTACCAGATGTACCACCCCACTGAGCAATCTTCGCGGGTGTAAAATATAGATGGTATAAAATCTTATAATGTTGGGCCTGAAGGGACGATGAACACAGCGTTTTTCTCCCCATTTCCAATGACTCAGTAAAGATATCCCTGCCTATATCTAAATCAATAGACCACTTATCTATCCATTTCTCTAAATCATCTTTCTTTAATTTTGTCATTTCTAAATAAAACCTTTTAATAGTGCAATCACAACCACTTTCTATAAGATCCATCACCATATTTCTTTCGAGTCCCGATGTGCCCCCTTGTTTATTTAATATGCAGCTTCTTATTTGAAGGTATTTGAAAAAATGTTTTGTATCCAAAGCAAAACTATTTTGTAGTTCCGTAAATTGTAATATACCATGAAGGCCCAACATATCTCCAAATTTTTTAATACCCGCCTCTCCCATTCTTGAAAGACAGCTCCCGAAAAAACCTCACTAGGTAGGGAAGGGTTATCTTTTAGTTTAGTATATGTATTATACTTCCCAATTCCCACATTTTTGGAAAACCCTTTCCATATATTATATGCAGCCATTACTGTCTTAAATCGTGTTCTTTCGAAGTAGCTTCCCTCCGTGAATCTCAAAAATACATTTTCAGCATTCGTACCCAGAACCAATCCATAAATAGCAAGTGAGCCAAACTTGTCCCAACCCTCCACTTCAGCGCCTCCAATCAGGCCCACCATACATTGCAATGCTGCTGCCCAATAATAAAGCTTTAGATCCGGGAGTTCCCAGCCTCCTCTTTCCCGCGGGAGCGACATGAATCTCAGTGCCCTCCGCGTCTTACCTTTTGCCCAAATAAAACGGTTTACCATTTGTTCACAAATTTTAAACCACTTATTGTCAACTGAAAGTGGAATTGCTCTAAAAACATACAAAAATTTCGGCAGAACCAGCATTTTAATAATGTTGACTCGTCCTACTAGTGACAAGTGAAGATTCTCGTATAGATCCAGATCTTTCTTTACTGTGTCTATTATTGGGGCGATATTTTTTTCCACCAAAGCGTCAAGATCAGCTGAAATATTAATACCTAAATACATCCCTGCCTGTACCACTCGGTTATCATCACAGAGAGTCATAGAGTTTTTAATGATCTGAGTCTTTGAAGTATTCAGGGCATAACCCGAAACTTGCCCAAATCTGCGAGCCTCTGCCTCTAACAACTCGATCGCCTCCGTGGGGTTTGGTGTTATGGCTGCCACATCGTCAGCGTAGGCAAGTATCTTACAGGGACCCAGTAATGTATTTAGTGGGGTAATTTCTGCACATGACTCTATCCTGCGGATTAGTGGATCCATGTACATGGCGAATAGCAACGGGGAGCAAGGGCACCCCTGCCGTGTGCCTCTCTTAATCTGGAATTGTCCCGTAGTGCCCCCGTTTACTCTTAAAGCCGCAACCGGTTCCCTATACAGAGTCTGTAGAGCTTTCACGAATCCCCCCTTGATCCCAGCTCTTATTAGGGTGTGCCACAGATAGTCCCAGGAGACCCGATCAAACGCCTTCTCAGCATCTAACAGCATTACGGCCATCGGATCTCCTGTGACCTCGGTGGCATCAAACATGGTTATAACTTTCCGGATGTGATGTGTCGTCCCTCTACCGGGAATGAAACCGTGCTGGTTGCTACTGACTAGAGCACCTATTATTCCTGCGAATCTCGTTGCGAGGGCTTTCGAGTATATTTTTGTGTCGTTATTCATCAACGTGATTGGTCTGTAGGACCCTGGCTCAGTCGCCGGCTTCCCTTTTTTTAATATCAGGACAATATCTGCGCCTCCCCAAGATTTGGGGATAGACTCCCCCGTCTGAGCAGCTTCGATCGTTCTAATTAAATCCTGCCCTAGACTCCCCCAGAAAGTTTTGTAAAACTCTAAAGGCAGCTGATCCGGGCCAGCAGCCTTTCCTGAGGGGAGATTACCCATAGCTTCTTTAATTTCAGTGTAATCCAACACCTTCTCCAGTCCTTCTGCGTCTTCATCAGAGACCCTCTCAGCCGGAATATTTCAAAGATATTCACTTATCCCTTCAACATTGCTGGGGTATTGGTCATCATATAGTTTCTGATAAAATTTCCTAAAAACTTCCCTAATTTCCTCAGAATCTGAGTGTAGCCTTCCATTTTCATCCCTGATCTCCCTAACAGTCCCGGTTGCCGCTATCTGCCTAGTGCGCATGGCAAGAACATGTCCAACTTTTTCGCTAAACTCGTAGCATCTCTCCCTTCTGATAGTGTAATACTGAGCTGCCTTGTTTGCCAAGTCATCCTCAGCTTCACGTTTTGCTTTCATCAATTCTATAATTGATTGTTCTATCGATTCACCCATTATTACACACTTATGGAGCTGCTCCTCCGCCTCTGAAACGGCCCTCTCCATGCCACTGTCCCTAAGTCGTGCTAATTTCCGTTTATACGCGCTAAAGCTGCATGTCTCTCCACGAGCACCAGCCTTAAAGGCGTCCCATATAACTCCCACCGGAGCACTCCCTCTGTTATTCTCGAAGAACTCACTAATCCATTTGGACATATGTTGTATATAATTATTGTACAAGAGGAGCCCTCTTTCAAAAGTCCAAACCCTACTTAGTCTAGTTCTCCCTTCTAGCTTCATTGTTAATACTAGGGGGTTGTGGTCACTGAAAATTCGTGGGAGCCTGTCAATTTCTACTCTAGTCATTAGGTCGTTAGAAATCAAGAAATAATCTAATCGGACACAAATACGATGTGGTGCGGAGTAATATGTAAAGCCTATTTGATCCGATCTAATTCCACCCCAGACGTCTTGCAAAATATTATTCTCTAAATTGGGAAAGGAGACAAAACAAAACCAGAAGAACTTAAAGAAGAAAAATAAACCTTTTCAGAAGCATCAGGGTGCCCCTAACAGGGTTGGCAAACTGCGAAACAAGAGCCATGGTATTGCTGGCAAACAACGAAATAAGAGCCCTGCGGGCAAGTCAGGCAAACGAAAATTCTAAAAGTTTAAGAGTATTTATGCCTTATGTACTCTTTTCTTTCTGCCTTTATAGCTTCCAGTCAATCCTACCCCCAGCCCATCCGCCCCATTAATGTTTAAATCACCTCCTATAATAACCTGAGGCGGCCAACCCGCTAACTCTGCATCTAAAAACTGCAGAATTTCTGGGTCATCCTGGGTTGAGCCATAAACTGCCACCAAAGTTGTCCATACACCCTCTATTAAGATCTCAACCATAGCCCATCTAACCCATTGATCTTCTAATTTTTTTCCGGTTACCACATTTTTACTTCTTGAAAGAATAGCTACCCCTCTATTTTTCGTCCCTTGCTTGGACCTTGCTATTAAATGGAACCCCAACTGATTAAGACAAAACTCCTGGGTACTCATTATGTGTGTTTCTTGCAGGAATACGTAATCTACATTCATCTGCCGCAATCGAACTGCTATCTTTTGTCTTTTTTGAGCGTCGTTTAACCCACAAACGTTCCATGTTACAAATCTAAGGGGCATATCTATTTTTTAAAAGGCTACCTTCTTCGTATCATACTCACTGGTGCACATCCTCCCTGGGGCTTGCCTCTCCTCCTTAGGGTGTCCCTTTCGTGCTTGTCGCGGGTGCTTCATCTCATTAGACATATTACCCCTTATGTTCCAGCAATCCCATTACTCATCTTCCTACCTGGAGGGGCCTCTTCTCCAGCGGCTGGCTACAGAGGTAGGAGGAGGGTGGCCTTACCTGCATGGACGACCACTGTGTAGATGGGCACCTAATGGCATTTGAGGCACTAACCGAACAGTATGCACTCCTCAAGGGTCAGTTCCTACTCTATGTCTCACTGAAGAAGAGGATTGAGGAAGCCTGGGCTACCCATGGCTCAGAACCAGTCGCACCAACTTCCTCAAGCAACGCTCACTATAGTCTCTGGTCACAGATTAATCACATGGCTCACTAAAGATATAATCACACCTGCACAGTTATCACTACATCCCCTGCAAGAGGTTTGGGAGACTGTGTTTGGCAGACCACTCCAAAACAAGGAATGGGGGAGGTCTCTGGTATACCCCCAAAAAGTGTCCTGCAGAGCCCCACCGCCCACCTCTAAAGCTCCCACCTTCTTCTGACAGTAGAGAGACATGCACCATATTCTTACACTTATTCCTTTCATGCCACCCAGTTCCCCTACTCCCCTACTTTACCTGCGCAGCTGGATCATTGATTTATATACTATAGGTCTAGTTCGAGAGACTGTGCCTCTAAACAACCACAAGCAATATGTATTAACATTGTAATTGCATGGAAATAAAGGTATGCAAATTCTTGTTATATGTTCGTGAAAAATCTCAATATACAAACGTGTTTAACCCCTTCCGCGCTCATGACGAGCTCAGCTCGTCATGAGTGACGACGCTCGTACGCTCATGACGAGCTGAGCTCGTCATGTGACGCGTTTGTTTTAAAAACGCAGCGCGCAGCGGGAAAACCGCTAGCGCGCATGCGGTTAAAAACAGATGCCTGGCTCAAACTCCTCTCACAGTACTCGTAGAGCCCAATTCACAGAACTAACTTAAGACACAATCCTAAATTTACTACCATTTTGGTATTCACAGATGAAACTTACTCATGTTGGTATTCACAGAAGGCACTTACTCATTTTGGTATTCACAGAAGGCGCTTACTCATTGATGAGTAAGTGCCTTCTGTGAATACCAAAATGAGTAACTTACTCATTTTGAGTAACTTACTAATTTTGGTATTCACAGAAGGCACTTACTAATTAATGAGTAAGTGCCTTCTGTTAATACCGCAATGAGTAAGTGCCTTCTGTGAATACCAAAATGGTAGTAAGTTTAAGATTTTGTCTTAAGTTAGTTCTGTGAAATGGGGCCTTAGACACTTGAGCCCAAAACAAGCCATGCTTTCATGTGGCTCTACCTGCCACTCACTCTAACATTGTGCACCAACAATTAACTCCTTGCATGCTCATGACGAGCTCAGCTCGTCATAAGGCACGGTGCTCGTGTGCTCATGAGGAGCTGAGCTCGTCGTGGGCCGTGAATGCTCACACGCGGGGATAATTTCCCTGCTGTGCTGAACGTTACACGAAAACGGGTGTGGCCGTGACGAGCTCAGCTCGTCATGGACACACGAGCACTGTGCCTCATGATGAGCTGAGCTCTTCATGAGCATGGGGGCGCTGTGCGCGCCCCCCGCCCCCCAGCACAGCGGGGGAATTACACCCTGCAGCAAAGGGGTTAAAGACAAAACATTAACCTTTGATGTAAAACAGGCGTGAGAAAAATTCTCATCCAGTGGTGCGATTGAATGCCAGGCTTGCCGAATACCAAAGCTACGTAGTCTTGATTCCACTTCTTGCCTCTTTCTTCTAGCACCCATACAGTCCCTGTCTCTCTAGCTCACTTGTGCAGGTTCTTTGTCTTCCCTACTTTTTCTCTTTATCTCTGTTTTCCTATATTTCTCTGACTCCTTTTTCTACCTTTCTTTCATTTGTCCTGGGTCAAAGCGTGAGGGTGAAACAGGAGTGACAGTGCCCACAACATGATGCCACCTGAACAAATTAAGCACTACCCTGAAGTGGCGGAAGTGAGCCTTGAGCACCATTGAACCAAGCTATCGCAAACCATTAGCTACAGTGATAGTGACTAGAAGAAGTACCTAACGACAGGAGCCGCTGTCAAAGACAGTCAATTAATCCATTTAAATGATCTTGTGGATTAGATGAAATTATGACAATGTGACATGACTAAAAAGGTCCATCAGCTGTGTATCCCTTTCAGTTCTTCAAGAGGTTCTCTAAATACCCCATTGGCATTCTACTGTGCTCCTATGGTAGAGGAGGACAGTCGCCAACCATCTTCAAGGGAAAGAAGCGCCTCTGCAGGATAACACTCCCGTAGGCCTAAGCTTTCATCATTGAAACACGCCCTGGGAGAGGACCATGGTTAAATGTTGACCTAGGATAGGCCTTTACCGGGCTTGGGGCAGCCCAGGCACACTGAACAACGGAGATAGCCCAGATCTCTGGAGCCTAGACAGGAGGGAGCTCCCCTTCAAAGTTTTGGTGGGAAAACTTCTGGTAAAGAAGTAAACTAGTTGGGAGCTGAGGCCCCCAGAGGAGATGTGAACAGATGTGAACAGAGACCACTTGATGGCACCATCTTGAATTCTCCTAGCGTGCTGTACAGGAGTGTTGGGTCAGTGGTGCAAGGTTGATGTGGCATCCTAGGACTGGCTAAGGGTGCCTGGAAACTATAAGGTTCCCCCGTTATTTAAAAACTCTTGCACAAGGGAGAGAAAGAGAGTTGGACACTGGAATTGGATGACTGCAATACCATGGAAAGCTGGAATGACAAGCCCTCTGACGCCTTAATGGACTAAGGACTCCAGATTACCCCAGACCAGTGGGTCTCTCCAAGACCAGTGAGACTGATTGCCTTACACCGCCTAAGGATCAGTTGGATTAAGATCTTGACTTCTGTGTCACAGCAGGAAGAGAGGAGTAGAGAGGCAAAGGAATGGAAAAAGCTGCTGCAAGGAGTAAGTGGAACCAGATCCCTGCACAGAGTACAACCCTTTTTAGGCCAGGAGGCATTCTGAAAATGCTACTGGTGGCTAGAGCTCATCACCAGACCTAAAACAAGCCCAGGATCATCCAAATCGGTCCAATGGGGTCAGAGTTATGGGCTTCTGAAGATTTTGCCCATTTAAACATGGCACCAGAAAACAGAGTGCGTGGGGCTTCGAGGCATATTCCTGAAATTATGTCCAGGGTCATCCAGTGACAGGGAATTTGTGCAAGGTTATTTTAATTAATTGATGCCCAAAGAGGGGGCTTGCGTGTGGCCCCATCCCCAGATTTCTATTTGGCTTGTGGACCCCATTTGCCAGGCCAGCAAAACTTAAAGGGGGCCTTGGACCTCATCCCCACAACCGGAAGGTGAAGTCTGGATCCCGGGCCCCCATCTCCGGGATGCTACTAGCTACCACCTGCTACGCCTCCCCCAGCTCCACACCACTCATGGACTGAGGCAGAAGGACCCAATTGTTCTTCCCACACACAGCAGACGAGTGCGGGCATGGGAGTAGAAGAGAAGTTGTGCTGCATAAGAGCAGTGTGCAAGGAGCTAGCCGAGGTCTTGGGCGCCTTGGGGCTCCCGTCGTGACTCATCCACAAAACCTGTTTTGGTGTTCCTCCAGGTGGGACCAGTCACTCCCATAAAAAAAGAAAAAAAGAGAAAGATATGTGGCGCGCTGCTGTGCACCTCTAGAGAATGCAGCCTAAACCACTAATAAAATAATCACTGCTTCCTGGCTAAGAGCACGCTATAATGCCATGGGGGCTTGTTTTGATTTTGTTTTATGCTTCTGGTGGCCCCAGGATGGCAGTGGCACCTCATATAAAGTAAAACAAAATGTCATGGGGCTGCAGGAGTTGCAGAAGCAACCACTATAAGTTAATTTTCAAAGCGACCGTGAGTTTCTGAGGTCTTGGAGTCCATGACCCCAGGATTTTCACCACTACTTAAAACACTCCTAAGACTGGAATTTCCGATTTACGACCTGGGAGTGCAGTGATCCCTAGTGGTTGCTTATATGACTGCATTTAAGGTGTGTAAAAAAGACAGACACATTGTATGTTGGTTTTACATGCTTTATTGAAAGTCTCTTGCTAAAAGCGATACTTGATTGATACTGAAATAATTTACTGATAATAATGATTGCATTTATACACGATTATTGATTTAAGTGATGGAACGGTGATTTGCAACATGCCATTAATGGTCTTATATTGTGGTGACTTTTGACAAAGCCAATAGGCCTATATCATATTATAGTTGTTAATGACTCCTTGACAAAGCCAACAGACCTGCTACATTTAACGTGATTTATTTATTTTGAGAGTTTTATATAGCGCGATCAAGAACCTTGTGGGTATCAGAGCACTTTACAAGCAAGATGTAAGGAGCAGATACAAATATAGTAGAAAATATATGACTGAGTCTAGTACACAGAACTAGCTAACAATAGAAAACATATACATTACAAGGTTATATACATACTTTTTAGAAACATAATATCCCTAAGAATATTGTTCAAATCTTGTTCCGAGAGGTCCAATACAAGGTAGTTACTAAAAATATGGATATAAAATATTTCACGTAAACTTAGAAATGAGAATCGATTTCACTTCTTTTTTTAAACTGTCAGTAGAGGGGTTCTGTCTCGTTTCTGGTGGTAGGGCATTCCAGATCCTGGGGGCCATTCCTGAGAAGGATCGGTTATATGTTTTTTTCTAGGCGAATCTTTGCGGTTTCAAAAGAAGATTCTTGGAGCTCCTGGTGGATCTGTTACCACATGAGAGTGACAGTTTTTTGTGTTAGATAACTTGGGGTATTGTGGTGTAGGGCCTTGTGCGTCATACAAGCGATTTTTAGATTAATTCTTGCCTCGAATGGTAGCCAGTTGAGAGCTCTAAAGTCCGGGGAGATATGACAATTTCTTTTGGAGCCTGTGATTAGTCTAGCCGCTGTGTTGATTGTGGCTCTTAGCGGGGCCGTCGTTGATCTGGGAAGACCGCAAAGGGCGACACACCCATATTCTTCTCTTGGGAATACTAAGTCTTGCACTGCCTGTTTGAAGTCATTTGCGGGCAAAAAGTGTTTCAGTTTTCTCAAGGTGTTTATTTGAAAATGTGCTCCTTTTATAGAGGGACTGATATGTTTCTGCATGTTTAGGTTTCTGTCCAGCGTTATTCCCAGTAATTTTGCTGAATCAACAATGAGTGGTTGACCTTTGAGTGCTGTTAGGTGATTCAGCCAGTCGTGAATGATGGAAGAATGGGCGGGGGAGCGATTAGGAGGAATTCAATTTTGAGGGTGTTTAGTTTCAGATGGTGATACACCCTATATTGTATTGTACTATCTGGTAGAGGTAGGGGGTACTGTGGTTGTGAGGAGTCATGTCTATTTGGGGGTCAAATGTGATTTCAGAGTGTCATCAAGGCATTTCTAGCTGACTGATTGTAGGAAGCTGGCTCTTATATAGTGGTCCAAAACAAGAGACACTGTGAAAAGAATTCAGGCAAACCTCAATGTGTTTACAGAGGCAAAAATTGTAAACTAAATGCTCTCTTTTGTGGTACTGTGGGTGAGCAGGTAGGCTTATCAGAGGGCAGTGCTAAGCATCTACTGCACACACAAAGGCAGTAAGTGAGACACCCACTCAATAAAGAAATGCGACACCAATTTATTAAAATAACACAGATTTGTATATGAAGTTAGATATCAAGATCATTAGAATTGGATAACTTCTTTTCAAGATATGAATTTTTACGGGTTTCAAAAGCTGAAAGGTCAATTTTTGGAGCGATAATGTTGTCCTATGGGGGAAAAACAAGTCCTGCATTTGGGCACTTATCAGGGACTTATAGGACTTTTCTTGTAGATTTAAAGTGAGTATGGGGCAAGGTCCAAGGCAACACCAACGGGTCGCCTCAGGCGGCACTGGGGCATCTAGGTGCAGAGGTGCTTTTCAGCATTTGGAGCCCTGTTCACTTCAATGGGGAATGGTCCGATTGTAAAGAGGCTGCAAGTAAGGGCTGGGGGGGAGGCAGTCTGGGTGAACCCAGAGGGGGGGCTCAATCCTTGAGATGCTTGAGCACGTTGGGACACCATTGGTCAACGTGTCCCCGGGTTGTCTGCAGTGGTGATTTTAGGTGTTGGGTTGTGCTGCGGGACATAATCGCAGTTTGAAGGGGGCTTGCAAAATAGGCTGCAGGCAGAGACTAGGGGTCCAGTCTGGCCAAAATCAAGGGTGGGCTCAACTTTTGAGGGTCACATGACCTCGTTGGCACCATCACCTTCCACACACTGGGACTGTGGGGCTCGGTGCAGGGGTACTTTGAGGCGGCAGGTGGTGGCGGTCGGAGGCACACTGTTTGTCTTGGTTCTGCAGAAAAGGGGAAAGCAGGACAGCTGTGCCACTCTCGATGTGGGTATCACTGTCCCTGAAGTCACTCGACATGCAGGTCAGTCTTTCTTGGCATTGGTGTCCGGGCTGGACATGACAAGCCTAATTTGCTGCAAGGGGTCCGGTACCTAGTGTATTGGAGAGGATGGATCTGATCTGTTGGAGCACGGCAACTTCTTCCTGAGCAGCTGCAGCATTGGTAGTCTCAGTAAGCAGCAGGACAGTAAATTTGGCTGTGATTCCCTGATGACTGCAGGTGTAGGGGCGTAGCTTCTCTACTCCAAGGTAGTTCTCTGATGTTTTGCAAAGCACTGGCAGCCCTTCGTGTTTCTTGGAGTCTGCACTGCAGCAGGATGAATTTGCCTCTCCACGAAGGTCAGGGTAGCATGCTGGCTGGCTGAGTTGGTGCCAAGTCAGTAGATGCTCCTCTGTTCTCGTGTCACCATTCCTCTTTGCCCACTCCTTCTTCGTGTCCATTGAATCTGAGGTCTTGGCATCAGGGGTGCCACCTAAATATTGTATTTAGGGGTGTTACAGGGAGTGACAGGAAGGAGCCAATGAGCTATCTCTCTTTAGGGTGGCTGCACACTCTATATGACTATTTTCTGTGGAAAGAGGGCATAACCCTGACCCAGGGAGCCTAATTTCACCAAGATGGGGGAATTTTCCTAGTCATGTGCACTTCAGGTAGCCCACCTTAGGGGTGGTACTAGCCTGAGGGTGAACACACTTCCTGACTTGCTAATTTTCCCACCTGTCCTGGTGCCAAATGGTCCCTGGACAGGAGGTGGCATTTCCCCTGTCTGAGAGAAGCCATGGTCGCATATCAAAGGCGGTGGAGGCCTTTGAAGCCTCCTGCCCTGACATACTGATTACCAGTCATTATGCCCGGAGGAGGTGAAAACACCTCCTGCCAGAGCAGACATTGCTTCTGCCTTCAGAAAGTGTGGGCTCACCTGCAGGGGGTCGGAAACCTGTCTGTGGTGGCAGGCTGGTCTACACCAGTCAGCCAGCGCACTAGCTGGTAGGTTTTCAGGGGGCACCTCTAAGGTGACCTCTGGTTACATGTATTATGAAATCCATCACTGGAATCAGTGTGGAATTATTAATATGAGATGTTTGATACCAATCATCTCCAGTTGCAGTGAAGCCATCATGTAGCTGGGGAACTCAATTGCACAAGTGTCCAGAACATGCACTCAAAATGGCTTCCCTGATCCCTTCTACTGTCAGCAATTAAACTAGCCAGCAAGGGGGCTTATATGCTCATGTATATATGTCCTCAAATGTAAAATAATGCACCCTGCCTCAGGACTGTAGGACCCATGTAGAGGAGAATTACAAATATTACATGGAGTGTTAAGGGACATGGAACACAGGTATGTGTTGTGATTTAACTTTTTAAATCACCTTGTCATACAGCCTACCCTACAGTGGCACTCTGAATGGGTTTGGTGCTGGGTTCCTTCGAGTAGCACAAAATATCTGCAGGTCTTAGAGACACTCTTTAGTACTTATGTGCTAGGTACCAGGGGTACCACTTACTAGGGTCTTACATCAGTGGTAAAGCCTTTGCCAATTGGGGATCAATTGACCAGTTAACTTGTTTTGGGGAAACAACACTGGCACTGAGGACCTGGTTAGCAGGAACCCAGTGCACTCCAGTCAAAGTTGCATCAAATACCAGTCAAAAAGTGTGGGGGGCTACTGTAACAAAAAACTGGTTTACTACACTGTTGTATATATTTGTAAAGTAATGTGTAGTAGAAAAAGAAAAAACACTGACTGGAAAATCATGTATTTAGTTTTATTATTGCAAGCCAGCAAATGGTGATTACTAGCCCACATAATCGCACTGGAGTAGGCTTTGGATTCCTCTTCTTCGTTATCGCGAGAGAGTCCGGTGCTACAGTGGGAAACCTGGTTCCCAGTAAGGAGAAATTGTGGGAATATTACTTGTGCTGGCCTTACATGCTGCACAACTAATAACCCACATTCTTGCACTTTGCTTTTGTCACCCAGTGTCTTATGGTGAGCACCAAGCCCAAAAAAAGCCAAAATAATACATTTGTGAGCACTGTCAAGAGGGATGGATACCTACAGAAACAGGCAGAGTAACATTTGTGGGCCTTGGGAAGTGGCAGGCGCATACTGCAGTTTGAAATTAATTTGTAAAGATGTGTGACTTTATTGTCATAGTGGCATACTTCGGATTCAGCAAGGCCTGCATTGAAAAAAATGTTTAAAAGGTAGAGATTTAATTGCGGGCACTGAATATAGTAATATATAAAGCTTTAGTGGAAGATTCACATACAGACCATCATGTTCAGTTTTGCATACCATCCCCAACAGAGCACGCCTCTCACTCTGCCACCCATATAAGTCTGCCACTGCCCACCAGACAAGTGATCATCATACCTGCTGTAGGCGGATGGAGAGAAGTTCAGACTTAACATTAATTCAATCCTTAGCCTCTTTGTAGAGAATGGGGTGCCATATCACTCAAAGGAACCTTAACAGAGCCTGAGACATACTTCAATCCCTAAAGGTGAATCCAATTCTGGGGGCTACTCTGGTTACTGAGGATGAGTCCAGTTCTCAAGGAGTTGGGAAGGGTCCATGACACACTACAGTCCCTGAAATTGTGAACCATCTCTGACCAAGTCTAGGTATAGCCTGGAACTCCCTTTGTAGGCTGTCCTTTGCAGTTGATCGTACATGTGAGTGAGTGATGCTGTGAAGGACTGAGACAAACGTCTGTCACCAATTGTGAGATCTGTATTAATACCGAAAGCCTAAACCCTGCTTGCCATTCACACTTAGCATGAAACACAAGTGGAATTTATGAATGAGTGCTTCTCTTTACTTTCAGATGTTCTGGCAGTCCAACTAAATATGAATTCCTTCCTTTAACTTGATACACCATATTTATCTGACTAATTGAACATGTTATGTCGTTCTTTTACCACTAATCTATCACCACAGTTAATAGTGTGAACATTTATTCACGAAAGGCATGACAACTTGCTGACAAAAAGCATGAACTACTGTAGCAGCGATATGCATGTCAAAGTCCCTAATGGTGAAAAGCATCCTGATTCACTAAAATACATACCAACTTTAACAGCTATACATAAGAAATTCCACAATTCATTGGTCTTAGTAACAACATTTAGTCTGTGACCACTTTGATCCAGCTCATTATTGACAAAACACAAGTAATGGAAAGTTGTTTTGGTTTTGGTTTTGGTTAAGTGGTCATCATTCAGAGAGAGCTCCGTATAATTCTCAATTATTTCACAACTTTCACTTGTAATATCTGTGACATCTCTTAATGGTTGAGAAATTGGGTATTTGCAAGGCAGATGTGAATTGTAATTTGATTTGGGGCAACGTTCATTGGTGATCTAAGACTCTATGAAATCATAAGAGCCATTTACAAGAAGGAACAGTTACAGTGCTTTGGCCGCATTGGCGTTAATTGAGCATTTTGATGGCAACACTGAGCGGGCATAATTATTGGCAATAGCGATGTCAAATAAGACATATCGTGTCCACAATATGGGGCATGGGGTCTAATAATTGGACTATAAATTCATTGGGTGGATGCCATGCATCATACCACTTAAAGGTGAACCTAGGTGCTATAATGGAGAGTGCCTGTGATGCATGGGAATCAACTGGTCACAGAATAAGTAGTTGTAAAGCAAATAACTGTTTTGTATGTTCTTAACACTGTGATTTACCATTCCACAGGTTGTGGCCCCTGGAAATTCTAGGAGTGCCAACACGGGTATCACCGTGAGTTGTTGTTTTTAAATTTTGTTATATTTTTCACACAATATATCCGCACGGACAGGACACGCCTTAGCGAGCGTGGACCACCGGGGTAATCACTTTCTGGTCCTGAAGAAAGCTGCATAAAATTGAAAAGACAGCTGAAACATGTCGACCTTCACCTTTGGAGATACAAGGGGTCAATAAAATAGCCCCTAAGGTATCCAGCACACATTTTTATTGATACTACCTGACCTGTGAATAAAATTATTTTGGGTACAGCTAGTATTTTTTAACCTCACTATTCACTATACACTGAACACACACGAAAAACCCTATTCACAACAACCAGCTCCGCTGTAAATCAGGCGTCGAAGCACACTGGAGGAACATTCGGTTCCTCCAGTGGGAACCCTAGGATGAAGCATGTCACCACTAGGGTGAGTGAGGGTTCTTCTTACCAATAAGGTATATTTTTCGCCGTGTGTGTAGCACTTTCTAGGTTCCTTGATAAACGTCTCTTCACTTATGGTTTGAGTTTTTCTTGGTTGCTTGGTGTAGTAATATGATTATAGCACCCTAGAGTCACTCTTTAGGTGTTGTTGTATACTTATCAGGGATATAGGAGTGACCTATGATAATCCTTACTCTCTTGTTGTTGCTATATAATAATTTCAATAATGCCGGATTAATTGGAGTAATTTCAGTAACTCCAAGTTACTCTTTGACGTGGAATTACCGATCATTATGCGATTACTCCTCCATGCATAATTAAGAGTCATTTAAGGGAAAACATCCCATCACAAGAGCACATTTAGCGGGTGCCAGCAGCTGCTCGCACTCGCTAGTCATGTTCTGCTGCATTTAGCACTGTTTCTTAGCGCAAAATGCATCCTCGTGACCATTTGGATGCGAGCCGACATTTTGCACTAAGAAAATAGGCCTAAATAATGGTAGTGATTTGAGGAAAAATCCTACTCCAAGAGTACATTTCGCGAGCAAGCTCTTGTGCTCGCTATTCGTGTTCTTTTGCATTCATCACTATTTCTTAGCGCAACATGCACCCTCGAGTCCATGTTGGACGCGAGAGAGGATTTAAGAAATAGCGCTAAAAGCAGAATTACTCTTCTTGTCTAACTCAAGTGTAAACTCACGGAATTTAAAGGTCATTTCGCATGACTACGCTGCATGGCACATCCATCAAGTTTTAAATCAAAATGTCTGCTCCTCCATCAAGAATAGGGCTCACGGTTTTATGGTATTTATTTTTTGGACATTTCCGTCTGTTTTTATTCATATTTATTTTTTGTCAACTTTATCTGTATTTATCCATATTTATTGTGGTTTTTGTGAGAAAATAAAGCTGAAACTGGTATATTTCCAGAAATATTTTGCCAATAAATATGCAGTCATGCTTGAATGCCTGCCAGGCTTCAGTGATATGAACACCCACAGAAGATAAATCAATGCACTTGTATGACAATATGCACATTTCAGTATCAGCCTTGTGCATATCTACTGCTGTTTAAGCCTCTTTAATAAAATTCCTTTTGTTTAACCCCCTTAACTATCAATCCACAGTTATTGGACTGCCATTCGTGGCCAAGTGTATTTAGAAGCACTCAAAAACAACCAATTCCCGTTTTTATCCACACATTTAGAAATAAATATAGACAAGAAAATAAATGGTTTTTCTGTCTTTATTTATCTGTAAAAATCAGTAAAAACGGAACACAGGGAGCCTTAGTCAAGAATAAGACCATCAGGGGACAGGTATCATAGAAGCTACTTCATCGACATAATACTGCCTCTTTTCCAAACCAAATAAGTCTCTAGTATTTATTTGCTGAAGGCTGCCCGTTCCCTGATCACTTCACTTTTTTTTTATTTCTGCAACATAAGGAATAAGCACCTTTTCATTACCAGGCAGCCGACATGCTGAGGCAGCGCCAGTTTTCTTTCCGGACTTAATTGCTTCTTGCAGGTCTGCATACCTGCACTCCTATATTTAGAAGACTAATTTTCATGTAAATTTCTTGCTTGCTGTTTTATTACAAAATCTAATTAATTTAAATCTGGCTCCAGCCCGTCGTATGATTACAAAAGTTGCACTATCGCGTCTAAATCAAATGTAAACATTTTTTATTGGGTATATATTTGTCTGTGACCGGTCAAAAAGAAAATGGGAATCGCGGGAAGGCGGCGGAGCTGTTCGGCCCAACTCTTCTTAGCAATTCTCAAAAGCCTCCATGCTGTTTTATAGGTGCTTTCGCCGCTATCGGCGCAACCTCGTTAATATTGCTCACGCCACAGACTTATGCAGGCTGCGAGCTGTTTGCATTGCAAAGCTCCAATCTCCGCTTTATGAGGCGGGGCGTGTTCGACATGAATTACCTGCGCTTTGCGAATGCGTCTTGCTCAGTGTGCATATCTCATCTTTCACGACATATGCCTAGATGCATCAAACAGAATTGCATTCGCAAACGGTGCGAATCGCAATTTTCGGCCGTTTGCGAATGCAATTTGAAATTCGCAAAATGTGATTGCCTTCCCATTCATTCCTATGGGCCTTTTGGCCCATAGGAATCAATGGGAAGGCTTTTCCTTAATTGCGATTCGCAAAATGTGAATCGCAATTAAGGAAAAATACAGAATCGCAAAAATAATTGCAAATTGTTCATGCATTGCCGTTTGCGATTTCTAAATTGCGATTCCTTAATTTTCGCAATTCAGGAATCGCAAACGGCAACAATGATGCATCTACCCGATAGCCCTTCCTTGGGTGGGTGGAACAATCGACGACGGACACCATGAAAGTGGAAAAGTGAGCGAATCTCTTCTTGCAACGTGTTTCATTGCACTGTATTGAAATGCAGTATTTATTTAGCACTTTCTACTCCTGTGTGGTGCATTAAAGGGCTTGCTTGCATCAGCAGCTACCTATGCTATGTAGGGTGTGTGGCTGGCAAACTGTTGTCTTTGGTTTTTAATCCTATATTGGAAGTGTTTCCATTTCATGCTTAATGACTACCGAGGTGCTGTTATTATGTTATGGGCCGTAGCACTTCGTAGAGTAGTGGATAAAGAGGTGTGGGAGAATGAGCTGCGCAGTGGTTAATTTGTAAAACAATAAGTGCCAGGGCTCTCGTCAGGAGGCAGCTTGCACCAGGCCATTTCTTCTGTTAGCGCCGCCTAAAACAGAACCAACTGTGAAAGTGGGTAGAGTGGCTTAATGGTCAGAGCGGAAGACTTCGGAGCTGGGAACAGGGCCGGACTGGCCATAGCGGGCACCGGGCAATCCCCGGTGCGCCGCATGGGTGGGGGCCGGTTTTCGGCCCCTGGGGGCCGTTTTTGTTACAGGGCTGTTTTTGCAGCATAGCTGCAAAATCGACCCTGTACCAAAATCGGCCGAAAACCAGCCCAGCAAAGAGCTCGGCAGCACCCCCAACCCACCCCCCACCCGAGTGGAGAGGAGGGCCGGCCGAGTACTTTGCCAGGGCCGGTTGTGATTCCTAGTCCGGCCCTGCTGGGAAACCAGATTCAAGTTGTGGCGCGGCTCAACATCCTATGATTCTGGGCAAATCACTTAATCTCCCCGTAAATTAAAGTGTGTGTCCTGAACTGGTGCTCATGAAAAGTGACGGTGTTAATGATTGAGTGCCGGTACCGGTTCAAATTAAGCACTGTTAGCTGGTGGCTTTGAGCAGCTCTGCAGGTCCCAGTATTTCTTCTGACTGTAGCCTACTTAGCTGGTCAAGGCATTGGGTTTAAAATCTGATATTTTATTTAAGATCTTTGGACCAGAGCAGGCATGGTTGGAGAGAAAAGTGGTGGGGATATCTGCTGGGATAGGCTTTGTTACTATCATCCTATTTCTGAGTGGCATGCTGAAATGTAAAGAAGTGTTCACAGTATGTAGGTGGGACTTGTAGTCTTGGACTAGATAAGCAGGGTGCATGACAGATGATTGCCTGAAAAATATTGCGTTACTAAATATTGCCACAAAAATACAACACACAAATATTGACAATACATACTTTGTATGCAAAGTACAAAAATATCAACTACAAAAATATAGTAGACCGACATTTCATCATAAAATAGCTAAGTATTTAGAATTGTATACATAAAATCTATAAACTTTTTTAAAATATAACTCTGTAAAATTTGAAATTTTAAAAATGTAAATATAATACAAAAATATAAAAAAGTATATGACTTCAAAACATAAAATACATATATACATACTTTAACTTTAAACTAAATGCAAATAAATATTGAAATTATTAACATTATCAAATAAACATACAAATACTAATAATATTTATAAGCACTAGATATTAACAGGTATAGGAAGTGCATAAAATGAAATTATAAAAATAATTTCATAAAAATAATAGCACTCTATTATATTAAGATATCTTCCTTCTAGGGGCCCTCTTTGAAAATATAATCCTGATTTCATGGTTTTTAATGTAAGGCAACTTTTTGCACAGGTCGGGCCATCAGATTCAATATAACATCTGATATGATAACCATAAAATGTTAAAGCATTTAAGCAGCTATATTGGTTTTAATGTCTTTTAAAATATTTAAATATGAATGTATTTATTTATTTAAGATATATACATGGTTTTAGCAATCTAATGTTGAGAGAAACAACGTATGTTAATTATGCATTTAGTATGATTGCAATACGAATATGATGAATGACATGGCCCGATACACAATTATGGCGTACTCATGGCATTATTGCCAGTTAAACCACAACTTTGAGTAATATCAAGACTTTGAGCTAAGCGTCTAAATGAGCAAGCAATCGGTGAAAGAAAACAGACTACTTTCAGTGCTAAAACACAGTATGATGTCTATGTCTACAGGGCAGGACTGGCTGTAGCAGGCACCAGGCAATCCCCCGGTGCGCCGCACGGGTGGGGGGCCGGTTTGGGGCCCCTGGGGGCCGTTTTCGTTACAGGGCCTGTTTTGCAGCATAGCTGCAAAATCAGCCCTGTAACAAAATCAGCCGAATACCGGCCCAGGCAAAGAGCTCGGTGGCACCCACAAACCCCCCCCCTCCCGGGAGGGGGTGGGGGATTGGGGGCCGGTCGAGCACTTTGTCTGGGCCGGTTTTGGTTCCCAGTCCGGCCCTGTATGTCTATGTACCATGAGACACGGGGGAGGTTATGCATAATAACATAAAAAGTAGAAGCGGACTGCGTTTCCGCATGTGATCAAGGACACTGTGTTGTCCGAAACGCGTCATAACGGCTTTGCGCAAAGAATAAAAACCTTTTTGCCACCTATAATTGGAGTCCGGATCTCTCTCCTCGCTGGCTGGAAGTTGAGAGATCAAGCTTTGCTTTCATCTGAAAAAAGGAACTAGGTTGATTCCGTCAACAAACCCCCTCCTTTGAAGCTGGCAACCTCCCGGAACCTGTGTTTTTTCATGGATCCATAAAGGAATATTGGCGGCAGCCCCTTATCGCAGCTGGCAGGACCGAAACCGACTAGGAAAACGCCAGCAACAGGGTCGGAGGACCCGTCGAAGACGTGACTAAGGCAGTGAGTGTTGACAAGCATTTGGTAGGTTGGGAGGAGTGGCAGGTATCGCCAGTCACCATAATCATAAAGGCTAGGCGCACACAGCAAGCCAAATATGTTGTCCCTGCAAGTGGACAAGGTGTTCATGTTAACACAAATAGCAATAACAAGGATGGGGATGCGAAAACCCTATTGAAGAAACTAGAAAAATGCATGAAAAGCGAAGTCACAAGGTGGTGGGAAAACAAGTCACTAACCAAATATAAGGAAATGGGACGAGTACCACGGGGCCTCAGGATTCTTTCAGCACCCAGCTTCGACAACCCCAACCCAAACATGTTAAAGGAATAGTGGGAAAGTAACCTTGCAGCTTCAATGAATCTTGTATGCATTCTCATTAAGTATGTGGAGATAGACCGATTAGAGCTAGTGAAGGAAATTGATAAAATCAACCAACAAATCAGCAAACTAGAGCCAAGTGATTACATAACCAAGACAAGGAAAGAAATAGAAGAGCACCTTAAGAAGCAGGAAGCAAAGATTAAACTCCGTAAAGTACATACGTTTTCACGTGATAGAGCGGATTATGAGCAGGGTCAGATTTACATGTTTGCCGGCAAATATGTTAATGCCAAAAATATAAGATTGAATGCCAAGTCCAAACAAGGCACAGAATCCGCCGAACAACATCTAACAGGCACAACAAAGGACACTACTTTAATCTCAGCGGTAGACTCTTTAACTGGCGACAGGCTCAGAAAGAAGCAGTACCAGCTACACCAGCGGAGCAGCAGAAGCAACATGATTAAATCTAGGCGAGGAAGTCAATTTTTTAGCCTTGTAAGCCGCAACACACTAAGGCCACTAAGGCAAATGAAACAGCCAGAATATGAAGAAACATCAGAAGGAGAGAAAGACGCAAAAAGAATAAATCAAAAACCCAAAAGAAAATACTGGCGCAAATGACAAATATGGAAGACAATACCATTATTAATCTTTCATCATTAACACTTGCACAGGCCAAAAAACAAATTTTGATGCAGGGACTATCCTATTGCCCACCAAATGATTTAAATTACGCACAAACTAGAGTGGATATGTTTTGTTTTATTCGAAAACTAAAACTCAGAAAATTCTTCACAATCAAAAATGGTTTCGCGGCAAATAAAATTGAGCAACAGAGACAGCAAGACATCAAAAGCAACCTACAAGTGTCAGATATTTGTTCCCTATTGACAGTACAAGAACTTTACAATGAAACATCAAATGACAATGAGAATCTTGCACCAGTGAATTCCCCTCAGGAGTACCTTCAAGAAATGGACATTATACAACAAGGGGCAGGAAGTAGTCATTTCAAAGCAAAATCAACGTTCATTCCGATGATGCTCAAAGATTCTCTTGATATTTTCCAGGAGAGAGTGATTGACGACATCAAACAACTCTACCGCCAAGTAAAACTAAAACAACGAAAAAGAAGTATAAAGAAATAGAGTACGTTAAACTAATGAAGAAATTGAAGGCTAATCATGAGGTGGTAATCATGCAATTAGATAAAGTTGGCAACATCGTGATTTGGCCTAAAGCAGATTATGTGAAAGAAGGAAAAAGGCAACTGACATACCCAAAATGTTACGAAAAATCATCTATCAAAGAATACAATAAGGCAAAGGAATTCCTGACCAAAAAGTTACATCAATACAAAAGAGATGGATTAATATCAGTAGAGGAATTTAAATATCTATAGGTGAAATATCCAATGGTTCCAACTATATATTTCATCCCGAAGACTCACAAGAACATAAATCCAATTCGAGGTCGACCGATCATCTCAGCCATTAACAGCATGGGGGAGCACATATCCCAATATGTGGATTTCTTTTTGCAAAAAATCTCCCCACATATGTGAAGGATACACGAGATTTCCTAAAGAAACTGAATGACATTGAATGGTATGCAGATATGTTACTTATAACTCTGGACATAGAGTCCCTATATACATGTATTGAACATTCCACTGGATTTTGGCAGTCAAAACTTTTTGGGATACCAAACCACTTGAATATTATGAAGATAACAAGATGTTGATTGACCTAATATCATGGTGCCTGAATAACAATTTTTTCATGTATAGCAATGAAATGTACAGGCAATTGAGAGGGGTGGCCAAAGGAGCCTGCTTCTCTCCCAGCTATGCATGTTTGATGGTTGGCTGTTGGGAGGAGCAAGCTCTCAGAGTGGCACAGTCAGAGGTGTATGCTAAACATGTAAAACACTATCTAAGATATATAGACAACATGTTTATTGTGTGGCAGGGTGACATAGATAGCGCTATCTCCTTTATTAACAGCATCAATGTGAACACTGCAAACCTAAAATTTACATCACACATTAACAAAGAAAGCGTAGAGTTCCTGGATGTAAGAATATATATTTAGGAATGTAACATAGCAACCACCTTACATAGGAAAGAATTAGCAGGAAACTCTACGCTTCATGCCGACAGCGCACATCCAAAACACCTCATACGGAGCATCCCATATGGGGAACTCCTTCGTCTAATAAGAATATGAAACACCCAACAGGATTTAGATGTGTGCACAAAAGAGGCTGTGATGACATTTACAAATAGAGGATATAGTGATTCTGTCCTCACGGAAGCAGTGGCAAAAGTAACAGTTAGATCTACTGAATCCTTGTTGGAACCCAAGATTAAGAACAGCAAAAAGCAATAGGGAGATGACACACCTAGACTTATAACAACATTTAACCGGCAGGAGAGAAAAATAAGATCCATTATCAAATGTAATTGGCCGATCATACGCACAGATGCAGTCCTGGCACACAATCTTGCAGAAGACCCTACGTTCACCTTCTGGAAAGGTGTGTCTATGAGGTCCCAAATAGTTAGAAGCAGTCCAGAAATTAATTCTAAAAAGATGTGGCTGCAGCCAAGACAGGGGTTCTTCAAATGCTCGACATGCAGGGCGTGTATATTTGGAGAGAACACTACCAAATACTCTACCCCTTTCCAACAGACTGAAATCCGTATCAAAGGCAGCTACAATTGTAGAACAGAGTACACTGTCTATGTTCTAATATGCACCTGTGGCTTACGATATGTGGGGAGCACAAAGCTGCCGGAGCATGTTAGAATATTGCAACACCTACGAGCAATAGTCAACAATGATACAGGGTACCCAGTCATCAGACATTTCAAGACAGCACATAACAATAACTTGGGCTGCCTAAAGTACTTCATGATAGCAGCGGTTCCCACTCCACGAAAAGGAGGGAACAGGGAAAGATCTTTGCGCCAATTGGAGTCCCGTATGATTCTTGAGCTCGATAGTAAGGCTCCCAATGGGCTCAACAATACGGAAGATCTCCACAACGTTTTGTAAACATGCATCGATTAAAAATCATCAGTTTATATATTGATAATAATTTAGTGTCATTACCTACTTACCCATTTTTAGATCCACTTGCAAAGGCAGAAATAAGAGGGAGAAAAGAATAGGAAAATAACAAGAATAGCAAAAGGAAAATGACTCTGCAACCAGTAGGCTATCCCTCTTCTTTCAGAATTGTTAGTTTATTTGCTGCTGAATTCATCTACATTTTTAACCCCACAATAAGTAATTTTTAAACACATAGGGCCTCATTAGGATGACGGGCGGACTTTGCCCGCCCGTCATCCCATCGTAAATCGGGATCGCCCGCCATAAGGGCGGGGGTCCCGGGGGTGCTATTAGGATGTGCCCGCCACAGTGGCGGGCACATTCTGTATTTTCAGCATTGTGCCCGCCACAATGCTGAAAATGCACTTTCACATTGTCATTTTCAAAGTGGCAGGCACCGCGCGGTGCCTGTCGCTTTGTAAATGACAATGAAGGGGGGTACCACAGGTACCCCCCCATGTGCACCCCCCACCTGTACTTCACTCTGGGGGCCCGCAGGGGGCCCTCAGAGTCAAGACTGCATGCCTTTCCGTGGCGGCATCGCCGCCGCGGAAAGGCACTGCAAACCAGACATCATAATATGGCTGGCGGTGTCTTTTAGACACCGCCACCATATTATTCCTTTTCCGCCCCGGCTGCAAGGCGACCGGGGCGGAAAGGTGGCGGACGGTCTTTCCGTCCGCCGTGGTCCCCCTCGCCATCCTAATATGGCGGGGGGAAATCTGGTGATGATATCGGGCGGATTACCTCCGCCAGGCTGGCGGTGGTTACCGCCAGCCTGGCAGAGGCAATCCGCCCGATATCATAATGGACCCCATAGAGTTTAAGTCTGCACTAGCACTTTATTATATGGATGGGCGGCTGCCCTACCATGACAATGGAACTTTTTGTTTAACACTAGTGTTGCACTAATGCACCTTAGGTAATCTATGTTTACAGCCAATTGTATGACAGTCATTATTAGCCATATTTGATATTCAAGGGATGCAAGGGTTCAATGACAACTGAAAAACAGAGGGGTCATGCCAGTCACACATTTATGCAGGCATAGGTCTGATATTATATTAAGAGGTGATTTCTTCCTTCTAGGGGCCCTCTTTGAATAATCCTGATGTCATGGTTTTTAATGTAAGGCGATTTTTTGCACAGGTCGGGCCATCAGACTCAATATAACATCTGATATGATAACCATAGAATGCTAATGCATTTAAGCAGCTATATTGGTTTTAATGTCTTTGAAAATATTTAAATATGAATGCATTTATTTATTTAGGATGTATGCATGGTTTTAGCAATCTAATGCTGAGAGAAACAACATATGTTAATTATGCATTTAGTAAGATTGCAATACCAATATGATGAATGACACGGCCCGATATACAATCATGGCATTATTACCCGTTAAACCACAACTTTGAGTAATTTCAAGACATTGAGCTAAGCATCTAAATGAGCAAGCAATCGGTGAAAGAAAACAGACTACTTTCGGTGCTAAAACACAGTATGATGTCTATGTCTATGTACCATGTGACATGCGGCGGTGATGCATAATAACATAAAAAGTAGAAGCGGACTGCGTTTCCGCATGTGATCAAGGACACTGTGTTGTCCCAAACGCGTCATAACGGCTTTGCGCAAAGAATAAAAACCTTTTTGCCACCTATAATTGGAGTCCGGATCTTTCTCTCATCGTCGGCTGGAAGTTGAGAGATCAAGCTTTGCATATATGCACAAAGTTTCCATCCGGTCAAACTAAAAGAATCCATTCCGTACGCAGAATGTTTACGTATGACCCGAAATTGCAGCACTCAGGCAGGTGCCAACAAGGCCAAATCCAATTTATTTGAGAGGCTTAGCAAAAGAGGTTATAGCCCTCAAACCTTAGCAAAGGCAGACCTTAAATGTAAGAATGTAAACAGGAGGGATCTCCTGTTTGCAGACAAAAAAGATAAGAAGGAGAAACAAAGCAAGTCCTTACCGAACATCCCCAGGATGATAACGGGGTACAACGCTTACCACAACCATGTGAGAAAAATCGTACAAAAACATTGGCCTTTGGTGCAGAATGATCCTGTAATAGGTTGTTGGAGTGGTAGAAGCCCATCAATCACTTTCAGGAAAGCCAAGTCGATGCGCAACCAGCTGGTATGCAATGCACCGACCATAACCAAGCCACCTATATGGTTGCATAGCCAGAAAGGGTTCAAAAAGTGCGCAAAATGTAAAGTGTGTAAGCAAGGAATCAACACCACACAAGTTAAAGTCGCGTTTAGAAATAAGCCCTACATCATCAGATGCTGCTACATCCGGCCCATGTCTGAATCCTACAGCACTTGCGAGCCATAAGTAACAACGATGAAACATACCCGGTGACCAGACACACTAACAAATCACACTCAGGCAACAGCAACGACATCAAATATTTTGTCATCGACAGTATCGCAAAAAACATCAGAGGGGGAAATCGCAGATTGGCCCTACGGCGTTTGGAATCCAGATACATAATCCTTTTGGATTCCAAGATCCCGAATGGATTAAATGCTGATGAAGCACTGCCAGTACACATATAGTCCAGCATAGCCCACTCCCTTAACCCAACCCACTCCCAAACATCTGCAACTTCACTTATGTAAATACTTTGTTTCCTTTAGGCACAATTTCTTTTATTGAATTCTAGCACATAATGACCTTGCATCATTACTAGGGGATGCCTACCATATCTACACTAATGTTTGTAATCAATCAGGGGGTAATGTACATAGAGGACTTATGGGTATATAACTGTGTGCATTCAGCCACATATTGCACTAGATATAGTGTTTCAGACGTCAATTTACTCCACTTGGAGACAAGGCTCGTTTGAGTATCCTTTCTTGTATTGTTTATGTTTGAAACACTTTCCTTCTTACATCTTGCAATAGAGGGCGGGATGAGAAAAGTGGCATGGTTAAGAGGCATACGTATTCATCTGCAATTATAATGAGAATCTCTGTGAACACGCATATATATACCGTATGTTAACTTAATATTACACATTAATCAAACCTTCTGTTCAAACATAATGCATTATCAACGCACGTGTTGTACCCGTAACACAGGGAGTAACACAAATGTGCATTGTTTCACAGCGCGTGTGTTGGATCCGAGGTTCCTTTCCCTAGTTAGAGAATGCTGACATAGACACACTTTTTGTAAATTGTGCATGTAACCAGTAATACCATTCGGTAGGCATCTACGTTATTTAACTGTATTTTAATTTTCGTTGGTATGGGGCAATATGCACTGAATTGTACATGCACAATCATCGTTTATTTTTGAGTAACATTTTGTGTGAATTTACGTTTACATTCTGTAAGTTTCATGCGCTAGACTCTTCTATGTCTTTTGTCAAAATACCGTCATATCACTGGTAACCATGGTAACGACTAACCAGTCACAAGTGAGGTAACTGTGTATGTGCTGGAATGTACTTAATTTACAGCGTCATTCATGGTAGATGAAGTGAGCAAGGCGGAGGCTTCCGCCGAAACGCGTCTGTAGCAGCTTTATGGATTAAAACTTTTTCTTGAGTTGAATTCACGGTGTCAGTGCCATCCTTGATCGGAGTGAATGCGGATTGGTAACCAATTCGAAGGATTTGTTTTTCCTGGAAAATCCTACACTGACCCTCCTCGCTTTGGCAGCGCTGTGTCTTCAGGATTACTGGTGGTGAAATCCTCGTGGAGAGAGATACGCAGCGCCCCCCGAAACCCATTAATGTGAAAAGACTGTATTTACTGCGCACGGACTGGCAGCTGACTTGCTGGATTCCTGCGAGGGCTGGAGGGCAATTGCAGGCAGTCAGGTAAGACGGCGAAAGTTTGGTGTGGTAGTGACAGTAATAGCGCAAGGGTTTATGGGAGAGGTAGTCCCGGATCTGAAAAGCAATAGAAACGGGCAGTGAATTCCCCAAGCAACAGCAATTCCTGAATAAATATGGCTGCTGAGTGGAAAAAGGGGCGGGAGGAGGCTGCGCTGGACATTTTCGTGGATGCAGACACAGGCAAGTCTGCTAAAGGCAAACAAGCGGCCACAATTGCAGAATCTGAGAAAGACAACAGCACCAAAAAACTGTGCGGGGAGTTGGAGAAACTCCGCAGAAAAGAGATAGCCAAATGGTGGGAGATCAAATCATTCAAACGATATCTGGACGTGGGCAGAATACCCAGGGGACTGCGAATCCTAGTGACCCCAACGTATGAAAACCCCGATCCGGCCATGCTTCAAGACTGGGCCGACAATAGTGCCCAGGCATCACAAAACATGGTTAAAATATTAATCCAGTATGCGGCAAGTGACCGTGATAAACTAATAGCCAGAATCGAAGAAATTGTAAAATAACTGGATTCGAGGGAAGAACAGGAAGAGATTACCAATATGTTGAAAGAAATAAAGACCAGACTGTTAAATCATGAGGAGGAAATTAAAGAGAGAAAAGCCATAAAGTTTCAGAGAGATCGAAACGACTATGTTAATGGGCGAGTGTATACCTTCGCTAGAAAATTTGATAACATCAAGAGACAACAACTCTCCGCACCTGCAAGTGGGGGGGACACGACATCAGTAGCCATTGGAATGGACTTAAGCACATCCATAGGTTCAGATTCAGATAGCAACAGCTCACTTGGGGCAACAGGTCCAATCCCCGAACCAGCGCAAGAACTAGCTTATTTTCGATTACAGCGCCTAACAACACTTCGGCCGAAAACTCAGCGGCACGCTTGGAACAAGGGCAAAACGAAATTCGACCAAAAAACAAAAAGTCGACGGGGAAAAGACCGACGTTGGGGCAAACGTGGCGGAAAAACAAACAAAGCCACAATACAGAAAGAACAAGAAACAATAATCGCAGACGAGCAATTGGGAAATATGGACAATACTGTTGTGAACCTCACGGATTTAAAATTAACTGAGGAAGAGACTAAAATTCTATCTTTGGGATTAACTTATTGTACAGTGACAAACTTTGATTATGCCCAAACGCGGATAGATCTATTTCAATTCCTACGGAAATTAAAATTGCAGAAGTATTTTTGGAATTGTGCAAAGAAAGACTCCGAGAAGGAGTTGGGTCCAGAAACAGAAAAAACACTAGCTATTGCAGATATGGCTGTTTTGAGTGACATGAATGCACTAGAGTACGATGAATCACTAAGCCAGCTGAGAGCAGGGGATATAGCCGCCCAATCGCATTTGAATACCCACCTCACAGTGAAAACCAAATTCAGACCTAAATCTGTGTTTATGCCCATCCTATTGAAAGATGGATTAGATTTATTCTCTGAAAATGTAATCAAAGAACTAAAGGAGCCATCTCTTATGAGCACGAAGAATTTCTGTACCAAAGACTACAACAGAAGATTGGAATACAACAATCTCATGACTAAAATCAAGGCCAGACCGGATATAGTGGTAAGATGGTCTGACAAAGGCGGAAATATAGTACTTTGGCCGCTCAAGATGTACAACGATGAAGCGATGACACAATTGCAAGACCGCAAATGTTACTGCAGAGTATGCCCCACTCTGATTGTGGGAATCCAAGAACGGTATCATGCAGAACTCTACAAGTGGAAAGGCATGAGCTTGATAAGCAAGCAGGAATTAGAATTTCTTAAGAATGACTATCCCACCACACCCCAGCTTTATCTGAAACCAAAAATACACAAGAACGCAATGCAACCCCCAGGGAGACCAATAATCTCGCCCATAGGTGGTCTTTTTGAGAACACTAGCATCTATGTGGACAGTTTCTTGCAACCATTTGTGAAAGACCTACCTGCCTATGTTCAAGACAGTGGAGATTTTCTCCGTAAAATTTATGACTTAAATTAGAATGAGGAGTATGTATTTATGACTCTTGATGTGCAGTCGCTATATACAAGCATCAGACACACAGATGGGCTCAAAGCACATCAACAGTATCTCAACGAAAGACCCATTACATTGTACCAACACACCTCTATGTTACTACAGATGGTAGAATGGTGCTTAACCAATAACACCTTTATATTTGATCGATTGCATTATAAACAACTACAAGGTTCGGCCATGGGTACTTGCTTCTCCCCCAGCTATGCTAATCTGCATATGGGCTGGTGGGAGGAGCAAGTATTGGCTATAACCCAGGCAGCAAGCATGAGTGAAAATGTGATAATTTACAAGCGCTACATAGATGATATTTTTATCCTATGGAAAGGGTCTGAGGAGAGCGCTCAAGCATTTGCAGCGGCCATTAATGAGAAAACCCTCAACTTGAGATTTACATGCTCCACCAGCACAGAAACAATCCGATTTCTTGATCTGGAACTGTATGTAGATCAGAATAAAATCCAAACAAGAACATACAGGAAGCCAACAGCGGGAAACGCTGTGCTTCATGCACAAAGTTTCCATCCGGTCAAACTAGAAGAATCCGTTCTGTACGCAGAATGTTTACGTATGACCCGAAATTGCAGCACTCAGGCAGGTGCCAACAAGGCCAAATCCAATTTATTTAAGAGGCTTAGCAAAAGAGGTTATAGCCCTCAAACCTTAGCAAAGGCAGACCTTAAATGTAAGAATGTAAACAGGAGGGATCTCCTGTTTGCAGACAAAAAAGATAAGAAGGAGAAACAAAGCAAGTCCTTACCGAACATCCCCAGGATGATAACGGGGTACAACGCTTACCACAACCATGTGAGAAAAATCGTACAGAAACATTGGCCTTTGGTGCAGAATGATCCTGTAATAGGTTGTTGGAGTGGTAGAAGGCCATTAATCACTTTCAGGAAGGCCAAGTCGATGCGCAACCAGCTGGTATGCAATGCACCGACCATAACCAAGCCACCTATATGGTTTCATAGCCAGAAAGGGTTCAAAAAGTGCGCAAAATGTAAAGCGTGTAAGCAAGGAATCAACACCACACAGGTTAAAGTCCTGTTTAGAAATAAGCCCTACATCATCAGAGGCTGCTACTCTTGCAAAACAGAGTATGCAGTTTACGTCCTTGTGTGCAAATGCGGGAAACGCAATGTAGGAAGTACCATACATCCGGCCCATGTCTGAATCCTACAGCACTTGCGAGCCATAAGTAACAACGATGAAACATACCCGGTGGCCAGACACATTAACAAATCACACTCAGGCAACAGCAACGACATCAAATATTTTGTCATCGACAGTATCGCAAAAAACATCAGAGGGGGAAATCGCAGATTGGCCCTACGGCGTTTGGAATCCAGATACATAATCCTTTTGGATTCCAAGATCCCGAATGGATTAAATGCCGACGAAGCACTGACAATACACATATAGTCCAGCGTAGCCCACTCCCTTAACCCAACCCACTCCCAAACATCTGCAACTTCACTTATGTAAATACTTTGTTTCGTTTAGGCACAATTTCTTTTATTGAATTCTAGCACATAATGACCTTGCATCATTACTAGGGGAGGCCTACCGTATCTACACTAATGTTTGTAATCAATCAGGGGGTAATGTACATAGAGGACTTATGGGTATATAACTGTGTGCATTCAGCCACATATTGCACTAGATATAGTGTTTCAGACGTCAATTTACTCCACTTGGAGACGAGGCTCGTTTGAGTATCCTTTCTTGTATTGTTTATGTTTGAAACATTTTCCTTCTTACATCTTGCAATAGAGGGCGGGATGAGAAAAGTGGCATGGTTACGAGGTATACGTATTCATCTGCAATTGTAATCAGAATCTCTGTGAACACGCATATATATACCGTATGTTAACTTAATATTACACATTAATCAAACCCTCTGTTCAAACATAATGCATTATCAACGCGCGTGTTGTACCCGTAACACAGGGAGTAACACGAATGTGCATTGTTTCACAGCGCGTGTGTTGGATCCGAGGTTCCTTTTCCTAGTTAGAGAATGCTGACATAGACACCCTTTTTGTAAATTGTGCATGTAACCAGTAATACCATTCGGTAGGCATCTATGTTATTTAACTGTATTTTATTTTTCGTTGGTATGGGGTAATATGCACTGAATTGTACATGCACAATCATCGTTTATTTTTGAGTAACATTTTGTGTGAATTTACGTTTACATTCTGTAAATTTCATGCGCTAGACTCTTCTATGTCTTTTGTCAAAATACCGTCATATCACTGGTAACCATGGTAACGATTAACCAGTCACAAGTGAGGTAACTGTGTATGTGCTAGAATGTACTTAATTGACAGCGTCATTCATGGCAGATGAATTGAGCAAGGCGGAGGCTTCCGCCAAAACGCGTCTGTAGCAGCTTTATGGATTAAAACTTTTTCTTGAGTTGAATTCACGGTGTCAGTGCCATCCTTGATCGGAGTGAAGGCGGATTGGTAACCAATATATATATATGCACATAAAATCACCAAACACTTAAGTTGCACCACCGAATACGCTATATATGCGTTATATTGCCCATGCAACAAATTTTACATTGGTTGCACCACCAAACAAGCAAAACTGCGAGTCCTGGAACATCTTAGGGCCATAAAAAATCTTAATCACCAATATCCTGTGGCGAGACACTTTGCCGCAGTACATAACCAAAACCCTAATTTGTTACAATTTACGGTGTTGGACTGTGTGGCGAGCAAAGAAAGAGGAGGCAATCGATGGCTTGATCTCAGGAAATTGGAGTCCAAGTATATAATTAAATACAATACCATTCAACCCGTTGGTCATAACCTTGGGGAAGAATTAGCTGTCCATCTTTATGAATAATTCGAATAACTCATGTGTTCTTCGATGGTGTGCGATCTTGATTTATATATTAGTAATTTGTTGATGCATCTCTGTTTAACACTGCAATTTTTAAAGTAGTAGGATTTTAACATGCACTGGTATTAGCACAATTTTTTAGGACACGCAGGCTCAAACTTTATTGTTTCTTGTTACAGGTATTGGACTTCATGCCCACTGGGGCGAAACTGTGATTTTGTGTTCCACAACATGAACTTTGTATCTGACGGCATAAGCCCACTTGGGCAAGATTGAATTTAAATTTGATTTACGCTGATATGCCTATAAACCTATGGAGTTGGAATGATAATCGTTTTGATAACTCACTTGATAGTAATCACCAGCAATGTGCATGCATTTACTCACTGTTTATGTATATTTTGTTTACATGCTGGAAATAATGCAGAAACGATACATGCACGAACAGAAACATTGTTGCCCTATAGTGTGTCTTTTATGTTTGTCACACGTGGTACATGACTGAATGTACCGGTTTCACTTTAAAAGAATGGCGTTTTCATTTGTACTCCACCCGTGAGCAAGAGGTATGCTTACCTCGAAACGCGTAGGGGCTATTTGTTTTTGCCAAATAAACCCAAGCACTGAATACTTGATAAGGGCCTCGACTCTGGTGTCTTTGTGTATAAGGATAACGCCAGGATTCGAACATATATATATATATATATATATATATATATATATATATATATATATATATATATATATTCGGTACGTAGTCGTCCAAACTCAGCCTGCTCAGCCGAGCAGAAGGATAAAGCGAGACCCAGTTATTTGGTGTGAATTATTTTATTGCCCAACACCAGTCAGCCATGATGCGTTTCGGCTACCAAAAGCCTTGATCACATGACACCGTCATGGGGGCTGGCCACCCATTTTTAAAGTGCAAGAGTGCCTGTTGCGTAATAGATACAGTAAAAATACTACATGGGTCATTGCATATAGCGTAATACGTATATGAAGGTACATGCTTATTTGAATGTTATTATAACTGTGTAATACATTAATAGCTCTTCATTACGCTAAAATCAGAATAAATATATTGCACAATTGAGGAAAAAAACATATCAGTAATACAGAATAAACACGATAAAACATAAATGATACAGATGTTTTAAAACGTATAAATATTACTAATCTGTACTGATATCTTAATAAATACCTAATAATCACGGTGTATAATGTAGCTTAATAAAGCCCACTGTAGGCTATACTTAGCAGTAGGTGCATTAGTGCAAAACATGAAATGTAAATAGTACATATCATGGATATCGACCGTGAGGGTAATCAGGCCCATGTGGGCTACTCCTACTTCTTGTGCAAAATATACAATTTCGATGTGCAAATTTGCTGAATGTGCAAAATACGCAACAGTAAAATCAATGTGCTACCTATGAAAAAAAATGTGTGTGTAAACATAAGTGAAATAGATAAAATATCTCATGTTTCACAAGGTTATGTACATATAGGCCGATTCGGATCGCGGACGGAAACGTGTCCCGTCCGCCAAGGAAGCGGGCAAGATACTCCGGACCGCTCCGCGGATAAACCGCCGTAGCGATTAGGAAAATAATGGAACGAACCCCCGACCGCGGCGGACGGAGAACACCAAACTCCGTCCGCGGCGGACGGAGTACACCAGAGCCCGCCGCAAGCGGACGGAACCGACGAAACACCGTCCGCCGCGGATGCACATGACCGCGGGAACAGCCACATCTACCGCCATACCTGCGAAGGCTCCGTGTCCGCGATTAGGATAACGACGCCTGTACCCCGGGACGCACCGCAATCCACGGCCGCGGCGGAAAGAATGCAACGAGAAACAGTGCATCACAGCGGAAGCCCAACACGAACAACATCCTTACCGTCAAACCAATGTCAAAAAGTGTGACGGAAGTAAATTGCAAACACACGAAAAAGGACTACCCCCCACCTGAAACACCAACACCAATCACAAGCCACAATGACACCCCCCCAAGTACCCAATAATGCACACTAGTCAACACACCCACCTACCACCTGACTGCCAACAACCATTGAGACACGACTATAAAATGACTCACACCCACTACCACAATCCTTTGCATCACAGCATAGCTGCTAGCAAGAGGCCCAATACGACCGACAGCATACACCAATTGAAGACACACAACCACCACCCTACCACACCCACCACACAAACACCCACCACACCATTCCTACACACCACACAACACACACCTGCACCCCCCAACTCACTCAACCCACACCCTGAGCACCACACACCATGGCACCCAAAAAAAAAACTAAATTCACGGAGACCGAGTTGAAGGTAATGGTGGATGAAATTATCCGTGTTGAGCCCCACATATTCGGGGCCCAAGTCCAGCAGACCACCGTGGCGCAAAAAAATCACTTGTGGGACAGGATCGTCAGTCGGGTGAATGCGTCAGGGACCGTGCCAAGGACAAAGCACGAGATACAGAGTCGGTGGCATGACCTGAAAACCAGGGTGAAAGACATCCGTGCCAAAAACCATGTGAGAGCAAATCACACTGGCGGCGGCACACCCCCGGAGCCCATACCCTACACTGATTGGGAGGAAAAGGTGCTGGGCATACTGCACCCAGAGAGCCTGGAAGGACTTGAGGAAGGAGAAGAGGCTGGTAAGTACAAACCAAGCACCACGATCAGAACGACATGGTCAGCCTCACACAACTGAGAAGACACATCTCCCAGGCCCCAACCCATGCATGTGGGCCACATACTCACCAAAATGTAAATGGCTACCAACAGGCCCCCATGCCCACAGGGAGGGTGGTGGTGGTGGGTGGGGTGTGTGAGAGGTCACCACTACAACTCCCAACAGGCCCCCATGTCCACAGGGAGGGCGGTGGTGGTGGGTGGGGTGTGTGAGAGGTCACCACTACAACTCCCAACAGGCCCCCATGTCCACAGGGAGGGCGGTGGTGGTGGGTGGGGTGTGTGAGAGGTCACTACTACAACTCCCAACAGTCCCCCATGTCCACAGGGAGGGCGGTGGTGGTGGGTGGGGTGTGTGAGAGGTCACCACTACAACTCCCAACAGGCCCCCATGTCCACAGGGAGGGCGGTGGTGGTGGGTGGGGTGTGTGAGAGGTCACCACTACAACTCCCAACAGGCCCCCATGTCCAAAGGGAGGGCGGTGGTGGTGGGTGGGGTGTGGGAGAGGTCACCACTACAACTCCCAACAGGCCCCCATGTCCATAGGGAGGGCGGTGGTGGTGGGTGGGGTGTGTGAGAGGTCACCACTACAACTCCCAACAGGCCCCCATGTCCACAGGGAGGGCGGTGGTGGTGGGTGGGGTGTGTGAGAGGTCACCACTACAACTCCCAACAGGCCTCCATGTCCACAGGGAGGGCAGTGGTGGTGGGTGGGGTGTGTGAGAGGTCACTACTACAACTCCCAACAGGCCCCCATGTCCACAGGGAGGGCGGTGGTGGTGGGTGGGGTGTGTGAGAGGTCACCACTACAACTCCCAACAGGCCCCCATGTCCACAGGGAGGGCGGTGGTGGTGGGTGGGGTGTCAGGAGAGGTCACTACTACAACTCCCAACAGGCCCCCATGTCCACAGGGAGGGCGGTGGTGGTAGGTGGGGCGTGTGCGACAGGACACTGAAATGTAATCAAATTGATATGAACATGTAATGTCCACAGTACTGATCAGCACAATCTTGTCCCTCAGGTGATCGTAATCTGACTGGTGTAACCAGCAACCGGCCGCAAGACTCGCCTCGCACCCATACCGGACTCTCTGGGGACGATGCCACAGCCAGCTCCGGTGCGGAGGATGGTGCGGGCCAAAGCAGACTGCCAGGGCCATCTGGCTCACAGGAAATCCCGGCCACGACAACCGTCGCCTGTGTAACTCCTGCAACACCGGCCACAGTGAGCTGCACACCCACCACCACCACCACCACCACCACCACCAGTACCGCCACCCTGCCTAACCCACCGCACGACGCAGGGCCATCGGCCTCCCAGCCAAGCAGGGAGAGTGGGCCAGAAAGGAGAGAGGCGAGGCCACATCAGCCAATCAGGAGATCCACACTCCGTCACGCTGAGGAAGGACACCCACCCCATCCTGTGGCAGAGTCACTTGAAGCCCTAGCCAGGGTCCAGGCTTCCTACGAGCATGGCCAGGAACAGGCAGATCGTGCCCACCAGGACTCGGTGGACAACACTAACATGTTGCAGGCCATTGACCGCTGCCTTGGCCAGATAGTGGACATCATGGGCCAGCAGACAACAATGTGGAGGGAATGGATAGCCCGCAACAACTCCACCCCCCTCAACCAAGTGTCCAGACGCCACGGCCAGCAACACCACCGCCACCCCCACCTGTGCCCCTGGCGACGGATGTGGCCCCTGAGCAACCTGCCCCCCCAGCTGACTCCGTTCCACCTCAAAGACGGAGGGGCCGTCCGAGGCTGGAAGCGGGTGAGAGCAGTGGGGGTGCTCCATCCACACGCTCCAAGAGGGGCCGACAATGACTGTGACACTGCCTGAGCCAGCCATTCACCCTGCCAACTATCCTGTCCCACATAGCCAATCATTGGCACAGGTCTGCTGGACTATCCTGACATCACCCAATGTGGTGTCAGCACGGACATTTCATCTGCCATTACCTTCAACTCACACTCCCCCACCCCACACTTACTTGTAAATATTCACCAGCACCAATGCACAACCTGTAAATAAATGCCACTTACACACTCAATGATGTTTAATCACATGATTGCCTCAGAAACAGACGTAACCAGGTGCAGGGATCCGAGTCGTACATAATCATGCCGCTGCGGGAGTGACCTAGGGAAATTCAGAGACAGCAAACACATGTCAGGAAACAGATTCACACCCATCACAACACACTGCACAGCAACATTCCACAAACCACACTCATCACAAAATCATTGGATGAGAGGACACACATCATGGAGACTTGCATGTCCAAATAAATGAACACACACATATGCAACCATCACATAGCAGAACACCCAGCTGATGCACACCACATCCACACAACACTAGCAAACATACATAAGGCATTATCAACCAGCACAAGAGGTAGTTACTCACATTCAAGGGAAGTAGCGATCAATGAGCTGGCGCCTCTGGTCCACACCTTCCTCCTCACCACTATCCTCATCAGTCGACATGGGTGGGATGGGAGGCCGAGGAACTTGTTGGTCTTCAGGGTCCAAGAGCAGTTCAATGTCATTGCGCACGGCCAGGTTGTGGAGCATGCAGCAGGCAACCACGATCCTGCATACTTTGCCTGGTGAGTAAGGCAGGGCCTCTCCGGTCTTATCCAGGCACCGAAACCTAGACTTTAGCAGTCCAAAAGTACGTTCCACCACTCTACGTGTCCTTCCATGGGCATCATTGTAGCGCATTTCACCCGCTGTAGTAGGATTACGTATGGGATTTAGGAGCCAGGGCCGGTTTGGGTATGCCGAGTCGCCTATGTAGGGGGATGACAGACACAAATATCACTACCAGAATTGGTGGGTACCCCATGCCACACAGAAATCACAAATGTCCCCACAGCATACTCACCAACAAGCCACGCATGACCGGGACGCAGATTTGCCATCAGTTGGGGGACAATGCTGCTCCGCATGATGTGGGCGTCATGTGCGGAGCCTGGAAATCTTGCACACACATGGGAGATGATGTTGTCGGCCAGGCACACCACCTGCACGTTCAGCGAATGAAAGTGCTTCCGATTCCTATAAACCTGCTCACGTGCCCGTGGTGGAATGAGAGCGATATGTGTGCCATCAATGGAACCCACTACATGTGGTATCTGGCCCAGTGCATAGAAGTCTGCTTTGACTGCTGCCAACTCTGCCGGCCGTGGGAAATGGATGTAGTCATCCTTGTACAGCATCATAGCTTTTAGAACATCCTGAAGTACCATGCTGAACATGGACTGTGACATCCCCCGGCATGTCCAACTGTGTACTGAAAGGTGCCAGTTGCAAAAAAGTGTAGAGCCGCCATCACCTTTGCTGTGGGTGTAATGGAACCAGGATACGTCCTTCGTGGCTGCAGATGAGGAGACAATTGGTCTACAAGCTCCATCAATCTACGTCGATCTAGCCGGAATTTCCTGATCACCTCCTCGTCAACCATATCCTCCAGCACAGTGTATGGCCGATGCACATTTGGAGCCCTCCTGTGTGGGAGATAGATGTAACTTGAGTCAACTTACAAACAACGCATAGCTGTGCAACTCCATCACATGTAAGCCAACATTAGCAAGAAGATAAATGTTGTGGACAATGGTCATATGTGTGACATCTCTGAAAGTATGTACAATACGGAGTGCCCCATTAACAATATGCAGCCACTAGCAACAGGAAGTGTGTCAACACGTACAACGCAACTTAGTCACATGTCAACATTACTGACAAGACGTGTGTCAGGACCCTAATGTGTAGAAGCCACATCACAGACACATATGCAAGTGCATGCACACAAACGATAATGATACACACACACCATGTAATCATGCACCAATGCCAACACCAATAATGGTGAGCATACGGACATTACATGCATGGTGACACAACAGGCAACACAAATACACTGAATGCATGTGTACCCCCACCATTGTAGTGACCTCACATGAACCACACACTGACAACAGATTCAGAATGTTGCGATACAGCCGTGATGTACTGTGTAGATGTGAAGAAGTTGAAACGTCTGTAGGGTAACACCCGACGTCAACACGTCGACATGCACATGTGTTGCACATTGTGTGCACACCGATGGGCATAGTATGGACACACATGGAATAGTGCATGACATAGGAAGTTTCCCTATCGCGCTCACAACCCTCATGACGCAACTGCAGACAATACACCACGGTGCAGCGTCTGAAAATATACAATCATTGGCGCCGCCATGGCGGTGCACTGCTTCCGCTATTTTCGAATGGGCATACGCGGGCCGCGTTCCCTCTCCCCATTGTCTGCATGTGCACGGACCGTCACGGTCACACATCGGCAACCGCATGTGCAAGCTTCCGGGACGGATGCTTCTTTGCAACAATGTTCAATCACTGGCGCCACCATGGCGGCGCACGTATTCGGCGGGGGAGGTGCAGGCCACCACATCCTTTAGATGATGTCAATGGACATGGCAGTTCATGACCCCCCTTACAGTCACATTGCATCATCCACCGTACACCGGCCGGCCCAGCCCGGCCCAGGACCGCCGTGCCGGCCATGTCCACAACCGCTGTGCCAGGCCCGGCCTAAGACCGCCGTGCCGGCCATGTCCACAACCGCCGTGCCAGGCCCAGCCTAGGAACGCCGTGCCGGCCATGTCCACAACTGCCGTGCCAGGCCCGGCCTAGGAACGCCGTGCCGGCCATGTCCACAACCTCCGTGCCAGGCCCGGCCTAAGACCGCCGTGCCGGCCATGTCCACAACCGCCGTGCCAGGCCCGCCCTAAGACCGCCGTGCCGGCCATGTCCACAACCGCCGTGCCAGGCCCGGCCTAGGAACGCCGTGCCGGCCATGTCCACAACCGCCGTGGGAGGCCCGGCCTAAGACCGCCGTGCCGGCCATGTCCACAACCGCCGTGCCAGGCCCGGCCTAGGAACGCTGTGCCGGCCATGTCCACAACCGCCGTGCCGGCCATGTCAGCCACCGCCGTGCCAGGCCCGGCCTAGGACCGCCGTGCCGGCCATGTCAGCCACCGCCGTGCCACGCCCGCCCTAGGACCGCCGTGCCGGCCATGTCAGCCACCGACGGGTGTTCACTCGCCTGGCACGGCGGTGGCTGACATGGCCGGCACGGCGGTCCTAGGCCGGTGTACGGTGGATGATGCAATGTGACTGTAAGGGGGGTCATGAACTGCCATGTCCATTGACTACATCTAAAGGGTGTGTTGGCCTGCACCTCCCCTGCCGAATACGTGCACCGCCATGGTGGCGCCAGTGATAGAACATTGTTGCAAAAGAAGCATCCGTCCCGGAAGCTTGCACATGCGGTTGCCGATGTGTGACCGTGACGGTCCGTGCACATGCAGCCAATGGGAAGAGGGAACGCGGCCCGCGTATGGCCAATCGAAAGTAGCGAAAGCAGTGCACCGCAACACCAGGGCCAGTCATTGGCCCTTTTACAAACACGCATCCAGGGCTGACCAATTGCTGGCGACGTATGCCACTGACATGTGCTCAGGGCCCTATATATGTGTGATGTCAAAAAGCACACATCCTACCCTGGGAACCAGTGCTGCCTGTTCACCTCGACCTGCTGCTGCTGAGCTGACCACCGACTGCTGCCTGTGACCATCACCTCGACCTGCTGCTGCTGAGCTGACCACCGACTGCTGCTCTAGTGACATACTCCGTGATCTTGCCATGTCGAGAGTCAAAGAGATCCGGTCTCGTCCCTTCACCGCCGCGGAGCTTGATGTCCTCGTGGACGGTGTGCTCTGCAACTTTGGACGGCTCTACGGCGCACCCGGACAGGTGGTAAGTGCAGTGTGGGACATGTTGGTGTGCATGAGGTGGTCAATGACTCCTGGCTTCTGAAATCTTGGCTGTGTACTGTGGGCCCGACATATTTGTCGGAATGTGCATGGCTGCTGACAGATACGTGTTGCCCCTATCTGTGTGACAGGCCAACTGTCCACTGACTTGCACCCTTTTGTCTCCCATCATGGTAGGTCAAGCTGCACCTTCGCAAGGACGCGTGGAGGAGCATAGCATGTGATGTACGGGCATTGGGGGTGTGCAATAGACGACATACACACTGCCACAAACGCTGGGACGACATTTCCAGGCTGAGCAAGAATGTAGCGGAAGTGACACTGGGGATGATTCCAAGGACGCCACATCTGGCCCGACGCTCCATGACCCCTCTCATGCACCGTATCATTGCTGGGACGTATCCTGACCTGTCCGAACGGCTGAGTGTGGATCAACAGCAAACTAGCGGTGAGCAGACTGTCTGTGTATGTTACTTGGGAGTGCAATGCATGTATTGGTGCCCAGACACAGTAGTGACTTCCGTGGTGCGTATGTATCGCTGCGGTGCCATGTTGGTGCCATTGGGTGAGTGTAATTTGACATCCAGGTCCGGCATGTTGACACGCCACTTGCTTAGTAGTTGAGTGTTGAAGCACATGCCGTAGTGGTCTGTGGCCCCATGGCAAGACATGTGTGCAGATGTACATGCTCCTGCCCTGTCCGCATGCTGTACATGTGTCACGGCCACCAACGCTTATGTCATGTGAGGATGACTGGTAGAGGTGGGCCGTGTGCAGGATGGGGGCTAGATGAACTTTGTCAGCAATGGAATTAGGGATTCCTTGTCCTTCTGTAAGTGAGTGTGCCCATGACTTACACCTCTTTTCTGTGCATTTCAGCTTTAGCAGAGGGCACTCAGCCACAGACGGCGGAGATGAGTGGAGGCAATGCATCCGGATCAGACTTCGCGCACACGCAGACTGACACAGAGGAGGGCAGCGCCGGAGAGGGGGACAGGACCGTCCCTGAGGACTCGCATGTGGAGACACCTTCGTCCTCATCTTCCGACAGTGTTGGTGAGCCAGCACTGTTGTCACAGACTGGGAGTGGGCAATCAACACCTTCGGGACACAGCACACAGGGCCCACACTGCCGCCAACTGCACCATGTACTGTTCGTGCACGCAGGAGTAGGGGGAGCAGAGTGGCGTTCGGTGCAGGCACCGCTGCCCCTGCCACGGTGACCCAAAATGCACTTTGTGCTGAGGCTGTTGATCTGCTGCGACAGCTGTGTGTGGGGCAGACCAATATAACAATGCATTCCAAGACCATGATAGGAAGTTGGGGCAGGTGGTGGCATTCATGGAAGGGATGCATGGCGATCTTGCTGGTCTACACAGGACAGTTCAGTCATTGGCAAGCAGTGTGTCGTCTGCCATTGTACAGTCGCATGGACAGGGTGCTACTTCTGTTTCCCCATCTACACCACTGGATGTCTCAGGGGGGAGTGAATATTCTGACCAGGACTCTAATACAGGTTATTGCACTAGAAGCAGCGTCAGACAGCACGTCAGGGCACGAAGGGAACAGACACCATCCCCTAGGTCAGTAAAATCTGTTCACAAAGAATATGTCAGATACACTGGAGTACACACACAGGATCCACAAGTGGTGTTGGGGGACATGCCTTCACATGCTACACAGGCATTCCACACAAAAGGTACTCCCAAGGCAAGGGATACTCCCAAGTCCATGGACACTCCCTTGGACAAAGACAGTCAGAGGACAAAGGCACCTCAAAGGAGCAGGGACACTCCCAAGGACAAGGACAATACTAAGGAAGGGGCCACTCCCAAGGACAGGGACACTGCTAAGGAAGGAGCCACTCCCAAGGGCAGGGACAAGGACAGTCAAAATACAAAGGCACCTCAAAACAGCAGGGAGAGTCCAAAGGGCTGGCACACAACAGAGGAAGGGCCATCTCCCAAGGGCAGGGACAAGGACAGTCAAAAGACAAAGGCACCTCGAAAGAGCAAGGAGAGTCCCAAGGGCAGGCACACAACAGAGGAAGGGCCATCTCCCAAGGGCAGGGACAAGGACAGTCAAAAGACAATGGCACCCCAAAAGAGCAGGGAGAGTCCCAAGGGCAGGCACACAACAGAGGAAGGGCCATCTCCCAAGGGCAGGGACAAGGACAGTCAAAAGACAATGGCACCTCCAAAGAGCAGGGAGAGTCCCAAGGGCAGGCACACAACAGAGCAAGGGCCATCTCCCAAGGGCAGGGACACACACAGGGAGAAGGTGTCTTCTGGAGACAGGTACACCACAGACGACAAGTCTGCTGCCAGGAACAGGGCACCGTCCAGGGCACAGGGAAAGTCCAGAGACAACACTCCTCCTACGGATAAGGCACATCCTAGAGACAAGGCTTCTCTCATGGACACTGGCGCAACCAAGGACAGGCATACATCACCCCTGGCTGCACTGAGGCTGATGTTGTTGAAGGAACGGAAAACAGATGTCTCCGCGGCGGAGTCCCCCCATACCTCCACTCCCATCCAGGCCCGTCAGAAGCAGAGGAGGGAGTCCCCTGTTGTTGCATCCCCCATTACACATGATTCTGAGTCCAGGCGGCAGCCACACAGCAAACGACAAGCAGGCTCCAGCACGTCCCCAGAAAGCCGACCCTCGGCAGCGGGGCTCCACCTATGGTGGGTGATAATTCATTTGAGTCCCCACCACTTGCCAGTCCTGTCCTGTCCAAGGTGCACTCACATATCCCTAAGAAACGCAGACACACACCATTGACACCTGCCCACCCCGATGTCGCTCAAGTACAGCTATCCCCAGCTCCCAGGGCCACCCTGCCTCCTGGCCCATACAGCCCTGTGGCTCATCATTTCAGTGGTCCCAGTGGCGCAGGTGCAGTTGACTCTCATGTATCAGATAGTGGCACTGTGTCTGTTGTTTGCTGTCATGCATCATGTAGTAGCACTGTCTCAGTTGTGCCCTCTCCTGTTTCAGGTGCTGGCAGTGTTCCTGGGTCTATGGCTCATGTGTCAGTCAGTAGATCTGTGGCTGTGTCTCACACTCCTGTTTCTGGTGCTGGCAGTGTGTCTGGGTCTGTGGCTCACGTGTCAGTCACTACATCTGTGGCTGTGTCTCACACTCCTGTTTCTGGTGCTGGCAGTGTATCTGGGTCTATGGCTCATGTGTCAGTCACTCGAGCTGTGGCTGTGTCTCACACTCCTGTTTCTGGTGCTGGCAGTGTGTCTGGGTCTGTGGCCCATGTGTCAGTCACTCGGGCTGTGGCTGTGTCTCACATTCCTGTTTCTGGTGCTGGCAGTGTGTCTGGGTCTGTGGCCCATGTGTCAGTCACTCGGGCTGTGGCTGTGTCTCACATTCCTGTTTCTGGTGCTGGCAGTGTGTCTGGGTCTGTGGCCCATGTGTCAGTCACTCGGGCTGTGGCTGTGTCTCACACTCCTGTTTCTGGTGCTGGCAGTGTGTCTGAGGCAGGTAGTTCACGCAGTCCACCTGATTCTGTGATGTGAGGTGCTGTTCACTTCACTCACATGTTATTGCACATGGTGTGTACATTGTCCATTGAAAACAGCCTTGCACTGTTGTGGTCCTTGGGACGGGTTCCTTGGAACACGTACTTGTGCTGCCACTGATGTACCTGCTCTGTTACGAACAATGCCCTGTTGATGCTCTGATACTGCATTCTGCCCTCTGATGTGCTGCCTCTGATGTACCTGCTCTGTTACGAACAATGCCCTGTTGATGCTCTGATACTGCATTCTGCCCTCTGATGTGCTGCCTCTGATGTACCTGCTCTGTTACGAACAATGCCCTGTTGATGCTCTGATACTGCATTCTGCCCTCTGATATGCTGCCTCTGATGTACCTGCTCTGTTACGAACAATGCCCTGTTGATGCTCTGATACTGCATTCTGCCCTCTGATGTGCTGCCTCTGATGTACCTGCTCTGTTGACCACAATGCCCTGTTGATGCTCTGATACTGCATTCTGCCCTTTGATGTGCTGCCTCTGATGTACCTGCTCTGTTATGAACAATGCCCTGTTGATGCTCTGATACTGCATTCTGCCCTCTGATGTGCTGCCTCTGATGTACCTGCTCTGTTGTCCACAATGCCCTGTTGATGCTCTGATACTGCATTCTGCCCTCTGATGTGCCGCCTCTGATGTACCTGCTCTGTTACGAACAATGCCCTGTTGATGCTCTGATACTGCATTCTGCCCTCTGATGTGCTGCCTCTGATGTACCTGCTCTGTTACGAACAATGCCCTGTTGATGCTCTGAAACTGCATTCTGCCCTCTTATGTGCTGCCTCTGATGTACCTGCTCTGTTGTCCACAATGCCCTGTTGATGCTATGATACTGCATTCTGCCCTCTGATGTGCTGCCTCTGATGTACCTGCTCTGTTACGAACAATGCCCTGTTGATGCTCTGAAACTGCATTCTGCCCTCTGATGTGCTGCCTCTGATGTACCTGCTCTGTTGTCCACAATGCCCTGTTGATGCTCTGATACTGCATTCTGCCCTCTGATGTGCTGCCTCTGATGTACCTGCTCTGTTACGAACAATGCCCTGTTGATGCTCTGATACTGCATTCTGCCCTCTGATGTGCTGCCTCTGATGTACCTGCTCTGTTGTCCACAATGCCCTGTTGATGCTCTGATACTGCATTCTGCCCTCTGATGTGCTGCCTCTGATGTACCTGCTCTGTTGTCAACAATGCCCTGTTGATGCTCTGATACTGCATTCTGCCCTCTGATGTGCTGCCTCTGATGTACCTGCTCTGTTACGAACAATGCCCTGTTGATGCTCTGATACTGCATTCTGCCCTCTGATGTGCTGCCTCTGATGTACCTGCTCTGTTGTCCACAATGCCCTGTTGATGCTCTGATACTGCATTCTGCCCTCTGATGTGCTGCCTCTGATGTACCTGCTCTGTTACGAACAATGCCCTGTTGATGCTCTGATACTGCATTCTGCCCTCTGATGTGCTGCCTCTGATGTACCTGCTCTGTTGTCCACAATGCCCTGTTGATGCTCTGATACTGCATTCTGCCCTCTGATGTGCTGCCTCTGATGTACCTGCTCTGTTACGAACAATGCCCTGTTGATGCTCTGATACTGCATTCTGCCCTCTGATGTGCTGCCTCTGATGTACCTGCTCTGTTGTCCACAATGCCCTGTTGATGCTCTGATACTGCATTCTGACCTCTGATGTGCTGCCTCTGATGTACCTGCTCTGTTACGAACAATGCCCTGTTGATGCTCTGATACTGCATTCTGCCCTCTGATGTGCTGCCTCTGATGTACCTGCTCTGTTGTCCACAATGCCCTGTTGATGCTCTGATACTGCATTCTGCCCTCTGATGTGCTGCCTCTGATGTACCTGCTCTGTTACGAACAATGCCCTGTTGATGCTCTGATACTGCATTCTGCCCTCTGATGTGCTGCCTCTGATGTACCTGCTCTGTTGTCCACAATGCCCTGTTGATGCTCTGATACTGCATTCTGCCCTCTGATGTGCTGCCTCTGATGTACCTGCTCTGTTGTCCACAATGCCCTGTTGATGCTCTGATACTGAATTCTGCCCTCTGATGTGCTGCCTCTGATGTACCTGCTCTGTTACGAACAATGCCCTGTTGATGCTCTGATACTGCATTCTGCCCTCTGATGTGCTGCCTCTGATGTTCATGCTCTGGTGCCCACTTTGCCCATGCTCACGCATACTTTGTGGTTATACCCCTATTATGTGTAATAAAGGTAGTCAATCATGTGTCGTGGTTTGTTGTAGTCATTCCTGCTTGCGTGCTACAATTGTGTATTTGTATTTGCTTCTAATCAGTGGTTTCGGTAACATGACACTCCCCCTCCAAACGTCACGACCCTTGCAGGTATTCCCCTCCAGACAGCGAATGGTTTGTGCCTTACCTGCGTCGTCGTCGATAGTGGGCCAAGACTTGGATGTGGTGGATCGCGAAGAGCATCGGGAAAGCGTGTTTGACGCTGGGTCCATGGTGTCGACCAGCTTGCGGTGGGTATCTCTGCTATGTATGGTATCTTCGCTGTGGGGAATCCGCCGTGTTCAGACAGGTTGTTTTTCCGCAGCGGTTTTATGTGTATTTTCCGCCATCTTGATTTGGGGGACGGTCGTAGACGTCAGTCCGTACGGCGGAGTCTCTGGATTGGTTACGTCCGCCGCGTGGTCGGGTGTAGTTGGGCGGCGGTGCGTGCTCTTCCGTCGTGGACGGAATTTTGACACTCTTTCCTATCCTGATATGGCGGACGGAGTGTCCGCGGCAGGCGGACACAGAAAAGGCATTTTCCGCTTACTCCAGGGCTGCGGTCGCACTTCCGTCCGCCATCCTAATGAGCCCCATAGTGTGGAGAACCAGGGTAGTTCTATGAATATTTCGGATACAGCTTCAAATCCATAGGCTAAGTACATACGCGTTTACTGGTTGTATTAATTACAGGTAGGTGTGACAATCCTCACTAATATTGAGCCTGTTAAGCATCTTAGTATCTATCATGATGATGTCCCTAGTTTCTAGTTTACGTAGTAGGGATTCTCTGTCGCCACCTCTCCTCTGAGGGGGCACACAGTCTATTACAAAGTAAACTAGTCCAGTGGGATTTTTCCCATGTACTTTTTCAAAGTGCCTAGCTACAGGGTATGTAGGGTCTGCATTGCTAATTGCTCTTAAATGCTGCAGTATTCTTTTGTGCGCTTGTGGTCTTGTGCTCCCTACATACCTTAGGCTGCGAGGACATTCTAAAACGTACACTGCGTACTCTGACTTGCAATTTAATTTCTCTCTGATTTTCATGGGTTTGGGGGAAAGCGGTGTCTTGTACTCAGTTCTGCTAACACCATTCCTACCGGCTTTGCAGGAAGCGCACCTCAAAAAGCCCCTACTTCTGCCTAGCCACGAGCCTGTGACTATTTCAGGGCTGCTTGAGACCAAACTATCCTGCATTGACCTGGCTTTCCTGTATGTTATACTTGGCGATTTGGTAAGCATCTTACCCTCTATCGGGTCACTGGTAATCAATGACCAGTTATCTTTGACTATCTTGCGGATTGATTTGTGTTGGTTACTATAGCCAATGATTAAATGTGTTTCATTGGCGGTTGTAGCTTTAGAAATTTTAACACAATCATCCGCAGGGCTCAGGAGCTGCATTCTTTCCTGCCCATTGGCTCTACTGATGGCATCATCAATAGTAGCCCTGTTGTAACCTCTGGCTAGAAATCTGATCTTGCTCTCATTTTGGGCGTGTAAGCACCCTATCTCATCACTGCAGATTCTCCTGATGCGGAGCATTTCCCCGTAGGGAATGCTCTTTATCAGATGGGCTGGGAAGTGGCTGGTGACGTGCAACACCGTGTTGCCAGCCGTAGGCTGTCTATAAAGCCTGGTCTGTAGTTTGTTATTTACAAGAACCATTTCAACATCCAGAAACACCACCGACTGAGCACTGATAGTACTTGTAAACTGAAGAATTAGGTCATTAATATTCAGTTGTTCAATAAACATGGTTACTTCACTTGTAGAGCCATCCCAGGCATGAGGACCTGCTCCTCCCAGTAGCCCATATGTAGACAGGCATAACTGGGAGAAAAGCAGGCCCCCATAGCCACCCCTCTAGTCTGCATGAACAACTGGTTTGAGAATAAAAACACATTGTTATCTAAACACATGGAGATCATGGCAATAATCATCTTGGAATGTTCTCGGTACTTCACTGGTCTCTTGTTTAGAAAATGTTCAGTAGCCCTAATACCGTCCCTATGATGGATACTTGTGTATAGGGCCGTTACATCCAATGACACTAGGAGAAAACCTGGTTCCCACTTCAAGCCGGAAAGTTTATTCAATAGGTCTCCTGTGTCAAGGATGAAAGACGGCAGGTTTCTGACATGCTCCTGCAGGAAGAAGTCAATGTACCTGCTAACATTTTCCAAGATGCTGTTGCACGCCGAAATAATCGGCCGACCAGGCGGCTGTTGGCAGTTCTTATGTATTTTAGGGATGAAGTAAATCACCGGAGTCACAGGAAAGTCACTTTTCCAAATATTTAAATTCCTCTATTGTCAACAAACCTTTACTTCTCCAGGCCATTAGTTTGGAGTAGATCTAATTTTTAGCTTGTTGAACCTCCACGGTGTTAGTTCTCCTGTAGCAGTCTCTATCATTTAACTGCTTTAATGCCTCATCCAAGTACATTTTACGTGGCCATAGTACGACGTTACCGCCTTTGTCAGATTGCCAGATCACCACTTGTTTATTATTTCTCAATTTTTTCACCAGGTTGTGATACTGCATGTCTCTGTAATTGCGTCGTTTTTTAGCATTGGCATTTTTTACTTGCAGGTCCTTGAGCTCAACTGACACTCGGTCCTGAAATAGATCCAAGTTGTCTTTCAACATCAGGGGACAAAACTTGGATTTTGATTTGAAAGGCGTTTTGCAAAGGGCTTGTGCCGGCTCACCACCTAGGGCCAGCTGTGTAGTTACTTCATCTGCTTCCTGCAAATCCAAGAATTCCTGAGTCAGTGCTTGTCCCATGATTGGGGGACTGCTCGATGTTAAATTGCCATCGGGGGCAGGGGTGATTACTGTGGTTTTTTGCATACTATGGTATTTCTTTAGTTTTAGTTTCAGGACATATTTGAATAAAAGTCTATTTTCGTGCCTGCATAGTCAAAGTCTCCTCGTGCACTGTAGGAGAGACCCAGCGACAAGATTGCTGTTTCACCAGGGGTGAGCACTGTGTCCGTTAGATTTACCACAGTCTTAGCATCTACTGTTTTTGAGTTTGATTCTGTTGCCACTTTGCCCTCTGCCTCCTTTGCCTCCCGCCTGCATTTCCGCCTCTTGTTGCGCTTTCTCCTTTCTGAGCGCTTTCTGTTCTCTTGTTGGCGGTGGCTCCCTGTGTGCCAGAGCGAAGGGTTAATTTTTGGTCCTGCTGAACCACTGCCATCTCTTGAGCCGGGGTAAACTTGCGAAACCCCGACCTTTGGTTTCGTTTGGCTTCTGTGTCTGTGTGAGATGGATGGGGTTTCTGGGTGATTCATGCTGGTAGATGGCCCTGACGAATTGACATTAACAGTATCATGTTTCTGTTGGCTTTGTTTGATGTTGTCGTATTTTTTGGAGAAAATGAATATCTGTCCATGTTCGTAGTCTAAACGATCCCGTTGAAACTTATAGGCTTTGCGTCTTTTTATTATTTCCTCTTCACGCTTCAATCGTGCATTAATTTCCTCACGATATTTAATGATTACCGGGGAACTGTGAATTTTATCGATTTCAGCTTCAATCCTTTCTCTTTCCACCAGTAGTTTTGTCCTGTCACTTTCTGCATACTGAACCAGGATTTCTATTAAGCGTTTCTTAGAGTCTAAATTGCACTGTGCCCAGTCCGAGAGCATTTTGGGGTCCGGATCCTCGAAGGAGGGTACGAGCATTATCCGAAGACCACGCGGCACCCTTCCCACCTCTAAGTATCCGGACAGGGAGCTATGCTCCCACCATTTAGCCTGCTCTTTCTTGCAGCATTTCTCCAAAGCCTTAAATAGATCTTTAATGTTATTGCTCGGCTCAAGTACCAAGCTCGAAGCTGTATTCGGTAGAGACTCCCCGGCCGGGGAGTCTGAGAACATACCCGTGGATGCCTCCACACGCCCCCGTACAGTGTCTGCTGACATGGTGTTTGCTATGGGCACCAGCTTATGCAAGGTAAATCAGTACTCCTACCCGACAATGCTGAGGAGTCTGTTCCTAGTGCACTCCACACAGGATTTGCTGCGGGGCTCCAATAACATCACAGGTACTCCCGGTGCAACTCCAGCTCTTGATCAGCGAACGAGAGCTGTATGTATGTGTATATATATATATATATATATATATATATATATATATATATATATATATATATATATATATATATATATATATACATATATATATGTGTATTTATATATATATATATTCACTGAAAAAACCATAGGTTATAGACCATATATAGTTAGGAATTAGCATTTAAAAAACCTTATTTTACTCACACAAAACCATTGAAATTCCATATATAGTTAGTTGCACTAACTATATATCGCGCACCCGCAATCCACTGCTGATCATGTCACATATTACATCATTCATGACATGGTCAGTGACATCACTGATGACATCACTGATGACATCTCAAATGACATCACTGATGAGATCACTGATGACGTCATCCAGTGACTGTGTGTTTCTGTAAAGTTTAAATATGTTTTACATATTGAAGAATGAGTAGATGTATAAGTGTCTGGACGAAGGATTTAGTAGGTGCATGACTGAATGTATGAGTGAGTGATTAAATGTGTCTCACTGAGTGCATGGGTTAGTGACTAAACTGTCTTAATTTGTGCATCATTATGTCTGTTGTTCTGTAAACTGCTGCATGTGTTGATCATTAGCTATACGAGAGGCTATATGTGTTATTAATTGGTTGCCCAAGTATTTCTATGGCAGATTGAGTTTGTGTGGGGGTGGCTGGAAGGTGTGTGACTCTATGCATAGATGTGTGAGCAGTTTATTCACTAGGTGTATGAGTTCAAGAGTGCATGTGGAAACAGCTACATGGGCAGTTGACTGTGTGCATGAGTGTATTGATGAGTGAATGGATATCTCAATGCTACATGTCATAGTAAGTACATATGTAAAACACAGTACATGTGAGAGTTGGCATATATAAATAACTGTGCATGAGAGCCACTGAATGAGTGAGTGGTTGTATCGATCATTGTGAACTTGTATCAGGGATTGTATAAGAGAGTAAATATGTGTTAGTATATGTTTCAATAAGTAAGGTGTGTTTAACTGTATAGTTGAAGAAATGGAGGTGAGATTGTTTCTTTGCATGACTGACTGGGTGTGTGAGTAACTCCATGGATGAGTGGCAGTGTGTGAGTGTCTGTATACACTGAGTGTATCTAAGGTTATATTAGAGTCTGAAGAGGTTTATCGTATTAGCACAAGAATGATGTCAAATGAGATGTCATCAGTGATGTCATCAGTGATGTCATTTGAGATGTCATCAGTGATGTCATCAGTGATGTCACTGACCATGTCATGAATGATGTAATATGTGACATGATCAGCAGTGGATTGCGGGTGCGCGATATATAGTTAGTGCAACTAACTATATATGGAATTTCAATGGTTTTGTGTGAGTAAAATAAGGTTTTTTAAATGCTAATTCCTAACTATATATGGTCTATAACCTATGGTTTTTTCAGTGAATTTTCAAGGTTTTGTAAATGCTAATTCCTAACTATATATGGTCTATAACCTATGGTTTTTTCAGTGAATTTCAATGGTTTTTTAATAGCAAATATCATAAGCTGTCGAATGTCAAGTACGTGGTAAGTGAAAACATTTTCGTGTTTATGCACACTGATCTGCTTTGAATGGTGCCCCCCCCCCTCATTTCTATTAGGAGTACTCTCTCTTTGCAGATAGTGAAAGGTAGTTAACGCAGGCCTTTGCCCCCGTTGTAATCCGTCGTGCCTGCTTCTCTCTCCATTTGATTGATTGTTATCCAAGTATTTACTGTTTTAGAATTAGTTCTCTTTGGTTCATTCTCTATTTACAAACAAACACAGAGTCGCAATACTCTGTTTAGTCTTTGCAGATAACGAAAAATCGTGTAAAAAAAAAGAAAAGGAATCGAGCAAAATCAGTAGGCCACTAATGGGATCTCTTTTTGACCTCGCTAAAATAGAAACATTAGGAACAACCCCTCATGACAAATACAAAACTAGTGAGATGAACTGAACTCCACACAATGATGGCTGCAAAACAGCTCGGCTCCGCCACCCACCCCGCCCAAAATAACGATAAAGAGCGGCTGCCATGATTGGTTGCGGAATGGCCACAACGGAGCTACGAAATGGTGGTGCTCTCATGCTAACCCCAGCTTCAGTCTGAAACATCCAGAAACACTGTAGACTACCAATTCGATCAGTTCCGGTAGCGCCCCAATGTAACCCGGTAGAGAAGAACTAGCCCTCCCCTCTTTGACTGATGGTTCTTGTTGCCTGTCCCTTCTGTTGTCATTTAACAGAACTATTTAGCCTGCTCAAAGGGGTTGTGTTTCGACTGCTGGTTGGTGGAGACATTTTGACTATATTCTGGACCTGCGTTGTCGCGTAATGCGTCATATGACGCGCCGCGTTAGCGCATCCGGAAGTCATCCGGGGCGCGCAGCGCGTAACGTAAGCATAACAAGTCATGTGACTTGTTAATAAAACTTTTCATTGGTTCATTTTACTTTTCTTATTCTAATGATGAAAGCCTTGGTCATATCACCTAAAAATTACGCTTTTAATTACTTCCGAACATTATTTTTTCTTAAATATATGTTATAATGTTCCAGGCTAATGTACTTTCCCGGAAATTTTACAACTGTCCTGCAAGTAAAATATATTCTTTTTTCGAGAAAAAGAGCGTTTCTTCGTCCCATGACGGAGCCGTTGAGCAAAAGAGGGTCGACCTGCTGTCTTAGTCGCCGATACGCCTGAATATGAGATTCTTATCGATCACTTTATGTTGCAGGAATAGAAAACACAACAGCCCTTGACCATTTATCTTTACTGCGTTCCTTCGTATTATACCTTTTACCCTTCATGTAATTGGTCTGCTTTATTTCACTTGCCTTTTAATGATTCTAAAACAGTGACTATTATTAAAAACTTTACCAATGTATATACTACTACCATGTTTTCTTTTAAAAACCTTTATTGTGAAAATTTCATTATACAAATACGAGCCTATAACCACGTGGGCCGGCCACGGAGCAAACTGTAATCGTATATGATGAGTAGACATTTACACTGTAGAGGAACGTAACGGTTGCAAGAACTAAGGTGTCTAACAGTTACGGAATCGGTGGACGTACATTTTATAATTAAAATACGACAGGGCCAGTTACAATAAAATTATCTAGATATACATTTGCGGGCAAGTACCATGGGTGACGTTAATTCGAATTTTCAACAGTACAGTAATCAATAACACATCAGAACTTAATATCAATAGGGATGTCGAAATATTCAATCAATTCTCGTCCCCGCCCGCCATGTGCTTCAAAACTGCATACGTATCTCGTGATTTCAAGGTTCTGCAACCAGTACACAACAAGGAGTTACGAGTCCCATTTATTCCGGCGCCATTTTGGGCGAGGACGGGCAGGTCCAGGATATAGTCAAAATGTCTCTACCAACCATCGACTATGATGATGTTCATATGCTGTATTTATTAGAGTAACACTCATCTGTCCACATGAAATTAATTTACCACAATCTAAACATGTCATTTTAATCTTTCCAAAGTTCTTCTAAATATTTGGGACCGTTTCCCTTGCCTCTGAAGCTCTCAGTGCCACTTCTTTGATGAATGTACTAGCAGGTCAGGGGTTCTCCTCCAAATCTCTCTTTTATGCAGCACTATAATTAATTGGTGCCACCTCTCCATATGACGATGCATGGTATAGTTACCACAACTATATTTTTTTTCGGTTCCTCTGGAGAGTTCATCGTGGCAGATGAAGCGTGTAACGTACCGGGCATTTACCTTTTTTTGCATGTACAGGAAAGGAAAAAAAAATCGAGCGTCCGAGTTCTAAGGTGTCCCAGGGCCATTTTAGTGGACCAGGCCCAAATCCAAAGAACAGGCCGCCATTTTGAGAGTCCTCTTGCAGCCGCCTGTCGCTGTAGCATCAAGAGCAGCCGAAACTCAGCTGAATGGCAACTGAAACGGTAAATGGGCGCCCCACTACATTTCAGCATTGTAGGATGACCACACCAGTACAGCAACTTGCTAGACATCACCTCGGTGCCATCCGGATCTCGGCGCCCCACTGCAGATGAAGTGCCTCTCAACTATGAAACCACCACGGTGACATCCGGATCTTGGCGCGTTGTGCTGCCTTCGGCCTATTCGCACATCGGTCCGCTACTGACGCCATCTCACAGGCTAATGGGGTGACCCACGCCGAGTTTCAGCATTGTAGGATGACCACACCAACTTGCTAGACATCACCTCGGTGCCATCCGAATCTTGGCATCTCAACGCCTAGTGGTATCTTCCATACAGAAAATATTGTTACGCTGCCTTTGGCCCCATTCGCACATCAGTCCGCAACTTAGACATCACCTCGGTGCCATCCGGATCTTGGCATCTCAGCGCCTTGTGGTGTCAGTCAGAAAATATTGTTGCGCTGCCTTTGGCCCCATTCGCACATCAGTCCGCTACTGACACCATCTCACAGGCCAATAGGGCGCCCCACGCCGACTTTTACCATTGTACGATGGCCACACCAGTGGCACAACTTGCTAGACATCACCTCGGTGCCATCCGAATCTTGGCATCTCAACGCCTAGTGGTATCTTCCATACAGAAAATCTTGTTACGCTACCTTTGGCCCCATTCGCACATCGGTCCGCAACTTAGACATCACCTCGGTGCCATCCGGATCTTGGCATCTCAGCGCCTTGTGGTGTATTCTCTTCAGAAAATATTGTTGAGCTGCCTTTGGCCCCATTCGCACATCGGTCCGCAACTTAGACATCACCTCGGTGCCATCCGGATCTTGGCATCTCAGCGCCTTGTGGTGTCTTCTACTCCGAAAATATTGTAGAAAATATTGTTGCGCTGCCTTTGGCCCCATTCACACATCAGTCCGCTACTGACACCATCTCACAGGCCAACAGGGCGCCCCACGCCGACTTTTACCATTGTACGATGGCCACACCAGTGCCACAACTTGCTAGACACCACCTCGGTGCCATCCGGATCTTGGCATCTCAGCGCCTTGTGGTGTCTTCAAATCAGAAAATATTGTTGCGCTGCCTTTGACCCCATTCGCACATCGGTCCGCTACTGACGCCATCTCACAGGCCAACGGGGCGCCCCACGCCGACTTTCAACATTGTAGGATGGCCACAGAAGTGCGACAACTTACTAGACACCACCTCGGTGCCATCCGGATCTTGGCGCGTTGTGCTGCCTTCGGCCTATTCGCACATCGGTCCGCTACTGACGCAAACTCACAGGCCAACGGGGCGCCCCACGCCGACTTTCAGCATTGTAGGATGGCCACACCAGTGCGGCAACTTGCTACACACCACCTCGGTGCCATCCGGATCTTGGCATCTCAGCGCCTAGTGGTGTCTTCTATTCCGAAAATATTGTTGCGCTGCCTTCGGCCCCATTCACACATCGGTCCGCTACTGACGCCATCTCACAGTCCAACGGGGCGCCCCACGCCGACTTTCAGCATTGTAGGATGGCCACACCAGTGCGGCAACTTACTAGACACCACCTCGGTGCCATCCGGATCTTGGCGCGTTGTGCTGCCTTCGGCCTATTCGCACATCGGTCCGCTACTGACGCAAACTCACAGGCCAACGGGGCGCCCCACGCCGACTTTCAGCATTGTTGGATGGCCACACCAGTGCGGCAACTTACTAGACACCACCTCGGTGCCATCCGGATCTTGGCGCGTTGTGCTGCCTTCGGCCTATTCGCACATCGGTCCGCTACTGACGCAAACTCACAGGCCAACGGGGCGCCCCACGCCGACTTTCAGCATTGTAGGATGGCCACACCAGTGCTGCAACTTGCTGGACACCACCTCGGTGCCATCCGGATCTTGGCGCGTTGTGTTGCCTTCGGCCTATTCGCACATCGGTCCGCTACTGACGCCGCCTCACGTGCCAACGTATTTTCTCCGCATTTTACACCCTATGCCGCATAACAGGTCATGTGACTTGTTTATAAAACTTTTCATTGGTTCATTTTACTTTTGGTTTCCTAATGATGGAAGGCTTGATCATGTGACCTAAAAACAACACTTTTCATTGGATGAAAACTTTTTTTTTTTCCCAAACGATGAAAGCCCCACCTTGTTTCTGGATGTTTCAGACTGAAGCTGGCGTCAGCATGAGAGCACCACCATCTTGTAGCTCAGTCGTGGTCATTCCGCGAGCAATCATGGCAGCCGCTCCCCACCAGAAGCCTGCAGGAGTCGGAGCCCCCAAAACTTTTGATGAATTCTCAAGGCGGAGGGGACGCTTTCGAGAATGGGGTCCAAGACCTAGCAGACAAGCGTCCGATTTCCAAGGTGTCCCAGGGCCATTTCAGTGGACCAGGCCCAAAAAGGAAACAGCCTGCCGCCATTTTGAGAGTCCTGTGACAGCCGCCTATCGCTGCACCGCAAGAGTGGGCGCAACTCAGCTGAATTGCGGCTTTTGACACAGTGGACCAAAAACGGACGGAATGGCAACTGAAACGGTAAAGGGGCGCCCCACTACAACAGATGACACTCCACCTGGAGAGGCCCGTTCACGCCGCCTCCCCCGGGGCGCCCCACGCCGTTATTCGGAGCAGCATTGTAGGATACCAAAACCAGTGCGGCAACTTACTGGACATCACCTTGGTGCCATCGTTCTGCTGCCTTGGAACTATTCGCGCAACAGTTTGCTACTGATGACCCACCCCCCGCGACGCCCCATGCCGTTATTTGCTGGGTGGCAACTTACTAGACATCACTTTCGTGTCATCTAGATTTCAGCGCGTTCTGCTGCCTTGGAACTATTCGCACAACAGTTTGCTACTGATGACCCACCCCCCGCGACGCCCCACGCCGGAAATCTGGACGTTGTGCTGCGTTGGGACTATTCGCACAGCCGACCGCTACTTCGTTGTTTTTCCCTAAAAATGTTTATATGTTATTACTATTTTTGTTTTCTTGTATATATTTATAAATTATTAAAGTTTTATAATCTTACTACTTTGTCGGAGTGCTATATATTTTTAATGTGACACATAATTGTAAAAACTTTGATGTACAAAGAGTCATCCCTGGAATCTTCCGCTTCAGGCTCGGTCCCCTCCCCAATCACAATACAGGATGGTTTTCAGATAATAGCAACGCTTCTGCTGTGACGGATCTCATCGAGTGTGGGCCTTGATCTACTATAACTCCTTTGAAGAGGGGTGATTCTTTACAGCTGTGGCCATAAACTACATCTGCAGGGCTAGCTGATACCCTAGGACCAGCCTGGACAATCGGACACAGAGGAAAAGGAGTGTCAGAGGGTGCGGTAGTGAATAGGGCGAAAGGGAGGTGTCGGGCGGGCACAGGGTGTGATTCTCAGGGAAGAGCAGCGCAGATGGGGGGAGGTTTATTACCCATGCATAAGACAGAGAGCGGGGGTGACCACTGCCTGGGGGAGATGCTTGCGAGGGTGGGGAGCCATGCTAAGGATCGACAGCGTGCACAGAGTGGGTCTGGTCAAGGCATCTAAAATGGCTGCCGTGCACGACAAAAGTGTGGCATTTGAAAAAAGACAAGATGGCGCAGACAATGTTTTTCAACACTTCCTGATTTCCTTCGAATCGAACGTTAACAGACGTTGGGGCATATTACCAAAGTTAAGCGATATTTATCCCTAACAATGCTTAGCAACGATTTTTTTACCGTCAGAAATTATCGCAGATAAACCTTGCTATTATCAAGGTTTATCGGAAATACGATAAAAAACGACCGCAATGCATTAATATCGCTGAAAACTCAGCGATATTCATGCATTACCGAGCTAATGCTCTTAGCCATGTTATCCACCTCCCATTGGATAACATGGCTAAGAACTGCTCAGGGCAGGTGGTAGCTTTTGGAGATATTCGCGCTTATCTCGAATATTTCCAAAAGTTGATAATAGGAGATAGCGATGTTAGCGACTGTTTCCAGTCGCTAACATCTTGGCATGCCCACTTTGCATGTCATTAGTGATAAATATCACTCACATGCAAAGTGGGGCCCAAGATGGTCGCTATCTTCTACTAGCCGTCGCTAACTGGTGTTAGCAACAGCTAGGTAATACACATATAATTTTATCTCCGCGAAGCGGAGCGCTGTTACAGATATATATCTTGTTTCTGAACGTTAATTTCTCAAAATGCACTGAAGCACATATATTAAGACCTAGCAAAGGCACATCGGGCTACCAGTCCCTACAATTTTGCCAAGTTTCGTGCAAATCCATTCAGCTGTTCCATCCTACCGAGAGACAAGATGGCGGCCGCTACGGACTGTTTGGAATGTTTACAGACACCGGAGAGCCAATCAGCTTCGCTTCGCAAAGCTCCGTAACGCGAAAAGTACGCGAAGCGGTGCGCTGTTACAGATATATATCTTTTTTTGAACGTTAATTTCTCAAAATCCACTGGAGCACATATATTGAGATCTAGCAAAGGCACATCGGGCTACCAGTCCCTACAATTTTGCCAAGTTTCGTGCAAATCCATTCAGCTGTTCGATTATTATTATTTTTATTTTTTTTTGCCCCGCGGGGCCCTTTTAAAACCTCCACATCAAACCTAGGGGGTGAGCGACAATGTACTATGCCCCCTTATGGTCATTTGCCCCTTCGCTTTGGCCTCCTCTTGTCTCTCGATCCTACCGAGAGACAAGATGGCGGCCGCTACGGACTGTTTGGAATGTTGACAGATGCCGGAGAACCAATCAGCTTCGCTTCACAAAGCTCCGTTGCGCGAAAAGTACGCGTAGCGGAGCGCTGCCCGGTCCGCTGTTACAGATATATATCTTTTTTTGAACATTAATTTCTCAAAATCCACTGAAGCACATATATTGAGACCTACAAAAGGCACATCGGGCTACCAGTCCCTACAATTTTGCCAAGTTTCGTGCAAATCCATCCAGCCGTTCGGGCTAAAAGTGAGGCCAACCGCCCTATGGAAATTAACATGGGAAAAACGCGTTTTGGGACCCCCCTTTTTTCTCGGCCCCCCCTTGACGAACCCCCCCAAAATTTTCAGGGGCTGCTCAGAAACAAAATGTGCCATTTTCCTGAAAATTACAGCCAATTCCGTCCACAAACGCCAAAGTTATTAGACATAGAATTTTCAAAAATCCCATAGGGAAAAAATCCTAACTATATATACCTACTGGCGACCGCCAGTAGGTAATATATGTATTTATATATTCACTGAAAAAACCATAGGTTATAGACCATATATAGTTAGGAATTAGCATTTAAAAAACCTTATTTTACTCACACAAAACCATTGAAATTCCATATATAGTTAGTTGCACTAACTATATATTGCGCACCCGCAATCCACTGCTGATGATGTCACATATTACATCATTCATGACATGGTCAGTGACATCACTGATGACATCACTGATGACATCTCAAATGACATCACTGATGACATCACTGATGACAACATCCAGTGACTATGTTTCTGTAAAGTTAAAATATGTCTTACATATTGAAGAATGAGTGGATGTATAAGTGTCTGGACGAAGGATTTAGTAGGTGCATGACTGAATGTATGAGTGAGTGATTAAATGTGTCTCACTGAGTGCATGGGTTAGTGACTAAACTGTCTTAATTTGTGCATCATTATGTCTGTTGTTCTGTAAACTGCTGCATGTGTTGATCAGTAGCTATATGAGTAACTATATGGGTTATTGATTGATTGCCCAAGTATTTGCATGGGAGACTGAGTGTGTGTGTGGCTGGATGGGAGGTGTGTGACTCTGTACAGATCAATGTGTACTTGTATCAATGATTGTATAAGAGAGTAAGTATGTGTTAGTATATGGTTGAAAACGTAAGGTGCTCTATGTTTAACTGTATAGAGTAGAAAATGGAAGTGTGATTGATTCTTTACAGGACTGACTAGGTGTGTGAGTAACTCCATGGATGAGTGGCAGAGTGTGAGTGTCTGTATAGGTGTATGAGTGCATATGATTGTGTTGTAAACATGAGTGATTGTATGTATGAATGATTGTATGGGTGAATGAGTGAATGTGTGTGTAGACGTAGGAATCAGTGAGTACGTATGTAGTAACTAGTATTGGTGTGTCAATGGTTTCAAAAATTATACTCTGTTTTTAACACTGGGTGAAACAGAGGTTATATTAAAATGTGAGGAGATGCATTGTATTGTCACATGAATGATATCATCAGTGATGTGGTCATTGATGTCAAATGAGATGTCATTAGTGATGTCATCAGTGATGTCATTTGAGATGTCATCAGTGATGTCATCAGTGATGTCACTGACCATGTCATGAATGATGTAATATGTGACATCATCAGCAGTGGATTGCGGGTGCGCAATATATAGTTAGTGCAACTAACTATATATGGAATTTCAATGGTTTTGTGTGAGTAAAATAAGGTTTTTTAAATGCTAATTCCTAACTATATATGGTCTATAACCTATGGTTTTTTCAGTGAATTTTCAAGGTTTTGTAAATGCTAATTCCTAACTATATATGGTCTATAACCTATGGTTTTTTCAGTGAATTTCAATGGTTTTTTAATAGCAAATATCATAAGCTGTCGAATGTCAAGTACGTGGTAAGAATTTTTTTTTTCGTGTTTATGCACACTGATCTGCTTTGATTGCTGCCCCCCACCCCTCATTTCTATTAGGAGTACTCTCTCTTTGCAGATAGTGAAGGGTAGTTAACGCAGCCCTTTCCCCCTTTGTAATCCGTCGTGCCTGCTTCTCTCTCCATTTGATTGATTGTTCTCTTTGGTTCATTCTCTATTTACAAACAAGCACAGAGTCGCAATACTCTGTTTAGTCTTTGCAGATAGCGAAAAATCGTGTAAAAAAACAAAAGGAATCGAGCAAAATCAGTAGGCCACTAATGGGATCTCTTTTGACCTCGCTAAAATAGAAACATTAGGAACAACCTGTTGAAAATAGCAATGCGTATGTATATAAGCGGCGTTCATTTGTGTTCACAGTACCCCTTGTTGATTGTTTCAATCGAGCATTGAATTGTTCGAAGTTAATTCTCTTAACGATCTTCTCTACCTGCAAACGAGGAAGAATAGGAATATTCTATCTCCCTTTGCAGATAGTGAAGGGTAGGTAACGCAAGCCTTTAACACGTCGTACCTATTTCATTCCTCATTGATTGATTGATTGTCCGAACATTGACTGTTTGGGAATTAGTTCTTTTTGGAGGTATTCCCTGTTTGCAAATAAACGTAGGAAAATCTTTGCAAGTAGTGAAAGGGTACGTAATGCGGACCGTTCTCCCCCGTTGTAATCTGTCATGCCTATCTACTCCCCACTGATTGATGCACCTTTTTCACCCGGACCATTTACTAGAGATACGTCATCTGGCCCGACCAGAGAGCACCCCTAGTGGAAAGGACATATGCAATAATAACGAAGTGATCACTGTATCCTGTTAACAGAAACTTTACCATGAAACAACCTGGAAAGAAAAAAATAGGAAAACGAAAATCAGTAGGCCACTGATGAACATGAACTTTTATTAAACAACGAACAAAGAAACGATAACATAACGTAATGATAAAACCTATTAATGTCCTAGAAACAAGAAAACGTTAAAATATGCCAGTGGTGAGAGACCAGAAAAACAGTAAGAGAAACCAAATCACCCCTCGCTGTCCCACCGCCTGCCACGCCAAAAAAATCGATAGACTAGGGAAAATGCAAGTCAGTAGAACATCCACCCCCACTCTGGAAACTTCCAAGGTGGGGCAGGGTTCCGGCTACGCCCAGCCGGGAGCAGCCCATATAAGGCAGGTCCTGCTGCCACGCCTCGGCCAGGAGATCCTAACGTAGGGTGTAGCCGGAGGAGAGGCCGAGACCAGCGGGACCCGGCCAGGGGATTGCCTTTACAACGCTGAACAGTTGCAGGGGGGGGGAATGTCTCCTCGACCCTCCCCTCTCTCTCCCAGTCCGGCCGCGGTGGCCCTTGAGAGTTGCAGGTAGTCCCGCCACATGCTCTTCCGGTCCGACCACCAACGGTCGGGGGGCCGAGGCCGACGGGATCCGGCTGCAGCCGATAAACCAAGAAACCCGTTCATGGGGCCAGAGCCAGGGGCGTCCGGCCGACATCCACCGGAAGCCCGGCCCGAAGACGGACGGGACACTTCTTTCTTTTATAATGGCTGCGACAACACTGGAGGGGGATGTCTTGCACATGCCTCCGACCCCCCCCTCGTCCTCATCGCCTGGTCCGGCCATAACAAATCTCAAGCGAGACGCCGTGGGGTGCACTGGGAGGGAGAGACGGTGCGAACAGGCCTCTCCCGCCTCCCCAGGTGGAGGCTTCCCAGCTGCACCCTCAGCGCTCCAGGCGGTGGCATCCTAACAACTACAGTGCTGCACAGTTTCGGAACGACCTAGATAACGGTTCTTCCACTGTGGCCATGCTGCAACGTCTCGCCCGGCAGGGTGGAGCCCGTCCGCTCATGTGACCCCGCGATCGCCGGTAGCTGCCGAACTCTCAAAATGGCGGTCGACCTGGCAAGAGCGGGCCCAACATAAAGAAATGGCCCGGTCACTGGTTGACTCCACCACCGTAGTCCTCCACGACCTTGAAGATTCTAGAGGAGCCGCGGGAGTCTCCGACCCCCGATGGGGAATGACTGCCATGATCGCCCGTGGAGTGACGAAACTGTATCCGCGGGACGTCGGCGCTCCCATGCTGGCGCCAGCCTCACTTTGAATTACTACAATCCTGCAGACCTCACTTCCGGTGAAAGCACAGTGTGACCCGGTAGGAAAAATTATTGCACCCCCTCCCCTTTTTGACTGATAGTTCAAACCACCGATCCTTTCCTTTGCCCTTTTAACGGAACTTTGGACTGCCTCCCCCTCTTTTACATTTTCTAGAGAAAACAAAACATTAACCACTACATTAGCATAGCAGTTGACACCAGAACTGTTTTCAAATTGAAAACCAACAACATCTTCAACAGAATCCTTTTTGTTTCTGCTGTGACCCTGCTACAGCACAGGCATTGTCCCCAGCAGTAATTCTGCAATGCCGGTAAGAATAGCTGTGGTGCCTACTGGACTCACTCACCCCCGCGGCGCCCCACGCCGTTTTTTGCTGGGCGGCAACTTACTAGACATCACTTTCGTGCCATCTAGATTTCAGCGCGTTCTGCTGCCTTGGAACTATTCGCACAACAGACCGCTACTGACAAGAATATTTCATTATTGGTGCTGTCAATTTCAATAAATCTATTGGATAATTAAAAAGAAATTGCCACGGTCTCTTCGTTGTTTAAATGTTTTTACTGTTTTTGTTTTGTTGTATATATTTATATGTTATTAAAGTTTTATATTCCTACTACTTTGTTGGAGTGCTATATATTTTTAATGTGACACATAATTGTAAAAACTTTGATGTACAAAGAGTCATTCCTGGAATCTTCCGCTTCAGGCTCGGTCCCCTCCCCAATCACAATACAGGATGGTTTTCAGATAGTAGGAACGCGTGTGCTGTGACGGATCACATCGGGTGTGGGCCTTGATCTACTATAACTCCTTTGAAGAGGGGTGATTCTTTACAGCTGGGGCCATAAACTACATCTGCAGGGCTAGCTGATAGCCTAGGACCGGCCTGGACATTCGGACACAGAGGAAGAGGAGTGTCAGAGGGTGCGGTAGTGAATAGGGCGAAAGGGAGGTGTCGGGCGGGCACAGAGTGTGATTCTCAGGGAAGAGCAGCGCAGATGGGGGAAGGTTTATTGCCCATGCATAAGACAGAGAGCGGTGGTGACCAGTGCCTGGGGGAGATGCTTACGAGGGTGAGGAGCCATGCTACGAATCGACAGCGTGCAGAGAGTGGGTCTGGTCAAGACATCTAAAATGGCTGCCGTGCACGACAAAAGTGTGGCATTTCAAAAAAGGCAAGATGGCGCAGACAATGTTTTTCAACACTTCCTCATTTCCTTCGAATCGAACGTTAACAGACGTTGGGGCATATTACCAAAGTTAAGCGATATTTATCGCTAACGATGCTTACCAACCAATTTTTTACCACTAAGCATCGTCAGAAATTATCGAAGATAAACCTTACTATTATCAAGGTTTATCGCAAATGCGATAATAAACGGCCGCAATGCATGAATATCGCTAAAAACTCAGCGATATTCATGCATTACCGAGCTAATACTCTTAGCCATGTTATCCACCTCCCATTGGATAACATGGCTAAGAACTGCTCAGGGCAGGTGTTACTTTTTGGAGATATTCGCGCTTAGCGCGAATATCTCCAAAAGTTGGTAATAGGAGATAGATATCTTGCATGTTGTAATGCAAGTTATTGTGGTATATGGAACTCACACCATAATCTCTCAGGAAAGCAGAAACTGATCCTTTTGGGACCGCCTAAAAAGGCCTAGGGGGTGAGGAGTACTCTACTTTGCCCCCTTTTCACGTTCCGAACTATTTTATTTTACTCTCTTCTGTAATTACACAAAATACCAGCGATAAGATGCATCGGAGACACACAGTGAGAGAAAGGAGGCCGGAGATGAAGAAGACATGTCAAATACACATTGGAGATAATATAGTGGCAGAAGGGAAGTAAATATGAGTAAACTTACCATGTAACATAAAAATGTTGCACTCTATACTATAAGTCTCATTTTATACTACAATCACTTCGCTACAACCTCATAAATTAAAAATAAAAATGAATAATGTCTCAAACAATTTTTGATTTCTAAACATAAATTTATTCTTCAGAATTTTCTAAATTTGAAAGAACTAGTAACATGTCCTCATCAGTAATTTCCTCTTCAATCATCTCATCTGGAATCTCCTCATTAAAAGTCTGCAATGATGATTCTTGTAACTCTATGGTCTCCAAACACTCGATAAATTCGCCATCAAGAGATTGATCAAAAAAATCATTCAAGTCATCTCCTCCTTCTGACAATATTTCATTATTGGTGCTGTCAATTTCAATCAATGTAGTGGAATCATTCAAGTCATCTCCTCGTGACAATATTTCATTATTGGTGCTCTCAATTTCAATCAATGTAGTGGAATCATTCAAGTCATCTCCTCCTTGTGACAATATTTCATTATTGGTGCTGTCCATTTCAATCAATCTAATGGAATCATACAAGCCATCTCCTCCTTGTGACAATATTTCATTATTGGTGCTCTCAATTTCAATCAATGTAGTGGAATCATTCAAGTCATCTCCTTGTGACAATATTTCATTCTTGGTGCTGTCCATTTCAATCAATCTAATGGAATCATACAAGTCATGTCCTCCTTGTGACAATATTTCATTATTGGTGCTCTCAATTTCAATCAATGTGTTGGACAATTCAAAAGAAATTGCCACGGTCTCTTCATTGTGAGCCATTTTATTTTGAAATTGCTTGCTGTAAATTGCAGAAAAAAATAATCACTTTCATTTATCGTCTTTAGTAATACATAATATAAAACTAACTTTATCAAGTATTTAGTATAACAGAAGGACTGCAAATAAATAACAGAAAACATTTTTCAAATTATCTTCAAGTGTACAACATAGTTCCCCATACAAATTAACAACTCACCTTTTTAAAAGTAGCAGAAGTGTTAGTACTGTGTAAATCAAACACCAGAAATTCACCACCAAAAATTCCTCACAAATGTACCTCAGACAGTAGTATCACAAAATGGCTGTGGTTTCCTCTCATTTGACATATATACATAACCAATTAACTTTCATCACACACAAATACAAAACCAAAGTAACATTTTAATTGGTTCTAAATTTCAACACTTTCAAATGTGTTTTCCCCATGCAATTTTCCATAGGACATTTACATACGTCTACAGCCTGAATGGCTGAACGGAATTACACCAAACTTGGCAAAATGGTACATCAAACCTAAGAGGTCAGGAAGGATCTACTATGCCCCCTTATGGTCATTTCCCCCTTCGCTTTGGCCTCCTCTTGTCTCTCAATCCTACCGAGGGACAAGATGGCGGCCGCTACGGACTGTTTGGAATGTTGACAGACGCCGGAGAACCAATCAGCTTCGCAAAGCTCCGTAACGCGAAAAGTACGCGAAGCTGAGCGCTGTTACAGATATATATCTTTTTTTCAACGTTAATTTCTCAAAATCCACTGGAGCACATATATTGAGACCTAGCAAAGGCACATCGGGCTACCAGTCCCTAATATTTTGCCAAGTTTCGTGCAAATCCATTCAGCCGTTCGATTATTATTATTTTGTTTTTTTTTTGCCCCGCGGGGCCCTTTTAAAACCTCCACATCAAACCTAGGGGGTCAGCGAGGATCTACTATGCCCCCTTATAGTTATTTCCCCCTTTGTTTTGACCTCCTCTTGTCTCTCGATCCTACCGAGAGACAAGATGGCGGCCGCTACGGACTGTTTGGAATGTTGACAGACGCCGGAGAACCAATCAGCTTCGCTTCACAAAGCTCCGTTGCGCGAAAAGTCCGCGAACCAGAGCGCTAACCGGTCCGCTGTTACAGATATATATCTTTTTTTAAACGTTAATTTCTCAAAATCCACTGGAGCACATATATTGAGACCTACAAAAGGCACATCGGGCTACCAGTCCCTACAATTTTGCCAAGTTTCGTGCAAATCCATTCAGCCGTTCGGGCTAAAAGTGAGGCCAACCGCCCTATGGAAAACTCAATGTTAAAAACACGTTTTGGGACCCCCCTTTTTTCTCGGCCCCCACTGGACGAACCCCCCCCAAATTTTCAAGGGCTGCTCAGAAACAAAATGTGCCATTTCCCTGAAAATTTCAGCCGATTCCGTCCACAAACGCCAAAGTTATTAGACATAGAATTTTCAAAAAACCCATAGAGAAAAAATCCTAACTATATATACCTACTGGCGACCGCCAGTAGGTAATATATATGTATGTATATATATATATATATATATATATATATATATGTATTTATATATATATATGTATGTATATATATATCTATGTATATATATATATATGTATATATATATATTACCTACTGACGGTCGCCAGTAGGTAGTTATAGGTAGGATTGATTTCCATAGGAAATCCGCAACATTCTATTGGGAATAACTTTGGCGCCGGTGGACAAATCTTCGCAAATTTCTCAAAGAAGGTGGCCCGCTCCGCTCTGCTCCTTCCCTGAAAGTTTGGGGGGGATTCATCAAGCGGGGGCCGAGATAAAAGGGGGGTCCCAAAACGTGTTTTCCCCATGTTAATTTCCATAGGTCGGTTGGACTCACTTTTAACCCGAACGGCTGATTGGATTTCCACAAAACTTGGCACAATTGTAGGGACTGGTAGCCCGATGTGCCTTTGCTATGTCTCAAGATATGTGCTCCAGTGGATTTTGAGTAATTTAGGTTAAAAAAATATATATATATCTGGGCGGAGCCTAACCACACATCTGATCTGATTGGCTGTCAGCACTTCATCCAAGAAGTGTTGGCAGCCATCTTGGGACCAATATACATGATAGCACCTCATTAAAAAGCATTGTAGTTAATAGAGGGTTTTAGGACTTTAGTTACATTATAAATCATTTGTTGATGGTACCATACTCATTTTAGGAATTGTGGTGTGTTCTAAGGTGATTTTACCATGTGAAAAAGCCTTCTGCTGTGATATCATGAATCATGTTTGAAAGAAAACTAATATCTCATGATTTTCCCACAGTGGTTTGGAAGGGGATCTATAAGCTAAACTGAAAGCATATTTTTTGTAAATTCACATTATCTTTCTCAGTCATGTGAGAATGAAGTCTGACATTCTCAGTAAAACATGTACATCCAACAAGGACTGGGACTGTCAGTTGATTCCTTTGTGTTCTACTGCAGCCTCCTGGGGTGTTCTAAAGAACAACTAGAGCGCTAACAGTCCTACTTATTACAAAGGTATAGCACACCTGAAGCCATCGTGATGGGAATAAAGTGGTAACTCTTAAAACATTTAATTTAAAAAGGAACAAAATGAGGGGGTATATTATGCCATAGAAAGTATTATTAGTGCTGCAAAAAGAAAAATTAGGGCACATTTTGAGTGACTTCTCAAATCCTCTTCTATTTCATTAAGAAATTCTGATATGCAGTCTCCCAAGATGGCCACCAGAGACAAAAGAGCCCAAATGTAGCCCAAATATCACCCAGATGTAGCCCAAGTATAGCCCAATGACAGAATGTCCCAGAGTGTTCTAAAGAACAACTAGAGCGCTAACAGTCCTACTTATTACAAAGGTATGGCACACCTGAAGCCATCTTGATTGGAATAAAGTGGTAACTCTTAAAACATTTAATTTAAAAAGGAACAAAATGAGGGGGTATATTTTGCCATAGAAAGTATGATTAGTGCTGCAGAAAGAAAAATTAGGGCACATTTTGAGTGACTTCTCAAATCCTCTTCAATTTCATTAAAGAAATTCTGACATGCAGACTGAAACATGCACTTTGAATACCAGCAGCAGACTTCCCTGGTGAGCAGTAGCTTTACTACAGTGATCTAATGAGCAACTAGAGTGCTAACATTCAGAATTTATGGCAAATGTGTGACACATCTGAATGCCTTCTTGATGGAACCAAAGTAAACAAGCATTGAAAATGCAATAGATCTCGCCCTCGTTTAAGTTAAAGCCATTCTGTTTGTAATGAGGTGGCTTTTTAGCTTTGCTTTTATTAGTGTTTTTTAAACTTTCATGTAAATAACATGCATCTGTATGCATATATGTATATGTATGCATGCATTTATATTTGTATTTATATAGATATACAGATTATATATGTTTATATATGTATGTATATACATACACATACATATATATAAATGCATATGCATATATATATGCATATATATATGTGTATATGTGTGCGTGTAGAGAGAGGTAGAGAGGTAGAGGTGTAGAGGTAGAGAGGTAGAGGTAGAGAGGTAGCGGTAGAGAGGTAGAGACTAGTAGAGAGAGAAGTAGAGAGAGGTAGAGAGGTAGAGAGTAGAGAGTGAGTAATAGAGAGTAGAGAGTGAGTAGTAGAGAGTAGTAGAGAGTAGTAGAGAGAGTAGCAGAGAGTGAGTAGTAGAGAGTATTAGAGTGAATAGTAGAGTGAGTAGTAGAGAGTAGTAGAGAGTGAGTAGTAGAGGGTGAGTAGTAGAGAATAGTAGAGAGTAAGTAGTAGAGTGAGTAGTAGAGAGCAGTAGAGAGTGAGTAGTAGAGAGTAGTAAAGAGTGAGTAGTAGAGAGTAGTAGAGAGTGAGTAGTAGAGAGTGAGTAGTAGGGAGTAGTAGAGAGTGAGAGAGAGAATAGTAGAGAGTAGTAGAGCGTGAGTAGTAGAGTGAGTAGTAGAGACTAGTAGAGAGAGAGTAGTAGAGAGTGAGTAGAAGAGAGTAGTAGAGAGTGAGTAGTAGGGTGAGTAGTAGAGAGTGAGTAGTAGAGAGAGAGTAGTAGAGAGTGAGTAGTAGAGAGTAGTAGAGAGTGAGAAGTAGAGAGTGAGTAGTAGAGAGTAGTAGAGAGTGAGTAGTAAAGAGTGAGTAGTAGAGAGAGAGTAGTAGAGAGTAGTAGAGTAGTAGAGAATGAGTAGTAGAGAGTGAGTATTTGAGAGTAGTGGAGTAGGAGAGAGTAAGTAGTAGAGAGTAGTGGAGAATATTCCAAAGTTTGGCACAGCACCACTTGCACAATAAGTCCAATCAAATCATATCACTTAGAGTCCTTATTGAAGCGCTGAATCTTGGTGTATATTCAAATGCTTTTATTTTCCTTAAGTTTATGTACCACAGCCAGCCGAAACGTTTCGTTCTGTACAACAGAACTTCTTCAGGGCGTTCTTATTTCCTTCAAGTTATGTCGGTATCCTGTTGTCATATAACTAGATATTTTTTCCAAATGTTAGACGAGACGTAAGTACATTCTTATTCAAAGTGACTAGGTATCAATTTTACCCACACAATTCGGGCAGACTTGAGTAATTTATAGCATCCTCAAAGTCAGTCTTTCATAAATTCCAAAGTATAGGACATGATAATCCAAATCCAAATGTTTCTCAAGAAAAGTCATTTTCAATAGTTCGGAATATCGGTGTTTGGGCAGATATGACCCAGGGACCCCCAGTATGCAAGGGGAATTAGTCCCCCCTCTGCAAACGCGCCAGTGGCCTGCGTTGCAGAGAGGTGTAAAAAGGGGCATAGCCTCATTACACCTCTGTGCAATGCAGCCCCCTGGCGCAGACTGGAGGTTCCAGGCGGGCTAGTTGGCCCCCAGGGACCCCTAGTATGCAAGGGGAATTAGTTCCCCCTCTTCAAACATGCACGGGGGCTGCGTTGCAGAGAGGTGAAAAAAGGGTGTGGCCTCATTATACCCCTCTGGGCCGGTCACCCCCACGCACCGCGCACACTCCTCGTGAGTGAGCCCAGGCTGCCCCCCGTTCCCGCCAAGTGCCGCCGCTGCCCGCAGCTGTGACCCTGGTCCACCGCTGTTACTGCTCTTGCCCCGCCTGCGCTGCGTTTGTATTTTTGATTCCGATTGTATTTCCCCTGTGTTATTGCTCCTTGTTTAATTTCTGTTTCTCTCCCTGTGCCCCGTGTTGTTTTATTTTGTGATTGTTTTCCTCTCGTCGCACCCAGCCCCTGCCGCGCTTCCCGCCACCTCCCCGCCGCTGCCCCCTGCGGCCCCGCCCCCTTCCCTCTGCAGCCCTTCCCATTCGCCGCCCCGCTCCCGCCTCCCAGCTGCTCCTCCCTTGCTCCGCCCCCCCACTCTCCACATATGGCAGAGTGGCAAACGCGCAGCGTTGATGCGCAGCGGGCGCGCCAAAGGTAAGCCCGTCTGCGCCCGTCCGCGCCTGGACCGCGCCCAGCGCCAGAACCCCTGGCCCCCGCAGACACCAGCCCTCCCGCCGGACGTACGACGCCACCGAACTCAACGCACTCAACGCCGACCGGATCCCGGGATGCTACCGAGCCACCCCGAGACGCACCCACGGACCCTTCAGCTGCCACTCCTGCAAGTTCAAAAACACAAGAGGGAGGTAGAGCGAATGTTTGGATTCTTGCTCCACAAGGATACTTAAGTAAACACAGAGAATCCAACAGGGAAGAAAGTAGGGGAAAAGAGTGATCGACAAATGTTGAAGCACTCAGTGTTTTGTAAAATACCCCTCACACACCAAAAGGCCCCTTGGTGTCATGCTTCATCATCGGGGTCTTCGCACCCCTCTATCGGGATGCGGCATGCTACGACCTACGACTACGCGGGAGCACTAATAGTAATGACTAAGTGTGGTGTGAGGTGTTTTGGGGTATTTTAGTTATGTGTGAGTGGTGGGATGTGGTGAAAAAAGTTAAAAAGTACCTGGCGCATGAGTATGAAAGAATTTTTTTTTTATTCTGAACTCTGGCTGGTACTGTTAAAAGAAGTGCGGTCGAGGTCGGATCTGTTATATTAAAGAACAGGACCTCTGGTGTGCGTTGTCGACATGTTTCGGAGTCAAGCTCCTTCTTCAGGACGGGGGCATGACCTCCCCACCTTACTCACGTATTTTTAATAAAAAATGTGTATTATACAGAAAAGTGAAAAAATAGGCTAAGTGTGCCTACAGCGGTCTGCTACAAGTACAATGACTTGTGAATCTTGCTTATTGGCATCATGAGCAGAAAGGGACGTCTGGGGTGTTGCTTGAATTGCAATACTAACAGGACGCTCTGATCACCGTCTTACCCCACACGCTGCTCCGGTGATCAGAGCGTCCTGTTAGTATTGCAATTCAAGCAACACCCCAGACGTCCCTTTCTGCTCATGATGCCTATAAGCAAGATTCACAAGTCATTGTACTTGTAGCAGACCGCTGTAGGCACACTTAGCCTATTTTTTCACTTTTCTGTATAATACACATTTTTTATTAAAAATACGTGAGTAAGGTGGGGAGGTCGTGCCCCCGTCCTGAAGAAGGAGCTTGACTCCGAAACATGTCGACAACGCACACCAGAGGGCCTGTTCTTTAATATAACAGATCCGACCTCGACCGCACTTCTTTTAACAGTACCAGCCAGAGTTCAGAATAAAAAAAAATTTCTTTCATACTCATGCGCCAGGTACTTTTTAACTTTTTTCACCACATCCCACCACTCACACATAACTAAAATACCCCAAAACACCTCACACCACACTTAGTCATTACTATTAGTGCTCCCGCGTAGTCGTAGGTCGTAGCACGCCGCATCCCGATAGAGGGGTGCGAAGACCCCGATGATGAAGCATGACACCAAGGGGCCTTTTGGTGTGTGAGGGGTATTTTACAAAACACTGAGCCCTTCACTCCTACAAGTTCACCTGCATCCGGACCTGCACTGCACCCGCACCCACCAGGCCGAGCACCAGCAGCAACCACCTGAAGTGCATCCTACTCAACACCCGCTCCGTCCACAAACACGCCGTTGAGCTCTGGAACCTGCTCGATACAACATCACCAGACGTCGCCTTCCTCACGGAAACCTGGATGAACGCCTTCTCAGCGCCAGACATCGCCATCGCCATCCCGGATGGATACAAGATCACCCGAAGGGACCGCGGCAACCAGACCGGAGGAGGCATCGCCATCATCCACAGGAACACCATCCGCATCACAACCAACACCAACGACACCCTCACAACCGCCGAACACCTGCACTTCCAGATACACACCGACCCCAGGACCACCCTCAGAGGCACCCTCATCTACAGACCCCCGGGACCACACACACAATTCAGCGAAGACATCGCCGACTTCATCAGCCCGCTCGCCCTCCCCTCCGCTGACTACATCCTCCTCGGGGACTTCAACTTCCACCTGGAGAACAACAACGACCGCAACACCACCACCCTGCTGTACAACCTCGCCTACCTTGGTCTCAAGCAGCTGGTGACCACCCCCACCCACTACGCCGGACACACGCTCGACCCCGTCTTCTCATCCAGCAAGGACATCGCCTTTAGCCACGCCACCGGACTCCACTGGACGGACCACAGCTGCATCCACTTCAGCTTCAGAAAGAACACGACCCACCACCACCAGCAACAGGTTGCACGCAGAAGCTGGAACAAGATCACAGCCGACCAGCTCGCCGCATCCCTGAGCCAGGACCCCCCCGCCAGCTCAGCGAACCCCAGCCAGGCCGCAAACAACCTCACGAAGTGGATCAGCAACTGCGCAGACAACCTCGCCCCTCTGAGGACCCCGCCCAGCAGACCCGGCAGCAAGAAAGCCCCATGGTTCACCGACGAACTCAAGACCTCCAAGAAGAACTGCAGAGCCCTCGAGAAAGCCTGGCGCAGAAACCCACCACCAGACAACATGACCACCCTCAAGCTCGCCACCCGAAAACACCACCAACTGATCCACACCACCAAGAAAACAGCATTCAAGGAACGACTGGACAACAACGCACACAACAGCAAGGAACTCTTCAACATCGTCAAAGAGCTCTCCAACCCCAATGCCGGAATCAACGACATCACCCCATCACAAGACCTCTGCAACTCTCTCGCCGCCTACTTCCACAACAAGATTGCAGACATACACAACAGCTTCAAGACACAACTGACGCACCCCACGGACGCACCAACGCCCCCCACCACCACCCTCCGCGCCTGGACCCCGATCAACACCGAGGAGATCATACGCACGATGAACTCCATCCACTCCGGATCTCAAACCGACCCCTGCCCCCACCACGTCTTCAACAAGGCCGACGCTGTCATCGCACCCCATCTACGGGACATCATCAACACCTCCTTCGACACCGCTACCTTCCCGGAGAGCTGGAAGCACGCCGAACTCAGCGCTCTGCTGAAGAAACCATGAGCGGACCCCTCCGAACTCAAAAACTACCGCCCCATCTCGCTCCTCCCGTTTCCGGCCAAAGTCATCGAGAAGACCGTCAACAAGCAGCTGGCCGCGTTCCTCGAGACGAACGGATCCCTCGACCTCTCGCAGTCTGGCTTCCGGGCCAACCACAGCACCGAGACCGCCCTCATCGCAGCCACCAATGACATCCGAGCCCTGCTCGACAACGGAGAAACAGCGGCCCTCATCCTCCTGGACCTCTCCGCAGCATTCAACACTGTCTGCCACCGCACCCTAGTGCAGCGCCTCAGCAACGTCGGAATCCAGGAGAAGGCACTAGAATGGATCATCTCCTTCCTCACCGGAAGGACACAGAGAGTCCGCCTCCCCCCGTTCAGATCAGAAGCCACCGAAGTCATCTGCGGCATTCCTCAAGGCTCCTCGCTCAGCCCCACCCTCTTCAATGTCTACATGAGCCCCCTTGCGGCCATCGCACGCCAACACAACCTCAACATCATCTCCTACGCTGATGACACCCAGCTGATCCTCTCCCTCACCAACGACCCCGCCACCGTCAGAACCAACCTACACAAAGGGATGAAAGATGTAGCCGAGTGGATGATGACCAGCCGCCTGAAACTGTACTCAGATAAGACGGAAGTCCTCATCCTGGGATCATCACCCTCCGCCTGGGACGACTCCTGGTGGCCCCCCGCCCTGGGCAGCGCACCCAAACCAACAGACCACGCACGCAACCTGGGCTTCGTCCTGGACTCCTCCCTCTCCATGACCAGACAAGTCAACGCCATCTCCTCGTTGTGCTTCAACATCCTACGCATGCTACGTAACATCTTCCGTGGATCCCCACCGAGACCAGGAAGACGGTCACCAGGCCCTCGTCACCAGCCGACTGGACTACGGCAATGCCCTCTACGCCGGAACCACCGCCAAGCTCCAGAAGAGACTCCAGCGGATCCAGAACGCCTCAGCAAGACTCATCCTCGACATCCCCCGACACAGCCACATCTCCGGACACCTGAGAGACCTGCACTGGCTCCCGGTCAACAAGAGAATCACCTTCCGCCTCCTCACCCACGCACGCAAAGCCTTACACAACCAAGGCCCAAGATACCTCAACAGCCGCCTCAACTTCTACACTCCCACACGCCAGCTTCGATCGACCAGCCACGCCCTCGCCGCCGTCCCCCGCATCCGAAGAACCACCACAGGAGGAAGGTCCTTCTCCTACCTGGCCGCCAAGACTTGGAACTCCCTCCCGACCCACCTTCGCCTGACCCAAGACCACCTCGCCTTCAGGAAGCAGCTCAAGACCTGGCTATTCGAGCAGTAGCGGACCCCCCCCAAGCGCCTTGAGACCCTCCGGGTGGGTAGTGCGCTATATAAATGCAATGATTGAATGGATTGAAAGGGGCATAGCCTCATCACACCTCTGCAATGCAGAGCCCTGGCGCATACTGGAGGTTCCAGGTGGGCTAGTTGGCCCCCAGGGGCCCCCAGTATGCAAGGGGAATTAGTTCCCCCTCTTCAAACATGCACGGGGGCTGCGTTGCAGAGAGGTGTAAAAAGGGGCATGGCTTCATTACACCTCTCTGCAATGCAGTCCCCTGGCGCATACTGGAGATTCCTGGTGGGCTTTCAGGTCTTACATAGTTAGGAATTAGCATTTAAAAAACCTATGAAATTCACTGAAAAAAACCATAGGTTTCACACCAGTTACAGTTAGGAATTAGCATTTAAAAAACCTATTAAAGTCACTGAAAAAAACATAGGTTTGACACCAGTTATAGTTAGCTTGAAATTTTTCTGACATAAAACCATTGAAATTCCCACGTTATAGTTAGTTGGACTCACTATAACTTGCGCGCCTGCGATGCACTGCTGATGACGTCACATATTACATCACTCATGACATGGTCAGTGACATCACTCATGACATCACTGATGACACCATCCTTGTGACAGAGTGACAGACCTCCTTTCAGTGTAATGTAACCCTTGAAACACATATTCAAAAATAGAAACTAAAATTTTCAAAAAAATAGAGATACCCATACCAGTTACAACAACCAATTCAGTAATACCACCATCTATATACACATCCACTCATTCACCAACAGTTCTATATAGTCACTCATACATATATTCACTCATCATATGTAGTGAAACACCTGTACATCCTGTTACACACCGACAGTCATCCAAAAGTTACTCACACACATAATCACACATGCAAATAAACTATTGAACATCCATTTATTTGCATATACAGCTATACACACACTACCACCTTACTTCTAAGGAAACTTACACATACTTACTCTCTTAAACAATCACTTATAGAAACACATACTTATTTAAACAAGAACTCTTTCAATCTCTCACTCTCACATATACTCACTTATATACATCAATACTCACATATACTAGATTAAAACATATGTAGTTACTGATAAAGACACTAGTGAGACAGCCATTCACTCACTAACACACACATATACACACTCATCCACCCATACAGTCCTGCACATATGCTGTCTTCAAAACACATACAAACAGTGAGTCAGTCATTGATGCATCTATGTGCTAAGTAACACCCCCACCAAACCATACAGACACTCATACTGATACAAAAAAAAACATCTAATAACCCATATACACACACATGTAGCTACTCACCAACCCATGCAGCCACTTATACACAAAGTGAAACACTGATACAAACATTTAAAAATGTAAACAATACTCTCTAATATATGTATTCACTAAGATACACTTAATAAGCCAGTTAACCAATCAATTTTTTTTTTTTAAAACATCCATTAAGACACTTATTTAAACATTTATTCTTCCATCGACCTTTACATATACATATATAAAACATATTTATTTTTCAGAAAGACACACATTCACTGGATGGTGTCATCAGTGATGTCATGAGTGATGTCATTGACCATGTCATTAGTGATGTAATATGTGACGTCATCAGCAGTGCATTGCAGGCGCGCAAGTTATAGTGAGTCCAACTAACTATAACGTGGGAATTTCAATGGTTTTATGTCAGTAAAATTTCCAGCTAACTATAACTGGTGTCAAACCTATGGTTTTTCAGTGAATATATATATATATATATATATATATATATATATATATATATATATATATATATATATATATATATATATATATATATATATATATATATATATATATATATATACATACATACATACATACATATATATATATATATATATATATATATATATATATATATATATATATATATTCACTGAAAAAACCATAGGTTATAGACCATATATAGTTAGGAATTTGCATTTACAAAACCTTGAAAATTCACTGAAAAAACCATAGGTTAGAGACCATACAGAGTTAGCTGGACATTTTATTGACATAAAACCAATGAAATTCCATATATAGTTAGTTGCACTAACTATATATCGCGCACCCGCAATCCACTGCTGATGATGTCACATATTACATCATTCATGACATGGTCAGTGACATCACTGATGACATCACTGGTGACATCTCAAATGACATCACTGATGACATCACTGATGACATCATCTAGTGTCTGTGTGTTTTTGTAAAGTTTAAATATGTTTTACATATTGAAGAATGAGTGGATGTATGGAAGACTGAGTGTGTGTGTGGCTGGCTGGGAGGTGTGTGACTCTGTGCATATCAATGTGTACTTGTATCAGTGATTGTATAAGAGAGTAAGTATGTGTTAGTATATGTGTGAAAAAGTATGGTGTTCTGTGTTTAACTGTATAGATGAGGAAATCGAAGTGTGATTGATTGTTTACAGGACTGACTAGGTGTGTGAGTAACTCCATGGATGAGTGGCAGTGTGTGAGTGTCTGCATAGGTGTATGAGTGCATATGATAGTGTTGTAATAATGAGTGACTGTATGTATGAGTGATTGTATGGGTGAATGAGTGAATGTGTGTGTAGACGTAGGAATCAGTGAGTGCGTATGTAGTAACTGGTATTGGTGTGTCATGATGTCCTCAGTGATGTCATTTGAGATGTCATCAGTGATGTCATCAGTGATGTCATTTGAGATGTCATCAGTGATGTCATCAGTGATGTCACTGACCATGTCATGAATGATGTAATATGTGACATCATCAGCAGTGGATTGCGGGTGCGCGATATATAGTTAGTGCAACTAACTATATATGGAATTTCATTGGTTTTATGTCAATAAAATGTCCAGCTAACTATATATGGTCTCTAACCTTTGGTTTTTTCAGTGAATTTTCAAGGTTTTTCCGCCGTGGAAAAGCATACGGACAGTCACTTTGGGGGCCCGTTGCGGGCCCCCTGGGTGAAGGTTGCGTGGGGGGTGCACATGGGGGGTACCTATGGTACCCCCCTGCCCTTGCGTGCATGAAGCGGCAGGCACCGCGCGGTGCCTGCCGCTTTGTGCATGCAAATGCACACCTTTCGTTTTTTGCATTGCGGCGGATGCTGCTTCAAGCAGCATCCGCCGCAATGTAAAACATACAGGATGTGACCGCCAGGGTGGCGGTCACATCCTAATTGCTATGGAGGGACCGCCGCTGCCCATGCGGACGGTCCCTCCAACTCAGGGGTGGCGGACGGACGCAAGTCCGTCCGCCATCCTAATCGGCCCCTATATATGGTCTATAACCTATGGTTTTTTCAGTGAATTTCATTGTTTTTTAAAAGCTAATATCTATAGCTGTAAAATATATTCTTTATTACGTGACGTATCACGTAGCCACGTGAGACGCCTCATGACGCGTCGCATAACCGTGACGTATCGGCTCTGCAGCGCAAACAAAACCTGTAACGTAAGCGCGCCGGAGCACGCTTACAGATATATATATTTTTTTTAACCTTAATTAGACAAAATCCACACGTGCATATATCTTGAGGCCTTGCAAAGGCACATCAAACAAACAGTCCCTACAATTTTGCCAAGTTTGCTGGAAATCCATTCCCTTAATTTTTTTTTACTGTTTCTCTTGGTTTTCCCCTTGTTACGCTTACCGGGACGCTACCCGGTACGCGAACCGGACGGTCCAAAAACACATGATGGCGGACTCCCGTTACGCTGCCGGTTAGCTGCCCGGTTCGCGTACCGGGAAGCGCCTCTACCGCGAAAAATCGCAAAAAATGTTTTTTTATTTTTTGCCCCGTGGGGCACTTTAATATCCCCCTCATCAATCCTAGGGGGTCAGGAGGGGTCTACCTTGCCCCCTTTCCTTCATTTTCCCCTTCGTTTTTCACCACATCTTGTCTCTCGATCCTACCGAGAGACAAGATGGCGGCCGCTCCGGATTGTTTAGAATGTTGACAGACACCGGAGAGCCAATCAGCTTCGCTTCGCGAAGTTCCGTGACGCGTCCGGTACGCAAACCGGGGCGCTAACCGGAGCGCTGTCACAGATATATATATTTTTTTAAACGTTAATTTCTCAAAATCCACTGGAGCACATATATTGAGACATAGCAAAGGCACGTCGGGCAAACCATATCTACAATTTTGCCAAGTTTCATGTAAATCCATTCAGCCGTTCGAGCTAAAAGTGAGTCCAACCGCCCTATGGAAAAATGAATGGGAAAAATGCGTTTTGGGACCCCCTTTTTTCTCGGCTCCCCCTTGACGAAACCCCCCCAAATTTAAAGGGGCTGCTCAGAAACAAAATGTGCCATTTTCCTGAAAATTTAAGCAAATTTCGTCCACAAACGCCAAAGTTATTAGACATAGAATTTTCAGAAATCCCATAGAGAAAAAATCCTAACTATATATACCTACTGGCTATCGCCAGTAGGTAATATATATACATATACATATATATATGTGTGTGTGTGTGTGTATATATATATATATAAATATATATACATAAGCGTTCAAATTCCAGCGCGATAAAACAGACTACAATGAAGGTCGCATATTCACCTTCGCCCGTAAGTACGATGCAATAAAAGCCTCAAAGAACTTGAATTCAGGAGCAGGACACAACGCCGTCCCTGCAACTGCTCAGGCGCGATCCAGGTCACCAGACGGCTCCGGCTCCAGCATTACAGATCTCAGCTCCAACATGGACAGTGGGTCTGAAACAGAAACAGTGAGAGGATCGGCTCGTTTGGGGTTTACACGGCTCACCTTGGAGCAGGAATTGGAGTGTATTCAGCAGGACAGACGCAAGACTCTACGCCCAAGAATTCCAGCACCAGGAAAACCCCAAACACCAAGCGACGAGAACGCAGAAAAAGCAACGCAAAACGCAAAACCCAAGAAAAGAAACTACAAGCGGTGGAACTCAATCAAAAAGAAGTAACAAAAGTAAGCAATCTTTCTCAAACACTGGAAAATGGTCTGTCTGTGATCAATTTAACCACTACTGCTTTTACTGACTCAGAGATGGGCATCTTATCAATGGGTTTGTCGTTTAGTCCCCCTAGCAATTTTAATTACGCAGATACAAGAATTGATCTTTTTAAATTTACGCGTAAACTCAAGCTGCAAAAACATTTCTCCAATAGCAAAACACGCAACTTTGGTAGAAAATCTACGGCTGAGTCAGTTGCTTCGGGGTTAGCGGTGAATGATATCCCGCTGATGCAGGATTTAGAAATGTTACGAGCAGAAGCCCCCCACTCTCAGAACACACAGGGGACAGAGAATTCTCAAGTTGGTAGGCTAACCAACCTCAAGCCACGCTCTACGTTCACCCCTGTTACACCACACGACAACATAGACATTTTTCAAGATGCCATTATTAAACAAGTGAAGGCGTTGCATGTAAAGACTTTAATATCTAACTATCACAAACAAAAGGGCAACAATGCATATCAGAAACTAGTCAAGAAAATAAATATGGATGGTAACATGATAGTCAGGCAATCTGACAAAGGTGGAAACATCATACTCTGGCCCAGGAACCTGTACATGGAGGAGGCTTACCTCCAATTAAATGACCCAAACTGCTATAGACACTGTGATGTGGGCTCACTGAAAAAAGCGCAAATAGACTTCCATTCCTTATTGATGGGTTGGCGATCAAGTGGGCTCATCAGCATGGACGAACTAAAATACTTAAAGAATGATCAACCCATTACCCCTGTTTTGTACTTAATTCCTAAAGTGCACAAGAATGCTATCAAGCCGCCCGGAAGACCTATTATTTCGGCGTGTGGGGGGCTATTAGAGAAAGCTACCACCTACATTGACTTATTCCTCCAAGACCATGTGTTGGCACTTCCTTCCTACATTCAGGATTCTAGTGACCTTTTGAGGAAAATAAATGAAATTCAATGGAAAAATGACTATTGGTTGATCACTTTAGATGTATCATCGCTGTATACCAGCATAGTACGTGCGGATGGGTTGAGGGCTGTTGAGTTCTATTTGGGCAAACGCCCAATTGAATTAGCAGAGCACAACAAAATGTTACTCACTATGATTAGCTTCTGTTTGCATCACAACTATTTCATGTTCCTTAATCGGTATTATCAGCAGGTTAGAGGTGTCGCCATGGGGGCCTGTTTCTCTCCCAGTTATGCCTGTTTACATATGGGTTACTGGGAGAGACAGGTCCTCAGTGGTGATCACCGCGACATCTGTACTCGCCATATCATACGATGGTACAGGTACATCGATGATATTTTAATGATCTGGCGGGGAACGCATGAGGAAGCTGTAAAATTTATTGATGCTCTAAACATAAATGCATACAATTTGGCCTTCACATCACACATCAGTCAGGAAGAAGCACACTTTCTTGATGTAACAATTGAGGTCAGTCAGGACAGATTAGAGACTAAACTCTACAGGAAGCCTACTGCAGGCAATACCGTACTGCACGCGGATAGCCATCATCCCCCACACCTAATCAGAAGCATCCCCTATGGGGAAATGCTCAGAATTAGGCGCGTTTCCAGTACAGACATCCACTGCAAAGCAGCACAGGCACCCAGCAAACAGAGGTTTCTTGCAAGAGGCTATGCAGAGCATCTAATAGACATAGCCATCAAAAAATCAAATGCCCTGTCCCGTAGCGATGCACTGATCCACAAGAAAGCCCAGAGGTCCATGGTTTCAAGTGTTATCCAACCAGTTAGACTCATATGGACCTACAACAGGCAACACGGGGCACTTAGAAAGATAATCAACCAACACTGGAACTTTATCAAGCTTGATCCAGTAATTGGTGAACACATGCCCAACAAACCAGCTATCACCTTCAGAAAGGCATACTCTTTACAGGATGCCATAGTAAAGTCTAGCCCGGAGGTGATTCCACCTAAGAACTGGTTGGCAGCAAGCCGAGGTTTCAGGAAATGCTCAAGCTGCAAGGCATGCTCGCAGGGACTCAACAAAACCGAGTTCCTAACAGCATTCTCTACAGTGCCCCGCAAGATCAACAAACAATTGACATGCAAAACGGAGTATGTGGTCTATGTGCTGGAGTGCCCATGTGGCCTGCAGTATATTGGCAGTAACAAATTGCAGGTCCACAAAAGGGTACTCCAGCACATCAGGGCCATCAATACCAATGACGCCACATACCCAGTTGCCAGGCATTTTAAGGAGCGCCACAACAACAACAGTGGACTCCTTAGGTACTATGCCATAGATTCAGTAGGTCCTTTAAGGAGGGGTGGCAACAGAGAAGGCATTTTAAGGGCATTAGAGACCAGGTACATCTTGGAAATGGACAGCAAGACCCCCAATGGCCTAAATTCAACGGAGGATTTCTATACGTGTCTATGAATGTCCCCCCCCATGGTACCTTCATTTATGCCTGCTCCCTCTCTCTCCTCCCCCCATTTTCTTTGTTGGATAAACAGAATAATTGCTTACTACCTTGGTTACACTATTGGTTACTATTACAACTGCAAATGAACAAAACAACTAAGTTGAATAGTTAGATACCATTGTAATGTACCCACCTGGTATATTCCTCTGTAAGTTGCATTAGGCAGCGCATAGATTCCAAATTTTAATGATCATATTTTCGATTTTTATCACATTTTGGTTTAGTTTGAATTCACAACTTTATTTGGGATTCTCAATCATGTACCCTAGCACTTTGGCTTTAGGAGGAGAGTTGTAAATTGCGTCATATTGATGGTCTCCAATTAGGACATATGCAAGTTTCAATTGAAATATATCATTCCTAATTGGACTAAGATGTGTGAGAAGAGAAAAAATGTAAAAATATTTGAGTCCGATTAGCCAATTACTATCAAATTGTATATATTATATGTATATAAAGCCATGCAGTTTTTTGGTTACTTTGTGTGTAAAAAGATGTAAAATATATGAACTTATTATCATGTGTTTTTATAACGACATAGGATCACTTATGTCAATTATCATTTTTTCGGATCTAAAAAGTATTTAAACAGTTATTAGCAAAACATGTAAAACATGAATTGTTTCTTCTCAAAGCATTGTACGCAAGATGTTTTCTATGTCCATTATGGACATCTCCCTCCAAAGAAACTAGCCAATCAAAGTGTGCTATTTTGAATGCACTAGCACTTTAAATTTTGCGCAACTCTCTCAGTGCGCCATGTGACCAAGGCCTCTGTGAAGGCCGAAACGTTATGCTGGCGTGGTGTGCTGAAGAATAAAAAAACTCACCTGCACTCTGGGTTTTCCGTTTTCTTCCTTTTGATGGGCTCCGGATGGTGGGTGCGCCGCCGTGAGGAAAACGAGTGCGAAAATATGTGTATATATATATATATATATATATATATATATATATATATATATATATATATATATATATATATATATATATATATATATATATATATATATATATATATATATATATATATATATATATATATATATATATACATATATATATATATATATATCTATGCAAAAAAGAAGGAGAGAACTCTGGGTAGGTCTCAGTTTAGGTGGAAAGCAGCTCCTGTTAGAGCACTCTCAACACCAGCGACACTCTAGATCTGCTCACCTCAAATGTCTGTTTTTCTATCAAAGTTTTTAAGCATAGGATTAGACAGTGCTATCCATGCCGAGATAGAAAATTACAAAGTCTTTCGCCATTTAAACAGCAAAGTCTTTAAGCATAGGACTAGTACAGTGCAGTCCTTGCCGAGCTGTCAAACAACAAAAGCCATTTATCACTCCAGGCACAATATTACAGCTTTGAATTGGTAAAATACCACCTCAAGCCAACCTGAAATGAATAAAAGCAACCCCTGACACAGTGTTTCGCTCTAATTAGAGCTCTTCAGAGAGGTATAGCTTTGTCCAGACACAAGGGAGCACCCAGTATTAAGTCAAAACAAAACCCTTTCAGGCATAGAGTGACGCATAAATTATGCAAAAAAGAAGGAGAGAACTCTGGGTAGGTCTCAGTTTAGGTGGAAAGCAGCTCCTGTTAGAGCACTCTCAACACCAGCGACACTCTAGATCTGCTCACCTCAAATGTCTGTTTTTCTATCAAAGTTTTTAAGCATAGGATTAGACAGTGCTATCCATGCCGAGATAGAAATTGACAAAGTCTTTCGCCATTTAAACAGCAAAGTCTTTAAGCATAGGACTAGTACAGTGCAGTCCTTGCCGAGCTGTCAAACAAAAAAGCCATTTATCACTCCAGGCACAATATTACAGCTTTGAATTGGTAAAATACCAACTCAAGCCAACCTGAAATGAATAAAAGCAACCCCTGACACAGTGTTTTGCTCTAATTAGAGCTCTATATATATATATATATATATATATATTACCTACTGGTGGTCGCCAGTAGGTAGTTTTAGGACCTATTATCCATAGGAAAAGTGTTTTTTGATTTGCCAATATCTTTTGCGCCGGTTGACGAATCTTCAGGGAATTTTCAAAATGAATGGCTCGCTACAGTCAGCTCCTGTCTTGAAAGTTTGGGAGTGATACGTCAAGCGGGGGCCAAGAAAAAAGGGGGTCCCAAACACATTTTCTCCTTGTTAATTTCCATGGGAAATATTGGAACAGGCTAAAGCCCAAATTGCTGAAAGGAATTACACCAAATTTGAAAAAAAGTAGCTCTTGGTTCAGAAAGCGACTTTTTTTTTTAAATGGTGTAAATCCGTTCAGTAGTTACAGAGAAATTCAAGAAATAAAAATACGGATATCTGAGCACAGTGGTCGCAACTCCTCCGGGGCACGAGCTTAACTCTAATTGGCTGCCAACACTCTAATCCAGAATGTGTTGGCAGCCATCTTGTGACTTGGTAACCGAGTCACAAGAAAAAGGTAAAACAAAAGTAATAAAACAAGAAAAGGGGGCAGGGTCTCCCACAAGGACCCCCAGGCCCCAAAAAAGCATTTTTTAAATGGCTGAATTTGGGTGGGCCAGGTCCTGGGGCAATGCTTAATTAATTTGCGGGGCCCCGCGGGGGCCCCCGCAGCTCCGGGGACCTTCACCTCCCCGGGGCGTGAAAAATAAATGCATGTGGGGTCCCAATCCTCCCCACGCTGCCCTGGGGACCGCCACCTCCCCGGGGCTTTATTATAATAGAGGCGGGGCCTCACAGGCCCCCCAAGCCCCGAGGACCACCACCTCCCCGGGACTTCTGTTATTAATGAGGGGGGCCTCGCGGGCTCCCCAAGCCCCGGGGACCACCACCTCCCCAGGGCTATGTTAAATGTAGGGAGGGGGCCGCACGGGCCCCCTCCTGGGGCCCTTGATGGCACTGGGGACCGCCACCCCCCAGGGCCAGCTCCTGCAATGTCCCGGGGTGCCCACATTGACATTTGCAATGACAGGGCGAGAGCCGTGCGGCTCCCGCCCTGACATTGCAAACTCTGCTTTGTTTCTTGGAAGCAAGAGCAGGAAGGAAACCTGCTTTTGCTTCTTAGAAGCAAAGCAGAATTGCTTTTGGGCAAGGGGGACTGCATGTCTGCAGCTCCCCTTTCCCAAAAGCAATGACGGCTCCTCCAGGAGGCGGGGAGCCGGCAGGGACCGTGGGGGCATTGGGGCTCCCCCCATGGTCCCTAAAATGAGGTCTGGCCTCAGGAGAGGGGCCATGTGGCCCCCTCCAAAATTAAACAAAAAGTAAAGGCTGGCCAGGCCCCGAGGAGATGGGGTCCCCGGGGTCAGAAGTGGCCCAGGGAAGGGGGGCCACGCGGCCCCCTCCCATAAAAGAAAAAAGAAAAAAAAAGAAACCGGCAACTCGCTGGAGGCCCGCCCCCTCCCTGCATGACTCTGCAAACGCACCCCCTGCTGCATTCTAAGTTGGGGGATTAGGTCCCCTTCATTCCTGAGGGTTCCTGGGGGTCAACTAGCCCACCAGGTACCTCCAGTGAGCCCCACACAGTGGGATTGCTGAGAGGTGGTCCGAGGTCACACCCCTTTTTACACCACTCTGCCATCGCGCCTCATGGCACATTGCTCGTGGGGCAATGAGGTCCTCTTGTGTCCTGAGGACCTCAGGACACAAGTGTACTACATCCCTCGAGCAGCAGTGCGCCAGGAGGCGTGTTTGCAGAGTGGTGAAAAAAGGGAGCATGGCCCAAGACTGCTCACAGCAGTCCAGTTGACTGGGGCTTCCTGGAGGTAACAGGAGGGCTAGTTGGCCCCCAGGGACCCTCTGGAGGAAAGGGGACTTAATCCTCCAACTGAGAATGTACCAGGAGTCGCGTTTGCGGAGTGTTGGAGAAATGGGGCATGGCCTGTGTCCACCTATCAGTAATCCCACTGTGTGGGGCTTACTGGAGGTAAGAGGTAGGCTAGTTGGCCCCTTAAGGACCCCCAGCAGTGAAGGGGACTTCAATCCCCATCCAAGAGAGCGCCAGTGAGCGCGTTTGCAGAGTGGTGGTCAAGGGGGGGCGTGGCCTGCTATGAGAATTTAGCCATCCTGCTGTGTGGAACTTACTGGTTGTAATAGGAGGGGTAGTTGGCCCCCAAGGATGTCCTTGGGGCCAACTACCCCTTTTGGTAACTCCAGTAAGTCCCACACAGTAGGATTTCTAAGATGTGGTACTTAGTGTATAGGAATTATGTAGAGTGGGACTATGTGTTATGGAGAGTAATTATGTGGTATTGTAGTCTGTGTTGTGGAGTGGTAACGTCAGGTTTAGTCTGCCTTGTTTCCATAGAAGCTAAACTATGAACTCAGTGAGACAAAAAAAGAAGGTTTCACTGAGGAGCACTTGTGGACCTAGTCAGAGGTATGAGCAGGGCCACTGGAATTATGCAACAGTTTGGCTGCACCGACTTTCGCACAATCATACATTTTCTGCATTAGCCACATAATTCATCATCTGCTCCCTAATCTGCTAATTTGAACAAAAAAAGCCTTGTTTCTAGCTCAAACGGCTCAAACGTTACCAAAAATGCAGTGACAAGTGTTACAGCGTGGTGGAAGGCCCTTTGTAAATCTAGAATGGTCACCTGTTACTTATTGCTAAATGTGGGTGTTAAATTGTTACTAATGGTGTGCAAGCCACTCTGGCTTCACTCTGCGCCTCTCTTGCCTCTTTCTGCTTTTCTGTTGTTTCTTTCTGCACATTTCTTTCTTTTTCTGCACTTCTCTTGCCTCTCTCTGCACATCTCTTCTACTTTTTGCACCTCTCTTGCCTCTTTCTGTACCTCTCTTGCCTCTTTTTGCACCTCACTTGCTTCTTTCTGTACGCCTCTTGCCTCTCTGTGCATCCTTCTTCCCTCTTTCTGCACCTCTCTTGCCTTTTTCTGCACCTCTCTTACCTCTTTCTGCACCCATTTTGCCTCTTTCTGTACCCCTGTTCCTTCTTTCTGCACTTTTGTTTCTTTCTGCACCTCTCATGCTTCTTTCTGCACCACTCTTGCCTTATTATCCACCCTTCTTCCCCCTTTTTGCATGTCTGTTGCTTCTTTCTGCACTACTCTTGTCCCTTTCTATACCTCTCTTGCTTCTTTCTGCACCCCACTTGCCTCTTTCTGCACCCTTCTTCCCTATTTGTTTACCTCTCTTGCCTCTTTCTACATCCCTGTTGCCTCTTTCTGCACCCTTTGTGACTCCTGCAGCACCTCTGTTGGTTCTTTTGGCACTGCTCTTGCTTCTTTCTGCACCTCTTTTGCCTGTTTCTGCAACTCTCTTGCCTCTTTCTGCACTTCTCTTGCCTCCTTCAGCACCTCTGTTGCTTCTTTTTTGCACTTCTCTTCCTCTTTCTGCACCCTTTTTGCCTCTTTCTGCGCCTCTGATGCTTCTTTCTGCACTTCTCTTGCTTCTTTCTGCATCTCACTTGCCTCTTTCAGCAGCTTTGTTGCTTTTTTCTACAGACCTCTTGCGCCTTTCTGTACCTCACTTGCCTCTTTCAGCACCTCTGTTGATATTTTCTGCAAATCTCTTGCCTCTTTCTGCAGCCCTCTTTTCTCTTTCTGTACCTCTCTTGTCTCTTTCTGCAGCCCTGTTCCCTTTTTCTGCACATTTCCTGCCTGTTTCTGTACCTCTCCTCCCTCTTTTGGTACCTCTGTTGCCTCTTTCTGCACTTCTCTTGCTCTTTCTCCACCCTTTGCGCCTCTTTCAGCATATCTATTGCCTCTTTCTGCCCTTCACTTGCCTGTTTCAGCACCTTTGTTGCTTTTTTCTGCATATCTCTTGCCTCTTTCTGCACTTTCGTTTCTCTTTCTGTACCTCTCTTGCCTCTTTCTGCACCCCTCTTTACTCTTTGTGCACATTTCCTGCCTGTCTTTGCACCTCCCTTGCCTCTTTAAGCACCCCTGTTGATTGTTTTCTGCTGATCTCTTGCCTCTTTCTGCAGCCCTCTTCTCTCTTTCTGTACCTCTCTTGCCTCTTTCTGCAGCCCTGTTCCCTTTTTCTGAACCTTTCCTGCCTGTTTCTGCACCTCTCTTGCATCATTGTGCACCCCTCCTACGTTTTTCTGCGCCCCTCTTGCCTCTTTTGCACCTCTGTTGGTTCTTTCTGCAGTACTCTTGCTACTTTCTGTACCTCACTTGCCTCTTTCTGTACTTCTCTTGCTTCTCTCTACACATCTGTTGATTCTTTTAGCAATTCTTTTGCCTCTTTCAGCACTTCTCTTCCTTATTGCTGCACCCCTCCTGCCTCTTTCTGTACCTCACTTGCCCCTTTGTGTACCTCTCCTACCTCTTTCTGTACCCCTCTTGCCTCTTTTTGCAACTCTGTTGGTTCTTTCTGCACTGCTCTTGCTTATTTCTGCACCTCACTTGCCTCTTTCTGCACTTCTCTTGCTTCTTTCTACACCTCTGTTGCTTCTTTCAGCAATTCTCTTGCCTCTTTCTGCTATTATCTTGCTTGTTTTTGCAGCTCTCTGGCGACATTCTGCACCTCTGTTGCCTCTTTCTGCACTTCATGTGCTTTTTCTGTACCTCTATTGCCTCTTTTGGCACATCTGTTACTTCTTTCTGCATCTCTCTTGCCTCTTTCTGCATCCCTCTTCCCTCTTCGTTCAACTCTCTTGCTTTTTTCTACACCTCTCTTCCCTCTTTATGCACTACTCTTGCTAATTTCAGCACCTCTGTTGCTTTTTTCTGCAGATCTCTTGCCTATTTCTGCACCTCACTTGCCTCTTTCAGCACCTCTGTTGCTTTTTTCTGAAGATCTCTTGCCTCTTTCTGCAAACCTCTTTTCTTTTTCTGCACCTCCCTTGCCTCTTTCTGCACCCCTGTTCCTTCTTTCTGCACCTTTCCGACCTGTTTCTGCACCTATCTTGCCTCTTTCAGCACCACTGTTACTTCTTTCTGTACTTTTCTTCCTTCTTTCTGGATCTCTCTTGCTTCTTTCTGCACCTCACTTGCCTCTTTCAGTACCTCTTTTTCTTTTTTCTGCAGGTATCTTTCCTCTTTCTGCACCCCTCATTTCTCTTTCTGCAACTCCCTTGCCTCTTTCTGCACCCCTGTTCCCTCTTTGTGTACCTTTTCCGCCTGTTTCTGTACCTCCCTTGCCTCTTTCTGTACCTCTGTTGCCTCTTTCTTCACTTCTCTTACTTCTTTCTGCCCCCCTGTTGCCTCTTTCAGCACCTCTGTTGCTTTTCTCTGCAGATCTTTTGACCCTTTCTGTACCTCACTTGCCTCATTCAGCACCTCTGTTGCTTTTTCTGCAGATATCTTGCCTCTTTCTGTACCTCTTGTGCCTCTTTCTGTACCCCTGTTCCCCTGTACATCTGTTGGTTCTTTCTGCACTTCTCTTCCTTCTTTCTGCACCCCTCATGCCTCCTTCTGCACCTTCGATGCTTTCTGTTCTTCCCTTGTTTCTTTCTGCACTGCTCGTGCCTCTCTCTGCATCCCTCTTGTCTCTTTGAAAACCTCTTTTGCTTCTGTCTGCACTTCTCCCTCCCCTTTCTGCACCCCTCTTGCATCTTTCAACACCTCTGTTGCTTTTTGTGCAGATCTATTACCTCTTTCTGCCCTACACTTGCCTCTTTCAGCACCTCTGTTGCTTTTTTCTGCATATCTCTTGCCTCTTTCTGCACCCTTCTTTTCTCTTTCTGCACCCGTTTCCTCTTTAAGCACATTTCCTGCCTGTTTTTGCACCCCCTTGCCTCTTTCAGACCTCTGTTGCATTTCTCTGCAGATCTTTTGACAATTTCTGCCCCTCACTTGCCTCTTTCAGCACGTCTGTTGCTTTTTTCTGTAGATCTCTTGCCTCTTTCTGTACCTCTCGTTCCTCTTTCTGCACCCCTGTTCCCTCTTTCTGCACCTTTCCTGCCTGTTTCAGCACCTCTCTTGCACCACTCTTGCCTCTCTCTGTACCTCTGGCACCTCTTTCTACATTTCTCTTCCTTCTTTGTGTACCTCTCCTACCTCTTTCTGCACATCTCTTGCTTCTTTTTGCACCTCTGTTGGTTCTTTCAGCAATCTCTTGCCTCTTTCTGCTATTCTCTTGCTTGTTCTGCACCTCTCTTGCGTCTTTTTTACCTCTATTGCCTCTTTATGCACTCCACTTGCGCTCTTTCTGCGCCTCTCTTACCTCTTTCGGCACCTCTGTTGCTTCTTTCTGTATACCTCTTGCTTCTTTCTGCACCCCTCTTCCTTCTTTGTGCAACTCTCCTGCCTCTTTCTATACCTCTCTTCCCTCTTTCTGCACCACTCTTGCCTCTTTCAGCACCTCTGTTGCTTATTTCTGCACTTCTCTTGCCTCTTTCTGCACCCTTTGAGCCTCTTTCAGTACCTCTGCCGCTTGTTTCTGCACTTCTCTTCCTTCTTTCGGCACTCCTTGTGCCTCCTTCTGCACTTCTGTTGCTTCTTCCTGCACTTCTCTTGGTTCTTTCTGCACTGCTTTTGCCTCTTTCTGTATCCCTCTTGCCTTTTTGAGCACCTCTTTTGCTTCTTTCTGTACCTCTATCTCCTCTTTCTACACCTCTCTTACCTCTTTCTGCACCTCTCTTGCCTCTTTCTGTACCTCTTTTGCTTCTTGCTGCACTTCTCTTCCTTCTTTCTGCACCCCTCATGCCTCCTTCTGCACCTCTGTTACTTCTTTCTGCACTTCTCTTGGTTCTTTTTGCACTGCTCTTGCCTCTTTCTGCATCCCTCTTGTCTCCTTGAACACATTTTTTGCTTCTTTCTGCACTTCTCTCTCCCCTTTCTGTACCCCTCTTGCCTCTTTCAACACCTCTGTTGCTTTTTTCTGCAGATCTATTGCCTCTTTCTGCCCTTCACTTGCCTCTTTCAGCACCTCTGTGGCTTTTTTCTGCATATCTCTTGCCTCTTTCTTCACCCCTCTTTTCTCTTTCTCAATCAATCAATCAATCATGCCATTTGTATAGCGCACTACTCACCCGGGAGGGTCTCAAGGCGCTTGGGGGGAGGGGTATGCTACTGCTCGAACAGCCAGGTCTTGAGTTGTTTCCTGAAGGCGAGATGGTCCTGGGTCAGCCGAAGGTGGATGGGGAGGGAGTTCCAAGTCCTGGCAGCCAGGTAAGAGAAGGATCTTCCTCCGGCGGTGGCTCTTCAGATGCGTGGTACGGCTGCGAGGGCGAGGCTGGTGGACCGTAGCTGGCGGGTGGGCGTGTAGAAGGTCAGGCGGTCGTTGAGGTACTTGGGGCCCAGGTCGTGGAGAGACTTGTGTGCGTGGGTGAGGAGCCGGAACGTGATCCTCTTGTCGACGGGGAGCCAGTGCAGGTTCCTCAGGTGGCTGGAGATGTGGCTGCGTCGGGGCACATCCAGGATGAGTCGGGCGGAGGCGTTCTGGATGCGCTGGAGTCTTTTCTGTAGCTTGGCTATGGTTCCGGCGTAGAGGGCGTTTCCGTAGTCCAGTCGGCTGGTGACGAGTGCACCTCTCTTACCTCTTTCTGTAACCCTGTTTCCTCTTTGTGCACATTTCCTGCCTATTTTTGTACCTCCCTTGCCTCTTTCAGAACTCTGTTGCCTTTCTGTGCAGCTCTTTTGACCATTTCTGTACCTCACTTGCCTTTTTCAGCACCTCTGTTGCTTTTATCTGCAGATCTCTTGCTACTTTCTGTACCTCTTGTGCCTCTTTCTGCACCCCTGTCCCCTCTTTCTGCACCTTTCCTGCCTGCTTCAGCACCTCTCTTGCACCTCTCTTGCCTCTCTCTGTACCCCTGGCACCTCTTTCTGCATTTCTCTTCCTTCTTTCTGCATCGCTCCTGCCTTTTTCTGTATCTTGCTTGCCTCTTTGTGCACCTCTCCTACCTCTTTCTGCACCCCTCTTGCTTCTTTTTGCACCTCTGTTGGTTCTTTCAGCAATCTCTTGCCTCTTTCTGCTATTCTCGTGTTTGTTCTGTACCTATCTTGCGTCTTTTTTACCTCTATTGCCTCTTTATGCACTTCACTTGCTTCTTTCTGCCCCTCTCTTACCTCTTTCGGCACCTCTGTTACTTCTTTCTGTATCCCTCTTGCCTCTTTCTGCACCTCTCTTCCTTCTTTGTGCAACTCTCCTGCCTCTTTCTATACCTCTCTAACCTCTTTCTGCACCACTCTTGCCTCTTTCAGCACCGCTGTTGCTTATTTCTGCACTTCTCTTGCCTCTTTCTGCACCCTTTGAGCCTCTTTCAGTATAAACATTCAGAACAGGACAACCTGACCAAGGTTAAGCACAACCAAAACAAAAGTGTTTATCAAATTAATAATTATGGTGCTGCACACTCCAGGTGCCTGTTGTCCTAAGGCACAAATCCGAACACTAGACAATAAACAAAAGGTAGGGGGCGCACTCAAAAGGATCAAGGAGGCAATGTTATTATTCCAAAAGTTCTTTTCTTTATTTCGGGTATTATACCAGATAAAACAGCCAACGCATTTCGTTACAGTACGTAACTTCGTCAGGGCATAAATTCAAATATTCAAAAAACGGCCCGTAGCGACCCAGTGTATAGATCATAAAGGTGAGGTTTTCAAATCCCAAGTGTCATATGCAGATTAGCAACGAGACACACTTAAGAGAAATCCTAATCCACTGAAGGAAAAAAACGATGTGGCATCGGTATCAGTTTTGTGAGTACTGCTTGTCTATGTTGTTAATCTCATATCGCTAAAGCTCCAAGTGCACCTTTCCTACCTCATTCTGCACCCTTCTTGCTTCTATTTGCGCCTCTGTTGGTTGCCTCTTTCCGCTATTCTCTTGCTTGTTCTGTACCTCTCTTGTATCTTTCTGTACCTCTGTTGCCTCTTTCTGCACTTCACTTGCTGCCTTCTGTACCCCTCTTGCCTCTTTCTGCACACCTCTTCCTTCTTTGTGCAACTCTCTTGCCTCTTTCTATACCTCACTTCCCTCTTTCTGCATCACTCTTGCCTCTTTCAGCACCTCTGTTGCTTATTTCTGCACCACTCTTGCATCCTTCAGCACCACTGTAGCTTATTTCTACACTTCTCTTGCCTCTTTCTGCACCCCTCGAGCCTTTTTCAGTACCTCTGTTGCTTGTTTCTGTACCTCACTTGCCCCTTTGTGCACCTCTCCTACCTCTTTCTGCACCCCTCTTGCTTCTTTTTGCACCTCTGTTGGTTATTTCTGCACTGCTCTTGCTTATTTCTGCACCTCACTTACCTCTTTCTGCACTTGTTTTGCTTCTTTCTACACCTCTGTTGCTTCTTTCAGCAATTCTCTTGCCTCTTTCTGCTATTATCTTGCTTGTTTTTGCACCTCTTGCGCCTTTCTGCACCTCTGTTGCCTCATTCTGCACCCGTTCCCTCTTTGTGTACCTTTTCTGACTGTTTCTGCACCTCTCTTGCCTCTTTCTACACCCGTTTCCTCTTTATGCACATTTCCTGCCTGTTTTTGCAACCCCCTTGCCTCTTTCAGACCTCTGTTGCATTTCTCTGCAGATCTTTTGACAATTTCTGTTGCTTCTTTCTGCATCTCTCTTGCCTCTTTCTGCATTCCTCTTCCCTCTTTGTTAAACTCGCTTGCTTTTTTCTACACCTCTCATCACTCTTTCTGCACCACTCTTGCTAATTTCAGCACCTCTGTTGCTTTTTTCTGCAGATCTCTTGCCTATTTCTGCACCTCACTTGCCTCTTTCAGCACCTCTGTTGCTTTTTTCTGAAGATCTCTTGCCTCTTTCTGCAAACCTCTTTTCTTTTTCTGCATCCCTCTTGCCTCTTTGTTCAACTCTCTTGCTTTTTTCTACACCTCTCTTCCCTCTTTCTGCACCACTCTTGATAATTTCAGCACCTCTGTTGCTTTTTTCTGCAGATCTCTTGCCTGTTTCTGCACCTCACTTGTCTCTTTCAGCACCTCTGTTGCTTTTTTCTGAAGATCTCTTGCCTCTTTCTGCAAACCTCTTTTCTTTTTCTGCACCTCTCTTGCCTCTTTCTGCACCCCTGTACCTTCTTGTTGCACCTTTATGGCCTGTTTCTGCACCTATCTTTACTCTTTCAGCACCTCTGTTATTCATTTCTGCACTTTTCTTCCTTCTTTCTGCATCTCTCTTGCTTCTTTCTACACCTCACTTGCCTCTTTCAGCATCTCTGTTTCTTTTTTCTGCAGAACTCTTTCCTCTTTCTGCACCCCTCATTTCTCTTTCTGCACCTATCTTGCCTCTTTCTGCACCCCTGTTCCCTCTTTGTGTACCTTTTCTACACCTCTCTTGTCTCTTTCTGTACCTCTGTTGCCTCTTTCTGTACTTCTCTTACTTCTTTCTGCACCCCTCTTGCCTCTTTCAGCACCTCTGTTGCTTTTCTCTGCAGATCTTTTGACCCTTCCTGCACCTCACTTGCCTCTTTCAGCACCTCTGTTGCTTTTTTCTGCAGGTATCTTGCCTCTTTCTGTACCTCTTGTGCCTCTTTCTGCACCCTTCCTGCCTGCTTCAGCACCTCTCTTGCCTCTCTCTGTACCTTTGGCACCTCTTTCTGCACTTCTCTTCCTTCTTTCTGCACTGCTCCTGCCTTTTTCTGTACCTTTTTTGCCTCTTTGTGCACCTCTCCTACCTCTTTCTGCATCCCTCTTACTTCTTTTTGCACCTCTGTTGCTTCTTTCTGTACTTCCCTTGGTTCTTTCTGCACTGCTCGTGCCTCTCTCTGCATCCCTCTTGTCTCTTTGAAATCCTCTGCTGCTTTCTTTTTTCTGCAGATCTATTGCTTCTTTCTGCCCTTCACTTGCCTCTTTCAGCACCTCTGTTGCTTTTTTCTGCATATCTCTTGCCTCGTTCTGCACCCTTCTTTTCTCTTTCTGCACCTCTCTTGCCTCTTTCTGCACCCCTGTTTCCTCTTTCTGCACATTTCCTGCCTGTTTTTGCACCTCACTTGCCTCTTTCAGACCTCTGTTACATTTCTTTGCAGACCTTTTGACCCTTTCTGCACCTCACTTGCCTCTTTCAGCACCTCTGTTGCTTTTTCTCTTGCCTCTTTCTATACCTCTCGTGCCTCTTTCTGCACCCCTGTTCCCTCTTTCTGCACCTTTCCTGCCTGCTTCACCACCTCTCTTGCCTCTCTCTGTACCTTTGGCACCTCTTTCTGCACTTCTCTTCCTTCTTTCTGCACTGCTCCTGCCTTTTTCTGTACCTTTTTTGCCTCTTTGTGCACCTCTCCTACCTCTTTCTGCATCCCACTTACTTCTTTTTGCACCTCTGTTGGTTCTTTCAGAAATTCTCTTGCCTCTTTCTGCTATTCTCTTGCTTGTTCTGCACCTCTCTTACCTCTTTTGGCACCCCTGTTGCTTCTTTCTGTTCCCCTCTTGCCTCTTTCTGCACCCCCTTCCCTCTTTCTGCAACTCTCCTGCCTCTTTCTATACCTCTCTTCCCTCTTTCTGCACCACTCTTGCCTCTTTTAGCATCTCTGTTGCTTATTTCTGCACTTCTCTTGCCTCTTTCTGCACCCTTTGAGCCTCTTTCAGTACCTCTGCCGCTTGTTGCTACACTTCTCTTCCTTCTTTCTGTACCCCTTGTGCCTCCTTCTGCACTTCTGTTGCTTCTTCCTGCACTTCTCTTTGTTCTTTCTGCACTGCCTTTGCCTCTCTCTGTAACCCTCTTGCCTTTTTTAGCACCTCTTTTGCTTCTTTCTGTACCTCTATTTCCTCTTTCTGCACCTCTCTTCCCTCTTTCTGCACCTCTCTTGCCTCTTTCTGTACCTCTTTTGCTTCTTGCTGCACTTCTCTTCCTTCTTTCTGCACCCCTCGTGACTCCTTCTGCACCTCTGTTGGTTCTTTCTGCACTTCTCTTGGTTCTTTCTGCACTGCTCTCGCCTCTTTCTGCATCCCTCTTGTCTCTTTGAACACCTTTTTTGCTTCTTTCTGCACTTCTCTCTCCCCTTTCTGTACCCCTCTTGCCTCTTTCAACACCTCTGTTGCTTTTTTCTGCAGATCTATTGCCTCTTTCTGCCCTTCACTTGCCTCTTTCAGCACCTCTGTGGCTTTTTTCTGCATTTCTCTTGCCTCTTTCTGCACCCCTCTTTTCTCTTTCTGCACCTCTCTTGCCTCTTTCTGCAACCCCGTTTCCTCTTTGTGCACATTTCCTGCCTGTTTTTACACCTCCCTTGCCTCTTTCAGACCTCTGTTGCCTTTCTCTGCGGATCTTTTGACCATTTCTGCACCTCACTTGCCTCTTTCATCACCTCTGTTGCTTTTTTATGCAGATCTCTTGCTACTTTCTGTACCTCTTGTGCCTCTTTCTGCACCCCTGTCCCCTCTTTCTGCACCTTTCCTGCCTGCTTCAGCACCTCTCTTGCACCTCTCTTGCCACTCTCTGTACCTCTGGCACCTCTTTCTGCATTTCTCTTCCTTCTTTCTGCACCGCTCCTGCCTTTTTCTGTACCTTTCTTGCCTCTTGTGCACCTCTCCTACCTCTTTCTGCACCCCTCTTGCTTCTTTGTGCACCTCTGTTGGTTTTTTCAGCAATCTATTGCCTCTTTCTGCTATTTTGTTAGTTGTTCTGCACCTCTCTTGCTTCTTTTTTTCCTTTATTACCTCTTTATGCACTTCACTTGCTTCTTTCTGCACCTCTCTCACCTCTTTCGGCACCTCTGTTGCTTCTTTCTGTACTCCTCTTGCCTCTTTCTGCACCCCTCTTCCTTCTTTGTGCAACTCTCCTGCCTCTTTCTATACCTCTCTTCCCTCTTTCTGCACCACTCTTGCCTCTTTTGGCACCTCTGTTGACTATTTCTGCACTTCTCTTGCCTTTTTCTGCACCCTTTGAGCCTCTTTCAGTACCTCTGCCTCTTGTTTCTGCACTTCTCTTCCTTCTTTCTGCACTCCTTGTGCCTCCTTCTGCACTTCTGTTGCTTCTTCCTGCACTTCTCTTGGTTCTTTCTGCACTGCTCTTGCCTCTTTCTGTATCCCTCTTGCCTTTTTGAGCACCTCTTTTGCCTGTTTCTGCAACTCTCTTGCCTCTTTCTGCACTTCTCTTGCCTCCTTCAGCACCTCTGTTGCTTCTTTTTTGCACTTCTCTTCCTCTTTCTGCACCCTTTTTGCCTCTTTCTGCGCCTCTGATGCTTCTTTCTGCACTTCTCTTGCTTCTTTCTGCATCTCACTTGCCTCTTTCAGCAGCTTTGTTGCTTTTTTCTACAGACCTCTTGCGCCTTTCTGTACCTCACTTGCCTCTTTCAGCACCTCTGTTGATATTTTCTGCAAATCTCTTGCCTCTTTCTGCAGCCCTCTTTTCTCTTTCTGTACCTCTCTTGTCTCTTTCTGCAGCCCTGTTCCCTTTTTCTGCACATTTCCTGCCTGTTTCTGTACCTCTCCTCCCTCTTTTGGTACCTCTGTTGCCTCTTTCTGCACTTCTCTTGCTCTTTCTCCACCCTTTGCGCCTCTTTCAGCATATCTATTGCCTCTTTCTGCCCTTCACTTGCCTGTTTCAGCACCTTTGTTGCTTTTTTCTGCATATCTCTTGCCTCTTTCTGCACTTTCGTTTCTCTTTCTGTACCTCTCTTGCCTCTTTCTGCACCCCTCTTTACTCTTTGTGCACATTTCCTGCCTGTCTTTGCACCTCCCTTGCCTCTTTAAGCACCCCTGTTGATTGTTTTCTGCTGATCTCTTGCCTCTTTCTGCAGCCCTCTTCTCTCTTTCTGTACCTCTCTTGCCTCTTTCTGCAGCCCTGTTCCCTTTTTCTGAACCTTTCCTGCCTGTTTCTGCACCTCTCTTGCATCATTGTGCACCCCTCCTACGTTTTTCTGCGCCCCTCTTGCCTCTTTTGCACCTCTGTTGGTTCTTTCTGCAGTACTCTTGCTACTTTCTGTACCTCACTTGCCTCTTTCTGTACTTCTCTTGCTTCTCTCTACACATCTGTTGATTCTTTTAGCAATTCTTTTGCCTCTTTCAGCACTTCTCTTCCTTATTGCTGCACCCCTCCTGCCTCTTTCTGTACCTCACTTGCCCCTTTGTGTACCTCTCCTACCTCTTTCTGTACCCCTCTTGCCTCTTTTTGCAACTCTGTTGGTTCTTTCTGCACTGCTCTTGCTTATTTCTGCACCTCACTTGCCTCTTTCTGCACTTCTCTTGCTTCTTTCTACACCTCTGTTGCTTCTTTCAGCAATTCTCTTGCCTCTTTCTGCTATTATCTTGCTTGTTTTTGCAGCTCTCTGGCGACATTCTGCACCTCTGTTGCCTCTTTCTGCACTTCATGTGCTTTTTCTGTACCTCTATTGCCTCTTTTGGCACATCTGTTACTTCTTTCTGCATCTCTCTTGCCTCTTTCTGCATCCCTCTTCCCTCTTCGTTCAACTCTCTTGCTTTTTTCTACACCTCTCTTCCCTCTTTATGCACTACTCTTGCTAATTTCAGCACCTCTGTTGCTTTTTTCTGCAGATCTCTTGCCTATTTCTGCACCTCACTTGCCTCTTTCAGCACCTCTGTTGCTTTTTTCTGAAGATCTCTTGCCTCTTTCTGCAAACCTCTTTTCTTTTTCTGCACCTCCCTTGCCTCTTTCTGCACCCCTGTTCCTTCTTTCTGCACCTTTCCGACCTGTTTCTGCACCTATCTTGCCTCTTTCAGCACCACTGTTACTTCTTTCTGTACTTTTCTTCCTTCTTTCTGGATCTCTCTTGCTTCTTTCTGCACCTCACTTGCCTCTTTCAGTACCTCTTTTTCTTTTTTCTGCAGGTATCTTTCCTCTTTCTGCACCCCTCATTTCTCTTTCTGCAACTCCCTTGCCTCTTTCTGCACCCCTGTTCCCTCTTTGTGTACCTTTTCCGCCTGTTTCTGTACCTCCCTTGCCTCTTTCTGTACCTCTGTTGCCTCTTTCTTCACTTCTCTTACTTCTTTCTGCCCCCCTGTTGCCTCTTTCAGCACCTCTGTTGCTTTTCTCTGCAGATCTTTTGACCCTTTCTGTACCTCACTTGCCTCATTCAGCACCTCTGTTGCTTTTTCTGCAGATATCTTGCCTCTTTCTGTACCTCTTGTGCCTCTTTCTGTACCCCTGTTCCCCTGTACATCTGTTGGTTCTTTCTGCACTTCTCTTCCTTCTTTCTGCACCCCTCATGCCTCCTTCTGCACCTTCGATGCTTTCTGTTCTTCCCTTGTTTCTTTCTGCACTGCTCGTGCCTCTCTCTGCATCCCTCTTGTCTCTTTGAAAACCTCTTTTGCTTCTGTCTGCACTTCTCCCTCCCCTTTCTGCACCCCTCTTGCATCTTTCAACACCTCTGTTGCTTTTTGTGCAGATCTATTACCTCTTTCTGCCCTACACTTGCCTCTTTCAGCACCTCTGTTGCTTTTTTCTGCATATCTCTTGCCTCTTTCTGCACCCTTCTTTTCTCTTTCTGCACCCGTTTCCTCTTTAAGCACATTTCCTGCCTGTTTTTGCACCCCCTTGCCTCTTTCAGACCTCTGTTGCATTTCTCTGCAGATCTTTTGACAATTTCTGCCCCTCACTTGCCTCTCTCAGCACGTCTTTCTGCACTGCTCTTGCCTCTTTCTGTATCCCTCTTGCCTTTTTGAGCACCTCTTTTGCTTCTTTCTGTACCTCTATCTCCTCTTTCTGCACCTCTCTTCCCTCTTTCTGCACCCATCGTGCCTATTTGTGTACCTCTTTTGCTTCTTGCTGCACATCTCTTCCTTCTTTCTGCACCCCTCGTGTCTCCTTCTGCACCTCTGTTGCTTCTTTCTGCAGTTCTCTTGGTTCTTTCTGCACTGCTCTTGCCTCTTTCTGCTCCCCTCTTGTCTCTTTGAATACCCTTTTTGCTTCTTTCTACACTTCTCTCTCCCCTTTCTGCACCCCTCTTGCCTCTTTTAACACCTCTGTTGCTTTTTTCTGCAGATCTATTGCCTCTTTCTGCCCTTCACTTGCCTCTTTCAGCACCTCTGTTGCTTTTTTCTGCATATCTCTTGCCTCTTTCTGTACCCCTCTTTTCTCTTTCTGCACCTCTCTTGCCTCTTTCTGCAACCCCGTTTCCTCTCTGTGCACATTTCCTGCCTGTTTTTGCACCTCCCTTGCCTCTTTCAGACCTCTGTTGCCTTTCTCTGCAGATCTTTTAACCATTTCTGCACCTCACTTGCCTCTTTCAGCACCTCTGTTGCTTTTTTCTGCAGATCTCTTGCTACTTTCTGTACCTCTTGTGCCTCTTTCTGCACCCATGCCCCCTCTTTCTGCACCTTTCCTGCCTGTTTCAGCACCTCTCTTGCATCTCTTTTGCCTCTCTCTGTACCTCTGGTATCTCTTTCTGTACTTCTCTTCCTTCTTTCTGCACCGCTCCTGCCTTTTTCTGTACCTTTCTTGCCTCTCTGTGCACCTTTCCTACCTCATTCTGCACCCCTCTTGCTTCTATTTGCGCCTCTCTTGGTTGCCTCTCTCTGCTATTCTCTTGCTTATTCTGTACCTCTCCTACCTCTTTCTGCACCCCTCTTGCTTCTTTTTGCACCTCTGTTGGTTATCTCTGCACTGCTCTTGCTTATTTCTGCACCTCACTTGCCTCTTTCTGTACTTCCCTTGCTTCTTTCTACACCTCTGTTGCTTCTTTCAGCAATTCTCTTGACTCTTTCCGCTATTATCTTGCTTGTTTTTGCACCTCTCTTGCGCCTTTCTGCACCTCTGTTGCCTCATTCAGCAACCCTGTTCCCTCTTTGTGTACGTTTCTGCCTGTTTCTGCACCTCCCTTGCCTCTTTCTGTACCTCTGTTGCCTCTTTCTTCACTTATCTTACTTCTTTCTGCACATTCTTGCCTCTTTCAGCACCTCTGTTGCTTTTCTCTGCAAATCTTTTGACCCTTCCTGCACCTCACTTGCCTCTTTCAGCACCTCTGTTGCTTTTTTCTGTAGGTATCTTGCCTCTTTCTGTACCTCTTGTGCCTCTTTCTGTTCCCCTGTTCCTTCTTTCTGTACCTTTCCTGCCTGCTTCTGCCCTTCTCTTGCCTCTCTTTGTACTTCTGGTACCTCTTTCTGCACTTCTCTTCCTTCTTTCTGCACCCCTAGTGCCTCCTTCTGCACCTCTGATGCTTCTTTCTGTACTTCCCTTGGTTCTTTCTGCACTGCTTGTGCCTCTCTCTGCATCCCTCTTGTCTCTTTGAAATCCTCTGTTGCTTTCTTGTTTCTGCAGATCTATTGCCTCTTTCTGCCCTTCACTTGCCTCTTTCAGCACCTCTGTTGCTTTTTTCTGCATATCTCTTGCCTCGTTCTGCACCCTTCTTTTCTCTTTCTGCACCTCTCTTGCCTCTTTCTGCACCCCTGTTTCCTCTTTCTGCACATTTCCTGCCTGTTTGTGCACCTCACTTGCCTCTTTCAGACCTCTGTTACATTTCTCTGTAGATCTTTTGACCCTTTCTGCACCTCACTTGCCTCTTTCAGCACCTCTGTTGCTTTTTCTCTTGCCTCTTTCTATACCTCTCGTGCCTCTTTCTGCACCCCTGTTCCCTCTTTCTGCACCTTTCCTGCCTGCTTCAGCACCTCTCTTGCCTCTCTCTGTACCTTTGGCACCTCTTTCTGCACTTCTCTTCCTTCTTTCTGCACTGCTCCTGCCTTTTTCTGTACCTTTTTTGCCTCTTTGTGCACCTCTCCTACCTCTTTCTGCATCCCTCTTACTTCTTTTTGCACCTCTGTTGGTTCTTTCAGAAATTTTCTTGCCTTTTTCTGCTATTCTCTTGCTTGTTCTGCACCTCTCTTACCTCTTTTGGCACCCCTGTTGCTTCTTTCTGTTCCCCTCTTGCCTCTTTCTGCACCCCTCTTCCCTCTTTCTGCAACTCTCTTGCCTCTTTCTATACCTCTCTTCCCTCTTTCTGCACCACTCTTGCCTCTTTTAGCATCTCTGTTGCTTATTTCTGCACTTCTCTTGCCTCTTTCTGCACCCTTTGAGCCTCTTTCAGTACCTTTGCCGCTTGTTGCTACACTTCTCTTCCTTCTTTCTGTACCCCTTGTGCCTCCTTCTGCACTTCTGTTGCTTCTTCCTGCACTTCTCTTGGTTCTTTCTGCACTGCTCTTGCCTCTTTCTGTAACCCTCTTGCCTTTTTGAGCACCTCTTTTGCTTCTTTCTGTATCTCTATCTCCTCTTTCTGCACCTCTCTTCCCTCTTTCTGCACCTCTCTTGCCTCTTTCTGTACCTCTTTTGCTTCTTGCTGCACTTCTCTTCCTTCTTTCTGCACCCCTCGTGACTCCTTCTGCACATCTGTTGCTTCTTACTGCACTTCTCTTGGTTCTTTCTGCACTGCTCTCGCCTCTTTCTGCATCCCTCTTGTCTCTTTGAACACCTTTTTTGCTTCTTTCTGCACTTCTCTCTCCCCTTTCTGTACCCCTCTTGCCTCTTACAACACCTCTGTTGCTTTTTTCTGCAGATCTATTGCCTCTTTCTGCCCTTCGCTTGCCTCTTTCTGCACCCCTCTTTTCTCTTTCTGCACCTCTCTTGCCTCTTTCTGCAACCCCGTTTCCTCTTTGTGCACATTTCCTGCCTGTTTTTACACCTCCCTTGCCTCTTTCAGACCTCTGTTGCCTTTCTCTGCAGATCCTTTGACCATTTCTGCACCTCACTTCCCTCTTTCAGCACCTCTGTTGCTTTTTTATGCAGATCTCTTGCTACTTTCTGTACCTCTTGTGCCTCTTTCTGCACCCCTGTCCCCTCTTTCTGCACCTTTCCTGCCTGCTTCAGCACCTCTCTTGCCACTCTCTGTACCTCTGGCACCACTTTCTGCATTTCTCTTCCTTCTTTCTGCACCGCCCCTGCCTTTTTCTGTACCTTTCTTGCCTCTTGTGTACCTCTCCTACCTCTTTCTGCACCCCTCTTGCTTCTTTTTGCACCTCTGTTGGTTCTTTCAGCAATCTCTTGCCTCTTTCTGCTATTTTGTTGCTTGTTCTGCACCTCTCTTGCTTCTTTTTTTTCCTTTATTGCCTCTTTATGCACTTCACTTGATTCTTTCTGCACCTCTCTCACCTCTTTCAGCACCTCTGTTGCTTCTTTCTGTACCCCTCTTGCCTCTTTCTGCACCCCTCTTACTTCTTTGTGCAACTCTCCTGCCTCTTTCTATACCTCTCTTCCCTCTTTCTGCACCACTCTGGCCTCTTTCAGCACCTCTGTTGCTTATTTCTGCACTTCTCTTGCCTCTTTCTGCACCCTTTGAGCCTCTTTCAGTACCTATGCCTCTTGTTTCTGCACTTCTCTTCCTTCTTTCTGCACTACTTGTGCCTCCTTCTGCACTTCTGTTGCTTCTTCCTGCACTTCTCTTGGTTCTTTGTGCACTGCTCTTGCCTCTTTCTGTATCCCTTTTGCCTTTTTGAGCACCTCTTTTGCTTCTTTCTGTACCTCTATCTCCTCTTTCTGCACCTCTCTTCCCTCTTTCTGCACCTCTCTTGCCTATTTCTGTACCTCTTTTGCTTCTTGCTGCACATCTCTTCCTTCTTTCTGCACCCCGCGTGCCTCCTTCTGCACCTCTGTTGCTTCTTTCTGCAGTTCTCTTGGTTCTTTCTGCACTGCTCTTGCCTCTTTCTGCTTCCCTCTTGTCTCTTTGAATACCTTTTTTGCTTCTTTCTACACTTCTCTCTCCCCTTTCTGCACCCCTCTTGCCTCTTTCAACACCTCTGTTGCTTTTTTCTGCAGATCTATTGCCTCTTTCTGCCCTTCACTTGCCTGTTTCAGCACCTCTGTTGCTTTTTTCTGCATATCTCTTGCCTCTTTCTGTACCCCTCTTTCTCGTTCTGCACCTCTCTTGCCTCTTTCTGCAACCCCGTTTCCTCTCTGTGCACATTTCCTGCCTGTTTTTGCACCTCCCTTGCCTCTTTCAGACCTCTGTTGCCTTTCTCTGCAGATCTTTTAACCATTTCGGCACCTCACTTGCCTCTTTCAGCATCTCTGTTGCTTTTTTCTGCAGATCTCTTGCTACTTTCTGTACCTCTTGTGCCTCTTTCTGCACCCATGCCCCCTCTTTCTGCACCTTTCCTGCCTGTTTCAGCACCTCTCTTGCATCTCTTTTGCCTCTCTCTGTACCTCTGGTATCTCTTTCTGTACTTCTCTTCCTTCTTTCTGCACCGCTCCTGCCTTTTTCTGTACCTTTCTTGCCTCTTTGTGCACCTTTCCTACCTCATTCTGCACCCCTCTTGCTTCTATTTGCGCCTCTGTTGGTTGCCTCTCTCTGCTATTCTTTTGCTTGTTCTGTACCTCTCCTACCTCTTTCTGCACCCATCTTGCTTCTTTTTGCACCTCTGTTGGTTATTTCTGCACTGCTCTTGCTTATTTCTGCACCCCACTTTCCTCTTTCTGCACTTCCCTTGCTTCTTTCTACAATGTGGAAAAGTAAATTTTGCCATGTTCTGTGTCCCTACGTGTTCCCCATCTTATGTTATGTGTGCATGATTAATATGCATATGTATTCCCCATGATCGATTAAAGACGCAATTACAGTTGTGTCCATCTCTAGTATGCCAGTTTCCAGTTCTCGTGAAAGCTACGAGTATTAGGCCTATGTAAAGCTACGTTGCCACGTTTCCCAGTGTGCACGTTATTTCATTGAAAAGTCCCCGTTTCTAGGCCTCAAAAGGGCCCGGACACCAGATTCAGCTTCTGTCTCCTGAACCCTCGCTGAGGAGCGATACAGCCCCCACCTGTGTTCCTGACCCTTCACTTACTTCCTGCCTCACAGTGCCCGGCTCGGCCTGGCTCTGCCTCTGAGTCTGCCAAAAGTATGTTATGTTATGATTCTAGTTATCAGTCCAGCCCTCCTTCTCTGCATTCCTAAGCTACTGAATCGCATCAATAGTTTCCGTCACAGTCTAGCTTTTATGTCTCCATGTAAGAGAAATACTGTATTTATGGTCATTTAATATTCTTCAACACGCACTACATGTAGAATAATGCATGCACCAGTCTTAGTGTCTGTTAGCCTTTACCCCGATAACTTTTGGATTCTGTCAACATGTTCTCTAAACATCAGATACTAGATATGCTTAGGTACATGTCGCCCTGACTCTCCAGACTTCAGTCTCTGCTCCTAGCGCAGAAGTCATAGCCCCCAGCTTCTCCTAGTAACACGTCATTGTCAGTTTGCGCGCACCATTAGGTTAGAGGTCCCGGCTCCTTAGGTAGCCCCCTCCATGTTTCCGCCCCATTTATGACATATTCTGTTACGTTCACATCACATGTCTATGTATACGCCTCCTGTTACACCCACTTTCACCCTTATCTTTCGTGACTGCTATTGACCACACCCACTGCTCCGCCTATCGTATGTATTGTAATACAACTGTTTTAGTATATATGCTTGTGTACTGTTATTAAATGTTATCCCTTACGCCGATCCTGTCCCTGGCAGCGCTGCCAGGAGCTGCCATCCTATTCCTGTGCAGGTTGTCCTGTTCCTGTCCTTTATGCTGTATTAAACCTGCAAACTCCTACTACCTCGAATCTTGACTCTTATTTATTGAGCTATCTGTTATTGCTATGTCCAGTCAAACCTAGATCCGGTATTATTTATTTATATACCACATAATGGCGCCCGAACAGGGACTTGCCCTTTCCCCACGCGCCGGTGAAGCCACGTATGCCCCCTGACCCTCTGCAGCCGTGACGGAACCATACCGTGCACGTGCAGATATTTCTGCTTCAAGTATCCCTCAGGCCCACGGAGGAGACGGAGGTTGCGGTCCAGCATCCAGACGAGGTGGTGGAGGAACGCGGCGAGTCCCGACCAGAGCCCAAGCCGAGAGTCCAAGGTCCGAGGTATCCGGAGGCCCACCCGTAACAGAAGTCCGAAGTTCGTCCGTCCGGCGTCGAAGCAGCCCAGTCCAGTCCGAGGCCTTCCGTTCTTGCTGCCCGGTGAGTACCGTTGCTGGGGTAGTATCTAGACAGGGTCAATCTAATTGACTCTGGTCCGTGGGTTTGGTGGTACACAGACCCAAAAACGAAGTGTCCACTTTGGTGGATGCGGGTCCTGACGTGTCTCTTTATGAGACCGGTAAGTTTCGTACTGTTTCAGCAGTGCATCTAGTCTCTGTTCTAGTCAGTTCTGTTCTCGAGAAAATTCATGTATTCTGTTTTCAGTATTCCAGGTAGTATTCTGTTCAGACTGTTATTTTAAATGTCATTCATGTATTTTAATGTCATGGTATGAAAGTGGTGTAATTATCGTGTTCATTGTGTATTGTAATTGTGTCTAGATTACAGTCCAGTCATGCCGTGGTTTTCTAAACTACGTCAGTTAAGAACTAGAAAAGGTCTGTTAGAAGAAGCAGTTCCTGTCCCGCCTAGGGACAGTCCAGGTCATTTTATGTATCAGAAGCATGGCATAAGTGCCATATTATATCTAGATTTATGGGTGGATTACACCAAACAGTTAGAAGAAAAGTATAGATGGCCCGTATCAGGTACGTGGGATGCCGAGTGCATCATGCGAGTAGAAGAAGCATTATGGAAAAAGAAAGCCAGACAGTCACAGAAAGATGCCATCGAGTTATGGCGCAAAGAATCTCATAAAAGAACCGAAAAAGAAATCAGAAAGTCAGAATTAAGTAGAGAATCCTTAGAACGAGCCCAAGAAAGGGAATTAATCGAGATAGGTGAACGAGTCAAAACCGAACAGTCAGACAGACAGAGGCATGCCCTTATTAAGGGTATGTATCCTCTTCTTGCCGAGGGCTTGCCAAAAGCAACCCCGGAGGCATCCAGTAATTTTCCGCCACCATTAGTTCCGACCAAGCTACGTCACAAACCGACCGCAGCTGATATTTTTCTCTCGTCCTACTTGGACGACACAGTCCCAGAATATGCAAATCCTGTCCCGCCAGTCCCTGTAAATCAAGCAATTCCTGCTCCTCCAGACACCGGAGTACCTGCTACGGTACCCCCGGTCCAGCCTACATTACAATTTCCCACTCTGCCAGCACGAAGAGTATCAGTCGACGATTCTAGTTTAGGGGCCGCAGGAGGAGGTCCTCCTGGTACCCCGCCACCACACCAACGTATAACGTTAGTCGAGTTACATGAATGTGCGTTACAGCGTACGCCCAAATATAAGTCCGTTGCAGATATCCGACGAGCTCTTACTGAATGCCGTTATGATCCAGTCGCAGGTGACGATAGTACGGTTATATATTCCATACGTGTAAGACGGGTGACCGGGTATTTGGACACCCTACCAGACATGAAAGAAGATCTAGACAGAATATATCGTTTCATCCGTACAGGGGATGATCCAGAAAGTATTGGCGAAGCCATGTCTCAAAGGAAAGCTGAGATCCAGCTCATGTTATTAAAGTTTCTGATTAATTGTTTAATAAGAGAACAAGATTATCCGACCAAAGATCCAGCCGAAATGAGAACCCTGACAAGGTGGAGTGATAATATAGCCGAGGGTAAGCACAGAACGGTAGTATAGAGAGTATGTACAAGAAAATTCGTAAGGAAATAATAAGGATACACGAACAACGTAAAGCAGCACAAGTAAGCGAGAAAGAGAATGACTCTCCTACAGAAGAGGTAGAGGACGAGAATCCCGCCAGAATAGCGTATGTAGGAAAATCTAGATTTCCAGATCGCCATTCACGCCTAGAACACAAGTCAGTTTTTCATCATCCAGCACCAGAACAAGGTTCTCTAGAACAAGTATTTCAAGCTACCGATAGCATTCTGAAATTACGAATCGGTTATAGTGAGTTAAGTACCATGCATGAACAAGAACTAGCCCGATCAGCAGTCCGATGGATTACTGATTCTACCACTTTTCCAGACGAAATAGTGGCACAAATGTTTCTGAAATTGCCCCCAGCCGAGCAACGACTGGTGGGTATGTATATGATCCAGCACCTCATTACATTGTATGAGGGTCAACATTCTGATCCAGGTCCGTTACATGATGTCCTGAACGAGTTACTCCAGTATAGATGGAAAGGTTTAGGTACCGATTTAATTAGTGTCATTCTAGAACAGCGCCACAAATATAGAACGTTTTTGAACCCGCATTTTGTTCATGTCCCACCTCCAGAAAGTAAACCGTTTTACATAGATAGACAGAATCCGTTACGAGAAGTACACCCAGTCAGGACAGCAGATGGTGAACTGCAAAGAGTATTTGTTTACACCCCGATTACAAAGATGGAACTCTTAGAGATGAAGAAATTAATTCCCTGTCATGACAAAGATCCAGCGGGGTTCCACCGAGAATTAAAAGACATGCTCCGTATGGGAGAATACACGTATCCAGATATTATTAAAATGTTAAAAGTCCTGTTGCCCGCAGGGGTATACGAAAAACTCAAGGAAAAAGAATGGGAGGTGGGAGAGAAAAAGATCGATTGGGCAGTTCTAGAAGCTGAAGATAAGATACGAGTACCAGGTACCGGTCTTGGAGAGAAATGTAAAGAATTACCAGAACTGTTAATACAAGTTTTGCCCAGATTATTAGCCACTAAAAAGGAAGACTGGGATGCAAACTCAGCCTGTAAACAGAAACAAGACGAAGATACTAGTGATTTTTATTCTAGATTCGAGAAATGCTTTATTATAAACAGTGGCTTGAAGACGAGTAGCGAGTCATACCCTCATCTTTTTGTTACTAAATTAGTCGAGAATTCAAGTCCACAAGTTAAGAATCGAGTTTTGAAAGTCGAAAGTACATGGCAAGCTAGTACCCCGTCCCAGATGTTACAGATGCTCCAGTACCACCAGAATAGAATCAGAGAAGAGCAAGAACACGAGAGAAAACGTATGAAAGACACGAAAATTAAAGTACTAGTTGCACAATCTGTTCCTCAAGACAGTCAGAAGAGGGGTCCGAATCAAGCCAGTCATCCTGCAGCTCCCGTTAAAGGGACATGCAATTATTGTAAACAGCCAGGTCATTTCATAAACGAGTGTGCAGTTCTGAAACATAATATAGCCACTGGTAAGACTAAAGAAAGACCACGTCCGCCTAGACAAGAACAAGTTTCACAGACTTCTCAGCCACAGAATGCACAACAGACAGTTCCAGCACCGCAGCCTATTGCTGCAACACAGCATGTTACACAGCAGATGTACCAGTATGCTCAGACAGAGTATCCAGAGTATCAACAGTACTCATGAAACAGCCTAGAGAGGGAGGTAGGCTTGCCTCTCATCGAGATTCCTGTAGATCAAGAAGGTCCCTATGTTCATAGTCAAGTACTAGGGAAAGACAGAAAGTTTCTGATTGATACAGGGGCAAGTAGGACCACCATCAGTCACGCCGAAGTTCCAGGGGCTCCGCTCTCAGGCTCTAGAAATGTTTCCCTTGGATTTTCAGGAAAGCCTTTTGTAAACGAGATTTCTAAGCCAGTTACTCTAGACGTAGGTCCATTGTCCCGCACTACTGATCTGTTACTTACGAAGTCATGTCCAGAAAATCTGTTAGGCATTAAGACACTGAAAGAATTAGGTGCAGTCATATGTTGTTCCCCAGAGGGAATACGTTTGTTTTTACGTGACTTCAAGGGTCACTATGTATTACGAGATTTTGATCCAAGATTGTCTAATGTTCCGCAGCATCTATGGGCGCAAGGTCCAACTGATGTTGGCTTCATGCAAATCACACCCCATCGTGTGACTCTCAAACCAGGTGTAGTGTTACCACGAATCAGACAGTACAGATTGCCACCTGAGGCTGTAGCAGCCTTATCCAAAATTATTGACGAGCTCATGGCTCAAGGAGTAGTTGTAGAAACTGACTCCAATGTATGTAATTCTCCGATCATTCCAGTCATGAAACGTACTGATCCAAATGCACCCCCAGTATATCGATTAGTGATTGACCTACGAGAACTCAATAAATGTATTATTCCCCAGTACCCAGTTGTTCCAGATATCTCTTCCCTATTGACAGCCATTGATTCTGAGGCAATATTTTTCACAGTCATAGACCTCAAGAACGCATTTTTCAGTGTCCCCATTCATCCAGACAGCCAGTTTCTTTTCGGATTTTGTTTAAATGGAAGGAGCTATAAATTCACGCGAGCTCCTCAAGGTTTCACAGAAAGCCCTAGCATTTACAGTCAAGCACTTAAGAGACAACTAGACAACATTCACATGCCAACAGACACTGCCCTGCTCCAGTATGTCGATGATCTACTGATCACAGCCCGTTCTGAACGTGCTTGCGAGCGAGCATCACTTACAGTCTTGTATTTCCTTGCCGAGATGGGGCACAAGGTGTCCCCTTCGAAGCTTCAATTCTGTGTCCAGCAAGTGATCTACTTAGGCCACTTACTGTCCAAGTGGGGTAGGCAGTTGACACCCGACCGTATCCAGTTAATAGCGAGTCTTCCTCAGCCCAAGACACAGAAGGAGGTACGTGCTTTTATCGGCCTTACTTCTTATTGCAGACAATGGATTCCTCAGTATGCGTTTCTAGCCAAACCACTGATACAGTTAACGACACAGGAGGCAGCCGTATCGACTGTCCTCCCTTGGACATCTGAACATACACTTAGTTTCAATGAGTTAAAGAAAGCTTTATGCCAAGCTCCTGTTCTAGCTACACCGAACTACAGTAAGCCTTTTACACTTTTCGTTACAGAACGTGAAGGTACAGCATTATCTGTTCTCACACAAGATCAAGCAGGACAATACAAGCCTTGTGCTTATTTTTCGAGTACATTAGATCCTGTAGCCCAGGCTTTGCCTGCGTGCCTCAAGTCAGTTGCAGCCACAGCACTAGCTATCAGACAAAGTGATTCCATAGTATTAGGACATTCCCTGACAGTACAAGTTCCACACTCCGTGGAAGTTCTTTTAAACCGAACACAGACTCAGCACTTGACAATTGCACGTTTAACAGGTTATGAACTGACACTGTTCCAGCCACACATAGAAATCAGACGCTGCAACGTTTTAAATCCTGCTACACTGTTACCGTCAGTTAATTCAAATCCTGCCACACACGACTGTGTGGAAGTAGTTAACACTATGACTAAGCCAAGACAAGATCTGACAGATATTCCATTACCAGATCCCGACCTGACACTTTATGTGGATGGTTCATGTATGAGAACAAGTACAGGAGAACTAGTAGCCGCGTATGCAGTGACTACTGACACTGAAGTTATAGAAACACACCGTATTGACACCCTGTCTGCTCAAGCAGCAGAGCTAGTTGCTCTGACACAAGCCTGCATACACGCCAAGAACCTGAAAGTTAATGTTTACACAGATTCACGTTACGCATTTGGAGTTGTACACGACTTCGGAGTGCTCTGGCAGGAGAGAGGTTTCATGACTTCTCATGGAACCAAGATTCAGCATGGTCTCCTTATTCAAGCTCTGTTAGATGCAATACATTTACCGACATCTATTGCTATCATGAAGTGCAAAGCACATACGAAAGTTACTGACATTATTTCTCAAGGTAATGATCTAGCAGATCGCACAGCCAAGCTTACAGCACAGACTCCAGACATTCCAGTTAATCCAACACAGACACATACTCCAGATCCGACTACCTGTATGACAGTTAAGGACCCTACTCAAGATGTCATAGATATCCAGTTACATGCTACTCCCGAAGAAATCAAGAAATGGTCCGAACAAGGAGGGGTCCAGACAGATCAGGGATGGGTAACGAAGGGTAGAGCCACATGGTTTCTCCCCGACTCTATGGTTCAAGTCATTATCAATACCACACATAGTCCAGCACATTTAGGAGAGAAAGCTATGTTAGACAGTATCCAGAACATTTGGTTCAACAAGCATTTACGAGCTGCAGCCAAGCAGACAGTCCGTACCTGTATGATATGTTGCCAGTTTAATCCAGGTAAAAGTGTCCCGGTGGAGCAAGGTGGATTCCAGCCCCCTGACCACCCTTTTGAGGTCCTCCAGATGGATTATATTCAGATGGAGCGATGTCGAGGTTTCAAGTATGTCCTTGTAGTTGTATGCGCTTTGTCCAGGTGGACAGAGGCATATCCAGTCCCAGATTACACAGCCGCGACCACTGCCAAGCAGTTGGTTCGTGAGTTCTTCCCCCGTTATGGACTCCCTAGGGTCGTATATTCTGATAACGGCCAGCCATTCTCATCTGAATTGATGAAACACGTTTCCCTTTTGTTAGGGTACCAGTGGAAGTTCCATTGTGTACGCCATCCTGAAGCAGCTGGTCTCGTAGAGAGACATAATCAGACCCTGAAAATCCGCATTGCCAAAGTATGTAAAGAGAAAGGTGTGGACTGGCTAGTAGCTCTGCCAGTCGCTTTATTTTATATGCGCATGGTCGCACATTCCAGATCAGGTCTGTCCCCGTACGAGGTCGTATTCGGCCGCCCCCCTAATATGTGGGGTACACCTAGACCTCGAAGTATTACAGATGTTTCAAGTAATATGCTGACAGATTACCTAGCTTCCTTGATGTCTGCCCTACACTGTTGTCGTTCACAGGTTTCCGCCGCATTTCCAGACAATACCGAGGTGGCACCGCATGACATCGTTCCCGGAAGTTTGGTTCTTGTAAGGAACTTTGATCGTTCAAGTCCGCTGGAGCCCCGTTGGAAGGAGCCAAAACAAGTACTCTTGGCCACCCGAACTGCCGTCAAGCTGGAAGGCAGGAAGGGCTGGGTCCATCTGTCTCATGTGAAAAAGTTTTATGGACTAAAGACTTTCCAAGAACATTTCTCAGGATTTGAAAGACTGCCAAAGTACTATTCTCAAGGACTGTCCCGCAAAAGACAATGATACAAATCCCTCCCTGTTAGAGAAAACTCCGCAACAGGAGTATAAGAAAAAATTAAGGTCTAGTAAAATAAGTCAGCCAGTTTGATTGTCTAAGTCCTCCCCTAGGTGAAACGGTTAGACCGGTTTCTGACATGTATAAAATAGACCCCCATAGTGAGAGAGTTAGTCAAAACTCAATCCGATGTATCGTTTTTCTAAGTTTCATATTGTTTTTCAGCCTTATGACTACCTGCACAAGTTATGCTTTTTATTTATGTTTTCCAGTTTCTCATGTAAATAAGTCTTCTAATGTTGCAGTAGAGCACACGTTTAGTGATCTGCCTCCTCATGAACTATCTTATCGTCTTGCTATGCGTAACAATTCCTTTATCCGCATGTTACATTATTCACACCAGACCAGCAATGCCACTAATTGTTGGGTGTGTGGTCGACTCCCCCCTTTCCAGACACCGAAGGGAGTTCTGCCACTGTTTCCTTATCCATTTTCACATAACGGTTCATGTGGAGCATGGTCCACGTTAACGTCATCCTCAACAGATATGTCTTTTCTTAACAGTGCATGTTTTCCAGACAAGCAAGGTCTTCCCCACAGAACCGGGTTAGATCTAGAAAATGAAGTTTATAATTTAGGTAATTATTCTTCGAATTTCATGGTCCTGAATGTTCAGTCTGATACTACTCCAGACTTACCTGCTATGTCAGTATTACTAGTTAAAGGTGAATTATGTGTCCGAAAGAATGGTTCCGTACATGTAGGACATAGTGATTGTACTACTATTGTCAAGTATAGTGACAGTAGGAAATCTATTTTCAAAGCTTCACGTCATTCTTATTTTGTTTGTGGTCAGACCGCATATGTTCGTCTGCCCCTCGATTGGGAGGGAACCTGTTACATTGCCTTCCTACTGCCACCAGTTTTTCTAGCCCCACCTGACTATCATAGGAATTCCCACCTAGTACATACTAGACACAAGAGAGACCTCCCGATTGTCGATTATACTGAAACTGCTCTAGAACAATATATAGATATCAATAAAGGTGTCTTCCCCTATCTAGGTACTGTCGTGAATAGTAAACTGATACGTAGATTAACCAGAACCCTTGAAGCAGTAGTGATTGAGACTACTTCTGCTCTAGGTAACTTAACCGAAGAGCAATCCTTTATGAGAATTGTCGTGCTCCAGAATCGTCTCGTCCTTGACGTCATACTGGCCGATAGGGGCGGGGCATGTAGAGTCATCGGATCTAGTTGCTGCATTTTCATTCCTAATAACGCGCCGTCTGTTTATTCAGCTATAACCAGACTCCATAAAATTGCCCATATGTTACACCAAGATCCAGGCACCTGGACATGGTCCGGTTGGTTCTGGAATATAATTTCCGCTTGGGGATGGAAAGTATTGTCATTTCTAGGTATTGCAGTAGCGATCATATTCAGTTGCTGCCTCTGTATACAATGTGGCCCTGCGATTTGCGGCATTTGTGCTACCTCTTGTATTCCTAGTTCCAAGTCCCGTTCTAAATCCCGTTCCAAGAAAATTCGAGACGAGCAAATGATACTGTATGAAATGATAGATGGTATCATGAATATTGATGTTTCCTGATGGAAACGTAGTGACAAGGAGGGAATGTGGAAAAGTAAATTTTGCCATGTTCTGTGTCCCTACGTGTTCCCCATCTTATGTTATGTGTGCATGATTAATATGCATATGTATTCCCCATGATCGATTAAAGACGCAATTACAGTTGTGTCCATCTCTAGTATGCCAGTTTCCAGTTCTCGTGAAAGCTACGAGTATTAGGCCTATGTAAAGCTACGTTGCCACGTTTCCCAGTGTGCACGTTATTTCATTGAAAAGTCCCTGTTTCTAGGCCTCAAAAGGGCCCGGACACCAGATTCAGCTTCTGTCTCCTGAACCCTCGCTGAGGAGCGATACAGCCCCCACCTGTGTTCCTGACCCTTCACTTACTTCCTGCCTCACAGTGCCCGGCTCGGCCTGGCTCTGCCTCTGAGTCTGCCAAAAGTATGTTATGATTCTAGTTATCAGTCCAGCCCTCCTTCTCTGCATTCCTAAGCTACTGAATCGCATCAATAGTTTCCGTCACAGTCTAGCTTTTATGTCTCCATGTAAGAGAAATACTGTATTTATGGTCATTTAATATTCTTCAACACGCACTACATGTAGAATAATGCATGCACCAGTCTTAGTGTCTGTTAGCCTTTACCCCGATAACTTTTGGATTCTATCAACATGTTCTCTAAACATCAGATACTAGATATGCTTAGGTACATGTCGCCCTGACTCTCCAGACTTCAGTCTCTGCTCCTAGCGCAGAAGTCATAGCCCCCAGCTTCTCCTAGTAACACGTCATTGTCAGTTTGCGCGCACCATTAGGTTAGAGGTCCCGGCTCCTTAGGTAGCCCCCTCCATGTTTCCGCCCCATTTATGACATATTCTGTTACGTTCACATCACATGTCTATGTATACGCCTCCTGTTACACCCACTTTCACCCTTATCTTTCGCGACTGCTATTGACCACACCCACTGCTCCGCCTATCGTATGTATTGTAATACAACTGTTTTAGTATATATGCTTGTGTACTGTTATTAAATGTTATCCCTTACGCCGATCCTGTCCCTGGCAGCGCTGCCAGGAGCTGCCATCCTATTCCTGTGCAGGTTGTCCTGTTCCTGTCCTTTATGCTGTATTAAACCTGCAAACTCCTACTACCTCGAATCTTGACTCTTATTTATTGAGCTATCTGTTATTGCTATGTCCAGTCAAACCTAGATCCGGTATTATTTATTTATATACCACAACACCTCTGTTGCTTCTTTCAGCAATTCTCTTGCCTCTTTCTGCTATTATCTTGCTTGCTTTTGCACCTCTCTTGCGCCTTTCTGCACCTCTGTTGCCTCATTCTGCAACCCTGTTCCCTCTTTGTGTACCTTTTCTGCCTGTTTCTGCACCTCCCTTGCCTCTTTCTGTACCTCTGTTGCCTCTTTCTTCACTTATCTTACTACTTTCTGCACCCCTCTTGCCTCTTTCAGCACCTCTGTTGCTTTTCTCTGCAGATCTTTTGACCCTTTCTGCACCTCACTTGCCTCTTTCAGCAACTCTGTTGCTTCTTTCTGCACTTCTCTTCCTTCTTTCTGTACCCCTCATGCCTCCTTCTGCACCTCTGATGCTTTCTGTTCTTGCCTTGTTTCTTACTGCACTGCTCGTGCCTCTCTCTGCATCCCTCTTGTCTCTTTGAAAACCTATTTTGCTACTGTCTGCGCTTCTCCCTCCCCTTTCTGCACCCCTCTTGCATCTTTCAACACCTCTGTTGCTTTTTTTGCAGATCTGTTGCCTCTTTCTGCCCTACACTTGCCTCTTTCAGCACCTCTGTTGCTTTTTTCTGCATATCTCTTGCCTCTTTCTGCACCCTTCTTTTCTCTTTCTGCACCTCACTTGCCTCTTTCTACACCCGTTTCCTCTTTATGCACATTTCCTGTGCCATATCCGTGGGCTCCTCTCTTTCTACTGTCACTTTTCGTTGTGTTTGTTCCCTCAGTGATTCTTTTCCGTTGTTTTCTTCTTTCTCTGGTCCCTTCGTCTTCTCCTCGCCTACGCTCAGTGTGTCTTTCGTTTTTTTCGTGTCATATGTCATGGTTATGAGAGGAGTTGGCCTAACGGCTAAGGTGCTCGACCTCGGACCTGGGGATCTGGGTTCGAGCCTCGGTAACGACGCCAAAAAACCTCCTGTGATTCTGGGCAAATCACTTAATCTCCCCATGCCTAAAATGAAAGTGTGTCCTCATGTAACGTAACTGGTGCTATGTAAAGCGCTCTGATACCTGATTCGGTTCGGGTCTAGTTCGAGCTATATAAAACTCTGCAAAAAAATAAAAATAAAATAAAATTCCTGCTTGTTTTTGCACCCCCCTTGCCTCTTTCAGACCTCTGTTGCAGATCTTTTGACAATTTCTGTTGCTTCTTTCTGCATCTCTCTTGCCTCTTTCTGCATTCCTCTTCCCCCTTTGTTAAACTCTCTTGCTTTTTTCTACACCTCTCATCCCTCTTTCTGCACCACTCTTGCTAATTTCAGCACCTCTGTTGCTTTTTTCTGCAGATCTCTTGCCTATTTCTGCACCTCACTTGCCTCTTTCAGCACCTCTGCCGCTTGTTGCTATACTTCTCTTCCTTCTTTCTGTACCCCTTGTGCCTCCTTCTGCACTTCTATTGCTTCTTCCTGCACTTCTCTTGGTTCTTTCTGCACTGCTCTTGCCTCTTTCTGTAACCCTCTTGCCTTTTTAAGCACCTCCTTTGCTTCTTTCTGTACCTCTATCTCCTCTTTCTGCACCTCTCTTCCCTCTTTCTGCACCTCTCTTGCCTCTTTCTGTACCTCTTTTGCTTCTTGCTGCACTTCTCTTCCTTCTTTCTGCACCCCTTGTGCCTCCTTCTGCACATTTGTTGCTTCTTTCTGCACTTCTCTTGGTTCTTTCTGCACTGCTCTCGCCTCTTTCTGCATCCCTCTTGTCTCTTTGAACACTTTTTTGCTTCTTTCTGCACTTCTCTCTCCCCTTTCTGCACCCCTCTTGCCTCTTTCAACACCTCTGTTGCTTTTTTCAGCAGATCTATTGCCTCTTTCTGCCCTTCACTTGCCTCTTTCAGCACCTCTGTGGCTTTTTTTCTGCATATCTCTTGCCTCTTTCTGCACCCCTCTTTCCTTTTTCTGCACCTCTCTTGCCTCTTTCTGCAACCCCGTTTCCTCTTTGTGCACATTTCCTGCCTGTTTTTACACCCCCCTTGCCTCTTTCAGACCTCTGTTGCCTTTCTCTGCAGATCTTTTGACCATTTCTGCACCTCACTTACCTCTTTCAGCACCTCTGTTGCTTTTTTATGCAGATCTCTTGCTACTTTTTGTACCTCTTGTGCCTCTTTCTGCACCCCTGTCCCCTCTTTATGCACCTTTCCTGCCTGCTTCAGCACCTCTCTTGCACCTCTCTTACCTCTCTCTGTACCTCTGGCACCTCTTTCTGCATTTCTCTTCCTTCTTTCTTCACCGCTCCTGCCTTTTTCCGTACCTTTCTATCCTCTTGTGCACCTCTCCTACCTCTTTCTGCACCCCTCTTGCTTCGTTTTGCACCTCTGTTGGTTCTTTCAGCAATCTCTTGCCTCTTTCTGCTATTTTGTTGCTTGTTCTGCACCTCTCTTGCGTTTTTTTACCTTTATTGCCTCTTTATGCACTTCACTTGCTTCTTTCTGCACCTCTCTCACCTCTTTCGGCACCTCTGTTGCTTCTTTCTGTACCCCTCTGCCTCTTTCTGCACCCTTCTTCCTTCTTTGTGCAACTCTCCTGCCTCTTTCTATACCTCTCTTCCCTCTTTCTGCACCACTCTTGCCTCTTTCAGCACCTCTGTTGCTTATTTCTGCACTTCTCTTGCCTCTTTCTGCACCCTGTGAGCCTCTTTCAGTACCTCTGCCTCTTGTTTCTGCACTTCTCTTCCTTCTTTCTGCACTCCTTGTGCCTCCTTCTGCACTTCTGTTGCTTCTTCCTGCACTTCTCTTGGTTCTTTCTGGACTGCTCTTGCCTCTTTCTGTATCCCTCTTGCCTTTTTGAGCATCTCTTTTGCGTCTTTCTGTACCTCTATCTCTTCTTTCTGCACCTCTCTTCCCTCTTTCTGCACCTCTCTTGCCTATTTCTGTACCTCTTTTGATTCTTGCTGCACTTCTCTTCCTTCTTTCTGTACCCCTCGTACCTCCTTCTGTACCTCTGTTGCTTCTTTCTGCAGTTCTCTTGGTTCTTTCTGCACTGCTCTTGCCTCTTTCTGCTCCCCTCTTGTCTCTTTGAACACCTTTTTTTGCTTCTTTCTGCACTTCTCTCTCCCCTTTATGCACCCCTCTTGCCTCTTTCAACACCTCTGTTGCTTTTTTCTGCAGATCTATTGCCTCTTTCTGTCCTTCACTTGCCTCTTTCAGCACCTCTGTTGCTTTTTTCTGCATATCTCTTGCCTCTTTCTGCACCTCACTTGCCTCTTTCTACACCTGTTTCCTCTTTATGCACCTCTGTTGCTTTTTTGTGCAGATCTCTTGCCTGTTTCTGCACCTCACTTGCCTCTTTCAGCACCTCTGTTGCTTTTTTCTGAAGATCTCTTGCCTCTTTCTGCAAACCTCTTTTCTTTTTCTGCATCCCTCTTTTCTCTTTGTTCAACTCTCTTGCTTTTTTCTACACCTCTCTTCCCTCTTTCTGCACCACTCTTGCTAATTACAGCACCTCTGTTGCTTTTTTCTGCAGATCTCTTGCTGTTTCTGCACCTCACTTGCCTCTTTCAGCACATCTGTTGCTTTTTTCTGAAGATCTCATGCCTCTTTCTGCAAACCTCTTTTCTTTTTCTGCACCTCTCTTGCCTCTTTCTGCACCCCTGTAACTTCTTTTTACACCTTTATGGCCTGTTTCTGCACCTATCTTTACTCTTTCAGCACCTCTGTTATTCCTTTCTGCACTTTTCTTCCTTCTTTCAGCATCTCTCTGGCTTCTTTCTGCACCTCACTTGTTCTCTTTCAGCATCTCTGTTTCTTTTTCCTGCAGATCTCTTTCCTCTTTCTGAACCCCTCATTTCTCTTTCTGCACCGATCTTGCCTCTTTCTGCACCCCTGTTCCCTCTTTGTGTACCTTTTCTGCACCTCTCTTGCCTCTTTCTGTACCTCTGTTGCCTCTTTCTGCACTTCTCTTACTTCTTTCTGCACTACTCTTGCCTCTTTCAGCACATCTGTTGCTTTTCTGTGCAGATCTTTTGACCCTTCCTGTACCTCACTTGCCTCTTTCAGCACCTCTATTGCTTTTTTCTGCAGGTATATTGCCTCTTTCTGTACCTCTTGTGCCTCTTTCTGTACCCCTGTTCCCTCTTTCTGTACCTTTCCTGCCTGGTTCTGCCCTTCTCTTGCCTCTCTTTGTACTTCTGGTACCTCTTTCTGTACTTCTCTTCCTTCTTTCTGCACCCCTCGTGCCTCCTTCTGCACCTCTGATGCGTCTTTCTGTTCTTCCCTTGGTTCTTTCTGCACTGCTCGTGCCTCTCTATGCATCTCTCTTGTCTCTTTGAAATTCTCTGTTGCTTTCTTTTTTCTGCAGATCTATTGCCTCTTTCTGCCCTTCACTTGATTCTTTCAGCACCTCTGTTGCTTTTTTCTCCATATCTCTTGCCTCGTTCTGCACCCTTCTTTTCTCTTTCTGTACCTCTCTTGCCTCTTTCTGCTCCCCTCTTGTCTCTTTGAATACCCTTTTTGCTTCTTTCTACACTTCTCTCTCCCCTTTCTGCACCCCTCTTGCCTCTTTTAACACCTCTGTTGCTTTTTTCTGCAGATCTATTGCCTCTTTCTGCCCTTCACTTGCCTCTTTCAGCACCTCTGTTGCTTTTTTCTGCATATCTCTTGCCTCGTTCTGCACCCTTCTTTTCTCTTTCTGCACCTCTCTTGCCTCTTTCTGCACCCCTGTTTCCTCTTTCTGCACATTTCCTGCCTGTTTGTGCACCTCACTTGCCTCTTTCAGACCTCTGTTACATTTCTCTGCAGATCTTTTGACCCTTTCTGCACCTCACTTGCCTCTTTCAGCACCTCTGTTGCTTTTTCTCTTGCCTCTTTCTATACCTCTCGTGCCTCTTTCTGCACCCCTGTTCCCTCTTTCTGCACCTTTCCTGCCTGCTTCAGCACCTCTCTTGCCTCTCTCTGTACCTTTGGCACCTCTTTCTGCACTTCTCTTCCTTCTTTCTGCACTGCTCCTGCCTTTTTCTGTACCTTTTTTGCCTCTTTGTGCACCTCTCCTACCTCTTTCTGCATCCCTCTTACTTCTTTTTGCACCTCTGTTGGTTCTTTCAGAAATTTTCTTGCCTTTTTCTGCTATTCTCTTGCTTGTTCTGCACCTCTCTTACCTCTTTTGGCACCCCTGTTGCTTCTTTCTGTTCCCCTCTTGCCTCTTTCTGCACCCCTCTTCCCTCTTTCTGCAACTCTCCTGCCTCTTTCTATACCTCTCTTCCCTCTTTCTGCACCACTCTTGCCTCTTTTAGCATCTCTGTTGCTTATTTCTGCACTTCTCTTGCCTCTTTCTGCACCCTTTGAGCCTCTTTCAGTACCTTTGCCGCTTGTTGCTACACTTCTCTTCCTTCTTTATGTACCCCTTGTGCCTCCTTCTGCACTTCTGTTGCTTCTTCCTGCACTTCTCTTGGTTCTTTCTGCACTGCTCTTGCCTCTTTCTGTAACCCTCTTGCCTTTTTGAGCACCTCTTTTGCTTCTTTCTGTATCTCTATCTCCTCTTTCTGCACCTCTCTTCCCTCTTTCTGTACCTCTCTTGCCTCTTTCTGTACCTCTTTTGTTTCTTGCTGCACTTCTCTTCCTTCTTTCTGCACCCCTCGTGACTCCTTCTGCACATCTGTTGCTTCTTTCTGCACTTCTCTTGGTTCTTTCTGCACTGCTCTCGCCTCTTTCTGCATCCCTCTTGTCTCTTTGAACACCTTTTTTGCTTCTTTCTGCACTTTTCTCTCCCCTTTCTGTACCCCTCTTGCCTCTTACAACACCTCTGTTGCTTTTTTCTGCAGATCTATTGCCTCTTTCTGCCCTTCGCTTGCCTCTTTCTGCACCCCTCTTTTCTCTTTCTGCACCTCTCTTGCCTCTTTCTGCAACCCCGTTTCCTCTTTGTGCACATTTCCTGCCTGTTTTTACACCTCCCTTGCCTCTTTCAGACCTCTGTTGCCTTTCTCTGCAGATCTTTTGACCATTTCTGCACCTCACTTGCCTCTTTCAGCACCTCTGTTGCTTTTTTATGCAGATCTCTTGCTACTTTCTGTACCTCTTGTGCCTCTTTCTGCACCCCTGTCCCCTCTTTCTGCACCTTTCCTGCCTGCTTCAGCACCTCTCTTGCACCTCTCTTGCCACTCTCTGTACCTCTGGCACCACTTTCTGCATTTCTCTTCCTTCTTTCTGCACCGCCCCTGCCTTTTTCTGTACCTTTCTTGCCTCTTGTGTACCTCTCCTACCTCTTTCTGCACCCCTCTTGCTTCTTTTTGTACCTCTGTTGGTTCTTTCAGCAATCTCTTGCCTCTTTCTGCTATTTTGTTGCTTGTTCTGCACCTCTCTTGCTTCTTTTTTTCCTTTATTGCCTCTTTATGCACTTCACTTGATTCTTTCTGCACCTCTCTCACCTCTTTTGGCACCCCTGTTGCTTCTTTCTGTTCCCCTCTTGCCTCTTTCTGCACCCCTCTTCCCTCTTTCTGCAACTCTCCTGCCTCTTTCTATACCTCTCTTCCCTCTTTCTGCACCACTCTTGCCTCTTTTAGCATCTCTGTTGCTTATTTCTGCACTTCTCTTGCCTCTTTCTGCACCCTTTGAGCCTCTTTCAGTACCTTTGCCGCTTGTTGCTACACTTCTCTTCCTTCTTTCTGTACACCTTGTGCCTCCTTCTGCACTTCTGTTGCTTCTTCCTGCACTTCTCTTGGTTCTTTCTGCACTGCTCTTGCCTCTTTCTGTAACCCTCTTGCCTTTTTGAGCACCTCTTTTGCTTCTTTCTGTATCTCTATCTCCTCTTTCTGCACCTCTCTTCCCTCTTTCTGCACCTCTCTTGCCTCTTTCTGTACCTCTTTTGCTTCTTGCTGCACTTCTCTTCCTTCTTTCTGCACCCCTCGTGACTCCTTCTGCACATCTGTTGCTTCTTTCTGCACTTCTCTTGGTTCTTTCTGCACTGCTCTCGCCTCTTTCTGCATCCCTCTTGTCTCTTTGAACACCTTTTTTGCTTCTTTCTGCACTTCTCTCTCCCCTTTCTGTACCCCTCTTGCCTCTTACAACACCTCTGTTGCTTTTTTCTGCAGATCTATTGCCTCTTTCTGCCCTTCGCTTGCCTCTTTCTGCACCCCTCTTTTCTCTTTCTGCACCTCTCTTGTCTCTTTCTGCAACCCCGTTTCCTCTTTGTGCACATTTCCTGCCTGTTTTTACACCTCCCTTGCCTCTTTCAGACCTCTGTTGCCTTTCTCTGCAGATCCTTTGACCATTTCTGCACCTCACTTACCTCTTTCAGCACCTCTGTTGCTTTTTTATGCAGATCTCTTGCTACTTTCTGTACCTCTTGTGCCTCTTTCTGCACCCCTGTCCCCTCTTTCTGCACCTTTCCTGCCTGCTTCAGCACCTCTCTTGCCACTCTCTGTACCTCTGGCACCACTTTCTGCATTTCTCTTCCTTCTTTCTGCACCGCCCCTGCCTTTTTCTGTACCTTTCTTGCCTCTTGTGTACCTCTCCTACCTCTTTCTGCACCCCTCTTGCTTCTTTTTGCACCTCTGTTGGTTCTTTCAGCAATCTCTTGCCTCTTTCTGCTATTTTGTTGCTTGTTCTGCACCTCTCTTGCTTCTTTTTTTTCCTTTATTGCCTCTTTATGCACTTCACTTGATTCTTTCTGCACCTCTCTCACCTCTTTCAGCACCTCTGTTGCTTCTTTCTGTACCCCTCTTGCCTCTTTCTGCACCCCTCTTACTTCTTTGTGCAACTCTCCTGCCTCTTTCTATACCTCTCTTCCCTCTTTCTGCACCACTCTGGCCTCTTTCAGCACCTCTGTTGCTTATTTCTGCACTTCTCTTGCCTCTTTCTGCACCCTTTGAGCCTCTTTCAGTACCTATGCCTCTTGTTTCTGCACTTCTCTTCCTTCTTTCTGCACTACTTGTGCCTCCTTCTGCACTTCTGTTGCTTCTTCCTGCACTTCTCTTGGTTCTTTCTGCACTGCTTTTGCCTCTTTCTGTATCCCTTTTGCCTTTTTGAGCACCTCTTTTGCTTCTTTCTGTACCTCTGTCTCCTCTTTCTGCACCTCTCTTCCCTCTTTCTGCACCTCTCTTGCCTATTTCTGAACCTCTTTTGCTTCTTGCTGCACATCTCTTCCTTCTTTCTGCACCCCGCGTGCCTCCTTCTGCACCTCTGTTGCTTCTTTCTGCAGTTCTCTTGGTTCTTTCTGCACTGCTCTTGCCTCTTTCTGCTTCCCTCTTGTCTCTTTGAATACCTTTTTTGCTTCTTTCTACACTTCTCTCTCCCCTTTCTGCACCCCTCTTGCCTCTTTCAACACCTCTGTTGCTTTTTTCTGCAGATCTATTGCCTCTTTCTGCCCTTCACTTGCCTGTTTCAGCACCTCTGTTGCTTTTTTCTGCATATCTCTTGCCTCTTTCTGTACCCCTCTTTTCTCGTTCTGCACCTCTCTGGCCTCTTTCTGCAACCCCGTTTCCTCTCTGTGCACATTTCCTGCCTGTTTTTGCACCTCCCTTGCCTCTTTCAGACCTCTGTTGCCTTTCTCTGCAGATCTTTTAACCATTTCGGCACCTCACTTGCCTCTTTCAGCATCTCTGTTGCTTTTTTCTGCAGATCTCTTGCTACTTTCTGTACCTCTTGTGCCTCTTTCTGCACCCATGCCCCCTCTTTCTGCACCTTTCCTGCCTGTTTCAGCACCTCTCTTGCATCTCTTTTGCCTCTCTCTGTACCTCTGGTATCTCTTTCTGTACTTCTCTTCCTTCTTTCTGCACCGCTCCTGCCTTTTTCTGTACCTTTCTTGCCTCTTTGTGCACCTTTCCTACCTCATTCTGCACCCCTCTTGCTTCTATTTGCGCCTCTGTTGGTTGCCTCTCTCTGCTATTCTTTTGCTTGTTCTGTACCTCTCCTACCTCTTTCTGCACCCATCTTGCTTCTTTTTGCACCTCTGTTGGTTATTTCTGCACTGCTCTTGCTTATTTCTGCACCCCACTTTCCTCTTTCTGCACTTCCCTTGCTTCTTTCTACACCTCTGTTGCTTCTTTCAGCAATTCTCTTGCCTCTTTCTGCTATTATCTTGCTTGCTTTTGCACCTCTCTTGCGCCTTTCTGCACCTCTGTTGCCTCATTCTGCAACCCTGTTTCCTCTTTGTGTACCTTTTCTGCCTGTTTCTGCACCTCCCTTGCCTCTTTCTGTACCTGTGTTGCCTCTTTCTTCACTTATCTTACTACTTTCTGCACCCCTCTTGCCTCTTTCAGCACCTCTGTTGCTTTTCTCTGCAGATCTTTTGACCCTTTCTGCACCTCACTTGCCTCTTTCAGCAACTCTGTTGCTTCTTTCTGCACTTCTCTTCCTTCTTTCTGTACCCCTCATGCCTCCTTCTGCACCTCTGATGCTTTCTGTTCTTGCCTTGTTTCTTACTGCACTGCTCGTGCCTCTCTCTGCATCCCTCTTGTCTCTTTGAAAACCTATTTTGCTACTGTCTGCGCTTCTCCCTCCCCTTTCTGCACCCCTCTTGCATCTTTCAACACCTCTGTTGCTTTTTTTGCAGATCTGTTGCCTCTTTCTGCCCTACACTTGCCTCTTTCAGCACCTCTGTTGCTTTTTTCTGCATATCTCTTGCCTCTTTCTGCACCCTTCCTTTCTCTTTCTGCACCTCACTTGCCTCTTTCTACACCCGTTTCCTCTTTATGCACATTTCCTGTGCCATATCCGTGGGCTCCTCTCTTTCTACTGTCACTTTTCGTTGTGTTTGTTCCCTCAGTGATTCTTTTCCGTTCTTTTCTTCTTTCTCTGGTCCCTTCGTCTTCTCCTCGCCTACGCTCAGTGTGTCTTTCGTTTTTTTCGTGTCATATGTCATGGTTATGAGAGGAGTTGACCTAACGGCTAAGGTGCTCGACCTCGGACCTGGGGATCTGGGTTCGAGCCTCGGTAACTACGCCAAAAAACCTCCTGTGATTCTGGGCAAATCACTTAATCTCCCCATGCCTAAAATGAAAGTGTGTCCTCATGTAACGTAACTGGTGCTATGTAAAGCGCTCTGATACCTGATTCGGTTCGGGTCTAGTTCGAGCTATATAAAACTCTGCAAAAAAATCAAAATAAAATAAAATTCCTGCTTGTTTTTGCACCCCCCTTGCCTCTTTCAGACCTCTGTTGCATTTCTCTGCAGATCTTTTGACAATTTCTGTTGCTTCTTTCTGCATCTCTCTTGCCTCTTTCTGCATTCCTCTTCCCCCTTTGTTAAACTCTCTTGCTTTTTTCTACACCTCTCATCCCTCTTTCTGCACCACTCTTGCTAATTTCAGCACCTCTGTTGCTTTTTTCTGCAGATCTCTTGCCTATTTCTGCACCTCACTTGCCTCTTTCAGCACCTCTGCCGCTTGTTGCTATACTTCTCTTCCTTCTTTCTGTACCCCTTGTGCCTCCTTCTGCACTTCTATTGCTTCTTCCTGCACTTCTCTTGGTTCTTTCTGCACTGCTCTTGCCTCTTTCTGTAACCCTCTTGCCTTTTTAAGCACCTCCTTTGCTTCTTTCTGTACCTCTATCTCCTCTTTCTGCACCTCTCTTCCCTCTTTCTGCACCTCTCTTGCCTCTTTCTGTACCTCTTTTGCTTCTTGCTGCACTTCTCTTCCTTCTTTCTGCACCCCTTGTGCCTCCTTCTGCACATTTGTTGCTTCTTTCTGCACTTCTCTTGGTTCTTTCTGCACTGCTCTCGCCTCTTTCTGCATCCCTCTTGTCTCTTTGAACACTTTTGCTTCTTTCTGCACTTCTCTCTCCCCTTTCTGCACCCCTCTTGCCTCTTTCAACACCTCTGTTGCTTTTTTTGGCAGATCTATTGCCTCTTTCTGCCCTTCACTTGCCTCTTTCAGCACCTCTGTGGCTTTTTTTCTGCATATCTCTTGCCTCTTTCTGCACCCCTCTTTCCTTTTTCTGCACCTCTCTTGCCTCTTTCTGCAACCCCGTTTCCTCTTTGTGCACATTTCCTGCCTGTTTTTACACCCCCCTTGCCTCTTTCAGACCTCTGTTGCCTTTCTCTGCAGATCTTTTGACCATTTCTGCACCTCACTTACCTCTTTCAGCACCTCTGTTGCTTTTTTATGCAGATCTCTTGCTACTTTTTGTACCTCTTGTGCCTCTTTCTACACCCCTGTCCCCTCTTTATGCACCTTTCCTGCCTGCTTCAGCACCTCTCTTGCACCTCTCTTACCTCTCTCTGTACCTCTGGCACCTCTTTCTGCATTTCTCTTCCTTCTTTCTTCACCGCTCCTGCCTTTTTCCATACCTTTCTATCCTCTTGTGCACCTCTCCTACCTCTTTCTGCACCCCTCTTGCTTCGTTTTGCACCTCTGTTGGTTCTTTCAGCAATCTCTTGCCTCTTTCTGCTATTTTGTTGCTTGTTCTGCACCTCTCTTGCGTTTTTTTACCTTTATTGCCTCTTTATGCACTTCACTTGCTTCTTTCTGCACCTCTCTCACCTCTTTCGGCACCTCTGTTGCTTCTTTCTGTACCCCTCTTGCCTCTTTCTGCACCCTTCTTCCTTCTTTGTGCAACTCTCCTGCCTCTTTCTATACCTCTCTTCCCTCTTTCTGCACCACTCTTGCCTCTTTCAGCACCTCTGTTGCTTATTTCTGCACTTCTCTTGCCTCTTTCTGCACCCTGTGAGCCTCTTTCAGTACCTCTGCCTCTTGTTTCTGCACTTCTCTTCCTTCTTTCTGCACTCCTTGTGCCTCCTTCAGCACTTCTGTTGCTTCTTCCTGCACTTCTCTTGGTTCTTTCTGGACTGCTCTTGCCTCTTTCTGTATCCCTCTTGCCTTTTTGAGCATCTCTTTTGCGTCTTTCTGTACCTCTATCTCTTCTTTCTGCACCTCTCTTCCCTCTTTCTGCACCTCTCTTGCCTATTTCTGTACCTCTTTTGATTCTTGCTGCACTTCTCTTCCTTCTTTCTGTACCCCTCGTACCTCCTTCTGCACCTCTGTTGCTTCTTTCTGCAGTTCTCTTGGTTCTTTCTGCACTGCTCTTGCCTCTTTCTGCTCCCCTCTTGTCTCTTTGAACACCTTTTTTTGCTTCTTTCTGCACTTCTCTCTCCCCTTTATGCACCCCTCTTGCCTCTTTCAACACCTCTGTTGCTTTTTTCTGCAGATCTATTGCCTCTTTCTGTCCTTCACTTGCCTCTTTCAGCACCTCTGTTGCTTTTTTCTGCATATCTCTTGCCTCTTTCTGCACCTCACTTGCCTCTTTCTACACCCGTTTCCTCTTTATGCACCTCTGTTGCTTTTTTGTGCAGATCTCTTGCCTGTTTCTGCACCTCACTTGCCTCTTTCAGCACCTCTGTTGCTTTTTTCTGAAGATCTCTTGCCTCTTTCTGCAAACCTCTTTTCTTTTTCTGCATCCCTCTTTTCTCTTTGTTCAACTCTCTTGCTTTTTTCTACACCTCTCTTCCCTCTTTCTGCACCACTCTTGCTAATTACAGCACCTCTGTTGCTTTTTTCTGCAGATCTCTTGCTGTTTCTGCACCTCACTTGCCTCTTTCAGCACCTCTGTTGCTTTTTTCTGAAGATCTCATGCCTCTTTCTGCAAACCTCTTTTCTTTTTCTGCACCTCTCTTGCCTCTTTCTGCACCCCTGTACCTTCTTTTTACACCTTTATGGCCTGTTTCTGCACCTATCTTTACTCTTTCAGCACCTCTGTTATTCCTTTCTGCACTTTTCTTCCTTCTTTCAGCATCTCTATGGCTTCTTTCTGCACCTCACTTGTTCTCTTTCAGCATCTCTGTTTCTTTTTTCTGCAGATCTCTTTCCTCTTTCTGAACCCCTCATTTCTCTTTCTGCACCGATCTTGCCTCTTTCTGCACCCCTGTTCCCTCTTTGTGTACCTTTTCTGCACCTCTCTTGCCTCTTTCTGTACCTCTGTTGCCTCTTTCTGCACTTCTCTTACTTTTTTCTGCACCACTCTTGCCTCTTTCAGCACATCTGTTGCTTTTCTGTGTAGATCTTTTGACCCTTCCTGTACCTCACTTGCCTCTTTCAGCACCTCTATTGCTTTTTTCTGCAGGTATATTGCCTCTTTCTGTACCTCTTGTGCCTCTTTCTGTACCCCTGTTCCCTCTTTCTGTACCTTTCCTGCCTGGTTCTGCCCTTCTCTTGCCTCTCTTTGTACTTCTGGTACCTCTTTCTGCACTTCTCTTCCTTCTTTCTGCACCCCTCGTGCCTCCTTCTGCACCTCTGATGCGTCTTTCTGTTCTTCCCTTGGTTCTTTCTGCACTGCTCGTGCCTCTCTATGCATCTCTCTTGTCTCTTTGAAATCCTCTGTTGCTTTCTTTTTTCTGCAGATCTATTGCCTCTTTCTGCCCTTCACTTGATTCTTTCAGCACCTCTGTTGCTTTTTTCTCCATATCTCTTGCCTCGTTCTGCACCCTTCTTTTCTCTTTCTGTAACTCTCTTGCCTCTTTCTGCTCCCCTCTTGTCTCTTTGAATACCCTTTTTGCTTCTTTCTACACTTCTCTCTCCCCTTTCTGCACCCCTCTTGCCTCTTTTAACACCTCTGTTGCTTTTTTCTGCAGATCTATTGCCCCTTTCTGCCCTTCACTTGCCTCTTTCAGCACCTCTGTTGCTTTTTTCTGCATATCTCTTGCCTAGTTCTGCACCCTTCTTTTCTCTTTCTGCACCTCTCTTGCCTCTTTCTGCACCCCTGTTTCCTCTTTCTGCACATTTCCTGCCTGTTTGTGCACCTCACTTGCCTCTTTCAGACCTCTGTTACATTTCTCTGCAGATCTTTTGACCCTTTCTGCACCTCACTTGCCTCTTTCAGCACCTCTGTTGCTTTTTCTCTTGCCTCTTTCTATACCTCTCGTGCCTCTTTCTGCACCCCTGTTCCCTCTTTCTGCACCTTTCCTGCCTGCTTCAGCACCTCTCTTGCCTCTCTCTGTACCTTTGGCACCTCTTTCTGCACTTCTCTTCCTTCTTTCTGCACTGCTCCTGCCTTTTTCTGTACCTTTTTTGCCTCTTTGTGCACCTCTCCTACCTCTTTCTGCATCCCTCTTACTTCTTTTTGCACCTCTGTTGGTTCTTTCAGAAATTTTCTTGCCTTTTTCTGCTATTCTCTTGCTTGTTCTGCACCTCTCTTACCTCTTTTGGCACCCCTGTTGCTTCTTTCTGTTCCCCTCTTGCCTCTTTCTGCACCCCTCTTCCCTCTTTCTGCAACTCTCCTGCCTCTTTCTATACCTCTCTTCCCTCTTTCTGCACCACTCTTGCCTCTTTTAGCATCTCTGTTGCTTATTTCTGCACTTCTCTTGCCTCTTTCTGCACCCTTTGAGCTTCTTTCAGTACCTTTGCCGCTTGTTGCTACACTTCTCTTCCTTCTTTCTGTACCCCTTGTGCCTCCTTCTGCACTTCTGTTGCTTCTTCCTGCACTTCTCTTGGTTCTTTCTGCACTGCTCTTGCCTCTTTCTGTAACCCTCTTGCCTTTTTGAGCACCTCTTTTGCTTCTTTCTGTATCTCTATCTCCTCTTTCTGCACCTCTCTTCCCTCTTTCTGTACCTCTCTTGCCTCTTTCTGTACCTCTTTTGCTTCTTGCTGTACTTCTCTTCCTTCTTTCTGCACCCCTCGTGACTCCTTCTGCACATCTGTTGCTTCTTTCTGCACTTCTCTTGGTTCTTTCTGCACTGCTCTCGCCTCTTTCTGCATCCCTCTTGTCTCTTTGAACACCTTTTTTGCTTCTTTCTGCACTTTTCTCTCCCCTTTCTGTACCCCTCTTGCCTCTTACAACACCTCTGTTGCTTTTTTCTGCAGATCTATTGCCTCTTTCTGCCCTTCGCTTGCCTCTTTCTGCACCCCTCTTTTCTCTTTCTGCACCTCTCTTGCCTCTTTCTGCAACCCCGTTTCCTCTTTGTGCACATTTCCTGCCTGTTTTTACACCTCCCTTGCCTCTTTCAGACCTCTGTTGCCTTTCTCTGCAGATCTTTTGACCATTTCTGCACCTCACTTGCCTCTTTCAGCACCTCTGTTGCTTTTTTATGCAGATCTCTTGCTACTTTCTGTACCTCTTGTGCCTCTTTCTGCACCCCTGTCCCCTCTTTCTGCACCTTTCCTGCCTGCTTCAGCACCTCTCTTGCACCTCTCTTGCCACTCTCTGTACCTCTGGCACCACTTTCTGCATTTCTCTTCCTTCTTTCTGCACCGCCCCAGCCTTTTTCTGTACCTTTCTTGCCTCTTGTGTACCTCTCCTACCTCTTTCTGCACCCCTCTTGCTTCTTTTTGCACCTCTGTTGGTTCTTTCAGCAATCTCTTGCCTCTTTCTGCTATTTTGTTGCTTGTTCTGCACCTCTCTTGCTTCTTTTTTTTCCTTTATTGCCTCTTTATGCACTTCACTTGATTCTTTCTGCGCCTCTCTCACCTCTTTCGGCACCTCTGTTGCTTCTTTCTGTACCCCTCTTGCCTCTTTCTGCACCCCTCTTACTTCTTTGTGCAACTCTACTGCCTCTTTCTATACCTCTCTTCCCTATTTCTGCACCACTCTGGCCTCTTTCAGCACCTCTGTTGCTTATTTCTGCACTTCTCTTGCCTCTTTCTGCACCCTTTGAGCCTCTTTCAGTCCCTATGCCTCTTGTTTCTGCACTTCTCTTCCTTCTTTCTGCACTACTTGTGCCTCCTTCTGCACTTCTGTTGCTTCTTCCTGCACTTCTCTTGGTTCTTTCTGCACTGCTCTTGCCTCTTTCTGTATCCCTTTTGCCTTTTTGAGCACCTCTTTTGCTTCTTTCTGTACCTCTATCTCCTCTTTCTGCACCTCTCTTCCCTGTTTCTGCACCTCTCTTGCCTATTTCTGTACCTCTTTTGCTTCTTGCTGCACATCTCTTCCTTCTTTCTGCACCCCGCGTGCCTCCTTCTGCACCTCTGTTGCTTCTTTCTGCAGTTCTCTTGGTTCTTTCTGCACTGCTCTTGCCTCTTTCTGCTTCCCTCTTGTCTCTTTGAATACCTTTTTTGCTTCTTTCTACACTTCTCTCTCCCCTTTCTGCACCCCTCTTGCCTCTTTCAACACCTCTGTTGCTTTTTTCTGCAGATCTATTGCCTCTTTCTGCCCTTCACTTGCCTGTTTCAGCACCTCTGTTGCTTTTTTCAGCATATCTCTTGCCTCTTTCTGTACCCCTCTTTTCTCGTTCTGCACCTCTCTTGCCTCTTTCTGCAACCCCGTTTCGTCTCTGTGCACATTTCCTGCCTGTTTTTGCACCTCCCTTGCCTCTTTCAGACCTCTGTTGCCTTTCTCTGCAGATCTTTTAACCATTTCTGCACCTCACTTGCCTCTTTCAGCATCTCTGTTGCTTTTTTCTGCAGATCTCTTGCTACTTTCTGTACCTCTTGTGCCTCTTTCTGCACCCATGCCCCCTCTTTCTGCACCTTTCCTGCCTGTTTCAGCACCTCTCTTGCATCTCTTTTGCCTCTCTCTGTACCTCTGGTATCTCTTTCTGTACTTCTCTTCCTTCTTTCTGCACCGCTCCTGCCTTTTTCTGTACCTTTCGTGCCTCTTTGTGCACCTTTCCTACCTCATTCTGCACCCCTCTTGCTTCTATTTGCGCCTCTGTTGGTTGCCTCTCTCTGCTATTCTTTTGCTTGTTCTGTACCTCTCCTACCTCTTTCTGCACCAATCTTGCTTCTTTTTGCACCTCTGTTGGTTATTTCTGCACTGCTCTTGCTTATTTCTGCACCCCACTTTCCTCTTTCTGCACTTCCCTTGCTTCTTTCTACACCTCTGTTGCTTCTTTCAGCAATTCTCTTGCCTCTTTCTGCTGTTATCTTGCTTGCTTTTGCACCTCTCTTGCGCCTTTCTGCACCTCTGTTGCCTCATTCTGCAACCCTGTTCCCTCTTTGTGTACCTTTTCTGCCTGTTTCTGCACCTCCCTTGCCTCTTTCTGTACCTCTGTTGCCTCTTTCTTCACTTATCTTACTACTTTCTGCATCCCTCTTGCCTCTTTCAGCACCTCTGTTGCTTTTCTCTGCAGATCTTTTGACCCTTTCTGCACCTCACTTGCCTCTTTCAGCAACTCTGTTGCTTCTTTCTGCACTTCTCTTCCTTCTTTCTGTACCCCTCATGCCTCCTTCTGCACCTCTGATGCTTTCTGTTCTTGCCTTGTTTCTTACTGCACTGCTCGTGCCTCTCTCTGCATCCCTCTTGTCTCTTTGAAAACCTATTTTGCTACTGTCTGCGCTTCTCCCTCCCCTTTCTGCACCCCTCTTGCATCTTTCAACACCTCTGTTGCTTTTTTTGCAGATCTGTTGCCTCTTTCTGCCCTACACTTGCCTCTTTCAGCACCTCTGTTGCTTTTTTCTGCATATCTCTTGCCTCTTTCTGCACCCTTCTTTTCTCTTTCTGCACCTCACTTGCCTCTTTCTACACCCGTTTCCTCTTTATGCACATTTCCTGTGCCATATCCGTGGGCTCCTCTCTTTCTACTGTCACTTTTCGTTGTGTTTGTTCCCTCAGTGATTCTTTTCCGTTCTTTTCTTCTTTCTCTGGTCCCTTCGTCTTCTCCTCGCCTACGCTCAGTGTGTCTTTCGTTTTTTTCGTGTCATATGTCATGGTTATGAGAGGAGTTGGCCTAACGGCTAAGGTGCTCGACCTCGGACCTGGGGATCTGGGTTCGAGCCTCGGTAACGACGCCAAAAAACCTCCTGTGATTCTGGGCAAATCACTTAATCTCCCCATGCCTAAAATGAAAGTGTGTCCTCATGTAACGTAACTGGTGCTATGTAAAGCGCTCTGATACCTGATTCGGTTCGGGTCTAGTTCGAGCTATATAAAACTCTGCAAAAAAATAAAAATAAAATAAAATTCCTGCTTGTTTTTGCACCCCCCTTGCCTCTTTCAGACCTCTGTTGCATTTCTCTGCAGATCTTTTGACAATTTCTGTTGCTTCTTTCTGCATCTCTCTTGCCTCTTTCTGCATTCCTCTTCCCCCTTTGTTAAACTCTCTTGCTTTTTTCTACACCTCTCATCCCTCTTTCTGCACCACTCTTGCTAATTTCAGCACCTCTGTTGCTTTTTTCTGCAGATCTCTTGCCTATTTCTGCACCTCACTTGCCTCTTTCAGCACCTCTGCCGCTTGTTGCTATACTTCTCTTCCTTCTTTCTGTACCCCTTGTGCCTCCTTCTGCACTTCTATTGCTTCTTCCTGCACTTCTCTTGGTTCTTTCTGCACTGCTCTTGCCTCTTTCTGTAACCCTCTTGCCTTTTTAAGCACCTCCTTTGCTTCTTTCTGTACCTCTATCTCCTCTTTCTGCACCTCTCTTCCCTCTTTGTGCACCTCTCTTGCCTCTTTCTGTACCTCTTTTGCTTCTTGCTGCACTTCTCTTCCTTCTTTCTGCACCCCTTGTGCCTCCTTCTGCACATTTGTTGCTTCTTTCTGCACTTCTCTTGGTTCTTTCTGCACTGCTCTCGCCTCTTTCTGCATCCCTCTTGTCTCTTTGAACACTTTTTTGCTTCTTTCTGCACTTCTCTCTCCCCTTTCTGCACCCCTCTTGCCTCTTTCAACACCTCTGTTGCTTTTTTCGGCAGATCTATTGCCTCTTTCTGCCCTTCACTTGCCTCTTTCAGCACCTCTGTGGCTTTTTTTCTGCATATCTGTTGCCTCTTTCTGCACCCCTCTTTCCTTTTTCTGCACCTCTCTTGCCTCTTTCTGCAACCCCGTTTCCTCTTTGTGCACATTTCCTGCCTGTTTTTACACCCCCCTTGCCTCTTTCAGACCTCTGTTGCCTTTCTCTGCAGATCTTTTGACCATTTCTGCACCTCACTTACCTCTTTCAGCACCTCTGTTGCTTTTTTATGCAGATCTCTTGCTACTTTTTGTACCTCTTGTGCCTCTTTCTGCACCCCTGTCCCCTCTTTATGCACCTTTCCTGCCTGCTTCAGCACCTCTCTTGCACCTCTCTTACCTCTCTCTGTACCTCTGGCACCTCTTTCTGCATTTCTCTTCCTTCTTTCTTCACCGCTCCTGCCTTTTTCCGTACCTTTCTATCCTCTTGTGCACCTCTCCTACCTCTTTCTGCACCCCTCTTGCTTCGTTTTGCACCTCTGTTGGTTCTTTCAGCAATCTCTTGCCTCTTTCTGCTATTTTGTTGCTTGTTCTGCACCTCTCTTGCGTTTTTTTACCTTTATTGCCTCTTTATGCACTTCACTTGCTTCTTTCTGCACCTCTCTCACCTCTTTCGGCACCTCTGTTGCTTCTTTCTGTACCCCTCTGCCTCTTTCTGCACCCTTCTTCCTTCTTTGTGCAACTCTCCTGCCTCTTTCTATACCTCTCTTCCCTCTTTCTGCACCACTCTTGCCTCTTTCAGCACCTCTGTTGCTTATTTCTGCACTTCTCTTGCCTCTTTCTGCACCCTGTGAGCCTCTTTCAGTACCTCTGCCTCTTGTTTCTGCACTTCTCTTCCTTCTTTCTGCACTCCTTGTGCCTCCTTCTGCACTTCTGTTGCTTCTTCCTGCACTTCTCTTGGTTCTTTCTGGACTGCTCTTGCCTCTTTCTGTATCCCTCTTGCCCTTTTGAGCATCTCTTTTGCGTCTTTCTGTACCTCTATCTCTTCTTTCTGCACCTCTCTTCCCTCTTTCTGCACCTCTCTTGCCTATTTCTGTACCTCTTTTGATTCTTGCTGCACTTCTCTTCCTTCTTTCTGTACCCCTCGTACCTCCTTCTGTACCTCTGTTGCTTCTTTCTGCAGTTCTCTTGGTTCTTTCTGCACTGCTCTTGCCTCTTTCTGCTCCCCTCTTGTGTCTTTGAACACCTTTTTTTGCTTCTTTCTGCACTTCTCTCTCCCCTTTATGCACCCCTCTTGCCTCTTTCAACACCTCTGTTGCTTTTTTCTGTAGATCTATTGCCTCTTTCTGTCCTTCACTTGCCTCTTTCAGCACCTCTGTTGCTCTTTTCTGCATATCTCTTGCCTCTTTCTGCACCTCACTTGCCTCTTTCTACACCTGTTTCCTCTTTATGCACCTCTGTTGCTTTTTTGTGCAGATCTCTTGCCTGTTTCTGCACCTCACTTGCCTCTTTCAGCACCTCTGTTGCTTTTTTCTGAAGATCTCTTGCCTCTTTCTGCAAACCTCTTTTCTTTTTCTGCATCCCTCTTTTCTCTTTGTTCAACTCTCTTGCTTTTTTCTACACCTCTCTTCCCTCTTTCTGCACCACTCTTGCTAATTACAGCACCTCTGTTGTTTTTTTCTGCAGATCTCTTGCTGTTTCTGCACCTCACTTGCCTCTTTCAGCACCTCTGTTGCTTTTTTCTGAAGATCTCATGCCTCTTTCTGCAAACCTCTTTTCTTTTTATGCACCTCTCTTGCCTCTTTCTGCACCCCTGTACCTTCTTTTTACACCTTTATGGCCTGTTTCTGCACCTATCTTTACTCTTTCAGCACCTCTGTTATTCCTTTCTGCACTTTTCTTCCTTCTTTCAGCATCTCTCTGGCTTCTTTCTGCACCTCACTTGTTCTCTTTCAGCATCTCTGTTTCTTTTTTCTGCAGATCTCTTTCCTCTTTCTGAACCCCTCATTTCTCTTTCTGCACTGATCTTGCCTCTTTCTGCACCCCTGTTCCCTCTTTGTGTACCTTTTCTGCACCTCTCTTGCCTCTTTCTGTACCTCTGTTGCCTCTTTCTGCACTTCTCTTACTTCTTTCTGCACCACTCTTGCCTCTTTCAGCACATCTGTTGCTTTTCTGTGCAGATCTTTTGACCCTTCCTGTACCTCACTTGCCTCTTTCAGCACCTCTATTGCTTTTTTCTGCAGGTATATTGCCTCTTTCTGTACCTCTTGTGCCTCTTTCTGTACCCCTGTTCCCTCTTTCTGTACCTTTCCTGCCTGGTTCTGCCCTTCTCTTGCCTCTCTTTGTACTTCTGGTACCTCTTTCTGCACTTCTCTTCCTTCTATCTGCACCCCTCGTGCCTCCTTCTGCACCTCTGATGCGTCTTTCTGTTCTTCCCTTGGTTCTTTCTGCACTGCTCGTGCCTCTCTATGCATCTCTCTTGTCTCTTTGAAATCCTCTGTTGCTTTCTTTTTTCTGCAGATCTATTGCCTCTTTCTGCCCTTCACTTGATTCTTTCAGCACCTCTGTTGCTTTTTTCTCCATATCTCTTGCCTCGTTCTGCACCCTTCTTTTCTCTTTCTGTACCTCTCTTGCCTCTTTCTGCTCCCCTCTTGTCTCTTTGAATACCCTTTTTGCTTCTTTCTACACTTCTCTCTCCCCTTTCTGCACCCCTCTTGCCTCTTTTAACACCTCTGTTGCTTTTTTCTGCAGATCTATTGCCTCTTTCTGCCCTTCACTTGCCTCTTTCAGCACCTCTGTTGCTTTTTTCTGCATATCTCTTGCCTCGTTCTGCACCCTTCTTTTCTCTTTCTGCACCTCTCTTGCCTCTTTCTGCACCCCTGTTTCCTCTTTCTGCACATTTCCTGCCTGTTTGTGCACCTCACTTGCCTCTTTCAGACCTCTGTTACATTTCTCTGCAGATCTTTTGACCCTTTCTGACCTCACTTGCCTCTTTCAGCACCTCTGTTGCTTTTTCTCTTGCCTCTTTCTATACCTCTCGTGCCTCTTTCTGCACCCCTGTTCCCTCTTTCTGCACCTTTCCTGCCTGCTTCAGCACCTCTCTTGCCTCTCTCTGTACCTTTGGCACCTCTTTCTGCGCTTCTCTTCCTTCTTTCTGCACTGCTCCTGCCTTTTTCTGTACCTTTTTTGCCTCTTTGTGCACCTCTCCTACCTCTTTCTGCATCCCTCTTACTTCTTTTTGCACCTCTGTTGGTTCTTTAAGAAATTTTCTTGCCTTTTTCTGCTATTCTCTTGCTTGTTCTGCACCTCTCTTACCTCTTTTGGCACCCCTGTTGCTTCTTTCTGTTCCCCTCTTGCCTCTTTCTGCACCCCTCTTCCCTCTTTCTGCAACTCTCCTGCCTCTTTCTATACCTCTCTTCCCTCTTTCTGCACCACTCTTGCCTCTTTTAGCATCTCTGTTGCTTATTTCTGCACTTCTCTTGCCTCTTTCTGCACCCTTTGAGCCTCTTTCAGTACCTTTGCCGCTTGTTGCTACACTTCTCTTCCTTCTTTCTGTACCCCTTGTGCCTCCTTCTGCACTTCTGTTGCTTCTTCCTGCACTTCTCTTGGTTCTTTCTGCACTGCTCTTGCCTCTTTCTGTAACCCTCTTGCCTTTTTGAGCACCTCTTTTGCTTCTTTCTGTATCTCTATCTCCTCTTTCTGCACCTCTCTTCCCTCTTTCTGTACCTCTCTTGCCTCTTTCTGTACCTCTTTTGCTTCTTGCTGCACTTCTCTTCCTTCTTTCTGCACCCCTCGTGACTCCTTCTGCACATCTGTTGCTTCTTTCTGCACTTCTCTTGGTTCTTTCTGCACTGCTCTCGCCTCTTTCTGCATCCCTCTTGTCTCTTTGAACACCTTTTTTGCTTCTTTCTGCACTTCTCTCTCCCCTTTCTGTACCCCTCTTGCCTCTTACAACACCTCTGTTGCTTTTTTCTGCAGATCTATTGCCTCTTTCTGCCCTTCGCTTGCCTCTTTCTGCACCCCTCTTTTCTCTTTCTGCACCTCTCTTGCCTCTTTCTGCAACCCCGTTTCCTCTTTGTGCACATTTCCTGCCTGTTTTTACACCTCCCTTGCCTCTTTCAGACCTCTTTTGCCTTTCTCTGCAGATCTTTTGACCATTTCTGCACCTCACTTGCCTCTTTCAGCACCTCTGTTGCTTTTTTATGCAGATCTCTTGCTACTTTCTGTACCTCTTGTGCCTCTTTCTGCACCCCTGTCCCCTCTTTCTGCACCTTTCCTGCCTGCTTCAGCACCTCTCTTGCACCTCTCTTGCCACTCTCTGTACCTCTGGCACCACTTTCTGCATTTCTCTTCCTTCTTTCTGCACCGCCCCTGCCTTTTTCTGTACCTTTCTTGCCTCTTGTGTACCTCTCCTACCTCTTTCTGCACCCCTCTTGCTTCTTTTTGCACCTCTGTTGGTTCTTTCAGCAATCTCCTGCCTCTTTCTGCTATTTTGTTGCTTGTTCTGCACCTCTCTTGCTTCTTTTTTTTCCTTTATTGCCTCTTTATGCACTTCACTTGATTCTTTCTGCACCTCTCTCACCTCTTTCGGCACCTCTGTTGCTTCTTTCTGTACCCCTCTTGCCTCTTTCTGCACCCCTCTTACTTCTTTGTGCAACTCTCCTGCCTCTTTCTATACCTCTCTTCCCTCTTTCTGCACCACTCTGGCCTCTTTCAGCACCTCTGTTGCTTATTTCTGCACTTCTCTTGCCTCTTTCTGCACCCTTTGAGCCTCTTTCAGTACCTATGCCTCTTGTTTCTGCACTTCTCTTCCTTCTTTCTGCACTACTTGTGCCTCCTTCTGCACTTCTGTTGCTTCTTCCTGCACTTCTCTTGGTTCTTTCTGCACTGCTCTTGCCTCTTTCTGTATCCCTTTTGCCTTTTTGAGCACCTCTTTTGCTTCTTTCTGTACCTCTATCTCCTCTTTCTGCACCTCTCTTCCCTCTTTCTGCACCTCTCTTGCCTATTTCTGTACCTCTTTTGCTTCTTGCTGCACATCTCTTCCTTCTTTCTGCACCCCATGCGCCTCCTTCTGCACCTCTGTTGCTTCTTTCTGCAGTTCTCTTGGTTCTTTCTGCACTGCTCTTGCCTCTTTCTGCTTCCCTCTTGTCTCTTTGAATACATTTTTTGCTTCTTTCTACACTTCTCTCTCCCCTTTCTGTACCCCTCTTGCCTCTTTCAACACCTCTGTTGCTTTTTTCTGCAGATCTATTGCCTCTTTCTGCCCTTCACTTGCCTGTTTCAGCACCTCTGTTGCTTTTTTCAGCATATCTCTTGCCTCTTTCTGTACCCCTCTTTTCTCGTTCTGCACCTCTCTTGCCTCTTTCTGCAACCCCGTTTCCTCTCTGTGCACATTTCCTGCCTGTTTTTGCACCTCCCTTGCCTCTTTCAGACCTCTGTTGCCTTTCTCTGCAGATCTTTTAACCATTTCTGCACCTCACTTACCTCTTTCAGCATCTCTGTTGCTTTTTTCTGCAGATCTCTTGCTACTTTCTGTACCTCTTGTGCCTCTTTCTGCACCCATGCCCCCTCTTTCTGCACCTTTCCTGCCTGTTTCAGCACCTCTCTTGCATCTCTTTTGCCTCTCTCTGTACCTCTGGTATCTCTTTCTGTACTTCTCTTCCTTCTTTCTGCACCGCTCCTGCCTTTTTCTGTACCTTTCTTGCCTCTTTGTGCACCTTTCCTACCTCATTCTGCACCCCTCTTGCTTCTATTTGCGCCTCTGTTGGTTGCCTCTCTCTGCTATTCTTTTGCTTGTTCTGTACCTCTCCTACCTCTTTCTGCACCCATCTTGCTTCTTTTTGCACCTCTGTTGGTTATTTCTGCACTGCTCTTGCTTATTTCTGCACCTCACTTTCCTCTTTCTGCACTTCCCTTGCTTCTTTCTACACCTCTGTTGCTTCTTTCAGCAATTCTCTTGCCTCTTTCTGCTATTATCGTGCTTGCTTTTGCACCTCTCTTGCGCCTTTCTGCACCTCTGTTGCCTCATTCTGCAACCCTGTTCCCTCTTTGTGTACCTTTTCTGCCTGTTTCTGCACCTCCCTTGCCTCTTTCTGTACCTCTGTTGCCTCTTTCTTCACTTATCTTACTACTTTCTGCACCCCTCTTGCCTCTTTCAGCACCTCTGTTGCTTTTCTCTGCAGATCTTTTGACCCTTTCTGCACCTCACTTGCCTCTTTCAGCAACTCTGTTGCTTCTTTCTGCACTTCTCTTCCTTCTTTCTGTACCCCTCATGCCTCCTTCTGCACCTCTGATGCTTTCTGTTCTTGTCTTGTTTCTTAATGCACTGCTCGTGCCTCTCTCTGCATCCCTCTTGTCTCTTTGAAAACCTATTTTGCTACTGTCTGCGCTTCTCCCTCCCCTTTCTGCACCCCTCTTGCATCTTTCAACACCTCTGTTGCTTTTTTTGCAGATCTGTTGCCTCTTTCTGCCCTACACTTGCCTCTTTCAGCACCTCTGTTGCTTTTTTCTGCATATCTCTTGCCTCTTTCTGCACCCTTCTTTTCTCTTTCTGCACCTCACTTGCCTCTTTCTACACCCGTTTCCTCTTTATGCACATTTCCTGTGCCATATCCGTGGGCTCCTCTCTTTCTACTGTCACTTTTCGTTGTGTTTGTTCCCTCAGTGATTCTTTTCCGTTCTTTTCTTCTTTCTCTGGTCCCTTCGTCTTCTCCTCGCCTACGCTCAGTGTGTCTTTCGTTTTTTTCATGTCATATGTCATGGTTATGAGAGGAGTTGGCCTAACGGCTAAGGTGCTCGACCTCGGACCTGGGGATCTGGGTTCGAGCCTCGGTAACGACGCCAAAAAACCTCCTGTGATTCTGGGCAAATCACTTAATCTCCCCATGCCTAAAATGAAAGTGTGTCCTCATGTAACGTAACTGGTGCTATGTAAAGCGCTCTGATACCTGATTCGGTTCGGGTCTAGTTCGAGCTATATAAAACTCTGCTAAAAAATTAAAATAAAATAAAATTCCTGCTTGTTTTTGCACCCCCCTTGCCTCTTTCAGACCTCTGTTGCATTTCTCTGCAGATCTTTTGACAATTTCTGTTGCTTCTTTCTGCATCTCTCTTGCCTCTTTCTGCATTCCTCTTCCCCCTTTGTTAAACTCTCTTGCTTTTTTCTACACCTCTCATCCCTCTTTCTGCACCACTCTTGCTAATTTCAGCACCTCTGTTGCTTTTTTCTGCAGATCTCTTGCCTATTTCTGCACCTCACTTGCCTCTTTCAGCACCTCTGCCGCTTGTTGCTATACTTCTCTTCCTTCTTTCTGTACCCCTTGTGCCTCCTTCTGCACTTCTATTGCTTCTTCCTGCACTTCTCTTGGTTCTTTCTGCACTGCTCTTGCCTCTTTCTGTAACCCTCTTGCCTTTTTAAGCACCTCCTTTGCTTCTTTCTGTACCTCTATCTCCTCTTTCTGCACCTCTCTTCCCTCTTTCTGCACCTCTCTTGCCTCTTTCTGTACCTCTTTTGCTTCTTGCTGCACTTCTCTTCCTTCTTTCTGCACCCCTTGTGCCTCCTTCTGCACATTTGTTGCTTCTTTCTGCACTTCTCTTGGTTCTTTCTGCACTGCTCTCGCCTCTTTCTGCATCCCTCTTGTCTCTTTGAACACTTTTTTGCTTCTTTCTGCACTTCTCTCTCCCCTTTCTGCACCCCTCTTGCCTCTTTCAACACCTCTGTTGCTTTTTTCGGCAGATCTATTGCCTCTTTCTGCCCTTCACTTGCCTCTTTCAGCACATCTGTGGCTTTTTTTCTGCATATCTCTTGCCTCTTTCTGCACCCCTCTTTCCTTTTTCTGCACCTCTCTTGCCTCTTTCTGCAACCCCGTTTCCTCTTTGTGCACATTTCCTGCCTGTTTTTACACCCCCCTTGCCTCTTTCAGACCTCTGTTGCCTTTCTCTGCAGATCTTTTGACCATTTCTGCACCTCACTTACCTCTTTCAGCACCTCTGTTGCTTTTTTATGCAGATCTCTTGCTACTTTTTGTACCTCTTGTGCCTCTTTCTGCACCCCTGTCCCCTCTTTATGCACCTTTCCTGCCTGCTTCAGCACCTCTCTTGCACCTCTCTTACCTCTCTCTGTACCTCTGGCACCTCTTTCTGCATTTCTCTTCCTTCTTTCTTCACCGCTCCTGCCTTTTTCCGTACCTTTCTATCCTCTTGTGCACCTCTCCTACCTCTTTCTGCACCCCTCTTGCTTCGTTTTGCACCTCTGTTGGTTCTTTCAGCAATCTCTTGCCTCTTTCTGCTATTTTGTTGCTTGTTCTGCACCTCTCTTGCGTTTTTTTACCTTTATTGCCTCTTTATGCACTTCACTTGCTTCTTTCTGCACCTCTCTCACCTCTTTCGGCACCTCTGTTGCTTCTTTCTGTACCCCTCTTGCCTCTTTCTGCACCCTTCTTCCTTCTTTGTGCAACTCTCCTGCCTCTTTCTATACCTCTCTTCCCTCTTTCTGCACCACTCTTGCCTCTTTTAGCACCTCTGTTGCTTATTTCTGCACTTCTCTTGCCTCTTTCTGCACCCTGTGAGCCTCTTTCAGTACCTCTGCCTCTTGTTTCTGCACTTCTCTTCCTTCTTTCTGCACTCCTTGTGCCTCCTTCTGCACTTCTGTTGCTTCTTCCTGCACTTCTCTTGGTTCTTTCTGGACTGCTCTTGCCTCTTTCTGTATCCCTCTTGCCTTTTTGAGCATCTCTTTTGCGTCTTTCTGTACCTCTATCTCTTCTTTCTGCACCTCTCTTCCCTCTTTCTGCACCTCTCTTGCCTATTTCTGTACCTCTTTTGATTCTTGCTGCACTTCTCTTCCTTCTTTCTGTACCCCTCGTACCTCCTTCTGCACCTCTGTTGCTTCTTTCTGCAGTTCTCTTGGTTCTTTCTGCACTGCTCTTGCCTCTTTCTGCTCCCCTCTTGTCTCTTTGAACACCTTTTTTTGCTTCTTTCTGCACTTCTCTCTCCCCTTTATGCACCCCTCCTGCCTCTTTCAACACCTCTGTTGCTTTTTTTCTGCAGATCTATTGCCTCTTTCTGCACCTCACTTGCCTCTTTCTACACCCGTTTCCTCTTTATGCACCTCTGTTGCTTTTTTGTGCAGATCTCTTGCCTGTTTCTGCACCTCACTTGCCTCTTTCAGCACCTCTGTTGCTTTTTTCTGAAGATCTCTTGCCTCTTTCTGCAAACCTCTTTTCTTTTTCTGCATCCCTCTTTTCTCTTTGTTCAACTCTCTTGCTTTTTTCTACACCTCTCTTCCCTCTTTCTGAACCACTCTTGCTAATTACAGCACCTCTGTTGCTTTTTTCTGCAGATCTCTTGCTGTTTCTGCACCTCACTTGCCTCTTTCAGCACCTCTGTTGCTTTTTTCTGAAGATCTCATGCCTCTTTCTGCAAACCTCTTTTCTTTTTCTGCACCTCTCTTGCCTCTTTCTGCACCCCTGTACCTTCTTTTTACACCTTTATGGCCTGTTTCTGCACCTATCTTTACTCTTTCAGCACCTCTGTTATTCCTTTCTGCACTTTTCTTCCTTCTTTCAGCATCTCTATGGCTTCTTTCTGCACCTCACTTGTTCTCTTTCAGCATCTCTGTTTCTTTTTTCTGCAGATCTCTTTCCTCTTTCTGAACCCCTCATTTCTCTTTCTGCACCGATCTTGCCTCTTTCTGCACCCCTGTTCCCTCTTTGTGTACCTTTTCTGCACCTCTCTTGCCTCTTTCTGTACCTCTGTTGCCTCTTTCTGCACTTCTCCTACTTCTTTCTGCACCACTCTTGCCTCTTTCAGCACATCTGTTGATTTTCTGTGCAGATCTTTTGACCCTTCCTGTACCTCACTTGCCTCTTTCAGCACCTCTATTGCTTTTTTCTGCAGGTATATTGCCTCTTTCTGTACCTCTTGTGCCTCTTTCTGTACCCCTGTTCCCTCTTTCTGTACCTTTCCTGCCTGGTTCTGCCCTTCTCTTGCCTCTCTTTGTACTTCTGGTACCTCTTTCTGCACTTCTCTTCCTTCTTTCTGCACCCCTCGTGCCTCCTTCTGCACCTCTGATGCGTCTTTCTGTTCTTCCCTTAGTTCTTTCTGCACTGCTCCTGCCTCTCTATGCATCTCTCTTGTCTCTTTGAAATCCTCTGTTGCTTTCTTTTTTCTGCAGATCTATTGCCTCTTTCTGCCCTTCACTTGATTCTTTCAGCACCTCTGTTGCTTTTTTCTCCATATCTCTTGCCTCGTTCTGCACCCTTCTTTTCTCTTTCTGTACCTCTCTTGCCTCTTTCTGCTCCCCTCTTGTCTCTTTGAATACCCTTTTTGCTTCTTTCTACACTTCTCTCTCCCCTTTCTGCACCCCTCTTGCCTCTTTTAACACCTCTGTTGCTTTTTTCTGCAGATCTATTGCCTCTTTCTGCCCTTCACTTGCCTCTTTCAGCACCTCTGTTGCTTTTTTCTGCATATCTCTTGCCTCGTTCTGCACCCTTCTTTTCTCTTTCTGCACCTCTCTTGCCTCTTTCTGCACCCCTGTTTCCTCTTTCTGCACATTTCCTGCCTGTTTGTGCACCTCACTTGCCTCTTTCAGACCTCTGTTACATTTCTCTGCAGATCTTTTGACCCTTTCTGCACCTCACTTGCCTCTTTCAGCACCTCTGTTGCTTTTTCTCTTGCCTCTTTCTATACCTCTCGTGCCTCTTTCTGCACCCCTGTTCCCTCTTTCTGCACCTTTCCTGCCTGCTTCAGCACCTCTCTTGCCTCTCTCTGTACCTTTGGCACCTCTTTCTGCACTTCTCTTCCTTCTTTCTGCACTGCTCCTGCTTTTTTCTGTACCTTTTTTGCCTCTTTGTGCACCTCTCCTACCTCTTTCTGCATCCCTCTTACTTCTTTTTGCACCTCTGTTGGTTCTTTCAGAAATTTTCTTGCCTTTTTCTGCTATTCTCTTGCTTGTTCTGCACCTCTCTTACCTCTTTTGGCACCCCTGTTGCTTCTTTCTGTTCCCCTCTTGCCTCTTTCTGCACCCCTCTTCCCTCTTTCTGCAACTCTCCTGCCTCTTTCTATACCCCTCTTCCCTCTTTCTGCACCACTCTTGCCTCTTTTAGCATCTCTGTTGCTTATTTCTGCACTTCTCTTGCCTCTTTCTGCACCCTTTGAGCCTCTTTCAGTACCTTTGCCGCTTGTTGCTACACTTCTCTTCCTTCTTTCTGTACCCCTTGTGCCTCCTTCTGCACTTCTGTTGCTTCTTCCTGCACTTCTCTTGGTTCTTTCTGCACTGCTCTTGCCTCTTTCTGTAACCCTCTTGCCTTTTTGAGCACCTCTTTTGCTTCTTTCTGTATCTCTATCTCCTCTTTCTGCACCTCTCTTGCCTCTTTCTGTACCTCTTTTGCTTCTTGCTGCACTTCTCTTCCTTCTTTCTGCACCCCTCGTGACTCCTTCTGCACATCTGTTGCTTCTTTCTGCACTTCTCTTGGTTCTTTCTGCACTGCTCTCGCCTCTTTCTGCATCCCTCTTGTCTCTTTGAACACCTTTTTTGATTCTTTCTGCACTTCTCTCTCCCCTTTCTGTACCCCTCTTGCCTCTTACAACACCTCTGTTGCTTTTTTCTGCAGATCTATTGCCTCTTTCTGCCCTTCGCTTGCCTCTTTCTGCACCCCTCTTTTCTCTTTCTGCACCTCTCTTGTCTCTTTCTGCAACCCCGTTTCCTCTTTGTGCACATTTCCTGCCTGTCTTTACACCTCCCTTGCCTCTTTCAGACCTCTGTTGCCTTTCTCTGCAGATCTTTTGACCATTTCTGCACCTCACTTGCCTCTTTCAGCACCTCTGTTGCTTTTTTATGCAGATCTCTTGCTACTTTCTGTACCTCTTGTGCCTCTTTCTGCACCCCTGTCCCCTCTTTCTGCACCTTTCCTGCCTGCTTCAGCACCTCTCTTGCACCTCTCTTGCCACTCTCTGTACCTCTGGCACCACTTTCTGCATTTCTCTTCCTTCTTTCTGCACCGCCCCTGCCTTTTTCTGTACCTTTCTTGCCTCTTGTGTACCTCTCCCACCTCTTTCTGCACCCCTCTTGCTTCTTTTTGCACCTCTGTTGGTTCTTTCAGCAATCTATTGCCTCTTTCTGCTATTTTGTTGCTTGTTCTGCACCTCTCTTGCTTCTTTTTTTCCCTTTATTGCCTCTTTATGCACTTCACTTGATTCTTTCTGCACCTCTCTCACCTCTTTCGGCACCTCTGTTGCTTCTTTCTGTACCCCTCTTGCCTCTTTCTGCACCCCTCTTACTTCTTTGTGCAACTCTCCTGCCTCTTTCTATACCTCTCTTCCCTCTTTCTGCACCACTTTGGCCTCTTTCAGCACCTCTGTTGCTTATTTCTGCACTTCTCTTGCCTCTTTCTGCACCCTTTGAGCCTCTTTCAGTACCTATGCCTCTTGTTTCTGCACTTCTCTTCCTTCTTTCTGCACTACTTGTGCCTCATTCTGCACTTCTGTTGCTTCTTCCTGCACTTCTCTTGGTTCTTTCTGCACTGCTCTTGCCTCTTTCTGTATCCCTTTTGCCTTTTTGAGCACCTCTTTTGCTTCTTTCTGTACCTCTATCTCCTCTTTCTGCACCTCTCTTCCCTCTTTCTGCACCTCTCTTGCCTATTCCTGTACCTCTTTTGCTTCTTGCTGCACATCTCTTCCTTCTTTCTGCACCCCGCGTGCCTCCTTCTGCACCTCTGTTGCTTCTTTCTGCAGTTCTCTTGGTTCTTTCTGCACTGCTCTTGCCTCTTTCTGCTTCCCTCTTGTCTCTTTGAATACCTTTTTTGCTTCTTTCTACACTTCTCTCTCCCCTTTCTGCACCCCTCTTGCCTCTTTCAACACCTCTGTTGCTTTTTTCTGCAGATCTATTGCCTCTTTCTGCCCTTCACTTGCCTGTTTCAGCACCTCTGTTGCTTTTTTCTGCATATCTCTTGCCTCTTTCTGTACCCCTCTTTTCTCGTTCTGCACCTCTCTTGCCTCTTTCTGCAACCCCGTTTCCTCTCTGTGCACATTTCCTGCCTGTTTTTGCACCTCCCTTGCCTCTTTCAGACCTCTGTTGCCTTTCTCTGCAGATCTTTTAACCATTTCTGCACCTCACTTGCCTCTTTCAGCATCTCTGTTGCTTTTTTCTGCAGATCTCTTGCTACTTTCTGTACCTCTTGTGCCTCTTTCTGCACCCATGCCCCCTCTTTCTGCACCTTTCCTGCCTGTTTCAGCACCTCTCTTGCATCTCTTTTGCCTCTCTCTGTACCTCTGGTATCTCTTTCTGTACTTCTCTTCCTTCTTTCGGCACCGCTCCTGCCTTTTTCTGTACCTTTCTTGCCTCTTTGTGCACCTTTCATACCTCATTCTGCACCCCTCTTGCTTCTATTTGCGCCTCTGTTGGTTGCCTCTCTCTGCTATTCTTTTGCTTGTTCTGTACCTCTCCTACCTCTTTCTGCACCCATCTTGCTTCTTTTTGCACCTCTGTTGGTTATTTCTGCACTGCTCTTGCTTATTTCTGCACCTCACTTTCCTCTTTCTGCACTTCCCTTGCTTCTTTCTACACCTCTGTTGCTTCTTTCAGCAATTCTCTTGCCTCTTTCTGCTATTATCGTGCTTGCTTTTGCACCTCTCTTGCGCCTTTCTGCACCTCTGTTGCCTCATTCTGCAACCCTGTTCCCTCTTTGTGTGCCTTTTCTGCCTGTTTCTGCACCTCCCTTGCCTCTTTCTGTACCTCTGTTGCCTCTTTCTTCACTTATCTTACTACTTTCTGCACCCCTCTTGCCTCTTTCAGCACCTCTGTTGCTTTTCTCTGCAGATCTTTTGACCCTTTCTGCACCTCACTTGCCTCTTTCAGCAACTCTGTTGCTTCTTTCTGCACTTCTCTTCCTTCTTTCTGTATCCCTCATGCCTCCTTCTGCACCTCTGATGCTTTCTGTTCTTGCCTTGTTTCTCACTGCACTGCTCGTGCCTCTCTCTGCATCCCTCTTGTCTCTTTGAAAACCTATTTTGCTACTGTCTGCGCTTCTCCCTCCCCTTTCTGCACCCCTCTTGCATCTTTCAACACCTCTGTTGCTTTTTTTGCAGATCTGTTGCCTCTTTCTGCCCTACACTTGCCTCTTTCAGCACCTCTGTTGCTTTTTTCTGCATATCTCTTGCCTCTTTCTGCACCCTTCTTTTCTCTTTCTGCACCTCACTTGCCTCTTTCTACACCCGTTTCCTTTTTATGCACATTTCCTGTGCCATATCCGTGGGCTCCTCTCTTTCTACTGTCACTTTTCGTTGTGTTTGTTCCCTCAGTGATTCTTTTCCGTTCTTTTCTTCTTTCTCTGGTCCCTTCGTCTTCTCCTCGCCTACGCTCAGTGTGTCTTTCGTTTTTTTCGTGTCATATGTCATGGTTATGAGAGGAGTTGGCCTAACGGCTAAGGTGCTCGACCTCGGACCTGGGGATCTGGGTTCGAGCCTCGGTAACGACGCCAAAAAACCTCCTGTGATTCTGGGCAAATCACTTAATCTCCCCATGCCTAAAATGAAAGTGTGTCCTCATGTAACGTAACTGGTGCTATGTAAAGCGCTCTGATACCTGATTCGGTTCGGGTCTAGTTTGAGCTATATAAAACTCTGCAAAAAAATAAAAATAAAATAAAATTCCTGCTTGTTTTTGCACCCCCCTTGCCTCTTTCAGACCTCTGTTGCATTTCTCTGCAGATCTTTTGACAATGTCTGTTGCTTCTTTCTGCATCTCTCTTGCCTCTTTCTGCATTCCTCTTCCCCCTTTGTTAAACTCTCTTGCTTTTTTCTACACCTCTCATCCCTCTTTCTGCACCACTCTTGCTAATTTCAGCACCTCTGTTGCTTTTTTCGGTAGATCTCTTGCCTATTTCTGCACCTCACTTGCCTCTTTCAGCACCTCTGCCGCTTGTTGCTATACTTCTCTTCCTTCTTTCTGTACCCCTTGTGCCTCCTTCTGCACTTCTATTGCTTCTTCCTGCACTTCTCTTGGTTCTTTCTGCACTGCTCTTGCCTCTTTCTGTAACCCTCTTGCCTTTTTAAGCACCTCCTTTGCTTCTTTCTGTACCTTTATCTCCTCTTTCTGCACCTCTCTTCCCTCTTTCTGCACCTCTCTTGCCTCTTTCTGTACCTCTTTTGCTTCTTGCTGCACTTCTCTTCCTTCTTTCTGCACCCCTTGTGCCTCCTTCTGCACATTTGTTGCTTCTTTCTGCACTTCTCTTGGTTCTTTCTGCACTGCTCTCGCCTCTTTCTGCATCCCTCTTGTCTCTTTGAACACTTTTTTGCTTCTTTCTGCACTTCTCTCTCCCCTTTCTGCACCCCTCTTGCCTCTTTCAACACCTCTGTTGCTTTTTTCGGCAGATCTATTGCCTCTTTCTGCCCTTCACTTGCCTCTTTCAGCACCTCTGTGGCTTTTTTTCTGCATATCTCTTGCCTCTTTCTGCACCCCTCTTTCCTTTTTCTGCACCTCTCTTGCCTCTTTCTGCAACCCCGTTTCCTCTTTGTGCACATTTCCTGCCTGTTTTTACACCCCCCTTGCCTCTTTCAGACCTCTGTTGCCTTTCTCTGCAGATCTTTTGACCATTTCTGCACCTCACTTACCTCTTTCAGCACCTCTGTTGCTTTTTTATGCAGATCTCTTGCTACTTTTTGTACCTCTTGTGCCTCTTTCTGCACCCCTGTCCCCTCTTTATGCACCTTTCCTGCCTGCTTCAGCACCTCTCTTGCACCTCTCTTACCTCTCTCTGTACCTCTGGCACCTCTTTCTGCATTTCTCTTCCTTCTTTCTTCACCGCTCCTGCCTTTTTCCGTACCTTTCTATCCTCTTGTGCACCTCTCCTACCTCTTTCTGCACCCCTCTTGCTTCGTTTTGCACCTCTGTTGGTTCTTTCAGCAATCTCTTGCCTCTTTCTGCTATTTTGTTGCTTGTTCTGCACCTCTCTTGCGTTTTTTTACCTTTATTGCCTCTTTATGCACTTCACTTGCTTCTTTCTGCACCTCTCTCACCTCTTTCGGCACCTCTGTTGCTTCTTTCTGTACCCCTCTTGCCTCTTTCTGCACCCTTCTTCCTTCTTTGTGCAACTCTCCTGCCTCTTTCTATACCTCTCTTCCCTCTTTCTGCACCACTCTTGCCTCTTTCAGCACCTCTGTTGCTTATTTCTGCACTTCTCTTGCCTCTTTCTGCACCCTGTGAGCCTCTTTCAGTACCTCTGCCTCTTGTTTCTGCACTTCTCTTCCTTCTTTCTGCACTCCTTGTGCCTCCTTCTGCACTTCTGTTGCTTCTTCCTGCACTTCTCTTGGTTCTTTCTGGACTGCTCTTGCCTCTTTCTGTATCCCTCTTGCCTTTTTGAGCATCTCTTTTGCGTCTTTCTGTACCTCTATCTCTTCTTTCTGCACCTCTCTTCCCTCTTTCTGCACCTCTCTTGCCTATTTCTGTACCTCTTTTGATTCTTGCTGCACTTCTCTTCCTTCTTTCTGTACCCCTCGTAGCTCCTTCTGCACCTCTGTTGCTTCTTTCTGCAGTTCTCTTGGTTCTTTCTGCACTGCTCTTGCCTCTTTCTGCTCCCCTCTTGTCTCTTTGAACACCTTTTTTTGCTTCTTTCTGCACTTCTCTCTCCCCTTTATGCACCCCTCTTGCCTCTTTCAACACCTCTGTTGCTTTTTTCTGCAGATCTATTGCCTCTTTCTGTCCTTCACTTGCCTCTTTCAGCACCTCTGTTGCTTTTTTCTGCATATCTCTTGCCTCTTTCTGCACCTCACTTGCCTCTTTCTACACCCGTTTCCTCTTTATGCACCTCTGTTGCTTTTTTGTGCAGATCTCTTGCCTGTTTCTGCACCTCACTTGCCTCTTTCAGCACCTCTGTTGCTTTTTTCTGAAGATCTCTTGCCTCTTTCTGCAAACCTCTTTTCTTTTTCTGCATCCCTCTTTTCTCTTTGTTCAACTCTCTTGCTTTTTTCTACACCTCTCTTCCCTCTTTCTGCACCACTCTTGCGAATTACAGCACCTCTGTTGCTTTTTTCTGCAGATCTCTTGCTGTTTCTGCACCTCACTTGCCTCTTTCAGCACCTCTGTTGCTTTTTTCTGAAGATCTCATGCCTCTTTCTGCAAACCTCTTTTCTTTTTCTGCACCTCTCTTGCCTCTTTCTGCACCCCTGTACCTTCTTTTTACACCTTTATGGCCTGTTTCTGCACCTATCTTTACTCTTTCAGCACCTCTGTTATTCCTTTCTGCACTTTTCTTCCTTCTTTCAGCATCTCTATGGCTTCTTTCTGCACCTCACTTGTTCTCTTTCAGCATCTCTGTTTCTTTTTTCTGCAGATCTCTTTCCTCTTTCTGAACCCCTCATTTCTCTTTCTGCACCGATCTTGCCTCTTTCTGCACCCCTGTTCCCTCTTTGTGTACCTTTTCTGCACCTCTCTTGCCTCTTTCTGTACCTCTGTTGCCTCTTTCTGCACTTCTCTTACTTCTTTCTGCACCACTCTTGCCTCTTTCAGCACATCTGTTGCTTTTCTGTGCAGATCTTTTGACCCTTCCTGTACCTCACTTGCCTCTTTCAGCACCTCTATTGCTTTTTTCTGCAGGTATATTGCCTCTTTCTGTACCTCTTGTGCCTCTTTCTGTACCCCTGTTCCCTCTTTCTGTACCTTTCCTGCCTGGTTCTGCCCTTCTCTTGCCTCTCTTTGTACTTCTGGTACCTCTTTCTGCACTTCTCTTCCTTCTTTCTGCACCCCTCGTGCCTCCTTCTGCACCTCTGATGCGTCTTTCTGTTCTTCCCTTGGTTCTTTCTGCACTGCTCGTGCCTCTCTATGCATCTCTCTTGTCTCTTTGAAATCCTCTGTTGCTTTCTTTTTTCTGCAGATCTATTGCCTCTTTCTGCCCTTCACTTGATTCTTTCAGCACCTCTGTTGCTTTTTTCTCCATATCTCTTGCCTCGTTCTGCACCCTTCTTTTCTCTTTCTGTACCTCTCTTGCCTATTTCTGCACCCCTGTTTCCTCTTTCTGCACATTTCCTGCCTGTTTTTGCACCTCACTTGCCTCTTTCAGACCTCTGTTACATTTCTCTGCAGATCTTTTGACCCTTTCTGTACCTCACTTGCCTCTTTCAGCACCTCTGTGGCTTTTTCTGCAGATCTCTTGCCTCTTTCTATACCTCTTGTGCCTCTTTCTGCACCCCTGTTCCCTCTTTCTGCACCTTTCCTGCCTGCTTCAGCACCTCTCTTGCCTCTCTCTGTACCTCTGGCACCTCTTTCTGCACTTCTCTTCCTTCTTTCTGCACTGCTCCTGCCTTTTTCTGTACCTTTTTTGCCTCTTTGTGCACCTCTCCTACCTCTTTCTGCATCCCTCTTACTTCTTTTTGCACCTCTGTTGGTACTTTCAGAAATTCTCTTGCCTCTTTCTGCTATTCTCTTGCTTGTTCTGCACCTCTCTTACCTCTTTCGGCACCCCTGTTGCTTCTTTCTGTGCCCCTCTTGCCTCTTTCTGCAAATCTCCTGCCTCTTTCTATACCTCTCTTCCCTCTTTCTGCACCACTCTTGCCTCTTTTAGCACCTCTGTTGCTTATTTCTGCACTTCTCTTGCCTCTTTCTGCACCCTTTGAGCCTCTTTCAGTACCTCTGCCGCTTGTTGCTGCACTTCTCTTCCTTCTTTCTGTACCCCTTGTGCCTCCTTCTGCACTTCTGTTGCTTCTTCCTGCACTTCTCTTGGTTCTTTCTGCACTGCTCTTGCCTCTTTCTGTAACCCTCTTGCCTTTTTGAGCACCTCTTTTGCTTCTTTCTGTACCTCTATCTCCTTTTTCTGCACCTCTCTTCCCTCTTTTTGCACCTCTCTTGCCTCTTTCTGTACCTCTTTTGCTTCTTGCTGCACTTCTCTTTCTTCTTTCTGCACCCCTCGTGCCTCCTTCTGCACCTCTGTTGCTTCTTTCTGCACTTCTCTTGGTTCTTTCTGCACTTCTCTCTCCCCTTTCTGCACCCCTCTTGCCTCTTTCAACACCTCTGTTGCTTTTTTCTGCAGATCTATTGCCTCTTTCTGCCCTTCACTTGCCTCTTTCAGCACCTCTGTGTCTTTTTTCTGCATATCTCTTGCCTCTTTCTGCATCCCTCTTTTCTCTTTCTGCACCTCTCTTGCCTCTTTCTGCAACCCCGTTTCCTCTTTGTGCACATTTCCTGCCTGTTTTTACACCCCCTTGCCTCTTTCAGACCTCTGTTGCCTTTCTCTGCAGATCTTTTGACCATTTCTGCACCTCAATTGCCTCTTTTAGCACCTCTGTTGCTTTTTTATGCAGATCTTTTGCTACTTTCTGTACCTCTTGTGCCTCTTTCTGCACCCCTGCCCCCTCTTTCTGTACCTTTCCTGCCTGCTTCAGCACCTCTCTTGCACCTCTCTTGTCTCTCTCTGTACCTCTGGCACCTCTTTCTGCATTTCTCTTCCTTCTTTCTGCACCGCTCCTGCCTTTTTCTGTACCTTTCTTGCCTCTTGTGCACCTCTCCTACCTCTTTCTGCACCCCTCTTGCTTCTTTTTGCACCTCTGTTGGTTCTTTCAGCAATCTCTTGCCTCTTTCTGCTATTCTGTTGCTTGTTCTGCACCTCTCTTGCGTCTTTTTTTACCTTTATTGCCTCTTTATGCACTTCACTTGCTTCTTTCTGCACCTCTCTCACCTCTTTCGGCACCTCTGTTGCTTCTTTCTGTACCCCTCTTCCTTCTTTGTACAACTCTCCTGCCTCTTTCTATACCTCTCTTCCCTCTTTCTGCACCACTCTTGCCTCTTTCAGCACCTCTGTTGCTTATTTCTGCACTTCTCTTGCCTCTTTCTGTACCCGTTGAGCCTCTTTTAGTACCTCTGCCTCTTGTTTCTGCACTTCTCTTCCTTCTTTCTGCACTCCTTGTGCCTCCTTCTGCAGTTCTGTTGCTTCTTCCTGCACTTCTCTTGGTTCTTTCTGCACTGCTCTTGCCTCTTTCTGTATCCCTCTTGCCTTTTTGAGCACCTCTTTTGCTTCTTTCTGTACCTCTATCTCCTCTTTCTGCACATCTCTTCCCTCTTTCTTCACCTCTCTTGCCTCTTTCTGTACCTCTTTTGTTTCTTGCTGCACATCTCTTCCTTCTTTCTGCACCCCTTGTGCCTCCTTCTGCACCTCTGTTGCTTCTTTCTGTACTTCTCTTGGTTCTTTCTGCACTGCTCTTGCCTCTTTCTGCATCCCTCTTGTCTCTTTGTACGCCTTTTTTGCTTCTTTCTGCACTTCTCTCGCCCCTTTCTGTACCCCTCTTGCCTCTTTCAACACCTCTGTTGCTTTTTTCTGCATATCTCTTGCCTCTTTCTGCACCCCTCTTTTCTCTTTCTGCACCTTTCTTGCCTCTTTCTGCAACCCCGTTTCCTCTTTGTGCACATTTCCTGCCTGTTTTTGCACCTCCCTTGCCTCTTTCAGACCTCTGTTGCCTTTCTCTGCAGATCTTTTGACCATTTCTGCACCTCGCTTGCCTCTTTCAGCACCTCTGTTGCTTTTTTCCTGCAGATCTCTTGCTACTTTCTGTACCTCTTGTGCCTCTTTCTGCACCCCTGTCCCCTCTTTCTGTACCTTTCCTGCACCTCACTTGCAACTCTTTTGTCTCTCTTTGTACCTCTGGTATCTCTTTCTGTACTTCTCTTCCTTCTTTCTGCACCGCTTCTTCCTTTTTCTGTACCTTTCTTGCCTCTTTGTGCACCTCTCCTACCTCATTCTGCACCCCTTTTCCTTCTATTTGCGCCTCTGTTGGTTGCCTCTTTCTGCTATTCTCTTGCTTGTTCTGTACCTCTCTTGCATCTTTCTGTACCTCTGTCGCCTCTTTCTGCACTTCACTTGCTGCCTTCTGTACCCCTCTTGCCTCTTTCTGCACACCTCTTCCTTCTTTGTGCAACTCTCTTGCCTCTTTCTATACCTTTCTTCCCTCTTTCTGCATCACTCTTGCCTCTTTCAGCACCCCTGTTGCTTATTTCTGCACAACTCTTGCATCTTTCAGCACCTCTGTAGCTTATTTCTGCACTTCTCTTGTCTTTTTGAACACCTTTTTTGCTTCTTTCAGCACTTCTCTCTCCCCTTTCTGCACCCCTCTTTCCTCTTTCAACACCTCTGTTGCTTTTTTCTGCACGACTCTTGCATCTTTCAGCACCTCTGTAGCTTATTTCTGCACTTCTCTTGCCTCTTTCTGCACCCTTCGAGCCTTTTTAGTACCTCTGTTGCTTGTTTCTGTACCTCACTTGCCCCTTTGTATACCTCTCCTACCTCTTTCTGCACCCCTCTTGCTTCTTTTTGCACCTCTGTTGGTTATTTCTGCACTGCTCTTGCTTATTTCCGCACCTCACTTGCCTCTTTCTGCACTTCTCTTACTTCTTTCTACACCTCTGTTGCTTCTTTCAGCAATTCTCTTGCCTCTTTCTGCTATTATCTTGCTTGTTTTTGCACCTCTCTGGTGCCTTTCTGCACCTCTGTTGCCTCTTTCTGCACTTCATGTGCTTTTTCTGCACCTCTATTGCCTCTTTTGGCACATCTGTTGCTTCTTTCTGCATCTCTCTTGCCTCTTTCTGCATCCCTCTTCCCTCTTTGTTCAACTCTCTTGCTTTTTTCTACACCTCTCTTCCCTCTTTCTGCACCACTCTTGCTAATTTCAACACCTCTGTTGCTTTTTTCTGCAGATCTCTTGCCTATTTCTGCATCTCACTTGCCTCTTTAAGCACCTCTCTTGCTTTTTTTCTGAAGCTCTCTTGCCTCATTCTGCAAACCTCTTTTATTTTTCTGCATCCCTCTTGCCTCTTTGTTCAACTCTCTTGCTTTTTTCTACACCTCTCTTCCCTACACATCTCTTGCCTCTTTCTGCAAACCTCGTTTCTTTTTCTGCACCTCTCTTGCCTCTTTCTGCACCCCTGTTCCTTCTTTCTGTACCTTTCCGGCCTGTTTCTGCACATATCTTTACTCTTTCAGCACCTCTGTTGTTCCTTTCTGCACTCTTCTTCATTCTGTCTGCATCTCTCTTGCTTCTTTCTGCACCTCACTTGCCTCTTTCAGCATCTCTGTTTCTTTTATCCGCAGATCTCTTTCCTCTTTCTGCACCCCTCATTTCTCTTTCTGCACCTCTCTTGCCTCTTTCTGCACCCCTGTTCCCTCTTTGTGTACCTTTTTTGCCTGTTTCTGCACCTCTCTTGCCTCTTTCCGTACCTCTGTTGCTTTTCTCTGCAGATCTTTTGACCCTTTCTGCACCTCACTTGCCTCTTTCAGCACCTCTGTTTCTTTTTTCCGCAGATATCTTGCCTCTTTCTGTACCTCTTGTGCCTCTTTCTGTACCCCTGTTCCCTCTTTCTGCACCTTTCCTGCCTGCTTCTGCACTTCTCTTGCCTCTCTTTGTACTTCTGGAACCTCTTTCTGCACTTCTCTTCCTTTTTTCTGCACCCCTCATGCCTCCTTCTGCACCTCTAATGCTTCTTTCTGTACTTCCCTTGGTTCTTTCTGTACTGCTCGTGCCTCTCTCTGCATCCCTCTTGTCTCTTTGAAATCCTCTGTTGCTTTTTTCTGCAGATCTATTGCCTCTTTCTGCCCTTCACTTGCCTCTTTCAGCACCTCTGTGGCTTTTTTCTGCATATCTCTTGCCTCTTTCTGCACCCCTCTTTTCTCTTTCTGCACCTCTCTTGCCTCTTTCTGCAACCTTGTTTCCTCTTTGTGCACATTTCCTGCCAGTTTTTGCACCTCCCTTGCCTCTTTCAGACCTCTGTTGCCTTTCTCTCCAGATCATTTGACCATTTCTGCACCTCATTTGCCTCTTTCAGCACCTCTGTTGCTTTTTTCTGCAGATCTCTTGCCACTTTCTGTACCTCTTATACCTCTTTCTGCACCCCGGTCCCCTCTTTCTGCACCTTTCTTGCCTGCTTCAGCACCTCTCTTGCACTTCTTTTGCCTCTCTCTGTACCTCTGGTACCTCTTTCTGTACTTCTCTTCCTTCTTTCTGCACCGCTCCTGCCTTTTTCTGTACCTATCTTGCCTCTTTGTGCACCTCTCCTACCTCATTCTGCACCCTCTTGCTTCTATTTGCACCTCTGTTGGTTCTTTCAGCAATTATCTTGCCTCGTTCTGCTATTCTCTTGCTTGTTCTGTACCTCTCTTACATCTTTCTGTACCTCTGTTGCCTCTTTCTGCACTTCACTTGCTGCTTTCTGTACCCGTCTTGCCTCTTTCTGCACACCTCTTCCTTCTTTGTGCAACTCTCTTGCCTCTTTCTATACCTCTCTTCCCTCTTTCTGCATAACCTTTGCCTCTTTCAGCGCCTCTGTTGCTGTTTTCTGCCCCACTCTTGCATCTTTCAGCACCTCTGTAGCTTATTTCTGTACTTCTCTTGCCTCTTCCTGCACCCTTCGAGCCTCTTTCAGTACCTCTGTTGCTTGTTTCTGCACTTCTCTTCCTTCTTTCTGCACCCCTCGTACCGCCTTCTGCACCTCTGTTGCTTCTTTCCGCGGTTCTCTTGGGTCTTTCTGCACTGCTCTTGCCTCTTTCTGCATCCCTCTTTGAGCACCTCTTTTGTTTCTTTCTGTACTTCTATCTCCTCTTTCTGCACCCCTCTTGCTTCTTTCTGCACCTCTGTTGCTTTTTTCTGTACCCCTCTTGGCTCTTTCTGCATACCACTTCCCTCTTGGTGTAACTCTCTTGCCTCTTTCTATACTTCTGTTCCCTCTTTCTGCACCACTCTAGCCTCTTTCAGCACCTCTGTTTCTTATTTCTGCACTTCTCTTGTCTCTTTCTGCACCCTTTGAGCCTCTTTCAGTACCTCTGTCGCTTGTTTCTGCACTTCTCTTCCTTCTTTCTGCACCTCTTGTGCCTCCTTCTGCACCTCTGTTGCTTCTTCCTGCACTTCTCTTGGTTCTTTCTGCACTGCTCTTGCCTCTTTCTGCATTCCTCTTGCCTCTTTGAGCACCTCTTTTGCTTCTGTCTGCACTTCCCTCTCCCCTTTCTGCACCCCTCTTGGCTCTTGCAACACCTCTGTTGCTTTTTTCTGCAGATCACTTGCCACTTTCTGTACCTCTTGTGCCTCTTTCTGCACCCCTGTCCCCCCTTTCTGCACCTTTCTTGCCTGCTTCAGCACCTCTCTTGCTCCTCTTTTGCCTCTCTCTGTACCTCTGGTACCTCTTTCTGTACTTCTCTTCCTTCTTTCTGCACTGCTCCTGCCTTTTTCTGTACCTTTCTTGCCTCTTTGTGCACCTCTCCTACCTCATTCTGCACCCCTCTTGCTTCTATTTGCACCTCTGTTGGTACTTTCAGCAATTCTCTTGCCTCTTTCTGCTATTCTCTTGCTTGTTCTGTACCTCTCTTACATCTTTCTGTACCTCTATTGCCTCTTTCTGCACTTCACTTGCTGCTTTCTGTACCCGTCTTGCCTCTTTCTGCACACCTCTTCCTTCTTTGTGCAACTCTCTTGCCTCTTTCTATACCTCTCTTCCCTCTTTCTGCATCACTTTTGCCTCTTTCAGCACCTCTGTTGCTTTTTTCTGCACCACTCTTGCATCTTTCAGCACCTCTGTAGCTTATTTCTGCACTTCTCTTGCCTCTTTCTGCACCCTTCGAGCCTCTTTCAGTACCTCTGTTGCTTGTTTCTGCACTTCTCTTCCTTTTTTCTGCACCTCTGTTGCTTCTTTCCGCAGTTCTCTTGGTTCTTTCTGCACTGCTCTTGCCTCTTTATGCATCCCTCTTGCCTCTTTGAGCACCTCTTTTGCTTCTTTCTGTACTCCTATCTCCTCTTTCCGCACCCCTCTTGCTTCTTTCTGCATCTCTGTTGCTTCTTTCTGTACCCCTCTTTCCTCTTTCTGCACACCACTTCCCTCTTTGTGCAACTCTCTTTCCTCTTTCTATACCTCTTTTCCCTCTTTCTGCACCACTCTTGCCACTTTCAGCACCTCTGTTGCGTATTTCAGCACTTCTCCTGCCTCTTTCTGTACCCTTTGAGCCTCTTTCAGTACCTCTGTTGCTTGTTTCTGCACTTCTCTTCCTTCTTTCTGCACCCCTCGTGCCTCCTTCTGCACCACTGTTGCTTCTTTCTGCAGGTCTCTTGGTTCTTTCTGCACTGCTCTTGCCTCTTTATGCATCCCTCTTGCCTCTTTGAGCACCTCTTTTGCTTCTTTCTGTTATTCTATCTCCTCTTTCTGCACCTCTCTTCCCTCTTTCTGCACCACTCTTGCCTCTTTCTGTACCTCTGTTGCTTCTTTCTGCACTTCTCTTCCTTCTTTCTGCATCCCTCGTGCCTCCTTCTGCAACTCTGTTGCTTCTTTCTGCACTTCTCTTGGTTCTTTCTGCACTGCTCTTACCTCTTTCTGCATCCCTCTTGTCTCTTTGAAAACCTCTTTTGCTTCTTTCTGCAGATTATTATTATTATTATTATAAAACATTCATAAAGCGCGCTGTAACCCTGCGAGCATCCTGGCGCTAAGAGAACAATCCTGAAAAGGAGCTGTTCGCAACATAAAAAAAAAGGGCCTATCATCCAGTAAATTTACTTCTACCTTCAAGTGGAGACATATTATACCCTGGGGAAGAGCCAGGTCTTAATTTTCTTACCGAACAGCAGCAGGCCTTGTGTTCTCCTGATTTCTAGAGGGAGATCATTCCAAAGGCGAGCCGCTGCCACGCTGAAGACTCTTTCTCCCAGGGTCACCCTCCTTATGTTGGGCACTCTTGCACAATTGGCAGTGGAAGAGCAAAGATTCCGGATAGGCTTGTACCAATGAAACTTATCCTGAAGTGGCGTAGGGCCTTGTTCATGGAGTGCTCTAAACACAATGCACAATAATTTAAACCGGATCCGTTGAGCTACTGGGAGCCAATGTAGATCCCCCAGTGCTTGTGTTTTTGAGGAACAACGAGGTCGGGAGAGTGCTAACTTTGCTGCTGCCGCCTGGATACTTTGTAATCTGGTAATCAGGTATCCTGGAGATTCCAAAAGCAAAGCATTGGAATAGTCCAGGCGGCTAAGGATGGTACTCTTGACTACCGTTGTTCTCACCTGAGCAGGTAGCAGTAGCAGCACCTTCCGAAGACCTCGAATTAGGGAGAAACAGATTCCCACCAGTTTATTAACATGGGTCTCCAGATTGAGATTCTCATTAAAACTGACCCCCAGATTGCGTACCAAGTTCACTGAAGTCAGTGTGCCATCTGATGTTAGAGGCCAGAAATCTGTTGGCAAGCTTCGGGTGACCCCCCCACCCTGCACTGTCGAACTTCCGTTTTCCCACTGTTAAACTGGAGAGTTTGCCTTCAGCCATTTTGTCATTTCATGCATACAGGCATGAAAGCAGTCCAGTGATTCCGCCTGGTCCCCATCCAAGGATATCAGAAGCTGCATGCCATCAGCATATTTAATCATGCTGATATTATGCGCCTTGATGATACCCAACAGGGGTTGCATATAAGCATTGAACAAAATAGGGCTGATTGACGACCCCTGTGGTACCCCATGTGAAACTTCCACCAGTTCTGATTGGTACGGGGGGAGTGCCACTGCCTGACGTCTGTCCGACAGATAAGATCGCAGCCACCTAAGCGCTACTCCTTTCACTCCAAAAGTCTCTAACCTTCAAATCAGAATGTCGTGCTTCACCGTATCGAATGCGGTGGACAGGTCCAGCAGGATTAGAATTGCCGACTGGCCCCTGTCCATCCGCATCCGAAGGTCATCCAACACCACCACTAAAGCTGATTCTGTCCTGTGACCCGGACGAAAGCCGAACTGTTCCTCTTCCAGAATGGTATTTGTCTCCAAGTAGTGGGACAAGGTCCTGCTAACCAGACGTTCCAAGATCTTAACTGGATAAGGCAGTAGGGAAATTGGTTGGTAGTTCTTATGACTGCACGGATCAAGGGTAGATTTTTTCAAAAGTGGCGTGATGACGGCCCACTTCCATTCCACAGGCACAATACATGTGTTGATAGACTGGCAGCATAGCTGTCGTAAAATGGGAAAGATCTCTGACCCAAACTCCTTCATCAGCCTGTGGGGCAGAGGATCCAAAGGAGAGCCAGAGGAAACCCCTAAGGCCACCCTAGCAAACTCCTCCTCCAATGGAGTCAGAAAGCTATCCAGAGAGACCCCAGAAGCAGCTAACTCAGTAGCGCCCTTCTCATTTAGGCCTCTTGCCCCTCCTATTTGGGCTGTCAAGGTGGGTTGAGATAGATCCTTCATACTTTCCACTATTTTATTTATTTTGTCTCGAAAGAAGCTTGCCAATTCGTCACACAACTCCTGGGATGGTTTAATTTTACTAGTGGTACACTCAGGGTTGGTCAGATTTTTCACTATTCTAAATATATCCCTAGATGTATTGGAGCTCTTTAGTATGGTGGATGCAAAATACTCTGCCTTGGCAGTAATATTTCTTGTTTGTATTTTATTGTGCACCTCCAGCTTAATCTATCTTTTTCCAAATAGTCCCTCCTCCACTGTCTTTCTGCCTTTTACACGAGAGCTTGAGACTCCTCAATCTCTCCATGTACCAAGGAGCTGATGGATTTCCTCTTTTCTTAATGACTTTAAATGGGGCAAGCTTATCCAATTTCTCGGTTAGATGTTGAGTAAATGCCGTATAGTTCTCTGTAATCTGCTTCTCATGGTTAAACAGAGCCTCCACATGAAACACAGGGCCATCAACTTCTATCTTTTTCAAAAGGCCTCTCCAGTCTCGTCCGAGGAGCGTTCTAGCCTTTCTATTCCCAGGTCTTATTCTATTCAGGCTTTGGACACTGAACGTAATTAGGTGGTGGTCCGTCCACCCCACTGGCATGATTTCCCCCATACCGACAAGACCTTCCTCTGCAAAAATCAAATCTAAAATGTGGCCAACCCTATGTGTCGGTTCAGTCACCCATTGCTTCATGCTCAGATTAGCGCAGGATTGAATTATGTTATAAAAAGCTGTGTCCATACTTCCATTTTCCCATAAATTGAAGTCTTGCTTCTTTTTGCACCTCTGTTGCTTCTTTCTGTACCCCTCTTGCCTCTTTCTGCACACCACTTCCCTCTTTGTGCAACTCTCTTGCCTCTTTCCACACCCCTCTTTCCTTTTTCTGCACCACTCTTGCCTCTTTCAGTACCTCTGTTGCTTTTTTTGCAGTTCTCTTGCCTCTTTCTGCACTCTTCGAGCCTATTTCAGTACCTCTGTTGCTTGTTTCTGCACTTCTCTTCCTTCTTTCTGCACCCCTTGTGCCTCCTTCTGCACCTCTGTTGCTTCTTTCTGCAGTTCTCTTGGTTCTTTCTGCACTGCTCTTACCTCTTTCTGCATCCTCTGGCCTCTTTGAGCACCTCTTTTGCTTCTTTCTGTACTTCTATCTCCTCTTTCTGCACCACTCTTTCCTATTTCTGCACTTCTGTTGCTTCTTTCTGCACTTCTATTGCCTGTTTCTGCATCTATCTTGCTTCTTTCTGCACCTCACTTGCCTCTTTCAGCACCTCCGTTGCTTTTTTTCTGCAGATTTCTTGCCTCTTTCTGCACCTCTCTTTTCTCTTTCTGCACCTCTCTTGCCTCTTTCTGCATCCCTGTTCCCTCTTTCTGTACCTTTCCTGCTTGTTTCTCCACCTCTCTTGCCTCTTTCTGTACCTCTGTTGCCTCTTTCTGCACTGTTCTTGCTCTTTCTGTACCCTTGTGGAAAAGTAAATTTTGCCATGTTCTGTGTCCCTACGCCTCATCCATCATATGTTATATGTGCATGATCAATATGCATATGTTAGTCCCCATTTCTGATTAAAGACGCAATTACAGTTGTGTCCACCTCTGGTATGTTAGTTTCCAATCCTCGTGAATACTACGAATATCAGGCCTATGTAAGTAATGTTGCCACGTTTCTCAGTGTGCACGTTATTCAATTATAAAGTCCCCGTTTCCAGGCCTCACAAGGGTCCGGACCACAGATTCAGCTCCTGTCTCCTGAAAGCCTCGCTGAGGAGCGATACAGCCCCCACCTGTATCCTCGACCCTTCACTCACTTCCTGCCTTGCAGTGCCCGGTGCACCCCGGCTCTGCCTCTGAGTCTGCCAAAAGTATGTTATAGTTCCTGCTATCAGTTCAGTCCTCCTCCTCTGCATTCCTAAGCTACTGAACTGCATCAATAGTTTCCGTCATTATCTAGCCTTCTCGTCTCCATGTTAGAGAAATACTGTATTTAATGGTCATTTAATATTCTTCACGCATTACATGTAGAATAATGCATGGTCCAGTCTTAGAATCAAGTTAGTTTTTCCCCTCATGACTTCTAGTTTATATCAACATGTTCCCTAAACAGTAGATACCAGATAGGGTTTAGGTACATGTCGCTCCGACCCTTCAGACTCTAGTCTCTGCTCCTAGCACAGAGTTCGTAGCCCCCAGCTTCTCCTAGTAACACGTCATTGCCAGTTTTCGCGCACCATTAGGTTAGAGGTCCCGGCTCCTTAGGTAGCCCCCTCCAAAGTTTCCGCCCATTCATGACATATTCTGTTACGTTTGCACCACATGTCTATGTATACGCCCAGTTACACCTCTTATTTCTCTTATCTCTCGCGACTGCTACGCGTCACGCCTTCTACTCCACCTACTGTTACGCCTACTGCAATGTAATGCTATGTGTTTGCGCTATGCATATAAGTCAATGTTTTGTTATTAAATGTTAGCGCGCTCATCCCAGACCTAGCCCCAGCAGCTGCTGGGCCTCTTTTCCCCTGCTGGGCCCCAGTTGTCCTGCTGGGCCCTGTCATTCTGTTCCTATGCAGGTTGTCCTGATCCTGTCCTTATGCTGTAATAAACCTGCAGAAACTCCTACTACCTCGAATTTTGACTCTTATTTATTGAGCTATCTGTTATGCTATAAGTCTAGTCAAAAATAGGGTATTATTTATTTATTTACCACATAATGGCGCCCGAATAGGGACTTGCCCTTTCCCCACGCGTCGGTGAAGCCACGCCGACCCCCTGACCCTCTGCAGTCGTGACGGAACCATACCGTGCACTGGCAGATATTTCTGCTCCAAGTATCCCTCAGGCCCACGGAGGAGACGGAGGAGGCGGTCCAGCATCCGAACGAGACGGTGGAGGAACGCGGCGAGTCCCGACCAGAGCCCAAGCCGAGAGTCCAAGGTCCGAGGTATCCGGAGGCCCACCCGTAACTGAAGTCCGAAGTCCGAAGTTCGTCGTCGTAGTCCAGTCCCGTCCGAGGCCTTCCGTTCCGTGCTGCCCGGTGAGTACCATTGCTGGGGTAGTGTCTAGACAGGGTCAGTCTAAATTGACTCCTGGTCCGTGGGTTGGTGGTACCCAAGCCCACAAACGAAGTGTTCACCTAGGTGGATACGGGTCTTGATGCGTTCCTTTATGGGACCGGTATGTTCCGTACTGTTACAGCAGTGCATCCAGTAACTCTAGTCTGTTCCGTTCTCGAGAATTCTGTTCTGTTTCTGTTTTCAGTATTTTCAGGTAGTATTCTGTTCGAACTGTTATTTATAATGTTGTTTAATGTATTTTCAACGTCGTGGTATGCCTGAATTGTTTTCCCAATTGTTATTGTTTTTCGTGTATTGTATTGTGTTCCGATTCAAGTTTAGAATGCCGCTCTTTTCCAAGTTACGTCAGTTAAAAACTAGAAAGGGTCTGCTGGAAGCAGCAGTTCCTGTTCCGCCTAGGGACAGTCCAGGTCACTTTATGTATCAGAAACATGGCATAAGCGCCATATTGTATCTAGATTTATGGGTAGAGTATACCAAACAGTTAGAAGAAAAGTATAGATGGCCCGTATCGGGTACATGGGATGCCGAATGTATCATGCGAGTAGAAGAAGCATTATGGAAAAAGAAAGCCAGACAGTCACAGAAAGATGCCATCGAGTTATGGCGTAAGGAAGCGCATAGAAGAACGGAAAAGGAAGTCAGAAAGTCAGAGTTAAGTAGAGAATCCCAAGAACGAGCCCAAGAAAGAGAATTAATCGAGATAGGTGAACAAGTCAAAGCCGAACAGTCAGACAGACAGAGACATGCCCTTATTAAGGGTATGTACCCTCTCCTTGCCGAAGGCTTGCCAAAAGCGACCCCAGAGGCACCCAGTAATTTCCCGCCACCATTAGTTCCGACCAAACTACGTCACAAACCGACCGCAGCTGATATTTTTATTTCGTCCTATTTGGACGACACAGTTCCAGAATATGCAAATCCAGTTCGCGCTCCACCTGTCCCTGTAAATCAGGCACTTCCCGCTCCTCCAGACACCGGAGTACCTGTTACGGTACCCCCGGGTCAGCCTGCCATACAAGTTCAGCCCACGTTACAATTACCGACCCTGCAAGCACGAAGAATGTCAGTCGACGATTCTAGTATAGGGGCCGCAGGAGGAGGTCCTCCTCAAACCCCGCCGCCACACAAGCGTTTATCAGCACTCGAATTACATGCTCAAGCATCACAGCGTACTCCAAAAAGTAATAAGTCTGTTACAGAAATCAGACAAGCCCTTGCCGAATGTGTCTATGACACAGTCCCAGGCGAGTATAATATGGTTTTATATTCTGTACGCGTAAGAAGGGTGACCGAGTATCTAGTCACCTTACCAAATATGAAAGAAGATCTAGACAGAATATATCGTTTCATCCGTACAGGGGATGATCCAGAAAGTATTGGCGAAATTATGTCTCAAAGGAAAGCCGAGATTCAGCTCATGATATTAAAGTTCCTGATCAATTGTTTAATAAGAGAACAAGATTACCCGTCTAAAGATCCCGCCGAAATGAGAATTCTAACAAGGTGGAGTGATAATATAGCCGAGGGTAAGCACAAGACCATTAGTGCCATGGAAAGTATGTACAAGAAAATTCGTAAAGAAATAATAAGGTTACACGAACAGCGTAAAGCAGCACAAGTAAGCGAGAAAGAAAGTATCTCTGATCCTGAAGAGGAAGACGAGAATCCCGCCAGAATAGCGTATGTAGGAAAATCCAGATTTCCAGATCGCCATTTACGTCCAGAACCTAAGTCTATTTTTCATCATCTAGCACCAGAACAAGGTTCCCTAGAACAAGTATTTCAAGCTACCGATCACATCCTGAAATCACGAGTCGGTTACAGCGAATTAAGTACCATGCACGAACAAGAACTAGCCCGATCAGCAGTCCGATGGATTACTGATTCTACCACTTTTCCAGACGAAATAGTGGCACAAATGTTTCTGAAACTGCCCCCAGCCGAGCAACGACTGGTGGGTATGTATATGATCCAGCACCTCATTACTCTGTATGAGGGTCAACATTCTGATCCAGGCCCGTTACATGATATCCTGAACGAGTTACTCCAGTACAGATGGAGAGGTCTAGGTACCGATTTAATTAGTGTCATTCTAGAACAGCGCCACAAGTATAGAACGTTCCTGAACCCGCATTTTGTTCATGTCTCACCCCCAGAAAGTAAACCATTCTACATAGACAGACAGAATCCGCTACGAGAAGTCCACCCAGTCCAAGGGGCGGGTGGCGTAATGCAACGAGTGTTTGTATACACTCCGATATCAAAGATGGAACTTCTTGAAATGAAGAAATTAATTCCCTGTCATGACAAAGATCCAGCGGGGTTCCATAGAGAATTAAAAGACATGCTCCGTATGGGAGAATACACTTACCCAGATATCATTAAAATGTTAAAGGTCCTGCTACCCGCAGGAGTGTATGAAAAGTTAAAGGAAAAAGAATGGGAGGTGGGAGAGAAAAAGATCGATTGGACAGCTCTAGAAGCTGAAGACAAGGCACGAGTACCAGGTACCGGTCTTGGAGATAAATGTAAAGAATTACCAGAATTATTGATTCAAGTTTTACCCAGATTATTGACAACTAGGAAAGAAGACTGGGATGCAATCTCAGCCTGTAAACAGAAACAAGATGAAGACATTAGTGATTTTTATTCTAGATTTGAGAAATGTTTCAGTATTAACAGTGGTCTCAAGACAAGTAGTGAGTCATACCCTCATCTTTTCGTTACCAAATTAGTCGAGAATTCAAGTCCACAAATTAAAAACCGAGTTTTGAAAGTCGAAAGCACCTGGCAAGCAAATACTCCGTCCCAGATGCTCCAGATGCTTCAGTATCACCAGAATAGAATTAGAGAAGAGCAAGAACACGAAAGAAAACGTATGAAAGACACGAAAATGAAAGTGCTAGTTGCACAATCTGTTCCTCAAGACAGTCAGAAGAGGGGTCCGAATCAAGCCAGTCACCCTGCGGCTCCCGTTAAAGGGAACTGCAATTATTGTAAACAGCCAGGTCATTTTATAAACGAGTGTGCAGTTCTGAAACACAACATAGCTACTGGTAAGACTAAAGAAAGACCACGTCCGCCGAGACAAGAACAAGTTTCACAGACTCCTCAGTCACAGAATGCACCACAGACAGTTACAGCACCGCAGCCTATTGCTGCAACACAGCACGTTACATCGCAGATGTACCAGTATGCACAGTCCGAGTATCCAGAGTATCAGTCATATTCATGAAACAGCCTAGAGAGGGAGGTAGGCTTGCCTCTCATCGAGATACCTGTAGATCAAGAAGGTCCCTATGTTCACAGTCAAGTATTAGGGAAAGACAGAAAGTTTTTGATCGATACAGGGGCAAGTAGGACCACCATTAGTCACGCCGAAGTTCCAGGGGCTCCGCTCTCAGGCTCAAGAAATGTTTCCCTTGGATTTTCAGGAAAACCCATAGTTAATGAAATATCTAAGCCAGTTACTCTAGAAGTAGGTCCATTGTCCCGTACTACTGATCTGTTACTTACTAAGTCATGTCCAGAAAATCTATTAGGCATTAAGACATTGAAAGAATTAGGTGCAGTTATTTGCTGTTCCCCAGAGGGAATACGTCTGTTCCTACGTGACTTCAAGGGTCACTATGTATTACGAGATTTTGATTCAAGATTGTCTAATGTTCCGCAGCATTTATGGGCGCAAGGTCCAACTGATGTAGGTTACATGCAAATCACACCCTATCGTGTGACTCTCAAACCAGGTGTAGTGTTACCACGAATCAGACAGTACAGATTGCCACCTGAGGCTGTAGCAGCCTTATCCAAAATTATTGACGAGCTCATGGCTCAAGGAGTAGTTGTAGAAACTGACTCCAATGTATGCAATTCTCCGATCATTCCAGTCATGAAACGTACTGATCCGAATGCACCCCCAGTATATCGATTAGTGATTGATTTACGAGAGCTTAACAAATGTATTATTCCTCAGTACCCAGTTGTCCCAGACATTTCTTCCCTGTTAACAGCCATTGATTCCGAAGCCATGTTTTTCACTGTCATAGACCTCAAGAATGCATTTTTTAGTGTTCCAATTCATCCAGATAGCCAGTTTCTTTTCGGATTCTGTTTAAATGGAAGGAGCTATATGTTTACACGCGCTCCTCAAGGTTTCACAGAAAGCCCTAGTATTTACAGTCAAGCACTCAAGAGACAACTAGACAACATTCACATGCCAACTGACACTGCCCTGCTCCAGTATGTCGATGATCTACTGATCACAGCCCGTTCTGAACGTGACTGCGAGCGAGCATCACTTACAGTTCTGTATTTTCTAGCCGAGATGGGGCACAAGGTGTCACCTTCGAAGCTTCAATTCTGTGTCCAGCAAGTGGTATACTTAGGACACTTGCTGTCCAAGAGGGGTAGGCAGTTGACACCCGACCGTATCCAGTTAATAGCGAGTCTTCCCCAGCCCAGAACCCAGAAGGAGGTACGTGCCTTTATCGGCCTTACTTCTTATTGTAGACAATGGATTCCCCAGTATGCATTCCTAGCCAAGCCACTGATACAGTTAACGACACAGGAGGCAGCCGTATCGACTGTCCTCCCTTGGACATCTGACCATACACTTAGTTTCAACGAGTTAAAGAAAGCCCTATGTCAAGCTCCAGTTCTAGCTACACCGAACTACAGTAAGCCTTTTACACTTTTCGTTACTGAACGCGAAGGTACAGCATTATCTGTCCTCACACAAGATCAAGCAGGTCAATACAAGCCCTGTGCTTATTTTTCGAGCACATTAGATCCAGTCGCCCAGGCGTTGCCTGCGTGCCTCAAGTCAGTTGCAGCCACAGCACTAGCTATCAGACAAAGTGATTCTATAGTTTTAGGACATTCCCTGACAGTACAAGTTCCACACTCAGTAGAAGTTCTTTTAAACCGAACACAAACTCAGCACTTGACAATTGCACGTTTAACAGGTTATGAATTGACACTGTTCCAGCCACACATAGGAATTAGACGCTGCAACGTCCTGAATCCTGCTACACTGTTACCATCAGTTAGTTCAAATCCAGACACACATGATTGTGTGGAAGTAGTTAACATTACGACAAAGCCAAGACAAGACCTGACAGACATTCCGTTACCAGATCCTGACCTGACACTTTATGTGGATGGTTCATGTATGAGAACTAGTACAGGAGAACTAGTCGCCGCGTATGCAGTGACTACTGACACTGAAGTTATTGAAACACACCGTATTGATACCCTGTCCGCTCAAGCAGCAGAGCTAGTCGCTCTGACACAAGCCTGTATACATGCCAAGAACCTGAAGGTTAATGTTTACACAGATTCACGTTACGCATTCGGAGTTGTACACGACTTCGGAGTGCTCTGGCAGGAGAGAGGTTTTATGACTTCTCATGGAACCAAGATTCAGCATGGTCTCCTTATTCAAGCCCTGTTAGATGCCATACATTTACCGACATCTATTGCTATCATGAAGTGCAAAGCACATACGAAAGTCACTGACATTATTTCCCAAGGTAATGATTTAGCAGACCGCACAGCCAAGCTTACAGCACAGACTCCAGACATTCCAGTTAATCAGACACAGACACATACTCCAGATCCGATTACATGCATGACAGTTAAGGACCCTACTCAAGATGTCATAGATATCCAGTCACATGCTACTCCTGACGAAATCAAGAAATGGTCTGTACAAGGAGGGGTCCAGACAGATCAAGGATGGTTAACGAAGGGTAGAGCCACATGGTTTCTCCCCGATTCTATGGTTCAAGTTATTATCAATACCGCACATAGTCCAGCACATTTAGGAGAAAAAGCTATGTTAGACAGTATCCAGACCATTTGGTTCAACAAGCATTTACGAGCTGCAGCCAAGCAGAAAGTCCGTACCTGTATGATATGTTGTCAGTTTAATCCAGGTAAAAGTGTCCCGGTGGAACAAGGTGGTTTCCAGCCCCCTGACCACCCTTTTGAGGTCCTCCAGATGGATTATATTCAAATGGAGCGATGTCGAGGTTTCAAGTATGTCCTTGTAGTTGTATGCGGCTTGTCCAGGTGGACAGAAGCATATCCAGTCCCAGATTACACAGCCGCGACCACTGCCAAGCAGTTGGTTCGTGAATTCTTCCCTAGATATGGACTCCCTAGAGTCGTATATTCTGATAACGGCCAGCCATTCTCATCTGAACTCATGAAACACGTTTCCCTTTTGTTAGGGTACCAGTGGAAGTTCCATTGTGTACGCCATCCAGAAGCAGCTGGACTAGTCGAAAGGCATAATCAGACTCTGAAAATCCGTATAGCAAAAGTCTGTAAAGACAAGGGTGTGGACTGGTTAGTAGCTTTGCCAGTCGCTCTGTTTTACATGCGTATGGTCGCACATTCCAGATCAGGTCTGTCCCCGTATGAGGTCGTTTTCGGCCGCCCCCCTAATATGTGGGGTACTCCTAGACCCCGAAGTATTACCGATGTTTCATGTAATATGCTGACAGATTACCTAGCTTCCTTGATGTCTGCCCTCAACTCATGTCGTTCACAGGTTGCCGCCGCATTTCCAGACAATACCGAGGTGGCACCGCACGAGATCGTTCCAGGCTCCCTTGTGATGATCAGAAATTTCGACAGATCAAGTCCACTGGAACCACGTTGGAAGGAGCCACGTCAGGTCCTCTTGACCACCCGAACTGCCGTCAAGTTGGAAGGCAGGAAGGGGTGGGTCCACCTTTCTCATGTAAAACTTTTCAAAGGATCGAAACCAGTCTTCAAAAACATTTCCAAGAACATTTCCCAGGATTCGAAGGATTGCCAGAACATTGTTTTAAAGGACTGTCCCGCACAAGACATTATTACAACCCCTCCCTTGTTAGAGAAAACTCCGCAACAAGAGTATAAGTTAAAGCTCAGGTCTAATAAGTCAGCCAGTTTGATTGTATAAGTCCTCCCCTAGGTGAAACGGTTAGACTGTTTCTGACATGTATAAAATAGACCCCCATAGTGAGAGAGTCAGTCAAAGCTCAATCAAATGTATCGTTTTTCTGAGTTTCGTATTATTCATCAGCATAATGATTTCCTGCACCAGCTATGCTTTTTATCTGTGTTTTTCAGTTCCTCATGTAAATATGTCTGCTCATGCTACAGTAGAGCACACGTTTAGTGATCTGCCTCCTCACGAATATGCATACCGCCTCGCTATGCGTAATAACACATTTATCCGTATGTTACATTATTCACACCAGACCAGCAATGCCACTAATTGTTGGGTGTGTGGTCGACTCCCCCCTTTTCAGACACCGAAGGGAGTTCTGCCACTCTTTCCTTATCCATTCTCACACAATGGTTCGTGTGGAGCATGGTCCACGTTAACGTCATCCTCAACAGATATGTCTTTTCTTAACAGTACATGTTTCCCAGACAAGCAAGGTCTCCCCCACAGAACAGGTTTAGATTTAGAAAATGAAGTATATAATTTAGGAAATTATTCGTCGAATTTCATGGTTCTGAATGTTCAGTCTGATACTACTCCAGACTCACCCGCTATTTCAGTACTACCAGTCAAAGGCGAATTATGTGTCCGTAGTTATGGTTCTGTACATATAGGTCATAGTGAATGTACTACTGTTATCCAGTATAGTGACAGTGGGAAATCTATTTTCAAAGCTTCACGTCATTCTTATTTTATTTGTGGTCAAACTGCATATGTCCGTCTGCCCCTCGATTGGGAGGGAACCTGTTACATTGCTTTCCTACTGCCACCTGTTTTTCTAGCCCCACCTGACTATCATAGGAATTCTTTCTTAGTACACACTAGACACAAGAGAAATCTCCCGATTGTCGATTATACTGAAACCGCCGCAGAGCAATTCATTGATATAGATAAAGGTGTTTTCCCTTATTTAGGTACAGTTGTAAATAGTAAGCTTATTCGTAGGTTAACAAGAACCCTTGAAGCAGTAGTAGATGAGACTGCCTCCGCTCTAGGTAACTTAACCGAAGAACAATCCTTTATGAGAATTGTCGTTTTACAGAATCGTCTCGTCCTTGACGTCATACTGGCCGATAGGGGCGGGGCCTGTAGAGTTCTCGGATCCAGTTGTTGTATTTTCATTCCAAATAACGCGCCGTCTGTTTATTCAGCTATAACCAGACTCCATAAAATTGCCCATCTGTTACACCAAGATCTAGGCACCTGGACATGGTCCGGTTGGTTCTGGAATATAATTTCCGCATGGGGTTGGAAAGTCCTGTCCTTTTTAGGTATTGCAGTAGCGATCATATTTAGCTGCTGCCTCTGTATACAATGTGGCCCTGCGATTTGCAGCATGTGTGCTACCTCTTGTATTCCCAGTCCCAGGCCCCGTTCTAAATCTCGTTCCAAGACAATTCGAGACGAGCAAATGGTACTGTATGAAATGATAGACGGTATCATGAATATTGATGTTTCCTGATGAAAACGTAGTGACAAGGAGGGAATGTGGAAAAGTAAATTTTGCCATGTTCTGTGTCCCTACGCCTCATCCATCATATGTTATATGTGCATGATCAATATGCATATGTTAGTCCCCATTTCTGATTAAAGACGCAATTACAGTTGTGTCCACCTCTGGTATGTTAGTTTCCAATCCTCGTGAATACTACGAATATCAGGCCTATGTAAGTAATGTTGCCACGTTTCTCAGTGTGCACGTTATTCAATTATAAAGTCCCCGTTTCCAGGCCTCACAAGGGTCCGGACCACAGATTCAGCTCCTGTCTCCTGAAAGCCTCGCTGAGGAGCGATACAGCCCCCACCTGTATCCTCGACCCTTCACTCACTTCCTGCCTTGCAGTGCCCGGTGCACCCCGGCTCTGCCTCTGAGTCTGCCAAAAGTATGTTATAGTTCCTGCTATCAGTTCAGTCCTCCTCCTCTGCATTCCTAAGCTACTGAACTGCATCAATAGTTTCCGTCATTATCTAGCCTTCTCGTCTCCATGTTAGAGAAATACTGTATTTAATGGTCATTTAATATTCTTCACGCATTACATGTAGAATAATGCATGGTCCAGTCTTAGAATCAAGTTAGTTTTTCCCCTCATGACTTCTAGTTTATATCAACATGTTCCCTAAACAGTAGATACCAGATAGGGTTTAGGTACATGTCGCTCCGACCCTTCAGACTCTAGTCTCTGCTCCTAGCACAGAGTTCGTAGCCCCCAGCTTCTCCTAGTAACACGTCATTGCCAGTTTTCGCGCACCATTAGGTTAGAGGTCCCGGCTCCTTAGGTAGCCCCCTCCAAAGTTTCCGCCCATTCATGACATATTCTGTTACGTTTGCACCACATGTCTATGTATACGCCCAGTTACACCTCTTATTTCTCTTATCTCTCGCGACTGCTACGCGTCACGCCTTCTACTCCACCTACTGTTACGCCTACTGCAATGTAATGCTATGTGTTTGCGCTATGCATATAAGTCAATGTTTTGTTATTAAATGTTAGCGCGCTCATCCCAGACCTAGCCCCAGCAGCTGCTGGGCCTCTTTTCCCCTGCTGGGCCCCAGTTGTCCTGCTGGGCCCTGTCATTCTGTTCCTATGCAGGTTGTCCTGATCCTGTCCTTATGCTGTAATAAACCTGCAGAAACTCCTACTACCTCGAATTTTGACTCTTATTTATTGAGCTATCTGTTATGCTATAAGTCTAGTCAAAAATAGGGTATTATTTATTTATTTACCACACCCTTCATGCCTCTTTCAGCACCTGTCATTTCCTTCTGCACTTCTCTTCCTTCTTTCTGCAACTCGCTTGCTTCTTTCTGCACCTCACTTGCCTCTTTCAGCACCTCTGTCGCTTTTTTTCTGCAGGTCTCTCGCATCTTTCTGCACCCCTTTTTTCTCTTTCTGCACCTCTCTTGCCTCTTTCTGTACCCCGTCCATCTTGCTGCACCTTTTCTGCCTCTTTCTGCACCTCTGTTGTCTCTTTCTGTACCTCTGTTGCCTCTTTCTGCACCCCTCTTGCCTCTTTCTGCACCTCTGTTGCTTCTTTCTGCACCTCTATTGCCTCTTTCTGCACATTTCTAGCTTCTTTCTGCACCACACTTGCATCTTGCAGCACCTCTGTTGCTTTTTTCTGCAGTTCTCTTGTCCCTTTCTGAACCCCTTTTTTTATTTTCTGCACCTCTCTCGCCTCTTTCTGCACCTTTCCTGCCTCTTTCTGTACCTCTGTTGTGTCTTTCTGTACTTCTCTTGCTCTTTCTGCACCCTTCGCGCCTCTTTCAGCAGCTCTATTACTTCTTTCTGCACTTTTCTTCCTTCTTTCTGCTGTCCTCCTGCTTCTTTCTGTACCTCTCTAACCTCTTTGTGTACCCTCCTACCTTTTTCTGCACCCCTCTTGCTTCTTTTTGCAGTTCTGTTGGTTCTTTCTGCACTGCTCTTGCTTCTTTCTGTACCCTACTTGCCTCTTTCTGCACTTCTCTTGCTTCTTTTTACACCTTAGTTGTTTCTTTCAGCACTTCTCTTGCTTCTTTCTGCACTTCTCTTCCTTCTTTCTGCACCCCTCCTATCTCTTTCTGTACCTCTCTTGCCTCTTTGTGCACCTCTCCTAACTCTTTCTGCACCCCATTTGCCTCTTTTTGTATCTCTATTGGTTCTTTCTGCACTATTCTTGCTTCTTTCTGCACCTCACTCACCTCTTCCTGCACTTCTCTTGCTTCTTTCTACACTACTGTTGCCTTTTTCAGCAATTCTCTTGCCGCTTTCTGCTATTCTCTTGCTTGTTTCTGCACCTCTCTTGCGTCTTTCTGCACCACTGTTGCCTCTTTCTGCACTTCACTTGCTTCTTTCTGCACCTATTTTGCCTCTTTCTGCACCTCTGTTTCTTCTTTCTGCACTTCTCTTTCCTCTTTCTGCACCTCTGACTTAGAGGTAGTTTTAATCCCCCTGCCCTATTATGTACTAGGGCCTTGCAGGGGAGGTCATGCCAATCACAGGGGTACCCCAACCCATAGTATACCCTGGTGTATTTGGTGTATTCAGTGTATTCTAATTGTCTTTCAGGATAGCACTGGCTCCGGGTCTGGTTAGTCAGAGTCAGTTACCACCAGTATCAGTCAGAAAAAAGTTGGGGGCACAGGATGACTTTGCAACAAGGCCATTTTCTGTACCTCTGTTGGTTCTTTCAGCATATCTCTTGCTTCTTTCTGCACCGTTCTTCGTCTTTCTGGACTTCTGCTGCCTCTTTCTGCATTTCTCTATCTTCTTTCGGCCCTTTTCTTCCTCTTTCTGCACATGTCCTACCTCTGTAGGAATAGTTAGAAATTAACATTTAAAAAAACCTTTGAAATTCACTGAAAAAACCATAGGGGTCAGTGGCGTTATAGTTAGGATTTAGCATTATAAAAAAACTTTAGAAATTCACTTAAAAAAAATCCATAGGTTTTAGGGTCGTTATAGTTAGAAATTAGCATTTAAAAAAACCTTTGAAATTCACTGAAAAAACCATAGGTTTAAGGGACGTTGTAGTTAGAAATTAGCATTTAAAAAACCCTTTGAAATTCACTGAAGACCATAGGTTTTAGGGACGTTATAGCTAGAAATGAGCATTTAAAAAATCTTAGAAATTCACTATAAAACCCACAGGTTTCAGGGACGTTATATAGTTAGTTGGACATTTCACTCATACAAAACCAGAGAAATTTGGATGTTATAGTTAGTTGAGCTAACTATAACTTGCTAACTGCTGATGATGTCACATATTACATCATTCATGACATGGTCAGTGACTTCACTGATGATATCACTGATGACATCTCAACTCATTATTTTGCTAACCATGCCACCCCAGTTTAGACCCGTCCATATGCAAATCAGTCTTGACCATGTGCCTCATGGGAACAGTCCAGACCGAACTGCCAAGCCAGGTCCTCCCTGGACTGGACACAAGCATCCTGGGACCGTTTTCTTGGTATTATCTTTCATCAGCCAGGTTAGCTTGATACAGTATTTTAAAGAACAATGGTCCCTATTTTGGAAGGAAAAATAGAGAAACACAATAATCATACGCTTAAATGTATCGTATGTCTTTTGTCCAGCTGGACAAGAATTTATTTTCATATAGGTTCAATTAATTATGATTCAAAACATTAAATAACAAGTGGGCACAGCCGTGACCCACAGAACACAAGACAAACCAACGAAAACCAGAATGGCCAAAGGCAGGGTATAAAATGTGTCTGTATGTAATCACTTATGACAGACTTAGATAACCAGTTACACACCATTGATCATTACAATATTATAAAATCATATTGCATATGGTGTTTTTAGTGTCGACGACGTTTCAATGCTATTCACAACAGTATAAAGCATCATCTTCAGGACAAAAGGTAAATCATTGTTGTCTTAAACTTAATCAACAAGGGGAAGGAAAGGTACAAAAAATTAGAAATAAGTAAAACTGAATTGCTAGGCATCTGATAGGTGACTTTAGTGAGGGTGAAGGATATGTGCTTTTAACTTGGACCTAATCATGCAGTCCTTGAGTGGCTTTTGAACTGAGATAAAATCGCACAGTACTCGTGTGGCGCAGTGTGGCTGAATCTCGAGCGTCCAATGTTTTCTTTTAAGAGGGCAAAGAACATAAAAGACCACTTAGTTTGTGCTTCCCTACCACAACAATCAGTAAAGACTACACTCAATGATGCATGGGGCTTTCCTACTCTTTCAGGGCATGCCAAATGTGGCAGCTGCATCTGCTGCGACTCGACCTTAGAAGGGAAATGCTTTGAATATGGCAACATTAAATTTCAAAGAAAATATTTTTCCAACTGTAATTCGCCCAATGTGGTATATGCAATTCTATGTCCCTGTAATCTCATCTACATAGGTCAAACTACACAGAAGATCAATCTAAGGATTGGACAACATCGGAGTAGGATACGCTGCAAGACAGCCAACGCCCCACTATTGGATCACTATACTGAGAAAGGACACAATGAGAGAGATCTTACGTGGACTGTCATAACTATGATAAACCCCCCCTAGGGAAGCTGATGTCTCAACATTACTTAACAAGGAGGAACTTCACTGGATTCTGAGGACTAATAGCATTAGGAATGGACTCAATCGTATTGAGGACTGGACCTCTTTGTTATAAGCAGACATCCAGTGATACTCCTTCAAGTACAGAAACCTGATCCTAATGTAACATATGACTCAATGTGTTGTACTAAATCATGTTTAAAATTGCATAATCTATGTCACTTGCGCCGTTCTTAACACTCCACCACTTTCACTGGTTTTAGCCCCAAGCGCCTATAGCACCACAGTTATTTTCACTGTTTCCCACCTCTCCTTGGTGTTCCAAGATGTCCGCCACCGTAGATAGCAAATTTGCCGTTCCAAGATGGCCACGGCCCCTGGACCTCGAGGCTGTTAGTCCTTTGCCTCTTTCCATTACCCAATTTTGGCTCCAAAAACATAAAACAAACTTGGAGTCTCCACTTCACGTCACCCGCTATTCAGCGCGAGCAGGAGCTTCCAGGCCCTGACCATCCTCTGCTATTCAAGTAAGTAACACTGGCAGACCATGTTTGTAAGCACTCCCTTTTAGTTTAAAAGCAGGAGATCTAACCCCAGTATTGAATGCTTTGTATTTTAGGAGGTGCAACTTGGCACCCAGTGGACATATTCATTTAACCAAAAGCCCCCAGTGCGATCCAGCACTGACTCATATCGATATTAGAAATTAAACTTTTCGAGGAAGGCCGACGGCCTAATAATGGTAAATTACTTTTCACTGCGCCGTTTTAAGCACATTCTAAATAATCACATCTGCAAGCCGTTTTTAATATAGTCCTTCTGTCACCTCAGATCTAATGACTGCCGCCACTATTTATGGATCCTAATGTGCGTTCCATTACCGGTACATCTACCTGCTCCTTCAAACGTAAGGATTGTTCATAATTCTGCATCTGACCGAATAGTACAAGGCCAACAGTAGTAACGTAACATTAATGCTTGCTTCGATCATTAATAAATCCACGGCACTATCAGTTGTTTTTAAATTTCACCGCACGTGCATTGCGTCGTCCTCCGCCGCCACTTGTGATTCACCACCCTTGAATGATACGCTACTAGCCAACTAGTTCCTGCACCTTTTAAAACTCGCCGCCTTCACTGCTTTTACGGCTTCAATCTCCACTACAAACCACTGCGCCACACGAGTACTGTGCGATTTTATCTCAGTTCAAAAGCCACTCGAGGACTGCATGATTAGGTCCCAGTTCAAAAGCAGATATCCTTCACCCTCACTAAAGTCACCTATCAGATGCCTAGCAATTCAGTTTTACTTATTTCTAATTTTTTGTACCTTTCCTTCCCCTTGTTTATTCCCTTGTCAATGTTGATAGAGTAATGCGATATAGGCTATACATGTGATTAAGTTTAAGACAACAATGATTTATCTTTTGTCCTGAAGATGATGCTGTCACGGTTGTGGCTCCTCAGGATCGGAGAGATGCTCTATAGGGGTCCACCTCCAGACTTCCCTGCACTCTGGTGTCTACCCGATACAGAGTGCAAGATAGTCAGGCGAGGGAAAAAGTCGGGGCTAAAAAACCCCTGGGAGTCAGGTCCTGAAACAACAAAGAAAAGAACACGTATAAGAACACGTTCTCTCTCACTGTACAGTATATGACAGTTAACATACAGGAAGGTACCTGAGATGTTTCCAGGAGATGACCCCTTCCCGTCCCGGCTCTGACAGTGCGGAGAGAATGAACCTTCAACGAAAGGTGAAAGAGCAAACTCCGCTGAGAACAGGAAATTGACTGACTCCCTAGTTCCAAGGAAAATAATAAGAAAGGAAACTAAACCCCCCCAAAACAGTAATGGAAGGTACACGAGTTTCAAGAGGGGGCAAATCCAGCGTCTCTTGACTCAACCGAAAGGAATCCAACTGCAAGGAGTACGCACTCAGCCGAGTGCTCAAGTTCACCACCCAAAAAGGAGTGAGGGTGCGGAGGGGGCAATCCTGCGTCTCCCACACCACTCCCAAAAGTAAAGGAGCGACGATGCCAGCCGGCACCACCGCAAGCACTAGAAACTCCCTAGGGCGCACGCGGAGGGGGCAATCCTGCGTCTCCCACGTCGCGCCCAGAGATCAAGAACAGTGCCACAATACCAGCCGGTATTGTTCTCCAAACAGGTTAATACCCAGAGGTCGCGCTGAGGGGGCAATCCTGCGTCTCACGCGCAACCTCACCCCAAGCAACAGAACCAGCCGGTAACTGCTGCGGCCGCTGAATTAGGGCAAGATCGGATTACTGGTAAGAGCGCTGAGGGGGCAATCCTGCGTCTCACGCGCCTCACACAAGCTCCGTAACCAGCAGACAACACCAGCCGGTGTTGACAGAAGCTTAGCACCCAGGTGAGCGAGCAGAGGGTGCAATCCGGCGTCTCCCGCCTCACTCACCGCTCTAAGGTCGGCAGCCCAGCCGGTACCTGCCGCCAACAATGTCCGTGGTTCAGCCGAACCACGAGGAAGGAATTTGTTCCACAACCACGGAACAAGTGCAAGAACTCCGCCAAACTCCGCGGGGAACAGGGCATCCGCAAGCAGCTCAACCCGAATGACAAATCACGAGCACCGGTGTTTGGTTCCCATGACGCTTATGCTTTCTCGGGCCCTGCCCACCTCCCTAAGTCTTCTGGGAGATGTAGTCCTACTGTTTAGGCAGGCACCCAGGTCGGATCCTGACAGATGCTTTATACTGTTGTGAATAGCATGGAAACGTCGTCGACACTAAAAACACCATATGCAATATGATTTTATAATATTGTAATGATCAATGGTGTATAACTGGTTATCTAAGTCTGTCATAAGTGATTTCAAAACATACAGACACATTTTATACCCTGCTTTTGGCCATTCTGGTTTTCGTTGGTTTGTCTTGTGTTCTGTGGGTCACGGCTGTGCCCACTTGTTATTTAATGTTTGGAATCATAATTAATTGAACCTATATGAAAATAAATTCTTGTCCGGCTGGACAAAAGACATACGATACATTTAAGCGTATGATTATTGTGTTTCTCTATTTTTCCTTCCAAAATAGGGACCATTGTTCTTTAAAATACGTTACTGCCCAAGGTCCCTATGGCATACCTTCTGGGTTTCCCTTGTTTTGTAAAATAGCTTGAATACAGTGGCACAGTGAGCAAGGGACCCACGTCTGGGCATACCCATCCCACTTAGGATGAAAAGTGCTACGGAACCAAATGATGGACGGAATGCTGAATAAATCTTACATTCACCCCCAGTCAAGAGATCTGGGTTACATCCATTGTTCTTTACTCACCGTGCCACCCCAGTTTAGACCCAGCCATATGCAAATCAGTCTTGACCCTTTGCCTCATGGGAACAGTCCAGACCAAATTGCCAAGCCAGGTCCTCCCTGGATCGAAAACAAGCATCCTGGGACGGGTTTGTGGGTACTACCCTTCATCAGGCAGGCTAGCTTGAATCCACGTCTGGGCATACCCATCCCACTTAGGGTGAAAAGAGCTACGCAAACAAATGATGGACAGAATGCTGAATAAATCGTACATTCACCCCCAGTCAAGACATCTGGGTTACATCCATTGTTCTTTGCTCACCATGCCACCCCAGTTTAGACCCAGCCATATGCATATCAGTCTTGACCCTGTGCCTCATGGGAACAGTCCAGACCGAACTGCTAAGCCAGGTCCAACATGGGCTGGAAACAAGCATCCTGGGACCGGTTTCTGGGTATTACCCTTCATCGGCTAGGCTAGCTTGAATCCAGTGGCACAGTGAGCAAGGGACCCACGTCTGGGCATACCCATCCCACTTAGGGTGAAAACTGCTAAGCAATTAAATGATGGACGGAATACTGAATAATCCTACATTCACTCCCAGTCAAGAGATCCGGGTCAAACCCATTGTTCGTTGGCTCACCATGCCACCCCAGTTTAGACCCAGCTATATGCAAATCAGTCTTGACCCTGTGCCTCATGGGAATAGTCCAGACCGAACTGCCAAGCCAGGTCCTCCCTGGCCCAGAAACAAGCATCCTGGGACCTTTTTCTTGGTACTACCCTTCATCAGCCAGGATAGCTTGAATCCAGTGGTACCGTGAGCAAGGGACCCACGTCTGGGCATACTCATCCCACTTAGGGTGAAAAGAGCTACGCAAACAAATGATGGACAGAATGCTGAATAAATCGTACATTCACCCCCAGTCAAGAGATCTGGGTTAAATCCATCGTTCTTTTGCTCACCATGCCACCCCAGTTTAGACCCAGCCATATGCAAATCAGTCTGGACCCTGTGCCTCATGGGAACAGTCCAGACTGAACTGCCAAGCCAAGTCCTCCCTGGGCCGGAAATAAGCATCCTGGGACCGGTTTCTGGGTATTAACCTTCATCAGCCCGGCTCGCTTGAATCCAGTGGCACAGTGAGCAAGGGACCCACGTCTGAGCATATCCATCCCACTTAGGGTAAAATGTGCTGCGCAAACAAATGATGGACGGAATATGGAATAAATCATATATTCACCCCCAGTCAAGAGATCTGGGTTAAATCCATTGTTTGCATCTATCACCCTAAGTGTGACGGGTATGCCCAGACGTGCGTCCCGTACTCTCCATGCCACTGGAGTCAAGCTGATGAGGGCTGAAAGCTCAAAACCATTCCTAGGATGCTTGTTTCCAGTCCAGGGAGGACCTGGCCTGGCAGTTCAGGCTGGATTGTTCTCATTGAGCGCAAAGTCAAGACTGATTTGCATATTGCTGGGTCCAAACTGGAATGGCATGGTGAGCAAAAAAATTATGGATTTAGGCCCAGATTTCTGTACTGGGGTGAATGTATGACATTGTTCTGCATTCTATCCATCAATTGTTCTTTTTGCATTTGTCACTCCAAGTGGGGCAGGTATGCCCAGACCTGGGTCCTGTGCTCTCCATGCCACTGGAATCAAGCTATCCTGGCCGATGAGGGCTGAAAACCCGAAACCAGTCCTCGGATGCTTGTTTCCAGTCCAGGGAGGACCTGGCCTGGTAGTTCGGGCTGGACTGTTCTTATCCGGCGCAGGGTCAAGACTGATTTGCATATGGCTGGGTCCCAACTGGAATGGCATAATGAGCAAAAAAACAATGGATGTATGCCCAGATCTTTGTACTGGGGTGAATGTATGACATTGTTATGCAATCTGTCCATCAAATGTTCTTTTTGCATTTGTCACCCCAAGTGGGACAGGTATGTCCAGACGTGGGTCCCGTGCTCTCCATGCCACTGGAGTCAAGCTATCCTGGCTGATGAGGGCTGAAAGCCCAAAACCGGCCCTAGGATGCTTGTTTATAGACCAGGGAGGACCCGAGTGGGCACAGGGTCAAGACTGATTTGCATATGGCTGGGACCAAACTGGAATACTCATCCCACTTAGGGTAAAATGTGCTGCGCAAACAAATGATGGACGGAATACGGAATAAATCATATATTCACCCCCAGTCAAGAGATCTGGGTTAAATCCATTGTTCGCATCTGTCACCCCAAGTGTGACGGGTATGCCCAGACGTGCGTCCCGTACTCTCCATGCCACTGGAGGCAAGCTGATGAGGGCTGAAAGCCCAAAACCATTCCTAGGATGCTTATTTCCAGTCCCGGGAGGACCTGGCCTGGCAGTTCAAGCTGGATTGTTCTCATTGAGCGCAAAGTCAAGACTGATTTGCATATTGCTGGGTCCAAACTGGAATGGCATGGGACCAAAAAAACTATGGATTTAGGCCCAGATCTCTGTACTGGGGTGAATGTATGTCATTGTTCTGCATTCTGTCCATCAATTGTTCTTTTTGCACTTCTGCACCCTGCTCCACCTAATCCCCTCCTCCTAAAAACAAGCCTGCTGAGGCTGGTGCCTATGTCCTGGGGTGTTCTCACACTCATAATGGAAATTGGCTTATAAAAAGCCTCCAAAAAGAAAAAAAAACGAGCTGGAAATCCACCCTTTGCAGTGGTGTCTAGCTTTTTTTCCCTGCCACCATATGATATTGGCTCCTCATCGGGCGACTGTGTGAAGGGAGCAGATATTGTGACACATGGTGGCACAATGTGAGTTGGCAGGTCTGCAATCTTCATATTCTCTAAACACAGCAACACCAACATGCTCCAAACTCCACCCACACATACAAATGTGGCTATTTTCTAAGGGTGGATACATCAGGAAGTCTATCAAGTGAAAAATGGACAGGAAACTAATATTTTTAATAATTTTACATATTGTTTTATCTTTCAAAGCTAAAAATCTCCTATGCAACCCACAAAAGAACACAATGGATTTCTGCAAGCAGCTTCATTGCACCATGAGTATTCATGCAGAGGTTTACAGGAATGTTCCATGCGGAGGTGTACAGGAATGTTTCATGCAGAGGTGTACAGGAATGTTCCATGCGGAGGTGTACAGGAATGTTTCAGATATCACAGGAACACTGAAGCTATCTAACACTTGTCAGCACTAACTGCATAGCACCGTCTTTTATGCATTTATATAGCACTAATTCTAGCCCAAGGGAACTGAAGCTCTTTAGCACTTTACATGAACACCAGAATACATTACACAAGGCCAGATTCATATTTTTTTAGGCATAGGGAGGAGATTAGGGGGAAACATCCTTTACAACGCAACTTTTACCACGCAGTGCCTTTACGACGCAACTTTTACAATGCAAACCATTACAACGCATTGCACTGGGGGGAGCTCTAGGATAGGGAATAGGTTTAATTTACTATCCAACACCTTCCCTACTATCCACGGGGACTGGAGTTGGAATAGTAAATTAAACTATTCACTATCCAGCGCCCCAAAGCACTATGCGTTGTAAAGGCATGCATTGTAAAAACAGCGTTGTAAAGGCATGCGTGGTAAAAGCATGCGTTGTAATGTCATACATCCGAGATTAGGTGACTGTCTAGAATCAGAGGATGTTGAACCTATGCCGGACTCCAGTTTGGTTCCCCAGTTCCACCATCGGCAGCTCTGACCATTAGGCAACATGATCTTCCTGAACAGATGGAGAAGTGCATAATGGGCCCATCTCCAATGCTGACCTCCTGCAATTGTTGTATTTATCAGCGGAAAACAGGCCTTTCGAATGGCATTCAGGTCGAAAAGTGACATGGGCTACTTACAGCTACCATGATGTGTTCCAGTGTTTTGATCGAGGCAATACATGTATTTATGTGGGGGGCCTATCGGATTGCACAGCATGGACTTTGCATGCCATAGATCTGGTGAGGCCCACAGCTAATATCAGACGTGGAAATGCTACATACAAGAAGGAAAATATGTAATTTTTCCACTCTTTCCTCAGATTTCTACTTTGCCTCTTTTCTCTCTATTTGCAACGAATGTTTACATGTTTTGACCTTCTTCAGAGGCACACATCAATTGAAGTGCGATTGGCTCTTGTTCATATAATCGACCAATCTTTTCTTACTTACAAATTGTGCTTTAATTGTCTCTATGTGATGTATATCCAATTCTGAATATTAACACGTAGGTATACATATTATATCGGAATCTACTTTTGGGATTTGTTCATGTACTTGTGACTCTTCTTGCAAAACTTTCAATACCAAATACTAAGAGATGAAAGGAAGCAGATGGCTCGGAGGAGCGGTGGAGCGGAAAATCTGGCATTTGGAATATTCAGCTTTTTTGTTAATGTATTATCTACACATGCTGTGTACATCACCTGCCACGCCACGCCTCATAAACATTTAATCTCCATTCTGCACAACTCTGTATCTAAATTGGCACCAATCGAGTTCTTGCAATATTAAAACAAAACAATATACTTAAAGAGTTCCTGGGTGCAGGGGCATAGCTACCATTGGTGCAGCAGGTGCAGTGGCACCGGGGCCAGGGTTCTTAGTGCCCTTTTTGACCCCTGGGAATTGCTGTATTTTACTACCTCAACAGTAGTCGAAGAGACCCATTGGACTTGCTTGCACCAGGGCCTATGACATCCTTACTACGCTGCTGCCTGTATGTACATGTACCTTGGTATATAGCAGAAACGAAATTCTATACACAGAGTAGAGTTTCCAGCAAATTTGGTCTTAATATCCAATGTCGAGTATTTCCCTAATAGTCGACAGTGAGCACAGACAGCATATCGGTAATCAGATGTAAAATGGCCGACAGGGATGATTAAGCATTTCCAAGTAGAAAGATGAGCAGGCTGGGCAGGGGTCAGTCACACGCCAGAGCTCTCATCTGCACAATTCAAGGCCATTCCTTTTGTAGAGCACCTGCGTCACACACCACCTCAGAATCCAGGGATCTCACCTAGGCAACTCGGAGAAACATTTTATTCTTACCTTATAAAGTGCGCTCCTGTCTCCGGGAACAAGAAGACGCATTGCCAGTTGTCCAGGTAACCATTATGAGTGGGTGTAGGAAACTGTTCAATTTCTACCACTAATCCAAGCATTAAACCTTTCGCAGGGTTCGTGTACGTCAGGAACGTGTGTTCACACGGCCTTACATTCCGCAGGAAATTCCTCGTTCGGTCTTCCTAAAACAGGTATGGCTGCTTCGCCAGCCTTGTAGTTTCCTCAAAACGACGATAAAAAAGTACATATATGGTTATGTTTGGTCATGCCTCTCCATTCACTGGTCTGTTCAGGTGTCATTCACGTTTTGCTTCGGTCCACCACAGCTTACATAATGGGCAATGGGTCCGCGACCTTCATTCATTGGCTGGCTTGCACTGTGAGTGTAGGCATTTTTTCCTGATCACATGTGCACATGTACCAAAAAAAAAGAAAGCACTCTTATACCTGGGCTGCTGCGCCACTCCATTATTTTTATATTTTTCATATCTTTGCCAAATATTTTTTGCATATTGCATAATTTTGCAAAACCCACACAAAAAATAAACACAGTGCTCGTGTTTCAAGGCCAGGCCCATTACTTTGCCAATGTTTCTCTTTAATGTGAGTATGCCTTTGAGGGGTCTGGTTCGGCGTATCTCAATTGCAGGATCCACCTGTTTTAGGCGATTAAATGCCTGCTAATTCGTTACTTTTTATAATTATAGGTGAGTCACTGTATCATTGTTCTTGTAGAAGAAATGATTTTACTTAATAATAGAATGTTCTCTTAATCACTTTATTGTTAAATAGGATTGATTATATCCATTTGTATTGCTGCTTACTTATTTTGTTATCTCTCAATAAATCAAATTTAAATAAAAAAAATAAAGATAGAATGTTCCGGCCATTCTGGTCTACAGGCCACACGCCAGATTTTGGAAGGACGGGAGCACTTGCAAAGCCCTCGCTGCTAATTGATAGGCTTGCAAGTTCAAACATTCACCTGACAGCAAACCAAGGAGCATTTGGAGTTACAAGTGGATTTGCAACTCGCAAATGTCATCTCCAGTTCCTTGCTAATTACAAGACATGTGAAGACTGTAAGGGGCTGTTGCACCGTTTGCTACAATTCACGTGGAAATGTATCACTAGGAAGCCACTGACAGGTTTTGGAACGCCAAGCGGAGTTAGTATCTATTTGCAACGTTGAAAGCTGTAAGGGACAGCTTCCGCTGTGCAATTGGCAGCTGCTGCCAATGGAGAAAGCAGACCGCTACGCCAAGGACCATTGCATGCCCATTCCTACAGGCCGTTTTTATTTTGCAATTGTAGCCCCTGTGGCGGCTGCCACAAACAAAGGGTGGTGAGGCGGGTGGACGTAATGTGAGAGGGGCCACGTCGCACGGGAGTTAGTAATAAAATATTCATAAAAAAAAAAAAGAACTTACCTGAAGCCGTTGGCCACCTCGCCTTCCGCATCGTGCTTCCTCTTCTCTTCCCGGCAGCCTCGTTGACAGGCTTCCATCCTATCCCAGCTCTGCTCTCCTAGGAGAGCAGTGCAGGGATTGGCTTGAGCCGGCTGTAAAGACACTCTGCTCCGGTCAGGGAGTCTGTGGGGGTTTCTCCATCCCGGCTGCTCAATGCAGCCGTCCTGGAGAAACCCAAGTGCGCATGTGTGTTTTGGTTGGACTGAGATGAACGGCCAAAACACATATGCGCACATAGCACTCCTCTTCCCCATCCCATGCCTTAGCCCGCCCCTCCCTACAGCGCTGGCTCACAGCTGGCAATAAAGAATAAAACGATGCTACAACATCGTTTTATTTTTCATTTGCTGGCTCTGAGCCAAGCAGTGAGGCGACGCTCCTCCACCATTGCAGAGGAGCCGCCACTGTGTAGCCCCATGTCCTACAATTATGGCTCATTACTAATGCAAAGGTGGCATTTTGCTATCCCTTGTAGACCGCATCTCTGCATTTGTAGGCAGTCATGAAGGTGAGAATCCTGATTATCGACCCTAGAATATCGATGGGGCAGACACAATATTGAGGACACAATATTAAAAAACAATATCGACAGGTTAGTAAGTCTAGATTTTCTATACTTATCTCTACATATATGTACCCAAAACTGTTCATATATTTTTAAGATGACTAGATGTTGAGTTAGGAATAGTAAATCTATACTTTCCTATATGCACGAACCTTTCAATATTTTGTCCCTGGATATTCCATCCTCAGTATTCTTGTACCACAATATTATTTGGGTCGATATTCAGTAGTGCGATTGTTACAAGGATATGCGCTGGTTTTGAAATAATAACAGTGCAGCTTTTCTTTAAATCTATATGAAAGCCCTTTTTGTACTGGATTGGATCAATACATCTGGAACAAAGCAAATAAAATGCCCCGGTTGCATTATAAACGCTGTGCAAACGCAATATCTAATCTGATCTGATCCAAGCCATCGTCCATCTTGACCAAGGGTTTATGAGTGAAAGAGCCATGGCACTTTCGTCTGACTCAAGCTGACTCTCGAAATATACAAATTTCCTTTAGTCTCTCGAGGCAATACAACCCATTGCCTGTAGGGTTGGGTGTAAGTGTGTTCCAGACCAACAGGGATCAACATTCAGTATTGTTTGCAAGCTTGTATAGAACATCATCTTAAATGTTTGTTTCTCTGCAAATAGCCATCCGTTAAACCCAAAAAACATCTTCCTGAATGGCACGATTGATGCTAATTGCTGATCAAAGATCAGGTAGTGAAAGAGAATATATTCTGAAATCTCACTCACCTTCTGAGCTAGTTAGATGCACATGACAGACAGACATATGTACCTCGTTTACATTGATGTCATCGCACTTCGGGCACTTCCTTGTCACTCCATTCCCCAGCTTGGATAGTTTCAGGGGCATCCAAAAGGCTTTGTGAAGAGTAAAAACGTGGTTTCTTTTTAAAGAGGCAGTTTTCACATATAGCCAAAGGGTAGACATGGATACTTGCCCGAGAGTTTCGAGGTCTTCGCCCGGCATGTCCTTCTTCCAGCTCTCCGTGAACAGTTTTTTTTATCTCCAATCTCGATCATTTGCCAGTACCATGCTGTTACTTCCTTTTGTTTAGATCTTGTACAAATTGTCTTAATTAAGTCCCCATCCCCGGCTGGTTCTTTACTCATTGATTTCGTCCATCGAAAAAGTTGCAGATATTTAAATTTTGACTCCGAATTATTTGTTAAAACCGATAGGCACTGCCATGGGATTAGTTCATTTCCTACTAGTAATTCTCCCCATCTTACATCCCTGCTTTACGTAGGGGGAGGGCCAAGGCATCTTAAAGGCAGGTTGGTGTATCTGGGGAGTCCCAGATAGGAGTTTCTTGATTATAGTAGGGTATGTCGAATAGTGCCTTCACTTGAACCCAGACTCTAATGGCAGAACTGAGATTCTTCAACCTAACTTTCTTAAAGAATTTGGGGTGGCCAAATTTTAAAAGAAAGAAGTCATCTTGTATGTTATGTACCTTTGTTAGGACTTTAAAGAGAGGTTGGTAAAATTGACTGTGGTTTAGGAGTTGACGTGAGTTTTTAAGATGGAAAGCACAATCATAAAGATATATATCTGGTGTAGCTATACCTCCATTAGGTTTTTTCCTCCTGAGTTTTTTCTGAGAAATTCAGGGGGATTTTCTACCCGTTATGAATGATGAGAAAAGCCCTTGTGCCTTCTTAAACCAGATTTTAGAAAACTCAAAAGGAATAGAATCAAAAAGAAAGGTAAACCTAGGCAAAATAGACATTTTTAACAAATTAGACCTCTCTATGGTGGAAAGATGTAGAAGCTCCCAAGCCTGTAGCTGTTGTCGTACACTAACCATAGTTTTATCAAAATTTAACTGAGCTATTTTGTCTATGTTCTTAGTAATTTGTACCCCAAGGTATCTTATTTGTTGTTTTTCCAGCACACTTTTATATGGAGAATTCCATAATATCAGCTCGGTCTTCTACTGATTTACAGAATATCCAGATATCTTCCCAAAAGTCTCCAACTGATTCCATATCTCTGGAAGTGCTTGTTCTAAGTTCCCTGTCAGGATCATAAGATCGTCTGCATACAGACCTTTTTTTCCCCAGCCCAAACAGCTGAAAGGGGCAATATTGTGACTTGATCTTAATTTACATGCCAAAGGATCGATATAGCAATTAAAGAGAAGGGGCGAGAGGGGGCACCCCTGTCAGGTCCCTCGGCAAATCTTTAGTTGTTTTGGGAGGTTTCCATTAACGAGAACCCTTGCTGAGGGGTTCTTATAGAAGGCCTTAACTGCAGCCACAAATGTTTCTCCCAGGTTAAAGCGATGGATTACTTCTGTTAAAAAAAATCCAATTGACCCTATCGAAAGTTTTGGCAGCATCGAATGTTAAAACTGCGAATGGAATCTGAAAAAAATATGCCAAGTCCATTGCCCCGATAAGGTCATGCGTTAGTTCTTTCAGCTGCTTTCCCTTCATAAAACCCTTTTGATCAAAGTGTATGATGGAACCTGCCACTTTATCTAATCTTCTGGTGAGAATTTGGGTGTAAATTTTATGATCACTATTTAGGAGCGAAATAGATCTATACGACTCACAAAACTGTGGGTTCTTATTTGGCTTCAGAATTAATGTAATTATAGCCTCATTCCAGGATGCCGGTACTGCCTGTGCACCTGAATACACTGACTTAAAGAGTTGGAGTAAAAATGGTGCTATTTCATCTTTCAAGATGATATATACTTCGTTAGGGATGGAGTCGGGCCTGTAGCTTTCCCTTTTTTTAACAATTTGATAGCTTGCAGCACTTCTTCTAAACAGATATGATCGCTCAGTTTATCCCTGTCAGTAACTGATAGGGTAGGAGTTGGAGATCCCGGAAGAAGGCTTCCATCATACCTTCAGATGGAGTTAAGTCTTCAGAGTATAAGTCAGAGAAGAAATGAGCAAAGGCTTCCTCAATCTCCAAATCTTCTTCAATATAGATAATAAAGATAGCTGTTATATTTCTAGCTGTATCAGTTGGCATTAATTCTACTGCTGCGGATTTTTGAGCAAATTTTAATTGCATTATTTTAATAGCATCCTTTGTTTTTTTTATTGTGAATAATAGAGAGGGAAGTTAATAAACATTAAAGTCCCATTTCATTATAATTTGATCATGTACATCTCCCAAATGGAGAAAAAATGACTGGAGATGGACTGAGTCATCAGTATTCGGGCCATAATAGCAAACAAAAGTTACCCAAGTTACATTGATCTTAGCCCTAACCATAACCCATCTACCATGAGTATCTGCCACTACCTTCCCAACGACTAGCCGATTATTTTTCCTAAAAATGATAGCTACTCCTTTTGTCTGAACCGTCTGTGCTGAAGCAAAACAATTCTCTATCCATTTATGCTTTTTTAGTATTCCTGCCCACTCTTCTTTTACAAGATGCAATTATTGGGTAAGTATAATATCATAGTTAGCAAGTCAGAGATATTCCAAAATGTTCTCTCTTCTGGCTGGGAACCTAAGCCCATTCACGTTCCAGGATAGGACCTTTAAACTTGAAAGCTACCCATAGTTACTAATAAGACAGCATTTATTTAAAAGACCTTCCAGCCATGATATCCTACTTCCAGATGCATTTTTTTGTGAATGAGGATTTCTTTTCTCCATAATGCTCCCCCACCCTGTGATTAACATTTTTTCATTTGTATTTGTCTTTGGTGCTTTCCCTTACCCTTTCCCACCCTTTCCCTCCCTGGGGAACCCTCCCTTATCTCTAGAGGCATACTAAAGCCTCTCTCCTTTGTCTCTCACTCTCTCATGTCGGATAGGGAGATTAAGTAAGTATCAAAAACCTCAATTGGATGAGCTTTTAACATGTTGAATCCAGGTGCGAACCTCTTCAGGATCTCTAAAATTGTACATTTTGTTCCTCTACATAACCTTCAGAGAGGCAGGGAACTGGAATTTCGCGGCGGCTCCTAAGCTATTCAATTCCTGTATCTGTTTGCCCAGTTCCTACTGCCTGTCTTGTGTGGTGCGTGATATATCCAATCTTATACGGAATGACCAATCACCCCTGCTATAGACTCCCCTTTTTAGCCCCTGAGAGAGAACAGCCTCTTTTATGGAGTGAGTCTTAAAGTTCACTAATATTTTCCTGGTGGTTTTCTTTCCTGCACGTCTGCTAAAGGGGTCTCTACGGATCCTTTGGATGTCGTTTTCTAGAGTCACCTTCTCGATTTCTGGGTGAAGGTCATTTACGAGATCAATTACAAAAGTTCTGATATCCCCTCCCTCAAGGTCTTCGGGGACATTTAAAATCCGAATGTTGTTTTGTCTGGCACTATTTTCCAAACTTTCCAGTTTGTCTGCCCAGAGTTTATCTTTCAATTTTAGATTCTTGATCTCCACTGTATTTTCCGTGACCTTTCTCGAAAGATGTTCTACTGGGGCTTCTACCACTTCCACTCGGCCCAAGATATCGTTTATTTTAACTTCCAGTGACTCGCAGGTCCCCTGAATCTTCGATTGGTTATTTTCAGAGATTTTGAATTTCTCTCTCATGTCCAAGATCAAATTTAGGAGCAGGTTCTCTGTTGTAGAATTAGTCTCTGCTTGGTCGGCCATTGCAGTAAGCGTGGAAACGATACTCGAGGAGGAGTTCGGGAAAGAGGTAGAAGGTGCAAAAGAATCAGTAATGCTGGAGTTTATGGTGGCAGCGATTTGCTGCACCGTTTCTGGTTGAATACAATCAGTTTGTAATGAAGCTGTGTCCTCTGCTAAGCAGGAAAAGCTATTCATTAATTGAATCGTATTATCTCCCTGCTCCATGTTCCCTGAGTCGCTTACGGTGCTAGGTACTCCTGGGGACACTAGGTATGGACTCTCAGGTTCCTCTGAGTTTTGGTATAACTGCGTACCTGGAGTTCTAGTTTGGGCTTGCACTTTAAAATAAGTACGCAGGGATGGAGTAACGTGGGAGCTACCCAATTTAGGTGGTTTAGGTAGTTTAACCTGTTGTTTTTTTTGCTTTTGTGACCTTTTTACCCTCCACTTGCGATCGAGTGGTTGCTTTCTCCACTTGTATTATTTTGGGTGGGATATTGCCTGAAAGGTCCTCTGTAGGAGACAACTTCTGCCCCAAAATGCTTTTACTCCGAAGGGTGTATCTATTCTATCTCACTCAGGCTGGCTTTAATTGTACTGCACGTATTTTCTAAACAGAGCCCCAGTGCCCCCTTCCTCTTTCTTCTTACTGGGGTGGTCAGCGGGGTCTCTCACATGCCTCCGTTTATTTTCTACTGCAGTCTTGCTGGCTGAGTGCAACCAGGACCGGTAATAGGCTCCTCACGCTGGGAAAACCCACTCTGGCCGCCGCCCGTCGTCCTCTCGCCAGTTGCAGTACCGCCTCCGCTCAGACTCCACTTCGCGGGGGCGAAGCAGCGACCTCGGTGGCTTCAGCCACAGTGCACGCCTCACTCGCACCGGTGCCCAGTCCAGAGCCTCGAGCCCAAGCCCGCAACCCCACAGCCCGCAGCGGGGACCGGGAAAAAGCCGAGTCGGGATGCTGCGCTGCGTCGAGAGGTCTCGGAGAAAACACCACATCAAGTCCGGAGGTATGCCGCACAGCACCTTAGCGCTGCTCCGCTCTAGGCTCGCCCATCCTTCCTACGTTACTCCGCATCCTACAAGAGAGGTGAAAGCTTACGACTGCTCAGCACTCACTGCCGGCCGCCATGTTCCCCGCCGGCCGCCATTTTCCCCAGCCTGCAACACTTATTGTGCCACCCACTTAAGTAGCCTATTATAACATGCCGCAGTCCTGCCATTGCAGCCTGTGAGCAGTTTTAAACTGCCAATTCAACTTGCCAAAATAAACCTATTGCAAAGCTTAAAGCCCTTTTTTTAAAATACATATAAGGCCCTAAATAGCCCACGGGGCAGAGTACATTGTATTTAAAACGTTAGACATGTACTTTTAAGTTTTATATGTTCTGGCAGTACAAAACTACTGTGAGGATGCCTTTTCTATTGAATAACATTGGGTTACCTTGTTGTTACGTTTAATAAGGGCTAACTTTTGATTGGGAGCAAGTAGAAAAGTCCTGTTTAGGCTGAAATGAATTATAATTTTAAATTCTCTTTAAAAGTAAAGATGGATTTTAAATTATAATTTTTAAAATACTACTTTTAGAAAGTTGTCATTTTCCTGACCTAAAATGTCTGAGGCCTTCAGGGAGTTTCTAACTGCCAGGGCCTGTTAATTGGTCCCCCTTTAGGAATGTGTACTAGCCCAGAGAGTGAACAATAATATCTGGTGTAGCTGGGAAAGGGTCATCTTGCCATAATGGGAGGGGAAGAGTTGTCCCTCCTGGGACATGGGCAGGGAGGAAGGAAGGAAATTCCAGAATCATCCGGGGGGGGGGGCTCCAGAAGTTCCTTATACCTAAAATCTGGCACCAGGTATAAATAGGGGACCTTCAGACAACTTTTCAGTACACTCCTGGACCTGCGGAAGACTACAGAAGGACAGGCTTGTACTCCAGAGAATTGCCCTGCTGCTTGAAGCCTGGCTTGATTCTCACAGGACTGCCGTGCAGCTTGACTCCTGTCTTGTATCTCAGAGGAGTGTCCTGCTGCTACTAGAGGACTGCCCTGCTGCTTGAGGCCTGCCTTGTTCTTCAGAGGACCGCCCTGCTGCTTGATTCCTGGCTTGTCTTCTTTAACTTAAGACTACCAGAGTGACTTCAAGGGTCATTTGGCTGACCTCCTGTTCTGAGCTACAGGACACAACAAGCTCCAGAGGCCTCGATGCAACTATTCAGCTGACCTCCTGCAACTGGCCGTGCAACTGGACCTTCCTGCGCAATGCTGAAGTGAGTTTTTGACCCCCAGGAAGTGCCTACCCAGGTCCTGGGCACTTGGCTGGCATCAGTGGTACTCCTTCAGTGAAATCCCAAAATTTAGAACTCGGCACACCGGATTTTGAGACAGCAACTTTTTCAGAGGGACTAACCTAGCGCCTGTATCCGGCCCACACTCTATTGCTGTCGGCCTGAACTTGTGACTTTGTCCCGGTCTAGCGCAGCAGACACTCATAGTTCGTGCTTTATGCTTTTGGCGCTATTACTGTTTGTGTGCAGCATAAATACTTAACACAGCACCTCTAAGTTAAGCCTGACTGATTTTGTGCTAATCTACCAGACGGTTAAGAGCAGGTTAATTTAGTGGCTTTTGTGGTACACCTTGACAAGGATGGTGGAAGCTACTTGGGAAGGGTTTTCAAACCCCTTAATCAAAAACACAATTTTTCACGGATTCAATAAAAAAAAAAACTTCTTTTGTAGGTGTGTTTGTGTGTTACACGCACCTGCAAAATGACGCAACTACTGCATCATAGTACTCCTTTGAAGTTTACTGCCTTTAACCATGTTGGACAGCATCTGGCATGCTATATAGCATGGCTAAAAATACTTTTGTAAAGCTAATAATCTCAAAGGGAGTCCTAATGGCTTTGCCAGTGCTCCTTTTATCACATTGGCAATGGAAGCCATTTTAATAATTTGTTTTTGAAAACACACTTTGTATCATTTTCATTTTCCAAGCAATAACAGTTTTGCGTTACAGCAGAGGTGATTAAAGCTTTGACATGATCAAAACACACGTTGTTACAGATCATTTATGACTCTAACAAATTCAATCCACCATCTTACAATATACAGTGAGTATCTTACAGAGCCAAGGATCAACCATAACTAGCATATCGAACCAATACTTTCAGGCTAGCTTACTTGCTTTCTCTCATCCTGTACTTGTCCACAATAATACATTGCTATTGCAACATTATTATTCGAAAAAAACAATAATCATGAGATGCCCACGGAAACCAGACACAAATGTTTATGTTTATGTTTACAGATATTTACAGATTTGTAAAGCGCCTGGCTGCCCGTGAGCGTCCCAGCGCTAGTGATAGAGCAGAAGAGGTTGAGGGAAGAGTGAATTAAGGAAACAGCCATGTCTTAAGAAGTTGGAAGAAGATTGGCTGGGCCCGAATGTCTAGAGGCAATGTGTTCCACAGTTTGGAAGCCATGTATGAAAAAAGTCGGCCTCCAGAGCGGGCCTTCCTGATCCTAGGTATTGACGTCAAGTGAAGGTGTGAGGAACGGAGAGTTCTATTGGTTTTGTGGGGGACGATGAGGTCCTTTAGAATGGGTGGGGCCTTACTATGCAAGATTTTATGAGTGGTGCAAAGGGCTTTGAAATACACCCTTTCTTGGATAGGCAGCCAATGTAGTGACTTGAGGGCTGGTTTAGCTGAGCAACGGCTGTGTGTGCCCGTGAGAAGACGGGCTGCAGTATTTTGCACAACCTGGAGTTCTGCCAATACCTTATTGGGAGCCCCTAGGTACAAGGCGTTGCCATAATCCAAACGGGAAAATACCAGGCCTTGAATCAGTAGTTTTTGGGATTGAGCAGGAAGTAATGGGAGAATTTTTCTGGAAGTCCGTAGGAGGCCATAGCAGGTGCCGGCAGTTTTCCTGGCTCGGGTGGAGAAGGTAAGACCTTTGTCCAGCCAGATCCCCAAGCTCTTAATTTCACGTTTAGGGGTTGGGGGTGTACCCATACAGGGAGGCCACAGGGACTCAGGGCCGAAGTATGACTGGTTGCCCAGGACCATGATCTCCGTCTTTTCGCTGTTGAGCTTAAGATGGGACCTATCCATCCATTTGGTTATGTCTCCAAGACAGGTATAGAGATTGGTGGAAGGGTGGTCATGCTGACTAAGGGATACCACCAGCTGGGTGTCATCCGCATAGGTTAATAGCTTGATCCCAAATGGAGTGACGATCTTCTCAAGGGGGGACATATACACATTAAAGAGGGTTGGGCTCAGGGATGAGCCCTGAGGAACCCCACAGTGTATAGATGTTGTTTTAGAGGTGAAATTACCGTCCGCCACCTGGAAGGAGCGGTCACTCAGGAAGGATTCCAGCCAGGACAGAGCAGACCCTGAGATGCCCAGGCCCTTAAGCCTGTGGACCAGTATGGAGTAATACTCCATCTCCTCTTCCCCTCCCAAGCATCGTTTGTGAAACAAGGAGACGAGCAAATGCAAGGATAAAGGGGGCGGAAGGGAAGGTAAGGTGGACCAAACTCAAGCCGAGTTGTTCCAAGCTTTCCCCAACACCACTCCAGGAGAGAGGCTTCTATGTCTTTTATCTTCATTTACAGTAGGACTATGACCAAGCCAAGGGAGAAGGGGAAGTGCTCACCGTTGAGCCATCGTCATCCTCCACAAGGGAGGACAGTATTGTCTCCCGGGCTCTCGCCGACTAAATTTTGCCCACCCCGTTTAAGCCTCTTAAAGCAATTTCCTGATCTTACAGTTGGCCCATTTAATAAGTTCCTTTTTCTATGACTTCCAGTACATTGTTACCTGTTTTTTGCAAATACTAGCGCCAAATCTATTAATCCAGTCATAATCTTGTGCTTTTGGGGTCGGTGATAAATGCATAGTATTCATGTCTCTGGGGTGCTAAGTAGTTTTCTGTTTGTGGCCTCTCTGGGCAAGTACATCATATCTGGCCAGTATGTACTGAGCTGAGGGCATACCCAAAGCATGTGGTATAAGTCTGCCCGAAACGCATGACACATAGGGCACTTCGCCTACGGTTTTGGAAAAAATCTATGATTCTTTCTGATGTTAGATAAGCCATATGGATAATATAGAAGTGAATCAATTTAAAATGCGCATTTCAGGACATTTTGGGAGCATTTTCCCGGATGTTCACTCTTTCTGCATCCCCTATTAGTTTGTGGACATCTTTTACCCATTTGTCCCCGAGGGGGCTCAGACAAAACATTATTATGTGTCCTCAACTCCCTATATGTCACAGTTTTTACCTTATATGTATCTGATGTAGAAAGAACATTATGAAGGCACTGATGTGTATTTGGTTCACAAGTTTCAGTTTTCCAGATGTTTCTAATTGCCTCCATCAGAGCCCCATACAATAAGAATTGTCCTGCAAGCAGTCCAAGGTCAGTCATCGAATCCATTCATCAGATCTTCATAAGAGAGCCGGTGGCCATCCCTAAATAAATCTCAGATTTTCTCAATCACGTTTGCTAGAGATCTGATCTGCTTGTACAGGTTAGTATAGTCAAGTAGTTTAATGGAATATGTGGTAGGGAATTAATGTCCGAATTTTTGATAGGGCTCTAGTCCAGCTGTATTTCATTGTCCTCAGAGATCCCATGATATTTGTATTTGTTTCCCTGGGAGTCAGCAATAATTTCATCAATAAATGTAGGTATGCATCTCTAAATTCCATTATCTTTCACTTTTTTTTTTAATGCCGACCAGATGCAAAATCCAGGTTAGTATTTGTAAACCAACACAAAGGGTGATTTGCTTTGGTTTGTAACCAAAAGTAAAGCAAGGCAACACATTGCGTCTAGTGGGGCATTCCTTGGGTGGTGCATAGGCATTCCTGTACATCCACCCATTGATTTTGATGCAAATTGATATCTACAAAGAATTGTAGACATGGATTTGCACCAATATCCTGCGTCTCCCGATTTCTGACGTAACAAGAAATAGTTGTATTTCGCCTCGTTTTTAACTCTTTGCATATGTGGTACATTCTGCAGCACACATTCAAAAAGGAAATTGCATTAAAGCTCAGTTTTTATGGAGGGAACAACCCATTCCTGCACAATAACTATGTTGACCACAAAGCAGACTCCATTGCACTATGCAAGGGTGCCTGCATTGGCGCATAGCTGCTGAAAGTACACTAGCACAGGGAAAGAGCAGAACGGCACCACTTCTTTGTAGATATGGCACAAGTCTGCTCTCTCCACTTCATGCAATACAGGGCACAACTTTGTATCGCGTCAACTGTTTGTAAATCTGGGCCCGACTCTCCCTATCAGAGTGGCAAGTATTGTATGCAGAAATCCCACTTGATCAGTATTGGGCGTATATATATATTTACAATGATTAAGACCCTGCCATTAAGCCTTTCTGTTGCAATAAGATACCGGGCATCCATACCAGAGCTAATCCAAATAGGGAACCCCCATGCAAATGTAGAGTACTCTGTATAGTAAAGATGTTCTCTCTACCTCTTCTAGAATGCTACCCCCCTCAGGAGCAGTCAAATGAGTCTACGCAATAAGGCTATATGCATTCTTCTTCTTTTCAACTAGACCTGGATTTTATAGCTCTCATACATATTATTGAGACCCCCTATGTTCCAGGTCAGGATCCTGACATTAGTTATTATATCAGTTAGGTTGGGTGAGTACTTCACTTGCCCCTTGTGTGCTATTTGAGTCCCCATTGTATGTTCAGAATTCTACCTCCCCAAGAATGATAGGTTAATCAGTTTCCCAAGAAGTACAAAACTGCAAACAACCCCAACTCCCTATACCCAAGATAGTGAGACAACCGTCTCCCATCCAATCTGAGTCTCAAACCGAAGGTATGAGTAACTAAGTCTGCTCACAATGCACACAATATTGGGATAATGCCTATAATGTTACTCCCTGTCAGCCTTAGGGTGTTCTTTCCTCCAACTTTTTGCCTTTCTCCTCCATTTTTCTGACCTACTTTTTGGTTGCCAAAGGACTGTCAGCACCTTACCAGTGCTAAAGTGCATTTGCTCTCTCCTCTAAACATGGTAATATAGGCTCATACCAATTGGCATTTTTTATTCACGTATAAGTCCCGAGTAAACTGATACCATAAGTGCCCAGGGATTGTAAATTAAATGCTACTAGTGGGCCTGCAGCACTGATTGTGCCACCCACTTAAGTATCCCGTTAAACTTGTTTCAGGCCTGCCATTGCAGAGCCTGTTTGCAGCTTCTACTGCTATTTCGACCTGGCAAAATAAACCTTTTGCCAGGCCCAAACCTTCTTCTTTAATACATATAAGTCACACCTAGGGTAGGGCCTAGATATCCCAGAGGGCAGTGTACAGTGTGTTTAAAAAGCAGGACATGTACATTTAAGTTTTAGATGTCCTGGTAGTGAAAAACTCTTACATTTGTTTTTTCACTACTGCGAGGCCTATTTCTCCCATAGGATAACACATGGATTACCTTATTACCTTTGATACGTGTGATTTCCCAGTGGGAAGAGATTAACCTCTTCAAGTTTGGTGTCTCTGGAATCACGAATTAAAATCCTAACATAATGAAGTCTAATTTTAAATTGTAATTCTGAAAATGCCACTTTTAGAAGTTGGCATTTTCTTGCCTTACAAACTATATTACAAGTGTCAACCTGATCACTTGACCCTCCCTGCACAGCAATTGCAAACCGTTGGTTTGCTCACTCTTTTGAGACCTTTTCTTTTGCTTAAAATATTTATGTTGGATATTCAAATCACTTTTGTCTAGGCAATTATGATGCTTTAACATTTGTCAAAATTTATTTTCACATGGCTTTTTGCTCATTCATATTATATATACATGATATTGAACATAAAATACAATTTAAGTAAAATAAGGTTATGCAAATTAGTTGTTACATTAACATATAATCATTGAATTTGTCGATAATCCCAATGCTTTTCGGGATCTAAGGATACCTTCTTCAGGGGAACTGAAAAAATATAAAACAATATGTTTGTCCACATTACATGAAGAAAACAACAAAGTGGTTCAGAAGATTATGATATTTACAAATGCGAAAAGACATAATTTCTGTCATAGTCATCAAGCCTTATGTGAAGCAAAGTAACCTTCACCAAAGGAAGTGTAGATATAGAATTAGAAATAAGGTATCGGGGGCGTGGCCAAGATGGCGGCGGAGTAGGACGTGTTTCGAGTCCCCTCCGGCCCCAGGCCCTACGAAGCATTGTATAGCGTGGCCCTAGGAGTCCCTTTTTAGCAACTGGCCGCTTGGACGATCATGCGGAGCAGTGGCCTGCAGTGGTGTGCGCCCCGGTAACGCAATAGCCCGCCTTCGCGGCACCCGTGTCAGAGGGGGTGCCTAAGCCCGGAGCGGCGAGGAGAGAGGTGGCGCACGGAGGCGACCCAGGAACTCCTAGTGCGGAGAGCGGAGGCCAGCGAGTCACCCGGGCACTGTGGTGAGGTGCCGCGGGGGCCGATCAGCAACGAGGGGGTGCCGGACGAGTGCTGTGTCCCCGGCTTCCCCGGCGGGGGTGGAGCCTCTTGTCCACGAGCACCCGTAGCCGCGGCGCGGCTTGCTTCCTACCTGAGGCCTAGCTGGGGGAGCGCCTGACACTGCTCCCCGGATCGCGCAACGCAGCGGGGCTCTGGACCGCGCATTGAAACTGCGCGGAGCTGGACGGAACGCGGCCCGACCCCCACAGGATTGAGTTCGCCTGGACTGCAGCGGTGAGTGCGACGGCTGTCGGCTAGGCCCAAAACGCGTGGCTGGCTGGGACATTGGCTGGGGCCTGCAGCTGGGGATAGAGACGGCATGAAGACCTAGACCCTCAGAGGAGTGCGACGCTGCGGGGGGGTGTCGGAGCGGGCAGCGAGTGAGCGCGACCACGGCCATGACTGATTGGGGGGCCGGAGAGTAGTGCTGAGGGAGAACTGCTGTGAAGGGGCTATACTAGCACCATTCAAGAGACCTTCCATTCTGGCTGGGTTCCCCTCCCCCACCTTCTCTCGGCGCGGGAGTTGAGGCGCTGGTACGCCGAAGGAGCAAGCAGGGTCTGACTGCAATCTGGAACCTCGTGGTCCCCGAGATATGTGATCTGGCACGTCGGAGCACCTGCCAGCATGGTGGGCCACAGGGGTTGAACGATTCCCTAGCTTCCTGTCTTCCTAGCTGCATTGTGAATGAGCTGTTGCGCCACCCCTGGCTGTTGGTGTTGAGCTGAAGCGACAGAGGCCGCCTCTACTGGACTTGGCTACCTCCTCCAGTGTAACGTACTGAGGCTATAACTGGTGACCTGGGCCAAAGGTGAGGGTGCTCGACCGGGTCCTTGTGAGGATTCTATCTGGTGGTGGAGGGACATCGTTCGTGGTGCCTCCTAGGAAGTCGAGAGGGGCCGCGATGTCTACCGTTCCGCGCAAGGGGAAGAACAGGAAGGATGGCCAATCGAAGAACACCCAGCAGCCGGCGTCCCCTGGCCCAAGCTCTTCTCCTAAGCGCTCCGATGACGAGGCTCCGGTCACCAAAGCCTTCATGACTGACCTCTTCAAGTCTATCAAAGAAGACATCTCGGACCTCCGAGCGCAACTGACGTCTGATCTTCGGGAGGTGCGGAGGGACGTAGATGCTGTGGGAGAGAGAGTAGCCACGTTAGAGGACCACGATCTCAGCATGGCGAACGACGTCCACCAGCTGCAGCAGGACGTGCTGAGGCTCACTGAACAGAACTTGGACCTGCAATCCCATGCGGAAGACTTAGAGAACCGCTCTCGGAGGAATAACATTCGCATACGGGCGGTGCCGTGGGATAGCGAAGCGGGTGATCTGCGTGGATATTTGCAGGACCTCTTTCTTCAGATTCTGGGTGACGAGGATGTGCGTGAAATTCGGATGGACCGGGTCCACAGAGTAGGTCTGCCGAGGAGGGGGGGAGGACCGCCCCCGGACATCCTAGTGTGTGTCCACGATTTTCAACTCAAGGAGAAAATCCTTAGGAAGGCACGAGACGCTCCTACTTTGCAGTTCCGTGAACACCGTCCGCAGCTCTATCAGGACTTGGCGGCAACGACTCTTCAGAAGAGGCGGGAGTTCAGGCCAGTGACGGCGTTTCTGCGAAACCATAACATCCCTTACTCATGGGGCCATCCCTTCCGCATAGTCTTCTGTTGGCAGAATAAACTAGCGCAAATACGTTCGCTGCAGGTGGCAAAGGAACTACTGGGCATCGAGGATGAATCTCCGACTTCAAGGGCAGGCAGCCCATCCCCAAGACGGCGACATCGATCCTCCTCTTGGCACAGAGTGGGGTCGGCATCGGGTCCTGGGCGACCCGATCGAGCAACCAGCTTACAGGAAAGGGGTGATGCGCTTGCCTCCGTTGTTTCGGCGACATTGATGTCTTCAGAGCAGAGCTCCGGGGCGGCCTAACTGGATGGCTGCGGGCCTGAGGGTATCGGAGGGGCCCGCGTTCTCTGGTTCCGTGGGTATGCAGGTACTTTGTGAGAAGACACCCCGGACCGAGGCCCTGGGAGACCCACCTGAGGTCTTCCACCCCCCTCCCAGTGACTTCAAGGTGCGCTGCACTGTTCTGGGACTCTTCGCTGAGACTGTTAAGTATCTCTGTTTGTTTTTGAACTGGGGCTTGGTTTGGGGGGTGGGTGACAGGGACTGTTGGGGGGGCTTTGTTGGGAGGGGGTTGGGTGGAGCGGGGGGTGGTGGCGCCTGGTGTGACGGCGCCTGGTGTGACTTTGTGCTGTGCCTTTTCCTCTCTGTGACTAGATTCTTGGGGTTCTTGAAGGGTGAGCTTGTCCGGGTGATTGTCGAGTGGATGGATGTTGTTTCTGCTCCTGAGATGTTGGCCTCTGCCAGGATTGCAAGATTCTGTGGGGACACGGTGGATGGGGGACTGACGGACCATGCAACAGTGTTTCTTGGGGAGCGCTGGGGCAAGGAGGTATTAGCAGTGATTAGCTGGGGGTGGGTGTTGGAATCCCCTTATGCCGCTTAGTATTGGGACGTGGAATGTCAAGGGTCTTAACTCCCCCCAGAAGCGCCAAAAGATTTGGAAATACCTTATTGATCATCACCTGGATATTGTGGGGCTCCAGGAGACCCACCTAGCGCGTTAGGATGAACTTCGGCTGCGCCACAGGCACTTTCCGCTGATCTATAGGGCCTCTGCCGCCACCAAACATAGAGGGGTAGCGCTTCTCTTCCGAGCATCTCTACACTTTCAGCCTTTGGGGATTAGCTGTGACAAGGAAGGGAGGTGGCTTATGGTCAAGGGGGTGCTTGGCGGAGTGTCTTGTACATTTGTGGTGGTGTATGTTCCCAACTCGGGGCAGAATGCCTTTCTTCGGGACCTGTTGGACAAGGCAGGGGACTTTGCTGAGGGCCTTGTGGTGCTGATGGGTGATTTTAATATGGTTTGGGATGGGGATATAGATAGCTCGCGGGCGCAAAGGGCGGGAGCAGGAGTATTTTCCGCGGAGACTCAGGGACTGGTTGGTGACCTTGGCTTGGTCGATTGCTGGAGATTCCTGCATCCCCATTCACGTGATTACACGTTCTTCTCCCATGTTCATCACTCCTACTCTAGGCTTGACCATATTTTTGCGAGCCAGGCACTTCGAGGGGATATCCGAACTTCTAATGTTTTTCTCCTGTCTGTCTCGGATCACAGCTTACTGGTACTGGGGCTGCACTGGCCGTCCGGGGGGGATGGTGTGAAGACTTGGTATTTTCCACCGGCGCTAGTCAGGGATGAAACGTCCTGTAAGGAACTACGCAAGGCTATTGGGGAGTTTCGGACTCTCAACCCGATCTCGGATACCTCCCTCTTTAACACCTGGGATGCGTGTAAGGCCTCCATAAGGGGCACGTGCCTTCATCTTAACGCCAATCTCAATCGGTTGCGGCGGAAGGAACGGGAGGAACTGGAAACGGAGCTAGCCACATTAGAGCAGGCCCACAAAGCTAACCCGTCTAGACTTACCCTGAGACCTCTGACTGCGGTGAGGGGTAAGTTGAAGGCACATTACGCTAACCGTGCGGAGCTTACTCTGCTCCGGCTTCGACGCACCTCCTACTCTCAGGGAAATAAGATAGGTAGACATCTGGCGCACCAATTGCGTGATAAGCGGGAAAGGGAATATGTGGGTGGCATCCTGGATCCCTCCGGAACGCTTCACCACAGTGATGCTGACAAGACTCGCCTTTTTGGCCGGTTCTATGAGGCACTATACAGGGGTGACCTCCTTGACCAGGCTGCCCAGGATCGCTTTCTGGCTGACCTCCCCATCCCAAAGGTATCGAACGAGTGGAGTGAGCTCTTGGCGGCCCCTATTTCTAGAGACGAGGTGCTGGAGGCCATCGGAGACCTTAAGCTTCACAAAGCTCCTGGGCCGGATGGCTACACGGCGCTATTCTACAAGTCTTTTGCTACGGAGCTCTGCGAGTTTTTGGTGCCTCTCTTTAACGAAATGGCAACCACGGGGTGTACCACGAGCTCCATGGCAGAGGCCAGGATCTCGGTGATCCCTAAGCCAGGGAAGGACCCGTCCCGCTGCTCGTCCTACCGCCCGATAGCGCTCCTTAACATAGATGCCAAGCTGTATTCCGCAATCCTTGCTCGTAGGCTTCGGGATCTGATGCCGGCCATCATCCACCCGGATCAATCAGGGTTTATCAAGGGGCGTCAAACACACGATAACCTAAGGAGGGTGATCCACCTCATTGAGAAGGCTACAAGGTTTCGCCTCCCGGCGGTGTTGGTGGGGTTGGATGCGGAGAAGGCCTTCGATCGGGTGGACTGGACCTTTATGTTTCGCACCTTGGAGGCCTTTGGTTTCTCGCGCCAATTCATTACCATGATCCGCGCGAATTACAGCAACCCCTGCTCCAGAGTGACGGTAAATGGACATCACTCCGCTAGTTTCGCTCACACCAGGGGTACGAGACAGGGTTGCCCCCTCTCGCCGCTGCTCTTTGCCTTAAGCATTGAGCCTTTAGCCATCGCGTTGCGAGAACAGGAGCAGATAAAGGGACTCCCCTTTCCGGGGGAACAACATAAGATCTCCCTTTTTGCGGACGATGTGCTCCTCTCAGTTGGGGACCCGGCACACTCTCTGCCGCACATACAATCTCTGCTGTCTGAATATGAAACCGTGGCCGGCTTCAAGATCAATTTTGATAAATCTTATATCCTGAACCTGACGCTCCCGCCGGCCGAGGCCGAGCGCCTGCGGTCACTTACGCCGTTAGCATGGGCAACGCCCTCTCTGCTCTACCTAGGGGTTCGCCTGACACCTTCTGTAGGCTCCCTATTCGCAGCGAACTTTCCGCCTCTGTTACAGGCTGTACGAGGGGAACTGGATAAATGGAAGCCGAAATACATTACTTGGCTGGGCCGGATCCATGCCATCAAGATGGTCCTCCTTCCGAAATTTCTGTACCTTTTCCAAGCCCTTCCCATACCAGTGGAGATGGATTTCTTCCGACGGCTGAAGACCCTCCTCCTGAAATTCATCTGGCAGGGTGGGCGGGCACGCCTCTCCCTTGCGACTCTGAGGCGCCCGAGGGAGGAGGGAGGAGTGGGCCTCCCGGACCTGCACCTGTACTATAAGGCCGCGCAGCTGAGGGTTTTGGTGGAGTGGTCGCAGCAAGAGTCTGAAAAACACTGGCTGCACATGGACAGGAGTGTGGCTGGGCGGTCGATTTGGGATTTGGCATGGAAACCCAAGCCCGATAGACCTCAGAATGCATACATCAGCACCCCCACAAGCACGGTCCTAAAAGTTTGGGACACAGTAACAGGGGACGAACGCTGGACGTCGTTCCCCTCCCCCTTCACTCCTTTGCACTTTAATCCAGCTTTCCCACCGGCTCAGCAGGAGGGACCTTTTAGGCCTTGGAGAGAGGGCGGCTGTAGGGCCCTTACGCATCTCTTTCATGGCACGGAACCCCTCACCTTCGCTAATTGCATGCGGGATTACGGCCTGCCACCCACGGAACACTTCCGGTATGCCCAGCTGATCCATTGGGCAACCTCACCCGGGCTAAGAGAAGCTGCTACGCGTCCACCCTCGCGGTTCGAAGCTTTCTTACTACGGACTGCCACAATGAAGGGAACGATCTCCTTTTTATATAAACTTCTGCTTGACACTGTGATCTCTCCTCGTCCCCGCTATCTGGACCATTGGGAACGTCAGCTGGGTAGGGACATTGCGGTGACTGAATGGAAGAGTCTCTGGCGAGACATTAAGACCCACAACCACTCGGCAGATCTGAGGGACGCCCATTTCAAAACCATGTTTGATTGGTACCTCTACCCCTCGAAACTTCATCGCATATTTCCGGCAACTTCGGATCGCTGCTGGAGGGGCTGTGGCCTATTGGGTGACTTTTGCCACATCTGGTGGGACTGTCAATCATTAGACCCTTTTGGACCGAAATTCTGTCTCACATTAAGGACATGTTGGGGTATCCGATCCCTGATTCACTGTCCTTTGTGGTCCTGGGTCTCCGAGACCCACTATTGGAACACCAGACGAAAGCAGATAAACAAATTATGTGGCTGTGCTTAGGGGCAGCTAAATTAACGCTAGCTGCAGCTTGGAAGAAACCAACGGCCCCAGCAATATCATTATGGCACGCAAAGTTATGGAGATTGATGAGCATGGAGAGAATGGCGGACATCTTCCTGGGTAACTTTAAGAACTTTATGTTCCGCTGGGGACCCTTAGTTAGATTTTTGTCGAAAGGTCTGCCGTCTGCTGTCTGTCCGTCGGCCCTGAGAGCACTTCACCTTTTCCAAGTCTAATTGTATGAATGCTGAATGCGTAGTGAGGACTGTGCTTGTATGTTGGTGCCACCACCTGGGGGGGGACCTGGGGAAGGGAGGGAGGGGAGCAAAGTTGGGGGGCGTTTGTTTTCTTTTGTTGCGGCACTGCAGCACTGAGGACGGACTTTACCCGCTCGGGTATCTCCTGTGACATTTCATTTGCCAGCTTTATCCCTCCTCAGGATGATTTCGGCAGAGCCATTGAGTGACGCCTACTGAATGGAGCTCTCCCAGCCCCGTCATCACGGACTCTGCTTCATATGACTCGCTGATGCGTGAGGCTTCTAAAGGTTGTCCTTGATGCTCCTACGGGGCTCATGTTTGTACTGCTGTATAATGCCGCCTGTTTTTCTTCTGTCTGTCTTGCTTTTGTTTCTTTTTGCAAATATAATAAAACCTACTTTTACAAAAAAGAAATAAGGTATCCTTGTCAATCTAAGAACCCTGTAAATGAAAGTGCGAAACTTATGCTGTAATTGATCGTTATTTCACGGATGATACAGCATAAGCTTCGCACTTTCATTTACAGGGTTCTTAGATTGACTTAATTTTCAACAAGTGCCACACAGCGTTGTAGAAGCATACGACTGTAGGAGAATTCTTTGTTGGTAAGCACGTTGATTAGCGTGTTAACACGGATACCTTATTTCTAATTCTATATCTACACTTCCTTTGGTGAAGGTTTCTTTGCTTCACATAAGGCTTGATGACTATGACAGAAATGATGTATTTTTGCATTTGTAAATATCATAATCTTCTGAACCACTTTGTTGTTTTCTTCATGTAATGTTGACAAACATATTGTTTTATATTTTTGCAGTTCCCCTGAAGATGGAAACTTTCGATCCCGAAATGCATTGGGATTCTCGACAAATTCAATGATTATATGTTAATGTAACAACTGATTTGCATAACCTTATTTTACTTAAATTGTATTTTATGTTCAATATCATGTATATATGATATGAATGAGCAAAAAGCCATGTGAAAATAAATTTTGACAAATTTAAAAGCATCATAATTTCCTAGACAAAAGTGATTTGAATATCTAACATAAAGAGTTTAAGCAAATGAAAAGGTCTCAAAAGAGTGAGCCAACCACCGGTTTGCAATTGCTGTGCAGGGAAGGTCATGTGATCAGGTTGACACTTGTAATATAGTTTGTATTTCAATAGGAGAGTAGCTTCCTCCTTCACACCTAGCACGCCCCGTTTAAACAGTGGTTAAAAACTGAATAGTATTGACATAACAGTTTTTTAGTCACGAGTGCACAGTACAATTATTCTAAGTTTATTTTCTTGCCTTAGCCATCTGGTGCATGCAGCCTGCAGCCTGTCTCTGGTCACATGACTGGGTGTAGTCGGCAGTTGAGCTTTGTGTATTCCTCCTAGACAGCCACACACAATGGGATCTTAGGTGTAACTGAGTGGGCCATCACTGGCAGGGTGGGAGGGAGGAGCTGGACCCAGCCTCACTTACACCTGAATAGGCTGTGTCCTGTCCTCACACAAAGGACTGCATTGCCCTGGGAGCCAGGGCATGGAAGGCAGGGCATCTGTGCACTTCCACTCATTAACCTGTGGATACTCTGCCAGGAAGAAGGACTGCTGTGCTACTGAAGGACTGCCACCCTGCTGGATTGTTGCTCTGAAGGAACTGCTGCCCTGCTGCGCTGACCTGCTGCATGCTGCCCTCTTGCCTGGATGAGAAGGACTGGACTTTCATCTCTTTTTTAATTTTTTTAATTTTAGTATTCATTTATTAGGAATTAAACATCAGACATACAAGTGACAATATCAGCATTTCTGAATAAATTTAAATTGCTACATTAGCCGTAGGTAAGTTAACATCGCATTGTTATAAATCGTGCACATGTACCGCAATGTGAAGCATTCTTGAGAAATGTTGGTAGAGGATCGACATATAACACAGAAAAATGTGATATGCATAGTGAAGGGGTGAACAAAGTGAGGGGGGAAAAGGTATGAGGGGTCGTGGAGTCCATCAATGTGACTGGTAATGCTGTTGTGTAGCCTATCAGTGCAGAGTCTATATGAGCTAGAAAACAGAGAGGGGAGCCCAGGTAGGTTGGCATTGTGGAGCAGTGAGGACTATCATCCACAGGCGGTGGTAGGTGACCTGTTACGTGCAGGGAGCTGATGGGGACCAGAGCTGCAGCAATTGGCACTGCGTCCCTGGCTGGGTGGAGGGGAAAGCACTGGAGAGTTGTGTTGTAGGCTAAGCAGGTAGGCCCAGAAAGAGTGCCAAATATCTTTTGGATGTGATATGGGAAATTAAAGTGTGGACTATATCTCACTGTGCATGTCACAGTATGTGATACTCCGAAACCATGCCTCCTTCGTGGGGCGGATTTGGTTGACCCGTGCAATTCAATCTCCCTTTTGACTAATAATCGGGCAATGGCTGTGAATCTGCGGTGGCAGACCGGGATGTTGGAGACATTACTTAGCAGGGCTAGCATGGAGGACGGCTTGAAGGTAATGGAGACCATAAGTGATGGCGCTTGGAACACTGATGTCCAATATTTGGCGACCACAAGTCAGATCCAGGTTATGTAGGTTAAGTCTTCCCCAGGTGAATGGCATTTGGGGCATTGTGAGGATCTAGAGGCATCCTACTTGGCAATCTCCAGAGGTGTGATATAGGATCTATAAATGAATCAGAAATGGAGGAGCTTGTGGCGGTGGTTAAGAGATAGAAGTTTTATTCACGCATAGCTGCGTGCCTAGTTCTTGTCTGAGATTGGGTATCCCAAGTCATCCTCCCAGTGGCAGCGGGCCCCCCATCACGTGCATGATTTCAGGCCATGTATGAAGGGTAGAGTTTTGTGATCAGGTAGCAGCCGTCCGGATCCGCTGTTAGTAGTGTGAGAGGGGGAAATTCCATGGTTGATAAAGGGTAGGAGGGCAATACTGTAAGTAAAGTACCCTGCAGACTAGTAAGAATAAATCTGTCCATGTGTACTAACTCTGTATCATGAGTAATGTGTAGATGCATCCCGTTATGGCCATCCGGGAGGATGTCCCCAAAAGTGTGGAGGTGCAGTTTCTGCAAAGTGCGTTGCACCAGCCTCTCAGATGTTAGTGGGAGCCAAGGATTTCAAGGCAAGGGTAGTCTAGGGGAATAAAGAGTATCAAAGCCCAGCATTCTGCTGAGTTTGCACCAGGCCCAGCCCGTTGTGGCAAGTGTCTGGATGTCAGTTGGGCCCAGACGGATGCCTCGCGGCAGTAGCACACTCAGGGGTGTGGGGTCTGCATGATCCTGCTCAGGTTTATAATATGGGAGGCGGGCATCGAGGTGGAACTTGTGGTAGGCAAACTGAGCCTGTGCTACCAAATAGTACAGGGGGAAATAAGGGATGGCGAACCCACCCAGTTCGTAGGGGATCGTGTGTGTCCCAGGCTATTTGTTGCCGACGGCCCGCCCATACTAGTCGTAACAGTAGATTGCGGAGCTCCGTGAAGAATGCGTTCATCAAAGGGATGGGAATATTTACAAATAGATATAGACAGTGTGGGAGGAAATTCATCTTGATGAGGGCTATCTGTCCAGCCATGGAGAGTGGGAGGCAGATCCAACGGTCCACTTGAGCAGCAAGCTTATCCATGGTGGGGCCTTAGTTGAGGCAGATAATCTGGCCTTTGTCTATGGAGCGTGATCCCCAAGTATTTAGTGGTATCCGCAGCCCAACAAATGAAATGCCCACTTGGGCGGGGGTTTTGGGAATCTGTCAAGGGAAAGAGTTTGGTTTTCTCCCAGTTGATACTCAGGCCGGACATATGTCTGAACCGGGCGATTTCCTCCACTATAGGATTTAAATTCTCAGAGGGACGTCTAATGAACAGCGATATATCGTCCACATACACAGACATTAAGAGAGGGCCGGGCCGGAACCGCAACCCTCAATGCAACTGTTGTACCTGAAGATGCCGAATCAGGGGGTCAATGGCTATGATGAATAATAGTGGTCATAGTGGGCATCCCTGCCTGGACCTCCTGGAAATGGGGAAAGGATCTGAGAGTGAGCCATTTGCCCACAAATGGGCTGTGGGGGAGGAATACAAGAGCCAGACTAATGCATTAAAGCTGTTCGGTACAACTAGCTTAGGGAGCGTTGCGTGAAGGAAGGGCCACTCAAGCAAATCAAACGCCTTCTCTGCATCAAGAAGAGGAACCGCCACAGGTGTCGCGGGGACACTCTGTTCATAACTGAAAATACTGTCCTGCGGTTAAGTGCAGTAGATCTAAGCGGTATGAAACCTGTCTAGCTCTGCGAAAGGATTTGGTCTAAGAGGAGCGACAGCCTTTTCACCATTGCCTGATATTTATTGTCAAAGTTAAGGAGTGATAGGGGCCTATAGAAGGCCCATCTGGTAGGATCCTTTCCGGGATGCAGTAGCAACGTGATCGCAGCCTCAGGCATTGTGGGGGGGGGAGCCATTGTCTAAGGTTTCAGAGTACACCTCCAGTAAGTGAGGTATCAGCATCTGTTTAAATGCCTTGTAAAAGGTGCCAGATAGCGCCATCGAGCAAGTCAATTGCCGGGGCGAATTCTTCAGCCGAGAAGGGTTCATTAAGAAATTGGGCCTGTCCGGTGGTGAGCCAGACTAACGCCACCTCAACCAGGTAAGCCAGCCTGGAGGTATATAGGGATTTGTAATACGAAACTAGCGCGTGTATTATGTCGGCATTATCTGATACATTAGTGCCGTCTTCTAAGCAGAGGGTTGTGATATGGCCTGCTCCCCGAGGGGGGCTTCAGATGTGGGCCAGTGTCCTTCTGGGGCCCTCTGCCTCCCCATATCTGCATGCTGCTGGACCTGCATCTCTTGAACCCAGAGGGACTTCAAGGGATAGTTGGCTGGCCTCCTAATCTTAAGCCTCAGGGAAATAAAAGGCTTCCATCCCATTGGCACCTGCACCTGGACTCTGTCATCTGTGACTCTACCTTGCCAAGTGGCAGCACCCCATACAGCACCCTTGGAAGTGACCCTAAGATGCTTGACAGCAGAACCAATGCATCTCCTCTGCTGAGTGGTGCATCCTCGGCAGAACTGATGCATAGCCGCTGTGTTGTGGATTGGATGCAGCCCTTGGAATTGACGCATTGCCCTGCTGGGGTGGCGCTTCCACAGCCCAGGTCCACTCATCTCTCGTCGATGACAGCCTCAACAAGCACGCCGGATTCTGCATTGCAGTCTTGCGCCTCCTTGGAACTGACGTATCACCAGCTGTGCACAGCGTCCCTGATGCAGGTCTTTGTATCGCAAGCCCTGTTGATGGGATCCTCAACGACGATGCAACAGGACCTCACACGGCAGCCTCGCTGCATTTCTGAACAGGCACATCGACTTGACTGCACATCGCATCTTTAACATGGATCTACGCAACGTTCCACAACCAGGATTTGAGGTACTCTGTTCAGCGGGTCTAACTGGGTCCCTGTAGCCGGTTCCATCACAGTTGGCCTGAACTTGTAGCTTTGTCCTGGTCCAATGCAACCAGCTATCCCCAGCTGGCGCTTCGTGGTTTTTGGTGCCATTTTCCCTCCAAAACTTTAAAATTCAATATCTCCAGTTCTATTAATTGGAGTTTTTGTCATTTTGGTCTTGTATTTATTACAAATTACTCAATTTTTCTAAATCTGCTTTGGGCTCCTTTTGTGGTGTATTTTCACTGTTTTACTGTTTGAAGTGTTGCACAAATGCTTTTCACATTGCCTCTGAGTTAAGCCCGACTGCTCTGGGCCAAGCTACCAAGAGGGTGAACACAGGTTAATTTGGGGTTTGCTTGTGCCTTACCCTGAGAAGGATTACGGTTGCTGCCTGACCAGGGCTTACACCCAGTCAACCAACAGCCCAATGTCTTACACTCCCCACCCGATTGGTCTGTCTTCACCCAGATGTGACATGGTTATTAAAATTAAGATTATCCGGTCTCCCCACAGCAATATACATACGGTTCTCTTCATTGGAAATGAGTGGCGGCTAGTGGAAATATCCTAGTATTATGAATTGCACTCTAAAGTCAAACAATATCATCTGCCAATATGGGAGGGTATGTGAGGCGCCTCATATGCTTCTAGAATACAACATTAAGTCAGTTTTACTGTCGTGCCAATATCAATTTGAGCTGTTTTTTTCAGGTATGGGTCATTCTCCGAGGGAGCTACTCCGCAGTCGTGCAGCCGCCACCCCTTATCCTGTGTGCAGTTTAGTCTGATCTTTTGAAGGGTGACCCCAGCATCTTGATCCGCTTGTCGTGCAAGCACTCTACTGAGGTCACTGCTGTGAACGATTTTTTCTTCTTAACTAGCTTGGGTGCTGTGATTCTATCCATTCCCAAATTTTCTGCGGGTCAATGAAGACTTTAGCGCCATTCTCAGTTATGACTCTCAGTTTTGCTGGTGCCCGCATGGAGTATTTAATATCCATTGTTTGCAATTCGTTTTTAACTTCTATGAATGATGCCCTTTGCCTTCGCACTGCAGCCGTAAAGTCCAGGCACAGCATTACCTTTCTATTTTCAACTTGAATCTCCCCTTTCTCACAGACTTGTATATAACCACGATTGCGATAATGTAAGAGTCAGGCGATAGCTGGTCTCACTGGGGCACCAGGCGGAGATTTCACTGGAACGCAATGAGCCCTTTCTAGCGCAAAGAATGGGGAGTCATCTGGTGCAATTATCTGCCAGAGCCAAGATTTCAAGATGGTGACCATGCATTTTCCTTCTACCATTCAGGAAAGCTTATAATCCTGATATTTTTCCTACAACCGTATATTCCAGAAAACACACCATCCCTACTATCTCCTTTAAGTGTCCCTGTAAATTCTCAATGAATGGCGTTAGATAATTCACTGCCAGCTCTGTTTTTCTGTTTTATAATCCTCCCAGCCACCTTGAGCTGGTCATTGTGGAGTAATCCTTTGTCCCCTACTACTGCATATATATTTTGTTCCGGAACTTATATAGAGTTCTTAATGGTGACCAGAATTATGTCAAGTTTGTCCATCTGATCTCCACCATTTCCCCCATTTCTTGTAGGTGATCTAAATATCTCCACAGCCATTTCTAGCTGGCTGTTCTTGTTCTTCTTCTTTACTTTTGGTATGTCTGCCCATTGTTCAGCAGGAAACTCGCAGCTTCAGGGAAAGCTACGTTGCTGAAGGTATTTAATGTATTTCTTAGACTGGAGAGTTCGGCATATTGGTAGGTAATCACCTCATTCATTTCCGACAGCCCTAAATAATTGAGTGGCAAGAGAGCTTCCTAGATTCGTGTCACCTTTGTTTAAGCTCCATTGCCCTTTTGCTGGTGTTGAAGGTATCTGAGGTCTGCACTGGACAATGCTTCATTTTTAGATATGCCCAATGCAAATCTCTGATCACTGTGTAGAACTTAGGTGCTAATTAAATGCATCTCAGTCATCCTCCAACTAGGCGCATTCGGCAATATGCAAAGTCATTGTTCTCCTCTTATGTTTGCACTGGAGCATGTAGTCTGTTCCTGAGCAGTGTCTCAAGGTACACATTCATTTGGTCAACTCTTGTTGAGGGCCCTCTGCCCCTCTGTATGCACGCTAAGTTGTATACTCCAGGTGTTCAACTCACTCTCAGACGCTCATCATCGCATACACCTTTTAATTCCTGTCAAAGCTGGCTGGGTGGCCTTCTCCCTCCCATGAGTGCCCTCACTATGCTATTATTTTATTAATCGATGTTCATCAGAAAAATTTCCATCTAGATGTTGGACAAATAGAAGCTTGCCGCCACAAAATCCAGCTCCCTATCCTCAGTTAACTTTATATTTATTAGGTTTATTTTGAGTTGACACATCTTAATCAGAAGGATTGAACTCTCTGTTAAGTTGTTCTGAGGGTATAGCCTGTTACCTGACCACCCACGCACCCCACTCATGCACTCATGTGAAAGACCTCACCTTGTTCCTTTAATGCCTTGTTTGTTCCAGGAGTAAGAAGTTGGCTTGTGCTTCAAAAGCTTTCAAGCATTGTTACAGGCTCGAATGACCTGTTAGCCTCCTCTCATTGTCCCCGCCTTCTCTCAGTAAACCTCCTCTCAATACCCCCACCTTCCCTGAGTGACACGCTTTCTGCCTTACAATGCACATGGGTTTAAATGACTTCAATAGAAATTACACATAGAACCGGTTGCAGTCAGCACTGCAGAGTTAGTTCTAGGTCACCCTTTAGGTTTTCAGACCATCTGTAAAACTAGAGCCCTACCACAGAATCTAGAAATAGGCCTACTGTCAGGGGCATAGGTATCAATCGCTAAGCAAGTTCAGTGGCACCAAGGCTGAGCATTGCGTGCCGCCCACTTCACTCCCATTAGTGACTATTCTTGCTACCACGTCGAGGGATGGAGTCTCACTTTCATTGCTGGGATAGGCACCCATGGATCCTTTACAACACCACTATTTGCAATACTTTGTGGGCCTCAATTATGAGAAATGACGCATCGCTGCGTGAAAGCAGCGATGCGTCACTCCTCAGTGCGCACTCCTTGCATCATGATTGATGCGTCATATTTATAATATGACGCATCATATCGCAAGGAGTTACAGATACGTCAGTATTTCTGACGTATCTGTAGGCGCAAAAGTGACGCGTTGCTGGAGTGTGTCACAAAAGTGACGCAACTCCAGCAATGTGTACTTTCACATGGGCAAGTCCCATGTTCTTAGTGCCTGCGTCAGTCTTACGCCTGCTATGAGGCAGGCATAAGATTTTGACGCATTAGCGGCTAAGAAATGGCACAGTGAAATCTTATAGATTTCACTGCGTCACTTCCATGACCCTTTCTTGCGTCAAAACGCCCCCCTTGCATACATTATACCTGGCGCAGGTATAATGTAGCGCGGGGGTTTACAAAGTGACGCATCTACCTAGATGCGTCACTTTGTAAATATGGCGCAACAAGGCGCATTTTTTACACCACTGGTGCGTCACAAAAAGTGCGTTAAAGTGACGCACCGCCTCATAAATGAGGCCCTGTGTGTTTGCCCCTCAAGCGTCTCCCGTGGAGGGCGGCCATTTCCAGTTGAACCATCCAGGTTGGTGAGCCATAGTGATAGATGTGACCTCTCATTTTGGGTCATAGAATTGTGGGCTCTGACTACTTCTTTACAATGTGATACACGGAGCTCTCTGCCTTGATCACAAACATACTGCTGTTTCAATACGTATTTATTTCCCTCTTCTGTACTGGCTTGGACAGGTAATTTGTTCCTGTCCGCAGAAGAGAATCATGGCATGATGGGGGAAATAATAGGAACATGGAAGAAATACACTTTTCTGTAGCAAAGCAACCCTCATTGCAGAAAATCTGACACGGGCAAGATCAATAGAGCAGCTCACAGTTGTGCAGACTAGACTGGCTTTATATTTTTTTCGCTTCCAAAGGTACAGCCTAAAAGCAATTTATATCATACCAAGAAGGCGCGAGCCACGTTCTGTTATCAAATGTACTTATCTGTAAACTGAAAGTATAACGGAAAGTGTCCCCGCAGCACAAAACGACACTGGCTCTTCGACCTAACAATGGGACAGGCGACCCGCCAACTCTCTGGGCGACTGTCAAAGCCTTTAATGAGACCAGAACGGGCCCACGGCTCGCGGGAAATTTTGAGTTAGAAACTGTTCTCTCCGTTTCCGCTTTGAGACAGATGGGGAGTGCTGTGACATTATACTGCTCTGGTGTGCAGACGTGCTTGTTCTATGCTGTGAACCGGATGTGGTTGAAGAGAGAACGTTTAGGCACGTAGGAAAGAATTAATGTTTCTTGATTGGCTGCATGGAAGCCATTGAAGCCACAGAGGTCATGAAAAGGTGCGAGAGGTAACAGTATAGTCAACATTTATTTTCTTGTTAAGCAGGTTGTGGTGTAGGCCTTAGAAAGGTGCGTGTGAAAGAAACAGGTCTCTTTCAACACTACAGACTAATATAAAGTGCCAGCGGATAATGGCCTTTAACCAGGCGCATTTGATCCTCACAGTTCTTTTCTTCCCGCAGCAATGCAGAGGCTACAGTAGCTCTGATCTAAAAAGTATCGCAAATAGTTTTTGCCCCTGTTTAGGTCGAGCCTGGGCAGCGCATGCGCTGTTCTGCGAGGCATGCTGTATTGAGGTAGGGACTTGGAGCTCCGCGCACTCTCTGCCCATATTTTTCATTGGCTTTTGTCATTGTCCTTTGTAAATGCTGGCTTCTGATTCGTTAATAGGCTTGTTAGTCCCTCCTTAGTACCACCTTGTCTTTATTTGTAACCTCCCATGAGGACTGGCCCTTTTACTTCTGTTGTTACAAGGTATTACTAATTTAGTCTGTAAGCACTATTTCCTTTAATGAGTTTCTCCTACTGCAAGTACAACATGGAATATGTCACATTACAACGCATGCCATACATCGCATGCCATTACGACGCAGTTGTTACAACAACCGCGTTGTTACATCGCATACTATTACAACGCAAGTCGTTACAACGACTTGCTGCAGGGGGCGCTGGATGTTGAAATAGCATAATTTACTATTCCAACTCCAGTTTGTGCAACAGTAGTGAAGGTGTTGGATATTAAATCCAGCACCATCTGCCCCCTACAGCAAGTCGTTGTAACAACTTGCTTTGTAATGGTTTGCGATGTAACAACGCGGTTGTTGTAACAACCGTGTTGTAATGGCATGCGATGTATTGCATGCGATGTAAATGATGTTTCCCACAACATGCTTTCCTGCAACATTCAGCGCACCATGCACGCTTTCACTTTCCAAGCAGCCCTGGACAGTGGTGGCCGCTTCTTTGAAGTGAAATAGGTCTCGCATTTGCAGGAGTTTGAGCTATTGGCATTGTAAATGACATTGCCTTTTATTTATGAGTTAATTATCAAAACAAATAATTTAAAGGCATTGTCATTTACAATGCCAATAGCTTCAGCTCTCACAAATGGGAGACATATTGCAATGCAAATGCTTGCTTTAGCCCTGTGCTCAGTCTCAATTATTTGCGAGTAGCGCTCGTTCTGTGCTTGAGTCCCTGTTTACAGACATCGGGGTGTCAAAAATCCGTGTTGAATATGTGGTAGGCAGGTTATTGCATATTTGACATGACTTTTCTATGTGAATTAATACAGTACTAAGTAATTGAGAATTACGGTAATAATGGACCACAGCATGGAAAAATGACAGTGCTCACTTGGCAATGTAAAATGTTGAAAAAATAGCAAAATAACTTTCCTGCCTGTTATTCCCCATTCAAATCTAAATTTAAGCAAAATTGTCATTAGCAAAAGACGTATTAAGTGCAATGGTACACTTGCCAGATCTGTGGTGGGGCACCCTCATTGAGTGTGCTCTGCCAGAGCAGGACAGTGCGGCATGGTCAAAATAAAAATGCAGACACCACAATGCTGGAGCACAGCATTAAAGAAGTCCGATGATTTGGAACTGCTGGCCCGGCTTCCAGGGGAAAGAGCCCAGAAGGACTTGAAAGAGGGCCCAGAAGCCCACGTAGGTGGGTGTAGTGTGTGACTACAAATGCTGCGCCAGATGTCGGGAGTTCACTGAGACTCCTGTTTACCCTCCCAATGTATACCATTGAGAAGGCAAGTTAATGTTGATTCACTTCCTATGTGGCTCAAAGTGTGCCGCCTGGTAGCGTGGTTGCCCCTGTGCAAGCATTGATTCTATGGCATAGGCCACAGAGGCAACAAAAGCCTTCTGTAATTTGCATTGGGCCATACCTCCAAGTAAATTAAGAAATGTCCCCTGGGATAGAATGGGTACAAATGTGCACCTATTGATCCATTTTACTCTTCTGTAGCATGGAAGTGCCTCGTAAGTGTAAAATCGGGCACACATGCCTGGTGTGTCCCCACGGCACTGCCAAAATAGAGTTTCAAGTGAATTAAAGCAATTACTGGTTCGTGATATTAACACACAATTTCTATATAAGGATTTAGGTGTTGTCCCCAACAATTATCTGCAGTAAAACCTGAGTTGGCAAGTTAAAATATGGCACATTCAGATTTAAATCAATACGATCAGTTGACTACTCAGTGTTATTTGGATGTACGACTGCAGCTCTAGCCGTACTCCAGACTGGTATTTAAAACACTATGGGGCAGATTTATGAGGCCCTTGCGTCACGTTTACGCCGCTGTTGCGTCACGCAAGGCGGCGTAAACGTGGCGCATCCCTACGACCGATTTACAACGTGCCGCATCTAGGCAGATGCGTCACGTTGTAAAGCCCTGCGCCGCTTGTGGGTGTTCCGGCGCAGGGTGGGCGTTCCGGGGCAGGTGCGCCTCGCAAAAGTGGCTGAGTGAAATCTATAAGATTTCACTCAGTCACTTTCAGGCTAATGCTGCGTCAAAACCCTGCGCCTGCTTGAAGCAGGCGTAGGTCTTGACGCAGCATTGCAAAGATGGGGCACCCCCGAGCCTTGCTGGAGCTGCGTCGCGCTTGCGACGCAACTCAAGCAATGCGCCACCTTAACGGCACAGATGCGTCACGCATCTGTGCCGTTTTTGCCCCATGGTGCGCCGCATTGTAAATGCGGCGCACCATGGGTGGCGGAGCTGTGGCGCACTGTGGCGCACATTAACTGGCGCATCCCTGGGGATGCGCCAGTTAACATAAATCTGCCCCTATGGGCCTCATTTATGAAAAGTGACGCATCGCTGCGTGAAAACAGCGATGCGTCACTTTTCATTGCGCCCTCCTTGCGACATGCTGGATGCGTCATATTCACAGTATGACGCATCATTGCGCAAGGAGTTATAGATACGTCAGTATTTCTGACGTATCTTAAGCGCAAAAGTGACGCATTGCTGGAGTGTGTCACAAAAGTGACGCAACTCCAGCAATGCGTCCTTTCACATGGGGCAAGCCCCATGTGAAAGGGCCTGCGTCAGTCTTACGCCTGCTGTGAGGCAGGCGCAAGATTTTGACGCAATGGTGTCCTAGAAGTGACGCAGTGAAATCTCATAGATTTCACTGCGTCACTTCTACGACCCTTTCTTGCCTCAATACGCCCCCTTTGCATACATTATACCTGGCGCAGGTATAATGTGGCGCAGGGGTTTACAAAGTGATGCATCTAACTAGATGCGTCACTTTGTAACTATGGCGCAACAGGGCGCATTTTTTAAGCCACTGGTGCGTCACAAAAAGTGACGCACCGGCAGCGTAAAAGTGACGCACAGCCTCATAAATGAGGCCCTATGTTTTAAGCAAATGTAAATTTGTGATATCACCTGTTGATAGCATAGCAAAGACAGGGGCATAAAATAAGGTGCTAATTATTTATTTTAAATATTGAAAATATCAGTAATTTAATAACAACATGCTCGTACTTGAAGAAGGTCGGAATTCGCTATTTGAAATACATTTTTAGAACCAATGACATAAGTTCAAGTAAGGAAGCTATATCCCCCATAGAAATTTTACGGAATCTGGGGGTGTGGATTGAGAAGTCCGACTTTTGATGTTATGCTCAAATGTTACATGATATGTTCCACTGTCTCAGCGGCTGTGATACCTGTCTTTGATGCCTCAGTGTGTTACTTTCAGTAATACACGTCTTGCTCACTGTTTATAGTGTGGTCCATGTGGAAAGAGCTCAATGTTTGTCTTGCTTATGCTGCTTAACCAATAAAAGCAATAAATGTGTCATATAAAAAAGCCAGGAAGCTATACAACTACATCTCTGGAGGTTTGAGGGGGAGAGAAGGGGTGAAACATGAATATCATATATTTAAGATTGGTTAGGTTTTTAACAATGCCTTTCTTAATGGCTTTGAAGGATAGCCCCACCCAAGACAGATAATAATTACGGTACCCAAGGGTTCAATGACACAATATCGATATACAAAAAATAGAAAAATAAATATATAAAAAAAAAATATTGCCTTCCTAACTTAACTAATAAAACCATAAATATCACAGTTAAAAATATTATTTTTAATTATATTTTTAAAAAAAATTGAACCAAAAATACGTATAAATAAACATTAGCCAAAAACATCACATCACACAACACCTACAACAATAATATCACCCAAATATTTACATTATCATTAATACACATAACATAACAATAACTACTTTTACATTAAACAAAACATTAAAAACATTAAACAACATACACGTATGTTTTAAAAAGAAAATAACATCACCAAAATAATTATACATCACCCCAAATGAAAATATTACTAAATGCATAATGTTAGTTAAAATAAATATTTACATAAACTACACACATTTAGATCAAAGGATTTTGGGATGTAAATATTGGGGCCCAGACCACTGAACTTTAGGATTCTCTTGGATCAAGAAGACAGCCAAGAAGAAGAGCTGGAGAAGCTGTGAGGAGGGACTACCACTTTGCTGTGTGCATTGTTGTAGTGGCTGCTTCTGTCTTGGGCAGTGAAAGGACTGGACTGAACTTTCTGCAATCTGCTTTTTGAGTTTCTCCAAGGGCTTGAGGTAGAGCTTGCCCCCTGTTCATGAAGTCTCAGGAACAACAAAGACTTCAAGCTCTTCTGCCCGCAGCACTGGGGACTGTGTGTTTTGTGCTGCAACAGAGGAAAAGCAATTCAACGACATCTACGACGCCGCTGCTGACTCCATGTCCTGACGGCACCGCAGCGGGCACCGCAGCGGGCCCTGCCCCAAAGCCGCACCGCGACCTCGGTCTCACCGAGGACGCCTGCTGATGCCGCCACCAAGCCGATGCTCGCACCGCGACCTGTGGGCACCACACTCCGCACCGCCTCGCTTCACGACTACACCTTGGCACCGCAGAGGGCACCGCTGCAACGCTGCACCGTGATCCTGGTCTCATCAACGACGCCATCTGATGCCGCCACCGAGCCGTTGCTCACACCGTGACCTGTGGGCACCGCACTCTGCACCGCCTCGCTTCACGACGACGCCTTGGTATCTCCAATTACCCCACTTCATGCCAAAATCAATGCTGCCGCTTGCGCCGTGGTTCGAGGGCACCACTCGTAAAGTTACATGACGCACCGCCCTCATCCCGCACCGCAGCCTTGGCCTACTGACGCCATAGATTCCAGTTCGTCAGCCGACTACAGCACTTCAGCTACAACGACGACGTTGCTTGCACCGTGACCTGCCAGCACCGTGACGAGCACCACCTTCATCTCGCACCGCGACCCTGGTCTCACAGACTACGCCATCTGACGCTGCCACTGAGCCACTGCTCGCACCGTGACTGGAGGGCACCTCACACCGCAATGCTGCACTTTGCACCGCAGCACACGATGCCTGCCGACGTCAGCGCTCCTGACTCCAACAGAGAGGAGATCGACCTGCAACGCGTGTGACTTTGAGGGCCCCGATGACTCCTGCACCGACCTCCGGAATGGACGCCTCCGGACGCCGTGTTTTCGGAGGCTCAATAAGAGGTCGGCGACGCCCTGCATTTCTCAAAGGTACTGTTTGCGGGACTTTCCGACACTGTAGCTGGCCTGGGACGCCGCGGTCATCCAGAACTGTTTAGATTTGTTTGCTCACGATGCTGTGATAGCTCCGGACGGAGCTATGGACATCAAGGAACTAGTCTTAAAGCATATTTTGATAAGTGAAGATTTTGAAGTACTGTATTGTGGATTTTTATTGTTTTTGGTCTTGTCCTTAGTATATAAAAATATCGGATATTTTTCTAAACTGGTGTGGTGTCCTTTTGTACTGCTTACACTGTATTACTGCTGGCTATGTGCAAATGCTTTACACACTGCCTCTAAGATAATCTGAGTGCTCGTGCCAAGCTACCAAGAGGGTGAGCAGGGGTTATTTTAATAGTGTAACTCCCTTATCCTGACAAGAGTGGTGGTTTCTGCCTGGCTTTGGCACATGCCCTAACCTACCAAAAATCCCATATCTAACAATGTATATATATATATATATATATATATATATATATATATATATATATATATATAGACACAAGGTTTTACCGTCGTCGCAGGCACACGTCCCGGGTGCCTCCTGTACGCGGTGGTGAACGGCGTTACACAGCGTTTCACGATCGGAGACAAAATCTGTGTCAGCCGACCAAAGCAGGAGCACACACACCGAGTCCATGAAAAATATGTGTTTATTTAATTAAACATCCTCCCTCAGCGCTGTCAGTGTAACTCCCTTATCCTGACTTGTGTGGTGGTTTCTGCCTGGCTTTGGCACATGCCCTAACCTACCAAAAAACCAATTTCTAACCATGTATGTATATATATATATATATATTGCATATTCGTTACCCTCAAGACGACGCGCCCATAGTCCAGAGCCATCACTTCAAAGGAAAAACGGAAGACCCAGATGCAGTGAGTTACTTTATTACTCAGCACGCCACGGCAGTATAACGTTTCAGCCTACACAGAGGCCTTGGTCACATGGCGCACAGACAGAGTTACGTGAAATTTAAAGTGCAAGTGCATTCAAAAAACAACAATTTGATTGGTTAACCAATTTCAAACCAGGGGAGTGTCCTTAAAGCCATACACAGCGTAATGCATTTCCTGCTGGACTACACATTTTGTCTTTTTTCATCAGCCATTGCTGTGCTAAATGTTTTAAATATATATGTAAATATCCGACACACTAAACAATCATTTACATATAAAAATATACTATCATGTTAGAAAAATATAACTATATGTTTATCCACAATATTTCATATATTTACAACTATTTACATAATATGCAAGTAATGATTACTGTTTTTAAAAAAAGATATAAGTTAATGTATACAATTCATTATCTCAATTGCTCGGATATATGTGCAAAAATACGCTGTTTGATGTTTTAGCAATTTGTGCTAAGCCAGACACATTTAAAACCCATTGGTAAAAAATTGCCATTACAACTTCGAAGGTTATTGCAAAGCAGAACCCCTAATATGTTGTAGATTTAGAATGCATTATTAAACAAGTGATTAAAAACAAATGTTTTAGCTCAGTTAGTTGTTTTGCTTTTATATTCTTAACCAGCTATACCTCCAAATATGGAACACAGTTTCTTAACGGATATGGATCAAACAACCAAGTTCTTTCTTTCATGTGTGTTTGTCCTGGCCAACTACAAATAAACTTATAAGGGACATGATTGTTGAAGCCTATGTGCAACTAGGAGAGAAGGAAGGAGATAGTCAGAGAACTAGAGGCAAGTGTAAATATCCTCAGTGGAATTGAGACCATTAGGAGCCTTACTATCCATTTCAAGGATATATCTAGTCTCAAGTGCTCTTAAAATACCCTCTCTGTTACCACCTCTCCTAAGAGGACCAACACAGTCTATGGCAAAGTATCTGAGGAGTCCACTTTTATTGTTGTGGAATTCCTTAAAATGCCGGGCCACTGGATATGCGGTATCATTTGTGTTGATAGCCCTTATGTGCTGGAGTACCCGCTTGTGAACCTGCAATTTGGTACTACCAATATATTGCAGACCACATGGGCACTCCAGCACATAAACCACATATTCTGTCTTACAAGTCAACTGTTTGTTGATTTTCCTTGGCACTGAGGAGAATGCTGTTAGGTACTCTGTTTTATTCAGCCCCTGCGAGCATGCCTTACAGCTGGAGCACTTTTTGAAGCCTCGACTTGCTGCTAGCCAGTTTTTGGGTGGAATTACCTCCGGACTCGATTTAACTAATGCATCATTTAATGAATATGCTTTGCGGTAGGTAATGACTGGCTTATTAGGCATGCGTTCTCCTATCACCGGATCTAGTTTAACCAGATCCCAGTGATGGTTGATTATTTTACGTAGTGCCATGTGTTGACTATTGTAAGTCCAGATAAGTCTGACTGGTTGGTTGTCCCCATCTTTGCCAGCCCTGTCTTTTTTCTTTTTGTGGATCAGTGCATCACTGCGAGACAGGCCATTTGCTTTCCTTATGGCTGTATCAATAAGGTTTTCTGCATAGCCCCTCGCCAGAAACCTTTGTTTGCTGGCTGCCTGTGCTGTTATACAGTGCATATCCGTACTGCAGACCCGCCGAATTCTGAGCATCTCCCCATAGGGGATGCTCCGAATTAGATGAGGCGGATGGTGACTTCCTGCATGCAGGATAGTATTTCCTGCAGTTGGCTTTCTAAAGAGCTTTGTTTCAAGCCTGTCCTGACTGACCTCCAAGGTTATATCCAAAAAGTGGGCTTCCTTTTGACTGATATGTGATGTGAAAGACAAATTGAAATCATTACTGTTCAAGGCAACAATAAAATTTTCAGCTTCTTCCTGTGTTCCCCGCCAGATCATCAAAATATCATCGATGTATCTATACCATCGTATGATATTGCGAGAACACTGTTCATGGTGAATACCATTGAGGACCTGTCTCTCCCAGTATCCCATGTGAAGACAGGCATAACTGGGAGAGAAGCAGGCCCCCATGGCAACACCCCTGACCTGCTGATAATATTGGTTCAGAAACATGAAATAATTGTTGTGCAAGCAAAAGCTAATCATGGTGAGCAGCATTTTGTTATGCTCGGCCAATTCAATTGGCCGCTTCCCCAAAAAGAACTCAATAGCCCTTAATCCATCTGCATGCACAATACTGGTGTACAGTGATGACACATCCAAAGTGATCAACCAATAGTCACTGCGCCATTGCAATTCTTCCAGCTTCCTTAGCAGGTCACTGGAGTCCTGAACATAAGAAGGAAGTGCCAACACATGTTCTTGAAGAAACAAATCAATGTACGCAGTGGCTTTTTCCAACAACCCCCCACACGCCGAAATAATTGGCCTTCCCGGCGGCTTAGCTGTATCCTTATGCACCTTAGGAATTAGGTACAACACGGGGGTGATAGGGTGATCATTCTTTAGACATTTGAGTTCATCCATGCTTATGAGTCCACCAGATCGCCATCCCATCAATAGCGAATGGAAGTCCATTTGTGCTTTTTTAAGTGAACCCACATCACAGTGTCGGTAGCAGTTTGGATCATTTAATTGGAGATAGGCCTCTTCCAGATATAATTTCCTTGGCCAGAGCACAATGTTGCCTCCCTTGTCGGCTTGTCTCACCACTATATTGTTGTCTTTTTGTATTTTTTTCACCAGATTTTGATATTCAATGTTGCCCCTTTGTCTGTGAAAATCAGATTTGAGAGTTTTTACATGTAACGCCTTCACTTCCTTGATAATTGCATCTTGAAAAATATCTATATTATCATATGGTGTGATAGGGGTGAATGTAGAACGAGGCTTAAATTCACTTAGTCCTCCAGTGTAGGTCTGGGCCACCTCCTGTGTATTTTGGGAACTTGGGGCTTCAGCCCGCAACAATTCCAGATCTTGTATCAGGGGGATGTCATTTGCTACTAACCCCGAAGTGGTTGGTGCCATCACAGACTTTCTACAAGTGTTGCGTGTTTTGCTGTTGGAAAAGTGCTTCTGTAATTTAAGCTTTCGTGTGAATTTAAAAAGATCGATCCTTGTGTCCACATAATTAAATCTATTCGGTGGACTGTATGATAAACCCCTTGATAAAATGTCAATTTCCACGTCAGTGAAGGAGGTATCCGTTAGATTTAACACAGAGAGTCCATACTCCAACACATCAGAAAGCTTATTTGTTTGTGGCACTTGAGTTTCTACTTTTTGTTTGAGTTCCATCGCCTTTGATTTCTTCTCTTGGGTTTTGCGTTTTGCGGAGCTTTTCCTGCGCTCTCGTCGCTTTGTGTTTGGGGTTTTCTTGGGCGCAGTGTTTCGCGCCTGTCCTGCCGGATACATTCTAATTCCTGTTCCAGAGTCAATCGTGTAAACCCCAAACGGTCTGAAATTCTCACTGCTTCTGTTTCAGACCCACTGTCGATATTGGAACTCAGATCAATGCTGCTTGAGCCATCAGGGGAATTGTGACGCACGTTGGTCATTGCTCTTCTTGAGCCCTGTCCTGTCTGCAAATCTGATGATTTGGATGCTTTAATTGCGTCATATTTTCGAGCAAAAGTGAAAATGCGACCTTCACTATAGTCAGTTTTGTCGCGCTGGAATTTGAAGGCTTTGCGTTTTCGAATAATATCCTCCTCCTTTTGTACTTTTTGCTCCATTATTTCCCGATGTTTTTTACATGCCAATGTATTTTCCACACTATCTGCACATAAATCAATTATTTCCTTCTCAATTGCATCAATTTGTTCTTGAATATTTGTTCTGTCCCTTTCCGCATGGCGTACCAACAGTGTTACCAAGCGTCTTGATGAATCTAGGCTCCACTCTGCCCAATCCTTCAATAAGAGAGGGTCCATATATTCATAAGTTGGAGCAAGCATTACCCTCAGCCCCCTCGGTATCCGGTTCACATCGAGATATCTGCTGAGGGAGCGGTGCTCCCACCATTTGGACTGCTCTCGCTTTGACAATTTTTCCAGCAATTTGAATTTTTCACGAAGGCTGGGAACCCCACTCATATCCGGTTCCTCGGAGGTGCTGGCTGCCGCTTCCCCAGCCGGGGAGTCAGCAAAAGCCTCAAGAGCCGCAACCTCTCTCCCTTTACGTGCGCCAGCTGCCATGGCGTATACTTTGATTACAAATGTCAATATCGTACTCACTCAGTACGGGGATGCCGCCTCAATCGCCGCTCGTCCTCCGACTGCGCACCAAACTCCTTCACCGGGACAATTCCACAGCCGCTGGAATATATTATTTAATACCAAGTCATACACAACCCCCTTTAGCTTAAAACCGTTTTTTCTGAATGCACATTACACTTGTAGGACAGAGCTGGCAGTATATGTGCTTACTTGCAGTTGCAATTTGAGATACGTTGGGAGCACCAAACTACCCGTGCACCAACGCATATTACAACATCTAAGGGCCATTGTGAACGCTGATCAAAGCTACCCTGTAGCAAGACATTTTCAGCAATTTCACAATAAGAACTTGGAATAATTGAAATATTTTGTGATCGATGCTGTGACCACCTCTAAAAAAGGTGGTGATTATGAATCAAAACTCAGGCAGCTCGAATCACGATATATTGTGCAACTCAACAGCAAAACACCGGGGGGTCTCAACATGGGAGAAGATCTAAGCAATTTTTTGTGAGAATTCTTTATGAGAACCTTATGACCGTTTGTCCAGTGAGATTACAGGATTTTCAACATCATTCCTACAAATTTACATTTCTTACCTTCGTTTCATTAATCTGAGAAATCCCCATATGGATAGGTTTTCTCAGTTCAAGTCCATTATAGTCAATAGATACTTATTTACAAACGAAACGTTACCGTATGTACATCTTGTGCCTATTAAGAGCAGATTTTTTGATCATTTCCCTTTTTTTCTTTTTTATTTCCCCTTGCAATGATATTAGGTCCAATTCATTCATTAATTTTTTTGTATGATTGACCTTGTGCATTATTTTTCAGTTGTCACGTTTTTCTCCCCGCACACTTATCATTTGATATAAGTTGATCAAATATAGACCACTATTGTAATAGCATTAGCATTTAGAGATACTTTAATTAGTAGGTGCTCCGACATATTATCAGCATGTCATTGAATTCGCGCTACTTTTCATGTATTGAACATGGTGTGTACCACAGGGAAATTATTTCCAAGAATGGGAACAAATTATCATAGAAGGACATTATGAACTTTATATGATTATATTATTACGTTGAGACAAGTTTATAATATAGGTGGCCATTTATGCGTATTTGCACAGCAATACAAAGAAGCACCTTTGCACTTTATTATGCAGAATTTTGCACACATAAATGTTTACATATTGCACTAGGCACTTTAATATATAATGGCACCTATTTCTTGGATCAAAAAATCAACTTTGATATATAACTTAATATATAATTTTGTTCCAATCTACTATGTATATTTCCCCATGGTTATTTTAACCCAAATATTGGAAAGGTAGATTTATTTATAAATCCCTGACACACATTTTTGTGAAGAATTGATTTACATGTATTAGTACGGTCATTGTTTTTATCAATTGACATGGGTATTGTATTTTGCGCGATCAAATATGATATGCACAACTCTAATATTGTCTGAACATGTACAATTAATATTCGGCTGTGCAGCAATTATATGCAATGATATTTTGTGCATCAACAGCGTTTTACTTGTACCATTTCAAAATGGCGCCCATTCTCGTTCCAATATAGGCTTAGGCAATATGTGAGCCCTATATCTATTTCTACATATATGTTTTCGAATTTGGGCGCGTTTACGTCAAATGTATGCTATATATATGAATTGTGGTCCACATTCCCGCCAACAGTGAGCAAGGACGCTTTGTCCGAAATGCGTCTGTTCGGCATTTTTTCACCCTGCACTTTATGATTTAATAAAAGCAGCAAACATCTAAAGACTGGCTTTGGCGTATTTCTGTGTCCACGCGCTGGATTCTGCGCTTGGAACGTTGGCGCGGTTACCGGCTGGATTGTAATATATATATATATATATATATATATATATATATATATATATATATATATATATATATATATATATATATATATATATATATATATATATATATATATATATCACACTCTTCCGTGCATTCGCAGGCTTGCCTCCATAGACGGACACGGACCGAGGAAATGATGTGAAAACAAAAGTTTATTGCTCGTCACCTGTCGCCATTAAGCAATTTGGCTCGCTTAAATAAATAAATAATAAAACACTCTACAACTTCTATCTCTTTGCCTGCATTTCTTAAATAAAATACTACAACATCGAGAAGGTATTATACTACCCAAAAACATCACCAATCACACACCAGAAAAAAGATTTGGAATACATTATTTTAAAACAGAAACTCACCCTAAAACTGAAAAAAAAAATCCAACAACCTCAACCTCTACAAGTTTCAAACATATAAACATTTAAAATAAAACTGAGGCTCTTTTTTTCGACCAACAGAAAATAAAGCACCTTCTCCACATTACAACACACCTAACAGAAACGGTGCAAATAAGCGCTAAGAAGCCATGAATATATGTATAAATAAGAAAATAAATTGTATACATTTATAGGTAAATAACACATGTATAAGCATTTTAAAATTGTAATTCTTTATAAAATTATACTATGTTCAGGCATAATGACAAAAAGAGCAAGATATATAACATCACAGAAAGGACAGCAATTATTAAATCACATAGGATACACCTTCAACCAAGACAGTACATCGATGGAACTGTAAACTGGAAATGCACTAAATATTACTCTAATGCATGCTATGGGTGGACTGATGGAGCAGATTTCATCTGCAGTCATGCATTGTTTTATTTTTTGTGCTTCAGACAGGCTGCATTTAAATTGCCACGCACATTTTGGTGCAGGTTAAAAACATGGCACATGAAAAACATGAAAAGTGAGGCCTATTCACTTCAGACTGAAAATGCTTTTGCTGAATTAAATTAACATGTGTTTTTTTGCAATGTAGAGAAAAAGTGGCCTTTTTACCTTTGAAGATTTTTAATAGAATGTGTTTCTCTCTTCCCAGCACATCCATGTAAACTAAATGTATTATTCCTGTCTTAATAGACTTTGACTTGTTGCATATTTTGATAAACATTTTCAGTTAATAACACCTCTTTTTATAATGTGTGTGAATTAATAATGCACTTGGGACACATAATGGACTGATTTACATGAAATTAATATTATCTTTGTGTTTGTTTTATTTTTGGGGCCTACACAAAACATGGCTGCCTGTGAATCCATCAAGACTATGGCTTGAAATTTAATGAGAAGGGAGCATGCGCAGACTGTGGCAGCTTTCCTCATGACAAAAAGTCAAGGACAACCTGAATTCTTGTCATTCTGCCAATGTGCCAGTTAGTTAAAAGTGTCCATCTACTGCGCTGAGAAGGAAGGAAAAGATGAATTAGATTGAAACATTTTTCCTAGTAAATGTTGCAATGTTTATAAATGTAGTTATTCATGTATGCTTCTTTTGTTAAGACTAGTGAAGTCAGGTTTTTAGAATGAGTCAGGGAAGTGTGACCTCATGCCTTTATGACTGACCAATCACGTAAGGTTCTCCTGAAAAATGTTACATCTTTGTGTACTCTGCCAATAATTATGGTATAAATACTGTCCTCTCTGGATGGGAGCCACTTCTTTTTTTTTCTCAGCTCAGCTGGCTTCTATGGGTTAGGTACGAGAAACGTCCCGGGAGATTGCTGAAGGGCGGGCTTGCGTCCGAGGAGTGTCAGGGGGAGGTTTCTTGCTTCCACGTCATATCTTGGCACTTTATGCCACATTCCTTTGAGGCCTGTGAAGGGCGGGCTGCTTTCCTCTTTAGACACAGACAGACAGAGAGTGCAGTGGATCAGGATAGGATTAGATGCTAATATGTTTTGACTAATTAATTAGGTCTAAAAGATTTATTTGTCTTATGCATTTATTTCTCTTAATGGGAGATTTTTTGCCAACTATTTAATTATTGATTAGCTTTGCAAGACTATTTTTCTTAGAAACTCTTTAAGAATTGTGACTGAAATTTTGCACCACATTTTCATAACTACATGTAATGCTTATATGCAGACTGTAATGTGTTCTGTATTATTGATATTTTTCCTGTTTTCCAAAATTCTGTAACCTAATTGATATTTTACTAATGAATAAAGGGTCAGAGAAAAATTAACTTTTTGACTAGAAAATAAAACCCTTTAAAATAATCAACAACTCTCTTTATTGGCTTACAATAATAATTGCATTTTGACTGTTCATCTTTATTTAAATTTCTCCTGATGGTAATACATGGTGTGAAGGGCCCAACACCTTTTGAGCGGTAAATTAGAGGTAGCATGGAGGTTTTACATTGAGAAACTACCAGAAGAAATTACCGCTCTCCATCAGTTTTTGGTAAGCAGAGGATGGTCATTATTGATTAGTTTGGTGATTAGTAATTATTGATTTCACCATCAACTACTCAACTAATGGATCATTGACCTTAAGAGGGAAATAAAATAATTGCCCAAGTTAGATAAATGTCCAAGTCCTGATTCCTGACTCCAATGCTCAGAACCTGAAGACTGGCAAAGCAGTACTGGCAGGTGATGCAAGAAGAGGTGTGAGTATCAATAGGGTTGTGAAATGTTGTTAATATGCTAGCATGTTTTTTGAAGTGTTGAAAATAGTAAGGATTTTTTACTGTTGGTGACATTTTGCTCATTTTGAATTGATGGTGTTATTGATTATATTGGTAATTTCATAGGACATAATTTTTTGGTTATTGATTACATGTTTTAACTCTTCATGTTAAGTTAGTGTCTTGTTCTATGTTGTCTGGAACACGCAGGTATGCACACCTGTGGAATCCCGGGAAGGAATAGCGGGTGGTAAATGGAAGCCACACTGCACTGAGGTTACTCGTCTGTTGGAATAACACTGAGAAGCTAGGTAGGGCTGGCAGTGTTAAATTAGGGACTATTTTCTGTGTGAGTGATTAATAGCAAAGAGTTCGCTGGTGAAACTTTGGTCTGATATCACCTAGAAGGGGTCACACCAAAGGAGTAGCACGTTCTTCTGAGCTTGATTGACAGCAAAAGGGTTCGCTGGTGAAACTTTGGCCTAAGATATATCCTGAAGGATAAGTCCAAAGGAGTAGCAGGTTCTTCTGAGCTTGAGTGAAAGGTAAGCGGAAGGGATTTACCTGTAGTGTTTGAAGAGTAAACGGAAAGTCTTACTTTGTGAAGGGTAAGCGGAATGTGTTACTCGCAGTGAATATAAATCTATCCTTTATTTAGCACAACAGACAGAGTAGCAAATGTATTTATGTTGTTACTAACAGAGTTATTGATTAAGAGAAATATTGCAGTAAGATTTTGTGGAGGGTCAGTGGTAGGAGTAAAACTGACTGAAATTTAGATTGACAGCTTTGGAGAAAAGAAATTGCATTGAACTATTGCAAAAATGAAACTGTTTGAAGGTTTAAAGAAGCTGTTAGGAGGTAAAGTGAAAAATTCGTTTTTTATTGGTGATGCTCCTGAAGGAACACCTGTGCATTTTATGTCTACCAGTTTGGGACAAAACACATGTATGTGGGTTCAACAATGGTGCAAGATTACTGAAAAAGAGGGTGCTTTGAGGTTTCCAAAAGATGGTACTTTTGAATTGCAAATTATTGACAAATTAAGGGAAGTGTTATGTGAAATAAAGACACCATCTAAAGCTGCACAATTTGAGGCCTTAAGCCTGTGGGAAAAAGCAGCAAGAGAGAAAGCAAGTGAGGATGAAAAGGTAAAGCACCATATACAGGAGAAGGGAATTAATGCTGAAAAAGAGCTTCAAATAAATAATAATTCAGGGGATGAAATAATGGATGCATTGTTAACTGAGTGTCCACCACTTTATGTGGTTCCCATGAAAAATACTGAAAATAGTGCACCAGTAAATACTACAGAGGCTACTGCTTCTGTTGAACAGAGAGAAATACAGACTGAGAGAACTGTGCAGACATTTTATATTGAACCATTACCTGTTGATTCAGTACTGACAGTGATACCTCCAGGTGTTACTGCTTTAAATGTGCCTGATTTAGTCCAAGAATTGCAAACTGCAGATGCACAGATAATGCCTAGAAAAATTATGACTGTTCCAATTAATATGGTCCCTACTGAAAAGGTTCAAAGAGCTGCAGAATCACTGATTTTGCCAGGGTTTATTTCAGAAACTAAGAACACACAGATTATTGAACAGAAAGTACACCAAGCACTGAAAGGTGAGAGAAAAATGGTATTTACAACATCTGCAGCCCAGGATAAAACTAATATATTTGAAAATGGGATTTTTCAAACCTGCTTAGAGGAAGCAGCAGTGATTAAACATATAGAGAACATGGGAGAACATATTAACCCAGACCATGAAAAAGAGAGACAGCTTAGTGTTTTAAATGGAGCATTTGAACATGAAGAAATTAACTGTCCCTGCTGTTTAAATAATGAAAATGTGAACCAGTGTCAAGAAAAAGAATTAATTTCCCTGAGTAAGGAAACAGCTACATGTTCATTAATTACTCATAATGGACTGACAGGTTTGGCTCAAAAATATAAAACTGATGTTTCAGGAAGTTTTCCATTTCAGAAAAGTTTCAGGGTACACATGGATGATGAAGCAAATGAGAAAATGTATTCTTCAGAAATGCAATTGCACCTTGCAGAAATAAAATATATTTTCAAATGCAATGGGTTTGAGAAATTAGGAGACAAATGGGCACGAAAACATGAGAAGAAAAAGAAACGACCAGACCTAGCAAGGAAACTGGATAAGGAAAAGAAGCCACCAGATTTAGTTGAGAAAAATAATAAACAGAATGAGGGAGAGGCTTTTGCTTACTCATTGAGAGAAAAGGTGGGAGAAATGTATGTGCATATGCCACAGAATAAAAGTGAACTTGCAGCATTTCTGAACACAATCCCACAATTGAGAGACAAATTTATGCTGTGGTACCCACAAGTTGATGGATTTGATGAATTTTTAAAAGAGTTGTGCATTCATTTGGAAATGTTCTTTTACATTGCCATGCAAACAGAATTGTGGTTTGAATCTAAAGTTGTTGTTCAAGGGCCAAGTGAAGAGACAATGAAAAGGGTTTGCATGAATGCACCATCATTTTCTGTTGTTATGGAGGAAAATATAGCAGTGATTACTTTCCTGAAGGGCAGAGTGCCAGCAAAGGATGTTGATTGGGTACAGATTAAAAGAACACAGGATGGAAGTAAAGGTATTTTGGTTAGTGCAAATTCAGGTATGGATGTTGTACTGCTGGAAAATGTGTCCTTTTGCCATCTTTATAACAGATTTGAGCATTGGAAGAAGAAACATAAATTTAAACATGATGCACAAAAACATGGAGAAATGCAGGTGCAAATTATGCCAGTTAAGCAAATGCAAATGTCAGTTCAGAAACAGGTACCAATGGCAGAAATTTTTCAAGCACAGATGGTCCCACAAAATATGGAAAATGCTAAAATTAATTTAAATAAGTTGCCCAGAGTAAATGTGAATTATCTCCAGAGACAAAAACAGAACCCAGTTAAACAGGTTGCTTTGTTTGCAAATAAGAGTTTTAACACTCACAATTCTGAATTTACCAATTCCATTGTGAAGGTAGTGGAAAGTCCAGATTCAGTTGCAGGAGTTTTAAAGAAAGAAATTACAAACATAATTTTAGACAAATGTGCACCAAAAATAGGCCCATTTGAGGAAGATTGCAAAACTGTTGTCTGTGACTCAGGCCTAGCAGGAAAACAATTATTTTGCAAATTAAGCAGCACAGATTACTGTACACCAGATAATGCTATTTTTCAGATTCCTGATGAGGATGTACATTTTAAAATGGCCCATCAAGAGACAGTTGTAGCATTGTTTTCAGAAAAGACAGTTGAAAAATTACCTTCTGCTTTGGAAAAAATATTAAACACAGAAATAAGAGAGTTCACAGAGAAGGATGCCAGGCTAATAAAATGTGCTGAACATGTCTTATTAAAATTTGAACCAGATGACATGTATTCAGGAACACAATCAGTTGCAGGAATTTTACCAATAAAAGGATTTTTGATGGAATTGATTGGAAGTTTATGTAACTTTCTGATCACAGGTTCACAGAAACCAAATAAAAAGAACAGAATAGTGCAGGAGATTAAAAGCATATTTTTTCCATGTTGTCCTGTGGTACCGAATCCAGCCAATATATTTTTTCACATTCCATGTGGTGAAGAATGGCTTATTTTTATTGATTTTTGCCAAGTTCATGTCACAGTGCCATTGCATGAGAATAGTCAGGAGTACTGTCAAAAAGAAGATGAATACCTGGGACACCAAATTGGAAAGGGAGGTAGAAAGGTGTCACCAGAGAAGGTGGAAATAAATTCCAAGATAAATCCACCTCAAATTCAGAAAGAAGTCAGGACCTTTTTGGGAATGGTTAGCTGCTGTAGAGAGTGGTTAATAAACAGTTCCCTAGTGGCTAAGCCTTTACTGAGGCTGACTCACTCAGGTGTGTCTGATCCGCTTCCATTGGACAACAACTGCACAAAAGCATTCCTAGAGTTGAAAGAGAAAGAATGTCGCGCCCCAGCACTAGGAATGAAAGTTTATTTGAAAGAAAATACACTAATTTGCAGTGAGAGGGAGGGCTGCGCTCTCTCATTGCCTATTGAAAAAGATGACTTTGTTCAAAGGTCTGTGATGTATTGCCCAATGACCTTTGACCCTAACTTCACAGAAATGTCAGCAAATGAATTGGATTATGATGAAAATGAATATGAGTGTCTAAATATCATGAAAATATGCATAAAGCCAAATTCAGACTTGAAGGATGAACATCTGAGTCAGCCCAACAATGTCCATTTTGTAGATGGCCCATGTTTGAAAGGTGACACATTAAAAGCAGCACATGCTGTGCTCCTTATACATGATGTTGTCAAAGCTTCATGGCTTTTAATAATTACCCCAGCCCAAAATTCGAAATTGATTGCCCTTACCATAACATGCAGTATATCTGCTCAATTGGGAGTCACTGTTGTCATGGGAGAGAGAAATGCTAATTCAGTTGCACAAAATTGTGTTCTGTTAGCATATACATTCTATGGAATCTTCACAGTTAAGTTTAAAGAGGCTCAAGAAAATGTTTTTGAAGCAGCACAACAGGGTTGTATCAGAACTGTTTTTGAGAAAAATGACAACTGCAAAGTGGCAAATGTGTTATTGCAAAGACTGATGCCCAGGTATAAATTGCCAGTTTCTCTGAAATCAGATCATAATGTGGTCTCAAAGATAATGAGTGCAGAACAACAGATTGGACAAGAAATGGATTGTAGCCATCTGCCTGAAGTGTCACGCATAATAAAGCAACACAATGGCAGCACAGAGTTACCTTTTGCAAAAGACTGTTTTTCAGCATTACCAAAGTGGCTTGAAAATGCATATGCAAATGCACTTGTGGAAAACACTGAGGAGAACACTAGCCATTGCTGTGTAGGTCTGGTTGATGTACAGTGTGCAGTTTCTCACCAGATTGCAGCTGCTACACAAGGTCTGCATAATGGATGGTGCAACGGTTTTGATCTGAGAGATGTTGTGGTGAAACATCTGAATCTGATCAAAGTGAAAATAAGAGTGAAAGGCCTTGGTTGAAAAAGTGCAAAGGATTGATGGTGCTTTGTCAGAGTTTCTCAGCACCTAAGTAGTCCAATTTGCATGGAAAGTATGAGCCATACTGATGACAAGCTGATGACAATGAGTAAAGAAATGCTGAAACTGTCCTGTTGAATTCCTTTTTTATTATTTTAGTTACTTATTTTAAAGAAGACTAACTGTTCCAAGAAGCTACTTACAGATCTCTGCACTAAAAACATTTGAGCTTGGCTATATATGATCTGATTACAGACCAAACTTGTGTTTGCCTTAGAAATAGAAGTAACATTCTTATATGCTCAGCTTTTGCAATTTAAAAAAAGAAAAAGAAAAAAAAAAAAAAAATGTCACTTATGAAATGAAATATGTGTGATGAATTATAAATCATTTTATTATGATTTGAATTATCAAGAGGGTGGATTGATGGAGCAGATTTCATCTGCAGTCATGCATTGTTTTATTTTTTGTGCTTCAGACAGGCTGCATTTAAATTGCCACGCACATTTTGGTGCAGGTTAAAAACATGGCACATGAAAAACATGAAAAGTGAGGCCTATTCACTTCAGACTGAAAATGCTTTTGCTGAATTAAATTAACATGTGTTTTTTTGCAATGTAGAGAAAAAGTGGCCTTTTTACCTTTGAAGATTTTTAATAGAATGTGTTTCTCTCTTCCCAGCACATCCATGTAAACTAAATGTATTATTCCTGTCTTAATAGACTTTGACTTGTTGCATATTTTGATAAACATTTTCAGTTAATAACACCTCTTTTTATAATGTGTGTGAATTAATAATGCAATTGGGACACATAATGGACTGATTTACATGAAATTAATATTATCTTTGTGTTTGTTTTATTTTTGGGGCCTACACAAAACATGGCTGCCTGTGAATCCATCAAGACTATGGCTTGAAATTTAATGAGAAGGGAGCATGCGCAGACTGTGGCAGCTTTCCTCATGACAAAAAGTCAAGGACAACCTGAATTCTTGTCATTCTGCCAATGTGCCAGTTAGTTAAAAGTGTCCATCTACTGCGCTGAGAAGGAAGGAAAAGATGAATTAGATTGAAACATTTTTCCTAGTAAATGTTGCAATGTTTATAAATGTAGTTATTCATGTATGCTTCTTTTGTTAAGACTAGTGAAGTCAGGTTTTTAGAATGAGTCAGGGAAGTGTGACCTCATGCCTTTATGACTGACCAATCACGTAAGGTTCTCCTGAAAAATGTTACATCTTTGTGTACTCTGCCAATAATTATGGTATAAATACTGTCCTCTCTGGATGGGAGCCACTTCTTTTTTTTTCTCAGCTCAGCTGGCTTCTATGGGTTAGGTACGAGAAACGTCCCGGGAGATTGCTGAAGGGCGGGCTTGCGTCCGAGGAGTGTCAGGGGGAGGTTTCTTGCTTCCACGTCATATCTTGGCACTTTATGCCACATTCCTTTGAGGCCTGTGAAGGGCGGGCTGCTTTCCTCTTTAGACACAGACAGACAGAGAGTGCAGTGGATCAGGATAGGATTAGATGCTAATATGTTTTGACTAATTAATTAGGTCTAAAAGATTTATTTGTCTTATGCATTTATTTCTCTTAATGGGAGATTTTTTGCCAACTATTTAATTATTGATTAGCTTTGCAAGACTATTTTTCTTAGAAACTCTTTAAGAATTGTGACTGAAATTTTGCACCACATTTTCATAACTACATGTAATGCTTATATGCAGACTGTAATGTGTTCTGTATTATTGATATTTTTCCTGTTTTCCAAAATTCTGTAACCTAATTGATATTTTACTAATGAATAAAGGGTCAGAGAAAAATTAACTTTTTGACTAGAAAATAAAACCCTTTAAAATAATCAACAACTCTCTTTATTGGCTTACAATAATAATTGCATTTTGACTGTTCATCTTTATTTAAATTTCTCCTGATGGTAATACATGGTGTGAAGGGCCCAACACCTTTTGAGCGGTAAATTAGAGGTAGCATGGAGGTTTTACATTGAGAAACTACCAGAAGAAATTACCGCTCTCTATCAGGACCACTACAAAAGATGATGTTGTAATTAACGTAAGAGAACACAACTACCCCCAAATGTAACAGAAATAGAAGTAAGGGTGGTATTACAGGATATAAAAGAGGCAAGCACCAGTTCTCAGGAGCCCACAACAAAAATCCCAAAATATATACCCCCTAAAGTCCCTGAACACATCACAGGCCAACTACTACCTATACTCACTTAATAACATCTCATTGCACAAACTAAAAAAACACTGGGGATGCCCCTACTGCCACTAGAAGATACCAAGATATAGAAATACCTGAACATTTAACCCCTTGCATGCGGGGCTCATTCCCTGCTGTGCTGGGGGGGGGGGCGCACACAGCGCCCCGGTGCTTATGACGAGCTCAGCTCGTCATGGGCCACGGTGGTCGTGTGCTCATGATGAGCTCAGCTTGTCATGACCACACCCGTTTGTGTAGAACGTTCGCACAGCAGGGGAATTAGCCCAGCGTGCAAGCGTTCCAACGGTCATGACGAGTTCAGCTCGTCATGAGCACACGAGCAGCATGGCTCCTGACGAGCTGAGCTCGTCATGAGCTTTCAAGGGGTTAAAAATGACACCTAATGAGGGGCCCTTCCTCTTATATGATAATCTAAACATTGGTAGACATGTCCTATCACTTTCTACAGCATATAACTTATTAAAACTAAGCCATTGTGAAACCTGGATGAAGGATGAGACCTTCAGAGTGTGCCCCGCACCATGGTAAATATCACAACTCAAATATCCATTTTTATATGCCCTACTACCAAATAAACCACGAGGCACTTACTACAAACTCTTTAAGCATGTTCAATATAAAACATATAACTACTACCCACAAAACATAATCATAGACCATGACCAAGCTATGATTAAACCCATTTGAAAAGTTTCCCCACACACAGACATACAAGGCCTACACTACCATTTTAATCAAAGTATATGGAGACTTCTCCTACAATTTCCATTGAGGGCCTGATTACGTCTTTGGCCTTGTCGCCCCGGGTCCACCTTCCTGCCGCGCTGCCAAAGCCATGGTCAGACAGCCCGCCAGTTTTGAAGTTTCCTCCTATCAATCTGGCACGCACATTCGTGCCTGATGTATGGCGAAGGAATAAAGCGCATACTACTTGAAATGTTTAGCGGCCCCTACGCTCTCGATATACTGATGTGGGGGTCCAGCCACATAACTACAGGACTAATCAGCTTGGCGATAATATAATTACATGGAAGAGTTTGAGCATATATTCTTTAAAAAGTTACTGTGTGGGCCCTACACAATTATAAATACCTGTCTGGTCACTCACCCGTTCTATCAGGAAACACCTCTGCGTTACTCCGCGTCCATCACAAACTGCTAGATATCACTGCAGTCTCGTCAAGCATATTGCAACCTCCTGACCGCTGTTGGCTCCGGTGGGCTGTGGCAGTCCGGCCGCCCGCCCGAATCGTAATAGGGCGGTTGGGAAGCCGCCACTGCTGCGCCCCCATGAGTCTGGCGGTCCGTGGATCGCCAGGCTCCTAATTGGGCCCTAAGATTGGAATATGCTACAAATAGTCAGTCTGCCTTTGAAATAAAAAAATGTATAGCACTAGCCTGTATCTCTGACATACCTAACCACTACAATTTACAAATACAAAGCTCTTTCTACTAACAAAACAATCACAAACTAAGCCCCCCAATTGAATATTTCAAAGATACTTGGGTTGGCAAACTATATTTCTCTGGACACAGACGCCAACCCAAATTCCAAATACCATGATATAAGTCTATGACAGCACCTTAGCACAAAAAGCCAAAACAAACAGTGTAGTAGAAGGATGACACAATGCCTTCCAATCCACACAATAGGCAGAACCCAACCTCCACTCTATACATTTATATATACCCTACAGAAAAAAAGCAAAGCTACCAAAATCTATGAATGGAGCAATCTGTAACCCAAATTGTACCTAAACTTAGCAAACAGACCAAAAGAATGTATTTCATGCTACAATTTAAGATACAACTCTTCATAAACAACAAAGAAGTAGAACACTTAAAAGAAATGGCAAAAGCATATTATGAAATAAATACTAACCTACAAACTCCCCAAAAATAATAGTGTAATCTTAACCAACATTACAAGTAATTCTTTATGTAAACAATGAACATAATATTTTATTACATCAGTCAAAACATTAAATTAAACTCCAATTTTAAATGAGGCCGATATAATGAAATAACATGTACATCTAATTTATATAAAACCCCTAAAACTCACCAACCAAAATCTCAAACAACAAACTCAATTTGTTGTGTTAAATAATTACAATACATGACATACCCAAAACCAAATAACGATCACATAACACTTACATAAATGACAAAATATAACATTTCCCACCCAAAACAAAAAACAAAAAATATGAACTACTGTTTTGTAGCTGCAAATCATCCTCTGTATCCACGTAGTCCAAAAGTATAATCAACCAAGAACTGGAAAAATATTTTCTGACCCCCCCTCCCTCCCAAAAAACTGCAAAGTTAAAAACAATCTAACAGAGATCCATCAAAGCAATGCACAGTTTTTAGGAGTCATAAAAAAACAGAAAAGTGTTTAAAAAAAGAAACACTCCTGGAAACCCCCAAAGAAGGAAATCAAAGTAAAAAATACAGGTTTATAAGCAATCACAACAGATTCCCTTAAAAACAAAAAATATTAAATCTAAATGTTCATAGGACACATTAGTAAGGAAAAACCTGAAAAGGAAAACAGAAAACCCTCCCGCAAAAAAGAGTACAATAACTTTTTTTAATATGAATTACACTTAGGGCCTTATTCCGACCACCGCCCCCACTGTGACTCCGCCCGCTGTATTTAGAGTGTGGCAGTTGGATCGTCACAGGACAGCTGCCTCCATCCAGGATCCCACGGCGGAGGTGAAGCAGAAAGGGGCAAGAATAAGCTGCTGCAGCATCGCCGAGCATATTCTGAGTTGCATTTCCACCTCCCGTTTCATGGCAGTGAGCCCGCCATGAAGAGGGTGGGGGAGATGCAACTAAGAGACCCTAACAGGGCTTCCTTCCACTTCTGGGCCTGGAGGTGCATGCAGGGGGGCACATGTTGTGCCCCTCTGGAATTGCACCTCTTTTCCTGCATGGTGTGACATGCACAACATAGTGCCTGTCGCAACCTGCAGGAATGCTCGGCAGGCGTTGTTACGCGGTTGTCTGCTGTTAAGGCTCTCCTATGAACCTAACACTGCCGCCGCAATGAGACCGCCACAGCACCACCCGCCCGCCCGCTCTGGATTCAAGTCAGAATCCAGTTGGCGGGTGCAGCACAGGCTTGGCAGTCCTCCTGTGGGTGCAGCAATGGAGGTCCTACGGGACGACCGCCAAACTCGTAATAATACCCTTAATCATCAAATAGCAATCATCATAACACAGTATCACATATCATTACATTGATAAAACACTGTGCAAAAACCTAAGTCTAGTGAAAAACACCACAAATACTACAACTAAATGCACTAAAAACAAACAATAGTATAACTATCCTCTAGAGCTTCACCTACATTCTCCTTACCCTCAAAACCCTAAAAAAAACTTTAAAAAGGAATTACTTGTTCTGACAAGCAGCAGCACTTTCCCGTGACCTGGAACCCAGAAAATAGGCTAGAAATGACACAAATAGACAACAAAACAGAAAGTAGCAGTAAAAAAAAATGGCCGATACATTTAATTAATAAGAAGGCTATCTCACCATATAGATAAATGGGAAAATAAGTTTAAAATGTTGAAAAAATATTTTCACCGTTGTAAAAAAAATATGAAACATGTAAATTGTAAAAAAAAGTTGTTAAGTGTAAAGTATACATTAAATAAAAGTATACAGTTATTTAATGTATACAAAAAATGTAAGAATATGTATATGAAAATGTAATACAATAGAAAAAAAGAGAAATGTGCATCCTACAATACTATTTAAATATGATTTACATTGTTTATTTAATAATAAAGATGTATGAAAAAGGTTTTATTTATCAACATATAAATGCGTTTTTATAACTATAATTATATATTCTACAAAATGCAAAAATATACATTAAATAAACAAGGAAAAATAAAGAAAATTTGAAAAATGTGTTTCATATCTTTCTTTTATGAAAATATGTAAATATTTATGTTATTTATTGCAAATATTCCACCAACTACTATCTTAATTATCTTTCTAAACATCAATGATACCAATTAAATAGCATTAACTAACAAAGGAATTTAACACTAACATGGTTACATTAAATATTCCCAAAAGAGGGGCTCTACTACAATGGGTGAGTTACATCAAGCAGTCTCTTTACTCCCTTGGGCTGCATGAGTTTTGGGTAGACACATCTGCCATCACATCCTCTTGCGTCAAAAAGTTGAAGTCCATTTACTGGAAACACGAGGAGATGAAGCTGATTACCCAAATAAACCTTGATAATTTTTTAGGGTTTAAGCTCTTCACAGCCTTTGAGGCCTTTATGGACCAAATTGACCCACCCTTCACTAAAGCCCTTTACATAAAGCTTAGATGGGGCACTCTCGCTCTAGACTCATTTATTTTTAAACGGAAAAATGGCTTGCTGACCGAGTAAACTTTGCCCACCATGAAAAGGGTGTGAAGAAACCGACAATCACTCGCTGTTCTTTTGTCTCTCCTACTTGAAACAACACAAGTGTTCGATTGTCCCCCTACTTTGCTCATTGTGACTTCGCCAACATAGGGTTACTTTGAGAATCTGCAGGGCTGATACCTCGCCCACTGTTCTCGATTGCTAAGTTCCTAGAGAGTGTTTGGCTGATGTGGTGCAAAGTCATCTCGTATCCATCCCCTATTAGTTCAGTCTAAACTTTTATTGTCACAACTTTGTCAATCAGGGTACTGATTATTCTTTGCCTATGCAGGGCACTTTATTCTAAAAAGGAACAAATGGTGGACGGAATGCAAACATTCACCCCCAGTCACAATGATCTAGGTTTAATCCATTGCTCTTTTGCGAACCATGCCACCAGAGTTTGGACACTGCCATATGCAAATAAGTCTTGATCCTGTTCCTCATGGGAACAGTCCAACCCTAACTGCCATGCCAGGTCCTCTTTAAATTGGAAACAAGCATCCTAGGACCGGTTTTTAGGGCATCACTGATCATCAGCCAGGCTAGCTTTAATCCAGTGGTGCACTGAGCATGGGCATACCCTTCCCACTTAGGGCGACAAATGCAAAAGTAAAAATTATGGACGGAATTCTAAATAATGCAAACATTCACCCCTAGTCACAAAGATCTGGCTTTAATCCATCATTCTTTTGCTCACCACGCCACCCCAGTTTGAACCCAGCCATATGAAAATCAAAAAAGTCTTGACCCTCATGGGAACAGTCTTGCCCGAACTGCCAAGCCAGGCACTCCCTGGACTGGAAACAAGCCAGTTTCGGGGCATCACCCTTCATCAGCCTGGCTAGCTGGAATCCAGTGGCACATTGAGCATGGGACCCATATCTGGGCATATCCTTCCTTCTTAGGGAAACAAATGCAAAAGGAACTAATGATGGACGGAATGCTGAACAATGCAAACATATTTTATATCAAAACACAATGTCTCAACTAGAAAACATTTAGAGAGGGCAATTTTATGGTGGTGGCAGAAATCGCAAAGGGAGGGGGAGAACAAATGGAGACCACAGCAGGATTGGTGTAAGGAACAGGATTATTTTATACTTATATGATATGGTCACTGGTTTATTTAAATATACTGTAGTGCTATAACTAATTATATAAAATAATCCTGTTCCTTACACCAGTCCTGCTGTGGTCTCCCTTTGTTCTCTCCCTCCCTTTGCGATTTCTGCCACCACCATAAAATTGCCCTCTCTAAATGTTTTCCAGTTGAGACATTGTGTTTTGATATAAACTGTACCCAGTCTCACCTGGGTTAACGGGTTAATGCTGTATTTTTTTATCTTGAACAATGCAAACATTCACCTCCAGTAACAAAGATCTTTATCTTGCACTTATGCAATTGTTTTATTTTTTTGTGTTAAATTTGTTTATTGAATTTTAACATTTCATATGCACTTTGACACATTTCTTGTTCAGAATATAAGCATGTACGTATTTCCATACTTTGGTCATCATAGTTGCATTAACAGTTCGTATTATATATATTTGGCGGTTATCTTTTTTACATTCAAATTACTACATGCTTATTAATTCGATTCATATTTTGCACCAAAATGACTGGGATGACATTCCCCTAGGAGCTATATCTGTCTATACAAATTACTGTTGATGTGGTGTAATGTCTCGTGCACAGCGTTGCTTTCCCTTCCAACTGGCGTCGATTTTAAACCTACTGGCTCGTGTCTCTAACTGCTAACTTTGGGATTGACATGGGGTGATTGTTAGGGATCGGTGTAGATAAGTGTTGGCGGGGGTCTTCCATGTGATTTCTCATGTTAAATCAACGGGCTATGGCTCCCCATGTGTAGGGGGACTGGAACAGCTATTCCTGAGCTATGTTGAGATCCTAGCGGCTGGGTCGACTGTGCTATGGTCTTACTGGAGTGTGTGATCTGGCTCATTATGTTCATCCGGACTGATCGGTGACACATGTGTCTTTTAGGACTGGGATGTCGCGAGTGGTTCCTCTCGTGTGGTCTCCTGTTTGAATTGGTGTAGTAGCTGTGCCCATTCAATAGACATAGGGTGTTTGCGTGTTCCTCCCACCTCTTTGTCTCTTATCACTTCCTCCTCTGCTGCGCTCCACTTCTTCACCGCCCCCACCCAGGCCTCCAATGGGGGCAATTATGCACATTTAATGTGTTATTTTAATGCTGAAGATATTCTTAACCTATTATATGATCCTTTTACTTATCATTTTAACCCATGTACTGTACTTTTGAACTGTGACTTTTATGGTCTATGACCGAAATAAAGTTTAAATTGATTGATTGGTGTTACAAATCTTCATTTTATGAAAATATATTAATAATAATGTTATTTATTCCAAATATTCAACATGAAAATATATTAATAATAATGTTATTTATTCCAAATATTCAACCAACCACTATATTAATTATCTTTCTAAACATCAATGATATTAAATAAATGGCATTAACTAACAAAGGAATTTAGCACAAACATGGTAACATTAAATATTCCCAAAAGAAGGGCTCTACTACCATGGGTGCGTCACATCACGCAGTCTCTTTACTCCACTAAAATTGTTACATTAAATATTCCTACTCCAACGTACATCATTTTCGAGGAAGTGTTGGACACTAAAGGGGTAACATTTACTATTCCCACTCCAATCTAAACCATTTTGGGGATGGCGTTGAACACTAAAGGGCCAATGTTTACTATTCCCACTCCAATCTAAACCAATATTAATAGTCATAGAATGTCTCAAGTTGAGTGTTTTTTTATTCTGCTTGACTTGTATGTCTAAACTGTAGATGTTATACATTGTAAATGCTAAATAAAGAATTTGGATTGGATTTCTCATGATGTCTTCAGATTTCACCAAATTTACACCATCAACAGTTCATTACAAATCTTTTCTGTCCAACAAAAGGACAAAGAGTTCCTAAAAATCTCTTGCACTGGATCTAGAGGGGGCCGCAGTGGCGTAACGCAAAATGGCAGGCACCCCTGCAGGATGTGATGTTGGGCGTTCCGAATCTCCCATATCTCACAGATATTCATTGACCTTGGGCTGAAGGGGCTCCTCTGAAGGGTTGAGGGGCCCCTGGAGGGTTCGGGCCCCCTACACTATTGAGGCTGCAGGTGCCTGTGTTTTGCCCACAGTTACTTCTCATAGTTACCTCCATGCTCAAAGTTGTGTGTACTGCTGTCGGTCTGTAGATCCCTTCTCAAAATTGTTGAAGGTTATTGTACATATCTTGAGGGAAAAAAAACACTACAGGAGAAAAAAACTCTATACAATTAAAAGTGTAAAGGTGAGCAAGATACCCTTAATGCCAAAATTCTATACCTCTTTTCTTAGTAAACCTAAACAAAGGACACACCCAATTGTCCTGTCAGCTTCTTCATATCCCTCTGAAAAATAGAAACAGAAAAGATTATAAGCCTCTGAATAGCTAGGGCTTAAGCTAGTCAAGTCAAGTCAAGTCAGAGAATTTATATAGCGCGCTACATACCCAGAGGGTCTCAAGGCGCTTGAGGAGGGGTGGGGAATTACTTGTCAAATATCCACGTTTTAAGTTGCTTTCTGAATGCTAGGTGGTTCTGGGTAAGGCGAAGGTAAGTGGGAAGTGAGTTCCAGGTTTTAGCTGCCAGGTAGGAGAAGGATCTACCTCCCATGGTGGTTTTGTTGATGCGAGGTACAGTGGCAAGGGCTTGGTTGGATGATCGTAGCTGGCGGGAGGGGGTGTAGAAGGACAGTCGTGTGTTGAGGCATTCTGGTCCGATTTCATAGAGTGCTTTGTGTGCATGGGTTAGGAGCCGGAAAGTGATCCTCTTATTGACGGGAAGCCAGTGGAGGTTTTTCAGGTGACCAGAGATATGTTCTTTACGCGGGATGTCTAATATGAGCCTGGCTGAGGCGATTTGGATTCGTTGGAGTTTTTTCTGGAGTTTAGCGGTAGTACCGGCGTAGAGGGTGTTTCCATAGTCCAGTCGGCTCGTGACCAGAGCGTGGGTGACCGTTTTCCTAATTTCGGTGGGGATCCAACGAAATGTTTTTTTGAGCATGCGAAGAATGTTGAAGCAAGATGAAGAAACGGCGTTGACTTGTCTGTTCATCGAAAGGGAGGAATCCAGGATGACGCCCAGGTTCCGTGCGTGGTCTGTCGGGATGGGTGCTTTTCCAAGGGCTTCTGGCCACCAAGAGTCGTCCCATGCAGAGGGGGAGGTACCTAAAATGAGGACTTCTGTTTTATCTGAGTTCAGTTTCAGACGGCTGTGTTTCATCCATTCGGCTACTTCTTTCATTCCTTCGTGTAGGTTAGTTTTGGCGGTGCTAGGGTCATTGGTGAGTGATAGGATCAGTTGAGTGTCATCCGCGTAGGAGATGATGTTGAGGTTGTGTTGGCGGGCGATGGCCGCGAGGGGGCTCATGTATACGTTGAAAAGGGTGGGGCTGAGTGAAGATCCTTGTGGTACGCCGCAGATGACTTCAGGGGCCTCTGACTTGAATGGTGGAAGGCGGACTCTCTGGGTTCTTCCGGTGAGGAACGAGGTGATCCATTCTAGTGCTTTTCCTTGGATTCCGATGTTTCTGAGGCGCTGTAGAAGGGTGCTATGGCAGACTGTGTCAAAGGCTGCGGAGAGGTCGAGGAGGATGAGGGCGACTGTGTCTCCATTGTCCAGTAGAGTTCGAATGTCGTCTGTTGCTGCGATGAGGGCGGTCTCAGTGCTGTGTTTTGCTCGGAAGCCGGACTGTGAGGAGTCGAGGGATTTGTTGGCTTCGAGGAAGGCGGCGAGCTGGTTGTTGACAGCTTTCTCGATGACTTTGGCCGGGAATGGAAGGAGCGAGATGGGGCGGTAGTTTTTGAGTTCGGTGGGGTCCGCTGTGGGTTTTTTCAGAAGGGCGCTGAGTTCAGCGTGTTTCCAGCTTTCCGGGAAGGTGGCGGAGTTGAAGGAGCAGTTGATGACGTCTCGGAGGTGCGGTGCTATGATGGAGTCTGCTTTGTTGAAGATGTGGTGAGGGCATGGGTCTGTGGGGGATCCTGAGTGGATGGAGTTCATCAGGCGGATGGTGTCCTCAATGGAGATTGGGTTCCAGTCATTAAGGATGTTCGAGGGGGGTGAAGGTCCAGCAGATGGTTGGGTGGGTTGGTCTCCGGGTTGGTTGTCGAAGCTGTTGTGGATGTCTGCAATTTTGTTGTGGAAGAATGAGGCTAGGGAGTCGCAGAGGGCTTGAGAGGGGGTGATGTCGTTAGAGTTGGCCGAGGGATTGGTAAATTCCTTGACGATGTTGAAAAGTTCCTTGCTGTTGTGGGCGTTGTTATCTAGTCGGTCCTAGAAGGCGGTTTTCTTGGCCTTTCGGATCAGTTGGTGGTGTATGCGGGTGGCGTTTTTGAAGGCGTCCTTGGTGCTGGTGGTTGGGTCTTTTTTCCAGGCCTTCTCAAGGGAGCGGCAGAGTTTCTTGGATTTCTTAAGATCATCGTTGAACCAGGAGGCCTTCTTGCTGCCAAGTTTGCTTTGTCGTTTTTTCAGTGGTGCTAGGATGTCGGCGCTGTTGGATAACCATAGGGTGAGGTTGGTGGCGGCTTGGTCGGGGTTTGAGGAGTGGGCTGGGGGGTTTAGAAGAAGCGATGAGGAGATCTGGTCGATGGTGATTTTGTTCCAGTTTCTTTGCAGAGTTGGTTGGGGGTGGTTGTTGGGTTTGGGCTTGTTGTAGGTAAAGTGAACACAGCTGTGGTCAGTCCAGAGGAGAGCCGTAGTGTGGCTGAAGGAGACATGATTGCTGGAGGTGAAGATAGGGTCGAGAGTGTGACCTGCGATGTGGGTGGGGGAAGTGACTAGTTGTTTAAGTCCGAGGTTGGCGAGGTTGTCCAAAAGGGTGGTGGAGTTGTGGTCGTTGTTCTTTTCAAGGTGAAAATTGAGGTCTCCCAGAAGGATGTAATCTTTGGAGGGGAGCGCGTGTGGAGTGATGAAGTCCGTGATGTCCTCACTAAATTGTGCGCGGGGTCCTGGAGGTCTGTAAAGGAGTGTGCCTCTGAGTGTGGTCTTGGGGTCGATGTGGATCTGGAAGTGAAGGTGTTCAGAGTTGGTGAGATTGACGTCAGAGCTGGTTGAGATGTGGATCGATTTTTTATGGACGATAGCGATTACTCCTCCTGTGTGGCCGGTACGGTCCTTGCGTATGATCTTATAATCTTTTGGGATGGCAATGGTGATGTCTGGGGCGGAAGAGGCGTTCATCCATGTTTCTGTTAGGAAGGCGACGTCCGGAGAGATGGTGTCTAGTAGAATCCATAGGTCAGTGTCTGTGGACCGATCGGGTGTTGAGCAAGATGCATTGTAGGTGGTTAGGGTCGGGAATCTGTGGTGTGAACGTAGCGGAGTTGTTGTCGGTGCCGATGAATTTGCAGGAGTAGCATGAGAAAGGACCATGGGTGTGTCCAGGAGCGGCTTGGACGCAGTTGGGGGAGCGGCCGGGGTTAAGGGCAAGGAGGTCGGTGGCATCGTAGGTAATGCGGGAGGGCTGGGCAATGCGAGGATCAGGGGGACTGGCGCTGGGCGCGGTCCAGGCGCGGACGGGCGTAGACCGGCTTACCTTTGCCGCACCTTCGGCGTGTACGTAGCGCGTGGACGCTGCGCGTGGGACCATCTGACATTAACGGACAGTGGAGGGGGCGGAGCGTGGGAGGGGCAGCAGGGAGGCGGTAGTGTGGCTGAGGGGCGGGTCAGGGGAGAACAACAACAACAAAATGGAGGGTCCGAGGGAAGGCAGGCAGGGGTATCACAAACAATACAAATGCAGCGAGTTAACAGTAAGCGCAATCTGAGCACAAGCGCTGGTGAAATAAACACAATTGCTGATGATAAATTGAGCAGTAGTCTGGATAATACAAGCGCAGACAAGCCAATAGTGAGCCCAAAGCTAGGCTCTAAATTACCTCAGTGTCATCTTCAAAACAGCATTACTCTTTAATTTCCATTCTATTTTATAACTCGAGAGTTCTTAAGTGAGTTGTTATCTTCTATATTCTCTAGAAGCGTTAGATTTCACTTCCGGAGAAGTCTTTGTGATTTGACCTCCTGAAAGGTTAAACAGAATCTCATACGGCATTACAAATATAGATATATTTCTATCCAATGCCTTCCTTGCTTAGATTGTACTTATATGCAGTGACAATGAATGACTCCTTATGAGTTCCTTACTATACAAATATTTTTGGAGCTCTCTCAGGGCCCAATTACGACTTTTGGCGCAGCAGGAGCGGGTGGTACGCCACCGCCATGCTTGCGCTGCTCCAAAGCTGTGGTCAGGCCGACCCGCCCAATTAGGGGATTTCTCCAGTCTGGCTGGATTTTTTGGGGCATTCCCACAGTGGTGCCTCTAAAAATGTGCACCGCAATGGGAACGCCCAAAATAGTTCCTGCAAAGCATGGACTGTTGAGTTCATGCCGTGTAGGAACTGATGTGCCTCCGCATGGCCTGAGGCACACGTGGGCCCTGTATGGCCCCCTTTCTTTTATCCCCACCACGGTTTTCATCGAGGTGGAACCGCCATGAAAACCGTGGCAAAGAGGAAACTCACAATATGCTTTGCGGGACCATGGTGGTCCCGACAAGCATGTTGCATCCTCAGGACCACTGCGCCACTGCCAGGGAACGGCGGTTCTCTGGCGGTGGCGGCAATCCCATGGTGATCTGACCGCTCAAGTCTTAATGGGACGTTTGAATTGCCGGGGTGCCTTTGGCTGGACTTCCATGCCACGCCAGCACGAGTCTGGTGGTACTCCGACCGCCAGACTCGTACTCTGGCCCTTACTGGCAACATCTATACTCATCCACTGTACTGGACCAAATGCTCATTTATAAGGACTTAAGGTGACTGTCCCGCTAGCATATGTATATGACATTATAACACAATATATACTTGAAGTAACTGTGGTCCTACTGTCAAGTTGTAGAACTCAGATTGTCACATTTTGGGAGCCATTTTAGTACTACTGAAAAAGTAGAAAAGATAAAAATATTTTCTCTGTTATACTTATTGTTCTGATGACATGAAGTAGTTTGAAACCCCTGGATTTCACATAAAGTATATCTTCCTTCTCAAAACAAGACAAATTCAAAGGTAGGTGACTCATTTTAAGAGTATTCAAGGTTAACAACTTCGTAAAATCAAAGCCCAAATTAAGCTCAAATCTTATCCATTTTGTATGAAAGGGAAAATTAATTCTTAGTGGTACATGTTATTCTTTCCAGGGGAAGTCCTATTAAAGTCTCACAAAGTTATATTCGTCATATTACACTGCTTGACCAGTATGGAGCGGGTAAATTAATTTTCTTCCATCTGTAATAGAACGTCCTGGTTCACCAGCCCCTTGGTGATCAGAGATTTTGGGCCTCATCACGATGTACGTCGGATTGCAACCAACAAGCCGTCATTTGTGATCCGACCGCCATTTGGTGCTGCAGTCTGACCATTGCATTATGATGCGTGGCGGTCGGAGGCAGCGGGCAAGGGGACCGACACTTTCAACAGGCTCAAGGAGCCCGTCTGGCAATTGATTGGAATGTAATACCCTACAATAGGGTGGTGCCTGCTCAGGCACCGCTGTAGATGTTGCAATGTTCCTTTCAGACAGCCTTTCAATGGCGGTCCTACCGCCATAGAAAGGCTGTCGGAAAACAGACTTTGGGAGCCCCTAGCAGGGCCCCTGTCCCTCCACAGCTTCCACTGTGAAGCCTGGGAACATCCATACCCCTCGTACCAAGCACCACATGGTACCTGGCACATGATGCATGAATATTTGAAAACATCAATTTTCCAATGTGGCTTGTGCTGCAGCCCTTTATCAGCCACAGCACAACCCGCAATGGGAAAATTAATCTTTACGACTACCTCATGGGCTGTCGCCTCCTAATTTGCCGCATGGAACCCTTCCGAGCCAGATCAAATAAAAATAAAAAACTCAGATCTTATCTCATAATCACTTAACACACATTGTTTTTCAAACCTCTGAACATGCAAGTTTGCAATACTGGGGACACAGGTAGAACCCATAGAAGTGCAGCCTTCCTGAAGATAAACAGTGCCCTACAATCCCACCATGATTAACTGAGCTAAACTAATGTTTTCCAGCACTTTTAACATGGCTGTCATGTGTTTACAGAGGTTGACATATGCCTAGGGAGAATATCGTGTGCCCGCCTGTCTGTATGCACACCCTGTTCCTGCACGGAATGAAATGCACGACATTGTGCATTTAGGTCCATGCAGGAATAGGCTGGGCGCTCCCACAGCGGTGTCTTGCTAAGGCTGTCCTATGAGCCTTAGAAAGACACCACCATGGGACAGTCACTGCGGGACTGCCCCACCAGTATTCCAGTTAGAATATGGTGGGTGGGTTGACTACAGGTTTGGCGGTGTTGCAGCGGGGGGCTGGAGTGGTGGCCTGCTGCAACACTGCCAAACTTGCAATCAGGCCTAAAGGCTCCTGTTGGGAACTCACCCCAGAGACACTCAGTGTCCCTGGCCCAGGGGGCCCTCTGTGGTGCCTGTCTGTCATCCAGGTCACTGGCACTGTAGAAGATACCAGACCATTGTAGAATAGACTAAAACAGTGGAAATTTGTGGTCACGAAATTCTAGAATGTAGAGTGAGGATCCTGCACACCCCAGAATTGGCAGTTGGTATACTGTGGCAGAGGTGTATGGAATAAACCTGATGCTTCTCTTCACTCTCTGATCTGCTTATTGAATTACCCACTTATCAAGCATTAGACACTGGGGACGAGGATGGTATACATCCAGGTACACCTCAACATGCACTCAGTGCTGCAGGGAAACGGAGTGTGGCTACTCTAAGGAACTGATGGATATTCAGGGAAGTACACTGGTCACTCGACTGAGTCCAGGATTGTTATGTCAAATGGACTCTGGTACACAGCAGTGAGTAAGTGGCTACTGGCCCCAGTCACTGTGGTGACTTAATGATCGTCCCAACGTGACCCCCTGTTTACCACTTGAGTTATTGACTTGAGAGAAAACTGTGTGCCAGAGGGATGTGGTGATTTTAACCTCCATCAAGCGTGTTGACATTCTGAGAGAGAGTTAACTGTCTGACGCCACTCTCTGCTCCTGGTGTCAACATGACGGGGCCTGCTGCTTTCTGATGAAGGTGCACACTGTACATGAGGAATCTCCTCCCATTGTACCATCTAACTGAAGCAGTTATGAAAATTTTTGGAGCGTATTTGTTGCCCGGTACAAGCAGAAAGTAACTGTTGTGAGTGCGAGGGGTGTGCGCTGAGCACAAGAATTAACCACCGTTCACATTCCTCGCTCGCTTGGGGTATGCACTTGTTAGATTTGGGGGTCTCTAGCTGGCGGAAGTAGGTACCTTTGACCAAATAGGGACCCTTGCGTCTAGTCAGGGTAAGGGGGTACACTCCTAAAATAACCTCTGCTCACCCCCTTGGTAGCTTGGCACGAGCAGACAGGCTTATCTCGTAGGCAGTGTGTAAAGCTTTTGTGAACACATACAGTAACCCAGGGACAACACTACAGATGGACACCACACAGGTTGTATAAAATTAAGTATTTTTATATAGACTTAACACAAGACCACAAACGTCAAAAATCCACACTACTGTACATAAAAATGGTAGAAATAGCTTAGTTCTATTTAGATGTAAAATGCGAGACTTCAAGTTCAATGTACCTTTGGATGTGTAACGCTATACAACGAAAGTGTTGCAGGGAAGGTGATGCGTCGGTTCCTTACACGCAAGAACTGTGATGCGTCGGGTCCCTACTGCTGCGGCGGGGAGACGTTGGTTCTTCTCCACGTTTGGAGGTGATGCATCGGTTTCTTACTGCGCTTCTGTGGCGATGCGACCAGCAGCGCCGTGATGCGATGAAGATCTGGTGCAATGAAACAAACTGGTGTCTTCTTCTTGATGCAACAACGATGCGTGCTCACCGAACGGCCATGCGGCGACTCATCGGTTCTTCTGAGCCACGACAGGCCCTGCGACACACTTCTCAGGTGATGCGACCGCGTGTGCTGCGATGGCGACGCTCTTCTCTGGAAATGTGAGGCGCTTCGGGTGATGCGATGGTGGTAGGGGCGGCACACTTCTCCGGTGATGCGACGGCATCTGCTGCGATGGCGACACTCTTTTCCGGTGATGCAATGACAACGGCTGCGGCGGCGACACGCTTCTTCGTCTTGAGTCACGCTTTCAGCTCCCAGCGACACGTTGTCTCTCAGAAGGCCTAGCTCATCAGTAGGCACTTCAAGTCCCAGTAAGGGAAGGCAGGGGAGCTGGTTGGTGAAGTCTGTTGTCCCTGAGACTTCAGCAGGAGGCAAGCTCTACCTCAAGCCCTTGGAGATCCTTTACAAGTTGATTTAAAAGTAGCACAAAGTCCTTTCTCCTTTCTTTGGCAGTCAGGCAACCACTGCAGGCCAATCCACCAAAAAGCACTCAGCTTATGGATAGTCTCCTCCTCAGTTTCTCTGGTTCCTCTCCTCAGCAAAGGTTCTTCTTGTTTCCCAAAAGTGATCTTAAATTCTGGGGTCTGGGTCCCCGTATTTATACTAGCAAATCCTTTGTCTCTGGAGGCAGAGAGTGTCTGTGTCTAGTCCAAACCAGTTCTGTGCAGTCCTGGAGCACTTTGTTGACAAGTCCCCTTCTTTCCTTTGACAGTGTGGGCCAAGGACATCAGACGCACCACAGTCGGTGGAGTCAGCATTGTGGAAGACAGGCACAGTCCTATTCAGGTCCCAGGTGCAACTCCTCCCACCCATCTACATGCAGATAGCTCTATTCAGCCCTGTGCTGACTCACCCTGTCTCCTGGAATCCCCCAGCCCCTGTCACTCAAACTCCAGACAAGGAATACACAACCTAGCAGAGGCAGGCTTGGATAATTAGGCAAGAAAGTACCCACTAAAAGATGTATTTTAACATGTCGAGTTCAGGCATACTAAACTCGAATTTCTACCTGGTTCCCTGAGTCAGTTAGGATTATAAGGTGTTATAATCAAACTGCCTATCCTGGCCAATGGGGAACAGGTAGTCTTGCAATAGTGAAAAACGAAAATGGCTGTAATTCACTATCAGGACATGCCACACACATTAGGGCATATCCTACCTTTTACCTACAATGCACCCTGCCCTTGGAAGGTTTATGGACTGGCAAGTTGTCACACTGGTCAGTCCTCAGGATCGGTTAGTTGCACATAGGGGTCCACCTCTTAATATACCCAAGCCTTAGTAGCCGTAATGGCACAGGTAAGTGGGAGGATCAAGCGAGGGAAGGAAAGGATGGGAACAGCAGGGAGGGAGGCCTGAAACAAAAAGAACACTATAAGTACACTCATTCACTCCCACTAACCTAAAACTGAAGAGACAATCATTACCTAGTACAATCTCTATACCTGTAAAGAAAAAGAATGACACCCGGAGATCAAGATACTTCTACCACAAGTCAAGGATGTGAAAGTATTCCGTTCTGCGTTTTGGCCGCAATGTGGGAAACATAAAAGTAAAAACAGTCATAGAGCAAAACACATAATATCACCAACAACTGCACAATGATCTCATTAGTTTAATATACATTTGTAAACAAATGTTCTACCAATAACCTATCCTTTATAGACTCCACTATGCCTCACAGGAATAGAGGGTAGTCCTATACCACTCCAGAGTACCCCTGTTGAAATAGAGCCATAAGATCACAAAACAATTATTCTTTACTCCAGTGAATGGTATAGTATCAAATGTGTATAACAAAGTTATCTTGTCATCCTTATCAAGGTTAATATCACATTGAAATCCAATTGGTATATATATATATCAAAATTAATAAACAAAGAAATGTTGCCTAGAATCCATATAAATGAAGGTATACCACAAGACATGGGGAACAGACACTGTTTCAAACAGGGCTCTGTAATTAATTAGAAACTGTGGGAGAATCTGAGGCACGGTGCATGGAAGAGAGTCACTGCCGTGCAAACAATGTCAAAAGGCACTGAGGCAAACCTAAAGAGGACAAGCAGTCAATCAGCTGGGAACCAGCCCGAGTAAATATGGAGTGAGAGGCTAATGCCTTCAAAACTCCCCTACTCCGCACGAGCACCGTCCGTGTTCACCAACGGAAAACAGGACAATCAGGGAAATCACCGAACTGATGGAACAGCGGTGCAGAGCACCTTTACCGGAGCACCTTGGAATCACACATCACAAACTCACTCTCCGCGGCCATTGAGAATTTCCCACGTGTTGCCTGGTTGTACTTCCGCCTTTCCGGAAGTCTCGATGATTCAGAAAAGGGGGTGGTGATGAACAGAGTGTCTGAATTAAGCAGACCACTCTTACCCAGTCCAAAGATCAGGGCTTGATCCATCACCGTTTTTTAGCTCACTGCACCATCCCAGTTCAGAACCTGGCTACATGCAAATTAGTCTGTTCCTGTCCCAGTGCATGATGGGAACAGGGCAAACCAAACTACCAAGCCAATTCTTATACTGGGAAGGAAACAAGCTTCGGGGGACCGGTTTCTGGCATTTCAGCCGTCGTCGGCCCGGCTTGCTTGAATCCTGATGGTGCAATGAGCAAGGGACTCACATCTGAGTATACCCTTCCACGCTTATGGTGGACAAAATGATTCAGAATAGGTGTGGCAGGGTATACTCAGACATGAGTCCCTTGCTCACTGCTCCATCAGGATTCAAGCAAGCCGGGCCGACGACGGCTGAAATGCCAGAAACCGGTCCCCGGAAGCTTGTCTCCTTTCTGGTGAAGAATTGGCTTGGTAGTTTGGTCTGCCCTGTTCCCATGATGCACTGGGCCAGGGACAGACTAATTTGTATATAGCCAGGTTCTGAGCTGGGATGGGGCAGTGAGCTAAATAACGGTGATGGATCAAGCCCTGATGTTTGGACTGGGTAAGAGTGGTATGCTAAATTCAGACACTCTGTTCATCACCACCCCCTTTTCTGAATCGTTTTTGGCCACTATAGGTGTGGCAGGGTATACTCAGACATGAGTCCCTTGCTCACTGCTCCATCAGGATTCAAGCAAGCCGGGCCGACGACGGCTGAAATGCCAGAAACCGGTCACCGGAAGCTTGTCTCCTTTCTGGTGAAGAATTGGCTTGGTAGTTTGGTCTGCCCTGTTCCCATGATGCACTGGGCCAGGGACAGACTAATTTGCATATAGCCAGGTTCTGAGCTGGGATGGGGCAGTGAGCTAAATAACGGTGATGGATCAAGCCCTGATCTTTGGACTGGGTAAGAGTGGTCTGCTTAATTCAGACACTCTGTTCATCACCACCCCCTTTTCTGAATCGTTTTTGGCCACTATAGGTGTGGCAGGGTATACTCAGACATGAGTCCCTTGCTCACTGCTCCATCAGGATTCAAGCAAGCCGGGCCGACGACGGCTGAAATGCCAGAAACCGGTCCCCGGAAGCTTGTCTCCTTTCTGGTGAAGAATTGGCTTGGTAGTTTGGTCTGCCCTGTTCCCATGATGCACTGGGCCAGGGACAGACTAATTTGCATATAGCCAGGTTCTGAGCTGGGATGGGGCAGTGAGCTAAATAACGGTGATGGATCAAGCCCTGATCTTTGGACTGGGTAAGAGTGGTCTGCTTAATTCAGACACTCTGTTCATCACCACCCCCTTTTCTGAATCGGTTTTGGCCACTATAGGTGTGGCAGGGTATACTCAGACATGAGTCCCTTGCTCACTGCTCCATCAGGATTCAAGCAAGCCGGGTCGACGACGGCTGAAATTCCAGAAACCGGTCCCCGGAAGCTTGTCTCCTTTCTGGTGAAGAATTGGCTTGGTAGTTTGGTCTGCCCTGTTCCCATGATGCACTGGGCCAGGGACAGACTAATTTGCATATAGCCAGGTTCTGAGCAGTGAGCTAAATAACGGTGATGGATCAAGCCCTGATCTTTGGACTGGGTAAGAGTGGTCTGCTTAATTCAGACACTGTTCATCACCACCCCCTTTTCTGAATCGTTTTTGGCCACTATAGGTGTGGCAGGGTATACTCAGACATGAGTCCCTTGCTCACTGCTCCATCAGGATTCAAGCAAGCCGGGCCGACGACGGCTGAAATGCCAGAAACCGGTCCCCGGAAGCTTGTCTCCTTTCTGGTGAAGAATTGGCTTGGTAGTTTGGTCTGCCCTGTTCCCATGATGCACTGAGCCAGGGACAGACTAATTTGCATATAGCCAGGTTCTGAGCTGGGATGGGGCAGTGAGCTAAATAACGGTGATGGATCAAGCCCTGATCTTTGGACTGGGTAAGAGTGGTCTGCTTAATTCAGACACTCTGTTCATCACCACCCCCTTTTCTGAATCTTTTTTGGCCACTATAGGTGTGGCAGGGTATACTCAGACATGAGTCCCTTGCTCACTGCTCCATCAGGATTCAAGCAAGCCGGGCCGACGACGGCTGAAATGCCAGAAACCGGTCCCCGGAAGCTTGTCTCCTTTCTGGTGAAGAATTGGCTTGGTAGTTTGGTCTGCCCTGTTCCCATGATGCACTGGGCCAGGGACAGACTAATTTGCATATAGCCAGGTTCTGAGCTGGGATGGGGCAGTGAGCTAAATAACGGTGATGGATCAAGCCCTGATCTTTGGACTGGGTAAGAGTGGTCTGCTTAATTCAGACACTCTGTTCATCACCACCCCCTTTTCTGAATCGTTTCCAGAAGTCTCAGCAACGTGACTTGCATGCCACGATCCTGCGAAATGTAGTCCTGCATGCCGCCAGCATCTAGCTGAGTATTAGGCAATCAGCTACCGCAGCGCGCTCGAAGCAGGGTAACACAAGTGGGTAAACTTGCCCAGTCAACATGGCAGTACCAGACAGCACACAGGCTCTGCAATGGCAGACCTGCGACACACTTTTACAGGCTGCTTCTGTAGGTGGCAGTACCAGTGCTGTAAGCCCACCAGCAGCATTTGATTTTCAAGCCCTGGACAGACGCAGTACTGTATTAGGGTCTGACAAGTAACCAAACAAGCCAATCATGGAGTCACTAATCCATACATCAATTTAACATAGAGAGCATATGCACTTTAGCACTGATCAGCAGTGGTAAAGTGCCCAGAGTCATAAAACAGCCAACATCAGGTCAGAAAAAATACAGGAGGAAGGCAAATAGTTTAGGGATGACCCTGCAAAAAGGGCCAAGTCCAACAGCGCTGAACATGAAAATCACAAAAAACACAGTTGCACTCCACACCACCCTGGGTTAAACACTGGCTATATGCAAATCAGCTCTGACCCTGTGCCTCATGGGAACAGTCCAGTCCGAACTACCAAGCCATGTCTTTCCCAGACCGGAATCAAGCATCCAAGGACCGGTTTCTGGCTATCAGCCTTCATTCAGCCTGGATAGCTTGACTCCAGTGGTGTGGAGAGCTTGGGACTCACGTCTGAGCATACCCAGCCCACTCGGGGTGAAAATTGCAAAAAACACAGTTGATGGACAGAATGTAGAACAATGTCATACATTCACCCCAGTACAAGGATCTGGGCCTAAATCCATCGTTTTTTTGCACTCCACACCACCCTGGGTTAAACACTGGCTATATGCAAATCAGCTCTGACCCTGTGCCTCATGGGAACAGTCCAGTCCGAACTACCAAGCCATGTCTTTCCCAGACCGGAATCAAGCATCCAAGGACCGGTTTCTGGCTATCAGCCTTCATTCAGCCTGGATAGCTTGACTCCAGTGGTGTGGAGAGCCTGGGACTCACGTCTGAGCATACCCAGCCCACTCGGGGTGAAAATTGCAAAAAACACAGTTGATGGACAGAATGTAGAACAATGTCATACATTCACCCCAGTACAAGGATCTGGGCCTAAATCCATCGTTTTTTTGCACTCCACACCACCCTGGGTTAGACACTGGCTATATGCAAATCAGCTCCCCATACCCAGCCCACTCCGTGGAGTGCAAAAAAACGATGGATTTAGGCCAATTTTCACCCCGAGTGGGTTGGGTATGCTCAGACGTGAGTCCCAGGCTCTCCACACCACTGGAGTCAAGCTATCCAGGCTGAATGAAGGCTGATAGCCAGAAACCGGTCCTTGGATGCTTGATTCCGGTCTGGGAAAGACATGGCTTGGTAGTTCGGACTGGACTGTTCCCATGAGGCACAGGGTCAGAGCTGATTTGCATATAGCCAGTGTTTAACCCAGGGTGGTGTGGAGTGCAAAAAAACGATGGATTTAGTGGCACCCAAAACTAAAGATGAGCTGAGATCCATTTAAAGAATGGTAGAATGTTATAGTAAATTCATCAGCAACTTTTCCAGCCAAAAGTGCAATATCGGCAAGTTGTTGAAAAATAGGGTGACCTTTGAGTAGGATGGGCATTGCGAGAGAGAATTTAAAGATGATAAAAATGCTCTGACCACTGCACCAGACTTGAAATGATTTGTTCCAGCGAAAAAAATCATCATTACAACAGATGCCAGTTCAAACGGGCTATGGGCTGTACTTTAACAAGAAAGTGGAAAAGGTGAGGAACCCATTGCTTTTGCCTCAAGAGCACTTAGGCAATCTGGGGTCAACTATTCTGTAATCGAAAAACATGCATTGGCAGTGTACTGGGCTATAAACAAATTCAAGAATTTTATATGGGGGACTGTTTTCAAGGTAAGGACAGACCACAAGCCACTCAGGGAGGTATTTACAAAAAAGGGCTGGAGGCAATTTCCAGTTGAATTAAAAGATGGGTCATTAATCTACAAGAATACACATTTGATGTAGAATATATTACTGGTACACGTAACTTTGTAGCAGACTGTTGTGCTGGTTGGTTGATGACACGGAAAAGCAAGAAAACGCCTCTCACAACCAAAGTGAGGATATAGAAATACACAAGGAAAATGTGTGTGTGTTCACCAAAGCGGTGGTTGAGGAGGAACATTGGAAAAATAGATACAAACAGATCCCATTCTAAGTACTTAAAATGGTGTAAAAGAGAATGAAGAGTGGCTGAGGCCATACTGAATGGTCAGAGTAGAATTATCAGACAAAGATGGATGCCTCTTCAGAGGCACAAAATGTATACCTCCTGAAACCCTTAGGAGAAAACTGATTGACATAGCACATGAAGGCCATCTGGGGATCACCAAAACCAAGCAAAGTTTGAGGTTAGGCTTTTGGTGGCCTGGTATGGATGTACTGGTGGAAAGAGAGATTAGGAATTGCATAGTCTGCTCCATCAGTGAGCAGTTAGCAATGGATATCATTGGTCCACTGACAGGAGAGAGGCATTCTAGTATTACTCGACTGGTATTCAAGATGGCCAGAAATTAAATTTGTCTCTGACATCAGCTTGACCTCAGTTATAAAGTTCCTGGTGGGGGTCTTCTTAAGAGAGGTACTACCCAACACCCTTTTAATTGACATTGGTGTTCAGTTTCCAGAGAAATGAAGGAATTTATGCAATATAATGGAATCATATATAAACGTAGTGCTCTATAGCTCCAAGAAACCAATGGGGCAGTAGAAAGATTTAACAAAACACTCAAAGAGGGCATTCAGCTTGCAAGAGCTAATGGGTTGAGCTGGAAAGACGAGGTGTGGAGGTGAATAGAGGCTTATCGATAACTACTCATCAGTCAACAGGTATGACTCTCTTTGAGCTGTTAAAGACTAGGAAGCCCAATTCTAGACTGGTACCAGGGTGGATGAAATGGCACAAAGTTTGGGTGAAGATTAATGTAAGCCAACAGTGGAGGAAAAAGGAGTTTGAGTTGCAGACAGCCCGCAAGGAGAGGTTTGACAAATTGCATAAGACCAAGGTTATCGAGTTTAAAGTGGGTGATTGGGTAAGAGTGAAAGCTCCAACTGACAACAAACAATAGTCAAAATGTACTGAACCCATGAAAGTCATAAAGCTCTTTCGCAATGCGGTCAAGACACAGTATGGTAGAATATGGAATCGGAGGAAGGTGGTGAATCATTATTGGCCTGGACACAATGGGGAGAAACATGAAAACAACAGTGAAGTAAGGTCAGAAAGTGGACATACCAATGGCAGTCCTGTGATACAAAAGGGGGAAAAGTAAACACTGCGGTTCGAATCAGATCAGTGGACGGGTGACCCTCCCGTGTTTCTTAAAAGATTACTTAAGTAATACAGTGACAGTTATTACATTGTTAACTTCCCCTTATTGCTTGAATGTAATGTGGTACCCATGTCTAACTTTAATTTTGTGAAGCCATGAATGAAAACGCTTTCTTAACTTATTTTTACATTTTGCTTCTCTTTTTCAAATACGTTATTCACTGTTATGTGTTTCCATGCTTCCTGGGAAGGGAATCTGGGGAAAACATATTTTGTGAAAAAAGGGAGATGTGTGGTATCTGTCCGTTACCATCATCGCTGGCACTGTAGAAAATACCAGAACATTGTAGAATAGGCTAGAACAGTGAAACCTTGTGGCCACAAAGTTCTAGAATGTACAGTGAGGCATGTGCGATCTGGAATTGACAGTTGGTATGCTGTGGCTGAGGTGTATGGAATAAACCTGATGCTTCTCTTCACTCTCTGGCCTGCTTATTGAATAACCCTCTTATCTTGCATTGGACACCCTCCTCCCTTCGCTTCCAGTTGTAGACACCTCAAGATTGTAAATAACTTATAGGGGTTGGTTGTTTTTTTAAACAAATTAAAAAAGTATGGGCATGTCATTCCCCAAAGTTTCTGCAGCATCAACTTCTGAAAATAATTTGATTCTTACATAACTTCTTATATAGTGCTTCATACAACACTTGTGCTATTTGAAAACACTGTAAATAACAGGCCTTAATGTTATCCAATCACACTGTATTCTGTTTACCAACATCAGAAGGATAGAACCTTGAGCCAGGCTAGACACAATTTGAACAATAGACCTGCCTATTACTGTGATGTCATGGACTAGAATGTAACTATGCCTGAGTGTTTGGGACCAGAATAAGGTGGCCTAAATGTTATCTGTCAAGTATGAAGTTTCCTAAATATAGTTTACTGAAATATTGCCCAACATGAGTTAATAATAGAAAATGTGCACCCAATAAAGCATTATGTATTTTAAACAATATATAGACCAGAATATTTATGTCGGGCAATATTTTTGTTATTGATATTCTGACATACAACCATACCTAAGCCACCTTGCCAAAACAGACCATTGATACAGACACATTTTGTCTTGGTTGATTTTCCTCACTCTTCTCTACTTTTTCTTGCTTCAACAGAAAATAATGCACTTTTTAAAATGCATACTTATTAACAGTTAAGTATCAACTTGCTGCTAGGGTGTGACACACAAAATGTCCTCATTTTCCTAGCACACCTTTTTGCCAGCAATCATTGTTTTGCTTAAAGGTTTTTGTCATTGCTCAAAAACTGTCATGCACTCACTTGGTTCCAACCCAAGAAATGATACTGGAACTGATGCTGGACCTCCTATAACCACAGGGCCTATTCCGTTCAAGTAATAGTTTCTCCCATAAACAAGGCACAGCCTTTGGGGGGCAAGGGGATTGTGGGACAAAATAAGAAAAGAGACACTTGCGGTACTGATTCGGTCAGCAACTGTACAGCACAGCAATTAGCTGGGGGGCAGTCAGCTGGAGAGATGTACAGGACAGTGACCTCTGATTTTGTGAAGACATAAAGCACTAGAAATAACAAGAAGAGGCAATTACCATCAATACACTACAGGTCTCTCATATAACGGATCTGCAATAACATCATTAACATACACTTGTGGTCTCTTTCAGAAACACAGCAAGAAAAGAAAATACCCGGAACCACGGATTGGAGCCATACACTCCCAAGGAAAAACACAGATTGGAGTTACTAGCATTCCCAAGGAAATACTGTGTGCACAGATTGGAGTTAATTGGCACTCCCTAGGGTAAACTTAAAACATAGCTCTCGGGAAAGGGTCAATACATGTATCAAGCGCTCAGAGGAAAGTACTCTAGGCACAACTGTTTTTCAGGGAAACACAGAGCAAAGTCTTGAGTCCTTGAATAACACAATTCAATGGCGAAACTGCAGGAAAAATCCAAAGCAAGAACAGTCAAGGTGAGCTGGAGGGAAGTGACTGAGTGGAAATTTGAAGATAAGTCTCTAGTCTTGAGGACGCCAATAGTCCGGCTGCATACTACTATAAAAGGATAGTGTGCACTAACCTGATATCAAGTACTCAGGAAGTCGCCGAGGAATTGGAGTAGCTGAGCAGAGGAAGAGATGAAAGATGCATTGAGGGTGCTAGAGCCAAGGGGATCACTGGAGGAACTTGACCTGCAGCCGGGAAGAGAGCTTCCTTGGCCAGTCGATTATTCAGGTGAGTGGGTAGGCAGGAAGCTTGTTCCACTGGGATTAAAGGCAATGCAATGGGCTGTCAGGCCTATCTTTTATATACAGACTCAGTGTGCAATGGATACAGCAGGATCACATGTGGCACTAGGCGCACATGGCAATCTGGAAGGTTCTCCAAGACTCCTGAAGGAAACACATGTTAGTACACTGGTCTAACCTTACAGGATGAACAAGTGCAAACTAGCGGATGGAATCAATAAAAGGAAACAAATGTTTCATTTTGCCTAACGTACACAAGGGAAAAATCCAAGACCCCAGCAACAGCGTGAGCAAGCCAAGCCATGGTTTATGTGTTCAGGGAATGCTTACAAGCACGGGTGTAATGGAATCAGGGGGAGAGGGGAAACTCGGCCATGGAGTCATAGTGCGCCAGAAGGTGCCACAAGCATGGCACCAGGTCCTCTACACAGAGGAAGCATGAGGGAGTTGTGACAGAAACTTTATTTAAGTAGCAGATGTTTTCTAGTGGCTAAGAACACCAGAGTCCTTCCCACACTACACCCATCTGTGTGCTTCTGGGCCAATTGCTTAGACACAGTTCCTAAAGGTATTTGCTCACTTTCACAAATCTCTCAATTTACAAATCTTAAGTCACACTCCTCATTTACCAAATGTGTATTAACATTCACAAGTGAATTCACTCAATTCCATATTACACCAAGTGGTGTAATATACAGTGGGGAGCAGAAAACAAAAAAAATGATAATGTCTTTGCTACTGGGCTGGGTTAGGATGGGGCGGGGAGGGTCAGAGCCTGGGAGGAGTGGTGAGTGCACACTCTCAAAGCTTGCATGACTGCTTGTCCGGCCGTCTTGGCCCAGCCAAAGCGCCATGCGCACTTAGCATGTTCCCCACCAAGCTGCATTACACAGCCTAGTGGGGAACATGCCCAGGCCCCCAGCCCCCCATCTGATCGCCGAACCACAATGCTCAGACCAATCACAGCGCTGCATTGCAGTGCTGTGATTAGATTAGGAGAGCCTGGGTGCTTCCTGGTTCCAGACTTGACAGGAAGAGAAGGAATGACGGAGAAATGGCGGACGTGGAAAAGGGTTCATGGTTTTTTTGTTGCTTTTTTTCCAGACCCCCCTCCCCGCCCCGTCACCCCCATTCCCTGCCAGCCACCACTGTTAATATGATGTGAGCAAATTTCTTCTCTTAGGGGGTTGTGAAAGGCTCTATGGCTGAATCCCCGTCAGAGTAGGTGCTCATCTACAAACTTGCTTGCTTGTGGAAGTTAAGAAACCTCTGAAAGATGCATTATGGTACACCAGCAAAATGAGTAGCTTGAATTTCAGGACTGCTTATAGGAAACTGTGGCTGTAGCATCTTTTTGGAAGTACTCCTCAAATCCTCTGTGAATTCCAGGAGCCAGAACTTTACTCTAAACTTAGACGTAAGTCGGTTGGAGTACATTTCTATTTTTTGAGAATCTTGTCCTGTATTCCCTAGTGCTTCATAACTATTATCTGAGGAAAAAGTCTTGGAAGCAGGCCAAGTTCCAGTATTCTGAACTACACAGAAAGTGATCACTTAAATTTAAGCAGCTTCTAAGTATTAAGTGTCTTCTTGGCTGCAGCGGCTCTCGCTCACCTGCCCGCGCCTATATTTGCATGCCATCACACCCAATTGGATCGTCTGTTGCCAATACAGATAGCTTCCCCTCTGCTGGAGTTGCTATATATTTGGCACTTCTCAGTAATGCAGGCAGAGTGAATCATTTGCCTGGGGAGAAGGAGTTTAGCGATGATTAAATTACAGTCCACAGAGAAAGTCCTAGTTCTGAATCTCCAAAAGGAGCATAAATCTGGGCTGACTGCTGAGTACTGCTAGTCTAAATGAAGGGGTCTGACTTTCTTTTCCAAGGATGCTGCTCTGAATCTTACTGTTTTGTGCCAGCCTCAAGTAAAAGTGGCATTTACGAATATCCCTGCCATTAGTGAAAGCCTTCTATGCTGAAAACCAATTTTCCTGGCCGGCTGCGAGTACAAGTCAATGGTATATACATGCAAATGTATGCGCAATGTCGTTGTCAAGCAAGGGGTTTGGTTCGCGCCTTTGTAGTTTGCTCCAAAATTAAATCTAAATTCATTTCGCTGAAAGGCACTGAGCCATAGACAGCTCTGAGCCCCACGTGAGCTCTTCTGTCATCAAAAAAGTATCTGCGATTACTGAACTTGAGTTAAATCTCAGGGGGATTTCAGCTCAATCCTGTCCTTAAGGGCTTAGGTAAAAGTGAAGGGCATAAAACCCATGAAAAGAAAGCAATGCTGTAAACAGTGCTGGAATTCTCCTCTGGAGAAGTAGGCCGCGAGACGCGAGAAGCTAAAATGGCTGCGGTAGGCAAGGTCAGCACAGGGCTGCCTGGCCTGATAATGGCCTACAAAGAAATGTTACTTAGATGCTCTGCTAATTAGCGTTTGCCTCCTGGAGGTTGCCAGGATCGCTACAGGTGAATGCCCCATTGATCACACCCCCCCCTATATTTTCATGAACTGATTTATTTATACATTCCACTGGCCCCATTATTCTAGTTATGCACTTCTTTAAAATGTATTTTATGAGTCGTTGTTCGTTAATGTGCGGTGAGCTGAAAGAGGTGGCAAAGGTGCAGTTTACAGTCGCTATGACGATTTAAAAGCAGAGGTTTAGCATCAAAATGCAAAGCCCCTCTTTTTATTGAATTTTAAAAGGAGTTTCTAAACAAAGGTAGGGTGATGTTCTTCACACTCACACACATTTTTCACATTTACAGTTACTCTCATTAAAACGAAAATTTAGAGTTAAAATAAACAATCTCCGACTTAGTGGTTGCACTCATTTTAAAATTGCCTCCTCAGTGTGATGGGGAAACAGGTCATTTTTAGCCTTGGTTTTGATAGTGATGTTGTCAAATACAATAAACAATATAAGTATACTGAGGGCTTTGGTTCTACCCCTTTCATCTGTGGACTTTCTTTAGCCAACCAATATCAGCCATTGGTTCGAGACTTTGTCAATCATGTCTCAGCTCAGCCTAGTGGAGCAGTTACCTCTCACATAAACTTATTGGCTTGACTTAGTCGAAGAGTTGAAGAAAAGACACACCAAGAGCAAATATGGACTACCCAAATATGGATTCTATGCACTTTAATCCAGACCTTTCAAATTATATTTGACCAACCGGATTTGAGCAGATGTCAAAGACTTAATTGTAGTTCCAAAAAATGTAAATTCTGTCAAATATCTTTATCATTAAGATCTTCCATTAATGTATTCAGAGATTTGAAATTAAAATCATATATCTTCAAATGCTCTTATCACAGTTTATTGATTTTAACATAGCCAAAGTTCTCGCCACAATTCATTGATTCTAAAAATAACACAATACGTTTTGCAAACTAACTTCATTAGGGTTTCATCAGCAAACTTTATGGTTAACACTTGTTTCCACTCGAAAAGATAATGATAACACTGGACACACTCCATTATCCTTGACGTTTTATCAGCAAGTTCAGCTATATTTTCAGTAGTGCTTCTGTGCCATCATATGCCCTATATGTTTTGTTTTTATGTGGTGCCATCTAGAACATGCTAAGCTTATCTCGTTGCCCTCCAGCACTTTATACATATTATTTTAGGGGGAACCGAACCGAAATTTCCAGCATTTGTTTCCTAGCTGGGCAGAGACAGTATGGGGCCCTCGAGGGTTTTGTGTATCTTGGGTCATGAGCACTGTTGAAAATGTGTGTATTTTTAAGGAACAAATTGAAACTTTAAATCCTAATTTAAGAATAATAAATGCAATGTTTACAGGCATGAATATAATGTCCTGAAGATGATCCCTTTATCCCCACTCAGGGATCGAAACGCCGTCGACAAAAAATACACTGTATGCTCATAATGACATTGTATAATTTTCTGCAATAGTGTACTCCTTGTATATCAGTCTGCTAAATTGTATGGCCCGCAGAACGTTTTTCCTTGCTTGAACCCTTCCACTCTATGTTTGTTTTGTCCAAGTGTGGTAGTAGGACACCGGTGGTGTCCCACTTGAATTTGTGTAACATTCACTGCCAATTTTCTTATTGAATATTAAATTCTGTCCGGCTGGACAAAGAATATAGAAACTATTCAGTCTATATTTATTCTACAAATTATCTAGAACTGTCTAGGGACCACTGTCTTTAGAAAACAGCTTCAGCCATCATGGGTAAAATAATTTTGAATCATTTATCTTTTGTGTTTACTGTATTCAGTACTTTAAGATACCTCACACCTTAAAAAAGAGGAGAAATTACTCAATGTTCTTGGTTCTCCATGGTCTCACTCAGTGTCATAGGAATTTTTGCTTAAAACCTATGTCAATAGAAGTGAAAGGTCATGCATCAGGTATTTCATCTTTCACTTCTTTCGCTGGACTAAGCTAAATAATCTTTAATTTGTATGCATAGTCAGGATGAATGAATTCATGGACAGAGAGAGAAGAACTGGAGAATAAATGAAAAGTAAGAATACAAATATATCATATTAACCCACCAGAAATTATTTTAAGGAAGAGACATATATTCATGGGTATTCAGTATCTATAAGTGCAGATGTTGTAGGCACCTTTAAATACCAAGATACCAATACCGGCCATTATGATGGGGGATTAAGTGTGATATTTAGGTGGTCATCAATATTTAAAAATTAGATTATCAAAAACTAAATTCTTAGTTGCTATGAAGTTGCACGATATTTTAAAAAAATGCTAATTAATGGTGAAGGTTATTAGAGGAAGAAAAGTTTATTATAGCCTTATAGCCCGCCGTAGCGGGCTATACCGGCTATTAAAGGCCCGCTGAATCGTTAAAGGCCCGAGCCGAAGGCGAGGGACTTTAACGAAACAGCTGGACTTTAATAGCCGGTATAGCCCTGCTACGAAGGGCTATAAGGCTATTAGAACATTCTGCCACTAGAGGGCAGAATGTTCTAACAAATTAAACAAAGGGTTCTCGAAGCTCGAGGGGATATAAATCCCCTCGAACTTCGAGAAGCCTTTGTAGAACATTGGAATGTTGCTCTGCGGGCCTTTACCGGCCCGTAGAAGCAGGGAGCACTCCATTGTCTGCAATGGAGCTCCCAACAGTCCAATGTTCTAATAGACGTTATATTGAAAAGGTCAGACTCCATATTGAGGAAGAGCCTAGTTAATGAAAGTTTCTTACATTATCTCTGGGTTAATATTAATTTTTCATTAGATTCGGCACCAAAAGTAACATTTGCACACTCTTCATGGTTGGGTCATTTTTGATAGTAGGCCTGTCAAGTGGCAGGCAGGTTCCTAGGCATAATTGGTTGCTGCAACAAATATATAAAGACAGGGGCAGAGGCAGAGAGAGATTTAAAAATAGTGCATCCCATTTTAAAGATGCAACGTTGCGCAACCGGGAGCCAGTGTAGAGTCTTCAGCATCGGCGTAACATGTTGGTGTTTGGGCTGCTGGAAAATTAATCTGGCTGCCTGGTTTTGCACCAGTTGAAGTCGGTGAAGGTGGTATGCGGGGACCCCCACGTATAGACAGTTGGCATAGTCTAAACGTGAGGTAACCAGGTCCATAATGACAAGAGTAAGAGCCTCTGATGAAAGGAACCTTCGGATCTTCCCGATTCTGCGAAGGTGGTAAAAGCAGGCCGAGGTAACAGCATTGATGTGCGGCTGCATTGAAAGGTCACTAGAGATAGTAACTCCAAGGCTCTTCACAGAGTTGACTGGACAGGGAGGAGGACCCAGGGCAGGGGGCCAGAAATTGGGAGTCCAAGGATGCGGAAGCCCGCCAATCAGCACCAGCTCTGTCTTGCTAGGATTGAGCTTCAGCTGACTGAAGTTCATCCACTCATAGATGGTAAGCATTGTGGTTTGGAAATTAAAACAAGAGAGAGGGGAGGGGTCGATGGGAAAAATAAGTTGCAGATCATCTGCATAGTTAAAGGTGGTAACAGAAGAGTGCCGAAGAGAAACTAAGAGGGGCTGCATATAAAGATTAAACAAAAGAGGGGACAAAGCAGAGCCCTGGGGAACACCACAGGAAAGTGAAATATGGGGAGCAGAGAAGGTGGACAGTTGTACCGATTGGGAGCGGTGATGGAGGAAGGACATAATCCAAGACAGGGCCGGGCCCGAGATGCCCGCATTTCTGACACGGTCGACCAAGATATCATGGTCGACCGTGTCAAAAGCGGCCGAGAGATCTAATAGCACTAAGGCCTGGGCCAGGTTCTTATCAGCCCCCCGTCTCAGCGTGTCCATTACCGCCACCACCACTGCCTCCGTGGAATGGGCCGGTCTAAAGCCTGCCTGTTGATCGTCGAGGAAATGAGTTTCCTCGATGAAAGTACTCAGGCAGCGGGTGATGTAAGTCTCCAAGACCTTCCCCAGATAGGGGAGGAGGGAGATAGGTCGGTAGTTGCCCAAGACCGCGGGGTCAGAACCGTTTTTTTTTAAAATGGGTACTACCACAGCGCTTTTGAAAGCATTAGGGACAGAGCCTGTAGAGAGTGAGCGATTTAGAAGGTCAAGAGGGGGGCCGGGACAGGCCATAAAGGCATCTCTTAGGATTTGGGGAGGGCAACAGTCATTGGGAGAGCCCGAGCCGACAGTCTGGAGTAGCGAAAGAAAATTATCCAGGGAAATAGGGGGAAATTCATGCAGGGAATGAGGATTCGGAGAGGGAAGGGCACTGACCTGAAACAGAGTGGTAGGGGGGATGTTATTTTTTATCGTGGAAATTTTATCGATGAAAAAAGAGTTAAGGGAATCGCACAAAACTTGCGAGGGTTGAGGCTGGGGTGTAACACGATCAGGTAAGGAAAGTTCAGCCACAATGGAGAACATTTCTTTTGTTTTAGATGCAGAATTGATAACTTTCTGGGAATAATGGGAGATTTGGCCAAAATAATAGATTTTTTGTAGGATTTAAGTAGATCAGTGTAAGTGGACTTTAATAAGGGGTCATAGTTACGCCTCCAGCGGCGCTCAGCCTGTCTAAGTAGGAGTTTATCAGCCTTCAGTTGGTCAGTAAATCAGCGCTGAGCGTCGTGTGGGCGTTTAGATTTAATGATTTTAACAGGAGCGACCACATCGCTGGCTAGAGACAGCCATTGGTCCAGAGCGGCTGCTTGAGAATTCAAGTCGGAGTGATCAGGGGGGAGAGTGGAAGCAAGAGTCGAGTGAAGGAGGGGGATGTCGGCATGCTTCCAATTACGTGCCGAGAAATTGGGGGCTAAAGGGGAGCGGATGGGTACTGAGAGTTTTAGAGAAAAGGAAATAAAAGAATGATCAGACCAGGTACAGGGATAAACCAATGGAGGAGAGATATCCAGGTTGGTGGTCCATACCTGGTCCAAAGTATGGCCCTTGTTGTGGGTTGCAACAGAGATATGTTGTGAAAAATTAAGGCCAAGTAACAGGCCGGAAAATTCAAGTGAAGAAGAGGATTCATGGGAATCTAGTGGCCAATAATTGAAGTTGCCGATGATCAAAACCCTGGCGGAGTTAATGGCCATCTGCGAAATGAGATCGCCAAACACGGAAGGGAAGGAGGGCATATGAACGGGGGGGCGGTACACTAAAACACAAATGAAAGTGTGTTTGGGGGATGAGAGTTTCAACGTAAGGATATCGGAGTTCAGTATAGAGGTAGTTGTTAAAGAAGTGAATAGTAGGTTAGAACGGATGATGGCAGCAACTCCACCGCCAGGTCTGCCGGAGGTCCTATTCGAATGCAGGATATAGTAACCCGAGGGTATAGCAGCCAAGATATCGGGATAAGAGTCCGCATGGAGCCAGGTTTCTGCGAGGAGCAAGATGTCAATATTGCCACACTCCAGTAGTTGGAATACATCAAGTTGATGTTTCGGGAGAGAGCGGGTGTTAAGGTAGACTATTGAGATAGAACGGGTACCAGAGGAGCAGGGCTTGATGGATATGGCGGCGACAGAGTTAAGGGCGGAAATGGCAGGGAGAGGAGCCTGGGGGATAGCAGAAGGAAGGGAGGACAGAATGCCGTATTTCTGAGCAATAGCAGCTATGTGAGGAGCAAGGGGGGTGCAAGAATGTAAGGAGTGGAGTTCATGAGAGGAGTAAGTACTACGACAGGCAGCATGCATGGCCCCGGACCTCGATCGGCCGCGGACGGGCGCAGACGGGCTTGACTTGTGCTCGACTTCCATGCTGCACCACCCCATCTCAAACCGCAGTCTTGGCCCACCTACAACAACACCATCTACTCCAGATCATCAACCAATGCCGCTGCTTGCACCACGACCTGTGGGCCCTGCACACTGCATTGCCCCATCTCGCACCGCAGCCTTTTGTCTACCAAGGACAGCGATCCAGCAACAACGAAGCCGCTACTTGCACCGGAACCTGCCAGCACTGCCCCACTTCACACCACAGCCCTGGTCTCACCCTCGCCACTGGATGACTGTCACCGAGCCACAGCCTGCCCTGCTTCCTGAGGGCACTGCACGCCTTACTGCTCCACTTCACTCCTCAGCCTCGACATCTGCCGGCGCTCCTGATTTCAACCTTACAGAGTTCGACCTGCACGTGTGTGACTTCAAGGCCGTGACGACTCCTGCCCTGACACCGTAGCTGGTCCGTGACGCCACAGCTGGCCTGAACTGTTGGTTTTTTTTTGTTCATGGCGCCGTGATAGCCCTGGATGTAACTATCGACTTCAAGGTACTGTATTTAAAGTCTGTTTTTACATTATTCATATCTTAGTGACTGTATGTTGGATTTTTATAGTTTTGGTCTTGTTTTACACAGATAAATATTGGCTATATTTCTAAAAACTGGTGTGGTGTCCTTTTGTAGTGTTTCCACTGTATTACTGTCTGTTATGTGTAAATGCTTTACACATTGCCTCTGAGATAAGCTTGACCTCTCGTGCCAAGCTACCATGGGTTGAGCAGGGGTAACTAACTCCCTTATCCTCTCTAGGAAGAAGGTTTTCTACTTGGATATGGTAACAACCTGCCAACTAGAGAACCCCATTTCTAATACTGGGCAATGACAGAAGAGTTACTATACTAATTTTCCGCAGTGCAGGAAATGTTTAAGTACTGTCATTGACGGTACTAAGAACACGGTGGACGTGAATATATCATATACAGAGTGATGAAGAGGTTTCGAAAACCAAAATCTGGTTTCTTGGAACGCTACATCAGGTTAATACAGAACTACTTATTACATTGCAACTATCAGATACCACATCACTTAAATAGCATATTTTTAGAAATACAACATGCAAGGCCCTAACTTCTGGACCAGCAGTTCTGACCTTCTGCTTATGTGTTGGTCGTGAACTGTCTTGCATGCATATTGCACATGAAAGGGTATAAATGTGCCAAGGGTGATCCAAACCCTAACACTTGCAAGTTAGGGCTGCAGAAGAGGTCGAGGCACAACGGGATAGTGTATAAATTCGCCGACCTAGTCTTGATACTGGCCAAATGACAGATAGCAATGTTCTAGGAAAGGGTGACGGCATTGCAGGCAACACGATGGATAAGGGACCTCTCCAGGTATGGGGAGGCTGAAGGATGGGATGACCAGGGCACACAGGCAAAAAGGGGCAAAAAGGGGCACATGTTGGAATAGAATTAATTTATCTTGAATCTGCAAAGAGTTATGAAATAAGGTCATCTTGAGGGAATAGAATTTAAAGTGTGCAGGTACACAAATACATACTTTCTGAAAGTTTTAGCTTCCAGTAAAACCTGAGGTAATAGATTGCAGCCGCGGCCCGTGGAGGGAGTTCTGGTGGGGCAGACAGGCGGGACGGGGGAGGGGCAGGGTGGGGGGTGATAAACACCAGAATATGGATGATTGCAGGTAAGCGTACCCTCCATCGCATTTTGCGATGCAGGGCACGTTACGAAATTCGTTTTATTAATTTAATTGTTTACTTACCTGCAATCATCCATATTCCGGTGTTTATCACCCCCACCCTGCCCCTCGCCCGCCCCGCCTGCCTGCCCCTCCGGAACTCCCTCCACAGGCCGCGGCTGATAGATTGGACTGCATTATAATTTTTCAAGGGTTTCTGATTGCTCACTTGGTGTTATTGATAGACGCAGGCAACTGAACATGATTTGGTAAATCACAGCACGCTAGGATAGAAAATATATACATTATATAAACTATATTATTGTAAATTCTACCCTTTTTACTTTGAAAAATGAAGAATCAAAATATTTGAAAAAGAAGAGAATGAGTACCAGTTGTTGTTTATTTACTTTGCAAGATGCAAGTCCTAACAAGCATCGATAAATGCATGAGGTTTCGCCTATGTGATTAATAATAAGCTGTTTTTGTTGTAAGTTGTAGCTTGCTGACTAGTTGTAGAGTATCAGTTACATAAAGTTATTTAAAGTATTATGACTTGTTTATGTACAAAAAGGCAATATATTGTGCTGTTACGAGTGGGATAGTGCGTGTAAGAAATAGTAACATTTTCAAAAAATTCAATGAAAGAGGGAAATAATAGAATTAATTGATGTAATAACAAGATTATGTGTTATGGGGAGTTCTGACAACTTTTGGGGCCCAGAGCCACTGCACCTGCTGCACCATTCAAATCATGCCCTAGTCCCTCCACATTCATTCCATTTGTGACTACCTGTCTAATAGTAAAATATAGCAATATTTGGTGTTTAGAGGAGTTATGACGACCTTTGGCCCTGTTGACACTGCACCTGCTGCACCATTCAAATCATAACTGCATATATGACCGCCTGTTTATTAATAAAATATGGCAATATTTGATGATTGGAGGGGCTCCTAGAGTTTTGATCCCCGGTATGACTGCACCTGCTGCACTAGTGAAATGATGACCCTAATGCCTGCAAGGTAACTGCATTTGTGACTGTTTATTAAGTAGTTAAATATAGCAATATTTGTTGTTTAGTGGAGGTCTGACAACTTTTGACCCTGGTGCCACTGCGCCATCAGCACCATTTAAATCATGACCCTAGTATCTACTAGATAACTAGATAACTGCCATTTTAGTAGTAAAATGTGCCGATATTCTGGGTTTGGTGAGGTCCCTAGAGATTTTGGCCTTGGTGCCACTGCACCTGCTACACCATTCAAATCAAGCCCCTTTTAACTGCAAGATAACTGCAATTGTGACTGAGCAAGAATAGACGGCAAGGGGACTCAAGATATTTACTTAAACACCCAACTGCAAACCATAGATCATACAGTGAGGACAAACTCCAAAGGTCACTCTGGTGTAGGTAAACGTATTCATACCTCAAAAAGAGAGTTTGTCAGGGCCGTGTAGCATTATACCATTGTCTTTAGACAGCATCTTTTTTCACGGTTTTAGGATGAGGGAGTAAGTGTTGTGATATATAGAATGCGATTTGATTAGAATATGCTGTATGAGAAGGAATAGATTTAACAGCTAGTCAATTAATGAATAGCGGGAGGGAAACTGTACCCGACCGAATGCATTGCTGGGCGAAAAGTGTAACAATGTAGTATTTTGCCTTTAGTTATGTATTCTTTGAAATTGCCCCTCTACTACTTTTAATATAACTGCAATTGTGTCTGCATGTATAGTACTAAAATGTTGTAATATTAGGTGTTAAGTGAGGTGCCTAGAGTTTTTGACCTGGTGCTACTGCACTTGCTGCACCATTGAAATCATGATCTTGTCATCTGCAAGGTAACTGCGTTTGTGACTGCCTGTTTAGTTTGAATTTTTAGCAATAATCTGGGTTTAGTAGGGTCTTTAGAGCTTTTGGTCCCCATGAGACTGCACCTGCTGCACCATTCGAAAAAAGCCCCTTTTAACTCCAAGGTAACTGCAATTGTGACTGCTTGTTTAGTAGACACATTTAGCAATATTATGTGTTTAGAGGAGTTTTAACAACTTTTGGGCCTGGAGCTACTGCACCTGCTGCACCATTCCAATCATGACTCTGTTGTCTGCAAGATAACTGCATTTGTGGCTGCCTGTTTAGTAGTAAAATATAGCATAGCTCTTGTATATTTACTTTATTTTTAACGTGCAATGTTTATTACATTTAGAATGCGATAATAACCAAATATATTAAGTTGAAAAAATCAATCCAATAATGCATACACGGTGCAAAGAAAGGTACAGAGGCATGAATAGGAAATGCCAAAAACGTTCTAAGGCTAGCGCATCTGCTTTACACAACAAAGAAATAAAAAGCAACCATTCCAGCATACTGTTAGAAGCTGTCTGCCGTTTTCGTGGGAAGAGATCTTATCTTGACAGTGAATGGGGCATAAACAGTGTGAACAGCTTTAGTGGAAGTATCGTAAATGCGTACAGATAGGGGAAGTTAGCCAAAAAAAAGTTCACAGTAATTTGGCATTGGGAACTGGTAAGAGCTTTACACCAACAAAAAATAGCAGTGGGTCAAAAAGTTAACCAAATTATGTATCTGTGTGAAAAAACTTAGTTCAAAAGCAGAAGTGAAATCTTGCCTAGGGCACTCCCTCAATGTGAAAGAGTTCCCATCAGTCATCGATCGAGACCGCCCTTCATCATCTGGGGACCCTCGAACTCTGAAGGTAAAGTACCCACAACAGATTGGCAGATGCTGTGAACCTAATCTGAAGTGAGTGTATCAGTGATGGCTGGTTAAGTATGGGAATGTGTCTCTAAACAACTGAATAGCAGTGCCAACTGAAGTGAACGTGAATCAGTGAAAAGTGAAATACGTTAAAATTGGGTAGTGACAGGGGAAAAAATATTTATTCTGCACCCCTTCAATCCCAAATCAATAAAAACAGTGCAAATAGTAGTGTAACAAATGACTACTAATACGTATCTTAGGTCGACATGTTTCTGCAGACAAACAGAGCCAGGTGGTCTCCTGCTGCTTCCTCAGGACCATTAATGCTACTGCTATAAATAAAAAGAAAACGGAATAATATCACCTGAAAGTGTGATATATTTTCATCCTCCTGACTTCATGATGAAATAGTCCATAGGAGAAATCCAGATACATACAAAAGAAAGACAAACAAACAAAGCACATTTAGTGTCAGTGATCATGTGCTTGAATCTTAGGATCAATTAATCCGATTCTTACGCTAGCTAATACATGCCAGCCACAAATGGGCAATCAAATCTGCCCCGTGTGATTATTTATCCCATGCTCACTCACCTTTGTGGCAGGAGGGAACAGCCCCACCTCACCTGGCTTCAGCTCAGGTACTGGGAGCACCGCTCTAGCGGAAGGAAAATAGAGAAAAAGTCATGTGAACTGCGGGATTTATGTCTCCCAGAAACAACAGTAATCAGCCAGTCACTCACGTAACCGCCGGGCGCTAAGAAACCTCTCACATAATCATCAAATACTGCCCACAGTATAGTACCTTTTGGTTATGGACATTTGGTTAATAATATACTGATCGCAGAGGTTTATTGTATGCGAGAACCTTTCCATGATATGATTATGCTTAACAGCAGACATGTGTTTGAGAGTGGTCACTTACTATACTGTGTGCAGTATTTGATCGGTGACAGTAGTTAACATGGTCTTGAAGAAATACGTCAGTGCTCATGCACGCAGCAGTCGCTAATATAGAATGATTATGTGAGAGGTTTCTTAGCGCCTGGCGGTTACGTGAGTGACTGGCTGATTACTGTTGTTTCTGGGAGACATAAATCCCGCAGTTCACATGACTTTTTCTCTATTTTCCTTCCGCTAGAGCGGTGCTCCCAGTACCTGAGCTGAAGCCAGGTGAGGTGGGGCTGTTCCCTCCTGCCACAAAGGTGAGTGAGCATGGGATAAATAATCACACGGGGCAGATTTGATTGCCCATTTGTGGCTGGCATGTATTAGCTAGCGTAAGAATCGGATTAATTGATCCTAAGATTCAAGCACATGATCACTGACACTAAATGTGCTTTGTTTGTTTGTCTTTCTTTTGTATGTATCTGGATTTCTCCTATGGACTATTTCATCATGAAGTCAGGAGGATGAAAATATATCACACTTTCAGGTGATATTATTCCGTTTTCTTTTTATTTATAGCAGTAGCATTAATGGTCCTGAGGAAGCAGCAGGAGACCACCTGGCTCTGTTTGTCTGCAGAAACATGTCGACCTAAGATACTTATTAGTAGTCATTTGTTACACTACTATTTGCACTGTTTTTATTGATTTGGTATTGAAGGGGTGCAGAATAAATATTTTTTCCTCTGTCACTACCCAATTTTAACGTATTTCACTTTTCACTGATTCACGTTCACTTCAGTTGGCACTGCTATTCAGTTGTTTAGAGACACATTCCCATACTTAACCAGCCATCACTGATACACTCACTTCAGATTAGGTTCACAGCATCTGCCAATCTGTTGTGGGTACTTTACCTTCAGAGTTCGAGGGTCCCCAGATGATGAAGGGCGGTCTCGATCGATGACTGATGGGAACTCTTTCACATTGAGGGAGTGCCCTAGGCAAGATTTCACTTATGCTTTTGAACTAAGTTTTTTCACACAGATACATAATTTAGTTAGCTTTTTGACCCACTGCTATTTTCTGTTGGTGTAATTGTGTAGATAGGGGCCATAGCAGGTCTGGTCGTTAAACCTCCCCTAGGACCTTCCACCCTCAGTGCTTTGTTGAACTGCTAAGAGCTCCCTTTTATGGTATACTAAATGCAAGATATTTCACAAGCACTGCACAGGCACTGTGAAGATGAAACCTAAAAAGAATAGTGCAAGAGCACTCTTCTGGAATAGTTACAAGGGAATTTGACAGTCTTTTTAAATAATATCCATGCTAGACAACTGTTTGGAAAAGCAACAGTAGACATTAGAAAGATTGGCGACATTCTTTTGAAAATTTCTCATTGGGCAAAGAGTGATTGCTATACCAACCACGTAATTAGAGATGAGTTGCATGTTATTATGCTCTACATTTAGGCCTAGATTTACTAGCCCTTTGCTACAGGTTTGTGTTACATTTTGCGTTAAGGCAGTGTTCCATGGGTGGTAGATGGGCGTCCCCGTGCAACCACCCATGAGATTTGATGCAAATTCCTATCTATTAACAATTTTAGACAGGGATGGTGCCACAATCTTAAACCTCCTCTAGGTTGGTGTAACTGTGGAGCAAGTTTCCAACTTCGTTTGTGTGCTGCACTGTACATACAAAGTGGGCAAAGTATTAAAGTATAGAATTTGTACTGGAAGGTTGTGGTTAATTTATAAAAACGAAATAACTACCAGGGCTCTTATCAGGAGGCATTTCTCCTGATAGCGCTATCTAACCCAAAACACACTAGTAACAATGAAAGTGGAGAGAGGATGTGGGGCAATGTCCAGAGCTGCTGACTTTGGAGCTGGGGAACCAGGTTTGAGTCTCGGCATCGGCTCTACATCCTGTGATTCTGGGCAAATCATTTAATTTCCCTCTAACTGGTGCTCATGAAAAGGATTGGTGTTGATGATTAAATACTGGTGCTGAGCACCAAAATTCACGGGCTCAGATTACGCACTGCTGGAAGGGACCTTTAGAGTACAAAACCTACGCTTGATAGAATGTACACACCCTTACACAATGCTGCACGGGTGTGTGCATTGGCACATGGAAGCCCTGAAGTGCACCATTGCAGGGATAGAAGATACAATGGCTCATCCTAGTAGATATGGCGCACTCCTGCCCTCTCCCTTTTAGACAACGCAGGTCAGCAACTTTGATGACTGTTCTGCAGCGTGTAAGTAGTTAGTAAGTCTGCCCCATAGTTTATTTAGTGGAGGCCATTCTGGTCCACCACATGCTCCATCAGGGTTTCCTCCATATCTACCGATTCCGGCATCATGCCTTCTTTGAAAGACTGCTGTTCCTTTCCTTACATCAGATAACCTCAGGGAGTGGACTTACATCCACTGAACTTCTACTATGTGTATAATATTTGACATTGTGTTGTCTTGTTCCTCGTAAGGCAATGAATCCATCTCCCACACAGATTCCATTCATCTGAATTAGTGGCGTCCATTACACAACATCCGGCTGTATAAATGTTTCCAAATTAATTGAAAAAAATAATGGAGACCATCAAAATGTAAATATCTTTAAAGTGCATTTTTATGGGATATATGTCCTGCCTGGGTCTGTCTTTAGTCCTCACCTGGGAGAGGCGGAGAGGACATACAGCCTAACCTAGTTTCTTCCCATAATTTTTACTATATGAATTATGTACTATTTAATGACAATGCATATTCTGAGAATGTATAAATGCTTCTTTGTGCTGTTTAAAAATCAGCTGATAATAGTTAAACGTGCACCTTTGAATGTGATCACATAGAGTACTATTCTTTTCTTTTCCATTGTATACATTTTTTCATGGTGGAGTGTTAGGAAATGGCTCCAGAAAAACATCTAGCAGAGTTTGTCGTGTATATATGATTAACATACCATATTGGGCCCGATTTGGATTTCGGGCAGAGAGGCTCCAACCAGGATTACGATGTCGGTTTCCGACAGCCAATCGGTGTCAGCTTTTCCAACATGAATTGACTGTCGGAAAGTGACTTTTGGGGGCCCCTAGCATGGCTCCCTTCCCCTGGTCCTCCGCATATGGACCTGGGGGTACCTATGGTGCCCCCTATACATCCCTGCACCGTTTGGTGCGGGCCACATGATGCAGGGATGTCTACAAACTTCCATTTTCCAATTGAAGCTTGTGCTACGGGCGTTTTCAGCCTGCCACCCAAGCTCCCATTGGTCAATGGATGTTTTCAACCACACTATTTGCGGTCGCATCCAAATTAGGGTATCGGAACCTCTGTCGCAGCCTTGAATCCTCAGAGTCGTATGTTGCACGTAATGGTCCACCTCTTGATACCACCATGGTCTGAATTAGTACACAGACTCCATGGAGTGATCAAGCGAGGGAAGGGAAGGAAGGGGACAGCAGGGAGGGAGACCTGTAAAGACAAAAGCACTTTGATAACACACTGTTATAAATATTTCCTACTCTTCTCTTGATCTCACTACATATACATGCCCTAGTATAAATACCTGTAAAAGAAAATAATGAATTAATTAATTGTGGGTTTCTAAAGCGCAAGAATCGACTCCCGAAGGAGTATCTCTGCGCTGTAGACCGCTGGGGAACCCGTCCTGGCTTTCCCTGTGAGATGGTCCCTACTGGGTATCTCCAAGGTGAAACCAGGCATCCCCGGCGTATGTGGGGGGCCGTTGTGGAGATGAGGCAAGCTAATGCCCAGAGTTGCCGAGTGTGATCCCTGGTTAGAGTAGGCACCGAGGCGAGAATTATCGAGTCCGCTGACCCTGGTCCTCAACCCTGCCGCGTTGGGAATAGAACCCTGGTCCCGGGCCATCCTCTGCTTCCGGGTCTGCCGCGATTCTAACCAGTGAGCCACACCACTCCACTTCTCTTGTTATCTGCAGGTAAATTGAGGTCAGTTCGTAGCACACATCTACAGGAAGGAAACAATAATTAACACTAACCCCTATAGATGTGAATATCCTGCTAGCCTTTCTCCTACCTACCCAAGGATATGTGACTCTGTGCCTTTACAGGGGGTGCAAGGCTGACAGTAGAATAATTCAGACTCCCCTGTTTTCAAGACAACAGAAAATGCCCCAACATAGGCAATTAGACACACGTTAGCTCCATTCATGGGAATGGTCAATATGGCTAGCCAGCGTAATTCAATTCCACTAGAACTTTAATAGTGTTCAGAAAATGCTATCCAGTTTCCTTGATCTGATTCTTCTCAGAATCTTTAGGTAGACTTAAGAGTTTAGGTACTTTCAGATACAATAGTTTTTAAACAAACAAACAAGTCTGTCCCCTCCGTTAACAGCACGGAGGTAGAATATCAAGCGGTCTCTCTTTTCCGGAGAGAACAAATAGTGTGCTCAAATTATGCTTCCGCGCAAGAACCGAGAAAGTGGTTCATCCAACGGGGAAGCCACGGAGTGCAACAATGTATCTTACCCGCAAGAACCGAGTACTGGTTCATCCAACGGGAAGATCGTAAATGTGAATGTAAATGTAAATGTGTAAATGTGTTTGTATTTTATATAGCGCACTTCTACTCAGAGGTCTCGTAGCGCCGTATTCATACCACTGTGGAACCCATCCTGGCTTTCCTGTGAAATGTCCACTCCTGGGCACCCCCAAGGTGAAGCCAGGCATCCAAGCGCTGCTGGGGCCATTGTGGAGATTAAGCAAGCTATTGCCCAGAGTCACAGAGTGGGACCCATGATTAGACTAGGCACCGAGGCGAGAATTATCAGGTCCGGGGAAACAGGAACAGGAACAGGAAGGTCGGAAACAAGAAACGCTGCTTCGGCTGAGAACATAAACGGATCGGACTGGAAATGGAAACAAGAGCAGTGGTGCGACAGCACCCTTACCAGACCTCAGGGAATCCTCGGGCGACTCAGCGGGAAGGAGTAACCGGCAACTGCAGATCTCTCCTGCCGGAAGAAATATGCTCAGTCAATGGCGCGATGAGGTCCTCACGAGCTCGCGACTGAGACTCATGGGAAATGTAGTCTCTCCGCATCGCGTCTCGTCAGTGGCGTCCTCGATGGTTTCTGACAACCACCGACCTATGGTTGGTCAGTTCCTTCCCCACTACGGTGTCGCCCGACATCATAATGAGAGCCTATATGTCGCATGACTTAACAACCTGTGTAAATTAACAAATTTCCCACCACCACCTAGTTTAACCAGGGAGAGGTATTCATTTTTAACTTTAGTGTTTATTGTTAATTTCTAATTCATGATCAACACTGAATCCCAACAATGTGCCATATATGGACGCCCAGATCCAAATATGGTGCATGAAGTGGCTCCGTCTCACTTGACTGTTCTTCAAAAGGCAAAGCATGGAGTGGAGCGGAGTCGTACTCCAGGTGTTGTGGAAAACATTTATTTACACTTGACGCATTAAATATGGCTGCCATGATAGGTATGAGGAGGTCCGCCTAGGTGCAACTATTGTCTGCTAAGTTTTCGAGTGCTGGACATTACATGGATGCAAAACAACAGTTGATGGACAGAATGCAGAACAATGTCATACATTCACCCCAGTACAGAGATCTGGGCCTAAATCCATCGTTTTTTTGCACTCCACACCACCCCAGTTCTGACATGGCCATTACATGGAATCACCTCTTCCAGATCTTGAATTCCAAGCTGTGGCAGATCGTTTACCCAGAAAACTAGCAGTGCTCATTAAAGTTGACAAGTTGCTCAGAGTTTGGTAGCAGGTCCAACCCAGGCTTACCTTTAAAAAGAAAATGGCGTCTCAAGTATAGATTCATTAAATGAAATACGGTGGTAGACTGAAAGGCATACAATACTTAATCTTATAATAATGGAGCAGAGCTTATAAGGTTTCCTAAAGTGATTGGCAGAATACTGGAAAAAATGTTGGAAGTAAACAAGCACCATTAAAAATATATATATATATGCGACAAACCCATAATGCAATATCTAAGTGTGAGTCAAGGCTCTAAATTGATCTTAGTTATGTTTCCTTGTACCAACAGAAGATTTATTTTACAAAAGCATTTATTACTGCTTTTAAAGAAGTTGCGAGTATGTAGGCAGGTGGGCTTAGTGCAGCGGTCTTCAATCTGTGGGGCGCGACCCCCAGAGGGGCCGTGGAGTCATGGGAAGGGGGTCTCGCATTCCCCAGCCTTATTGTCTGCACGCAAGGATTGTTGCATGGCATCAGCTCGAGGCCGTTGTCCCAGACAGAGCCTCGCACTGGGCGCTGCTCTGAGAAGCAAACTTATTGTGCACACTCCTCACCAGCTGATGAAGGGGGATGGGTCTTGCTGTGGGGGGTCAAGTACCAGCTTAATTGAGCCCAGCACGCCTGTTAATGTACTGTGTCCACAAAGGAAGATGCGAGCGGGGCTTTGGGGTTGGAGGGGGCCGTTCTCTCTGAGGTGAAAATCGAATGGAAGTCACAGGCCTGAACTATAGGTGTGGCAGGGTATACTCAGACATGAGTCCCTTTCTCACTGCTCCATCAGGATTCAAGCAAGCCGGGCCGAAGAGGCTGAAATGCCAGAAACCGGTCCCCGGTAGCTTGTCTCCTTTCTGGTGAAGAATTGGCTTGGTAGTTTGGTCTGCCCTGTTCCCATGATGCACTGGGCCAGGGACAGACTAATTTGCATATAGCCAGGTTCTGAGCTGGGATGGGGCAGTGAGATAAATAACGGTGATGGATCAAGCCCTGATCTTTGGACTGGGTAAGAGTGGTCTGCTTAATTCAGACACTCTGTTCATCACCACCCCCTTTTCTGTATCGTTTTTGGCCACTATAGGTGTGGCAGGGTATACTCAGACATGAGTCCCTTTCTCACTGCTCCATCAGGATTCAAGCAAGCCGGGCCGAAGAGGCTGAAATGCCAGAAACCGGTCCCCGGTAGCTTGTCTCCTTTCTGGTGAAGAATTGGCTTGGTAGTTTGGTCTGCCCTGTTCCCATGATGCACTGGGCCAGGGACAGACTAATTTGCATATAGCCAGGTTCTGAGCTGGGATGGGGCAGTGAGATAAATAACGGTGATGGATCAAGCCCTAATCTTTGGACTGGGTAAGAGTGGTCTGCTTAATTCAGACACTCTGTTCATCACCACCCCCTTTTCTGTATCGTTTTTGGCCACTATAGGTGTGGCAGGGTATACTCAGACATGAGTCCCTTTCTCACTGCTCCATCAGGATTCAAGCAAGCCGGGCCGAAGAGGCTGAAATGCCAGAAACCGGTCCCCGGTAGCTTGTCTCCTTTCTGGTGAAGAATTGGCTTGGTAGTTTGGTCTGCCCTGTTCCCATGATGCACTGGGCCAGGGACAGACTAATTTGCATATAGCCAGGTTCTGAGCTGGGATGGGGCAGTGAGATAAATAACGGTGATGGATCAAGCCCTGATCTTTGGACTGGGTAAGAGTGGTCTGCTTAATTCAGACACTCTGTTCATCACCACCCCCTTTTCTGTATCGTTGTCCCAGACAGAGCCTCGCACTGGGCGCTGCTCTGAGAAGCAAACTTATTGTGCACACTCCTCACCAGCTGATGAAGGGGGATGGGTCTTGCTGTGGGGGGTCAAGTACCAGCTTAATTGAGCCCAGCACGCCTGTTAATGTACTGTGTCCACAAAGGAAGATGCGAGCGGGGCTTTGGGGTTGGAGGGGGCCGTTCTCTCTGAGGTGAAAATCGAATGGAAGTCACAGGCCTGAACCACCCAGCCACAAGGTTTTCTTACTGTTTGCCATTTGTTATTGTTCCTGTAGCATTTGAAAGCATGGATTGCTATGATGTCATCAGAACCCTTGGATGCCATTCCCTCTCATGCTTCCTGAATTTAAAATATCTGCTCCTTGTCGACTTTTTTTGGGTGCTCCAGATGCTTTCGAAAACACTATACCAATGTCTCCATTTTGGAGAAGACAACAAAGAGCATGTATATGTGTATAATTGTGCTGATAACATTTATTCTTGGTAAAACTACTTCCAAACCAACAATACACTTTTATTTGAGGGAAGAAAAAGGCCTTTGCAAGACAAAATTCTCTTGCATCACTAGATGAGTGTTTATTTGCCCGTGCAACTTACATTTCTTATTTTGGAAGCTTTTAGTCGATTTTACCTGTTAGAAAACTGCTTCATAACTGTTCTTAGTTTGAGTGGTACATTCCTTCATTTTCTGGCCTATCTTTTTCGATGGTGGATATTGGCAATGGAAATGTGCTTACAGTCAGTGGTAATTTTACCTTCCAGAGTGGATTTTTGCAGGGAGTGAGTTTCCTTTTTCTGTAATACGCGTTGTTTTATTCTAGTGGCAATCATCAATTGCAGCTGACGGTATTTGCTTTGCATTTTTCCTGTAAAGAGAAGTAGCCCTCTTGTAGTAATGGCGCTTCTATCTACTAGTATTGGAAGCACTTACAAACAGGACCGGATTGCACAAAAAAATTATTGACATTTGCCTCAGGAAAGCACAGCAGGTGCTAAATAAAGGAGTGCGTGGCTATTAAAAAGTAGGTGAAGCACTTTTTGCATAGCTGATCCGGCAAGGCCTTTTTTGGGTGACATTTGCCTTTGCTGGTTTTAGCTAGATATTCATGTAGGTATCTATTTGCAGACAAGGGCATCAAGAGTTCTGGGTTCTAATCCTCATTTCCAAATTGAGCACACTGTGCGACCCTGCTCTCATCACCCAGACTCAATGTGCATCGATGTATTTAAAGGTACAGAGCGAATGCGCTTAGAAGCCTGCTAGTCTAAACCCAGCACCAAGCGGCGTGTAAAGTTCACAATTTGTTCAAGAAAGCAACAGGGCCCAGAAAGCAGACCCTTGGCAGTTAACTACGAGACTCATATTGCCTGCTCATTGTTACCACTGAGATATGAAGCATGGATGGGTGAACGGGTGGATGGATGAATGATGGATGGATGTGTAAAAAGATGGGTGGATGAATGATAGGTGAATGGATGGATGAAAGGGTGGATGGATGAATGATGGATATATGGATGGAAGGATGAAAGAGTGGATAGATGAAGGATGGATGTATGGATGGGAGGATGAAAGTGGATGGATGTATGAATGGATAAAAGGTTGCATGGATGAATGATGGGTGGATGTGTGAAAAGGTGGGTGGATGAATGATGGGTGGATGGATGGAAGGGTGGATGGGTACAGGATGGATGTATGGATGGAAGGATGAAAGGGTGGATGGATGATGGATGTATGGATGGAAGGATGAAAGGGTGGATGGATGTGTGAAAGTGTGGGTGGATGAATGATGGGTGAATGGATGGATGAAAGGGTGGATGGATGAATGATGGATGTATGGATGGAAGAATGAAAGGGTGGATGGATGAAGGATAGATTTATTTATTTATTTATTTAGCGATTTGTATAGCGCCTGGTGACCCAAGGGCATCCCCGCGCTGTAAAAAGGCTGATATCCATTGAGGGAAGGGAAGGGAGGAGGGACATTTATTTCGGGAATAGGTGCGTTTTCAGTTTTTTGCGAAAAACCAGGTAACTGGATTCCAGTCTGAGGGTGCGTGGGAGGGAGTTCCATCCCATGGCCGCTTGAACCGAGAATCGTCGTCCTCCTGTGCGTGTCCTTTTGGATTTGGGGATGTTGGCTAAGTGCTCATTCTCCGAACGGAGGGATCTGGATGCTTTGTAGGGGGTGACCAAGCTGCTGAGGATCGCAGGGCCAGATCCGTTGATTAGTTTGTGTGTCGTGCACATGGCTTTGAATTCCACCCTTTGGCGCACAGGGAGCCAGTGCAGGGCCTTGAGGGCTGGTTTTGCTGACACTCTCGAGGGAAGGTTCATGAGCAGACGTGCCGCAGCGTTCTGTGTCCGCTGCAGTCTCGTCAATGTGGCTTCTGGGGCTCCGAGGTAGACCATGTTGCTATAATCCAGACGGGACAATACTAGTCCCTGGATAAGGAGTTTCCTGGAAGCAGGTGGTAATAAGGGGAGAATCTTACGGGTAGTACGCATGAGCCCAAAACAGGTCCCCGCAGTTTTGGCCGCTTGCATGGTGAGCTCAGGTTCTAGCCACACTCCAAGGGTTTTGATTTCACGCTTCGGAGGAGGGATTTCTCCGTACACGTCAGGCCAGACTGTTGGGGGGATGGTCGCCCATTGTTTTCCCAGGAGCATCACTTCCGTCTTAGACCCATTTAATTTTAATGATGAATCACTCATCCAGCTGTGGATTTGTGTGAGACAGTTGGCCAGGTTCTCTGGGTGGTCGACTAGTTGGGATAGGGAGACGACCAGTTGAGTGTCATCAGCGTAGCTTACCATTTTTATGTCAAATGGTGTCACCACGTCTTCAAGAGGGGCCATATATGCATTAAAAAGCGTCGGGCTCAGGGAAGATCCCTGAGGGACCCCGCTTGTGAGGGGGAGGGTGGATGAGTGGTAATTGCCGTCCCATACCTGGAACGTGCGTCCGGTGAGGAAGGATTCTATCCAGCTGAGTGCCGTCCCGGTGATCCCTGCTGCCGCGAGTCGGTGGAGAAGGACACGATGGTTAACTGTGTCGAAGGCTGCACTGAGATCCAGGAGGATCACTGCCACTGACCCTCCTGAATCCAGTATGCGCCTTGCCTCCTCGATGACGGCGAGGAGGGCAGTATCTGTGCCATGACCCGGGCGAAATCCAGTTTGGGATTCCCGTAGGACGTTGTTTATTTCAAAGAACTGGGACAATTGTCCGTTGACCAGTTTCTCAGCTACCTTGCTGATTGCCGGAAGGAGTGATATTGGTCGGTAGTTTGCCATATCTGCTGGATCGAGCTGGGGTTTTTTTAGGAGTGCTTTTACCACGGCGCTCTTCCAGCTGGCAGGAACAGATCCCTGGGCAAGTGAGCTATTAATAAGCTCCATGACCGTGGGGACGATGACAGGGGCCACGGTTTTGAGGAATCTAATGGGAGCCGGATCCAGAGGTGATCCGCTTCTCATTTTGGTCATGGTTCGTTCTACCTCTACGTATGTTACTGGCCTGAATGTCGCAAGTTGAGGGCGGGGATTATTTTCGGTCTGGCTGGGAGGTGGAGGATTGTCCAAATGGCTGGCGGGACCAGGAGATGGGAGGGAAGCTAGAATACGGGCGATTTTGTCGTCGAAATAGGTGGCTAGATCATTACTTCTGTCCACCGGGGGGGAACTGGAGGAAGGAGAGTTAGGTACTTTAAGCAGCTCCTTAACAATTAGGAAGGATTCCCTGGCCGAATTGGAGGATTCTGTTATCCGCGTGTCATAATGGGAAGCTTTGGCGTGCCTAATGGCATCTTTGTAGAGTCTGACTGTATTATGGTATGCTTCCTTGTTGGTGTGCTGCCAGTCTTTCCTCCAGAGCCGTTCGGCTCTTTTACAGTTTTTGCGGAGTAGTCGGAGGTCCGAAGTGTACCACGGGGCGGAAGGATAGATGTATGGATGGAAGGATGAAAGGGTGGATGGATGATGGATGTATGGATGGAAGGATGAAAGGGTGGATGGATGGATGTGTGAAAGTGTGGGTGGATGAATGATGGGTGAATGGATGGATGAAAGGGTGGATGGATGAATGATGGATGTATGGATGGGAGGATGAAAGGGTGGATGGATGAAGGATGTATGGATGAAAGGGTGGATGGATGTATGGATGGATAAAAGGTTGCATGGATGAATGATGCATGGATGGATGTGTGAAAAGGTGGGGGGATGAATGATGGGTGGATGGATGAAAGGGTGGGTGGATGTATGTATGGATGAAAGGGTGGATGGATGAAGGATGGATGTATGGAAGGGAGGATGAAAGGGTGGGTGGATGAAGGATGGATGTATGGATGGGAGGATGAAAGGGTGGATGGATGAAGGATGGATGTATGGATGGGAGGATGAAAGGGTGGATGGATGTATGAATGGATAAAAGGTTGCATGGATGAATGATGGATGGATGAGTGAAAAGGTGGGTGGATGAATGATGGGTGGATGGATGGAAAGGTGGATGGGTAAAGGATGGATGTATGGATGGAAGGATGAAAGGGTGGATGGATGAAGGATGGATGGAAGGATGAAAGGGTGGATGGATGGATGTGTGAAAGTGTGGGTGGATGAATGATGGAGGGATGTGATGAGGTATAACAGGCGCATTTATGGTTGTCAAAAGTTGATGATGAGGACTACCAGTTTCTAGAAACTTTTGTCGGAAGGGGGTCCTTACGCCTAAAAAGGTTTTACAAGGGGGTCTCGGCATCAAAAAGTTTGAAGACCTCTGGCTTAGAGGATAGCGCTGAGAGAGGAATTGTAATAGGGTGCACTGTTTAAAAGTGAAAGTGCACCTTTTACGAACTACTGCCCATAGCGGGAATTTTTTTTACCATGTCATTGCCCACAGGCATTTATCCCTGCTGTCAGTGTGACTATCTGGGTCAGCGTGAATATCTGGAAATTAATATATATATTTTTTTATGTTTCTTTTTATTATGAAATAAACATAAACAAACAAGGCAATAAAAGTGAGTACAGGTGGGTAAGCGCTCATAGAGGAGAGAAGTGCATTACAATTTGATACAAATCATCAGTGCAAGAGGGGGCGGAGCAGGGAGAAATTCAGTCATAAAACAGAAAAGCTGAAACATAATTAGGAATGTCGGGTCAGGGGGAAGACGGAACATCTGGAGCATCTGTAAGGGGTGGTGTACATATATCACCCCGGTAGGAGTTCCATTGGCCCCAGATTTTACCCCACTTTTTAGGTCTGCCGCGGGCCACATACACCGTCTTCTCTCTAAACATACACCAGTCCATATTCTCCTTCCATGTCAAGACCGTGGGCGGTCTCTGGGCGCCCCACAACTGCGCGATATCTCTCTTGGCAACCATATTCCAGAGGGTCCCCCACTGAGTCTGCGCCACATCATAATCAGTCGGTTCCCAAACATTCAGCAAGCAACGCCTGGCTTCAGGCAACAGGGCAATACCCGTGACCTCTTCCATCACGGCATGCACTCGACTCCAGAACTGCACAACTTTCAGACATTCCCAAATTATGTGGAGGAAAGTACCAGTTAAACCGCATCCACGCTTACACAACCCATCCACAGAATATCCTATACGAATCAGGCAAGGGCCGGTCACATAAATCCGGTGCAGGATCTTAAGCTGTACGAGTCGGAGACGAGCCGGAATCGCAACCTCCTTTGGCGAGGATATCGCCGACTGCCAGTCCTCGTCATCCAACTCCAAGCCATCACTAGTCCACACCTCTCTAAGTTGGGCCAACAAATCAACTCGATCATTAATCAATTTCTTGTATATCAAGGAAATAGTGCTGTTGGGAACGTAACCATCAAGCACCCGATCTCGAAGCGGGGATGATTCCGGGATAGCAATACCTGCAGTAAAAACCGAACTCAGCGCGTGGCGAATCTGCGCATAACGGAATAATTCCTTATCACTCAACTCGTATTCTACTTTCAACTCCTCAAAGGTCTTAACCCTATCTTTAGCCCAGATATCACTCACCCTGCAGATACCAATGCTATCCCACTTCTCAAAACCTTTCGTCTTCCACAGGCTGCCCAGTCTATCAGACGTATAGAGCGTAGTCGCTCGAGTCAGTCGATCTCTCCATCCCATTGCCGCATTAGCACATTGCCACACCCGTACAGCTATCTTAGTAGGTCCCGAAAGTTTCTTCCCAGCAGATTTAGTGTAGAGCGCCCTGTTATAGTCGCCACCCGGCAGCAGCCACTTATCCATTTCAAATGCAGGGTTTGACGCAGGACCGTACATTTCGTGATTAATCGCTCCCAGCTGGGAAGCCCAATAGTATCGCCTTATATCCGGAAGTGCAATACCACCATCATACCAGGGAAGCGTCAACGCCCGCCCCATATCAATTGCCTCTACAAACTCTCCACTTCCCGAAAATAGCTCGCCGGAATGACATCAAGTGTGTTCTGCAGCGCGTATAAAAACCGCGGCAAAGACATCATTTTGAAAAGAGCTGCACGCCCAAGAAGGGACAATGGCAGTCTGCGCCAGGCCGCAACATCGGATTTCAATCGTTGGAGCGGGGGAAGTAGATTACGATCATAACGGACCACAGGGTCCAAGGCGATAAAGACCCCCAAATATTTAAATCCCGTCTGCGCCACTTGTATGGAACAACCGCGCGGCAAAGAAGGAGAGTCGCCTGAGAGTACATAAATACAGGACTTAGACCAGTTAATCACAAGACCAGAGTTTCTCCCGAACGAGTTCAGCACATCAAACAATACAGAAAGCGACTTTCGAGGCGACGTAAGATACAACAGGATATCGTCTGCATATAGTGATATCCGGTCCTCAAAATCCGGGGTCCACCGAATACCCCTCATTGATGGCTCCCACCGCAGCCAAGCAGCCAGGGGTTCTAAGGCGAGGGCACAAAGAAGCGGGGACAGCGGACACCCCTGCCGTGTACCCCTTCCAAGAAGAAAAGATTTAGAAACCCGACCATTCACCACAATCTGAGCCAATGGTTCCTCGTACAAAAGTTTCACCCAGCCAATGAAACCAGGACCAAAACCGAACTTTGCAAGAGCGGCCCAGAGATATGGCCATTCCAACGTATCAAAGGCCATCGTAGCGTCTAAGGAACCCAAGATGGCGGTTCACGCAATGAGGCTGCTCGCGCGAGAAAGCCATGTACGCGCCGCAAGTTCAATGCTGTATTACGATGTGGAATGAAACCGGACTGATCCGGATGGATCAAGTCGCTAATCACCTTTATCAAACGGTTTGCCAGCAATTTTGCGAGGATCTTGGACTCCGCATTCAGAAGCGAAATAGGCCTATAGGAAGCGCAGCGATCCCGCGGCTTCCCCTCTTTATGGATCACCACAATGGTCGCAAGTCGCTGATCACAAGGGAGGGAGCCGATGTCTCGCGACTCCAGGAACATAGAACGAAGATACGGCGCCATTTTGTCAGTATGCAACTTGTAAAGCTCGATGGGGAGACCATTAGGGCCCATAGCTTTTCCCGAGCGTACCGAGCGAATAGCAGCAGCCACCTCGTCAACAGAAAGTGCTGCGTCCATCAGTTCCCTGTCTGAGTCCGACAGGCAAGGCAATGCAATGTCTTGCAACAGCAGATGCGAGTCTTCCTCTGGTCTGTCGGATACTGGGGAATACACTTTTTGAAAATATTCCGCAAAACACTCTACAATCTCAGAAGGATCAGTCACTCTCACTCCATCCACTCTCTCAACCACAGGGACCACACGACTCGCCCTCTTCTTTCTATCCAACCAAGCAATCAATTTCCCCGCCTTATCTCCCACATCATATAAACGTCCCTGCTGCTCTCTACTCATAACTTTAGCGGCATCTGTTACCAACTCCCTATTGTCGAGTTGTTTGAGACTGAGGAGATGAATCTTGTCGTGAGTGCTGCCCAATTCCAAATCCCTTTCCAACTCAGCTATTTCGCTCTCAAGGTGGACTACAACCTCATTTTTGCTTTTCTTGGCGCCAGCTATCAACGACAGCGCCTGGCCACGGATAACCGTCTTGAAAGCCTCCCACAGCGAAACAGAAGAGGACACAGACCCCACATTCTCGGCAAAATAATGATCCAGAGACCTGATCAACTCCGCCCGGGTCTGGGGGTCACGGAGATACCAAGGATTTATCGGGGCCACTCGACCCTCGGCCCCCATCTTCGTATCCATCAGAAGCCACAGTGGGGAGTGATCTGAGATACCCCTAGCCAGATGTCTGACCTCCCTGACTGAAGATGCCTGCGCCGCTGGCATCAGGACATAATCAAGTCTAGAGAGACTGCCGTGAGCACCAGAGTGGAAGGTATATTGCGCCTGACCCGGATGCAGCAGCCTCCAACAATCTCCCAGACCTGAGAAACCGGAAGACGGCTGGGTCTTCCGGTTTCTCAGGGACCCCAATAATACGAACGTTGTTGCATCTGGCCCGACTTTCAAAATCCTCCAGCCGGCGAGAAAAGAGATCATTGGAGGATCGTAGATTGTGCACCTCCGTCTGTAAATCGGACACATCAGTCGTAAGGCTGGCGGTCTTTAAATATAAGGATTTTACTTTTTCGTTAGTCTTTGATCAGTCCGCCCTGATCAAGTTGACATCGATTGCCACAGTGTCAAGCTTTTGGGCCAGAACCTCATATTGTTGGCCGAGAGAGGCCTTCATACTAACAATGGAGCCCATGACATCATGCAGGGTCAAGTTGTCCATCGCCGTTGAGTCGTCGCCCGCATCTCCCAGGGACTTACTCGTACCACCGGGGGACCCCTTAGGATGAGTGTAACGATCCATGATATTCGATTGAATAGCGCCCCCCCGGTGAACGGTCTTGGTCTTCCGTTTCTCGCTTTCGGGTTTGCCCGCCATCTTGGGTCTTGCACTCAAAGGGGCCTTCGAGACCTGGTGAAAATGGCTCCTCTCGATTCACCCCCTGGGGTCACCCAAAAAAAAAACAAGTTACTGCACGATGTCACACGACCAGAGACACTCGATGGCAATCAAACAGTGGAGTTGCGGGGTCAGACTGCCTCCCAAGTTGCCAGAGCGGTCTCGAGGCAGGAGAGGGCCGAGGAGCCAAAAACTAAACCGAAAGTTAACTCTGGGGTTGTGGGCAGAGCCCAGTAGGCCGTTGTTGTTCAATTACTACCTGGGCATCATATTGACTCGAGCCCCGGGCAGTGCCATGGAGCAGGCCACAAAAGTTCGAAGTGCCGTAGTTACGGTTCCTGGAGTCCAAATCGATTTCTGAAAGCAGCTATTATATCAGCTGGGTTGCGTCTTTAATAACCCGTCGTCATAATCAGGATAATGTTCAGGATAGATGCGGGAGGTGACGAGGGTCTCGGGAGCCCTGTGCTCACGCGCCATCTCGGTTGCGCGCGAAGCTCGTCCTCCCTGGAAATTAATATTTGAAGCCTAATAACAAAGGGTATCATGCATCTGCACTGGCCAAAGTTCTCCTGCACATGGGTGCACATTTAGAAACCCTCTCAATTCACAGGATTAGAATGTATGGAATCACAATCTATCACAATAACATCTTTTCAACGTACTGCTCAGTAAGCTATGTAATCATTAGGTCTCGCCTACACCGCGCATGTACTGTTACAAGACGTACTGGTTACAATTCAATGGGATTGCAACCCGCCAACAGAATACCATTACCATTAGTTGTCTTCATTGTCACTCTCATTTGGAATCTTTTGAGTCTTCCTATCCTTCCTTGTGTTAGCTCCTCCATGGAGCATGGAGCAAGTATATGTGTTCTAAGTCTTTGTTCTTTTTAGTCTTTTTCAAATTCACTATTTTTTTTAATAAACATTTCAGTATTACATGCAATACACCTTCCTTCTTTTAGTACAAACATACAACTTCTGATTTATGTTACTTTCACCCTATCTGTCGTCTCTATACGCATTTTAGTTACTTACAACCACAACTGTGCTAGGGTACACCATTCTACTCTATGCTAGTCCACTCTACCCCCGTGCCACCCTATACTACTCTCTGCTACTCTACGCCTTTTTACTCCACACCACCCCTCTCTAGTCTACTCTGTGCCACCAAGTGCCCCTCCATTCTACTTTATGCCACTCCACTCTAGTCTGTGCTACTCCACCACATTCCACCCCACTTCACTCCACTCCCTCTACTCTACACCACTGCACTCTATTCTACGCTGCCCTACACCACTCCATTCTACTCTATGCTATACTACTATACTCCACACAATGCCACTCTGCCGTTCTATACCACTGTACCCTATGCCATGCCACTCTGCACCTCTTTATGCCACTCTACTATTCGCTACTCCACTCCACACCACTCCACTCTGTCACTTCACTCCACTCTAAGCCACTCCACTTTAAACCACTCCACTCCGTCACCAGCACAGCGTGTCCGTGGCTCGTGACGGAGTGGTTCCGTCACGAGCGCTCAAGGGGTTAAAGGGGGTGGGCACCAGCCCAGGCGGCATTCGTTGTGGGGGCAGCGGCCAATCACCCCCGCCAGCTCTTGGACTCGGCGGCCATGGGTGGCAACCACAGGGGACGCCATGGCGGTCTAAAGCCTAGCTACGCCACTGCATATACACTCTCATCTCTGTTCTGAAGGTCTTAAAATATGAGCGTTTTAAGTACTCCTCACAATCCACACTTGTTTTCCTTTCCACTGGCCCTTAAGCCCCCATCCATGCTCTGCTTTTCATATAATGATTAACATGTTATGCCAACGTGATTGTCGAAAAATCTGAAGCCCTCCCCTCAATTCTTATTGACCAAGCTACACCCCTGCTAACAGACGTCATTGCAGCCTTTTTTTTTGCCTTAAAAGTGAGGTTACTTCCAAAAACGGCCTCGTGCACCACACCCTGCGCGTGGCTTCACATTCAACTAAATTCATAAATTAGTCAGAGGTCATTGTTTATTAACTAATCGCACTTCATCTGCAATAAATGTGTACTAAATCTGTACAAGGTGACTGCCATATGTAGAGGTCATATTACTACACGGAACGGAAAAAATAAAGGGACCCACAAAGGCAGCAAATGGGGAAAACCGATTGGGAAGCTGTTTTAACATTCTGGCAGTCAGAGAAGGAATAAAAATCTCTGCAGGAGGATTCATGTTACCTTAGATTTCTCTGAAAACGTCATAAAATGCTAATATTTGCTGCTCACGTCCGCGTAGGCCTTACGTCTATTTGAGATTCTTCTGGGGGTAAAAGAGCTGGCATTTGCATAATAACCTTAATGAACTCGCCATTGCCCACTCCCAAATTCGGCTCGCCTGCCCATTATATTTATACTCTGCAGCGCGAATACATTCAAAATGTGCGACTGTGTAAATATTTTTAATGCGCCAGTAAAATATGTGTTATCAGAATTTTACCGTCGGGCTATAAACATAACTCTGTCTGTGGACGGAGGCATAATCGCGCTGGAGAGGGGAGGCCCTCTCGAAAGCCCGGCAGACTTTCAGACTAACAGAAAAGCCATGGGCTGAGTTAGTGACGCCTTCGGTGGCCTGAGGTGACCCCACGTTGGTGCGCCGAAGATGTCCTCTGATGGATTCGTATTTCTTCACGAATTTAGGGGCATATTATTAAGGACCGGTGTTAAAATTATCGCCATTTTATAGACAGGAAACTGCCGATAAAACGACGATAACGGGCTTGATAATACGCCCTTGTTAATTCCCATAGAAGCCCATGTTCTGGTGTTAACATGGGCTTCTATGGGAATTAACAAGGGCGTATTATCAAGCCCATTATCGTCGTTTTATCGGCAGTTTCCTGTCGATAAAACGGCGATAATTTTAACACCGGTCCTTGAAAATATGCCCCCCAAAGTCGATGCTTTGGAGAAGAAGTCACCAAAAGATTCATTTAAAAAAAGCACTAGAGAAAAAGGGTCAGAGAATAATAACAAAGGAGCTACTATGTGGAAATTTCTGCTCGAAGTGCACAGTGATTGCACAGCGTCTGCATTGTAACGTTTATTTGCGCTCTTCTGGTTGCAGGGCTAGCTGTAAGGCGGCCCGACCTGTGCGGCCACACCTGGCGCTGAGCTGGGGGGCGCTGTGTTTAGGAATAACTTATGGGTTTAAAAGCACCTGCTGCAGAGCTCCTTGCGCCCAAGAGTATTTAGGCAACAATAAAAATGTCAAGATAACTCCAGTGATTGATGTTCCTACTGGACAGAGATCAGAATTTTGCCTAGTGGCAGTTTTGACTCATAAAGTAGTGCAGCAGGTTAATATACTCACTGCAAGGAACATGTACCATACAGATCACAAAATTTTATGTGGACGGCTCAGTGGATTACTGCTTGTGTCACAGAAATCCATTTGTTACTTGAAGTTCACAAGTTGCAATCCAAATATAGCACAGTGACCTATGAACAGTCATCAAAGAGCTGTTCGCAAACGGCATGGTATAGGTTACAACAGTATGTTTTTTACCCCCAGTCTAATATTGTAAAATGGTTTGTTTGGGTAGAAACACATTTTTATCAGTAAAGCCAGGCACATTTTAAATCCTGAGTTTGTGCTTCTCCAGACCAAAAGCTCTCAAAATAAATTGCCTACTAGCATGGATAACACATGATTCCTACACTTTCTAATCCTCATTGTTTTATTCAACATTTTCCATAGACTGATTTACACATGTATGCTTCATTGTCTCTGTATAATGTGTGTGTGATGTAAAGTGCTCTGAACCCCTGCACTGGTATGAACAATGCTATCAAATAAATAAAATACATGAGAGAAAGGGGCTATAGAGAGATGAGGAGCACTGTTGGAGGGTGGTAGTATGGGAATCTGCAGTGAAAGAGGTCATGGGGGTGAGGGGGCGACAAAAAAGTATGTTGCACCAGGGGCCACCAGCGTAAAGCCAGCTCTGTCTGGATGTATCAACCTATCCCAATGCGGATTACCAAAATTAAGCCTCATTAACACTGGCAAGGCTTTATTTCTCCTTTGAGTCCTGGAGAACAGCCAGGGTTGCAGGTAAGGTGGTCTACAGCACACACCCATCTGTACAGCCCCTTAAAAGAATAGGGGCTACAATAAACAAAATACTGTGGCGCAATGTGCAGGAACACTTGGGGAGCAAAGAGCAGTCTAATGGACATTTCTATGGCCCCTCATAAACTAGTGGTAGACATTCACGCCCTCAATGACGGCAACCACTTTGCAAATGGATGCAGATGACTGTCGGTGGTCGACATTTTCTCCGTGGTTTCCGACAGCATGAGCAGTCCAGGGGCAAAACGCAGGCCCCTGAAGCCGCTGCGGTGCAAGGCAGGGGTTACCTGTAGGTGGCCCTCATTCAGCCCACTGCTAAAGAATATCTGTGAGATATGGGATATTCTGGGTTCCCTCATTCTGTGTGGGGGTCATCATTTTGTGCTACACCACTGGTCGGCAGTCACAAACTACTGAGTAATTTACTTGTGTGTCGCAATGAATGTGAGACTCTTGTTCACCTGCCCAATTTTCTCTTAACAATTCAATGGAATTTCTACTTTGACTTTGTGATTTGCAAATCCATTTGCAATTTTCAGTGCCGCTGTACTACATTGCAGATTGGGGTTTTCTTTCAGACCTGCCAGTTAGTGCTGAGCAGGCAAAGAGAGTGCAACAATCTTTGGTATTTCTGGCCTTGGTTTCCATACTAAACTCATCACACTAGCCGTAGAGTATCATACACCAGTAAATAACGGGATTCATTCAGAAAAAGTACGCAGAGAGGAACAGGCATTAGCGTCAGGCATTGCGCAGTCTAAACAATTTGGTATTGCAGAAGGGGCGCTCACTCAAGGTCATAGCCCCTTCTATAAAGTGCCAAAGAGATGTACCCTCTATCCCCTGGTGATGTAGCCTAAATAAATGGGGAAAGCCTTTTGGCTTTGCGAATTCTCATAACAAACTCATGTGCGAGCACAACCAGTACCCAGTGAAATTCAGTAAACACCCACTCTTGAGGCGATAGGTATTAATCAATCAATCAGGATTTATAAAGCGCGGCAAATTGCCCGATAGGGTATCCAGGCGTTTGCAGGCCACGGAGGCTTATTCGAAAAGCCAGGTCTTGAGGGCCATTCAAGGGCGTTCCGAAATTCAGGAATTTATACCTGTTCCTCTTAGAGCATTGATGGCTCATTTAGCGACTCTCTGGTCCTTAAACTCTTTCCAAACTGGACTTGGGGGTGCCAATGCTCAAACCCATGTCAGTGCATCCTGGATCATGCTAGGGGCTTTGCTCATGACACTCACACCTGGACTTTTATGAGGAGTGATTGTGCATGTTCACACGATGGTGATGATCTTCAGGCCCTCCTAAAAGTTCACTTGGGAATGAAACCTATAATACCAAATTAGGATTTAAAACACCAAACCAGCATGTCTTTTTTCTTTTCTGGACCTTTTCCTCTACTAAATTTCAGCAGAGTCAACCTGCTGAAATCTTTGACGGTAAAACAGCAGGGTGCGATGATTATCTCACAAACTCGATTCAATATTCCAGGCTTGAAAGGCGGTTCAATATTGTCCATGCAAATAGGGTAAAGAGTCTCTCTGCTGTTCATCGTTAGTTTTTTTCAGAACATGTTTACAGTCTCGGTAGGGATTAACCGATAGTTTTTCTAGAATACTGAACAACAAAATGAATGTCTAGAATTGTAGAATGTTAAAGCAGTCATTCAGTGCTCAACATCAAGTGAAGTTCGTGTTACACTTGTAATTTGATTTCTTTCAATGATTAGTTTTGTATCTGATGCGCTACCATTGAGAACACTGGTGGAGTATCCTAATGTAAGAAGAAATAAGAACTGGCAAACCACTGTATTTACAAAAACTATAGACACACATAGGCTTTTACATTTTAAGAGTTTTCATAATGAAAAATTATACACTTTTAAAAGGTATTCAGTAGTAAACTTTTTAGTGAAGGAAGACATGAAGGACAAAAACAAGAGAGAGGATTCCCCAAGCAGGTTTGACCAGGGTGAGACCTAAAGTTCAGAAGTAAAGATTGCCTGATTACTAAGTAACAGGGAAACGACCCGTATTTGAATCTAAATGTGTAACAAAAAGTACACTGATTTGTAACATAAGGAAATGACATTGGAACTTGATTTAAGCTAATGCAGGTTTAAATTTGAATTTCTAAGAATGAGTGGTGTTTACTAATCAGCAAAGTGCTAATATGAAAAATTAATTGATTACAATTTGCGTGATTATGGGATTCGACATTCAACCAATTTTCAAGAAGATGTAAAATGGAACTTTTCATTGTCTGGGTGCTATAAAAGGAGTTAGCACAACACCCACCTTTCGAGGAACAATAAAAAAAAAATATTACTAATATTTTAGCAAGCACAGGATTCAGTGCCTTCTTTATGTCCATAAATGTTCATATGGGCTCCTGTGTAATCCTAAAATGGAAGAAAAATGTAAATGAAATAAACAATGAACGCCAGAGCAACTATGGGAGACTGAAACACAATAATTACCTGAAGCCCAATATTTTGATCACCCCAAAATGTACCTTTGGCAATTCAGCTCGAGCACCCTTGATCTGGCAATAAGTGCCCACGCTTGACATCAGGCCACAGACATCAAATTAGCAGATTAAACCAAAATAGTGATTAGGTCCACTCAAGAACCAAGTTCTACATCAATAAAAAGTTAAAAGGATTTCTTACAGAAAAAGTTAGCATAGGCATTACAGAAAGAAACACTACATGCCATGAAGACTGACAAAAGGTAGTAGTAAGCCAGACATTAGAATTTACCCAAATTTCTCTAAAATGTCAGGTCCATATAGAACTCTGACAATATTTGTAATAAACCAAGGCAATCTCTCAATAAACTGACAGAGTTTAGTGATGAAAGGAGAGCCTTACTCAAATAGACAGAGTTCTATGGGGAAAAATGAAAACTTGCCCCATCAACATAAAACGAGGTATACACATTTTAAATGTAAACAATGAGCTAAATTGCAAATTCAGTATAGCCTTGTTATCAACAGCACATTTTAGACAAATGAGAAACAGGATTGTCATACTTAATGTTTTTGACACCAGCCATTTGTAAGATTAATTAATTCCACAGCAAGAGCAATCTGGAGGTGCAAAACAAAATATGAAACATTCTCTAACTAAGACTAATACACAAATGTGTTGGCAAGTCAGCATCAAAAATTCCATCGGAAGAGTCCTTCAAAAGCTACATCAGGAACACAATGGACAGTTTCATTCACAATACATGCTCTTTCTAAGAAATAATAATTTACGTCACATTGTACCATGCTCCGCGGAAACTGTGGCGAGAGAAGTCTCACAGTGGGACATTGATTGGGAGGGGACACTAGAAACCACATCAATTTTAATAAAAATGGTGTCTTCACGAAAATGTGGAATAACTAAACTACGTCATTAATCACACTTCTAAACATTACTATTCATCCATTTGAAGGGCAACATCATTTAAAAAAAAATATTTCTTTTTATTGATAATTTCAACAAAGGCACATCAATTGAGTACACGCAGGCAACTTCATCTCCTACAGTGACATTGAGTATCATACAGAATTCATTACAGTTATAATATTAAGTAGATCAAGGGGTATTAAGAGTGTCAGCATCAATCTGCGGATCAGGTGGAAGACAGATGTCACCTCTATACCGGTTCCATGCTCCCCTCACCTTAAGCCATTTCCCAGGGCATCCTCTCACAATGAAAACCGACTTCTCCCTGTACATGCACCAATCTAAATCTTCCTTCCACCTCCTCAATTGGGGCGGCTGACTAGCACCCCACTGCTGCGCAATGTTACGTTTTGCTATCATATATGCTAAGGTTGGGGGGAGGAGCTTCGCGCGCAACCAAGATGGCCGCGTGAGCACAGGGCTCTCGAGACCCTCGTAACCTCCCGCATATATCTTGTCGTTTATCCTGATCTTTATTGACGTCTTCGTACAGATGACCCACAGGAGAAACTAAAACTGCAACGTGCGTCCCGATCGGACCCCGGAATCCGGAGCTGTGGTGTTGGACAATTTGCGGCCCTGGACTCGGGGATGCCCGGCGCTGGAGTTGGCAGTGTGCCCGGGGTGTAATTGAATAACATTGGCCTGAGGTGGTGGTTACATCCGCAGCAGGTCTTACTTTCACTTTCGTTTTTGCCACCTGGACTGGATCCCGGGCCAGGGGCGTCCCCCCTCTTCCATCAAGGACACATGCCCGACCTGACATTCGAGTGAGACACATATTGCTGAAAGTGCTGATCTATAGACGGAAGGCTGGCTGTCTCTGTCGGCTGACTCTGGTGTGGCACCCAGGCGCCATTTTTTTGGGCCTCCTGATTTTCTGCTTCACTGCCGTTTCTCCGTGTTGGTCAGCATTCCTGACTGTCGGGTGTTCTTTGGCTGTCCTCTTGGTTGGTTTCTCCCCCCCTCGACCCTGCCTTGGACTCTACCTGGGTATCTCCTGTAATGGCGGGGAAACCAGAGGGAGACAAACAGAAGGCTAAAACTACCAGGCGAGGTGGATATACCGAAACCAATGTAATGGATCGATATGCCCAGGTCAAGGGGTCGCCCAGTGGACCGGGTAGGTTACTGGAAGAGGCGAGAGATTCGACGCCTCCGACAACCGACCCAACTCTGCAGGACATCATGGCCGCCATCGAAGGCATCAAATCGTCCCTCGGGAAGCAAATGGAAACTCTCGCTCATAAGCTGGACACGGTGGGGATTGATGTCAATTTGATTCGTACGGACTTGACTAAAACCAACGAAAAAGTTAAGTCCTTGGATATAAAAACATCAAGTTTGATGAACGATGTAGTAGATCTGCAGACTGAAGTCCGCAACTTAAGGGCCTCTAATGATCTTGTCACGCGTCGCCTGGAAGATTTCGAAGGAAGGGCTCTGCGGAACAACGTCTGTATCGTCGGAGTTCCGGAAAAGGCGGAGGATCGGGCAGCTGACCTTTTTATGGAAAACCTTATTGCTAACCATCTGGCGCCCAAGGGACTGAGTACATTTTTCACTGTTGAATGAGCCCACAGAGTCCCGGGTGGTAAGCCACAAGTGGGTGCCCCGCCGCGGCCTATGATAGCGCGAATTTTTAACTTTCGGGACAGAGATGCTATCCTTCAGGCCTCACGAGCGGGTGGACCCTTGAAATTCGAGAACTCCACCATCAGCTTCTATCCTGATTTCACCCAATCGGTCCAGAAGCAGAGACTAAGTTTTCTTGGGATAAAAAGGAGACTCCGTCATATGGGCCTCAAGTATGCCATGCTATTCCCCGCAAAGTTGCGGATTGAACATGAGGAGCGGGCCTATTTCTTTGATATGTCTGAGGTGGTGGCTGATTGGCTGGACTCTCTGCCGGCCCGACAAGACCCGGAGCGACGGTCCGGTGGAGCAGAGGGAGGTCCGATGGAGCAGGAATGAACATCATCTATCTGGTTTCTGGGGACGCTTCGGAGACTAACACTGTGGGGTTCCAACGTTGCTGTATGACCATTTGTAGATAGCAGGGGGGATATGGGGTTTCTTGTGTGGTCTCTTTCCTCCTCAGCTCGACTTTTTGTAGCTTAGTTTAGATGTGGGGGCAACAGGCACACTGCAAGTTGGGGTGGCTTATTAGTCTTACGCAGGGGTGCAGGGTGGGGGGTGTACTGTGGGGTTGTTTCAGGTATGGGAGGGGGGGTTTGAGGGGTTTTCAGTTTCTTTTTTCACAAGGCACCGTATTGCAAGACTCCCTCATTGAAGTGCTGGGCTCTGACCGGGGGTGGATCTTTTTCCTTTTTCGTGATGGGGGGTAGAGGGTTGAGAGTGATGAGTTGGAATGTGAATGGGTTGGGGGACAGGATCAAGCGTGGGGTTGTATTGCAATTGTTAAAACGTCATTCCCCTGATGTGGTCTTGCTCCAGGAGACCCACTTGATTGGGAATACATGCAATGCCATGAACAGGAAGGGTTATCGTCTTGTCGCCCACGCAGGGTTCTCCTCTGGGTCTCGGGGGGTGGGAATCCTGGTCAGGAACTCTCTACCACTTGAGGTTGATGCTACAGCCCTTGAATATGTTGCTGTATCTGGGCGTTGGGAGGGTCGGATACTTTCCCTGGTCTCTGTCTATGTTCCTCCGGGCTTGCAGTCCACAACTTTTGCTGATCTGGGGCGGGTTTTACTCGATCTCCCTGGGGGGCCATTGATCCTGGGTGGGGATTTCAATGCTGTGGTATATGGTATGATTGATAGACATCCGTCTAGAGACCTTAGAGGGGCGCAGGGCTGGCTGCCTGATTTCATTGACACCCTCGGCCTGGTGGATTGTTGGAGATTACTACATCCTACCCAGCGGCAATACACTTTCCACTCTGGTGCACATGGCAGCCTCTCTAGGATAGATTACGTGTTGGTACCAGCCGCGCAGGCTTCCTCTGTTGCGGAGGTCAAACATATGGCCTGAGGTATTTCAGATCACTCCCCTATATGGCTTCGGGTCGAATTGGCGTCGGGGACCGAGGGACGGGTAGCCCCGATTAACCCTTGGTATCTCCGGAACCCTAAGACCCGTAGTGAACTGGTGAAGTCCTTAGATCTTTATTTTCGGGAGAATGAGGGTTCGGTCTCTTCCGCGGTGTCGTTGTGGGAAGCCTTTAAAACTGTAGTGAGGGGACAAGCCCTGTCTTTGATTGCTGGAGTCAAGAAACAGAGGGATGAGGATGTAGTGCGTATAGAAACAGAGATAGCAGACTTGGAGTTAGATCTAGAACAAGAAGTAACCCGCGCCAAGATGCATATTTTGCGGTTGAAACAGTTGGAATATAAGACGTTAGTTACTGACACTGCGAAGACTCTTGGTCGGGAACAACAGGGGCGTCTTTATGATGTCGGAGACAAAGCGGGTAAGTTGATAGCATGGCTAGATAAAAGGGATAGAGCGAGTCGCGTAGTGCCTGAGCTTGAGATTGAGGGTGGGACTCGGATTACTGATTTGACCCGGCGGAAATAGTGGCATGCTTTGCTGCACACTTTCAAGCAGTCTACTCTCCAGTGTCGGATAGGCCAGAGGAAGACTCTCACTTATTGCTGCGAGATATTGCCCTGCCGTGTCTTTCTGACACAGATAGGGTGCTCATGGATAGCAAAATAACTGCAGATGAGGTGGCTTTGGCGATGCGTTCCCTACGCTCGGGTAAGGCTATGGGTCCAAATGGTTTGCCAATAGAGCTATATAAGCTCCGGCCTGATAGGATCGCTCCTTATTTACGGGATATGTTTCTAGAGTCTCGAGAGCATGGTCTTCTCCCCCGCGATCAGCGGCTTGCGAGAATCGTTGTGATACATAAGGATGGGAAGCCGAGGAACAGATGTGGATCGTATCGACCGATCTCGCTTTTGAACGCCGAACCTAAAATTCTTGCTAAGTTACTGGCCAATAGATTGATTAAGGTTATAAGTGACTTAATCCACCCAGATCAGTCTGGTTTTATTCCGCATCACAACACGGCATTGAATCTCAGGCGTCTGCACGGTGCTCTCGCGAGAGTTGCGACGTTGCGTGAGCCGGCCATTTTGGCGTCACTGGACGCCACTATGGCTTTCGATACTGTGGAACGGCCGTATTTGTGGGCGGCGTTAGCTAAATTTGGTTTCGGGCCCGAATTCATTGGATGGGTGCGGCTTCTCTACGAGGACCCCCTAGCACAGATAGTTGTCAACGGTCATGTTTCTGCTCCGTTTGGTATTGGGCGGGGTACCCGTTAAGGTTGTCCTCTATCACCTCTCCTGTTTGCATTGGCCCTTGAGCCTCTGGCTGCGTTGATCCGTTGGGAACCCTCTATGAGGGGTATTCAGTGGTCCCCGGAGTACGAAGATCGTATCTCGTTGTATGCGGACGATATTTTATTGTATCTGACTTCACCCAGAAAGTCGTTGATAGTATTGTGCGACGTGTTGACCTCTTTTGGCATGAACTCGGGCCTGGTTATCAATTGGACGAAATCGTATCTCTACGTGCTTTGTGGTGACGCCCCTCTCCTTCCACGTGATTGTCCCATCCAAGTTACACAGGAGGGGTTTAAATATCTGGTTATATATGTATCTATGGACCCCTTAACTCGGTATGAAAGAAATCTTGTCCCTCCTTTAGATCGTTTGAAACAGGACGTTGCGGGTTGGCGTAGGCTTCCGCTTTCGCCGCTCGGACGCGCGGCTCTCTTTAAGATGATGTCCCTACCCCGTTTTTTGTACGCCCTTCAGAATACGCTTGATGTTTTCCCGGCTAGTTATTTCCGGACGGTAGAGGGTCTCCGGAGAAAATTGCTATGGGACGGTAGGCCTCGCATAGGGCTTGCCAAACTTACGCTCCCATGGTATGACGGAGGCATAGCTCTTCCCGATATTAAACGATACTATTGGGCATCTCAATTAGGGGCTATTAATCACGGTATGTATGGCCCGGAGTTGAACCCGGGTTTTGCTATGGACCGGTGGCTATTGCCTGGTGGCGACTATCGTTGGGCGCTGTATACTAAATCGGTCCTTAGCTCCCTGACGGGACCTACGAAGATGGCCATACGTATTTGGAAGGACGCTACTAGCTCATTGGGGTGGAAGGATCGTTTGACCTTAGCGACCCCGCTTTTTGGCTCTGATAGACTAGGCAAATTGTGGAATACTAAGGGATTTGATAAGTGGGATCTCATCGGCATCACGAGGGTGGGAGACCTATGGGCCAAGCGACAAGTGAAGCCGTTTTCAGCCTTGCAAGCGTAATTCGACTTGGGAGAAATGGAGTATTTCCGTTATGTTCAGGTCCGACATGCCCTGATGTCAGTCTTCCAGGAAGGGGAAGTAATACCGGAGTCTACCCCGCTGGAAGATCGGGCGTTAGATGGCCATATGCCCGTAAGTACCATCTCCCTGGTTTATAAGAAATTGATCAATGATAGGACAGACCTCCTGCTCCAATTGCGTGATCTCTGGACCCGTGACGGCCTTGAACTGGACGATGAGGACTGGCAGTCTGCGATCTCCTCTCCTAAGGAGGGCGCGATTCCAGCGAGACTCAGATTGGTTCAACTAAAAATCTTGCACAGGTTATATGTCACGGGTCCTCGTCTGGTTCAGATGGGCCTTTCCGAGGAGGGTCTGTGTAAACGGGGTTGTGGATTGTTGGGTACGTTTCTCCATATTATTTGGGAACGTCGGGAAGTTGCTGACTATTGGAAACGAGTCCACAAAGTGATGGAGGAAGTTACAGGTGTTGCTCTTCTGCTCGAAGCTAGGCGCTGCTTACTGAATGTTTGGGAGCCGACTGATTACAATGCTGCTCAGACTCAGTGGGTGACCTTGGGGGCCATGATTGCCAAACGTAATATTGCGCAGCTATGGGGGTCCCAGAGGCCTCCTACTCTTGATGTGTGGATTGAAAACATGGACTGGTGCATGTTTAGGGAGAAAACGGTATATCTGGCCCGGGGTCGCCCCCGGAAATGGCATAGAATTTGGTGTCCCTGGAACCGATATCGGGGTGACATATGTGTTCCACCAGCAACTACCATCATGGATGTTCCACTTTCCCCCTGACCCCATGTTGATTCTGCTTATTTCCCCTTTTCTCCTCCCCTCCCCCATTGCTGTATTATTTGTACTATTGAATGTTCAATGGGTTTTCCACCTCGGTACGAGCTATGCACTCTGTATTTTGTATTCATGCCTTGCTTGTTATTTTTTCAAATAAAAAGAAATATAAAAAAAAAATATATATATATATATATATATATGCTAAGGTTGCCCATAGCGTTGTGTAGGTGATTGAGATCCGTGGGCTCCCAGACATTTAATATGCACCTCCGGGCTTCTGGCTGCATGTCGACCCCCAGTACAGACCGCAGTGTGTAGTGGATGTCTCTCCAGTATTGCTGTATCTGCTGGCAGTTCCACAGTATGTGGATAAACATTCCCAATTCCCCACACCCCCTTCAAAAGTGCAACATCATTAATTCACTGTTACAACTATATTCATCGTAAAAATTATTAATTCGCACACATAATTTGTTACCCAAAATTGCGCATGCAAAAAAAAACTTTAATAGTTTCCCCTCTCTTAAATGATCACTCATCAGCCATTAATAATCTTTATTAATCAATCAGAAATTAGTAGACATACTCCTCTTCTTTGGGTGACGAACATTCTCCTCCCCATCTTTGATTGGTTGTAAACAAAATCCTTAAAATCCTCCATTTCTATTTCCATTGACCTCCTCCTTTTCCTTGACTTATTTCCACCTTTTCCATTACTCCTATATCTACTAATAATACACTCTAGCAATTTTAGCAACAAGAAGAGAATAATTGCACAAATCATTATGATTATCACAGTATTTAGAATTGACTGGAAAAAACACCATATTACTGAACCACTCTTCAATCTTAACAAAACACCTTCCTAACTCTCTGAAACAAGATCCTACAGTTTCCCACAAAGGAGAACGGGTGAGTGGGGAAAGTTTGCGCTGGAAAGAAAAAATTATTAATGCAAAACACTATTTGGTAAGCTCAAAAAGGATCAGATACTGGTCACCCAACCAGGATCAGACAAAGTGTGACTCCAAGGGGCCACTTTTGTACAATTTAAACCATGAACATTAGATCCTGAGCTAAGGAAAAGTAGTTCAATCAAGATATCAAGTCCCAATTTTTGTGAGTTTTTCCGTTTTATTCTTCTTTGATCTTTTAGTAGAGTTTAATCCAATCTTCACACGTACAAAAACAACCGCTGCCAACACGTGTTTCGTCAAGGTCAATCAAACCAAATGACTTCGTCAGGGCTGTAAATATCATAATAAATATACATAATTACATTCCACTCAAGAGAGGTTGTCAAGAATCAAAAAAACACTTGCTATCCACATTAAGTAAGCAAAGTGGCATTCGTTCAAACCCTAAAATACAAATTATTTGTAAGGTTACACCACACACAAATTTCACTAAGAGTATCTCCAAGTAGTCTTGAGAAAACTCCATTATTTAATACACCACAAGGGTTACAAAGTTCACAAAAAGTCTCTCAAAGTCATTTTGAGAACACTTCATTGACAAGCCTTCCAGACAGGTGAAAGTTTTTATGCAAAAACTACTTCAAAGTTCAGTTAGACCCATTTCAAAAGTTCCCGAAAGGAGAAAGATATATAGACCAAGAGAAAGGAAAAACCGTCTGTGCAAGGACAGATAGCGCGTCAGATATAAAAAGTCAAAACCAAACACCGTGAGTGACAAGACCATTGCGTGACAGGTGACACACGTGATGTTGTTATGAATAAGGGATCGTGTTTCACATAGATTTTCATAACGTGTTATAGCCAGAGATTGTTCAGAGGGCCAAGGATAGTCACCACACCCCGTGTAAAGTAAAATAAAATAAAGTAAAAGTGAACTGACTAAAAATGATGGGCTCACCCTGGAGAATTTCATGAAGCTGTAATGTAGAAATCCAGAGAAAATAACTCCCAATTCAAAATCTGCAACAAAACTACATACAAAAACATAATGGATGACCCTTCCAATCTCAAAGAGGCACGAAAAAAGGCAATTCGATAAACACCAATAGATCATATGTATAAATAAAATGCTGCACTTACTTAGACATGCAACATATGGCGTATTGGTCAATTTCAAAGGTGTTCTATCCGTCCAAACACAAACAAAACGGGCAGTTCTTGTCCCAAATATCCAGGGACTAAGTAGCTCAATATTTTCCCGCTAGGCAGGTTACCTAGAAGTCAAATATAACATAGGCTAGGTTAAATAGTTCCCCCTCAAGGCTACACGTCGGCAAAATACTGCTTCCGAAGCAATTGTAAAACCATCATATGCAAAGTTAGTTACCCAACAACATATAAGACGACAGCGTTCCTTAAACGGTAAATAACTCTAGAGACTGGCCAAAACCCAGGAGGAAAAAGTTATGTATACCCATATCATAGGGTCGTTAGCCAAATTTGTATATTAAATGCAATTGCCAAATTACTGTTTTAGAGCAAGTAATTTAAAATTTAAAATTTAAAATTCAGTTGTAAAGCGGCCCCACGTACCTCCGAGTACAGAGATCCACAGAGTCAAGTTCCCCAATGTAAACCGGCGTGCAGCTACCGCGCCATGTTGTAGAAGCTGTGTAAAACGCCCAAAACACGCGACATTAGACCTAAAGGTAGGACTAAACGGTGTCTAGCTACAAACCACCGACATCTTGTAATGCCCCAAACTAACACGCAAAGTATTGGAAATTTCAATAAAGAAAGTCGAAAGTTATCTCAAAAGGCGTCGTAAGTCTTGCAGTAAATAGTTATAAATTCTATTGTTATAAGACTGGTCCGTCACCACAACGTAAGTAAACCCAAGTATTAGAACCATTTAAGTGTTTTGCAATATCAGAGCGGAATCTAGCTCCAGACATCCGACATCTTGTAATGCCCAGAATAAAATGCAAGGTGTTGGGAAATTGAGTAAGAGGAGCTAAAGGCTTACCAAAACCCGCACCGTTATTCGTGCAAGTTGTAAATTATACTTTCTATCATCCTAACGGGAGTCCGTCTATAAAGCGCAGATAAGACCAAGTGTTTGAGCCAGACAAAAAACACTACAGTGTCAAAAAGAAGAGGAGGAAAATAAATATACACCAAAAGTGAAAAAACCAATAATCTGTGGAGACATACAAACTTTTAAGTTTCTCCCACTAGAAAAGACGGAAGGTAAAACGAAGAATCCATAATCTTTAGTTATGTACAGTGATAACATTCATATATCTGTTGTGCAAGATTTGTTATACATATGCAAATACTAAACATGATTTACAAAATATAAAAGAATATAATCATAAAGGAGTCCCAAAGGGGTATATTGTTCCATATACTTGCCCATGAGGAATACACACTACACACATCATCCTTTTTCATAGTTCATCCAATAATCCATGGTTAGATGTATAGGTTTCTGAAGGCGATTCAAAATTTCAGTTAGCACAAAGAATTACACCAAAAAGAACTGTAATTCATCCTCAAAATTCAGACCCCGTTCCACCGCATGAACCCGCATTATCCAACGTGCTTCTTGTTGCCTGAGCTTGAGTTCACGGTTTCCACCCCTTACATCAGTGGGCATCGTCTCTATACCATGAAAAGACATAGTTAGGTGTTCTGTTTGGAACGGGCAGTCCATGGCATGAGCAGCTATAGGGACTCTGCTGTCCCTATTTTTCAAGCCCCTAAAATGTTCGCTAACTCGATCTTTTAGTCGTCTAATGGTGCTACCAATATAAACTTTACCACATTTGCATAGTATAGCGTATATCACATAAGTTGTAGTGCAATCGATGTGGGGTGGAACGGGGTCTGAATTTTGAGGATGAATTACAGTTCTTTTTGGTGTAATTCTTTGTGCTAACTGAAATTTTGAATCGCCTTCAGAAACCTATACATCTAACCATGGATTATTGGATGAACTATGAAAAAGGATGATGTGTGTAGTGTGTATTCCTCATGGGCAAGTATATGGAACAATATACCCCTTTGGGACTCCTTTATGATTATATTCTTTTATATTTTGTAAATCATGTTTAGTATTTGCATATGTATAACAAATCTTGCACAACAGATATATGAATGTTATCACTGTACATAACTAAAGATTATGGATTCTTCGTTTTACCTTCCGTCTTTTCTAGTGGGAGAAACTTAAAAGTTTGTATGTCTCCACAGATTATTGGTTTTTTCACTTTTGGTGTATATTTATTTTCCTCCTCTTCTTTTTGACACTGTAGTGTTTTTTGTCTGGCTCAAACACTTGGTCTTATCTGCGCTTTATAGACGGACTCCCGTTAGGATGATAGAAAGTATAATTTACAACTTGCACGAATAACGGTGCGGGTTTTGGTAAGCCTTTAGCTCCTCTTACTCAATTTCCCAACACCTTGCATTTTATTCTGGGCATTACAAGATGTCGGATGTCTGGAGCTAGATTCCGCTCTGATATTGCAAAACACTTAAATGGTTCTAATACTTGGGTTTACTTACGTTGTGGTGACGGACCAGTCTTATAACAATAGAATTTATAACTATTTACTGCAAGACTTACGACGCCTTTTGAGATAACTTTCGACTTTCTTTATTGAAATTTCCAATACTTTGCGTGTTAGTTTGGGGCATTACAAGATGTCGGTGGTTTGTAGCTAGACACCGTTTAGTCCTACCTTTAGGTCTAATGTCGCGTGTTTTGGGCGTTTTACACAGCTTCTACAACATGGCGCGGTAGCTGCACGCCGGTTTACATTGGGGAACTTGACTCTGTGGATCTCTGTACTCGGAGGTACGTGGGGCCGCTTTACAACTGAATTTTAAATTTTAAATTTTAAATTACTTGCTCTAAAACAGTAATTTGGCAATTGCATTTAATATACAAATTTGGCTAACGACCCTATGATATGGGTATACATAACTTTTTCCTCCTGGGTTTTGGCCAGTCTCTAGAGTTATTTACCGTTTAAGGAACGCTGTCGTCTTATATGTTGTTGGGTAACTAACTTTGCATATGATGGTTTTACAATTGCTTCGGAAGCAGTATTTTGCCGACGTGTAGCCTTGAGGGGGAACTATTTAACCTAGCCTATGTTATATTTGACTTCTAGGTAACCTGCCTAGCGGGAAAATATTGAGCTACTTAGTCCCTGGATATTTGGGACAAGAACTGCCCGTTTTGTTTGTGTTTGGACGGATAGAACACCTTTGAAATTGACCAATACGCCATATGTTGCATGTCTAAGTAAGTGCAGCATTTTATTTATACATATGATCTATTGGTGTTTATCGAATTGCCTTTTTTCGTGCCTCTTTGAGATTGGAAGGGTCATCCATTATGTTTTTGTATGTAGTTTTGTTGCAGATTTTGAATTGGGAGTTATTTTCTCTGGATTTCTACATTACAGCTTCATGAAATTCTCCAGGGTGAGCCCATCATTTTTAGTCAGTTCACTTTTACTTTATTTTATTTTACTTTACACGGGGTGTGGTGACTATCCTTGGCCCTCTGAACAATCTCTGGCTATAACACGTTATGAAAATCTATGTGAAACACGATCCCTTATTCATAACAACATCACGTGTGTCACCTGTCACGCAATGGTCTTGTCACTCACGGTGTTTGGTTTTGACTTTTTATATCTGACGCGCTATCTGTCCTTGCACAGACGGTTTTTCCTTTCTCTTGGTCTATATATCTTTCTCCTTTCGGGAACTTTTGAAATGGGTCTAACTGAACTTTGAAGTAGTTTTTGCATAAAAACTTTCACCTGTCTGGAAGGCTTGTCAATGAAGTGTTCTCAAAATGACTTTGAGAGACTTTTTGTGAACTTTGTAACCCTTGTGGTGTATTAAATAATGGAGTTTTCTCAAGACTACTTGGAGATACTCTTAGTGAAATTTGTGTGTGGTGTAACCTTACAAATAATTTGTATTTTAGGGTTTGAACGAATGCCACTTTGCTTACTTAATGTGAATAGCAAGTGTTTTTTTGATTCTTGACAACCTCTCTTGAGTGGAATGTAATTATGTATATTTATTATGATATTTACAGCCCTGACGAAGTCATTTGGTTTGATTGACCTTGACGAAACACGTGTTGGCAGCGGTTGTTTTTGTACGTGTGAAGATTGGATTAAACTCTACTAAAAGATCAAAGAAGAATAAAACGGAAAAACTCACAAAAATTGGGACTTGATATCTTGATTGAACTACTTTTCCTTAGCTCAGGATCTAATGTTCATGGTTTAAATCCTACAGTTTCCCATCAGTCTGGGTTCTCCAAAGACCTAATCTTATGAGTCAAATTAGTCAAACTATAATGAAAGAATCAATGGCCTTATTTTTATCAGGTATAGTTGTACAATACCTCTTTGCATTAATTACTGTACCGTCTTTGCCCTCTGTTGCCAAAAGAATATCTAAAGCATGGCAATTTTGAATTACCATAGCCCTAATTGTTATAATTTATTCATTTACTAGCATAAAAGACCCAGCAGTATTTACAGCAAGTCTATCCACCACTGTAGAAAAATGCCTAATTTTCACATCATTCATCGCTTCTCCCATTGACCATACATGAATAATACATCTAAAACAATTATTTTGGGTTCACCAAGTAATAGTTTATGACATAGAAGTGCTTGCAAAGACTCTAGTGGCACGATTTGGATTCAGCCGTTTATGTAAATTTTTTGGGGATGTGGATAATTTTTATTAGTTTAGATTGGTTGATTGTTTTTGTAATGCTCTATGCTGGGTGCATTTCCTTCCTCTAGTAACTCATTTAAGGACTATTCAGTATACTGCTCCTAAAATGTATGACGGGTACATTATCTTGCCTTTGAATAGTATAGTTTATTTTTTGCATTGTAAAGTATAGGGAAAGTGCACATCATATAAATCCAATTGTGTTATTCTTTAAACATAGATTTAAAACATGATGAACATCAAAGACTAGATGAAGAACAACTGTCTCAAACTCAACACTGAAAAAACGGAAGTCCTAATGTTTGGGAAAAACACCTCACTATGGAACGACACGTGGTGGCCCGTGAAGCATGGCACAACCCCCGCCCCAACAGACCACGCACGTAACCTGTGCATCATCCAGGATAGCAAGCTATCCATGAAGAAACAAGTCAACACAGTCACATCTGCTTGCTTCAACACCGTTCTCATGCTCTGCAAGATCTTCAGGCGACTCCCGCGAAACACCAGAAGAACCGTCACGTAGGCCCTCCTCACCAGCAGAGTGGACCATGGAAACATGCTGTTCATAGGAATCGCTTCACGCCTCCTGAAGAGACTCCAGACAATAGAGAACTCAGCGACAATACTCATACTCAACCTCCCTAGAAGGACCCACATCACAACCCATCTCAAGAAACTACACTGGCTCACGTTTCAGAAAAGATGGCAGTTCAAGATGCTGACCTACACCTACAGGGCCCTGCACAACGAAGGACCAGCATACATCAACAAATGCCTGACCTTCTACCAACCGACCAGACACCTGCGACGAGCTTTACTCTACTTCTCAGACACTCCACAGATCTGTCGAGCCGACAGTGGTGGGCGTTCCATTACACACCTGGCAGCCAAGGCGTGGAACAACCTCCTCCTACCTCCTGCCTCAGGACCGCATTGTTGCTCCAGCAATTCAGAAGAGAACTAAAGACCTGGATGCTTAAACAATCAAACCTTCACACAGCAGCAAACAGCTCCAGCGCCCTGAGACCCTCGCGCGTAATTTGTCACACTCTATAAATATTTGATTAACTGATTGAAAATAGATCAAAGTTGCTGGGTAGATAATGTGATGTAAGTTGAGTGAGAGTTTTTCATCTGTGGTGCGAGAAGAAGTCCCTGCTGAAGTAACATGTTAACAGTATTAAATAACCAATCAGATCATTGAACCTATTGTTTTTATGTCTGTTTTATAGTACTACCATATTATGGTAAATCAGTAGCTATTGTGCTAACATTCTGAGAATAAATGCACAAATAAATTGCAAGAAGAAGCCAAATGGTATCCCTTGTCCAAAAACAAGTAACTGTTTGAAATGTACAATATGTATTTTCGCAGATGTTGACTGAAAGGTAAGTAGGACACTGTACAGCTGATATCCTTTTGGTGGTACTAACCTGTTAATGGGTAGACAAATAAGGGTCTGGAGAGGCGGGATCTGCCTCTTCCGGACCCTGGGCATCACTGGAGGGAGCAAACCATTTTTGTCCGCCCGCCCACCCTACAATTTCAGGTGATTATGAGATCTTATGACTTGTTTTGTGTTACAGCATTTTGCCAAAGTTAGGACAGGTTGCAGGGGATGTAGGCGGAAGTCTTGGGGGTGGAGAGTCACATGCAGGCTCTTACATACCTCTGGGGGAAGAAGAACAGTACACAGGTGAAAAAGCAGTGTGCGGTACCTTGGCGAGTGAGGAGTGAGTTCAGGTGAGGGGTTTTGGGAGATAAAGAAAAGAGAGCCTGGGGAGATGCCAAGAACCTAAGCATTGGATCAGGGAAGGATGGAACAAGATATGATGTTTGGGGAATATAAGTTGGTGAGATGTGAGTGGCCACGCGATGTATGGGGGATTGTGCCTTAGTTACAAAGTTGATGTTACTGTTTAATAAAGTTAAAATGTGCAACCGTGTCCTAATAAGTGGCCTTTTACGCTAATCCTGGCTCATGAGTGTTTTGTTGTGGCACGATGTTTTGTGCATATTTCAAAAGTATTTGAATGTTAAATTGTGTAATGCATACCTCTTGTAGTCTCCGAAGCCATGAACTGGAAAGTACAAATCTCTAAATAAACATAATAAAATAACGAAGTAAAAATTGATAGAAAGACTATTCCTGCCAGAAAGAGGCATATTGTATAACTCCTCTTGAGAAAGAATAGGGAGACTGTAGCATCCTGTGTATCTCCATTTCCTGTATGTCTGCAACACTGAGAGGGAATTCAAATGTAATTGAATATTGGTGCATGTGTGTGGATTGGAAGACTTTATATAGTTACAGCGGTGGATAGATAATTATAGTTGGTGGGTAGACATTTACAGTTGATGGGTAGAAAGTTGCAGTAGGTGGGAGGATGGAGCCTTGACAAGAGCTAGATACATGACTCTAAATGTAAATAAAGAAGATATCAGCTGCCTTACTGCCCCTCTCTAATCTTAAAAGAAACTTTGACACTTAACATAGGCAAACAAGAAAAATGCACACAAACTTCCAAATTCTATAGAGCAGCCATTTTAAGCCTCCTGTTTAGGACTGGTGTTAGTCAGGTTATCAAAACTATATATGTGATATTCTTTTAACAGCTTTTAGCCAGCCCTCTTCATCCATTGGTCTGATCTTTTGGCATACACATTTTTCTTCCACCCACTACAGAGTTGAGTAAAAACAAAACATTAGTTAAATGGAAAACACATTATAATAGTAGTCCATGGCACTGAAGAGAACTACTTTGTGTGCTGATGCTCTCTCAGTGATAGAGCAGAATGTCATCATTCACAGTGAAGGTAGAATGGCTGGAGTGGTCTGGCTCATTGCCCCATTCTGTATGCTGTAGGCAGTGGAATAAAATGCAAATTGGCACAATAGACTAATGGAGGAAGAGGGATGGCCAAAATTCCTTATAGATAGGTATATCAAACATATCATTTTAGTGAGATCAAAAGGTCTTAGCTAATACCAGACCTAAAGAAGGCCTTACACAGGCAGAGCAGGATCTACAATCCATATACTAGCGAGAGCTAAAAAACATTATAATGGATTTGTAAATGGCGAATCTTTGTGTGGCCTATGTACAAAGGTGTTTTGTATTATGTAACATGTTACTCCTGTAAAACCCTTTTATGCACTCTTACATTTCAATTGGCCCCTAACATCTAAAATGGGAATGAAACAGGACCATTCAAGGTATATTTACCTACAATTAGTACATATAGAACTTTTACTAAATGAGAACGGTTATGACAGACGACACAATTATTGGGGGTAACATCATCTTAATTGATGTCTTGTCAGTAATATGTATGCATAGATGTTTATTCCCTCCAGATATTACATACTGATATTTCTATTAGTCATTTACATTTCGAAATGCAATATAGCCTTGAGAATGTAACTTAAACAAACGTTATGTATTTGTGTTCTGCAATCAATGTGAGGAAGCTCAAAAACCAATAAAATTATGTTTCAAAAAGTACAGAACTTTTACTAAGAGAGAGCTGGACATTTCAGGACTGATGCACAAAGGCATGTAAAAGTACTTAAAAGAGTACTCGGCAGATATGTCTTTTAGTGTCCGTAAGGGGAACATCCTTTACAACGCGGATTTTACTCCACAAGGCTTTCACAACGCGTCCGTTACAACGCAAGTCGTAGCCACGATTTGCGCTGGAGGGCGCTAGAGGATTAGGAATAGTATATTTACTATTCCAACACCTTCCCTAGTGTCCACGGGGACTGGTGTTAGAATAGTAAATTATACTATTCTCAATCCACGCCCCCAACGCAAGTCGTGGTAACGACTTGCGTTGTAAGGGACGCGTTGTGAATGCACGCGCTGTAATGGAACGCGTCGTAACGTCGTACATCCTGTCCTTAAGGGTGGGCTGGTTGAATCTCTGTAGACAATGACAATCTATGGGCAGAGCAGGAAAATCTTCACATGACAGACGGTGCACTTTATAAATACTTTACAAACAAATGCATGAATAAGTTAAAATAAAATAGCATGAACAAGTGAGAAAAACAATAATATCATACAACAAATGCTAACAAAGCCTTTGCTTGAAAATATCAGTAGGGTAGGTGGGCGCCTCCACAAAGCGGGGCCTGATTTTACAAATGGTGAGGGAAACAAGCCAGAACTTTACCCCCAAAGACTTACACCTGTACTTGGACTAATTTCCTTCTTTATAAGAATTTTCAAAGAATTCCAGGCATGTGAGACATATTCACAGGAGCATTCACACAGGTAAATATGTAGAAATGTGAAAAGTGCCCATTTCTTCATTGTCAAATGTAGATCATTTGAACTTTGAAACCATGGGTCAGATGTACAAAGACATTTAGCAGTCGAAAAGCCCGTGATTCACTAAATCACATGCCTTCCAACCGCTAAACAACTTGTATGAATGTTCTAAACCCATTTAGCAATTCGTTAACATGTCACCGAATGGCTAAGTGGGTTTAGCAAATCGTAAGGAATCGCTATTTGCAAAGGGCGTGCTTACGGTATCCCTTCCAAACAGTGATTCCTCATGGTATGTATTAATGTTTTGTGACCGAATTCTGGTTGCAAAACAGTAATACTTTGCCACCTCAGGGGAGGTGGTAAGCCATTTGCAAACAGGAAGGGGACCCCGTCCTTTGTAGGCAGTGGTCTCACGTGTAGATGGAAGTATGCTGACCCGGGCAGGCCACCATCCTTGTGATAGCTGTCAATCCTAATAAGTTGCAAATTGAGACCTACCTCATTAATATTCATGAAGTAGGTTGATTTGCGACCCACTAGGAATCGATTATTTAAAAATAAAAATTTCATACATTAAGAATTGCAATTACCAAATAGCGATTTGGAAAAAAATCACTGTTTGGGAAATGTTTCTACATCTTTACCTGAGTTTCTTTTTCTCCATAAGGAAAATATTTTCCCCATATAAAAACCTCTCCCCCTCAAATTACTAACAAGAGACTGGCATATGTTAAGGATCCAACAACGACCTCAAACTACTGCATCAATTTCTGTTTGTAAAGCGGCTTGTGGAGGGAAAAATGATAGATAGGGGATAGCTGTTCTCGAGGAGGCGGAGTCGACCCGAAGTCGACCTCTTCTCCGAGTCCCCGGAACCGGGGTCGACGAACCCGCAGGCACCGGAACCTTGGCCTCACCAACCTCCTGCACCTCACCTTCATCCTCCTGACCAGAAAGATTGGACGGATCCGGAGAAGGGATAGCCATCTGCTTCTGCGACTCGGGCGAATTCGGATGCGAAGCTTCACCATCAGAGTCCTGAGCTTCCGACGCCAAAACCTCCGCTTCTTTATTAAGAAGTTTGACCTGCGACTTCGGCCTCGAACCAGAGTCCTTCCCTGAGTGATGACGTGACTCATGGCTCCTCTTCTTATGCTTTTTCCTAGTTTATTCAGATTCCTTCAAAGCATCCAAAACACGCATATCCTGGCTAGTATTAAGGCTATGATGATAAATAAGCAGACCATGGTAGAACAGAAATGCAAATGAACAGGTGTCACTTCAGACAGCACTTTTGCTACCAAAATGCTGCAACTTGAGTGGGGTAGATGTTTTACTTGTTGAAACTGAGAAATAGTCTGGATCACATCAATCAAGTGTGCATAAACAGTAGTTGTATTAAATATGAAGCAAACAGTCCATGTTAGATTAAGTGGACTAAGGGTAAAATGTATTATGGGTTTAGATGTAATGCTTGTTTTCTTATTATGTTTACAGAGGTTTATAATTCCAGTGCATCGGGTGTTAACTTTTGTTACACACACACATGCATAAATGTCCTTTTGATGACAGAACCAGCAATGTCATAGAAGACAAATAGATGTTGTTACAGTCGCTGTCAAAGGCTACTTTTTTAGATAGAGGTAAAGCATTTTGTGCAGCGTATAATGTAGAGAGAGGTAATTTATGATATGCTAGTAATTGCCATGAAAGCTGTATATAAAACTGGAAAGTTGAATGGAGAACTTGCAGTAACAAGGTCTTGAGACTTTTATGGGTTGTAAGTCTTGGAGTCAGTAAACATGTTTGGAAATTTCTATCATATAAATTACTTTGGTATCTTATCAGCGACACACAACCCCTTACAACTGACTTTTTTTTAGCAACCAATTATTTCTGACAAGCTGCTTCTGGTATTCAAAAGCCTTGAAAAAGACTGTGTGGTCGATTATGATGTCGTTCCGAAAAGGTTCCGAATCAGATCCGGATCTGCTGAATCCGATTAGGAACCTGTCTTTCCGACCTATTCGGAAAGCTTTCCGAACAACCGATTATGATGTTCAGAAAGCGTTCGGACTTTCTGAGTCAGTTCCGACTCGTTTCCGGATGGCATTGGTAGGAACTGAGTCTTTCGAAGCTGACTCGCACAGGTCTATGGACCTTGTTTCCGACCAAGTGATTACGATGTTAGATTCGGACAGCCTTTCCGAATCTGTTTGTCTGACAGGGATCGGCTGTCGGAATTGACTTTGGGGGCCCATAGCAGGCCCCCCTTCACCTGGAGCCTTCCGAATTGGGCCCGTGGGTGAACCCAAGTGCCCCCCCCCCCTTTCAGACCATGCACAGTGTGGCAGGCACCAAAGGGTGCCCGCCACAGGGTGCAGGATTTTCCCCACCCACCCCTTTCTTCAATGGGACCCTGTGTATTCAGTCGGAACACAGACTCCCATTGAAGTCAATAGGAGTCCAAACGAATGGTATCCGGAACCATCATAATCGGTCGGTCGGACTCGCCGAATCCGATTTAGTTGGAAACCATTCAAGATCGATTCAGTCTGAATGCTTCCCGACCGACATCGTAATCAACCCCTATGAGATGAAAAATGTGTCAGCTGTACCCGTACCGGACAAAGAAGCCTTCGACAACAACTATATCAACATCTTCTTGTCTTCTGTCATATTGCTGGTTCTGTCATAAAGAGCATAAACAACATTTAGAATTGTGATCCTGAATGCAAATGTGGCGTCCTTAGTGAAGTAGCAGTAAAAAATAGCCAAAATGGAGTAAGTGGACCCCTCAACACTCTGAGCTCCGACGGCTTTGCATCAGCTGCACTAAAGAAAGCTATGCCAAGAATACGGGGCTAACAGGCACTTCCTCAGGCCTTAGACCAAAAGTGCTATGAAAATAGACTAACATACTTTTTTAAATGCAAAGTACTAAGCTCAGCGTCAATACAACAATTAAGTTCAAATTTTTAGCAGGCAGCACCCTTTGGTTCACTAAATAAGGTATTTTGTTGGTACCAAAGGAGTGATTGTCAGGGCTTCTCAAGGGGGAGGTAAAGGATCAAAACATTAGAGAAGGCACATTTGAATTTCAGGATTTGTTGACTAAACTTATAAACTTCAAAATAAAAATGAGTTTTTGCCACACTAGGAAGGCACCTAGGAAGGAAAACTATACAGATTTCAAAATGAATCTAAAAGAAGTAAAACAAACAAGTAAATCCGCTATCTGAGACCATGCTGAAAATCTCTAGTCAATATTCAACCTAGGATACACTTACAATAAAATCTATACTAATATAATAAAGAGAGAGCCCAAACCTTTGAGGCGGGTAATCTCAAGAACCATAGCACCAATCACAACACCCAATACAGCGTTGGAAAGGGCAGTTGCAGCAGAAGGACATAGGCTTTGCAGACGCCCACCATATACATTTAAAAGGTAAAAGGACCGTGACAGCAAAGTAGTCCCTTGTGGGCGTGTCTGCGTTGTGCTGTGGGCGTGTGCTGGGGGCGTGACAAACGCTGGGGGCATGTGGTACGTTCCGCCCTTCATGCCATGTCTCATTTCGTGTGCTGTGGGCGTGTGCTGGGGCGTGGGTGTGTGCGGGGTGCGGGATTACGGAAACAAAAGCAAGCGCTGTGCCCAATATTTCATTGTCTTTTCTTACCAGGTTCTGTACATTCCAGGTCCGGGTGTCCACCCTGTTCCCTTTAAATACCCCGGCACCCCATAATCATAACCCACACTTACTCCTTAAAATACCCCAACACCCTTAAACACTATCCCATCTTAACCCTATAAATATACCCTGTACCCCAAAACCCAAACCTATCCCTGAACCCTAAAAATACCCCTGTACCCCAAAACCCAAACCTAGCCCTGAACCCTATAAATACCTCTGTACCTCAAAACCCAAACCTACCCCTGAACCCTAAAAATACCCCTGTACCCCAAAACCCAAACCTAGCATTGAACCATAAAAATAGCCCTGTACCCCAAAACCCACACCTACCACTGAACCCTAAAAATACCCCTATACCCCATAACCCAAACCTATCCCTGAACCCTAAAAAAACCCTGTACCCCAAAACCCATACCTATCCCTAAACCCTAAAACTACCCATGTACCCCATAACCCAAAACTATATCTGAACCCTTAAAATACCCAAACACCCCAAAACATATACCTCAGTACCACAAAACATATACCCCTATACCCATACTTACCTTATCCAAACATTAAAAAAAACATGCTTTTACCATTCATGCATTTACAATGAATTTCGTTGTAAATGTATGCGTGGTAAAGCATATAAAATGTATTTCCATGCGTTATAATGGCATTGCGGAGTCATGGTAATTTCGTAATGAAAGTATGCGGATTAAAGTCCACATTTGTAAAGCGCACAATCACCCGTAAGGGTCTCTAGGCGCTGGGGGCCATCGGGAAGATTAAGTGAGCTATTGCCCAGAGTCACATGGTGCTGGGCTAACCTGCCGCCGGAGCCGGGGATCGAACCGTGGTCCCCAGATTCCAGCGTCAGTCGCCCTGGCCGCGGCGCCACACCGGAGTGATGGTATGCGGAATAATGGGTGTTTACCCTCCCCCTGTAAGTACATTGGTGGCACGGCGGCCCACATCTCCAGCAACATACTCATATTTTTTCACCACCGATTTGAAAAATGCACAGGTCTCTCTCATTGATGGCCAGCACCGACATACACTTTTAGACACACCTCCCACCACAAGTTCTAGAATTGGGAACTTTAGAGCTGGGGAGTTACGTTCGAATCTCGGCATCAGCTCAACATCCTGCGATTCCAGGCAAATCGCTTTGTCTCCCCGTGCCTACCACAAATGAATGTGTTCTTCTGTAATGTAAATTGTGCTCATGCCATGTTGTCGAGTTCGCACTATATAATATTGCAAGGAAAAATAAAGTAGGGAAACTCGAGTTCACACACTACTGAACGCGCACTCTTAAGTGCATCAGCAGTGCACTGTGAATCGGAACGTTTCACAGGCCTGTCACAGATAAGAAATGCTATCAAAACGAAATCCTACAAAACAATATACTACTGGCTGGCAGCAATTCATACCCGGACAACGTCGGGACGGGCTGCTAGTACATATATAAATGACTACACAGGTCAACAAAAATATAGTAATACATGCTCCTAAAACTGTACAGATACAGAAATCATTTATGTAAATGATAATAGTATTGCAACCATTAAGGCTTTCGTTTTGCAGTGTAACATTCCAACAACATCTCAAGCTGTCTCACCGGGTGAGATCTACTTCCCAAAACAGTCTACTATCACCATCCTATGGAACTTCAGTGAGTATAAATTTGTGTGCCATTTCTAAATTCCACTTACCACTTCCTGCATCTTGTCTCATCACATCATCCTCCAAATCAATTTGTCTTCCTCCACATACTAATAACTCTATCCTATGTTCCTAAATGTCAATCCACAATCTTTCAATCACACCATCCTATTCTGTTCTCTGTCTCCAAATTTGTATAGTTCTCTGTTTGTTATCATATGTTAGGATCCTACCAATCCTACCATCAGGTGGCACTACTTGAAGACCTTCTGTGAGACAGCTTCCATCGTAAAACACTAGTTTAGAACCTGTGCTGCACCTTATCATTCATTCGCAGAATTTACACATTCTCTTGGAATTTAGATCTACTCCAGATTACATTCTAGGGTGTACTTATCAACTCCTAATGCATTATGGTACTTATACACCAAACCCGGGAGTGAGAGCGGGAGAATAGCTTTTTTGCAAATCTTATATCCTTGGAACTCTGTCTTATCATTTGCAGTAGGCTCATGTGCTCCCTTGCATGAATTCCCGACATGTTCTGAAACAAGATCTAATCCTTGTTCCACCCCTGAGCTTCATTCTTCCCACTGGTTATTTCCAAAAACTTTAGTGCACTCCTTAGGGAGAGAGCTGGAGGAGGGACCTTAGCTGCAGCTACCTCACACCTGTTGTGAGCTCGAATCACCCTGTGTGTCTATGAGCTGGGAGGAAGGATTCAACTCTGGCTTATGGTTTCAGAATTCATGCTTCAGCTGCCATCACTGGGAGCTCCTCCTCTCTTTCCCAGTTGCCTGCATTCCTGAACCTTTGAAATCCTGAGATGAGGCCTTCTAACAGCTACCATGTTTTGTTCCTGTGTAGCATTATGCTTGTTTTTTTGTTGCACAGTTCCACTTTTCTTTCTGCCTATCCTTTCTCTTCTCATATCCTGAATTCTCTGTTTCACCTGTTTGTCTTTTGACCACATATTTACTGAGTTTACAGTGGGCCCTTTATTTTCCTTGTTGTGATTTCCTGTTCTTATCCTGTTTCCCTGTCTGTAGTTCCATGCACTTGCAGGGCATTACATGTTCCAGTGCCTATTGGGTACATTCTTGAATTTCTTGTTTTGAATCCCAGTTCCATTACCCTGTACCAACAAATAATTATTTGTCCCAGTGCCTGTTGGCTACAGCCTGATCTTGATCCCAGTATTTCTGTTCTTAATTTCTGATGCCCTGTTCATTATTCCATATCTTGGTTTTCTTTCTGTTGCCTTTCACTCTTTTCTGTCCTATATTCGGATTATTCTTTGCTCACTGGTTTTCTGTTCCATTCCAAATTCGGTTCACTCTCTGTGGAAATCCATGTACGTTTACAGTATGACCTCTGGCTCGGTCTTTTTTCTGATAAGGTAACGGAAAGTTGTTGCAGTCAAGTCCTTTGGAGTCTTACCTGTCTCACTATGCAGGTTTTAGTTTCTTTACAGACCATTGTAATGTGAAACAGCCTCCCTGCGTCCAACGTGGTCCCTTCAAGTTTCGGAGTGCATAGTGAGATTGCCACACACCAAGATCAGATTCTTCGATCTAGAAGAGAAAACTTATGGTGGTGTTTCAAGCCTAGTCGATATCCAGTTGCGACTTGCAAGTAGACCTAAAACAGGGTCCTTGACTGGCTTCTTTTAGTTTGTTCTATTTTATTTTAAACAAGACGGTGGCTCCACCGAAGGTCTTCATATGTTGAGTATTTTCTCATTGGTGTATTCCTTGGGTGAGAATTTAGTGAAACGTTACTCTCACCTTATTATGCCTTCATTGTTCTAAATCGAAACTGGGAAGAGGCATAGTCCCTTGCTAATGAAAGAAAACTATCCTGAAGAAGGTGAACATCCTTTGAATCACCGAAACGCAGCATCGTCTTTGTTTTCTTAAGTGTAATCATGAAATGTTTTTATGTATGAATTGTTTTTAACTTTGTGAATGTAATAAATTGGATTTTTTTTATATATTATATCTTTTGGTTTTCATTACTTTGTGTTTGCTGACGTACTGTTCCTCTTGTAATGTAATGTTAATACAAAGCTCGGTTTTAATCAGATGTTGTCCAGATCGTTTTCACACCTGTGTTTTTAATTTGGGATGCCTTAGAATTGTTAATTAGAATCGTGAAAGCCTGATCTATTTGCTTTGCCCATTCTTGTTTACTTCAGTTTCTTTGTATAATTTCTGTTTGTGGAAGGCACTTTTACAGAGTTTATTCTTAACTGTGCATTGACTTTATTTCCTCGACTCTAGATCCTCAGTTGACTTTCCTGGGTATTTCCTGGGGTTCATCACAGCAGTAACTCGCTATTTCTATGCTAACTCTGTATGATCAGTGCTTTGCTTTGTGGCGAGAAGCACACTACTCCGGTAGTACGTTATCATCGTTATTATCATTGTTCTAATGGCAGTATCAGTCTCACTTAAACTTCAACCTATAATGTGATGGATCTTCATGTAGGTTCCTCAAACAACACACATAAATCAGGAATCCAGTCCCCCAGGTGTATCCCATCACTTTGAGACGCCTTCTCAGTCTTTAGGAAATCTCAAACTTGGAGCAGCTGTGCAAAAAAAATGGATTTACCATCTTTCACGAATAGAAAAACAGAGCTGCTTTGTAGATCATGACGAGGAATTCTGTTTTGTTGTTTTGATTATATATTCTCCCTTTGGCAAGGCTCATATCAACACACCTACATCTCTGAATTTCAAATATTTTTTCTAGGATGGATTGTCCACTTAGAACAATACTGCCGGCCTACATGTATTCGATCCAAGACACTGTGTGGGGAGTCTGAGATTTTTACAAAACTTCAGGACAGCCACACCATCACTACTCAGTATCTCACTTTGCAAAAAGTGAAAAATCTGTGCTACAAATCCCCTCATTCTAGGTATTGGTGGAACACCTAAAGTCTAAGGCCCGATTCACAAATTGCACTTCGTAGTAATACTCTGAAACTGATAATGTAGAGGAGGGCCTAGCCTCCTTCAATGGGAAACAACCTTTCCAACGCAGTCATTACATCGCACTACCTTTACGTAGTAGTCATTACATCGCACCATCCTTTACATAGCATGTCATTACAACGCAGGCATTACATTGCATGTCACTACAACGCATTTCATTACAACGCATGTCACTACAACGTAGGCATTACATCGCAAGTCATTACAATGCATACCATTACAACGCATAGTACCCTTACACTATCTAACACTTACCCTACTGTTGAACTCACTGACGTTAGAATAGTAATTTTTACCTGTAGACTATCCAACACTTACCCTACTGTTGCACTCACTGGAGTTAGAATAGTAATTATTACCCCTACACTATCCAACATTTACCTTAAATGCGATGTAATGGTATGCATTGTAAAGGTATAATATGATGTAATGGAATGCGTTGTAAAGGTAGTTTCTGAAAATGCGATGTAATAGCATGCAATGTAAAAGAATGCGTTGTCAAGGATGTTGCGATGTAAAAACTGCGTTCTAAAGGCATGCATTGTAAATGTATGCGTTGTAACGTCATACATTCTCCTTCAATACCAGCCTGCTATCCACAATGGACAGCTTAGCTCCCTTGAAACAGTGCCCCACGACCATAAAACGCTGCCAGACGCCGGGGTATTCTGTCACTCTTCGACACGAAAAAAGTCAGTGTAAAAAACTCGAATGTCAGTGGCGTCGCTCACATGACACAAAAGATAAAGAAAGATTCAAGTATGCACTGACACAATACCACAATAATCTGAAAAACGCTCGACAAACGCAATTTGCATCCCAACTTGAACAAGCAGGGAGCACTCCGAGAACTCTCTACCAGATTCTAAAAACAATCACCAACCCCAAGGCCTGTGACATTGAAGCCACCCCATCTGAAACACTGTGCGACAATATAGCAAGCCATCTAATCAAGAAAATTGAAATGATTTACAATAAAATCACCACTGCTAAGGGCTCTCAGACTGGCCCTAAGTATGACCTCCCACCGGGTCTTCTCATTTCTCACACTTTGGAGAATTTCCCGATACTTACCACAGAGGAGACTGAAGCTTTATTAAAAAGCGTCAATTCAGGGTCCCCACTGGATCTTATTCCTGCTAAACCAGCCGCCACACTATCTAAACAACTAGCCGGCCCCGTCTGCTCTATCCTAAACAGCTCCATGGAGGAAGGCATTCTCCCACTGGAATGGAAAGCTGCACAGATTCTCCCAATTAGAAAAATCCTAAAATCCCCAAGGAAGACGTAAACAACTACCGCCCCATTTTCCTACTTCCCTTAGATGCCAAACTCTTGGAAAAACACATTCACAAACACTTGTCTGATTTCGTTGAATCCTCAAACTGCTTGGATCCTTCTCAATCTGGATTAGTTCCAGATATAGTGCAGAGTCTGCGTTGGTGGCAATTACCGACAGCATCAGGATGCTGTTGGAAAACGGTCAAGCAGTACTATTGGTGCTGCTTCACCTATCCGCAGCATTCGATACCATCTCCGACCAGACTCTACTTAGGAGACTGGGTGGCATAGGCCTTAAAGGGAATGCCTTGAAGTGGATGGCTAACTTTCTATCTGACAGACTTTTTGCTCACAGACCACCAGGGAGACCAAGGGAGTACCACAGGGCTCATGTTTGAACCCTACATTGTTTAACATTTATATCACTCCCTTGGCGAAAATATTGAGGAATTTGGGATTCATCCCTATATCCTACGCTGATGACAATCAACTTCTACTCTCCTGTAACAAAACCAATTGCAACATTCAGACCACCTTTTCAGAGAGTATGAAGGCCATCGCGTATTGGATGAAAGAAAATTTTCTTCAGCTCAGTGCAGCTAAGTCAGAGATTATGCTGTTCGGTGAAGCAACGGTGAAGTGACCCCCTAGCTGGTGGCCAGAGGAACTAAGTTCTGCCCCTTGTCCAAAACAGGTGGTAAAAAATCTTGGAGTGCGATTAGATCACAGATTCACATTGGGAGAACATACCACCTCCACCGCTGGAGCATACTTCCACAGCTTTAGTCTACTCAGAAGAGTATTCCCTTTCTTGCCACTATCGACACGGAAAACCTTGATTCAGGCATTAGTCCTAAACCGTCTGGACTATTACAATGCTCTGATGATCTCAGCCAATGAAAGCTCCATAAGCAAATTGCAGGTTGTCCAGAACACTGCGGCCCGCCTGGTGACCAATGCCTCCCCCAGAACCACATCGCTCCCTCTTCTTCAAAAACTGCACTGGTTACCAGTGCAGAAGAGGATCAAATTTAAGATCTGTTGTATTGTATACAAAGCATTAACCACTTCCATGCTAATGACAAGATCAGCTCGTCATGCAGTTTACTGGACCTGTGCTTATGACGAGCTGACATTGTCATGAACAATGGTATTTCTCGAGTACCAGCACCCAGCGGGAATTGCCTTAGCAGGCAAGGTGTTAAACAACCTAGGACCCAGCTACCTAAACAAAAAATTAATTAGCCAAGTGCCTTCCAGACCCCTTCGCTCAGGAGCTAAAGCACTGCTCCAAGTTCCGCGCTTTAATAAAACCTGGTTAGGTGGCAAAGCCTTTCACCATCTGTCCCCACGCTACTGGAATGAACTCCCCATTCACTTGCGTCAATGCACAGACTATCTGGTATCTAATTATGGCGGTCGTAGCTCGGAGATACCCTGATGGGGTGATTTGGGCGCTCTATAAGTAAGGAAACATGTTGTAGTACTACAAAACACAATGCAAATTGCAATTCACAAACTATATGCATAGGTTTATGCATCCACATTACCTACACAAATGTGTGTGGAGTACTCCACCCTGACTGTGGAGTCTCTGTACACGTTAGTATAGGTTGTAGTAGGTAATGTGGGAGAGACACATAAGTGGCTTAAAGAAGGGCAGACTTACTACAAAAGGGGAGCATAGTAGGGAGGAGTAAGAGAGGCAGGGGTTTAGTGATGGAAGTCACCCATACACACAAGAGTAAGCCAATTGCAATACTCGGTCGGGGGTGACATGTAACTTACACTTTTATAGTAAATTCAAACTTGGAGTTTGTGAATTCCGAAAGTAATAAACATACTCCAAAGTGTAAACTTACTGAGATGTGTAACTTACCTTTGTGAATAAGGCCCTAAGCATTGCAACTCTCACAGAATGTTCCTAAAGTCCAACTTGTTGGGGACAATGCATGAAATTCACTACTCAATGTTTAAAGTTGAATGACTTCGAAGCTTGCCTCCGTGTTCTCACACCTCTGCCTCCAAATTTACCAGCCTTTGATCTAGATCAGCATATTGACTTTCTGTTTGATCCTTTATTTATCATTAATTCTTCCTCTAAGTTGGACTCTACTGATGTCACTTTGCACTCTAGGTTTTGCATTCTCACTCTCAAATGATTCAGATATGAAAGCAAGGATTTGTCCCTGGTCAGGTCACTTAAACAGTGGGCCATTCAGGCACTTGGAGCAGTGTAATTGAGGCACCAGTCTGTATACATCGTGTATATTCATTTATATATTCATATGCGACATTTGTATTCAACATGTGACTTAACTTCATTAACGTGTGTGTTGCATTTAACAAATTAATAGTGCATAATCACTGCAATCACTAAGCAATTATCAATAAGTGAATTAAGTTAATCAAATTGGCTGATGTAATTATGTTTGCATATTCATACTTAACATTGGTTTTGTTTTTAATGTATATATGTATATAATATTGTAGCAGGCATTCATTTTGATTTCAGAGAGAGCTTTGCTTGACATTAGCCCTTGATTGACAATACTTACTTTAATGTTGCCAGTGTGTTCATCCTTTCTTCTGCAAGTGCGTTATCATGTTCTCGTTAGCTAGAGAAAAGCTTATTGTTTGTATTAGACGATTGATAGTGAAGCCTGCATGGAGGATGTTGGCACTGAACTTAGAGAAATGAATGATGAGAGAAGGCCTTGTATTTGCAGCGTATCAGGAGTGCGAGGTGTCCAAGGCTACCAGCTGCCTACCTAATTCCAAGGAGAAGGGAACCTAGGGAGTATGCTGTCTACCTTTTCTCACATGTGGACTTGATTGGCTCTTGGTGGTAGAAGTGAGATATGAATGCTTTTGAAGATATTGTTATATTTAATTGATGTTTCCACAGTTAGTTAGACAGACTTTCCCTTGACTCTGAGAGGGAACAGATCTCTTTGCAGGGCTTTCCTCGAGTGTGAAGTTTCATGCTGAACTCTCTCCTAGTTTCCCTGAACTTCTACAGCAGTTCAACACTTTCTATACTCCCTTGCTAGACACTCCCTTAGAAAATACTGACCGCAATTTATGTTCATATTAGAAAAGGGAAGTTTCATTATGAAACACATTATTGTAATAGCTGTTTTTCTTTGTATCATGGCTGTTACTGTTTTGTGACTTGTTTTAATGTAATTTAATTTACTTGCACATTTCAGTCTTCAAACTATACTGATATATCTCCTGAACTTATTTTTACTTTGCGTCTATACTGGATGGATGAATGTCCTAAAATAAACCCACATATTCACATTATTTGGTTCTGCTCTTCATTATGGTGTCACATTGGCTTCACAAATTTGAAATGTATTTCTGATGTTAACACACTTACAACGCTTAAGGTCAACTAACAAAGGTCCATATGACCAAGGGGGAAATATATGTGATGATAGGCCGATCTCAAGGCTTCTGAATCCAGCAAAAATCATGGAAAAGCCATGAACGCAGAACTCACTTCTTACATCAAGAATCATGGACACCTTGATTCTACCCAGTTTGGTTTATGGAGCCACCAAAGCACAGAACTTGTTCTTATCACAGCCTCAGGGCAAATTAAACAGACTTTAAACACAAGAGGTAGCAAAGCACTAATTTTATTAGATCTGTTGGTGGCTTAGGACACGGTCAAAATCAAAATTCTTCTAGACTGTCTAGCTGCCATTGGAGTTAGGGACTTAGCACTCACCCTGCTCAAGTCTTTTCTCTCAGACCGAGAACAATTTGCAGCTCTAGTTTTTCACACTCCTTCGACGTTCTATAGGGCTCTTCTTTCAGCCCTACTCTTTTTCACATCTATGTTACTCCCCTTGCCAATATTATTAAATCCTTTTGTTTCTCAATCATATCGTAATCCGACGACACTCAAATCATCATAAACATAGCCAGTGATCCTGAGGAAACAGCTATTCAAGCACAATTTCTCAACCTGAGCAACTCTAGTAAATTCAAATGTCCATATCAATAACAGCCTTTTCCAATTTGTATAATTTTTCGCCTCTTCTTTATTTTTTCAATTCAAATTCTTTGTTCAGTCCAATCACCGGGTACAGGACATAAAAAGTTCTTCAATGTTACAAATAGCCAACAGGTTTTGCCAACACGTGTTTCGTCTTGCTCCTCGGCCAATGACTTCGTCAGGGCAATTGCAATATATTTCAGAAATGGTATCATAAGGGAGTAAAATTCCAATTCAAATCAATCAAATTCCTTAATGATGATAGTTATCGCTCTGTTATCTTCTATATAAAATTCTAACCAGCCAGTATTTCGACTGATTTAGTTCAAATCACAACTAGGGAAGAGCGTATCTCATTCTAGTTGGAAAGAAAAGGTCTTGTTGCTCAGTGAGACTCTCGAGCTTGAACCGGCAAATATAGTCTTCAGTTTTCGTCTGGACACAAGTTCGCATCAGCGTCTAGCTATTAGGTTCCATGATTGTTTAATTCAAGTTGAGAAATGGATTACCTCAAACTGTTTAAAGCTCAACTCTAGTAAGACGGAGGTCTTACTTTTTGGAAAATACACTTCTTTTTGGTCCCAAACCTGATAGCCACTGGAACAAGGCCCCTTACCCATGCCAGTTTTCAAAGTCAAAAATCTAGGCAATACCCTTGATAACAATCTCTCTGTTGATGGCCACATTAATACTTTGACTTTGGCTACTATCTATGATCTTAAACTCATAAGAAAAATCTTCCCCATTATACCCCCAGGCCTGCAAAAAAACTGTTACCACATCCCTTGTAATGTCCAAAATCAACTATTGCAATACATTTTTTCTCAACATTCAGAAAAAAATCACTCAACAAATTGCCGATTCTAAAAAAACACTGTGACCTGCCTACTGTTAGGTATTCTCAAGTACGAGTCAATCTCCTACAGCCTGGATCTCCTTCACACGGCTTTTCCAGTAAAAAACGGATTGACTTTAGAGCCTTATGCACTGCCTTAAAGGTACTCAATGGCATCGGACCTGAATACTACCTTTCAATGGTCTAGAACATTGCGCACAGCTTAAGCTTTCAATTTAGTAGCCCCTAAATCTAAAAAAGCCACTGGGGAGGCAGAAACGTTGTGGCAGGCACCGCCAGACTATGGAATGCTCTCCCCTTAGAACTAAAGAGCAAGATAGATCTCTTGATATTCAGAAAGGCCCATAAAACCTGGCTTTTCAACCAGTAAGCCATCTCTTCCCCATCACAAATCTGCAGTCTTTCTACCACTGAGGCAGTGCCTTGACACCCTCGGGTAAAGGTGTGCTATACAAATCCTTTTTTCATTTCATTTCACAAAGAGATCGAGGTGCAGATATCCACATGCCATCACCCTCTCAGTTTCCCATTAATTCCTAGGAGGCTGCCCAGTATAGTTAGAAAACTCTGTTTTATCATGGGCTCCTTTATGCTTATCCTCCCTGTGCGCATGAGACAACAGGCTCGGTCCAGAGTACTTGCCTACTTGCCCCCCAAGCAATCAGTGCAGATAAAGGAGTAGAAACACTTCCTCTTATACAGAAGCATCACCAACAAGAGCCTCAATTATCTATTGGTAGCACTGATATGGACGAACTGCCCAAGTTTGTCTCTATCCTGATTTACTGGTAGATTTCCCAGCACACAATGCTACCACATTTGTTAAAAGAGGGAAAGTGGGCCATCTGTGGTTCCAGTTTACCACAGTGGACTCGGGTGATATCAGAACTGTGCTGGGTGCCATTCTCGAACTGACCTATAGGGCAATCTGGTAGTGCCAGAAGAGCTGGTGTGACAGGTCACTATATGGACCTTTTTTTCAACAATTTGTGGGTCTATTATATGGCCTACTGGGCCTTTATTTTAGCACTGTCTAATAATATCACAAACATTGGCTAAAGCAAGCACAAAATGCATTCAGTCTCTCTTGCCTTGCAGAACACCTATGCAGCATGTCTGTACAAGTTCAAAAACTGCAAATTTCTAATTGTGGGCCACTATTTTAGCCATCCAATTCATAATGGAGGCCTCTTTTATTTTGGTGTTCGGGCCTATGATCTGCCTTAGTCTGACACTGCTGGGTTTTGACAATCTGCATGGTATGCACCTAGCTCAGGGTGCTCTTAGATCATCTAACGAGGTGACACTGTGGCAGTCATTGAACAAATATCACTCCTACGTGTGTTGACGCTATCTTGGTGGAATGCTGCCTAAAAGATGGGCAAGCTGCTGTCTCTGTTTTCTTGATCTTCTGATGAACACAGGACAGTAAAATCTAGCGCAACAGTGATCTGTGGGTTCCAGCTGACACTGACTTTGCCCCCGGAGCGCACTTATGCCCATAGCTTCCATAACCATCTAGCTCTAGCTTTAGATCCTGGCAAACCATGTGTTAGAAATTCGGTTTCTGGTTGGCAAAGGTATGCACACTGTCCATGCAGAAGCCACAATCCTGGTCAGGGTAAGCTAGATACATACTAAAAGATAACCTGTGCTTACTCTCTGGCAGCTTGGCACAGAGCAGTCAGGCTTATCCAAAGAGGCAAAGTGCAACACACACACAGTAACACAATAAATACACCACAAAAAGACTCCACAGAGGTTTAGGAAAATAGGTTATTATATTCTGAACAAAACAAGACCAAAACGACAACATTCTAATGTATAAAAGTTGAGATATTGAATTTTAAAGCAATAAATGCAGGAAAGCGCATAGAAGCTAGAAGTGCCAAAAAGTTTACTTTAGGTCGAGCTGGACCGGGGTAAGGTCAAACTTTGGTCAGGCTATGATGGAGCGCTGGACGGCTAGAGGACCCACACAGGCCCCGGTGAACGAAGTATCTTTCCTGGTTGCAAACAACGAGATGCGCCGATCTTCTCCACGCAGTGAAAGCGACGTGTCAATTCCGAAGACAGGTGCCAGAGTCGATAGACGTCGAGCACAGTGTCGAATCTCAACAAGCTGCAGCGGTGTGATGTGCTGTCTGAAGCGTCGATCTCTGGAGCCAAAGCGCTGATTCCAATGTGATGAGCCGGTTTTACTCCTTCAACCAAGTCGATGCTACATGCCCATTACACACAGACAGGAGATGTGTCAAAATCCATGTTGCAAGTATCTGGGCCACTTCCAGTGAGGCAGGCACATGGGTAGAGACTTTGATATACCTGAGTCTCAAGCAACAAGAGGCAAGCCAACAAGCCATTGGAGATCACTTGGAAGAAAGGCAGAGTCCAGCTCTCCTTCAGCAGAGTCAGATAGCAGCAGTCAGCAGGGCAGCAAACAGAAAAGCATGCCTTCCAGATCTGCAGTCCAGGTGAGTCCTTCAAGCAGCACAGCAGTTCTTCTGTCAGAGCTTCAGTTACAAGTCCAGTAGTGTCTGATTTTTGGGGGTCAGAGACCCATTACTTATATCCAAAAGTGCCTTTGATCAGGAGGAGCTACGCTAGCAACCAAGATGGCCGCGTAGGCTCCCGGCTCCGCGACCTCCGCCGGTAGCTGATAAATCCGGATATTGATCCTGAATTCGCACCAGACTCCCGTGTGGCTGAACCGATGCTGAGCCTAAAGGTGCAATCCCGAAAATGTTATCGCCTCTAATGATGAAGTTCTGCCATGTTTCATTCTCGGCCTAACCCAGCGTGGGAGCCGGGGCCTCGATTTCTGACCCGTCCTGGTTGGAGTTGAACAACATCGGCCTCGGGACTTGGGCGGCGTCCGGTCCTTCGAAGTGGAGAATATCCTGGCCGGGTTGGATGGTGGTCCTGTGGTCCGGTTGATGCTAAGGGTACGGCGGCAAGACGCATCTGTGGCTGTGGACGGGGGTCCGTTGCCCGAAGACCCTGCTGAGCCCCCGGGGTCGACGGGTCCGGATCCTCGCTGGCGGCGATGGGGTAGAGATCACGAGATCGACTGGTCGCCCACCGTTACCGTCCGCCCCGCTTGTGCCTGTTGCCCCGGAGAAGTCGACCTCCGTGGTTAATGATCTGATCTGTTGTTTCGCGAGAGGAGATGGAGCGGGCAGAATGTACGCCGTCGCTGTAAACCATAATGGCCGCCAGTGGGGCGCTTCATTTGCAGGTCACCGCCATCATCCACAAAATGATCGTAACAGCTGAGACTATTTGTTTAAGACCGAACTCCGACCCTTTGCCAGATTCGAAATACATTGTGCTACCCGTGAAGCGGGTCTCGCTAGAAACAGAGGGCCCCGTGCGGAAACCAGGACTGGTGTTTTTTGTCAGCTCACGAACAACAGCTTGCGAGCTCGGAACTACCAAAAACTCATCATTCTCAATGCCGCTATCGCCCAAGATGGACACAGCCGATCTTCTATTCCTGGAGAACGCTCTCAGTGCATACTGGATTGATTTCCCATTTTTCTCCTCCCAGTTGGTACTACTACGTTCTCGAGACTTACGGTCGGTGGAAGGGTATCTCTGTTTGATTTGTGGACTTCGTGCACTAGAAATTTGGACTCGATCCTACTGTACTGGTTTTGACTTTCTTGAACGTTTTGCTTCCCCTGTCAACATGGCGGTTCTAGTGGTGAGAGCTTGCACGAAAGATCGGAAGGGCCAGGGATGAGTTTGATTGTCTGGGTTTGATATAAAGGCTTCATTGGATATGGGATTTGCAGTCTATAACGATGCGGGAGTCGGGCGGTTTTTATAAACTTCCCCGGTTTGTTTGGCTTGCAATTGCTACTTTTACAATGTTTTGACTATATTTCGGGGTCGTTTGCTTCTGGCGGGGGGTAGGGGAGACCGGGAGCCTGTATGACATCTCCTCCTCCACTCTTTTCCTTCTTTTAGGACTTAGTTAGTTAGGCGACAGGCACGCTGCTAGTGGGGTCAGGCCATAGCCATTGCAGGGGTGTAGGGTGGGGGGACTGGGGGGGGGTTGTTTTGTCTTATTTAGTTCTATGGCCTTTTTCTTTCCTTTCTTTCTTATACGAGCGGTGGGTTGCTTATCCTGAATCGATCTCTTTCTCATATCTGGGTGTCTACTCTGGTCTTAATTATCCTGATTTGTAGGTGGACAGGCCTCGAAGGCCTCAGCTTAACGGGGTTGCTGATCGTGCTGTTTTTTCTCCTGCTACATACCTGCTAATGTTTCTGTTTCATATTCCTTTCATTGATTTGTACCTCGTTGGTTTATTCGCCTACTCACCGTTGTAATGTACTCTTTTGTATGATACCCGATATGTATACTATTTCCTCTTGTTTTTCTTCTATTAATAAAAATATATATATAAAAAAGTGCCTTTTATGTGGGGGTGACTTCAAAACAGCCCTCTGGAGTGCACAATGATCCCTTTCAACTCAGTCCTGTCTACCAGGCTATCTGTGAGGGGTAATCATATCTTTGTGTGGGATCAGGACACAGCCTATTCAAGTGAAATGTTAGCCCCTTCCTTCCATCCTGCCCAAGCAAGGCCATCAGAATACAGATGTATGTAGATGGGTACTTGGACACTTCTATCCTTCCTGTGTTGTGGCTGTCTAGAGGGAATGCAGAAAGTGTAGCTGTCACCCACCGAAATATGTATTAGAGACAGGATGTCAGGCGCACAGATCAATAAGTGCAGAGAAATGTCCACTTTATAAAAGTGGAATTTCTAAAAAAGTTATGTAAAATCAAACTTCACCAGTAAGGAGGGTTTGTCATTATCATTCCAAACATATGAAACATGATAAAGCTACTCCTCTCTTATCGCGAATTACATCTTAAAAGGATTTTAATTAATTACCAAAGCTAATCTATGAGAGGGGTAGACTTCACAGTAGTAGGAAACCAAATTGGCTGTTTGTCACTAGCAGGGCATGCAAAACAGAAATGTACATGTCCTAGCTTTTACTTACATAGCACCCTGCACTTAGGGTTACTCAAGCCACCTTAGGGGTAACTTATATGTAATACAAGGAGAGTTTAAAGCTTGGCAAGTATTTTTAAATGCCAAATCGAAGTGGCAGTAAACTGCACACACTGGCACTAAAGTGGGAGGCCTGAGACAGGTTTGCAAGGCTACTTCTCTGGGTGGCACAATCAGTGCTTCAGCTCACTTGTAGCGTCTGAAGTATAGGCTCTGGGTATATGTATACCACTTTACAACTGACTTACCGGTACAACAAATATCACCAATGTCATCATGCATAGGGTAGAAGTTCATACACTTTAGCGCTGTTTAGCAGTGGGAAAGTGCTCAGAGTCCTCTGGCCAACACAAATAAAGAAATAAAACAGGATGTAAAAGGCAAAAAATCTGGGATCTGGGGAAAGACCACCCTATGGATGACACATCTAACACACTGTCAGCTCAATCTTCAGTTTAGAGCAGTGAAGGGAAATTAACATAAATGTGAAAGAATCGGCCCCATAGGACCTAAGCCACTGAAGACAGAATCCACAGTGCTCAAGCATTCCAAGGCATATGTCTGAAACCTAGTATTAAACATTAGATGCAGCTCACGCAGAATAAGGGATCTCACAGATGAATCTATGACATAATATCGACAGACAGAATATAGACATACAAAAATATCGACACAAAAATATCGAAATCAAAAATATCGGAGTTCTATCTACATAAAGGTAAGTACAAAAATATCGGAAAAAAATATAGTAATACAAAAATATCGAAGTAAAAAATATCGTTTTTTTAAATGTATTAATAATAATGTAAAAATAATTTAAAAATACATATAACTTAGCAAATTAAAAATATAAACATTAAAACATATTAAAAAATGTAAAACTAATACATACACATTTAAAATAAATAAAAAACGACATATAAATTAATATATATACATACTCTGCATATTGCAACAGTAGGAAAAGCGTTGGATAGCGTAGGAGTAAAAATAACTATTCCCACTCCAGAGAGTGCAACAGTAGGGAAAGCGTTGGATAGCGTAGGGGTAAAAATTACTATTCCCACTCCAGAGGGTGCAACAGTAGGGAAAGCGTTGGATAGCGTAGGGGTAAAAATTACTATTCCCACTCCAGAGAGTGCAACAGTAGGGAAAGCGTTGGATAGCGTAGGGGTAAAAATTACTATTCCTACTCCAGAGAGTGCAACAGTAGGGAAAGTGTTGGATAGCGTAGGGGTAAAAATTACTATTCCCACTCCAGAGGGTGCAACAGTAGGGAAAGCGTTGGATAGCCTAGGGGTAAAAATTACTATTCCCACTCCAGAGGGTGCAACAGTAGGGAAAGCGTTGGATCGCGTAGGGGTAAAAATTACTATTCCCACTCCAGAGGGTGCAACAGTAGGGAAAGCGTTGGATAGCATGGGGGTAACAATTACTTCCCACACAACTCCTCCCTTTAACACACAACACACTACACATACAAAAAACCACAATTAATATAAGTATCAATTAATAAATTAATAACAATTAATATTAAATTGATGTAATTATGGGGACACCAGTTTGTACACCGACGGAGGAATCCTTGACCAGGCGGTCTGATTTGCTTGATTTGTTTTCGCCCATATCTCGCCGCACCCGCTTCGCGGGTGCCGCAGCGCACAGGAGTGCGTGAGACCACACCTGCCAGTGTAGAGGGACAGCAAGGCGGCTTGGGCGAGAGGCTCGGCGGGGCTGCGAGCGTGCAGGGGACTCCAACTACCAGGAGTCCCTGCTAGACCGTAAACCACCATCCGGTCCGCTCTCCCTGCTGGCCCGCCCCCCGCCCACCTGTGGGCTGAAAAGGCGCCCTGCACTTCTCCTTGGCGGGACACCAGTTTGTACACCGACGGAGGCATCCTTGACCAGGCGGTCTGATTTGCTTGATTTGTTTTCGCCCATATCTCGCCGCACCCGCTTCGCGGGTGCCGCAGCGCACAGGAGTGCGTGAGACCACACCTGCCAGTGTAGAGGGACAGCAAGGCGGCTTGGGCGAGAGGCTCGGCGGGGCTGCGAGCGTGCAGGGGACTCCAACTACCAGGAGTCCCTGCTAGACCGTAAACCACCATCCGGTCCGCTCTCCCTGCTGGCCCACCCCCCGCCCACCTGTGGGCTGAAAAGGCGCCCTGCACTTCTCCTTGGCGGGACACCAGTTTGTACACCGACGGAGGCATCCTTGACCAGGCGGTCTGATTTGCTTGATTTGTTTTCGCCCATATCTCGCCGCACCCGCTTCGCGGGTGCCGCAGCGCACAGGAGTGCGTGAGACCACACCTGCCAGTGTAGAGGGACAGCAAGGCGGCTTGGGCGAGAGGCTCGGCGGGGCTGCGAGCGTGCAGGGGACTCCAACTACCAGGAGTCCCTGCTAGACCGTAAACCACCATCCGGTCCGCTCTCCCTGCTGGCCCGCCCCCCGCCCACCTGTGGGCTGAAAAGGCGCCCTGCACTTCTCCTTGGCAGGACACCAGTTTGTACACCGACGGAGGCATCCTTGACCAGGCGGTCTGATTTGCTTGATTTGTTTTCGCCCATATCTCGCCGCACCCGCTTTGCGGGTGCCGCAGTGCACAGGAGTGCGTGAGACCACACCTGCCAGTGTAGAGGGACAGCAAGGCGGCTTGGGCGAGAGGCTCGGCGGGGCTGCGAGCGTGCAGGGTACTCCAACTACCAGGAGTCCCTGCTAGACCGTAAACCACCATCCGGTCCGCTCTCCCTGCTGGCCCGCCCCCCGCCCATCACGCCCATTACGCCCCCTACATCACAATCGCAAACTCCCGCAGCGCGGGACGCAGCTCGGGGCGAAGACCGGGCTAAGAGCGGGCCGTTTGAGGCCGTTCGAGTACGGAGAGGACTGGACTGGCCCAACCCCCTTGCACTTGGTTGTTTAATACTGTTCCCCTACTCTGGCTGAGGTGGGTTCTTCATGTTGTTAGTTATGTGTACCCGGGCAGCACGTAATAGGGCCATTAAAGGTGGATTGCAAACAAATGGACCCATGGACGATTTTATTACTCGTACAAACCTAGCTATTGATACCGAAATTTCCAAACTGCAGACTCGCGTCTCCTTGGACTTGGCCGCGGCTAGAAAACTGTCCCAGGACTTTGCCAAATCCAAAAAATCCTCCTTGGCACACATAGCAGCTGCTGTAACTCCAGAGCGTCCAGCCAATACGTGTTGCGGAATTATACAGGCAGTTGTCCATCATAGTTCGATTCCTCTTACTCCAGCTCTATCCTTGTATCCGGCAAACCAGTTGGATAATCAGATTTTACCTGTGGCTTTTCCTGGTCAGTTACCCACTTCCCCCTCTCTGGTAACTCCTGAAATTCCTCTATGCAACAATATAAATGGTAATAGTCAGCTTAATGTGGGAAGTGTACCTGTGAATAAGGCTATAGGAGAGTGTGCATCGTTGCCCCAGGCTCATATAGAGGTAGCTGAAGAGGGATCAGCTTCTATATCTGTCAACACAACTGCCTCTACATCTTTTAACATAACTGCTGAGGGAGACGGCTCACACCTAGAGGGGCATGATGCGAGGGATGGGGAATTTATAGGCTTAGTCTGGGAATCACTAAAGAAGCTTCTTTCTCCTCTAGATCTGAGGCTATCACGCATTGAAAACAATCTGCTAGAGATGGAAAAGAGTATCATAGCCCTGGCTACTCTTGGCTTGCGTGGACTAGAAAACCAAGGTATCATAGAGAAAGACCCAGTCCCACAAGCCATACAATCCACCCCCCCACCACCCGCCACAGCACGACCAGTTCCCAAACCACGAACCATTGGTGCGGATCGAAGATTGGCTGATCCCCCAACTAGACAAACAAAGCCCCCCACCACCAGAATCCCTGCTCAGCCCAATGTTGGTGCTCCTCTAAGAACAACCGTCAGCAAAGCAGTTCCCCATTCGACCCAGGGCCCACGTATTAAGAATAATTTCCGTGGGGGCTACATCGATCTCCCACCGGAGGCCAATGAGTACGTGGTTGTGCTGACGGGTGTTCCTCCGATTGATAATGACCAGTACGAGAGCCACTGGTCCCTAAAGAACAAGATCATGCACTGGCTCAACGTGAACAGACCGATCACAAATGGTCGGAAAGGCAATGTATTAATGGTCCGACGAGTTCCATGGGTGGGTCCCTCAAAGAAATCTAGTCCTGGGGACTGCATAGTGGTAACATTTGAAGATCCATACACGGCACACCACATTTGCTCATGGCCGACTGAAGGCGAAGGCCTATCCATTGTACCTAGGCCACTATCCTTCTTTTATCCCCCACGCAATATGCATACACAGGATGGCGATTGGTCTCTGGTACGCCACCGGCCATGGAGGGGGTACTCCAATAAAGACAAAGACCATGATTTGTCGAGACGCTGGCTTGGCCTTCCAACTACGAACAGGTTTGGCTGCCTAGAGGATGTCAACTGACTCCCAAGGCAAGCTGCTCCCCCAGCGCCGGTAAAAGCTTCCTCAATCAGGGGGGTTCTAAATCCCTTATTCCTGCCATCTGACTGTGAGGACATTAAATTGACCACACTCACCCAACCTATGATTGATCCCCCGCTAATAGAGGAGGCTGGGAATTTTTTTAACAATCTAGGAACCCAAGCAGGAGCGCCCGAATTAGATGCTACCCCTATAATTTCTGTACCATCCCATCGGATGGCTTTGCCGGATGGCAGGAGACCTTTCATATCCAGGGCCCCCACCCGATCCCACAATGAGCCCCACCCTAGACAAAATATAGTTGTTGCAGAGGCGTTAGGTATAGAGCCTGATCCCGATACACCAGCCAGCTTGCCTTTACAGGCCTCCCCAGGTAGCACTCAGTTAAAGATTCTAAGCTGGAATGTGGCAGGGCTTGCGCGTAACTTTGACATTCCTGACTGGAACTCCTTTTTGGATCCCTTTAGCATCTGTCTCTTACAGGAAACCTGGTGCCTTGAACCTAGACACAGGGTAGGCTTTACAACTTATTTTGTTCCCGCCACCCAACATCAGGGTAGTAAAGGTCGCCCTTCTGGCGGCCTTCTTATCTGGGTCAGTATTGCACTGGGCTTAAGTGTAAAACACAAATTCACCCAATCCCCCGATCTTCAGAGAATATCTATATCTTGTGAGGGGGGGAGGAAGTTGGAAGTGTTTAACCTCTATCTAAGGGGGGCCAGGGGAGGGATCTCAACGATACCATCAACAGGATTAAATAGTGAACTTGAATCCTGTAACGCCGATTCCTATGTAATCCTCGCAGGCGACTTTAACTGTTGCTTTGAACCTTTGGCGAGTGAGGATATCCTGGACTATTGGGAAGATGACACAAGGAGGGGCATTCCCACGCTTGCCCTAGACCCGATCCAAAAGTGGACGCAGAGTGCCATAGACATTAATTCACTTTGTATGGAACACGCCCTGAGAGCAACTAATGGTCGCTCCAACTCAGATCTCAGGGGAGCGCACACTTATAATAGGGTGGGTCACACCTCCAGAATAGACTACATCATGCTGAATTATAATTTATGGCCGTTCCACCAAGATATGGAAGTTATAGCGTCCTGTGATAGTGACCACAATCCCTTGTCCCTAACTCTTACCGCGCCGTGGCACGACAGCAAACTGGTCAAAGTCACCTCTGCTTGGAAATCATCTCATGAACTTGCTCCTTCAAACTGTGGCAGGCGGTTAAAATGGACAAAAGTAGCAGCGGACAAGGGCAGGATGGAACGTGCAAAGACTATAATGACAGCAGTGATATCAAGTTTAGATGCACCGGAAAATACCGATGTTACTGTTTTGACGACCTTCACAGAAACCATTTCGGCACTAAGCGAATTGTTTATCATCCCGCAAAACAGGCCAAGGGCCGTAAAGGAAGGTGTCTCCAAGTCTAGAGACAAATGGTATTCTGCAGAATGTCGGGATGCCAAATCTGAACTTATTCTTGCTGTAAAATCCAAAGTCCCAGGTAAAATCAGACTTGCCAGGAATCTATATAAAAAAACTATAGCCTCTGCTAAGGAAGTACACGACTCCAACTTTTGGAGTGACCTAATGGAGGCTAGTTCTAAAAAAGACTCAAAGGGGTTCTGGGACCTGATGAGAGCTAGGGACAAGCCCATTGATGCACAACTGACTTGTAACATCCCAGGGGAGGCTTGGTTTGCCCATTTTTACAAACTATATTCTATCCCTCCAGATGGATCACAACTTAACATGGATTTCCCACTCAGACTGCCGGTTGCCCTAACAATTAATGATTGCGGCTTCAGTGTAAAGGAAGTAGAGGGGGCAATTAGGTGCCTTGTTACCAACAAAGCTGCTGGCCCGGATGGCATTCCTGGCGATCTGCTGAAGGAAAATGTATGTGTGTGGAGTAGACTAATTGCCTCACTTTTGAACGAGGCTGTAATGGGAGGCTGCCTACCTGACTCTTGGAGGGGTGCTGAGGTCGTCCCGATCTTTAAGAAAGGCTGTCGGGACGACCCAGCCAATTACCACCCAATTAGTCTGCTCGACTCAACCCAAAAGGTAGCGGGTAAAGTTGTCCTAGGTAGGATCCTCCATTGGGCGGAGGAAAACCAGGTTTTATCAGATTTCCAGGCCGGATTTAGAGCAGGAATAGGTACCATCGAACAGACATTTCGACTATTAATGCTGTATTGGAAAGTGGTTGTATTGGGCAAGGGCAGTCTGTATTTAGTCTTTATAGATTTGCGGACTGCCTTTGACCTGGTACCACGAGCCCAATTGTGGAATACCCTAGAAGGGTTGGGTATCCCTCCATACTTGCTGGGATTGCTTATCATGTTCCATGAACGCAACTTTGCTCAGATTAGGTGGGGTAACCAGGGGCAAAAAACATCTCGCATTCCTGTAGATAGGGGCGTCCGCCAGGGTTGTGTGCTAGCTCCCACCCTGTTTTCACTATATGTAAACGGAGTGGTTGAGTATCTTCTGCAACATCCATCAGATGCACCCTCCCTGGCTGGCAGAAAAATACCCACGCTCCTATTTGCAGATGACACCCTCCTAATCTCAAAGACCCCTGCTGGCATCCAAAGATTGCTTTCTAGCTTTAAGGACTTTTGTGACATCAAGGGCCTAGCCATAAACATAAGCAAAACCAAATTCCTTGTTCTGAACCCCCCTAGGAAAACTGTAATTCCCCCTGTCCTAGACTTAGTCCCACTTGAAAGGGTGGAAGAATTTGATTATTTGGGGATACGACTTTCTGTCTTAATGAATTGGAAGTCCCATCACCAAAGAGTCTTCCTGACCCATAAGAGGGTTACAGGAGCCCTGCTAAGAGAACAACGTGCCTCATCCTTAAAACCCATTGGGGCATTATTAGATATCTACAGGGCAAGGGTGGTGAGTGCGGCCTTGTTTGGCGCAGAATTGTGGGGTGTTCAGAGAGTTAACACCTTAACATACCTTGAAAATAACTTTCATAAGGATCTTATGAAGTTACCACATAGTACCCCTACACTCCCCCTCCTACTTGATGCAGGCACACGCCCAATAAGTGAGCAAGTCAGGCTACGCCCCCTCCTGTTATGGCCCGGATTTGGAATGTACCACAATTGTGCAGTTATGCTGATGCCCTAAGAGAACTCCTTGCTTTACCTGGCTGGCATAAGGTTGCCTGGCTTAGGGAAGTTAAGCGGCTTCTCTATGAAATAGGTCTAGGGGATGCTTGGGTTAACAGAACAGCTCCATCAAAACAGTTGCTCAAGAAAATCTATTGGTCATGGGCGTCTAATGCGAGAATGAGTAATCCCAATCTTTGTAGATCGGCTGTAGAGTTCCTACTAATTAAGGAACTCCCTTGTAGAGAACCCTACCTGGACTTGATCCTTAATCCGTGGGACAGATCGCTGTATTTTAGATTCAGGGTAGGAGTCCTTCCTTTAGGGCAGTTAACCTCAAGTTGGAAGCCTCCGCTCCAAACTATACCATACTGGCCTTTTTGTGAATTAAAGGTTGAGTCAACTGCCCACCTGTTGTTTGAATGTCCCGCTTATATAGCGCCCAGGTCCAGATGGCTGAAACCATTATGCAGGAGCCTCGGCACTAGATCGCATTTGGAGGCTTTAGACATATTACGATCTGATGCACGTCCCTTGTTCGCCTGTTGCTTGGCTAAATTTCTGGGATGGGCATGGCGGATAAGAACTGCAAGGAAACTCCTGCTTCAGTAAATGTTAGTGGATCCAGACCTTAAGCAGTTTCTATGCCTGGGCAAATAATGTATTAATGTTTTATCACTGACTCTGTAGATTTTATATTGTCTATAGTTGATTATAATGTATCATTTTTATTCTGTATTGTAATGCTTTTATGATATGTTAATATATCGAAATAAAGCTATTCAACAGCAAATTAGCTAATTAACACATAATAATTACCAATTAAAAATCAATTACCAATTAATTAACTAGATATTTACAAGAATAAACAATATTTATTAATAAATTATTTATAATTAATATTATGAAATAATAAAAAAAAACTAATAACCAATTAATTAACAATAAATACCAATAAATAAATACAATCTCTTTAATAAATTTCATTTAATTATGTCACACCCTATTCTCCTATAAACACACAACCCACTACACATAAATAAATCACATAAAACATGTAACTGTCATTTAATCACTTAATAATAATTAATTACCAATTAATTATTAATTAGCAGTAACAAAAAATTAAAAATATTAGTACATAAACGCTAATTAATTTAATTAACTAATAATAATAATTAATTACCAATTAATTATTAATTAACAATAAAAAAATAATAAATACTACTACACTAACTCTAATTCATTTAATTAACTAATTAATAATAATTAATTACCAAATAATTATTAATTAATAATTATTTATTAATTAAAAATATTTAAAAAAAATATTAATCAATTAATTATAATTAAATTACTTCCCACCCTATTCCCCTATAAACCCACAACCTGCTCTGATACTAAAACGCAAAATGTAAACAAATTTACTAATTCTAAACATACATTAAATTACATGTTTAACAAACATATAAACAACATAATAAAATACATAACACTAAACAAAATTTCGATATTACTAACATACATACCTTAATATCGATATTCTGTCTATCGATATTATTGCACAACGATATCATGTACCATCGAAATTAAAACATCGATATTATTGTATATCGATATTTTAATTTCGATATTTTGTCTCTCTACCCTCACAGATATGTTCCACACCATGCAAAACTAGTTTCAGGCATGATTTGGATGGTCCTGGGCACAGTGAAGTTTCTCTACATATATGGTTGCAGGGCATCCCAGATTTGAGGGACAGTTCTGGTATTTCATCACTTGTCCTGGAACATTTCAGAAAATGTAGCACGTCACAGAATGTAGAGGGAACAAAGTTTGATTGTGTTCTACTCCAGAATTAGTTAGCTACCAGACAGTTAGGTAATTAATACAGATGGTGCTGTTTATAAAGGTTGCATTCAATCACACATGAAATACACTTGACTTATCGTCTATGTTTTCTATGTTGGGAAGCATGGTAATTTAAGTAATTTGTCTCTTGTATAATGCAAACATTAATCCTACTTTTATATTTTTGGAATGTCCTGGCTTTCAGTTTTCAAAATATGGTCACTCTAAGAGAGACCATAAGCACAAGAGAAATCGAAAGAACATTAAAAACCGGAGGGGTGGTTCTAAGGTAACATGAACGCACACCAGTACCACCCACCTCCCTCAAAGATAACTGAGTCATCTCTTAACTAAAGACAAGTCTAAGTTAATTTAACTAAGACATATGAAAACTGCCGTCAAAGACCAAAAAAAAGCCACTGATGACCTCGGACCATAGGACATAAAACTTAACCACATCTGTATAAATAAACGGAATAAATCAGAAGGCTTTCACGCAGGTAAGATAGATGTAAGGGTTACTGCACCTGCCACAGAAAGCACGTTTGAATGTTGTTAAATGTATTGGGGGGGGGGGGGGGTGCAGGGAGGTATTAAGAACAGGTGATTTCAATGTAGTGAGAGGGGAGATATTTTGCTTGTTTGAGGTTAGGTCGAGCCTCAAGAAGGAGACTCTCTCCGCATGAGGGGGAGACCTGAGTTATAGTCTCACTGAACTTCATTATCCTCCTCCGAGCTCAATGAAATGTAGAACATTCAGAGGGGTAAACCTACTGCCTGCTATTTGCTGCACTCAGGACTGGAGTTCAAGTTATAAAAAAAACTATTAATATTCACGAACTCCTGTTTCCGAACCGAAGGACGCGATGAGCAGCGTTTGAAGGTCTCGTTTTTAAAGAGATGGAAAGCGTCCCCTTTAAAGAAGCAGTGGCGCTAAATATATGACCGCCGAAAAAAGCACCGCGGATTTCTGGCATGGTACCTAGGCATAAACATTTATATGAAGCCTTTAAATCCAAAGTACTGCACATAAAATCATAAAACGGAGACTGTAAAGTGAGACAGAGAATAACAGGAATATAAAAACATAATGAAAGGTGGGAGGAGGATTATGGGACGGAAGCGAAGGCGAGACTTATTAACTACGCAACAGTTGCGGCAAATGAACTAATTAGGCAAGACCGGACATACCGGTTCTGAGAAGGGCTTTTTTTATCGAAAAAACTGCACGTCTAGGTAAAAATCTAAAGAGACTACATCGGACATCCCTTAAATGTTCAGAACTCCGGGCTTCCAAGGCCGCGTGACTGGCGGGATGACGAATAGCTCTGATGTGACCTTTAGGGACGCACTGGTTTAATTTGTGGGTTTGCCTTCAAATACCAGTCCTCTCATCATCAATAAAAAAAAATACTCGGAGAGAGGGGTTCAGCCCCCTTCAACCAACGACTGAAGAAAGTTTCCTTCACACGTAGGATCCGGCCGAAGGACTAATTTTAGTCTCAATGCTTACCATTGGATAGTAGGTGTGTTAGTCCGCCCGCCTAAAGACTCTAGAGTGAGACCCTGAACATTCTGAGCAGGTGCAGTATCCAGGCAGGGATTGTACAGTGTTTGGTGCCCACACACTTAGAACCTTTTCGAATGGGTTGGCATTTGTGCGCCTCTCTAGAGTATGGTTACTTAGGCTGTGGCAGTGCTGCTCCAAATAACAATGGCCTACTGGACTATGGAGACTTCTCAATACATAGAAAACCAATGAATCAACCCAAGCAGCAATCTCTGTATGACAGTTCCAGGACCATCAGGGGCCATATTATGCATAGTGCCATGTGGTTACAAGGGGCATGTGAGTCACTTTGTGCACCTCTGGGACACTATTGAATTACAGATGCCTATATGGCACATTTTGTAATACTGACAGAGCTGGTACACATATTGCCAGAGATATCTTGAGAGGACGTTCGCTCATTTGCATAGGGACGTGGCCCCATGCAAATAAGGTAGTCACTTTACCATTGCGCCTGCACTGCATTTCAGACACAGACGCACAGGCTCCTATGTGGCCCACTAACTGTGCACCACAAAAATGTGGTGCATTGTTAGTGCCCTGCCTGAGGGCAGCCCTCTGGGGGAGGGGGGACATACAGGGCCGGACTGGGATAAGACAAGGGCCCTGGCAAACTGCTCGGCCGGACCCCCTGGGAGGGGAGGGGGTTAGGCCGAGCTGTTTGCTAGGGCCAGTTTAGGCAGATTTTGTTACAGGGGAACGGTATTGCCAATCCTCTGTAACAAAAACGGCCCCACAGGGGCCGAAAACCGGCCTCCACCCTGGCAGCCTACTGGGGAAACGCCCGGTACCCGCTACGGCCAGTCAGGCCCTGAGGGCATTTGGGGTCCCAAGTGCCCCCAAACTTTTCCCTGCATATAGGAGCAGTCACTCACTGTTCCCACTTGCAGGGGGATCACTGTCCCCTCTTTAAAGTGCAAAGGACTGCCAACGGCATATTAAAGTTGAGCGTCTTGCAAGCAGCTGCTCATGTCTTTCACTGAATCCGTTGCTGCCTGGGCAGCCATGAGTTTGCAGCTGCCTGAGGGGCACCGCATTCATGATAATAGACCAGGACAGTGTGCCCGGTATGTCATCTGGCTCCATGATTCTCATGTGAAAAATCACATACGTGAGAATGTTGTCATCACTCAAATATTACCCACACTTACATAGGCCTGCCTGTAGCCCACATGTCACTCATGCCTACCTGCACATGTTTTGCCAGCGTTGAAAGCTTGTACTAGTCTGTGCCACTGAATTTGGTCTGCAGGGAATGAGCAATAGCACTTGCTTACTTCTGTGTGACAAGGGAGCTTCCTTTCCTACTGGCATGCTGCATCTGTTCATTGAGGAAGCAAAGCTTGCACTGCTGTGTGCCAGTCTGTACTTGCCCTGCGACGATGGTGAAAGCTTGTGCTGCTGCCCCCCAAACCGTACTTCTCTTCTGAAGGAGGAACGTTTGCACTGGTTCAGTCCAAAATTTACCTGCTCTACAAAGAAGGGATGTTTCACTGCTGTTGCCAGATGTAATTAAAAAATAAAAGATATTTTGAATGCATTGATGTGGCACATGATTGCACGTTGCTTATGGATCCCTCATTTTCCTGATTAACTTCTGCAACAATTTATATGATTGACTAATACCATCTTCAGGTACATAGTACTATTTTCTGTTAGATCATCTAGGTTGACACTATACTATGGTTCACATCACTCTCTGTCAATATCTGTTAGGCAAACCCTTTACTTTTAACTTTTGAAATATGCAAGTAGGCTTTCTATGGAAGTGCTCTTAATAGGGCAGTTTGTATGCATTTTTGTTAATTACACGTATCGCTCCTCACTTGGTTTTAGTCCACTATGTAATTCATTTTGCACTCCCTCTGCCCTTTATATCAGGGCTTTAAGTGGGATGAAAAACTGGGGGTCCCTCAAAGGGGCGTGGTCAATGTAATTAAGGGCGTGGCTTTAAGACAAGTACGATAAAAATCTGTGTTTAGCACAGTGTGCCACCCGACTGGTATTTTGCTGTTCCTGTCACTGCGTCCAGATATATGATACAAGTCACATCATACCTACAAGTCAGGACTAATGGCTTTGTCAATGGTTGCTAGTTGAATAAGATGAATAAGCAGCAACTATGGCTTGTATATAATATTGAAAAAAGTTCCACTTAAAGCCCTGGTGACAGCACAACAATGTTGATGCTCCTGGGTTTCAAAAAGAGAAGGGAAATCCAGAGAGAAAATGACTCTCTTTAAAGGGTTTCCCTTCCTTTACAATGCTCACCACGCGCACATCGACGTGCCTGCTGTCACTGCAGACTGCAGTCCGGAAAAAAAAACGGACCGCCTGTGCCAGGGCACAAAACGGAGTCCGATAGAGACCCTTTCGAGGCCCCCATAAAAAAAACTGCTGTTGCTCAGACCCGGTGAGACCCGGCCCACTTAAAGCCCTGCTTTATTTCATAGAACATCTTTTGTCATGGTGTCAATACAAGTAGTCAAGGTTATTGTTCTACTATTGTATGATGATGCCTGTTATGGATTGCCCTCCTTAAGTCCTGCCATATTTAATTTCCTCAGTCTTCCTCAAATCTTTCACATCACTGGCTTTGGCAATATAGTCTTTGAAGTATCTTGAAGTATCTTGTGCATTAGTTCCATGAAAGGTTTTGCCACATTCACTATAGTAAAACATGTATCACTGTCATCCAGTGCAATACACTACGAGTAAGCATGTGTACTGCAGCTATCACCATTATGCTGTACATCTGTGTGGCGAGTAAAGCATCTATCATTACCATACTATGGATCATTTCAAGGGCAGGACAACTATAAATTAATCCCATAAGTAGCACTTGGGATTCTTCAGTGCTTCCTGAGTGTAATGGTACCCGGCAGAGTGTGTGCACTTCCATCACACAATAAGGGAAACCAGAAGTTGTTCAATCTGGGGAGAGGATGTGGCCTTACGGCTGGAGCGGTCGACCTCAAAGCTGGGGAACTGGGTTCGAGTCTCGGCAACGAGGCTCAACATCCTGTGATTCTGGGCAAATCACGTAATCTCCCAGTGCCTAACAAAAAATGAATGTGTCCTCATGTAAAGAAACTGGTACTCATGTAAATCGCTCTCACACCTGATTTCTCGGGTCTAGTTCACGCTATATAAAACTCTATAAACATTTTTTTTTAAATCTGCCTGTGCAAAAAGAAGAGGCTTGCAATTACCTGAGGGATTGATGACAGTGAACTTTTTGTTCTGTCTAAGCAGTGCTTACTTTGTAAAAGAATAGGTGCCATGTCCTTGATCAGTAGGTCACTGCAGCCTGCAGCACAAACTGCTCCTTCCAGCTCTATCATTGACAGTACCACCATAAGTACTAATCATCACACTCCTACAAGTGGGAGTGTTCAGACAATTCCAGGCTCCTCAAGCTATAAGAATGGCTTGAGTGACAGTTATTAGTCATTTCAATGAATATTGAATAAATAAAAACTTTTTTTGTGCTCGTCCCTTCATTAAACAGACAGTGCCACCAGGTGGCAGACTGTCATAAGTGCCAGTGCTGAGCACCAGAAACCACTGGCTTAAATTAAGCAATGTGTCTACAGGATCTTGTGAGTCCATCTGAGAGACAAACACATTAAAACCATTCTACAGTGCCCCCAGTGGGTGTTTTCAAGTCCAACCCAAAGTGTGACTGCCAAATTTTACCTTTATAGACAGAAAAAAAGGTCATCAGTCTGATTACGGTGACTGTGGAGCCAGTAGGTCACCGCTGTCATTAAGCTGATGGTCCATCCGAAACTTAATTGAGCCGGTGACCGTAGGGTTTTGTGGACAGGGTACTCTGTCACGCTTCTGTTAGAGAACCCTTTCTGACAAACTCTAAATCAGACCTAACGTTCTCAATTTCTTTTCAAGTTGTTACTGAGCTGATGACTCTTAAACCATTCAAAAAACAACTCTCAAACTCACTTAACAGAACCTAATATCACTCGATAAATTACAGGCAAAACCCATCATCATCCCGATCAATTACACTCATCTCACGCATTGACAAACAAGTCTTGGTCAGATACATCTGGACAGCCCCACATTTTAAGAAATAAACTGAAATTTCAGATACTTCTTCATTTGACACCATCATGTAACATGACCAATGCAGCATGATCATATGATTCACTCATCCTATTGAATAGGACAACTTCCTGGAATTTGGTGAAAGCATGCTTTCAGAAATTCACTCCATAACACATCACTGCTGTGGGTATGATATATATCACTATCAACCAATAGATGCTGAGGTATGTATGGCACCCTTCACTATCATATCATTTTTTCTATAGTTGCAAAAGCCACCTAAGGCCATCATATCGTGTGTCACCATCTTGGGTATCAATGTAGTGTGTGATGAGGCTTTTATCATTGTTATATCACAGATCAATGTGGTGGGTAAGCATCTATCATTAAACAGATCACCGTGTTGAGTATATCATCTGTAATTATCATACTGTGAATTAATCTAATGACTGTGCTTCTAATACTGTCCATACAGCCCCATAATGCCGCACATTTTTATCATGGAAATGATATCTATTTTTAGCATGCTATGTGGTGGGTAAAGCAGCAATTCCTATTTTACCATGTATTAAAGCAATGGGTAAGGCACCTATCACTATGACATTGTACATCATCACCTTGATAGGGATTCAATGACTATCATGAGATACCTAACTGCAGTGGGTAAAGCAACCATTCCTTAAAGTGTTCGGTGAGACCCCCTATCACTATGTTGACAAATGTTACAACTCTGAGAAGAAATCCATCCATGTCATGTAGTCCATACCGGGGAACATCCTTTACGACGCGGATGTTACCCCGTAGTACCTTTACAACGCGTATTTTAGAACGCAAGTCGTAACTACGACTTGCGCTGGAGGGCGCTAAAGGACAAGGAATAGTGGATTTACTATTCCAACACCTTCCCTACTGTACGTAGGCTGGTGCTGGAATAGTAAATTCAACTATTACTAAGTCCGCACCCCTACAGCGCAAGTTGTGGTAACGACTTGCGTTGTAAAATACGCGTTGTAACGGTACGCGTGGTAATACCACGCGTCGTAACAACATACATCCGTCCATACCATGTCTGAAAGTGGTGGAAGAGGACTAGATGTGTATCATGCTGTACATCACTTCTGTTTAAATATCCTTATTAAGATTGTTTATATATTTCAACAATCATATGGTATAATCACAGCATGTATATGAAAAAGTGATAGCCATTTGGATTGAGCACCAGATTACAATTGTGAAGAGCGATATATTAGTAATAATGATATTATATGTGGTAACATTATGCGTGAACAAGAAATATAATCTCAGTCTAAGCTAAAAGCAATTTACCTTACCTTTAGGGTAGGCTAGGATTCTAGTGGATTGTCAGAGTTTACCAATGTGTTTCAAAAGTTCCTCCCCAAAAGTTATCAAACTTTCTTGAGTTTCCCAAAAGCCCTCAAAGTTATGCTTTGATTAAGAGTTAGGATTATTAGTGTAAAAAAATGGTTCTGTTCGGGTTAGAAGAGTCCAAAATATGTAATGATATCAAGAAAGGTAAGCACTCCAGATCTTATTGAATGTAACCATCTTGTCATTCAACCAATATACCACCATTTCGTATGAGGCAACTGTTGCCATGTTATCATGCCATTCTACTATTGTTGTGGGGATTGGTGGATTTCTGGTGGCTTAAAATATAAACCTTGGCTACACCCAGTGCCGCATTAAACCATTGTTTGGTAGGGTTGGCAACACCCCCAATTTCCTGCGTATCTTTAAGAATTCCTAGCCGAATTGAACGATGAATGGGAAAATCACTGGTGGATTTCAAGAACTCTCTGGAACACGGTTGTATCCACCCTGACTTATAGGCATAAGGGTGAACCCGATGATGAAGCATGCCACTATTAAAGTGGGGGAGGGTTATATAAAAAAGGAATACTTTTCCTTTTTTCCACCTTCAATAGGTGGAGTCTACGCCCAGCTCTTTTCCCTTCTCTTTGTGTTAAAAAATTAACCACTCTAAGAGACAGATACCATAGAGGTTATCAGCCACATGCATCAAGCTAAAAACCGGTCGCAAATGGGCAGATTCTGAGAATCTGCCCCTTTGCGACCGGTATTTTTGCATTTGGGATGCATCATCCCAAAAGCAAAAATCGCAATTTAAGGAATCTCTAAATTGAGATTCCGTAAATTGCGATTGCATTTAAGGAATCCCAAATTGAGATTCCTTAAATGCAATGCATCAAAGTAAAAAAATTAGCGATGTCGCTAATAGCAGTAGCAAATTACCATGAAGTTGAACTTCATGGTAATTTGCAAAAACTTTGAAAAATGCACTTTTGTGCATTTTTCAAAGTTTTATGTTGCACACACACATGCCCTTAGGGCATGTGTGTGTGCAACATATGTGCACAGGTCAATTTCAGGGGGTGCAACAGGGTGTCCTTTTGACACCCTGGCACCCTTGAAATTGCATTTTCAATTTGCGATTCTCTAATTGAGAATCGGAAATTGAGAATGTCTTCCCAGTCATTCCTATGGGCCTCTAGGCCCATAGGAATGAATGGGGAGGTATTCCTTAATTGTGATTCGCAATTTGTGAGTCGCAATTAAGGAATGTTTAGAAATCGCTATTTTTAAGCGATTTCTACATGCGTAGGCTTTTGCAATTCCTTAATTGCGATTCCTTAAAAATCGCAATTAAGAAATCGCAAAAGCCAACATTGATGCATGTGCCTGTATGTGATTTATTTCAGGGAGTACATATCCTCTAATCCTTACAGGATTCAAAGGTTCACCCCTCCCTTCCAGGTGGAGGAAGTCTTTGCTTAGCTCCTGCTCCATAGTCTAAAGGATTGCAATTGTCACCAAACTTGTATCAATTAAGATTGTACAAGACCACAGAATATGTACCATAATCTGCATTTTGATGAGCGCATCTCCAGCATTGGCCTGTTGGCGTTAACTTGGCCCTTTGAAGTTTATAAGGGGATTAATCCCAATCATGTAGGATTTTTTTAAAAGCTGAATTTCATCCAGGCTTCCTGAAGTCCCTTGTCATGTCTAATAATATCTTTTGCCAATCTTCATTAGAATAATCTTTAGTGAGATGAGGTTGCCATAACCTGTGAAGTAGGGCCAGGGTTGGTTGGAATAAAGGATATCTGTCAGAGACCCACATAAAACTGAAACTATTTTCTTGTATATACCCTGTGTAACCAAATTCTCATTGATCCAAGAGGTATTCAGTATAAAAAATATGTTGTTCAGTTGGTTCATGACACATTTTTAGGTTTCGTAACCTGGCGAGGGGCGAAGCCCCTCCCAGATCGAAATCTGTTGTTTTTAATAGTGAGGTTAGGACAGCCTCTGTTTCCAATTGGCTAGCTCCATAAATGGAGGCTAGCCATTGGGAGGCAGAGGCTGTCAATCGCGCTTTCTCACGAAAACGCGATTCGGGGGCGTTTCTGGTGCTTTTTTTAAGCCCCGCCCCTTTGTCCCGGGCCGCGCTGCGATTGGCTGCCGGCCCGGGACACCCCCGTGACGTCATTCCCGGGCCGCGCTGTGATTGGCTGCCGGCCCGGGACACCCCCGTGACGTCAGCCAATCACAGCGCGGCCCGGGACCTGACTTGTTTATTTTGTTCACAATGCTCGATGCTCGCTATTTCGAGCTCGAATACATTTGATGCGCCGGTGTACGTAGTTTCGATCTTCCCATTTGGCTGATCTTCCCCCTCGTTTGTGCGCATGCGTATCAGTAAGCGCATACGCAGGATGCCCTTTTTTGTAAATCCAGGTATTTTCGATCTCCCCCTGTACTGCCATTTTAGTGCGCATGCGTGTCATTTCACGCTTGCGCACGAAGTAATTTTTCATTCAGTTTGAAACTCCCGCGGCAGCGTTACCACCATTACCAGTTGTGCTCCCCAGCTGCAGCCTTTTTTAGTGCGCATTCGTGCATGTGCAATAAGTCCTTGTTTTTTCTCTTTTCAAAACCACACCCCAATCTCCAAGGCTTGTGCTCCCCAGCTGCAGCCTTTTTTAGTGCGCATTCGTGCATGTGCAATAAGTCCTTGTTTTTTCTCTTTTCAAAACCACACCCCAATCTCCAAGGCTTCTGTCCTTCACGAACGTCTCCTGCTCAGCATTCTTCCCTCGCTGTCTTCAGCACGAGGAAGGACTGGTTTGCAATCGAGGGACTTCTTTGTAAGCAGAAAGAAGATATATTTGCTCAAGGCCCTCCTGTGCAACAGGTGAGTACAATGAATGCTTCTAAAGACTGCGTTTTTCTAGAATGTTTTTTTTTCTACTTTCATCACCATGTTTTTTTTCATCATTAAGTGAATTTCTCCATTGGTAAAGTTTTGGCATGCAAATATTTGTTATGTTACAGACCTTCCAACTCACACGGTTGCCACTGTGTGTCACATTATATACGGGTCACGGGTATCGCACATCTGCAAAAATTAGCTGGAAACCCCTGCAGAGAGAAGATTTCCGGCTAATTGTTTGGGGTGGTGCTCAGCTGGTGTCCATTAGCAGGTGTGAACCCTCCCGGACATCTCCCGCAGTCTCAAAAGCTTACATTTTAGGAGGTGCGAGAGAGCGAGCTTTGAAACATTGAATTTAAAAGTGTCCCCGGCTTTGCCGCTTAGCTGGCACTAAGCGCCCTACCCCTCCTCACACACTGAAAAAATCACAAATTGGCAGCTCTCTTGATGATCAGGGTTACTTGTTTTAACTCATTTTATTTATTGTTGCGATAAGGTTTTAGCCTGAAGCTGCCTGCTAGAAACGAAGGCATGGGCGTGGGATCTGCTTTGAAGGAATTCTTTTTCAGCTGAAACCCCCATCACTGCAGAAAACTTGCTCAGTGTTGATGTGTGCGAATCTCAGCAGATACTCTCGGAGTTTTACTACTTTTAAGAGGGTGTTTCCTCTTTTATTTACAACATGTATATTGTGCGATAGCGCCTTTCGCGGTTCTCTCTCTGTATTTCAAGCACAGGTTACAACTCTTAATTGTCTTTATTTGCATCATAATATGTAATGTTATAATGTCGTTTGCAGTAAATAGAAAAGAAAAAACGCACCTCCTGGGGCCGCATTACAGAAAATCGCCGTGTGGCAAAGGCTGTTTTCGCCCCTGAAGAGTTTTCGTATTACGGAAGAGTCATGAGTTGCTCGCGCGACCTGTAAGGAAAATAAATTGTGAATGCGCCTCCTCCGAAAATGTACAATTTTCACGTCCCTTCTGGGTGCATTAATAGGGCTTCTCTATGAAGTGCGCACACTTAGTGCAAGGTGCACATGGTTTGGTTGCAGGGCACAAGTCCTATGAAAAGAAGTGGGGGGACTGATAGTATGCAAATGACCTCGTGACGTCACGTGCCGAACATGTCCCGGTGTCTGAAATTTACACCGGGACACCTTCAGCATAATTCTGTGTGGCCCAGTTTCTTGGCAGGGGGGCGGCGTCCATCCTGTGAAAAGAGTGGGGGGACGCGGTTCACCTTGCGTGGACCCCCGACTCGAGCCCATTGTTTCCATGTACTCCACAGGTGGAAGTAGGCAAACACTGTACCCGCCTGTGGGGACTCCTATAGTCCCCACTTCAAGCAGATTCACCTGCATTAAAAAAAAGCAAGCATTTGAAATGCAATAGGTCCCGCATTAGTTAAATGCAGAGCTATTGGCTTTGCAAATGTAAAAGTAATACAACATTACAACATTAAAAAAAAATAATAATCTATTGACTTCTGTAGTAATGGCGGCGCGGCGGCATGCTGCCACTGTTACAAAAGTGAATAAATAGGAACAAAAGTAGTTTGTTCGCCGCATTACTTTTACATTTGCAAAGCTCATAGCTCTGCTTTTAACTAATGCGAGACATATTGCATTGCAAATGCTTGTGCTGAAAGTTGACTGCACGCGGGAAAGGAGCTTTGTGAGGTACAGATGAAAGAGGGGATACTGTTCTCAAGCATCTGAGGGCTTAGCTTTGCATTGAAGAGCAGACGAGCCATTTTAAATTTACTTCCAAGCTATCTCCCCGAGTAGAAATTTGCAACATATTAGGGAATCTTTAAAACGGCATGCCCCTTGAAATGACTGCTGCTCTAAGCAAGAACTCAGTCGAAATACTTATTGAAGCTTTTATGCTGCTCTTGCATCAACGTTCTTACCCCCAGTCCATTCATGAGGTTGTCAGTAGTCAACAGTGTCCCATCTTTGATTGGCCACGTATCGCTTATAAAAGCAGGAAAGTGGCAGTGACCTTTTTCAGCGTGAGCACTAGGTTGTATACTCTGTGTGCGGTGCTTTAACATGTGAGTCCGTGCGAGCAAAAATCCATGTTTTGCGTGAAAAGATGCTGGTTATGCAGCAGGTGGTGGAGGGCTAATACAAAGCCACGTGTCAGCGGAAAGGCAGTCAATTTTAAGGGTCTCGTCTACAGTAAGCTTGCTCCTGGCTGGAAACTTCTATAGCGCATATGAATTTGTGACGCAGCCTCCAGGTGTTAACACTCACACTTGAGTAGTATTTTCTATATAAAAGTATCAGCACACGAACAAACCTCTTTGGACACACCCAGGGCTTTAAGTGGGTCTAAGCAAGGCGCGCAACACCCATTGGGCTCACGGGGCTTCAGCCCCCCCTCCCCCCACCCTCGTGTGTGTCAGCCTGGGCTGACACAGCTTTGCAGGCTGGCGACGACCGAATTACAGCCGCACCCGAGTACTTAACAGGTCTTTAAAAGACAATTAAGACCATCTACTTGTAAATTAGGCTTTTGTTATGTTTTCACCCCTGCACACAGCCACTCTGTCTATGGTCGCCAATAGCTCTAACTTTTCCAAAGGCGAAACCATTGCATTGTAAATGCTTGTTTAAGTTGTATATAGTTTTTGAGCCGAGAGGAACCCACCTGAAATTCTAATTGCTAGGCCTAGAAAGATGTAATGTTACCCTCCTCTAGTACTTGGTTTAAATTATGGATCCCAAGGTGAGTCTAAAATGGCCAATTCAGGGGTTTGCCAGAAATATGCATTTCTGAGCTGTTCCGGAGAGGTCATTTTGAGGGGAAAATGGATGTTGTTTCAGGAATCTTTGACACGCAACCCAAATCTTTTGCGTTCCATACAAGATAAGGTTAGAATCTCATAAGGTTTCGTTTGGATTACTATAGAGGACCAAAGTGCCTATTATACTCTCATGTTGGTAATGTTCCAATAAGGCCTGTGCTGCTGTACATCACTTCAATGGAGAAAAAAACTTTAATTTTAATGTCATAAGTTTGTTTGAAAACATCTATCGCCATCTGATGTGCATACGATTGGGGATGAGGCACCATTCATATTCATTATATGTATGAATGTTGTAGGTACAGTGCACATCACCTCCACAAAATTCAAATATATGAGTGTCCAAGCAGTATTCTCCCACAAAAGCTCACCATCAGAGGGAGGATTCAGCAGGATCCTCTGTTGGACTCATTTGGTGTTTGATGGATGCAGAATATTGAAAGCAGCGGATGTCCTTCCACCACACTTCTGGTTGCCAACCTCCTATTTAGAGTGGGAAATGTGCCAGGTTCCTAACAAAAGAGCCTCTACCAGCTCCACTGTGAAAAACCTTTTATCGATGTGTGAATCAGCATCTCGCCGGCAGTCAATGTACGTTAAACCATCCATCCTGCTCAGGGAAGCAATTCTGATGTACATTTTACTTGTTACGGATTGCCAGGGAAAGTTTGATGGTTCTGAACAGGAAATTAAAGAAATTATTTCCATCTATGGTGAGAGAATTCCCTGCAAATGAGGGACATTTAATTTTGTTTCTCAATCATAAAATCCTGCTTTGGGGTTGCTTGTGTTCTTTTTAAGGGGGGACCTTCCTGGAGGTTTGGGCTGGACTCTTCCTATTGGAGCAGAATAAAGCCTGATTTGCATATAGCTAGGTCCTGTCTGAGGTGGTGTGGTTGTGGTGGGTAAAAGAACAGTGGACCCAAATGCAGCTGTAAAACAATACTAGTGGCTGAGATAGATGCAAGCATTCCACCCAGCACTTTTTTGTCTTCCTCAGTCCAATGCCCTCCGTAAAAAAGTTGTGTCAAGATGTGGATCTTCCGCTAACAATCATCACCATTGCCAATCAATCAATGTCTTCACTATCAACAAATCACCATATCAGAAATTATAAAATGGAAGTTAGTTAACTTTCTCAAATTAAATCTTTAAAAATAAAACAGAATCCATCTTGTTCGACAGAGACTCACTATGTAGAATTAACATGAAAGGGCTACTTAAACTCAAATCAAAAGCCTTCATACCATATATAAAGCACAAAATTAAATCTCTAGGATTCTGGATTGACTCAAACCTATCCATAGGGTCTCACAATGTCCACACTACCAAATAAGCAGGAGCAGCGCTTTTCACCCTCAAACACATCAGGCTAATCGTTATGAAAGCAGACTTCTGTTTTGTTGTACAAGCCAAAGTCAAAATCAGACTAAAGGAACATGCTGCTTAGAGGAGTCATGCAAAACTCATTGACCCAATTAAAATATGTCAATTTTTCAGCTACTTGGCAGGCTGGATTGTTCCTATGGAACAGGACCAAGGCAGATATGAATATATCTGGTTCTAGTCTGAGGTCACATGGTGAATAAAGTAACTATGCCCTAGAATTGAACTGTGAGTAATTGCCAGTGGCTAAGATAAATGTAAACATTCCACCCATAGTTTTGTTATCTTCTTCAGACTGACACGCTAAGTGTGACAGAGATGCCCATACATTGACACTGTGCAACAGGACCCAAGTTTCACCCCACTGATGAAGCCCAAATAGACTGAAACCTGTCTGAGGTGGCTTGTATTAATGTTCAGAAGGGACCTAGTCTGTCAGCTCAGGCTGAACTCTTCCTATTGGAGTAGGACCAAGGGTGGTTTGCCTATTGCTAGTTCCTGTCTGAGTGGCACGGTGGGCAAAAGAAGGATGAACTGGAATGTAGCCCAAGTAATTACCAGTAGCTGCAAATAAATTCAAGCATTCCACCAATCACTTTTAGTCTGCTTCTGTATATTAAGTGATGTTCTAACGTCACTGACCGACAATATCCGCAGTGGGTTGTGTGAGGGAGGCCACTTTAATGGTCTGGTTATTTGAGACTTGTGGGATAAACAGATCCTGCCCCTTGCTCTGAACCTGTTTCAATTAGGAAATTAATAAATCCCAATACACTGTATGCAGCACTGATGAGTAGATGCCTGTGATGTTGACCAAAAAAGACCAAAACAGTATTCCTAATTTCCAATTTGTCACTACTTGTACTAATGCAAGTTGGAAAAGTAAGACATAAACTCTTACTGAAACACTCTAGCAGCAAATAAATTATATAACACAGACTAAATTGTATATGGATGCTCAATAAACACTGAAAAAAGCAATGATCACTCTAGAGCACATCTTACTATGATGCTATCCAGGCTGCACAAAATCCCCACACGTGCTACCCCTTAAGTGACCAAGCCGACCCTGAGAAATTCTGTTTGATGCTCTAGCAGGAGTCTGGAAATAAATATACTTTACATTTCACACAATTATTTGGTTTTTATCTTATTGTCATTGTGCATTTATATTGTTTTTTGTGCATTTTGAACTATGACTTCTGTTGGGTCCGTAGTAGTACAACTGAGGCGCTTTGCCGGAGTCTCCGGTCTTCTAATAGAACCAAACAAAGGGATCAATATTGAATGCTTCTAGCTTCCCATCCTAAGGGCAGGGGCCAAATAATCGAATCTGACCCCAAGAGTGCCAATGTGTGCCTGCTTTTTGCTCACCCTCGGTACCTTGGTATTACAGAAGGGGCCACAACTGTTTGCCACAAAGAATTGGCGCACAGTCATTACCCCCCGCCTGAGGGGTACTCTTGAAAGACGAGGGGTACCCTGGCATTCCCCTGCAGATCAGTGCAGCCACACACTGTACCAACCTGCAGGGGGATCTCTTTGCCCTTTCGGAAGTCAGATAAGTGGACACCTACCAACTGAAAGTCAGACAGGCGACTTGAAACCGTCAGACCACCTCACATTAATGTGTTGTTCCCATTGCAGGTGCATGTTCGCTCCTGCACTGGGAACTCCAGGTCTCTGTCCGACGCAAAGGCTTATGCACAGTGGCTGCTCCTCCGCTAAGGAGGAGGAGCGTCGCCCCCACTGCTTTTCGAGCAGTGTCACTTGTTGCAGCAGCTATGTGGGTGTGGCGGGCGGGGCTGCTCTGCTGACAGAGCAGGGGAGGGGAGGAGTGGTTTGCGCTCCCTAAAGTGCGCATGAATGTTTGCCTGGCCCTCTGGGGCCGGCTAATCATTCATGCGCACTTTGCATCTTCTCCATGAAGCCTGCATTACAGCCTGCATGGAGAACATGCCGAGCCTAACATTCTCTGGCTGAGCGCCGATCCACAGCTATCGGGGGCTGGGAGCCGGGTGCATCCTGCTTCTTGCAGCGGCAAACACGTAAGTGCGTATTTTTTTTTTAATTCCCTCCTCCACCCCCACTACCCGTCTCCCCACCACCTTCAAATACCAGCCGCCACTGCTTATGCATCTGATACAGTGTGCCATATCCATTGCACTGTCCCAGTTAATCTCACTCAACTCAGTTTGCAACCCTTTGCACGTGTGCTGAAGCCCACGTGTCAGTGCCCTGCTTCTTTGCAAGTGTGGCTCAATGGTTAGAGCGGCAGACCCTGATGCAGAGGTCCGGCCGGGACCAGGGTTCAATTCCCGCCTCGGCGGGTCTTGGGCTCAATTTCCTCAGACCTGATAATTCTCGCTTCAGTGCCTATTCTATTCATGGGTCCCACTCTGCAACTCTGGGCAATAACTTGCTTAATCTCCAACGGCCCCAACAGCGCTGGGATGCCTGGCTTCACCTTGGGGTGCCCAGGAGTGGACACTTCACAGGTAAAAGCCAGGAAGGGTTCCACAGCGTATGCGTTACAGCGCCAGGACACCCCAGGGTATTAGTGCGCTTTACAAGTACAAATTACATTACAATAGAGCAGGCTGTCAGTGAGGGGGTGCGGTCAACTGAAAATTTCCAGAGCCAGAGTTTGAAGCTCTCGGCCTTCAACGGGTTTCCCGCCAGTCACTGGCTTGGGTAATTATAACACACTCCCTTAGTCTTCCACAACTTAAAGCTTCAAGCGCAGATCAAATTAAGTCAAAGTCGGGCCAATACCAACACCTATCTTTATACAAGTGAAGTGACCAGCGTCTAATGCTTTGCTATGAATCAAACGGAGGTGCAAAACTATTGCTATCAGTTGGAACGTCTGGCAAGTTAATCTATCCTTATTAAATGTTCCTCTGCATTCACTGATACAGTAAAATAGATATGGGCTCAAATTAATATAAAGGTAACTGGGAAAGTAAATTAGTAAACGCAAAACAGAAGATCGGATAGAGGAAATGATAGCTGTAGCTCACATGGAAAGATTCTCAGCAAAAAATAAAAATTAAAAATGTAAAAACCTGTTTCACAAATGTAAGGAGTTTGACAAGTGAACAGGTCTGTGTAGAGCTCCAAAGCCCTCGGTAGGCACACGTTGCGTGGGAATGAAAAGCAGGGGGAACGCAAATGGGCAAGGGTGGTAGTAACTTGTTAACTTGTTCTGTACACTCCTCTTTAAAAGGAAACTTCAGAGTTCATGACCTCCATAAGTACCACCCCAGTCTCCTTTAAAACATCAAATTCCATTCGCCCCATGTCATAACAGAAAGTGACATCACATAAATCTTTAATTCACGTGACAAAAAAGTAATTTTTTTAATTGATTACAAAGAACATGATGATGCTAGAAAACAGTCATTGATACTAGGCACACAGGCCTGAGAGCAAATCTAGCCCAATTACCATGTCATATTAACTTCTGCTTGTGTTTCTGTTAAAGTGTTTGCTTTTTAATTGTCCTACTCATGTTGAGGTAGCGCACGCATGCTGGGCACTGGCGTCTTGGCCCTTTAAGTCTTCTGCACGATTCTTCTGTAATGTATAAAGTACCAGCTCACCGTTCCTGATGACCTTGCCTCCTCAGCATGTTTTGCACTTGTATTTCACAAATCTATACATGCTGACTCTACAGTCCATGCTACTGACCAAGTTCTGAAAAGGCATCAAAGCGCGCGGTAACCGGACGCTCCACCTCGTATTAAACTCTCTCCCAATATAGCATCCCCTGCGAGGCGCTCTCGTCTTCCACTGTTTTCCATGAGAGTATCGTCTGCATGGAAGCTAATGCCTGCCCTGCTCTGGTATACATTGATTTTCCTCATTTTTTTCATGGTTGAGCATTTTTACGTGGTACTGATTTGTCGTGGCAGCGTATCACCCAGTGCTGGCTGTACCTCAGTGCTTACTTTGTAAACACGTTTCAGTGCAGGGGCTCAAAGTTTGTCTTAGCCACCTACCGCCCCCGCTGTTGAACGCAGGCATTGCCGAATATCAAGAGTGCAGCGTCTTTATTCCACCTTCTGCTTCTTTCACCACCCCTACACTCCCTGTCTCTTTATATAATTTGCGCATGTTCCTTTTCTTCTTTGGTTTCTGCCCTTTTTCCTTCTTTTTTTCTTTTTCGTCCTGTCGTCGATTTCAATGGCGAGCTGCTGAAAAGTGCTGCAGGCGACCAAGTGGAAAGTGTCCGGGTGGATCCAAGGGTGGATCGGAGATCTGAAGAACCTGAAATCAGAGGGGACAGAGTCTGGGTCACTAGCCAGTGACCAGTAAGGCGATGAGAAGATGCCAACCAATGTCAGGTGATTTCAGGTGAAGAAGGTGAAGCTTGACTCTTCAGCCACGAGGACCAGGAGGCGTCGAGGACAACCAGGAGCTGGATTCGAGCTGTCCCACGAAGGATGTCGAGTGCTGCGGTGACGGTTTCCGGATTGGACCCAACAAGCCTTGGCAACAGCAACCCACGCAGAAAGCAAAGATTGGCTTCGGTGCAGACTAGCAAGGTCTGAGGGACTCACCCTTTGGAGGGGAGTCAGGGCACGTCTGGAGCAACCAGAGAAGCCCAAGAAACAGAAGAGTTACCTTCGTGGGGACCCACAAGTCGACGGACCAGTTTCTCCTTTTTCTGCTTTCTCTCACTTGCTCTGGATTGAAGTCTAAAGATGAAAATGAGTTGTGTGCCCCAAAAAGGAGTACACTAAAACAGTGGCATTGCAAGTGGGGGTAGGGGCGGGGTGGGCATCAGTTTTGGGGGCAGTGGCCTCCCCCAAACCTCAGGTTAGTTTGGTGGCACCGACGGAGAGTGCGGGGCCTCATATACCTGAGTACGGTCCAGGTGAGGTGAGGTCCAGTCCCCTGTCATGTTGGATCACGTTGAGCGTCCACTGACAAGGAGAATGTGTACATAATTGTAGGTACAGGTTGTATCGTTGCGTCTCTCAACCTAAATTTGAAGAATTCTGGCTCCACGCATATCGTTGGTCACCTATTAGACCCTATTTTTTCCAACATTGCTAATATGGATACTTTCCCTGCTTTGCCTATTCCTTGGTCAGACCACTTTCTTATTAAATTCTCATTTCAAGTACGATTGTCAAATAATGACCCCTTGTTGGTTCCAACTTATGTCATCAGGAAATGGAAAAGATTAGACATTAACATTCTGAATACTTTTCTATCAATCAATCAGTGACATTTATAGAGCGCGCTACATACCCGTAGGGTCTCAAGGCGCTGGGGGGGGGGGGGGGGTGCCGCTACTGCTCGAACAGCCAGGTCTTCAGCTTCTTTCTGAAGGAGAGGTGGTCTTGGGTCAGGCGCAGGTCGGACGGGAGGGAGTTCCAGGTCTTGGCGGCCAGGTAGGAGAATGACCTTCCTCCTGTAGTCGCTCTTCGGATGCGGGGGACGGCGGCGAGGGCGTGGTTGGCTGATCGGAGGTGGCGTCTGGGAGCGTAGAAGTTGACTCGGCTGTTGAGGTAGCTCGGGCCTTGGTCGTGCAGGGCTTTGTGTGCGTGGGTGAGGAGGCGGAAGGTGATTCTCTTGTTGACGGGGAGCCAGTGAAGGTCTCTCAGATGTCCGGAGATGTGGCTGGATCGTGGGATGTCGAGGATGAGTCTGGCTGAGGCGTTTTGGATCCGCTGGAGTCTCTTCTGGAGCTTGGCGGTGGTACCGGCGTAGAGGGCGTTACCGTAGTCCAGTCGGCTGGTGACGAGGGCCTGGGTGGCGGTCTTCCTGGTCTCTGTGGGGATCCACCAGAAGATCTTCCGTAGCATGCGTAGGATGTTGAAGCACGCCGAGGAGACGGTGTTGACTTGTCTGGTCATGGAGAGGGAGGAGTCCAGGATGAAGCCCAGGTTTCGTGCATGGTCTGTCGGTTTGGGTGCGGTGCCCAGGGCGGGAGGCCACCAGGAGTCGTCCCAGGCGGAGGGTGAGGAGCCCAGGATGAGGACCTCCGTCTTGTCTTCTAGAAGACACTGCACCATGCACTAAATCAAGAGTGCAAGATCTTTCGACATCTGTCCAAACATGGCTTATCCAATCGGTCGAGATCTTTCCTCCTAGACCCATGGGATGGAGTGATCACCATCTTATTGAGCTTTGTGTGACTATGGTAACACGCTTCACCGGGAAGCCTGATAAAACATCTTTCAGGCGTCCCTGGAAAAAGCTCAAACTAGAGGACTTCCATCGTCTTTTGGCCACCACTCCTTTGGTTCTTCGAGATGATGTTGCAACCGGTTACAACACCTTTTGCGCATGGGTTGTCCAAGCGCTTGATGCACTCATTCCAGCTAAATGGAGTAAAAATCGCTCTTCTCAACCTAACCCCTGGTACTCGGAGGCACTCAGACGGATTAAAGCCACCTGCCGTCAAGCCGAAAGAGCGTGGAGGAAAAATTATAACAGAGACTTAAAGGTACACTACCTGGCTAGGGTTAAGGCGTATCATAGAGCTGTTTGCCGGGCCCGGGCTGACTACTATGCTGGAGAGTTCCAAGCCAGCTCCAATCCATCCAAACTGATTTTCAAGGTCTTGAAGGAGCTCACAGCGAACAGACTTCCCACTACGGAGATTTGCTCCCTTGCTCACTGTGAGTTGTTAGCTAGCTTCTTTGTGGAGAAGGTAAATACCATCTACCGTTCTTTTCCCAAGGATGTTTCCGACAGTACGATCCTCACATTGCGTACATCACAGTGCTTGGCCACGCTTCCCATACCGTCGGAACTGGAGTTTAATCTCCTAGCGGCCAAGATTAAGTCTGGTTCGCCGGATGACCCTTTGAGACCGGCACAGTTTCTGGACTCGGCGTCTATCTGCCTTCCACCGATTCGACAACTGGTGGATCAATCCCTTACCACCGGATCAGTGCCACCTAGTTGGAAGGCGGCCTGTGTCATGCCCATCATTAAGAAGCCAGGACTGGATCCAGTGAAGCCGGAGAGTTATCGACCTATCTCCCTCCTTCCATGGGTGACAAAAATCACAGAGGCCCACGTGAATAACATCCTAACAAAACATCTGACCTCTGCACACCTACTGGATCCCACACAGAATGGTTTTAGACCCGGCCATAGTACAGAGACGGCACTCCTATATATGGTGGAACATCTCCGCTCTGTACTAGATGCAGGTCAAACGGCGGCACTGGTCTTATTAGACCTTAGTGCCGCCTTTGACACTGTATCCCACACCATTCTTGTCCGTAGGCTTGGTGAGGCTGGCATATCAGGCCAGGCGCTTGACTGGTTCCAATCGTTTCTCTCGGAACGATCATTTCAGGTAGTAGTGCCACCGTTCAGATCAAAACCTCACGCCATTACTCAAGGAGTTCCGCAAGGTTCGGCGTTGAGCCCCACTCTTTTCAACTTATATGTCCAACCTCTGGCGGCGGTTGCGAAGAGTTGGGGTCTCACAATGGTATCCTACGCCGATGATACTCAATTGGCAGTGGTTCTCAATGGGGACTCTGACCAAGCAGCATCATACTTTGCGGATGGCCTGAGGGCTGTTGCTGGCTGGCTCACCACCAACTGCCTACAGCTTAACGCCCTCAAAACCGAGGGGATGGTGTTAGGGAAACATCCTGATCTGTGGGGTGCGAGCTGGTGGCCCAATGAGTTGGGACCCCCCCCTAAACCGGTCGCCGAATTTAAAAATCTCGGAGTGTGGCTGGATTCCAAACTCACCTTCTCGTGTCACACCCAGAAGGTGGCGTCCACATGCTTTGGAATCTTGCGTGGTCTGAGGCCTATTCTTAAATTTTTCGATGCCTCCACCCGCCAGTTGGTGATTCAAGCCAGCATTGCATCAAGGCTCGACTACGCAAGCTCACTGTTTTTGGGTGCCAATCAGGCGGAGGTCCTGCGTCTCCAACGGGTGCAGAACGCGGCTGCCAGGGCTCTGGTAGGCCTGCCACGGTTTTGCTCAGCCCGCAGCACAATTTGTAAACTACATTGGCTGCCAATAATCAGGCGCATAGAGTTTAAGACTCTGTGTTTTACGTTCAAAATCCTTAAAACTGACACCCCTACCATTCTCCAGCATCTTTTGACCCTGTACACGCCATCTCGTAGCCTGCGCTCTGCGGGTCAAAATTTAGCACTTGTGCCGCGTTTTAAAAAAAGTAGACTGGGTGGTCGCTCTTTTACTGTGTTGGCCGCTAGGCTGTGGAATGCGCTTCCTGCGCATATCCGAGCCTTAGAAGATCTCTTAGCTTTCAGGAAGGCAGTCAAAACGTATCTTTTTCCCTTATCTTATTAATATTCCCTGACCTTTTTAATCTGTGAGTTATGTTGCCTTTTCAGTTATAGCGCCGGGACGCCCCTTTGCTGGGGCATCTGTGCGCTCAAAAAAAACCAGTAACATAACATAACATTATGACAGCCATCGACTCATGTCTGCCTAAAACGAAGTTAAGGGGTCAAAATCAACGCCCCCCTGCCCCATGGTTCAAGGATTCTCTAAAGCAAGAAAAAACTAGATGTAAAAACGCTGAACGTCAGTGGAGGAAGTCTTACTCGATAAAAACTAAGAAAGACTATAAAATAAAACTAACACACTACCAAAAGATGTGTAGTAAAGCTAAAGCCGACTTTGTATGTACCAAGATCACTGCAGCTTTAAATCAATCTAAAACACTTTTTAAAATAGTGAAAGAGCTGGCTGGCTCAAAAACTTCACAAGCTCCACCTGACCTTCAAAAAACACAATGTGATCAACTAGCTACTTTTTTTGTAAACAAAGTAGATAAAATATATCAGAGCATTGAACAAGAACAGAGTGAACATAATGAAGCTAATACAGAGGTTCCAAAATCCCCCCCGTGACAGACCAAGCAACCTCACTGACACCCTAGACCCAAATATCTGCTATACTCATACTGGCCGACTAGCAAATTGGCCTATGCTCGACATTGATACTGTCATTGACCTAATCAATACGATAAAATCAGGTTCACCAAAAGACCCACTACCGTGCTCCATTTTAAAACTACTTAGCAGGAAAGCTATGTTTATTATCACTGATCTTTTAAATAAATCCCTACAGGAAGAACATGTGCCAGATGAGTGGAAACATGCAATGATCCATCCATTGCTAAAAAAAGTTGATGCCGATCCAAACTTGCCCTCAAATTTCCGGTCAATTTCTCTTCTCCCTATTTTTCCCAAGATTCTGGAGAAACATGTTCACCGATCTCTCACGGATTTTATAACCACCCATGACCTATTGCCCTCCCATCAGTCAGGCTTTCGGGCAGGCTTCTCAACTGAGACAACTCTATTGGGTGTGACAGAAAATATCCGCACTATGATAGACAGAGGAGAAACTGTGGCACTTGTGCTTCTTGACCTCAGTGCCGCATTTGATACGGTGTCACATGCGGTACTAATGCGGACTCTTCATTCAATAGGCATCTGTGGAGCTGCCTTAAATTGGATAAAATCATTGCTAGAAAATAGAACGTTTCAAGTCTATTCACAATCTGCTTGCTCCGATACCCTTACCTTCAAACACGGAGTACCACAAGGCTCAATTTTAAGCCCGCTACTTTTTAATTAGTACATGAGTCCACTTGCAAAAGTAGTTGAAGAGACTGGCTTGCTGATGTTCTCCTACGCTGATGATTCTCAGCTTCTTTTCTCCCTCCCCTCGTCGGAAAGTAATGATCCCTCCACATTAAATCTAGGACTGGAAAAAATTGCAGGGTGGATGCAAAAAAACGTCCTGAAATTAAACGGTGATAAAACCGAGTTAATTGTCCTGGTGAAAAATAAAGAACTTTGGGGACCCCAACATTGGCCATCAGAAATGGGTACTCCCCCGATTCCATCTACACAGGCCCGTAATCTAGGTTTCATTGTGGACGACTCGCTGAATATGCACCAGCAAGCTGTGAAAACATCGGCCATTTGTTTTGCTATTCTCAAATGGCTAGAAAAATATGCTGGATGCTACCAGAACACACAAGAAAAACGGTCATCAATGCCTTAATAACATCCAGGCTTGATTACGGCAATGTGTTAAATCTGGGGGCAAAAAAGGCTACGATCCGCAGACTGCAAATTGTGCAGAACGCGGCGGCGAGACTATTAGGTAAAATTCCTATTTTCTCATCCACCGCCAAATTTATCCGTGAGCTGCATTGGCTGAGAATAGAGAATAGGATCAAATTTAAATCACTATGCTGTATGCACAAAATTTCTACCAAAAAAGCCCCTAAGTACCTACGAAATCTAGTCTGCCATTACCATCCTTTCCGAACCCTAAGATCTGCAACAGCTAACAATTTTGTTGTCCCCAAAATAAAATTATCACGCATGGGTGGCAAATCTTTTGCTTTCCTTGGACCCTCTCTGTGGAATGCTATGCCACAGGCTCTGCGCTCTGAGGTAAATTACATGAAATTCAGGAAAGCCTTAAAAACCTGGCTATTTAACATCTAAGTCCTGCCAGTTCTGCCAGCTATCACTGAATCATTGCGCCGGGAAACCCTTTGTTGGGTAGCTGTTTGCGCTATATAAGTTAAATAAATAAAATAAAATAAATATCGTTCCTACGTAGAACTTTTCACTGAATATATGTTTTGTTTCTATTCACACATAACAGTAGCAACTATTTTAGAGCAGTGGTCCTGATGAAACCAAGGGACTACTTGCCCGATAGGCAGAAACATGTCGGCCCGAATTGCGACAGTCATTTGTTTCATACTGTCGTTTGCGCTGTTCCTAATTTTTAATTAGGAGATGTGCCTGTTTTTCCATTAACCGCATGCTTGCGGCGGTTATTTTTCCGCTGTGCGGCTTTTTTCTAAAAGCCGCGTTACATGACGAGCTCAGCTCGTCATGAGCATGCGAGCGGCACAACTCATGACGAGCTCAGCTCGTCATGAGCAGGCAAGGGGTTAAAGTGTCTGTTTAGACACATCACCCTATTTTAGTCTCACCACCTTATTGTGTGTTGCACTGTTTTCTTATTTCTTTATCACTAACTATCACAATTAGACCAACAATTGGAGGTTCAGCATTTACTGTAGACCTCATCCAGTACTTATTTTGACTGTGTGGCATGAGGTCCTGATGATCGAAGGACCTGCCAGGTCACAGTGTGGACCGCCAAATGATAGGACCGATCACTTGGTTTGTTTGATGGTTATCCACAAACTATGGGGGTCATTATGATGGCGGATTTCCCGCATACTCCGGGCCGGCAGTGGCTTCCGCCGGCCCGAAGTATGCGGGAAATCCGCCAAGGAGGCCTGAAAGACCCACCGCCAAATCAGGATGGCTGGTGGGTCTCACAATCTGTCCGCCGCTTTTCCGCCGCGGTCGGAAGGCGACCACGGCGGAAAAGCACTAACATGGCAGGCGGTGTCTATCAGACACCGCCAGCCATATTAGGATGTAGGGAAAGTAATGCTTTTCCGCGGCGGCTTTTCCGCCGTGGAAAAGCATACGGACAATCACTTTGGGGGCCCGTTGCGGGCCCCCTGGGTGAAGGTTGCGTGGGGGGTGCACATGGGGGGTACCTATGGTACCCCCCTGCCTTTGCGTGCACGAAGCGGCAGGCACCGCGCGGTGCCTGCCGCTTTGTGCATGCAAATGCACAGCTTTCGTTTTTTACATTGCGGCGGGCCGCAATGTAAAACATACAGGATGTGACCGCCAGGGTGGCGGTCACATCCTAATTGCCATGGAGGGACCGCCGCTGCCCATGCGGACGGTCCCTCCTAATCCGGGGATGGCGGACAGACGCAAGTCCGTCCGCCATCCTAATCGGCCCCTAAGTGTGCTGGATCTGGTTTGACCAGTTTTTCAATTGGGTCTTAGTTATCACGACTCCCTTGTTGCCACACATGTGTTTCTTTCTCTCTCTCTTCTCCTTAGACATTGTTATATGGTGACTGTAGCACCCACTGAGATAGAGATAGTTCTGCCAGTGTTTGCCAGCAAGAGGCTTGGCTTCTAGACCTCCTGGGTTCTTGTTTGTTATTTCTCCCCCCACTCTTACCTGCGAACGGCAAACTCAGGATTCGACAGAAACCCTACCGCTCTTTCATGCAGGCAAAAGTCTATCTACGGCACACCACTACAATAACAAATTAAACACCTGTGCACAAAGGACTGTTAGCCGATTCCACACTTGGGTTGAATCAACACAGTCACTTTGTCTTATTCTCAAAGGTTAGCATGATTTTATGTGATGGATCCATCGTGGCATTGACCTACTGCCTTTCACAGACTTCTATGAGATGCAACTTTTATTTTCAGAGGCAGACAGGCAAATCCTGGCATGAGCCTACCTCCGCCCAAGCTCAGCAACACCAGAACTGAACAAACTGCACTTATTCAGATCGATTCCAAGGTTGTTTATACACTTGCTGTCCTTATCGTCCAAAGAACCGTGAAAGTGTTGAGTCATGTAGATATAGACATAAACAAACCACCTGATGAGAAATCAGTCTGGAAAAAGTGCCTTATTATCTCAATTTCAAGGTCAAAAAAAGAACAAGAAGCAAAACAGTGTAGTCTGAATAGTTGTATTCTCACCTAATATGCATTAAGGATTGCGCCATAAACTAGTATCTTGATGTTTATTGGTTTTATCCAACATTCCAAAGATGACATTGCAAATTCTATCTAATATAAGATACAGTATGTAAAAACGGCCTCCTGGCCACCTGTCAAGGGAGGTACTTCACCCCAAATTATCGCAAGCAAGATACTGTCAGACCATAAGACAATTCTGCCTGCCAGAGATGCCACAGCCGTATAACACTTTCTACTGAAGCTGATATCGAGCCTGAGCCTGGGAAAAGTTGATTCCAAACGTATTTTGCCTTTCGCAGAGAACAAGGCCTTCCTGACTCCGGATAAAAACAGCGTTTTGCTGTAAATAAGGTGTGCAATGCGCTCATCCTCCCTAAGAAAATTTAGTTGCTGTAGACGGGCCCTGTGTACCAGGGGATGGGGCGGAATCGGATGGCGGTGTAGGAATAGGCAGTACGCTAATTCTTGGTGTTAATGAGGGTTTTATTGGTATCCCACGTTGGGTTTTTAACATGAGAGTTCTCCGGGTTCGGAACGTAAGTCTTTCCCTCGCGAACTGACTGGGTTCCGTTGTGGCGTTCGGAAGGTCTTCCTCTCCTAGGCTGGGTGTCGCGGCCCCCTCGAGGTCTGGTCACTGATGGGGGGGTTTTTATGGCCGTCGTCGTGGCTCCGGTGACCCAGGGAAAGGGGAGACCAAGCAGAAAGGGGCCGTTAGTTCCAGCGTCCACTGGGAGAGCATGCACCGGGGGACCCAGGTGTATAGTGTAGGGAGACACCACTCGTGATCACACAACTCTAGTATACTGCAATGCGGAGGTGAGGGGAGGATACAGACTGTGAGGGTAAACGCGGGATAAATGGACACAAGAGGGGGAAGGGGGACGTAGGATATCCAACGGGGCTTTTTACACTAAGTTACACGCTTGCTCCCCACCCAAGCCGCCATACGCTGACGTACCTGGGCAAGCCACGCTCCTCCCCCGGGAGAGTGGCACGGCGACTCGCAGGGTCGTTGGCCTCCTGGCTTCCCCTCGGTCGCTCCTCCGCTAGCTCCCAGCTGTTCGTCGGGTTCTCCGCTTCTTCCTCCGTTTCTCTCGTCTCCGGTCCCTAGTTCTCCTTCTTCACTCTTCTCCGGCACTTCGGGGGTGACGTCACACGCCATCCACATTGCTTCCTCGCTTTTGGCCAATCCGGGCCGGCTGACGTGAACAGTGGGCGGCTCCTCCTCCTCTGTGTAAGTCCACTTAAAGGAGCCGCGTTCTTCCTCGGCGAAATCCTCGGACTCCGTTTCCCATGGGTCAGTCTGCAAAGAAGGAGGACGTGCCGGGTCAGAACCAGGTGCCCACCAGTCTCTTGCAGCGCACTCACCTACAGCACGCGGCCTCACCCTGTCACACACCTCCCCCCCTGCATTCTCCCGCTTGGGGAGAACAGGCATGCGAGAGAGGAAATCGGCGTTCCCGTTGTCCCTCCCTTTCCTATGTACCACCGTAAAAGCATAAGGCTGGAGGAAGAGGAACCACCTCAGTACCCTAGCGTTCTGTGACCTGTTCTTATGCATCCACTGCAAAGGGGCATGATCGGAGTACAGGGTAAAGGCCTTCCCCTCCAGATAGTAACGAAGCTTCTCTACAGCCCATCGGATCGCCAGACACTCCTTCTCGACTGTGGGGTATCTTTGTTCACGGGGGTGTAGTTTCCTGCTTATATACAGTATCGGGTGTTCCCTATCGTCCTCCCCTGTCTGAGACAGTACAGCCCCGATTCCTGAGTCTGACGCATCCGTGGCTAGTATGAACGGTTTATCGAAGTTTGGTGGTATTAACACCGGACTGGTTGTGATGGCATTCTTCAGTCGTTCGAAGGCTGCTTTGGCTTCCTGTGTAGGAGGGACAGGCAGGCTATTCCTAACGGATTTTTGGAGAAGGTTAGTCAGGGGGGTGGCTATATCGCAAAGTTCTCTACGAACCGTCGATAGTAGCCCATGAGGCCTAAAAAGGCCCTAAGTTCCTTTTTTGTCGATGGAAACGGAGTATCGGTGATGGCTTTGATTTTCTCCTCTTGGGGAGCTATCACTCCGTCCCCCAACATGAACCCAAGGTACTTCACTTTAGAGTAAGCCGCTCTGGATTTCTTGGCGTTCACGTGCAATCTGGCGTCTCTCAAGGAGACCATAACCCTGGTGACATGTTCTCGGTGCTCTGTCCAGGTCTGACTGAATATGACTATGTGATCCAAATATACGGAGCTATAGCCGGCATGAGGGGATAACACCGTGTTCATGAGCCTCTGGAACGTGGCAGGCTCCCCGTGTAGGCCAAAGGGAAGGACATTGAACTCGTATAACTCTTCCTCAGTGGCAAAGGCGGTCTTGTGACGGTCCTCCTCTCTCAAGGGCACCTGCCAGTATCCCTTTGTCAGATCCAGCGTTGTAATGTACTTGGCTTCCCCTATTCGCTCAATCAATTCGTCCACCCTGGGTATGGGGAACGCATCGAAGGATGAGACGGCGTTCAGTGCCCTGAAGTCCATACAAAAACGGGTGGACCCATCAGGTTTGGGCACCATTACGATTGGGGAGGACCAGTTGCTTTTTGAGGGCCTGATGACGCCGAGGTCTAACATGCTCGCGACTTCCTTCCTCACGTCAGCCCTTTTTGCTGCTGGTATGCGATAGGCTCTTAGCTTTACCCTGCTACCCGGGGTTGTATTGATCTCGTGCTCTGCCAAGTGTGTGCAACCAGGAGTGTCTGAAAACAAGGGGGAAAAAGGGCGGAGGTCGCTCAGCAGTTCTTGTTTCTCCTTGTCGGACAACTCCGGGTTGATGGGTAGGTCGGGTAGGGTTGTTTTTTCGCCCCCTTCTGGAAGGGTCAAATGGGCTGATCGGGGTGTAGGACCCAGCCATTTTTTTAAGAGATTCATGTGAAAGGTCTGCTTGCGGGTGGGAGACATAAGCAGCCGGTAGGTGGTATTGCCAATCTTTTCTAGAACACGATACGGCCCCTTCCATTCGCTCCTGAATTTCTGGGTGGAGGAAGGAAGCAGCACCAGAGCCCAGTCCCCTTGATTCATGGTTCTCCAGCGTTTGCCTTTATCGTACTGGCGCTTTTGTCGTGTTTGTGCCGACTGCAGGTTTGAATACGCCAGTTCCCTCAGTTTCCCCAATCGCGACCTCAATTGCTGGGTATAGTCCAGGAGGGACCGCTGTTCGTTGGCCTCCTCGTGCTCCCACGCTTCCTTGGTTATGTCGAGCAGGGACCTTGGTTGCCTGCCATACAGTAGTTCAAAGGGTGAGCATCCAAGGCTACTTTGGACCTGTGCCCTTACTACGTACAGTGCCAACGGGAGCATTCGGTCCCAGTCCTTATTCTCGGTGGACAGCAGTTTCTTTAGGGTGTTTTTGAGAGTCCTGTTGTACCTCTCCACCAAGCCATCCGTTTGGGGGTGGTACGCCGACGTGCGGATGTGGTGGAGGTCCAATGTCTTGCATACCTCTTTCATCATGCGAGACACAAAGGGCGTCCCCTGATCCGTCAGGATCTCACGGGGAAACCCAACCCTTGAGAATAATTCGACGAGTTTTTCGGCTACGTTCTTCGTGGTGGGGCTGCTTAGTGGAAAGGCCTCCGGGAAACGGGTGGAATAATCCACCACCACTAGTGCGTAGGTATGTCCCCTTGAGGAGCGGGGCAGAGGCCCTATGAGGTCCATGCCGACACGTTCCCATGGATTGCCTATCACGGGTAGGGGTTGTAACGGGATTGCTGGTGGTCTGGACATGTTCTTCTTCTGGCATACCTCGCATTGTTGACAATATGTCTCGGTTTCTTTGTAGATCCCCGGCCAGTAAAACAATCTGAGTATATTTTGTGTGGTCTTCTCTGTCCCGCTATGTCCTGCTGTCAAATGTGTGTGGGCGTAGAACAAGATTTGTTCTCGGAAGTCACTCGGTACCACCAGTTGCCTGGGCTCTCCCTCCTTTCCCTCCCGATATAACAGGCCGTTTTCCATAGTGAAGCGGGGATATCTCTGAGGGGCTCCCATGGTCTGGGCGATGTGGGCGGCCTCCCACGCGTTCAGGAGAGACGGGTCATTGGACTGTGCAAACTTGAACCCCCTGTCTAGGACCCATGGATCGGAGGACATGTAGGCCTCTGTCGGTTGTTTGTCCAACTCCCGTTTAAACAAGGCTAGGAACTGCGGATTGTCCACCCCCAATATCAGTTCTTCAGGCAAGGCACTCACCACTCCAACCTTTACCGTACAGGGTTCCCTCCCCGTGGAGTGTATGGTAATACGGGCAATGGGATACGTCTTGACATCCCCATGGACGTACCGTATGTGTACTTCACCCTCCTGCCCTATCTGTGAGGGATGTACTAGTTTCCCCCGTATTACAGACTGTCTACAGCCCGAGTCTAGGAGTGCCTTTACTGGCGTGTGATTTACCCGTACCCTTACGTAGTAGGAGGGCCCCATCTCTGCGCTGTACATCACGGCCCTGGGAATGTAACCCACTTCCATGGGTTCCTCCGTTGGTTTTCTTCTGGGGCACAACCGTGCGATGTGGCCCCACTCCCCACATTCGAAGCATTGAGGCCCCCGTAGAAGGGTTATGTCCGGCCGGAAGGGCCGTGGTTTCAAGGGTTCAAAGACGGCTTTCTTTATTTCCGGTTTGGGCGGAGGGATGGTGCTTTTGGATTGCTTCTCCGGTTCCCAGGGAAAGGAGCGTGGAGCGGCCCTTGTATAGTTGGCCGCCATTTCAATCGCCTGAGCAGCAGTTAGTCCTGGCTGTTGCCTCAACCATCTTTGTGTGCCGTAGGGCAGGGTTTCCATGAACTGTTCCAGGATTATGCTTGTCATAACATCTTCTTTACTCCGGGTTTCGGGTCTCAACCATTTTTCCGCCGCCATTTTCAGACGTAGGTATAACGTCTTTGGGTTTTCTCCGGTGATACCCTTTTCCTTACGAAACCTAAGTCTGTAGGCTTCTGCGTCCATACCGAGGTGGTCCAAGATCACCCCCTTGATCTCGATATAGGTGGCTGTACCTGTTTGGTTAGCGACCTGGTATGCTGTCTGCGCTTCTCCCGTCAACAAGGGAGCGAGGAAGAAAGGCCACTTGTCCTCAGCCCACCCACATGCACGGGCAGCTCTTTCGAAATTGACCAGGAAGGCATCCGGGTCTTCGCCCACTACATACTTCTGCAGGGATACTCCCGAAGGATGAGGTCCTAGAGGCCGTCGATCTGCTGACATAGTAGTACCGGGGGATGCCACTACCTTCTGCAGATTGTCCATTTGTTGGGTCATGGTGCTACGAAACAGGGCTCTGTCTGCATCCGCTGTGCTGATTTGTTGGCCGATAGCCCATTCCAGTTTCTGTTGAACATCAATTAAGGTCTGTATCACTTGGTCCATTATCGGGTCTTGCTCAGAGGGAGTAGATCCCACTTCTGACACCACTGTAGACGGGCCCTGTGTACCAGGAGATGGGGCGGAATCGGATGGTGGTGTAGGAATAGGCAGTACGCTAATTCTTGGTGTTAATGAGGGTTTTATTGGTATCCCACGTTGGGTTTTTAACATGAGAGTTCTCCGGGTTCGGAACGTAAGTCTTTCCCTCGTGAACTGACTGGGTTCCGTTGTGGCGTTCGGAAGGTCTTCCTCTCCTAGGCTGGGTGTCGCGGCCCCCTCGAGGTCTGATCACTGATGGGGGGGTTTTTATGGCCGTCGTCGTGGCTCCGGTGACCCAGGGAAAGGGGAGACCAAGCAGAAAGGGGCCGTTAGTTCCAGCGTCCACTGGGAGAGCATGCACCGGGGGACCCAGGTGTATAGTGTAGGGAGACACCACTCGTGATCACACAACTCTAGTATACTGCAGTGCGGAGGTGAGGGGAGGATACAGACTGTGAGGGTAAACGCGGGATAAATGGACACAAGAGGGGGAAGGGGGACGTAGGATGTCCAACGGGGCTTTTTACACTAAGTTACACGCTTGCTCCCCACCCAAGCCGCCATACGCTGACGTACCTGGGCAAGCCACGCTCCTCCCCCGGGAGAGTGGCACGGCGACTCGCAGGGTCGTTGGCCTCCTGGCTTCCCCTCGGTCGCTCCTCCGCTAGCTCCCAGCTGTTCGTCGGGTTCTCCGCTTCTTCCTCCGTTTCTCTCGTCTCCGGTCCCTAGTTCTCCTTCTTCACTCTTCTCCGGCACTTCGGGGGTGACGTCACACGCCATCCACATTGCTTCCTCGCTTTTGACCAATCCGGGCCGGCTGACGTGAACAGTGGGCGGCTCCTCCTCCTCTGTGTAAGTCCACTTAAAGGAGCCGCGTTCTTCCTCGGCGAAATCCTCGGACTCCGTTTCCCATGGGTCAGTCTGCAAAGAAGGAGGACGTGCCGGGTCAGAACCAGGTGCCCACCAGTCTCTTGCAGCGCACTCACCTAAAGCACGCGGCCTCACCCTGTCACAGTTGCATGTTAATCTAGTTTCCAAGCATTCCAAGCTTAGCGCTTAGAAGTTCATTTTAGGGTGTTAGAATTTTAGATGACATTTTAAAACATGCTAGAAATGTTTATTTCATTCTGGTTGTTCACAACGTGCTTCTGGTCTATATGAACCGTAATCTGTGTGGTTATTTTAGATATGTTGAGCAACAGGGTGCACCTGTTGAAATAAACGCTCTTCATAGTTAAAACGTCTTTTTTTAGGGCATTGTGTGTGTATGATTGAGAAGAATGAAAAAGGTTTGTTTCTAATCACCACGGAGACTAAAAACCATTGACATCACTTCAACTATGTATTGGCTGGGCCACAGAGGTCTGTCTTTCACACTCATCGTTGAACTATTTGTGTCACCTGTGGGTAGGAAAGCAACCCTTATAGAGCTGAGCCAGAGACTCAGTTTACACAACAATCTCAAAGGGAAACGTAGCTACAAATACTCCAATAAATGCAGTCCAAATTAACTTATGAAATAGAAAACATGTGCTCCTCAGTTATAATACCACTCAAGATATGACCAGCAACTTGTCCTAGATGATTCAAAAGTGCCTCTGCTAGCTCTGCAATCTTACAACAGATTACACTGGCAATAGAGTTGGGCAGAGCTCATTTGCATGGGCTGTTCCAATTGCAAATGTGTTCCACTGGCTGCAATGGATATCTGATGTGTACTCCCAATGGTGGTAAAGTATTCTGGCAGACTCTTTCCTCCCATGTAATATTTAGAAAAGCATCTGCTCCCACCAGCGGAGAATAACATAATATGGGCAGTAATGGGTTCACCTTTTGTGTGTTTGATATAATGCTCTAAGTGGTCAAGGGTATGCACAAAGATTGATCCCTTGGTTGCTATGCCACAGAATTCATGCTATATCTCATCGATGAGGCATAACAAGGCTGAAACCAGTCTCGAGTTGCATATGTTTCCTTAGGAGGAAGGTTGTGCCTTGGATTTTGGGGTGACTGTTCTCATGAGGAGCAGGATCAGAACTGATTTACTTTAGGTGGGGGTCTCTCTATAGTGACACAGATGGTGACAAAAAACGGGTTAAATGCTTTCCCGAATGATTGCCATTGATTTAGACTATCTGCAAACATTCAGCAGAAAATCCTCAGCACATGAAAATCATGTATCAATAGTTATTAAAAAAGACAGCCGCTGGGGGTAGCATAACTAGTTAGCATGGAGGAGTCTCGTTCGTTATCGGATTTAACCAGACAAATCGCTCCACCAACTAAGGCTGTCTGAAGATCGAAAGAATAAAAAGAGAAGAACTTGAACATATTGATTGTATTCAATTTATGCTCACATTCTGCATTTTTAATAACTATTGATACATGATTTTTGTGTGCTGAGGATTTTCTGCTTTTTATTCAGTTGGCTCAGGTCAGCAAATTTTGGGGAGATTTGTGGCTCTCCTCACCTTACAGCACCACGACCAGAATTGGATACATATATTAATACCAGTGCTATTCTCCTAAGTGGCGCCAATCTCCTACAAAACAATACTACTGTCTATCTAAGCCTATCTGCAAACATTCCTCTAATGACCTTTTTTGTTATATCTTTCATATGTGGCCAAGGGTTTGTCCACACATTGGTCACTTGCTTGCTGTGCCACATGAGCCAAGCTTTGCCTCACGGACAGGGCATAACAAGGCCAAAACTCACCTGGAATTGCTGGTGTTCCCTTCTAAATGAGTTCTTGCCTGGCAATTCGGGACAGACTGTTCCCATGAGGAGTAGGGTCAGTAGAATCTGGCATAAGGCAGGCCTCTGTCTAGAGTGACATTGTTTGAAAAGCGACGGGTTGGTATGAAACCTGGAGCTACTGCCAGTGTTTTAGACTATGTAGAAGCAATCCTTTCATTACCCTTTCAGAGTTTGATATAACAGCCCGGTGGCCAAAGGTATGCCCAAATGTGGGGCCCTTGCTTGCTGTGCCAGAATCCAAACTATAAGCGACTGATGAGGCCTGACAAGGGAGAAATTGGCCGAATTGGGCTGTATTCCCCTCTTGAGGGGGTCTCCTCTGGTATTTTTGGATGGACTGTTACCATGAGAAGCAAGGTCAGCACTGATTTTCGTAAGGTGGGCGCCGCTGTCTATAGTGGCACAGCTGGTGAAAAAAACATATGTTGGAATAATGCAGAAAGAGGTTGCCAATGGTTTGCAAGCATTCTTTCTATCACCTTTTGTGTGTTTGAAGCAATGTGTTGATGTAATAGCGTTAGGACTTCAACAAGTGAGGAATACATAAATTATATCGCCAAAAGCGTGCTTCTATTCAAACCACGGACCTGTGGAAGGAGGTACGTTTGCCGGTGAAGCACCCGGACTTGCTATCAACCCAATCCAAATCCACAAGCGGAATCACGTACTCTCAGGATGCAAAGGAATTAGCATGTTCAGATTTTATTAAGCTTCTTTATAATATATATATATCGTGCACGAGAGGCGGAGGCTGAGGAGCTATTTGGGAATATACCGGCTTTGGTGGCGGGTTCCAATACTGTTCCGGTTAACAATGTTGCTAAAGAAGATACTAATGTGAAAACCTTATATAAGGATTTAGAGAAAAATAAAAGACTCGAAATTACGAAGTGGTGGGAGCATTACTTGTTAACGAAATATGTGGACGCGGGGAGAGTGCCAAGAGGTTTGCGAATTCTTCTTGCACCAAGCTTCGACAAACCAAATCCTTTAATGTTGAAGGATTGGGGACAAAGCAATCTGGCAGCATCGATGAATTTGATCCACATATTGATAAAATATGCCGCAATTGATCGTGTGGAGGTTTTAAAAGAAATTGAGAGATTGAATATTGAAATAGATAATTTTTAGGAGACGGATGCTATCAAAAAATTGAAAGACACTATGGCTGAAAGACTAAAAAAAATGAAGATAAGATTACGATCAGAAAAGTGCATAAGTTCGCACGTGACCAGGCAGATTATGACAATGGCCAAATCTTCACTTTCGCATGCAAATACAGCGCAGTTAAACGCCAAGAGTACAGTGAAAAAGGCACCAAAAAAGCAACTCCTCACATCTCAACAACAGCAGCAAGCAATATCAATGACGATTTATCTAGTCTAGATTCTGTATCCCTCACCAGTGAATCAAGTCGGGACTCAGATTCCATCTCACATCCAGCAACTATTTTGAATTTGAAGGAGGAGTTAGATTTTTTAGTGGAGGAAAGACTCCAAACGCTGAGACCGAGGCAAAAAAATCTAACAAAAACCGCAGAAACAAAAAAAGACGAGAAAGAAGAAGAAAGCGTACCCAAAAAGCAACAACAACAAAAAGAAGTCGAAATCAACGTGGCAGAGGAAACGGCAATAATTGATAAATATGTCATCAACCTATCTGAGATAACGATAACTAAAGCTGAGCAACAACTGTTATCTCTTGGCCTGAATTTCTGCCCTAAACAACCCTTCAACTATGCGGCCACTCGCATAGACGTCTTTTGTTTCATAAGAAAACTAAAACTAAAGAAATTCTTTTCCATACAAAAGTTGAAAGAGTGTAGTGAATCTGATACTCGCCCTTCTGCAGCCACCGGCGTGGGAGGAGCAGAAGTTTAGTCCGGGGATGTCCCTATCTCCTAACTCTCCATGACCTATATGATGCGACTGATTCACAGCCTTCTGGTCCGGACGTGAGTCTAAGTACACAAACCAGATTAAGTAAAATAAATAAGCTACAAAAAGGAGCAGGGTTAACTCCTTTTAAAAGCAAATCGAGTTTTGTCCCCCTAATGTCAAAATATGCGGTAGACACGTTCCACGACTGTGTGACCTATGAAATTAAACAACTGTATAGGTCCACCAGAGGTAACAATAAGAAAAAGTACCATCGTCAGCAAGCTGAATATACCACCCTTATGAAAAAACTAACTAACAACACAGAAATAGTGATAAAAACATCGGATAAGGGTGGTAATGTTGTCATCTGGCCCAAAAAAGACTACACCAAAGAAGCATACAGACAATTACAGGATGTCAATTGCTATGAAAAAACCACTCACAAGGAGTATGCTAAAGCTAAAGAAACTCTTCTCAAGTTGTTACACAAATGGCGCAGAGAAGGCTTGATTTCCACGGAAGAATTCAAGTTTATGAATAATGAATTCCCTGTCCTTCCTGTGTTTTATCTAATCCCCAAGGTTCATAAATGCATGAATCCAACGCCAGAAAGACCAATTATCTCGGCGATTAGGAGTGCTAGTGAACAAGTTGGGCAATATATTGACTTCTTTTTGCAGGATATGGTAAAAAGTTTGCCAAGCTTTGTTAAGGACACTATTGATTTCCTGCAAAAAATTGGGGATTTGGAATGGAACAGTGACATGTTGTTGATAACTTTAGATGTAGAGTCTCTCTACACGAGTATAGCACATACGTGTGGTCTTAAGGCGATTGAACATTTTCTAGGCAAACGAGTTGTCGAGTATTATGAACACAACAAGGTGATTATTAGTCGTATTGAATGGTGTTTATACAACAACTTTTTTCTGTTTGGCAAAGATGTGTGGAGACAATTAAGGGGCGTGGCGATGGGATCCTGTTTCTTCCCCAGCTATGCGTGTTTACACGTAGGCTGGTGTGAGGAACAGGTCCTTAACATCAAACATCAAGCATGGGTTAATGAAAAGGTTGTAAAATATTTACGTTACATTGATGACGTTTTTATTCTTTGGCAAGGGGATGAGGAAGAAGCTTTAACATTTTTAAAAGAGATAAATAACAACTCCCTCAACCTCAATTTCACTTCACACATAAGTAAACATGAGATCGAGTTTTTAGATGTGAAAGTGTATGTTAAGAATGCCAGATTAGAAACAACACTGTTCAGAAAACCCACGGCTGGAAATACACACTACACGCCACCAGTCTGCATCCCAAACACACCATCAGTAGCATTCCCTACGGTGAGATTTTACGTCTCAAACGAATATGCAGTTCCACTTGTGAGTTTGAGAAGTGTTTAAAAGAGATGAATGCTAGACTTAAGGCACGTGGCTATTCGGAGGCTATGTTACATCAAGCGTTAATTAAAGCTAATACACGCCCTAGAGAAAGTCTTTTTCTATTGAACCCTTCCAGCACTATGGATGCAGACATCAATGTGACGCCCCCCACCGAGATCAATGACGGCCCTAGATTGATTACAGCCTTTAGCAATGAGGAAAATAAAATCAGGACCATTGTTTAAAAGAACTGGCCGATATTGTTAACAGATACAATATTAGGTTCTCAATTACCTAGTATAACTTTGGTCACTTTTCGAAGGGCCAAACATATGGGGTCAGTTTTAGATAAAAGCAGCCCAGAGATGAGACAGAAACGTATGTGGCTGCAATTAGCGTCAGGGTTCCGGAAGTGTTCTTCTTGTAGAGCATGCAAATTCGGAATCAACAAAACCCCTTACCAAACTCCTTTTTGTTCTACTGATATCCCGATTGCAGGTAGTTACAATTGCAAAACAGAATTTGCAGTGTATGTCCTGACGTGCACCTGTGGCCTGAATTATATAGGCAGTACAAAAAACAGGTGCACGTCAGGATTTTACAGCATCTCAGAGCCATCCTGCACAATGACCCTGCCTATCCGGTAGCACGTCATTTTAAAAAGAAACATAATAATGTCGTCGCCTGCCTAACTTATTTTGTGGTGGGGTCCATTCCCAAACCACGCAGAGGTGGCAATAGAGAGCAAAAATTAAGGCAACTTGAGACAACCATGATCCTAGAATTCGACAGTAACTGGCCGAACGGTCTCAATAATACGGAGGACATGTAAAAAATTTTATGAGAATGTCTCATGAATTTTTTAGGAATTGTTTATGGATTTTCATGAGTATTCTTTCCCGGTGGTTGCCCCAGCAATGGGTGTTAGTTGCCTTCTGACTTCATTCTGCATTTTGTGCTTCCTGTATGAATCGTAGTCATGTCTTATCCTTATTGGTAGTCAGGTTTCCTGTTACCTATTATACATAAAGGTTTTGCAGAGTGGAGTGTGCACATCTCCACTCTGTACCATTAGTATCTCTTTAGGTAGTCAGGTTCCCTGTTACCTAGCATATGCATCATTACTACATTAGTCTCCTGTAAATATTATGACATTTTGTCCTCTCTTTTATTTCACATATGGGATGCGTACCATTTTTTAAATATGATGAATTACTGTTTTTTAAGAAATGTGATATTCATGTCTTTTTAACAATGGATTTAGGCAATGACCGATTTTTATTGTTAATCATATTTATACATATTTATACAGATTTATTTATCATACACTTTGCACTTTACAATATATTGTTTGCACTTATTTTTGCACAGCTTTTTTGCACACTAGGGGGTCGATTCCGATCCGGTAAAAAGCGCTCCAAATCGTCGTATGGAGCATTTTTTTCCGTACGATTCGTACCCGTAACAGTCCCCGTACGAACAACGTAGTACGATCCACACCCAATGCAGCTATCGGTACGAATCGTACCAGGGACCGTACGAATAGTATTCCCGTACGAATCGCCCTCGGAACCCGCTGTACACGACGTTTATACGGTTCGCGGCTGCTTTTTACGACCCGGCAAGTACGATCCGTGTTGGGTACGCTCCGTACGACCCTTTTTCTACAGGAGCTGGAAACTGCCGTAAAAGCAGCGTTCGCCCTGAAACAGGTACGGAACGGCCCCCCCTGGGTACGGCGCATACACCCCATGATCGCAGGGGTACGCGCTGTACCCCTGCGATCATGGGGGGTATGCGCCATACCCCTGCGATCATGGGGGGTACGCGCCGTACCCCTGCGATCACGGGGGGTACGCGCCGTACCCCTGCGTACATGGGGTATGCGCCGTACACCCAGCGTACATGGGGTACGCGCCGTACACCCAGAGTACATGGGGTACGGTGCGTACCCCATGTACGCTGGGGTACGGCGCGTACCCCATGTACGCTGGGTGTACGGCGCGTACCCCATGTACGCTGGGGTGCGGTGCGTACCCCATGTACGCTGGGGTACGGTGCATACCCCATGTACGCTGGGTGTACGGCGCGTACTCCCCGTGATTGCAGGGGTACGGCGCGTACCCATGCGATCATGGGGTGTACGCGCCGTACGGTGTGTATGTGATTGTGCGCTTTTCCGTATGAATCACCCTTACCTGACGTGGACCGTACGACTCGCGTCCTGGTACCCCGGTCGGGATCGTACTCGTCGGGTCGTACGGCGTCTGTACGAGTCGTACGGAAACGGCTCCGGATACGAGTCGTACGGACAGTGATTTTACCGGATCGGAATCGGCCCCTAAGTAGAGGTGTTACTGAATAATATAAAATATAGATATATTAACTTATGCACTTTATCGTTCTAAGATCCTACCTGCAATACTGCCGTTGCTTCAGAATGGATTCATTAATGTCGTATATCTATTTGCATAGATATTTAACCAAGTAGTAAGATTTATCCTGTCATGAAGTATTTCGACTCCATTCAGATTTTTTAAACTTTGTCACATCTTTTGAGATCGCATACAACTTATATACATTTATGCTGTAATATTGTTGCTGCTATATGTGTGACTCCTAATAGAAGCGTTTTTTAAAGTTGCGGGTGTTTATTTGATGAGCGTGTAATAGGCGTTATACATGTATGTATTTTTATAAATGCAACTTGGCACTTTATATTGAACAACCAGCTCTATCTGCACAATTTAGAAACCACTTCGGACAGTATTTTCACTATGTCTATGGTCATTTGACCTGGCTGGAGGTTGTTTCAGGGGGGCGTGCACTTTGTTCACTGCATAAAAACATTAAAAAAATTTAACTGCTCTGCATGTGATCAAGGGCTTACGTGCCCGAAACGCGTCATTGCTATTGCTGTTTACCTGTGCCAGTAAATTATCTCTGTGGCCAGATCCTGTGGTCCGTCTCCTGTTTTTGCTTAGCCGGTCCGAGGGATTGGAGGTGGCTTAGGGAGTGATTTCTTGTGTATGTATATATATATATATATATATATATATATATATATATATATATATATATATATTACCTACTGGCGGTCGCCAGTAGGTATATATAGTTAGGATTTTTTCTCTATGGGTTTTTTGAAAATTCTATGTCTAATAACTTTGGCGTTTGTGGACGGAATTGGCTGAAATTTTCAGGAAAATGGCACATTTTGTTTCTGAGCAGCCCTTGAAAATTTGGGGGGGTTCGTCCAGTGGGGGCCGAGAAAAAAGGAGGGTCCCAAAACGTGTTTTTAACATTGAGTTTTCCATAGGGCGGTTGGCCTCACTTTTAGCCCGAACGGCTGAATGGATTTGCACGAAACTTGGCAAAATTGTAGGGACTGGTAGCCCGATGTGCCTTTTGTAGGTCTCAATATATGTGCTCCAGTGGATTTTGAGAAATTAACGTTTAAAAAAAGATATATATCTGTAACAGCGGACCGGTTAGCGCTCTGGTTCGCGGACTTTTCGCGCAACGGAGCTTTGTGAAGCGAAGCTGATTGGTTCTCCGGCGTCTGTCAACATTCCAAACAGTCCGTAGCGGCCGCCATCTTGTCTCTCGGTAGGATCGAGAGACAAGAGGAGGTCAAAACAAAGGGGGAAATAACTATAAGGGGGCATAGTAGATCCTCGCTGACCCCCTAGGTTTGATGTGGAGGTTTTAAAAGGGCCCCGCGGGGCAAAAAAAAAAAATATTAATAATAATTGAACGGCTGAATGGATTTGCACGAAACTTGGCAAAATATTAGGGACTGGTAGCCCGATGTGCCTTTGCTAGGTCTCAATATATGTGCTCCAGTGGATTTTGAGAAATTAACGTTCAAAAAAAGATATATATCTGTAACAGCGCTCCGCTTCGCGTAACGGAGGTTTGCGAAGCTGATTGGTCATTCTGTCACTGGGCTATAGTTGGGCTACATCTGGCTGATATTTGGGCTACATTTGTTTTTTTGTGTGTCTGGCGGCCATCTTTGGGCTACATTGGGCTACATTGGGCTTCATTGGGCTACATTCGGCTAATTAGCAAATAGCTCATCACAAACTAGGAATGGTAAAGAATCGCTATTTATTCCTTAAAGTTCGCTATTTAGGAAATGCAAAAAACTTTGATGATATATATGGCGGTTCATCTCTAACAAGATAAGAAGCATAGGGATACATTTATGATGACTGGCGCATCACCAGGGATGTGTTAGTCATTCTGTGCCACTGTTCCGTCACCTATGGTGTGCTGCATTTACAATGCGGCGCATCATGGGGCAAAAACAGCACAGATGCGTGATGTATCTGTGCCGTAAAGGTGGCGCATTGCTGGAGTTGTATCGCAAGTGTGATGAAGCTCCAGCAAGGGTCGGGGGTGCCCCTGTCGCAGGGTTTCTGTTCTCACACAGAACTGTGGACAGAGGATTGGAACCTCGGCGAATGCATTGCTGGAGTTGTATCGCAAGTGTGATGAAGCTCCAGCAAGGGTCGGGGGTGCCCCTGTCGCAGGGTTTCTGTTGTCACACAGAACTGTGGACAGAGGATTGGAACCTCGGCGAATTAGGGTGTCCCAAAACTCACGTTAGTAATCAAAAACTCCTTAGCAAGCTAGGTACAGTGTCACATTGGATATAACAAACTCTCAATGTTTAGACAATCCAGAATATGAACTTATAGTACCTCAGGATACGTGGAACTCATGAACAGTCGGTCGTTATAGATTTCTTAGAAACCAGAACATGGAGTTAAGAAGAACAGATGTGTATTTGAAATGTTTATTTACTAATGCCGTCTTCTCAGGCGTAGTACCTTAGATAATAAAAGTACACATATTATCAGTAGCAAAATTACCAGCATAGTTACTAGTACATAAAAAGTGAATGGTGATAGTATGTTAACATGCTGTAAATGAATAAGAGTTAGCAACACTTATAAGCAGCCGCGGGCCGTGGAGGGAGTTACGGTGAGGCAGGGAGGCGGGGAGGGGGAGAAGCAGGGTGGAGAATACAAGTACACATATTATCAGTAGCAAAATTACCAGCATAGTTACTAGTACATAAAAAGCGAATGGTGACAGTATGTTAACATGCTGTAAATGAATAAGAGTTAGCAACACTTATAAGCAGCCGCGGGCCGTGGAGGGAGTTACGGTGGGGCAGGGAGGCGGGGAGGGGGAGGGGCAAGGTAGAGAGGGCTCCACCCTGCTTCTCCCCCTCCCCGCCTCCCTGCCCCATCGTAACTCCCTCCACGGCCCGCGGCTGCTTATATCTCACCCTCCCTAATACACATATTATATTATTTGCTAAGAAGGTCTCTTTGTGTTGGTTTAGGGCGTGCCCATACTTTAGTGTCTTAGATTTGAAGGAATCACATCACCATACACCAGCTCTCTCTTCATGTGAACCGCATCAACTGTTGTGTATGTGTGTTCGGCAAAGCAATATAAAACCCGCCTCATGCCCAGAATTGGCAGAAGTTGCACTTATGTTATGAGTATGAAGTCGTGGAGATCAGACCTCATAACAATTCTGTATCGTGTTGTTCTTGAAACTTTAGCACTCGCTGTACAGATATAGTTTAACAAGTAAAGCAGATAGTAGACCAATAACATATTATTCTCATGTAAACCACGATGAACTACTAGGTGGAAAGCTAAAGCAACAACTAAGTGTCGTGTGCAGAAGTTGCAAAAAAGGAAAAATGGCGTTTAAACCGGTAATGAGCCCATGCTAACTTAACACGGTGTAAAGATATCCAGGACCTAGATGACACCTCCTCATGATCCGGAAACGAACTGAATAAGATAATAGAAGTGCCATCTCATGAGAGCAGATTGCAAGTTTATATGTGGACGGTCCGCAAGGTAAAGCATTAAAAACTAGGAAAATTTAATGCTAAAGAAAAATAAAATAGCCAAGTACTTTATCGAGTCTTAAGCCAATAGGCAAGGTAAATAATAAAAACTTGATAAATAAGTCAATGAATTGTCAATGAAATGCTAGTACTCAGCATATCAAACATGAAAAAGGTCTATGACATAACTGTGTATGCAAAATAAGCTGCAACAGCCTCCAATAGGAAGTCACCGTCTTCATCCGAAAACAGTTCAGCCATCCAATTTAAAAGCGGAAAAGAACATACGTGCTCTCCCAGCACCGGATCCTCTATCACCATCAGAGGACAGCTCGGTGGGTTTTCAAGAAAGCTCTCTTCCAAGAAAGACTGTGCAGCCGCCAGTAAATTCCAGGGACCAAGTAGTCCATGCATCAATGCCACAGCCATAATCCTTTCGCCAGGACAAACCAACTCGTGAGTAATGATAGGAGTCATCAGCTGATTAAAGTCGACGTCAGGAGAAACCGGTCCGCAGAGACACAAATCAATGGCCCAATCGAAATCACAGGTCAGGCAGTGAAATACAGGCTGGACACAGGTGAAGTAGGAGAACCGAAAAGATAATCCATATGCCGTGCTTAATATCGCCAACGGCATTGTGCCATAATATTCTAGCATGCGATTGCGGAACAGTGTCAGCAGCTGCAGGGTCGGAGGTTGCATAGGAGGGACATCCATATTTAAAAATGTAAAAAAGCACAAGAGCGTCCGCTGGTAATGCAAGTAAAAATGCCAATCCACGAACCAGAGTGCAGAAAATACAATGAAAGGAAGCAGGGATGACTCCAAAGATTTTCTCAAATGAAGTCACGAGACCACTGGTAACAACTTTAAAAAAGTGTGTCAGGGACTTTGTGGAGGATGCGTTAAAGATAGTCGGAAACATGTTGCTGAAATTGAAAGGCAAATCTTAATTGAAAAGGGTGTGCACCTCTGTACGGGTGTTCGCTATGTGAAGTACGAAAGTTTCACGGGCCGAACTCAAGGCCACCTCTCTCTGAGACAAAAGAGCTCTTATTCTTGCCATGCCGTTGAAACGTGTCCCAAGGTTGGTATTTGTGGCCAGATTGAAAACTCCCTATGTTCATGTGTGGGAGGAAATAGAACATTTCTGCAGCAAATAACCCGTTCACTTACTGTTACGATAAAAGGAATACTTTTAATTAACTCAGAACAATCTTCATTATTGAGCATCAAATAACTACCATTTTCCAACAACTTGAACGTGGGGATGATAGCAGGAACTGGCGTGCCTTGCAACACGCAAGCCATATTTGGTCGGTGTTTGTTGCATGAACCGTGTAACTGTATGTGCCTACACATTAGTGAATGATCTGGCGTCTCAGTGCATTCCTCTCCATTCAGATAAACTTCTTGATCATCTTTGAAACATCTGTATGTGTATGGAAGCGACCAGACCTCATGAAGAAAAGCACTACCTAAAGGTTCATAACGACCTATTGGTATATATTTCATACAATTTGAAAACTTATATAAAGCAAAAGGCAGCGTTATTAAACCGTGGATAAGGCATGTTGTCAAAAAACCCGCAATCCTCTGCTGATGATGTCACTGAGCATGTCATGAATGATGTAATATGTGACATCATCAGCAGTGGATTACGGGTAATAGTATCTCTAGTTTACTCCCCTATAGCTGTCTTTATTTTAACATAAGTGTGTGTTTCCCTCCCTTATACTTACTGTTTTTGGTTCGCTTCCAGTTCGCGTACCGGCGAGCGAACTAGGAAGCGAACTAAGAGAAATAGAGGTTGGCACAGTTCCAAATATTGTACCAATTTTTTAATAACGGGGAGGTAGTTCTGAAAAGAACTTTTTTTTTTATTTTTCTGAACATTTTTTTACTGTTTTTGAATTTTTCGGAACAGTTTTATATTTTTTTGGGGTTTTCTTGGAGGGGGCAATGAAAACGATTCATTGTAAAGGGCTCAACAGGAGCAACAAAACAAAAAAAAGAAGTATTTATTATTTTGGGCGTTTCGGACAAACTTGCATATGATAGTCAATAGCTCTGTTGATCAGAGTGATGCTTCTTTCTCCGTAGGAAATGAATCCATCGCAAAATACGCAGGTGTGTTTTACTTCACCAAATCTCATTTGTATATTTGGCACCATCTCCCTGCCCTCTGGTCCCGTTACTTCCGGTACAACAGATCTTCTGGCCATAATAGGGAGATTATCTAGGTCGTTCCGAAACTGTGCAGCACTGTAGTTGTTAGGATGCCACCTAGTCATATGGCGATGCATTGTGTAGTTTCCGAAACTGTATTTTTTGTCGGTCCCTCTGGACAGTCTATCTTGACATATAAGGCAAGTTACGTATCTTGCATTTACTTTTTTCTGACCTTTGGGAATTTTAAAAAATTGCCAAATGAAGTTTTCTTTCCGGTGAGACGTCCTGGGCTGCTCAGGCAAAAACTGCCTCTCTTCGTGCTCGTCCTCCTGTTCCTCTTCTTCTTCTTCTTGTTGAATTATAACTTGAGCAGGTGGTCCACTCTTCCTTGGATGTGGTGGAGGTGGTGGGGAAGCACCAGCTGAAGCTACTAAAGAAGCCATTGCTCAGTGATCACAAAGGGTCTTTCTCTCACAATGATGAAAGTCAGAGTGAGGAAAGAAGGAGGGATTTTCATCATTTGGGAAAAACAAGAGTTCTCAACCAATCAAAAGTGTTCATTTTAGATTATATGACCTAGTCTTACATCATTAGGAAACCAAAAGTGAAATGAACCAATGAAAAGTGTTATTACCAAGTCACATGACTTGCTGTGTTTACGTTAAGCGCTTTGCAGGGCCTCCCGGTTTGCTTCCAGAAACCTGCGCTTTGCGACTCGCTTCGCGTACCAGTTCGCTAACGTAGCACGTCATATGACGTATCACGCGACAACGTGAAACGTCATGCGGACGGGAGGCGTCACGATGTTGTTTTCTAACGCGGCACTTGCGGTAAAGAAACGTTTACCGGCTCGCGGTCTATTTCGCGGCATCAAGGTCAGCTAACGGGAAGCTTCCCGATTCGCGAAGCGGGAACGAAGAAAAAAAAATATTAAAAAAAAAAATTATTCATAAACATATAAAATATATTTTTGGATTTAAAGAAGAATAAATTTTACAGCTACAGATATTAGCTGTTAAAAAACCAATGAAATTCACAGAAAAAACCATAGGTTATAGACCATATATAGTTAGGAATTAGCATTTACAAAACCTTGAAAATTCACTGAAAAAACCATAGGTTATAGACCATATATAGTTAGGAATTAGCATTTAGAAAACCTTATTTTACTCACACAAAACCATTGAAATTCCATATATAGTTAGTTGCACTAACTATATATCGCACACCCGCAATCCACTGCTGATGATGTCACATATTACATCATTCATGACATGGTCAGTGACATCACTGATGACATCACTGATGACATCTCAAATGACATCACTGATGACATCATCTAGTGTCTGTGTGTTTTTGTAAAGTTTAAATACGTTTTACATATTGAAGAATGACTGGATGTATGGAAGACTGAGTGTGTGTGTGGCTGGCTGGGAGGTGTGTGACTCTGTGCATATCAATGTGTACTTGTATCAGTGATTGTATAAGAGAGTAAGTATGTGTTAGTATATGTGTGAAAAGTATGGTGTTCTGTGTTTAACTATAGATGAGGAAATCGAAGTGTGATTGATTCTTCACAGGACTGACTAGGTGTATGAGTGCATATGATAGTGTTGTAATAATAAGTGACTGTATGTATGAGTAATTGTATGGGTGAATGAGTGAATGTGTGTGTAGACGTACGAATCAGTGAGTGTGTATGTAGTAACTGGTATTGGTGTGTCATGATGTCATCAGTGATGTCATTTGAGATGTCATCAGTGATGTCATTTCAGATGTCATTAGTGATGTCATCAGTGATGTCACTGAAGTATGGTGTTCTGTGTTTAACTGTATAGATAAAGAAATGGAAGTGTGATTGATTCTTTACAGGACTGGCTTGGTGTGTGAGTAACTCCATGGATGAGTGGCAGTGTGTGACTGTCTGCATAGGTGTATGAGTGCATATGATAGTGTTGTAATAATAAGTGACTGTATGTATGAGTGATTGTATGGGTGAATGAGTGAATGTGTGTGTAGACGTAGGAATCAGTGAGTGCTTATGTAGTAACTGGTATTGGTGTGTCATGATGTCATCAGTGATGTCATTTGAGATGTCATCAGTGATGTCATCAGTGATGTCATTTGAGATGTCATCAGTGATGTCATCAGTGATGTCACTGACCATGTCATGAATGATGTAATATGTGACATCATCAGCAGTGGATTGCGGGTGCGCGATATATAGTTAGTGCAACTAACTATATATGGAATTTCAATGGTTTTGTGTGAGTAAAATAAGGTTTTCTAAATGCTAATTCCTAACTATATATGGTCTATAACCTACGGTTTTTTCAGTGAATATATATATATATATATATATATATATATATATATATATATATATATATATATGTATATTTAAAATTAAATCCTTAGTGTGTGTCTAAATAATATCACCAAATTATAGCACAAAAGCACCTAGCATGCACCAAATTATTCACGAAGGACTGAATTAATTAGAGACATGGATATGGTATCTCCTAACAAAGCTCATATTAAAGTATACTGTTGTGTTTTCGTTTCAGAGAGTTCACATTTGACTCGTGCATGAAGTTATGTTCTATCAATGCACGTCAGGGACATTTCATGAAATTTTCTAATTAATAAATATTTTAAAACATAACTGTTTCTGCAATAACTATTGCAGCCTGGTGTTCTTCATATCACTTCAACATACTTTGTTCATCAGCACAAAGAAAGGAAAACAGCCTAGCGTTGTTTAGGTAGGAGTAAAAGGCAAGGATGTGAACTGCAGCTGGACTACGATATGCATATTAAAAAAATAATCTTGGTTTTTGGTCACATTCAAACGAGCAGCATTAATGTGTATCAGATGTGTACACTGGCTTCAAGGCTCTACCACAATTTCCGACTTCTCAGAGCAGTGTAGCCGTGCTGGTCTGAATGCAGTAAATATTTATGTAGCATCATGTTTCGGTACCTGCACACAATTTCATTCTGTGCTGGAACGGAACAACTCTCCTGAAACATAGCCAATACAGTCAGGAAGCAGAAACCTGAATCCAGAAATGTGTGTTGTGGCTGCATCCAAACAAAGCAACATCAGCCCCTCTCAGGTGTGCTCCTCGGTTACTACAGGTTTTCCTCAATACATTATCTGCTTTGAAGGAAAGGCAAGAATGAAGCAGTGCTGGTTTGTAAGCAGCCAATAAATACAGTATAATTGTTCTTCGATGCCTGTTGAGAATATAGTCTGTGATGTAAGGAAACCTCCCCCTATTCATAGCCACCAGCGGTGGTCGAGAGAAAAAAGGGGGACCCCCTCTGAAGCACATGTTACATGTATCACTAGGGTCCAGATGGATATTACTATATGTTAGTAGATGGGGACTTTACCGAGCAAAAGAGAAACGTTTTCTTATATACATATATTTCTTTTTGCAGATACTCCTGGGTTAGAGATCCCTATGCAATACGGGTCCTGAAGAAGGTGGTGTCCAATATCGCTTATTCCACCGAAACGCGTTGACCAAGTCTATTACTGAATCCTACGGAATGTAGTGAATCCATTGTGAACATTAGATAAACAACTGTAACGTGTCAACTCGGACAGATGGAGTGTATTGTGTGAATAGTGTGTATGCAGTATGTATGTATGCTGTTGGTTGCATGTTTTCTCTACCCAGGTGTGTATGTTAATCATTACAGGTTTTATGTGTAAATAATTTTGTAATATTGAAATTTTGTAAAAGAACTGTGTCTGATTTACAAAATAATTGTTTCATAAAAAGCAAATAGTGTCTAAAAAAAAGGAAAAAAAGAGAATAAGATTTTATAAGAACCATAAAGGACTACATAAAGATGAATAAATAAAATGAAAAAAGAAAGTGAAAATAAATAATTGGTTTGTCGGTATTTATTAGTGCCTAATGTGGAATCTTTTACATGGATCCTTAAATTTAATGGGTCGTGAGGGAGAGTTCTCATAGACCAGCGGTGGTCGACACAGGAAACCGTGGTGGGACGGGGAAGGCATGGCGTGGGAGTGGGAAAGCCGACAGAATAGATGTTATTTATTTATTTAATTATACATATTCTGTCGACTTAACCCCCTCCCACCCTGCCCCGCCTCACCGCGTTTACCTGTTCCGGGCGCCGCTGATAGCCACTAACCCCTAGGAAGCAGAACCTTGGAGCCAGTGCTTAATTTGAGCCAGTGGTTGCAGGTGGGTCCCACTGGCACTCATTCTTCATCCTTAGATTTTGACCCAGAGCAAGAGGGCAAACAACTCACAATTGGGAATGAAGGAGTAGAGAAAGACATAAAAAAAAGGTGACATATGTGGAAATCAAGAACCTGTAATAGGGAGATAAAGGGCCAGGGACAGTCTGGTGGTGGATTAAAGAGGCATGATGGGGAATCAACACAACACTGGGAAGATCATAACTACGGTACACCGGCTGTGGTCTTCTGTGCAAAACTGTGGGTCCCGACACTATTCTTTTACAAAGTATCCAAAGCTTGAAGCAAAAAGCGTGTGTTGTGGCTGCTTGCCAAAAAACCTGCATCTATAGCCACCAGGGGTGTAGACTGGCTTTCAAACCCCTTCTTCAACGTGCGTTTTGCTCTGTTTGATGCTTATCAGAGGAATCTAGAGGTGCCAATTTTGCAAGCAGTAAATATTCATAATGCATAATGCTTTAATAGCTGTCCAAATAACAACTGGTACTGCACAGGAACAAAGCCGCTGGTGCACAGACATCAGTCACTAAGAAACAGAAACTTGAATCCAAGAATGTATGTTTTGGTCGCACTTCAACGAACCAGCATCAATATCTCTCAAGCCTATGGATCTAGGCTTTACAGTTTTTTTTGTCAGTTCATATTTTATTCGGTTTGCAGATAATTTTGCTGATTTTTAAGCAGTAACTAATGCTTTAATACTTTTTAAAATAACAGTTTACGCTGCAAAGAAAAATCTCACACAGAGTATGGCAATCAGCCGCTGGAAATAAAAAATAGGATTCAAATATGTGGGTTGTGGCCGCACACCCATTATTCAGCATGATCAGAGGTGTACTTTGTTGTAGTAACCCTTCCATAGTAAGTACTTCACTTTGTTTGGAGGTCGTCAGATGAGCGTTGTAGGTAGGAAGTATTAAATATTCATATAAGATAATGTTTCTTTGCATGGGACATTCCCCACAGTGCATGGCCATCAACTTTTAAGAAGTAGAAACTTGAATTAAAAAATACTTCTTGTGGCTAAGCACTGATGAGCCAATATCTGTGTGTATCAGATGTGTTTGGGGTGAGTTGGATCAGCGTAGAGGTGCTAGTCTGTAAACGGTTTATATTCACACTTGGTAATGCTTTAGTACTTTTTGAAACAACAAAGGAACATATCAAGACTGCCTAGCATTTCGAGCCTAGGAAGTGCAAAGTTGGACCCAAAAATATGTGCATTTGACATAACCCAACAAACTAAGCATATCATTCCCGGATCTTTTAGCCCTTCCTCAGTACATATTTAGAAGATTGCACTGGCTACCTCTTCTAAGAAATAATGCCCACATCTGTTAGAAGAAATGGCAATTCTCTAGGCAGCATGGGCCAGATGTACAAAACTCTTATTTTTCATTTCCAAAATAGCGATTCCGTAGGAATTACTATTTGGCAAATGTAAAATGGTATGTAAAAAATCTGCGACTTTCTAATAGCGATTCCTACAGAGTAGGAATCGGTATTAGGAAATTTCAAATAGGAAATGCTACTGCATTCCCACCTATGGGCCTAATAGGAAATGGTTTGCATTTCCGAAATTTCGATTTCCTAATAGGAAATCACTTTTTAGGGAATACAAACCCAAGAGTGCCTATGGGGTTAAGGCCCCCATGGAGGCACCCCAAAACGTGTTGTGCAAATGTAAGTGCATATGTATGTGCATATGGGTGCTTCATGTCAAATTAAAAAAAGGCATTTTGAAATGCATTTTTAAATTTTGCACATGGTTACCATCGACTTTGAGTCGATGGTAATCGCAATTCCTAAATGCCCAATTCACCTTTAGAAAATGCTTTGTACATGTGCTGTAGGAATCGCAAAGATGTAATCCTTATTTACTTTTCCTAAATCGCGGGCACAATTTACCATTCTACTTGCGACCTGTTTTTGGCTTTGTACATATGAAAAGGTTGTTTGCATTTCCTAACGAGCCGAAACTGTGAATCGGCCCATTGAGAAACGCAAAAAGCTTTCGTAGATCTGGCCCCTTATGCGTGGAATATAACTCAGAAAGTCCTGACATTGGAGGGTTAATATTTTGGCATACAAAAATACAATCCGGATGTCGTGCAGTACAATTCCCATAATACTTCCCATTTCTTGACAAATATTGGGTTTTCCTGCCCTAAATTCCTGAATTGAGTCTATGACATTGCAGAACAAAAAGACAAGTATGGATATTTTGAATCATGAGAAATACGTGCCTAGAAAGAGAGGAGCATCCAGGTCTTGTCTAAGGTAGAACATTGAGAATGACAACTACAATGCTGAAGTCTAGACTCCCCTTAAAAGACATGAATAATGATGGAGCAAGCCCTCAATATGCCTTTTAATGAATTTCAACGCGAGGTAGAGTAGAGGCCAAACATTCTTTAAAACATACACACATCGTGGGGAAATTGGGTTCTCTGATTACAATTAACTTATTTTGTAGAACCTCAATTGAATGAATAGGAGTAAAGTAAATATAATGAAACAATGGAAGGATTTATCAGTTCCAGATAGAAGCTGTCATACAACTGGTTCTTTACACAAGGCAGTGGAGATTACCTCTTTTCATCACATAACATATGGTATTGAATGTTTGATCATGCCAGTGGAGACATTGTTTATAACGAATGTGATACAATGCATTCCATTACAACACGTTCGTTACAATGACCACATTATTACATCTCAAACCATTACAACGCAAGTCGTTACAATGACTTGCTGTAGAAGTTGTTACAACGACTTGCTGTAGAAGGCAGAAGGTGTTGGATTTAAAATCCAACACCTTCCCTATTGTTGCACAAACTGGAGTTGGAATAGTAAATCATACTTTTCCAACATCTATTGTAACAACTTGCGTTGTAATGGTATGAGATGTAAAAACGCAGTCATTGTAACGACCCCATTGTAATGGAATGCGTTGTATTACATTTGTGGTAACGTTGCATATTCCAGTAACATTGTTGAACTACACCTAGTTTAGCAGTTGCCCTGCAAAGTTCAAAGAAAGTGTGAATGATATGTTTTTTTAGACACCTGGTGACCGCCTTTCAGAATGGATTCCTGGCAGCCATATAAACCTATGCATTTTTATTGTAGCAATAGCAATGCCAAATAGCATGTAAACATGTGGAAAAGATGTATACTAACACTTAAGTCAAGTAGCACTGCGTCCACAAAATAACACTAACAGCTAACCTGAGTATATTACGATACAAAAGCACATTTTTCATGGCACTATTTCTCACTTTAGCTTATATGAGAGTAATGATTATGCCATGGAGACCCGTCACCACACTGTACAGGTTGTGGATATTCCCCAAATGTATGACTTTAGTTATGCTTCCAAGGCCCTTTTCAGCTATACAGTTTTCTACACACAGTGACAGCTGACTGGACCATTCCTTTCCAGTTGGATAATGGGTAAGACGTAGGCCCCTTTGCTTTAATAAGACATCCCCTTGTAAAACATGGTGGCTGTGGCTCACCACGTGTATTATCTGCCCATTGAGGTTGCCATCTTGGGGATTCTGGGGCAATATTCTCACTTGAGCCAAAGCTGAGACAACTAAATATAGCCTCATGTGCACCATTCCCATGTATGTGTCTGGGCCTGCTGGAGTTGAACAAGAGGCATTGTGAGGGGAAACATACTTTATTTCGGTCAAATGACCAGAAAAGTGCAAAGTGCAGACAAAGTACATTTTAAAATTGCAAACATTAAAATACACATATATATTATCACATTCCGTCTCTGTATCAAAGGAAAGAGGTGTTTTTGTGGGATTCAATATCACATGTATACGCATTATGCAGGTCATATATGACACAACTTCCTCCAACTCAGCGAAGCATTAACAACAAAAACATGTAAAAACGTCCAAAAGTGGTCTAGAAAGTGTTCGCCATGTTGAAGCTTGCCTTTGTTCAATTCGTCCAACCATCAAAGTACACATGAATAACAATCAATAGTTTAAATACTCTTTCACAAATTCCCATAAAATAAAATAATGGAAAATAAAAACTACCATGAACACCATTCCAGATAAAATCCCCAGCTCTTCTGTTTTCTCCTCTGGTAAAAAGTGCATTATGCAAATAACCATTGTGATAAGAAAAGGAGGTAGAGAACATTCCACTTGAGCTGACAACGGTAATGCCTAGTACCTAATGGCTTCTCTGGTAGAGGGTGCCTCCTTCTCGATCAAAGTTACCGCTTTCTGTCGCCTAAACAAGACATTCATTAAAAAGTGACATACGGAAAAAACAATAGGAGTTGAACTATCCGTTTTTAGGTTCCTATCAGCAACCCAGTAATGTCTAGTTTCCAAATTTAAACAGATTGGTCTGATCCACCTTCCTCAAGCATGGCGGTATTCAGTTCAGCAGAACAAAATTTGTACTTCGGTCTCCGTCCCTAAGCCACAAGCAGGACACACAATAAATTCTCCCACAGTGGCTTTAAGGAAGCATTGAACCCTAAAAGGTGGGATGGAGACAGTCATGTCCAGCCACTTGAGAAAGAATTTGGATAGTTGCAGGATCCCGGATCAGAAATGAGAAACAATAGCTTGTTGGAAAATAAAGGGCTTACTAAGCTCTCTCCCAGAAAAAGTCTGGTGACCGAGCCTATGGTCTGAACAACAGAGGACCAAACTCCAACACAGCATTAGGTAAATATAATGATATCCACAATGTGGAAAATGAAATGTCACTTTAATTTGTAAGTATCGGAAACTATTCTTGATTCAAAATTGTCCTAGATAGAACACAAGGGAGTGAGTAGAAGTCCATAGTAATCACTCATTTCTAATGTTGATAGCCACGCAACCATGCTGATACATACTGTTAGAAGGTGGTTCTGATCATCTGAGCCACCCAGATTAACCGCTTTTCGAACACCTATTTGTTGAGCTTTTACTGTGGGAGAACCTCATAAGTTGGGACTCACCCACAGTGAACTCATGATGAAATGGACTGCATGTTTATTTTACCGGTGTCCCCCCCCTGGCGCTAGCAAGCCAGTGCGCAGCAACCAGAGCAAGGGGCACTGGGCTGGTTACATGCAGACATGTGTGTACATGCATGTGCACAAGTGTAAGGGCTGCGCAGGGGAGATTCCTAGTGTGTGCAGCCCAGGAGCAGCTACAAATCGAATGGTGTGGCAGGACTTATGCAGAACTGGGTGGTGACATGGAATGGGCTTTCTTCAATGGGAAGAAACATTTGAGGGAAAGTCAGTGTGCTTTACTGTTTTTCTCTCCATTACTCTCCTATGAGGATGGGGAGCACATGGGCTAGTTTCGATTTCCTAGGGCCTACAAATTCCAGACACGCACTAAAGTCCACTGTAACCAAAGTCATATTTGTACTGCTTTTGGATCATCCAGACATGTCATATTTCTCTGAGTCAGCTCATAACCAGGGCCTGGCTGGGGCTGACCATGCCAGGCTGAATTAATTACCTTCCTCCCAAGCTGTAGCATCAGAGGCCTAGCCCTGCACAACAAGCATTCCAAGGGCGAAGGCCTCCACTACAAGAAAAGAAGATGGGGGAGCTACAGGTTCATCCTGCATCAGCTGACACCTGGTGCCAGGCATCAACCTGCTCTGGACAGAAGGCAGCGAGGGAGGAAGGGGCTCTCAGAGACCATGTGGCATGAGACCCCTGGAAGACGCCATTTTGAACAAACCCGGAGGCCTGGGCAGGAAGGAGGGAGCAGGGGCAGAGAGGTGATGTGTCGCTGTGTGATAGGGCTCACAGAGACTTCCTGCCAGCCCAATTCTTTAAAAAGAGTCTACACGAGAAGAGGAGCTCTATTGAGGGTGTGGTCTGCTGAGGACGACTGGTGCTGGAGCCTGGTACCATGGGCAACTGGAAGGAAGAACCACAAGACTGGCCCAGAACCCTGACGTGCGCCAAAAGGGGAGACCAGGACAAGTTAACAGAAAGGGGAAAGGCTGGCGCAAGGAGCCAGTGAAGACCTCTCCCTGCTGCATTCACCTCCTGGAGAGCAAGAGGGTGAAAGAAAGTGCTCCCAGTGGCTGGGGAGCGCCACCAGGAGCAAGAAGAGGCAAAAATGGCACAGATTGGTACCCTGAGGGCTGAGATATGACCCCCAGAAGGTAGACGAACTTTGACCTATGGCTGGACCGATGACGAAACGCGCGGCTCCACCGCCAGTCTTGAATGTGCCCCCGGGGTGGGTCAGGTCCCGGGGGCTGCCCCCAACATGAAGCAAAGCCAGGAAGCACTGTTGTACTCCTCATGAAGTAGCCCAACCGGGGTGCCAGGAGCCAACCCTGGCCCCGGCGATGACCGAGGGTGGGGAGCACCATTGCGCCCCCGCGAAGATGCCTTTGGGGCTCAGGACCCCAACTCCGGGCCAGACGAAGAGAAGCTAAGTCAGGGAGCGCCGCTGCGCTCTCCGTGAAGCTGGGCAAGCGGGGTGCCAGGAGCCCACCCAGCCCCCCGAGGAGAGAGGAAGACGGGGAGCGCAGACGCGTTTCCCATGAAGTGGCCCAGGGGGCTGGAACCCCATCACCGGGCCCCAATGTGAAGGCGGAGGATGGGGGAGTGCCACTGCACTCCCCCGCAGCAGTAGGAAGGAGGGGGAATGCCGTCGCACTCCCCCGAAGCCCCGCCCGACCATCGGAAACCTCTGTGTCTGCCCGCCGGAACAGGCAGACCAGAATGGAAAGGCTGGCTCCCACAGCAGCACGCAAGGGTGCAGTCCAGTCGGGGAGCCGGCAGGGGCAGCCGGGGATGGGCTCCCCAGGCTGCCCTCCAATGATGTGGCAATGGGGGTACCCGGGTGGGACCGGGCCACCGCGAGGAAACAGACATCGGGGGTGGGCTCCCCGAGCCATGTAGAAACACTCACCTAGGGGTCTGGGTGGGACCGGGCCCCCCACCGAGGCAAGGAGATGAGGCAGGAGGCCACCAGCAGTGATCGCGGCTCTCCCCAAAGCAGCGCGGGTGCCGCTGCTACAAAATTCGGGGGAAAGGGAAAAAGCATCCCATAATGCCCTGCAGAACTCGTGTAGGCCTGCAGAGAAAAGCAGCTTTTTCCCGGCTCGTGGTGGCCCCTGGAGGACGGGGTCACCGCCAAATGTGTGACAGGGTGCAGGGGAGCTGCAGGAGCAACACAGTCTCCCCCACCACAAAGGAAGAAAGTCCCTCCCTAAGTCTCTGGAGACTTGTAAAGAATAACCCCTCAAGGGCTCAACCAGCAACCCAAGCACTCTGAGGCTGGAACTTTTGTTCTGCAGCTGGGGGTGCGTTACAGACTGCACCAAGATATGAAGGTCTGAGCTGGGGATGTCTGGAAAAGGGCATCCCTGGAGGTGAAGAGGTGCAATTGCACGAGAAGTGCACTTACCAATGTTATTTCTTTTAGAGGGACTAAAAGTCACATGTTATGTGAAATCCCTGTAAAAGGTGAACTCATAAGCCAAGTGGGGTTTTGTTGCCAGACATTCCTGCTAGTGTGTCTGGCTGTATATGCTTAATCCTGTGAGTCAACTGTGATGCCTTGTGGAGGCTTTACTTACAATGCATTATAAATGTTATTCTCTATAAGTACCTCATTCAAAGTGATGCCCAAACATGTATTCTTGCTACTGCATTAGGGGAGGAACAACCCAGACTGTTAGACACTAGATGTAGAGGTGCATCCTGTATGGTCAGTATGATATGCTCAGTCAGGGTTATGTGTCCCCAGGGCAGGTGTACCCATTTTTAATGCTCGTTGAGATGATGGGGTGGGTCGCCACTGGGATGGTGCCAGTTGGCAAGGCCCTCTCTCCAGGTTGTGTCAACCCACTGCATTAGGGGGCAAAATTATAGGCATACATGGGAGTGGTGGTACTAGACCCCCCCCCCCGCGGGAGGGGTGGAGATGTTATGCAATGTCACAAAGTAATTCCAACAGCTTATGTATATTTGTAATTTGGTGCATAGTATTAAGTAGCGTGTGTGTGTTTAATAAATGTACTCTTACTTTTATAAAGCAAAGTACAGACTGGATAATCAATTATTGAGTATTATTTCTGCGCACCTGTAATGGCGTTTACTAGCCCACACCACCTCCCTTAAGTAGGCCTTGAACTGCTCTGCACCGCTACCCTCTGAGTCAAGCGCTACAATAGGGTGTTTGGTTCCCAGTGAAGGACAAATGTGAAATGTTATTTGTGCAGGCCTCACAGATACTGCCTCGTTTTCCAACACATACACACTCAAAAATATAAAAATGGCCCTTGGGCATAGTGGACCTTCCAATTTTTCACTGTCCCCAGAACTGATCCTGGCCCATGCCCTATCTCATGGATCTCTGGGTGTCTAAATATACTATTTCATAAAACAGATGGCTATATTTCACACATGCTTTCAAAATATAAATTATAACAGCTATCCACACCACTTTTCTCTGCATATTAACTTTCTGTATTGAACTATGCACTTCCATAAATAGGCGAATGTTAAGAAAGAAGATAATTGTTTCAAATTAAAAAGCATGTCAGGAAGTTGAGAACTGTCTTTTGAAGGCTAGGTTATATTTAGACTCCTTGAACTATGCTGGCAACGTTTGTATTTGTTAAAAAAGAGTAAGGCAACAAGCGTCTCATTCTATGAGCTATTCCACGTGTTCAAAGGTGTGTTTTATGCGCGCTTCTAACAAATGTTTCACTGCAGAGCGCAGTTGTTTTAATGTATTGGAAATGAACAGTTCTACGCAGTATGGTTTAACCTTGAAAAAGTTCAAATCCTTGGAAATGAATTGCATTAATGACACAGGCGTCTTTCCTTATGTTTTTGATTGCACACTTCCAATGCAAAGGTACTGTTTACCTTCCCTGCACTGGAGAGGGATTATGTTTCAATGGATGTGATTTAGGTCCCCAGAGATATAAAGAAAGGTTGTTTTATGTTTCTTGGGTTTGTGTTGTACATTTTATTAGCCGCCATGCATCACAGGGGGTGGTGGGTGATCTGACAGAATACTGGGATGATTTAATGCATTAATGAATTCATAGGCCATTAAGAGCAATTGAAAGAATTCCTTCTGATGTACTGCGAATGCACGAGGTGCCAGTAAGGGAATACTTGTGATTCTCATTTTGTTGAATGAGCTTGTGCATCACAGACAGGCTTATCCTAGTAATTTTCACTGAGCCTAGAATGCCTTGCCCTGGACTAGGCCTTTTTATGCCAGATCCTGGCAGTTGCCCCTATATGTGTTTTTTGTCATGCAGCCATTCACGCTGGCGGTGCAGACCTGGGGTATCAGAACGGCTGTGCTTGCACTGCCCTGATGATGTCAGCTACTCTGCCATCAGTCTCCCGCCACGGCCACAAATGAATGTAATACATGGCAGTTTCCACTGCCAGTCTTTCCAAAGTGTTGCATTTGTCTTAGCTTATCAGTGTTTTCAGGGCCGGCTTTAGCGCTGGTGGCACCCTGTGCGACAATGTTTGTTGGCGCCCCCACGGATTCCCTCACTACCACCCTTCAACAGTGCCCCCTCAAGTCTCCATAACCCCTCTCTCTCAGATGTATTTAATTATTTATATAGCGCCACGTATACCAGTGTAGGGTGTCAGAGCACTTTACATCACACACACAGCAATCATATGTGTGTAAATCAGTGTATAGGAAATGTTACATAAGTCAGAAGACTACAAGGTGACCCACATGCCAAGACAGTATAGTTTAGGGGTGCTTGGTCTCAAGAAGCACAGACTTACAATTTAAAACATAACCCAATGGTTGGGGGTTACATTTAATAATAAGGATTTTTTTTTACCGAAATGAGCCCATTTTGAAACATTAGAATAAGGAAAGACGGAGGAAAAAATCATAACGCTCGAATCTATACCTTGCAGTTTGCACACAGCTCTCTGATGAAGGGTATTAGCTCACTGTTCCATGTTAGGATTTTGATATCTACACTGCTAGTAACAAAAGGATCTCTACCATAAAATGAGTTAAAACTTCCACTAGACAAAACTCCTTCTCTCTCCAGGAAGAACATTAATCACCAGAGTTATCTTGACATTTTTATTGTTGTATGAAAATTGCCAGATGCCAGTAATGCAGCAGCAGGTGCTTTTTAAACCATAAAATACTTCCATACATGGCGAACCCTCAAAGAGTCAGCACCCGGTGCGGTGGCAGCAGTCGCACCGCCCTAGAGCCGGCCCTGAGTGTTTGCATGTACCCTGTGGGAGATGAGGTGGAATGTTGGGTTGACCAGAGAGAATGTGATGAGGATGTGCGAGTGTGTGTGCGTGGAAAGTGTGTGCCTGTGAGTGTGAGTGAGAGAGCGAGAGAGAGAGAGAAAAGTGAGAAGTAAAGGTTATCCATAGTTGGTGGGGATGACGCCTTGAACTATGGTGGTGCTATATTCATGTGGGTATTTTGAAGGTGATTTTGACGAGCGACAAATAGATTACATAAATATTGTCCATGGTATATGTGTTATTATTATATTTGCTCTGGAGCAGCGCAATTTTGTCGCCGCCCTTTCACATCTCGGTTATGCCATAGATGTGCATGTAGTATCACATACTTGTGCACTTTAACATCATTAAAATAAAGTGGCACACTTGACCAAAATACTGAAGGTGCATTTGCTGTATAATCCAGACAGTTACATGGGCATGCACACTAATGCTTTCCTTTGAGTGATACCAAATTAAAGTTTTCATGTATGTCTGTATTTGTGTAGTTTGAGTAATTTTGTTAACTCTACTCACGTATTTATTTGAATAGTATCTAGCATTTATGTTATAACTGTATATATATCCATGACCATGCATTTAAATATGTATTGAAATATTTTGCACCGTTGGCTTGACCGAAGGCCTTAGGCATTAGGCATTTGGACTTCAATGTTTAACCTTCAGCGTGAAATTTTGGTCGGTTGCAATGTTTTCTTCTTCTTTGCAGGTGCGTTTATATGATCTCATAGTTAGTGAAACACATATTGTGTATTAGAACATTGGAATGTTTGTAGCTCGATTGAAAATAATGGGGTGCTCAGGGCTTATAATGGCTGGTATTAGCCCGGAGCTCCAAAATTCCAATGTTTCTTTGTTCACAGCTCTGGCTGTGAACAAAGGCTTCAGGGAGACTCAGGGGATTGCAATCCCCTCGCCCTCCCTGAAGGCTATGTTTTATTTGTTAGAACATTCTGCCCTCTAGTGGCAGAATGTTCTAATAGCCTTATAGCCCTTCATAGCAGGGCTATACCGGCTATTAAAGTCACGCTGCCTAATTAAAGTCCCTTGCCTTTGGCTTCGGCCTTTAACTCTGCAGCGGGCCTTTAATAGCCTTATAGCCCGCTACGGCGGGCTATAAGGCTATATTAACACTTTATCTTTAGGGAGACACAAGGATATAATTGACGGATAGCTGAAACTTTTCAGACACTCACCACCAGTTACCAATCTGGGCTGAATTCATCATCGTTCTTTAGCTCAAAGCTAGAATAATATAGAATTTATGAAAAGAAATCATAGGTGGTTCCTATAATAGCAAGTTTTCATAATTACAAAACTGCATTGTTAGCTAAAAACAGTCTTATGTGGGTTGAAAAACAAGGCCCTTCAGGAACCCAGTAGCTACAACTAGAAAGATCCCATGAAAGTTCCTACCATCTTCTGACATGAGCTAAGAAACAGACGATAACTTTAATCGTGTCCATTATGTTTTAAAAAAAATTGTGAAGTTTTATTCACCTACAGAAAAAACAAACCCTACCTCTTTCACCAAACTATTATCCCAAATTCACCCATTTTATGGTCTGTGAAGTGCTGGTAGCACAGCTCATTTGTACACCCATACCACTTATTTTACCTTGGTGATTATTTTCTTGTACCCTTCAAAGTCTGCAACCTAGGCTGTGTTACACAAATTATAGTGATCCACTATCACCAAGTGGCTGGGGACAGGAAATCAGAGGTATGTCAGTATCCCTCCCTCACTTTAACCTCTCAAGAGACATCCTGCACCCATCATCTCCTTGCCCGTTTTTCTGTAACACTGGACCACCTTCCTCAACCACTGCTGCTACAACCCTGCCTGGCTGCTGAAGATCACCTAGTAACCTCCATAAATACCAGCTCCACATCCACCATGGCTATTAAACAAACCAGCATTCAGGGATGTACTAGTAACCGGCACCAGGCGTTTCCCAGGTGGGCCAGAGGGATGGGGGCTGGTTTTGTGCCCCCCGCCCGCTCTCAGGGCCGGTCGAGCAGCAATCTGCCTGAGCTGATTGCTGTTCCCAGTCCGGCCCTGCCAGTATTCAAGCTAGGAGGGTGAACCCGAGGCATGTACTGAAGCTCAACACGCTGACTGCGAGGCCCACTTGGAAGATAAGAGAAGTACAAGGACACAAAACATAGGGCTGGGAGGTTGTACTAATGCATCCCAAAGAGCGTGAAGGAGAGGTTGTCTCTGTCAATTTTCTGCCATTCGCTGCTGATCTTTTCATATCACAGGCAGAGTGGCAATCCCTTGAGATCCTTACAGTCGTACATGTAACATAATCAGGTGGAGCCGGCACCGATCAGAGGCAAGGGGATGGGGGGGAACGCCTGAGGTAGGGGGAGGATGCGGGAGAGGGAGGACACGGGGAAAGCAGCTCTGAACAAATTAAGTTTACAAAATGTAACTTAACTTTTCGCCGCTTCCTCATCTGTCTCTCCTCCATAGTCCCCCCTCGCTCGGCCACACGAAGCACCCCCAGGATCCCTGTCAGCCAATCACAATGCTGCCTTAGCTGCGCTGTGATTGGTCTGAACCCCGTTTTTCAGTGCTCAGATGACGACTGGAGGCCTGGGCATGTTCTCCACGTAGGCTTAATGTAGCCTGAATGGAGAACATGCAAAGTGTGCAAGACTGTTTTGGGCGGCCAAAGAGTGCCCTCCAAGCAGTCATTGCACACTTTAGGAGGGTGCTACCACTCCTCCCCTGCCTCCTCCCCTCACGCAAAGCTGTGGGCGGAAGTAGGAGAAAATAAAATGAAAATAACACAAGTTTTTATCATTTTATTTTCTCTGTCTTTCACTCCAAAAAAAGCAGTGGGGCGACGGTCCTCCGTCTTAGCGGAGAAGCCACCACTGAACATAATTCTGCCATAGAGCACACTTTCAAAAACAGCAGTTGATGGACAGAATGCAGAACAATCTCATACATTAACCTCAGTACATAGATCTGGGCCTAAATCCATCGTTTTTTTGCTCACCATGCCATTCCAGTTTGAACCCAGCCATATGCAAATCAGTCTTGACCCTGTGCCTCATGGGAACAGTCCAGCCCGAACTGCCAAGCCAGTTTCTCCCCGGACTGCAAACAAGCATCCTAGGACTGGTTTTGGGCTTTCACCCCTCTTCAGCCAGGATAGCTTGATTCCAGTGGCATGGAGAGCATTGGACCCATGTCTGGGCTTACCCGGCTCACTCGAGTGACAAACGCAAAAACAACAGTTGATGGACAGAATGCAGAACAATGTCATACATTCACCCCAGTACAGAGATCTGGGCCTAAATCCATTGTTTGTTTGCTCACCATGCATTCCAGTTTGAACCCAGCCATATGCAAATCAGTCTTGACCCTGTGCCTCATGGGAACAGTCCAGCCTGAACTGCTAAGCCAGGTTCTCCCTGGACTGGAAACAAGCATCCTAGGACTGTTTTTGGGGTTTCACCCCTCTTCAGCCAGGATTGCTTGATTCCAGTAGCACGGAGAGCACGGGACCCACGTCTGGGCATACCCATCCCACTCGGGGTGACAAATGCAAAAACAACAGTTGATGGACAGAATGCAGAACAATGTCATACATTCACCCCAGTACAACGATCTCGGCCTAAATCCATTGTTTTTTTGCTCACCATGCCATTCCAGTTTGAACCAAGTCAAATGCAAATCAGTCTTGACCCTGTGCCTCATGGGAACAGTCCAGCCCGAACTGCCAAGCCAGGTTCTCCCTGGACTGGAAACAAGCATCCTAGGACCGGTTTCGGGGCTTCACCTCTCTTCAGCCAGGATAGCTTGATTCCTGTGGCATGGAGAGCACACGACCCTCGACTGGGCATACCCATCCCACTCGGGGTGACAAATGCAAAAACAACAGTTGATGGACAGAATGCAGAACAATGTCACACATTCACCCCAGTACAGAGATCTGGGCCTAAATGCATCGTTTTTTTGCTCACCATGCCATTCCAGTTTGAACCCAGTCATATGCAAATCAGTCTTGACCCTGTGCCTCATGGGAACAGTCCAGCCCGAACTGCCAAGCCAGGTTCTCCCTGGACTGGAAACAAGCATCCTAGGGCTGGTTTCGGGGTTTCATCTCTCTTCAGCCAGGATCGCTTGATTCCAGAGGCATGGAGGGCACAGGACCCTCGACTTGGCATACCCGTCCCACTCGGGGTGACAAATGCAAAAACAACAGTTGATGGACAGAATGGATAGGATGCTTGTTTCCGGCCCAGGGAAGACATGGCTTGGCAGTTCGGGCTGGACTGTTCCCATGAGGCACAGGGCCAGACTGATTTGCATATGGCCATGTCTGAGCTGGGGTGGCGGAGTGAGCTAAAGAATGATGATGGATTAAACCCAGATCGGTTGAGTGGGGGTGAGTGCTTACCATGTTCAACACTCCATCCATCATCCATCATCCCCTTTCGTTTTGTAAGAACACACTTTCAACAGCTTTTCTGAAATTATTCCAAACGCCAGACTGTCTAACCAAGAATTCCTACTCCTCGTTCTTCTGGTCTTTACCGAAAGAGCATTCTCAAGATGCCTGTCGCTGTGAGGTAGCTGACTCTGGTCCAGCCCTACCAGCCTTTCAGAAGCATTAACTTGTTCTGGAATCTTCCCTCAGGCCGACAGGCCAGCCCCATTCGGCTTCTTAACGATTGTATCCACAAATATCATTTTATTCATTTTGAGGGTTAACAAGTCCTCCCTGGGCCAGTGCTCTTTTATTCCACTTGCCTGTTTGCGTGAGAGAACCGCACTTTAAAAGTCTGGCTGTGTTACTCAGGAGATAATTAACTTGTAACATTTCAGAGTAAAAATATCCCTCATTCTTGGCCACGTGACCAGGGAAGCCATTAAAAACTTCAAGCGCTATTATTTAAAATGTATTTTCTCATTACAAAAAACCCGTAGTGGTTACTTGAAATGACCATCGCATGAATTATGCATCAGACATTATGCGCTGGTAAAACTGTGTAGCTCTGCTACAGTTAAGGTTGCACTGGCGACAGCATTTCCGCTAGAAACCGCTATGTTCTGGGTTTAATGGCTCAGCCCTTGCAAATCACATGACGTTAAAACTCGCTGTACAAATTGCTTGCCTGCAGACATTTCTTATTGCATTTATTGAGCCATTACATGGCTGTTTCAAGCTTACAAAAACAGATCTTTTAAAAACTATTAGAAATACTATCTGAGAAAGTCAACTCAAAAGTGCCAGGCATGTTATTACTGGCTTTTTTTTCAGGGACAGCAAGCTTATCTGGTAGCAAGTTGAAAACCTGCTGCGGTGATTTTTTGGTGATTTTTGTTTTGTATAACTTAAGTAGACCCGAAGATATCAGAGCTTTACATGAGCACCACTTGCATGACATACGGACACATTCATGTTTGTTAGGAATGGGGAGATTAAGTTAATTGCCCAGAATCACAGGATGTTGAGTGTCCCTGCCGAGACTCGAACCCGGTTCCGTAACTCCGAAGACAGCCACTCTAGCCGTTAGGCCACATCCTCTTCCCAACATGAAACATGCAAGTCGCAGGATATAGTCCTCACAAGGCCAACTCAGGTATTCATCAACCCTACAGTTGAAGGGCCAATTAGGTTTGTAGTGTGTTATTTGCAATATACTCATAACAGAAGGAAAACCATAAATGATTACGAATTCTTTCGTTGTATTTGTTATTTATAAAACACTAACAAATCACCAAGGGAATACTAGCACTACAGAAAGGCATAAACCCCCCATATAACTCCACAATTGCTGCCCTATAGGTACAGTTAGTTAGTAGGAGTAAAGAAAGTTTTTTAGACTTTTTAGACCTCAAACCAAGGTCCCTTGAATTTCAGTGGAGGTCTTACAGAAACCATTAAGATGTTCCCTAACTAGTTGTGGAAATCTTTATGAATAACAAGACATTCGAAGACACCTTCACTTTAAATAACTGTTATTCTAGTGATGTTCTCTTTAATACTCTCCACTTTAGACCCCTCCGTCCTGTCAGTCCGAGCATGGGAAAAATGAAGATAATATTTGTAAAAGTTGCACGTCTGTGCAGAATTCAAGGGGCATGCCTTTTAATGCAAATATACTATATGTTTAGGAAATATATCCTCGTTTGGAAAAATTAAAGTCTGATATAATCTAAAATTGAACCAAGGGTTAAATAGTGCCAGGTTCGAGACATCCTGAGCCTCATTAAGCAAAAGGACTGTACCCGTTGCTCATTACATAAAGCCCAGTTGTGCCCAGTATACATCCCTACCAGCAGGGAGCTCTGAAACACAGATGCTAGCTTGAAAGGCTGGATTTACATGGGCTGTGCCCAAAGACATTTTAGTCCTACATCCATTCATAGATCTAGGCCAAAATGTTTCCCTTTGATCTGCTGGACATTTTGCGTCCCCGTCCCACATTATGAGTTCTTTGTTAACCCCACTGAGAGAAACCCGGCCCGTAACTGACTAGAAAGTATATCCTCCTGACTCCTGAGTTAGAGGATAATAAATGAAACTCCTTGGATTGCGAATAACTTTATAGATCTGAAAATAGCACAGGTTTTTCACGATTCTGGAGAGTTCAATTAGATATTTACTACTAGCTACAGGCAAGTGTTAAATATCTTTATGGGGACCTGGGCAGGTCAGGACATTTTTGGCAGTGGTGGTGAATAAGGACACCTTCAAAGTGGGGAGACGGTGGCATCTCTGGGCTGGGGATGAGCATTGCCAGCTTACCGGTACTGCTGGAGGGGGCTGGCAGGGCCGGGCTGTGTACCTCGCCGCGCCCCTTCCTCCTTGCCAGAGAGTTGTTACAGGTGCAAATCCACATCTGGCAAAACCGGGTCTTGTGTTTCATAACTTGAAATTTCAGGCTTGAACACACAAGACCACTCATTTTTGCCCTATACGGTTTCTCTGGGCAACTCAGAATCAGGGCCCTTGATTCTTTAGTGTGTCGCCTGATGGATCGAACATGGATCCCCTGCGAAGGTTGTAGCGCTCCTGTAAGCATGAAGGATCGCAACTTGTCACCCCAAAACTGACCAGGGCACTGTTAGAATTGCCAGATTCTGGCCAAAAACAAGACTCCTCCACTACAACTGTCTCCTGTCCCTAGTGATCTCTTATCAGAGAACACGGGTAGAACTTGAAATTCAACTCCCTCAAGAAAAACATATATCTTGAGCGTTCTAGTAAAACCTCAGGCGCCTTTTTCTTTCATTTTCCAAATTGATTCCAAAAGCCTGTGTTGCACCCCTCACTATGGAATCTAGCAAGATGTCAGTCCAGATGGGACAGCATAAGCCTGTTACTCGCTCCTAATTCACTTACCACAAACAGGAGTGGAAGGAAGAAAGGACCGCTAAAAGAGTCGGTGATGGCAACCAGAATTCCTCCTAGGACCCTGACCGGGATCCAACAGCGTAGTGGGAGCTGCCGAACACCTTGCAGAGGTGCAGCTTCCCAGACCCGCTATACACCTAGATGACTGAAACTCAGGCTGTCGCAGTCTAGAAAATTCCAGACTTTCCGACACACCGCTGTGAGTGCCCACGCGCAGTTAGGCAACCTGTGCCTCCTCAGCTACAATGGGATCACTGAATCCAAGTAAGTCAGGGCTTCAATAGAGAAACTAGTTCCCCTGTATTTCTGTGGCTTTTGAATATTCAAAAAAATTGAAGACAGCAGGAATCAGGGCCCTGCCCAGCCAATACCAATACAACCTGGGGAGGGGATCTAAAAACAGCCTGTGTTGCAGGACAGACATCCCTTTCGGGCCCTCCTTTTGGTCAGGGTTCTAAGGAAGAGTGGGGATTGAGTAGGACTCTTTCTGGTTTATGCTAGGCCACATTGTGCCTTAAGGGTAGATGCCACACCTCAACGAAGTAAGTAATGGGACAAGAAGGACTAATTGGACTAATCAAGACTACCGGTAAGTAGTTGTAACACCTGGGAGGCATCTAATAAAAAGTGATATTTTATAAATTGTGTACACATTTTAAAACTTAATCAAGTTGTTTTATGCTGGTTTTGTATTGTAGACTTATATCTATGAAATTCATGTTGTAGTTTTGTAATGGTTTTAAATAACTAAATACAATAAAGACATACAGACATCCTGGGCCTCATTTTGAGAGTTGACTGATGTGTACTAATCAGTTACTAGTCGAAATGTACATTCGCCCCATTAATATATATGAGACAGAAGGCAATTTGCAACCAATTGCCAATGCAGCGATGGAGGCCTGCAATGGAAAGCAAACCTCCACTCCTGCCTTTGCATTCCTTAAATGTGATTTTCTTTTAAGCAACCCTTGTCCCTTTGAAAAGGCAGGGATTTTATTCTGCTTTGCAAACTGTTTACCAACAAAGGTTGTGTGTCTGTAAACTTTCAATGGTTTGCAGTCACAACTGCATACTATTGACACAAAGCTTTGGGACTCAAACGTAGGAAAGGAACATTTTTTCACTTCTTCTACTGTTTGCAAGTCATAATGAATTGCAAACGACATTTTGTGGCTCTGAAATGTTTTGTTTTTTTACTTGCATAACATTTTTTGTAATTTGGGGCTTGTGATTTTTGGCTTGCACGGCCACTGATTTTACGAACCTCAGGCTTTACACCAGCATTAGCATTTTGTACATCAGGCCCTTCATTGCTATACTTAGTCGCACTGCCTGGACCACTGTTTGCATCCCCCCTGATTTCATAATGTCAATTTACTCTGCTTATAGTTAGCAGATTAGAGTTTACTACCAAACAGTAAACAGACTGTGAGAATTGAGAAGGAGCAGGCAACAGCTTTGCACAGATCACTAATATTTCTGGGCTCCTTAGCACACTGGCGTAACGAAAAAGTGAGGGGGTCTCCCTGCACGGTACTTAGGGGGGCCCCCTCCGGGCTCAATCAGGAGCTCTCCCGGCCAGAGTTTAGTGCCAAGGGGGCCACTTGGAGCTAGGGCCCCCCCCCGCACCGCGTGGGCGGCGGGGGCCTGTGTTACGCCCCTGCCTCAGAAGGGAACCAGCTCCCGATAGAGCTACGTTCTGTTAGTAACTCGTTGCTGTTCAGGAAGAAACTGAAAACCTGGCTCTTTGTGCAAGTATAATGTCCATCCGACCAACCTCTCTATGTCTGCGCTGGGACACTCCTGGGAGTAGCTGTGTGCATTATAAATTGTAGCTGTGCACATTATAAATTGACTATCATATCATATAACCGCCGGTAATTCATTCCATGTTTAGGTCTCGGCAACAGAAAGCTTTAGCTGTCTGTTGGCAAGACATATTGTCTCTAATACATAACATATACCTAGAGGCAGCTTTGGGTCAGCCAGCCTATGCTTATGATTAAGGATCCCTGTTTTCAGTTTTTACTGATTTTTACAGATAAATATAGACAGAAAAACATTTATTTTCTGGTCTGTATTTATTTTTAAATGTGGATAAAAACGGAAATTGAGTGCTTTTTGAGTGATTCTAAGTACATTTTTCTATGACTGCCAGGCCAGTAACTGCGTGTATTGATAGTTAAGGGGGTTAAAGAAAAAGGAATTTTAGTAAAGAGGCTTAAACAGCAGTAGATATGCACAAGGTTGATACTGAAATGTGCATATTTTCATATAAGTGCATTGATTTATCTTTTGTGGGTGTTCATATCACTGAAACCTGGCAGGCATTCAAGCATGACTGCATATTTATTGGTTAAATAAATGTGGAAAAATACCAGTTTCAGCTTTATTTTTCCCAAAATCCATAATAAATATGGATAAATACAGATAAAGTTGACAAAAAATAAAAATGGATACATACTGACGGAAATGTCTAAAAAATAAATACCATAAAACAGGGAGCTCTACTCATTATTAGATACTTTGTTTATCTCATTTTCTTGCACCTGATTCAATGGCTTTCCTCCATATTCTTGTGTTTGTCATGACCAGGTGCATTTTTGTGTCATGAGACTGGGTAAACAAGGTTTTAGCACTGATTACCAGTCAATCCACCACTCTCCTATCTGAAGGGGAGAGCAGATAAGGAAGATGGGAAGCTTTCACAGCTGCCCTCACCTCAGGGGAAAATAGAAACAGAGATAGACACATTGAAATTTGCCCCACCGGCTTGGTCTTATCTTGGCAGTTGTACAGTAACGCTTCTTTCAAGGAATGTCTTAGGTATCAGCTACTCATGTATGTGGCTCTTTGGTAAGACGAAAGACAGACATTAAAGAATGTATTCACAACCTTTGGAGCCTATTTACCATTGTACTGAATCAAACATCTTGCTAGCCTGATTCTCTGGAAAAGGGAATTTGACAACCCCAGTGAATCCCACAAACCAGCACCAGCAGTTGAAACGTGCAGAACACTAACGCAATCAGTAATCAACAATGGAAGCACAATTCCTAAGGTGGTGGGTAACAAGCAGAAAAAGAAACTGGAAGAGAGTTATGAAGAACAAAACAAAATAGCTCAAACTTTCAGTAGCGAGAAGCCCCACAATGAAAGAAGTTGTGAGGCAACTTCATCTGCTTTACTGGTCCTACTGAATCTAAGCCAGAAAAAACTGAGCCAGCTCCTCCTGCACTCGTAGTCATCTTCTATCTGTCTCTGACTTTGCCTTTCCTCCAGTTCTACATCCCATGCTTCAACAGACCTACTGTCCAACTTCTTTATTCATTCAATGCTAGTATTTTTCTTACTCTCCCTTTGAGATGTTTCACTCACTCTCTGTTCCTCTTCCTCACTCCCTGCCTTATAGCATGCTTTCACCTCAAATTCCTGACATTCAGTCTCACATTGCTGTGGTTCCATGATGTTTCCTGCCACTCCTGATGTAAAAATTCGCTTTGCAGTGTTGAGAAGGACTATTTTTTCTCCTTGCTCCCACATCTCATCTTTTTCCCCACCCCAGCAACCTCTTACCCCCTATTGTGTATCCTGGGTCTCTGGCCCAGGTCTACAAGACTTGACTTCAACACCCACGGGTACGTGGACTGAGTTCAGTGCATCATCACTTGAGCGGAGGAGTACAGGCTATTGTAGCCCGACACAAGCCCACTGAGCAGTCTAGCTGGTGTGGTGTCCATACTTTCTGAGTTGCTAACAGTGCTGTTAGAGTGTCAGGGACGCAGAGATAATTCAAACCCAATTTTGTTCTTTAGAACAGCACACTCAAGCACTGCACTAAGAAAAGACACTATATACAATTAGAAGTGTTTTATTTCAACAGTTTCATCCTGTTGTTTAATACATGAGTAATAACCACAGACTATAATGAAAACATCACTTATGCATGTTGCTAGCAATGAGATTAAAATGAACAGTTCCAACATAATTAGACTATTACTAGCAACCCTATGAGAGCATAGAGTAGCTAACATGCCTCTGGAGATTCTGAGGGCCCAGCGCACTGCATACCTGTTCTCAGCTGTGGATATCAGACTTCAGATGAGAGAGTTTTTCACACAGAAGGAAAACATACATCAGCTAGGTTCAGCTCTTTTCCTCTCTGCATTAACCCACAGCATAAGGCTGGATGCTTTGGCAGTCTGGCAGGACTTGCTGCGAAGGCCTCTCTAATTATGAGATCAATTTGTGGGTTTTATATAGGGTTGATCTCTGCCTTTTAGCCTACATTGGGGGACTTTCCATGGGAGACATAACTGGTATGAACCAGCATGCTGAAAATGCATCAACTCGGACTACATGTTTATTTTACACATTCACTGTCAGATCTTGAAACATGGATATCATGTAACTTGCAGCACACTTTTGTCACTTATGCATTAACAGAATCATTTTTTAGATTAAATGACACTTTCAAGAGTTCTGCAAAAGATAATGACATGCTTGTATATGTGTACCAAAGCAGGCAGGCAGGCAAACTTAACACACTCAAAATGGAGCCACGGGGTTTACGACATCCCTAGTTTGGAGGTCTGATAATTACGTAATTCAATACATATGGATGATGTATTTTAGGGATTTTAACTAAAAAATAAATTGATGATCTTAAAGGAAATTTAAACCTGAATAATTGAACTAATAAAATCTGCATAAATTAGTTTATGTAAAAGAGAATAAAATGATACATTAAGCTTTTCACGAATACTATTTTTCAAGCCTTGCATGTTTCAGTCAGTAATATAAAAACATGTTATTGCATTAAAAGATATTATCATAAAAGTACATCAATTAGGAAGAGATGCGTTTTGGCGTGACGTGATATTGAGATATGCCGAACTGAAAAATTATTCCGCTTGTTGAGAAAATGGAAGTAAAAAAAGTGTGTTTGCAAGAGTCAGTGTTTAGATGAATTGACACTTTAACAAATACTACAAAAGATAATGACAAGCTTAATGTGGACCAAAGGCAGATGGGCTAATTTAACAAGCTAAAAATTGAGGGGCATATTATCAAGGGCCTTATCGCCGCTTTAGCGGGACTTTTTCCCGCTAAAGCGGGTGATAATTTCATCGCCCTATTAGCAAGCTGTCGCTAACAGCAGTTAGCGACAGTTTGCAGGCGATAGCGAGCGGTTTGGGGCCCGCTTTGCATGTCAGCGATATTTATCGCTGATGAAATGCAAAGTGGGCGTACCCAACCTGTTAGCGACTGAAAGCAGTCGCTAACATCGCTATCGCCTATTATCAACGCAGGCACAGCGATAACATTTTTTGTGCTAAGCGCGAATATCGCCAAAAACTATTGCCTGCTCAGACCACTTCTTAACCTGTATATCCAATGGGAGTTAGACATTCAGGTTAAGACCCTATTGGCGTTAATGCCTGAATATCGCTGGATTTCCAGCGATATTCACGCATTGAGCCGCAATCGCCGGATATTTTATCGCTTTTGAGATAAACGTTGCTAATAGCACGTTATCTCTGCGATAAAATCCAGCGATGCGCGGCGATAAGAAAAATATCGCTAAGCTCACTTAGCGATAAATATCGCTAGTTGTTGATAATATGCCCCCATGTCTTTAATTTGGTAGTTTACGACACCCCAGACACCATGTTTTAAAAATACTTTTGATAACTTTTTTTCACCTGCTGTACTATTGGAGGGCAGCCTTCTTAAATTGTTTTTATTAATTTCAAGATAACCACTTGTGAGTGCAAGGTAGGTACTAGTAAATGGGAGTATCTTATTATAACAAATCTCAATGAATGATGGCTACTGTGAATGTCTGCATCCGCGATGACCGATTTTGAACAGCATTTGAACGGTTTTACACCCAAATTCAAGATGGTTGTAGAGCCAATAGTTTTCACTGTTTAAACCTATTAACTTTGTCAAGCCTTATTTTTAAAAAGTCCTGACAATTGCATGGTTAACTAGAGGAATGGGGAATTTAATTTCAAATCCATTTATATTCAAGCAGATAAACTTGAAGTGCTCAAAAGCCAAAAGATAACATTTTTGGCATAACACTTATTGGTCCTCTTGCTGAATTTACAGTTTGAGCATGTATGACACAGAAAAGAGACTATACGCTCGATTTTCTCCTAATGAGCAAAAGCTGTAATGAACAGTGAGAGTCTGCCATCCGCTTCAAGGCTATTCAAAAAAAATTAAAAGTCACACACTCCTACCTTCTCCAAGACAGGGCAATGCAAACCAAACAACCCTCACTGAACCTCCGGTTCAAACTTTGAAAACGTTTACAGTTCTGACACTTCAAGATTCACCCAAAAAATAGGGTGATTCGTGGGTGCAGAGGTTCAGTTTCCCCAAGACTATTTAGAAGGTGTTTTCCAGACATCTACCTTCCTCTCAGAAAGGCTTCTACTAACTGTCACCTCTGCCAGGATTTACTTCTGCCCATTGCTCAGAAAACCAGAAACGACTGTAAATATTTTCCAGACAGATACCCTGTGGTCTGATCAGCCAGCCTTCAACCACTGCCTAACAAACCTTGTTATCTCGCTATACAATCTCTTATATTCAACAGACACAGCTTTCAGCCTCCTCTCTGAATCACGAATCTGCAGCTAGTTTTCAACGGTGATGATTTACCAAAGGGCCAGGGTTAGGGGAAGTGACATCATCGTTTTTTTTTATCCCAGATGTAACGAAGTTAGCAGTCCAGTAGCTGGGGTGGGCGGAGCTAGGTGGGCAGAGGGGAAGAGGAGGGGACAGGATAGGAAAGGGCAGTTAGAGTAGGGACGGGGAACAGAGTAGATGCAAGAGAGAATAAAGGGTTTGAATCAACACCACCGTGTCTGCGTGTTACTTGTAGTAAGACACTACAGCTGGCGACGAGGGTGGGATGCAGAAGCTAACCCACCTGAATGAACCCCGTCCCGCAGCGTAGAGCGTTCAGAGCTCCGCTGTGACCGTGACCCGCAGTGCCCCAAGCGAGGCCACCCAGAACGACCTGGCGGACCCTGGAAACGGGAAGAGCCGTGAGAGAAAGAAAGCGCCAAGTAAAAGCGCCGGAGCGCCAGAAGACAAAACGCAGAGTGAAAGCGCCAGTACACCAGCAGAGAGAGAGCCGGTCGCGCTGGACGCGAGAGTCCCATGGGCGCGAAGACCCCACGAGGACATAAGTGAAAGTCGGGAGCTCACCCCGATATTGCCCCCATCACCCCTGAAGCTCCGTGGTTGTGTAGTGCGGCGCGCTGTGAGTAAACGCAGCGGAAAGTGCAGCCAGCGCGATCGCGCGCCAAGAAAATATTTGAATCTCACCCTGTACGTGAGTCCGGGAGAAGACGAAGAACGCGACGTCGGGAGCTCACCCCGGTCGCGCCTGTGCCCCTCGCTGTGGCAGTGGATGCGGTGACAGCCCCTGTGCCCTGGAAGGAGTCCCCTCGCCCGGTGAGTGCGGTGAATGGACCCGAGTGGATGAGGCAGAGAGAGAGATAGAGAGCCAAACCTCGTGTGACCTGAGGCTCCACAGCGGCGGCCATCTTTAAGTCAGGCAAGCCAAAAGGACACCCCTGTGAAAATCGGGAGCGGCCATCTTTGAGTCAGGCAAGCAGTGTCTGAAGACAGGAACTGAGAAAAGACACACAAACAAGCAGTGATAAAGGCAAGGGCTATACAAACAAGCATTGATAGCCACAAGAGGACAAATCTTGGAAACGCGCGCCAGTCGCTGACGCAAGAAGTGGACGTGAGCGCCAAAACCCATCGCCAAGATGTCTAACCCTCCCGCGCAGAAGGACGTCAAGGGAGGCACCCACCTGCGAGCCCCGGAGCCCTTGTCAGTCACGACAGGAAGCAGCATGGGACTAAAATGGCAAGAGTGGCTAGAGGACTTCGAGGACTATATTGAGGGGTCCAAAATTGAGCCAGACAAAGACAAGATTATAGCCCTTCGCAATCTAGGGGGGCGTGAAATAAGCAAGATTGTGCGAGAGATCCCAGCCACAGATGGTGACACCTATGATAAAGTGAGAACTGTTCTAAATAACCGTTTTCTGCACAAGAGAAACGTCGACTACGAAAGACACAAGTTCCACCAGCAGCGCCAAGGAAAGGAAGAACCACTGAGCTCCTTCATACATCGGCTGCGGCGGCAGTCCCAACACTGTGACTTCACCAACTTCTCGCCGGATGCGGCCATCAAATCTCAGATAATCACTGGGTGTCACTCGGAGTCACTGAGACGGCGACTGCTGAGAAAACCACAAGAACTAGCAGAGATCGAAGAAAACTCCCGACTATATGACCAAGCTGAAGAAAACGCGGCGGAGATTGAAACAGGACCCAGTACCAGCCGTGAACACGCCAACCGCATCACTGAGAGACGGCAGGGGCGACAGGATCGGCGCGACAGTGGAAGACGTCACCCGCGAGACAGATCGCGGCGCTCCAAGTACTCGCCCAGGCGACGCCCAGACTACAGGCAGAAAGTATCCGAAAGGAGAGATCGCCGACCTGAACGCACGAGGCGATGCTTCAAGTGTGGATACGACTACCCTCACATCGACTCCTGCCCTGCCATGGGCCAACGGTGCAGAAAATGTGGACGATCCAACCACTTTGAGGCCATGTGTGGGGATTACCACAAAGAAAAACGCAACGATGGTGACAGACAGGATGGGTCGCAGCGGCCCTCACGATCGGAGGCCAAGCGTCATCACATCAGAGCAGTTCAAGAAGAGCCTCCTAGATCCCCCACGTCCTCCCACTCCAGTCGTGACTCTCGGCGCTCCCGTTGGGACCGTCGTTCTCCATCAAGAGACTCAAGATCGTCCTCATCCAGGCATTCATCCTACACCACCGAATATGTCAACTTTGCTGACCATGATCAGTTCAAACGGTATCCACGCCTCAACATCAAAGTGGGCAACCATGCCGCCAAGTTCATGATGGACAGCGGAGCATCGCTCAACTACATTTCTGTTGCCGAACATGACCGAATGGACCCCAAACCACGCTTACATTTCGCGCCCGTCCGCGTCTACACCTGGATGGCGAAGAAACCTCTCCAATGCTTGGGCAAGTTTGACACCACCCTCACGCATGGCAAGCTCTCTATCCCAGCAGTTATCCATGTAATTAAAGGACCCGAGGCAGACTGTCTGCTGAGCCTCCCCACGGCGGAACGTCTTCAGTTGGTGCACATCCTCTTCAACGTCCATGACATCCGGGACTGCGCCGGAAAATTCCCTTCCCTCTTCCGAGGTCTGGGGAAGCTGAGGGGCCATCAAATCCACCTGCATATCAACGAGCAAATCAAACCAGTAGCTCAACACCCGCGAAGAGTGCCATTTCACCTGCAATCTGCGGTTGAGTGTGAACTGCAGGAACTTCTGGACGCCGACATCATTGAGCGCACTGCGGGCCCCACACCATGGGTGTCCCCGGTGGTTATCGTCCCCAAGAAGGGTTCCCAAAACAAAGTCCGTCTCTGTGTGGACATGCGTCTGCCGAACACAGCCATCGAGAGGGAGAGACACCCAGGCCCACTCCTGAGCGACATGATCACGGCCCTCAACGGGGCAACCGTGTTCTCTAAATTGGACCTGAGCAAGGGCTACCATCAGCTCGAGCTAGACGACAGCTCTCGCCCCATCACGACGTTTACCACCCATCTTGGTCTATTCCGCTACAAACGTCTCAGTTTCGGCGTCTCATCAGCCGCCGAGATCTTCCAGGAGGCCATACGTCTTGTCATCCACCACATACCTAACGCCCTTAATTACAGCGATGATATCTTGGTCTACGGTTCGGACACGCAGGAGCATGACACCGCCCTCGATCGTGTCTGCCTCGCTCTGATGGAAGCTGGGTTGACCCTCAACAAGGACAAATGTGAATTTCATCAGTCGACCCTGAAATTTTTCGGACACATCTTCTCAGCGAGTGGCATGAAACCGGACCCGGACAAAATTGCCACGCTCAACAACACCAAGAGTCCGGCAGATGTCAACGACTTGCGTTCCTTTCTTGGAATGACAAGCTACTGCGCCCGCTACATTCGTGACTACGCCACCGTAAGTCACCCTCTGAGGCTCCTCACGAAAGCTGGCGCGCAATTTGTGTGGACTCCGGAGTGTGAGCGTGCCTTCAAAGACATCAAACACGCCGTGGAATCAGCCAAGTGCCTCTCCTATTTCAATCCCAAGAGGAAAACGGAAATCACCGTGGACGCAAGCCCCGTGGGCTTAGGGGCCATCCTGGCACAGTACGACCATGAGTCGGATCAGAGGAGGATCATCGCCTATGCCAGTCGGAGCCTAACGGACCCTGAGAGACGTTATTCCCAACCGGAGAAGGAGAGCCTGGCCGTCGTGTGGGCGTGCGAACACTTCCACATCTTCATATTTGGGAAACACTTCACGCTCATAACTGACCATCAGGCACTTGTCACGATCTATGGCAATCCTAAGTGCAAGATGCCCCCCAGGATTGAGAGATGGGGCTTGCGGCTGCAAGAGTACACGTTCTCGATTATTCACAAACCGGGGAAGGATGAGAATCCAGCTGATTATATGTCTCGCCACCCCCGAGACTCGTCGGAGACTGCACCCTCCATTGCGGAGGAATACATTCACTTCGTGGCCAATCATGCTCGTCCACCAGCCATCCCCATGCATGCCATTCGGGAAGCGACCAACCAAGACAGCATCCTACAAGAAGTGATAAAGCGCACCCGAACCAACAGATGGAGATACCACCCGCAGGAAGAAGAGGAAAGCCCTGCTGTCAAGAAAGAACTCCAAGCCTTCCGGCATGTCTCCGACGAACTCTCTGTAACCGGTGACGACCTCCTCCTCAGAGATCACAGACTAGTTATACCAGCGACACTGAGACAAGGAGTAATCGATTTGGCCCACGAAGGTCATCGAGGAGTCGTCTCCACCAAAAGAGCCCTGAGAGAACGTGTCTGGTTCCCAGCTCTCGACCAGATGGTCGAGGACACATTGAAAGACTGCCACCCATGTCAACTGACCAGTCACAGTAATCCACCTGCACCTCTACAGATGACCCCATTGCCTGATGGGGTATGGCAAGAAGTTGCCATGGATTTTTATGGCCCCTTGCAATCCGGGAAGTATGTAGTCGTCATCTTGGATGAATACTCCAGGTTCCCAGTGGCCCAGTTCATATCATCCACCAGTGCTGCCTGCACCCTCAAGGTGCTTGAGGAAGTCTTCGCTACTTGGGGTGTCCCCAGGGTCATCAAGACGGACAACGGGCCCCCATTCAATAGTCATGAGTTCAGCGACTTCGCGAAACACATGGACTTCCAACATCGCAAAGTCACGCCACTCTGGCCTCAGGCTAACGGCACTGTGGAAAGATTCATGTCCACCATTAAGAGAACATTCCAGCAAGCCACGGCCGAAAAGAAAGATCTTCAGGCAGCACTGAACGAAGTCCTTAGTGCCTACAGGACCACTCCTCACTCTACGACGGGCCAATGCCCTGCGACTCTCATGCTTGGGAGGACAATGAGGAATCGGATCCCCACATGGGACGGAGCCCTGAGAAAACCTCCGTCGGATCAACAACACAGAGACATGGTCATAACAGATCGACACCGCAAGGACAAGATGAAAGAGTATGCGGACCGCAAGCGAAGGGCCCGGTCCCCCTCCCTGAAAGAAGGCGACAGAGTCGTTGTCAAGCAGGAACAACGCCAAAAGACTGATTGTCGTTTCAAAGATGAGCCCCTGACAATTACCCAACAAAAGGGCACCATGGTGACAGCAGAATCAGAGACACGAAGAGTCACCCGCAACGCTTCTCACTTTAAGAAGTGCTCTCCTGAAATCCATGAAAGTACACCTGTGGTCCCCACACCTGAGTGCAGGGACAACCCTGAGACTGTCGCACCTGACACCGGACCTTCACCTACAGAAGAACCCTCACCTGAAGATGGCGTGTCCACACCAACGAGACCCCGCCGTCACGTGCGGCCTCCCAAGAGACTGATTGCAGAGATGGACTAATCTCTATTTCTTTCATTTGTTACTTTATTAAGAAAGGGGGAGATGTAACGAAGTTAGCAGTCCAGTAGCTGGGGTGGGCGGAGCTAGGTGGGCAGAGGGGAAGAGGAGGGGACAGGATAGGAAAGGGCAGTTAGAGTAGGGACGGGGAACAGAGTAGATGCAAGAGAGAATAAAGGGTTTGAATCAACACCACCGTGTCTGCGTGTTACTTGTAGTAAGACACTACACCAATGACATGGTTAACTCTTTCACCCCCCCATCAGTCTTCTGCTTGATTGCTATGGAATGGGTAAAGAGTGAAAGTACAGAAAGCAAACACTACTGTTAAATGCTGTTCCTTCCACTGCCTTCTTGACTTCTGAGGCAAGGGCAGCGCACGGGGCACTAGACGCAAGTCAGGGGCAGAAGCTGCTGCCACCAATGAACGTCCAGGGCAGTGGTTAATTTGTAAAAATAAAATTAGTGCCGGGGCTCTCGTCAGGAGGCAGCTGGCCCCAGCCCATTTCTCCTGTTAGAGCCACCTAAAACAGAACCAACTACTAACCATGAAAGTGGGGAGATGGTGTGGCTTAATAGCCAGAGCTGCCTTCAGAGCTGGGGAACCAGGTTCGAGTCTTGGGGTGGGCTCAACATCCTGTGATTCTTGGCAAATCATTGAATCGCCACTTAAATGAATGTGTTCTTAGATAGTGTTTATGAAAAGCGCTGGTGCTGAGCACCGGAAACCACAGGCCAAAATTAAGCAGTGGTCCAGGGCTGTCGTGTATTACTTTAAACATGGCTCCCTCAGCTCCTGGACGGGTGCTGTCAGTTCAAGCACTGGCACGCGGCGCTGTACCTTGGAGCCGTACCTCCTTGTTTGCTTTTGAAGTCGCGCCTTCAAGGGGATTTTAAAGCACAGGGGTTTCTTGGTATGCATCAGGCACAGCGACTGAACTTCATCTCAGCTCCTTTTACTCTCCACTTTCGCATCGTTCTGGAAAGGATGCATTGTTTCAATTTTTCACACACACATTTAGCAAAAGCGAAAAAAACATGAAGGGATGTTTCCAGTAGCTTGCACCAGTCTGCGGAGGACGTCTGCCTCGAGTAGGCCAGCGTCTCCGGAATCCTTTTAGTGACATTCCGTGCTTTATTTGTTTTTAATGAGAGGGGCTCAGATGTCGCTTGGAAGGAAGTTCAGAGGAAAATCCTCATTGTGCCAGAGACGCCGCAACTTTAAGAACGCAGCATTATTAATAGAGGATATCCTAGGTGGGCTTTGGCCGCTAAATGAATTGCCCGCCATCAGATAAATGAAAAGCCTCCTCCCAGATGCCCTCCTCAGCGTTAGTGTACATTTATTTTCAGATGAAAGCACTTAGTTTCTTGTACATAGCGCTCTCTGCTATAATAAAGAGAGCGGTGGGTAAATCCGAGGTTAGTTTTACATTATATTCTGCAGCAAAGCCTCGCATTCCACGTGTTTATATACTCACCGCTCTGGCAACTTTTCCCTTCTAGAAGCAAAACGCAGGATTTAGGTGTAGGCTTCCAGGAGTGAGGGTTGTGAGCATGTATTCCTCCTTTCCAGACATGTATATGAATCCAAATTAGTAGGCTAATTTCATTTTTGGATGTAACACAGTACAAAGCCTTTTTCAAGGCTATTTATATTAGTCCGGATTTACCTGGTGATTAGACGGTGACCTACACTGACTCTTTTCTGAAATTTGGATGTTTTAACAATGCAATCACTACTGAAAATGTACAATTTTATCGTTGTAAAATTTTGTGTTGCTGGACTAATATAAATAGCGTTGAAAAAGCCCTGGCGCCACTCGCCACACGGGGCGAAACTTGTGTTGGCTGTTCTCTCCCTCTCTTCCTTTTACAATGTTTTCTATGAAAAACCTACGAGTGAAATGAACCTAATTAAGTGATAAATAAAAAGCACTACATTCACTCCAACCTATTTGTACTGTGTTACATCCAAAAATGGAATTACCCCACTAATTTGGATTCATATACATGTCTGGAAAGGAGAAATACATGCTCACAACCCTCTCTCTATTTATTTTTTTGAGGCTGAAAAGGTCCAGAGCCTTGTGCAAAACTCCTTCAGGAGACTAGGGATTCATATCCAGACTCAGGATCTCTGGTCCAATCTTCTTTTATCCTAGGTTTCCGGGAGTGACCGGAAGCAAACGCTTCGGGCTTTACCTTGGTTTTCCAAATCAGTGGTGTAACAAAGCCCCCTGCAGTGCGGGCGGGCCCTCGAGCACCAGGTGGACCCCTCAGCACAGTAACTTTGCCTGAGAGTTTCTCAGTGATTCCGGAGGTGGGGGGCATGGGGGCATATCCTTCTACTTTGCAGGGGGGGGGCTCAAGTTTCGTTACGCCACTGTTCTAAATTATTCTCTCTTGAGGATGTCATTGATAATACAGATTTTGATTGGTTCCTGAGTAACTCTTTCTATTAATATACCCAACCAACCTTGCAACTGATGCCAAATACACAGAAAACTTTCTACAGAAAGCCCTTTGTATGTATGGTGCTACTGCAGTGATTAATTTATGCCATTGGTTGCAATTGGTGGACTACAACCATCACTGTGGACTGAGTTCTTTTTATCAACAGACTTTGACTCAGGGCAAGAGTAAGAAAAGCAGTAAAGTGAGAAAGAAGGAGGTATAGATTAGAAACAGTGACAAAGGTAGAATTTAGGGACATACAAGCCAACACTCCTGAATCACAAAAGAGTCTCCGGATTTTCTAAGCCGAAGGTTTTATATTAGCAAGTATCTAAAATTTCCTTCATTCTATTAAGCTCACACTCTTGATTGTTTTCCCCAAAACCCTAATCTGTTTTGTTTCCTATGCATGCATGGATCAAAAAAAAATATTGCTACAGTAAGATCAAGATGCAGTGGGGAAGAAAAGCATGAGGTGGAATCAAGACTAGGCAGTTGTCAACCCCAGCAACAGCCAACACTAGTAGCAAGTTTCCCCGAAAAACCTGAGTCCCTGCAGTTATTTATTACAAAATATGCACTGAGCCATGGACACTGCAGGATCAGGGTCTTTCCAATTCTTTACAGATTAATGCCAGTGATAGCTGGATGCTGCAATCTTCTAATTCACTGTTTCTACTGTTCCCAAACTTTAAGAAAGAGTACACCTTGAACTCCTCCAGGGTTTGTAGAGGTCATTCGTTATCATATTGTTTTTTAATAAAAATATAAAAATGACCATGTTCAATATCTAAACACTCTCTTTTATATACACTGTCAGCACCGTTAGCTAAAAGTTCTTTTTGGTGAACACAACATAGGATAACACAGCCTAGCACAACGTAACACAACAGAGCACAACATAACAACATAAAGAAAGAGTGGGATTACACTTTGTGGTTAAAGCCCACAACGTGGTTCTACCAGGAGTATTTTTACAAGTAAAATAAACCAGAGTATTATTACCAGTAACATAAGGTAAAATAACACAACATAATATTACTGCAACACATCAGCCAATAGAAGCACTAGAACAGTTACTATCAGTTAGAACCAAGAAAGGTTTTAGGGGACCTAACTTGTTGTTAAATTTTGTTCAATGGCTCAGGAACTCTCACAAAGGCGTCAAAAACAAATTAGACTCACGCCTTTGGAATGCTTCTTGCTTAGTGGGAGAAATATGATGTCACAGCACAAAGGTGAAAAATCAAAATACTTTGCTAGTTGGTATTAGTTGACAGTCAAAACACTCTATAACGGGATACCAACATCCAACAGCAAGGGTTCAAACAGGGATACAACTTCCACTGATCCGTTTTCCGCTAGCCACACATTCCACATAATGTTTTTTTTTTTAAACATATTTTATTGGCATTTTCATTTTTTACCACATAACAGTAGGCTGTACGTCAGTACAACGCGATCAAAATGATCGCGGTACTTTACGACGCAGTCATTACAACGCAAGTCGGGCGCTGGATTGTGGATTAGTTTTTCTATTCCAACTCCAGCCCACGTAACAGTAGGGAAGGTGTTGGAATAGAAAATCAAACTATTCCTTTAACAAGAGCGCCCTCCAGCGCAAGTCGTAGTAACGACTTGCATTGTAATGACTGCGTAGTAAAGGACGCGTGGTGTAAACACCACGTTGTAAAGGGTGTTTACCTAACAGTATACACATGTTTAATCATCGGTTGTATATGCCATAGTAGTTTCGCATCGTGTTCACTACTTAGGTTACAGTAGTTCAGGTTGCTTGTATCAGTCCCCACTTAACTAATGTTGTAACACACAATTGGAAACTTCATACCACGTATACGGTGAAGAGGCATGACTGGCCACCTTCAGGTAAGTTTTATGTGCTGCGCCAAATATTGCGATGTCCGCGACCTGATTCAGAACGTAACAATGCAGGGTAATCTCATCATAATTCTTTCTCCAAGGAAGTAATAGAAAAGTCTCTGCCCTGTCAACCAATGTTCCTTGATGCTATCCATGGAGTAGAGACACTTTCGTAGCACTGTGATTGTGCACTCCCATCTCAGGACCCTCAACTGCTCTGCTGTCATTGTTGCTGTCACATAGCGAAATTATGTGCACTCCAATTTGTACTGCCTTTTCCCCAATATATTATCAAAGCAAAAGCATTAGCGATCCCTTTAAACTGTACCAATAATTGTAACCAATATTATTAAACTACTTTCCTTGTTTGGGCACCACACAAAGTGGTGACTAAAAAGCAATCAATTCAGTGCTAAGCCACAGAGAACTCTCATTAGCACTCATTAGTGACATAAAAAGTCAACATAACTGAAACAGTTACAAAGGGTAAGGACCACAGTTAGACTTAAATTAGAAATCTCAACCATCTAACATGAAACTTTGAGAAGTCTTTCTTCAAACACTACAAACTCCAAAAACATTTGGACAGACTTTTTTGATTGACATACACCACCACTCTTGACTACTGTGTACAAACATAGCGCTGAAACTCTGGGCGACTGCCCATTCACCTGAGAGAGTAGCATGCCTGTAAGCATCCGGGCGGGGCAGAGTATGGGTATGAAAGAGCCTCAAACAAAGCATAGGAAGAGAAGAGAGTGACTCAAGAAGATACCAAATGGGAATAAAAGTGGATATCAGCCAGTGAAAATACTCCTGTGGCTCTAAAGCTGGAAGTCATATTTTCAATACAACACAAACTATGGAGATCTGAGATTTCCGCACTCATATTTATTGGCTTTTTCTGAATGTATGCAATTCCAAAAAGTTCTAACTGAAACCCGGCTTGCAAATGTGAGCAAATGTTGGCTGCCGTACAGGACCACAGAATGGCTGATTACGCCTTTTTGTCAAAACTTCTGCATCTGTTTTGTTCATATCCTAGGTTCACCCTCGTCTCTTGGTCAGTTATGGCGCTTAGCAGCTCTAATAGGTAGAGGAACAGTCACCCGCCCCTTGGACCATGAGCAAAAGACCTAATTGCCTAAGGAACTAAGCTCCAGGCGACCACTACATGTGGCTCTTTCTGATTCCTGCTCTCTTATGGTGTTGAATGGCCAAGCAGGGAAACTCACTGTAACTTATTATGCGCTACCTAGTGGTACAGAAGGTGCACAACATCAATATTGTGTCAAAAATATTGTCTGAAACATAGATCATGAAAATAATATTGTGATGGCAAGATTATCGTCAAACAGAATATTGCAAGTAACAATATCGTGTTTTTAAGTGTTTAATATTGTTTTTTAACATAGTTGAATAATAATTTCATTTTTTTTATTATTTTCTAATATTTTATTAGTTTTGTGTATTTTAAATCATCAATATGTTATTGTTCGTTGTCTAATATTTTTAGTAGTTGTTTAATTAATTGGTAATCATGTGTTGTGTTTTAGTATATTTTAACTTTTTGCAATTATTGGCAGATTGTTGGGTTCCTAGAAGGAAATTGGGGGACGTTATTTTAATATTTATTTTAAATGTTAATTCTTTTTTATGTAATTGGTTAATTAGAATGATATGATTATTTATGTAGATTATGTATTTGTTTGAAATAATCATTAATCCATGTATTCAATTTTAATGTGTTATGTTTTTATTTTTTCAAATATTTCTAATTTGGAAATGGTTCTCCAGGCCATCCCCTTTGGACATTTCCTAAAAACACTGATCACCAGACAATCTAGCCTCTCTCCCAAAAATTAAGAAGTAGAGATGCTAGACGGTGGACTCATTCTTAGTGCAACTGTTGACCTGGCCCTGTGTGACCAAATACTAATTTCATCACTGCTTTTGCCAGTCCCCCGCATGACCAGTAGTGTTCTGTTGAATCTCCTAGTGGATCGTGGGCTTACGAGTCCTCTACATTGCCCCCAATTACAGCACCTGCTCAATGAACTTGGTCTCAAACGCATTTCCTTTGACTGATTAGATTTCAGTGCCCAACAATAATGTACAAAAAATTTCTCTTGAGCTGGCGTGACATGTAGTTTGTGTGGCAACCGGAGCTCATCATTGACTAGCCCAAGAGCAGTTGTCAGTTCCTTGATGAGTAGTTTGAAAACCCATTCATTTTTATATGTCAGGAAATACTGCCTAATATAAATGTGCTTCCGTTTATCATTACTAGGCTGCAGCCAGCTTGCATTGATTGCTATTCATATTTGCCTAATAATAGTGCCCATTCATGTTATGGGATTGAGCTTCATCTCTCTCTCTGCATGTGTGTTTTTCAGTTTCAGATAAGTCATCTAAAATGAAGTCTCAACTGTGGTGTCTCTAAGTGCATAAAATGTATTAATTTGAATATATGAAGTTAGAACACAAACAATTGCAACGCATGCTTTTACAATCCATTTTTTACATCGCAACCACAGTTACATCTCATGATTTTATAACGCATGTCATTACACCTCATTTTTAAAAACTACCATTACAACACATTCCATAACAACGCATACCATTACAACGCATATTACTTTTAGGGCAATAGTAGGGTAAGTGTTGGATAGTGTAGGGGTAAAAATTACTATTCCTACTCCAGTGAGTGCAACAGTAGGGTAAGTGTTGGGTAGTGTAGGGTTAGAGATTACTATTCCCACTCCAGTGAGTGCAACAGTAGGGAAAGTGTTGGATAGTGTAGGGGTAAAACTTACTATTCCCACTCCAGTGAGTGCAACAGTAGGGTAAGTGTTGGGTAGTGTAGGGGTAGAGATTACTATTCCCACTCCAGTGAGTGCAACAGTAGGGAAAGTGTTGGATAGTGTAGGGGTAAAAATTACTATTCCCATCTACCCCAAAACCCATACCCACCCTAAAAGTAAAAAATATCTATTGCTTACCTTATAAAGCGTTGGTATGGCATGCGTTGTAATTGTATGCGTTGTAATGGCAAGCATTGTAGTGACATGCGTTGTAATGGCATGTGATGTAAAGGCAGTTGCGTTGTAACAACTGCATTGTAAAAGCAGTGCGATGTAATGACTGCATTGTAATGGATGTTTCCCATTAATTTGTGTTATGTCTCACAGAAGCATTCCTCAGGGGTTTCCTTTATTTGGTAAGGTTCCAAGGTTGCCTGCTGATGTCCTGGCTTTGTCATTCATTAACTGAGCAAACCGTTGTAATGCTGTTACATACATTTTTTTATTTATTTTCTTGATTAGTTATTCACAATATAACCAATGAAATATATTAGAAAGTAGGTGTCTCTAGATGTATCTAGTTTACTGAAATATTGATTGGTTTATGTGTTTTACACATTGCTAGTCCAACCCTGTTATGTCATATCATACAATGAAATGTGCATGGTTTTTGTACTGAAATATTATAAAACCTGTGTTATTCTGGAGATGAGCCAATAGTTCTCCTTTTGCTCATTCCTTTAAAGTCAGACTCTATCTCAGTCTGTGCACTGATTTGTACTTAGTCTTTGTATGAGTTTTCCTCAGAGGCAGACCTTATTTAAACATCTTGCTGGAGTATACTTTAATATTTTGAATATGCTAATTCCCTATTTGACTAACTGATTACTTTTTGTTTTCTGAAATGAACATTTTTTTTAATGAACTCATGAGGTTTTAACCAGGAATCTTTCCTTGTGCAGGGTTGTTTTTTAGCATTGGACAAAGTCTCAAGAAGACTTACTAATTCTTATGAAGACTCAGACAGTCCCAATCTTGCGCTTCAACCCTCTTACTTAGTTGGAGTGTCGACAATACCAGGCAGCTTTCTGAACCTGAAAGGTTAACACCTTCTGTAGCACAGTTTCTGGCTTTTGAACTCTTTTCAGGTTGGTAGGTACTGCTGGGTGTGTGTAGTAGGAGGTTTGCAAATGTCATAAGGGATCTAGAAAAATCAATAGTATGTAGGTGTAGAACTAAAGCAAACTTTGAAATTCTTTCAAGGTCTTGGATCTCGGCTAGCTCTATAGGGGGTTTCTACTGTAAGGGTTGATAGCTATGCCTTTGGCTGGAGCAACATGCCCCACATACTTCACATTGTGGTAGAACTGCCACTTGTGATAGAACTTGAATCCTGTTGCCTTCAATGGGTCTAGTACCTTCAGTGTTCTGGCATTAAATACTTCCAGCGTTCTGCCAAAGATGACAATGTCATCGAGGTACCCCTTTAATTCAAGGAGGTTCATGTCACTGGCGTAACGAAAAGTGAGAGGGCCTCCCTGCACAGTACTTAGGGGGGCCCCCTCCGGGCCCAATCAGGAGCTCTCCGGGCTCAATCAGGAGCTCTCCCGGCCAGAGTTCAGTGCCGAGGGGGCCCCTTGGAGCTAGGGGCCCCCCGCACCGCGCGGGCTTTGGGGGCCTGTGTTACGCCCCTGGTTCATGTCACTCACTGCAGAAGTGGTAACGCCCAATCTCTAGGGTCGATACTTAGTTTCATCTGTGGCCACAAGGGGTAGAATCAACCTTGATCACTTTGGCAAATCTGCCCTAAATGCTTCCAATGTATATAGTTTCGTCATATCCTTCCATTACTTCAACATTATCTCCTTGGCCACCTATTGCGGAGGAAGGAAAGATAATCTATATGTACTGCTAGAAAAAAAGGCTTTAATTAATTTCTTCAAAACATATTACATAGAGAAATCGAGGTTGATGCACGTGTTCCAGCATCTCATCTGTTCAGCATGTTGATTGGATTTACCCCTTTTTGCCACACTACGCTCAGCATCAAAAAAGGTCAGACTCAGATGCTCAATATGTAAAGATGGGGAGAGAATCTTTTGTAGTCCTGTTACATTTGGGTAAGTGCGTCCAAGACTTTTGCTTTCATGGCTAATGCCAGATACTACTCTATGAAATGTAATTTCACTGAATGTGAGTGTCCTGACTTTATTTGTCCTGATTGGTGATGGATCTTATTTTTCAGGTGGTCATTTGGGTTCTTCCTGGAAAAGTGATCGGATGATCTGATGGGCTCTTGCACTCACAAGAGTGCCTGTCATCAGGATTTAATGCTTGCTTTTCACATATACAAAACAGCAGCAATATTGTCCAATAATGCAACTGCCGGTCAAACACAAAACCTACAATACCTTAAATAGCAGCTTCAAACAACAGTGACGAGCAGAGGAATGGAGCTCAGCTTGTCCCTCACTGATGTTTCCTGTGACATTCTAGAATTAGTAGAGGCTCGGTGCTATGACTGCATCAGGCAATTGCTTGACTCCACAACATTGTCTGGAATATGGATACTGCACTCATCCTGTCTGTGATGATGGGTTACATGGCCTACTCACCCTCTCAGAGATGATGGGTCCCATTGTGGGGTGAGGCACTAGACCTTCCCAAAGTACCTACACCCTCGTCCACATTGCAGAGTCTACCACTCATGCACAGCAGAACTTGAGCCAGTGAAGTTCTCTCAGCCACAATTACAAGGTAATTAACTTGCCTCACCAGAGCACCATCTCTGACCAGATATTGTGAGAATGCACAGGATCCTATTTTACATGCATGCCTCAGTGCCTGCCAGCTTGGTGCTGCCTTTAGGCCAGTACAGTATTAGGAATGTGCATCAGAAAGAGGTGCCCTTGCTAGTAGATAAGCAATCCCTCAATGCCGAGTTGTCAAGTTCCAATATCTTATGATAGAAGAAGTTATGGGGATAGAAGCTGGATTTTTGTTACTGCTATTGCATCTACAAAGTTTCCTAAAATTCACCAACAATCCCTAAAACAGTGGCCTTATATAAGGTGTCTACAGTAAATGGTCATCACTTATGGGCGCTGAAGGAAATCACGTCCAAAGAGCTTGTAATTGCTAGGCTTGTGATCACAGATCAATTCCTCTGTGTATTTAGACCTGACTACAAGCAATATGGCCAATATGGTCGGCATAGGACAGATTCTGCAACAGCAATACTCATAATTATAATATAAGCAATAATATAAGCTAATACAAAAATCAACTGAGCATCAACTAGGTTCAGCAGAGGAACACACACACACACGCGCTTGAAAGTATGGGGATTGGTAACACGTATATTCCTAGCAAGGGTAGGGTCTAATTTAAGACCATTAAAACGTTTAGAATGTAAGCAAGAACGAATGCCACCCTGTTAAGAATTATTGAGGGAGACCGACAAAGACGTGATATCTTTTATGGAGGTACAACATGATGAAATCATAGCTGCTGAGGATGCCTGAATAGCTAGCAAACCCAGAGAAACACATTTTTAGATATGTTTCCTACAAATGTAAGACAATTCCCAGAAAAATATGAAAATGAAATCAATAATATTTGTTATACTTTATACTCCATTGCATAAAACAAAATTATGTGCCATACACTTCACAAAACCAACAAGTGAACAGCACAACACTACACTCACAACAAATTATGTGTGGCACACCTCTCTCCAGGCACCCCGCCTACCCTGCCAAAGTAAAACTTAATATGCAAGATACTAGCTCTCACTGTGTGCCCTTCTACTACCCCTGCTGCTCCCAAGGGGCGATCCCAATGATCAATATAAACTTCTGCCCACTTTTTTGAACACCAGAGAGGACACATTGTTGCCATTTTGACAAGCCGTGATACGGGCACAGTAGCCATTTACTAGGATTAAATTACGAGACCATCTGAACACTTGAAATAATTTTGAAACTATAGGTACACTTATAATTGGTAAGGCAAGTCAAAAGGAGTACCAGTAGAAATTCTCAATTGATTCACCTTTTGACATGAGGTCTAACATCATTATATAATCATCTCCAGAAGAATCGCCCTGACAAAGTTCTTTTTGCAGGAACGAAACGCGATGGCTGCCCAGTGTTTTTGCATGAATAAAGAAGAATAAAGAAAATTTGGAATCAGACAACTATTGGATGGACAATTATCAATCCATTGATATTTTTCTTTGATATTTGTATTGGGTGGTGCAATCCGCAGCGGGTAGAAAATTATGTACCATACACTGTTTGGGGCTCTGATATGTCGCAGAAATTTGCTAACCTAAACACATAGTCTGATTCATGTCAGTAGGCATGACTTATTCTTATAGCTATCCTTGCCATGAATTCCAAGATTAAGACAGAGGTAGTCCTGTATTTAATTTGCCAGTGCTGCACTAAATGAGCAGGTTTCAGCCAGTTGTGGAAGTGCATTAAAAAACAGTATGGGAACTGTGGTGCTGCATGCAATGTGGATGGATCAGTGAGCATGGGGAGTGGGTCAAAGATGTGGTTAAAAAACAAAATATTCTGTATTTTCTTTGGCATTTCACCGTCAGGTAGCTACATATTAAATAGTGCACAGCTTAAATGATAAATACATTTGTAAAAGATGTTGCTCAGTGGGAAACGCACTATAGCACATTATGAAACCTCCATTAGTTAATGCACTGCAAGGGTCTGTGTGTAACCAGAGAGTCACAGAATTCAATTCTGGGTGGTGCAGTGGAGAATAGTGAATGGTGTATTTTTAGTACTATGAGGTCACAGCCTGTGGCAGAAAACACTGTGAATATGCAAGTCATATTTTAATCTTGCATTACACACGGCGTAACAAAGACAACTACAAAATGAACAAAAATATTTAAGCTAAAATGGTGCTTTTAAAATATATATAGATTTTTTTAGAGTTTTATGTAGCACAACTTCGACCCAAAGCTATCAGAGCTCTTTACATAAGCACCAGTTGTGTTCCAGACAGACACATTAATTTTGTTCGGCATCGAGAGATTAAGTTATTTGCCCGAATAACAGGATGTTGAACGTCCCTGCCAAGACTTGAACTTGGTTCCCCAGCTTTGAGGTCAATCACTAAAGCTGTTAGGACGCATCCTCTCCTCAGAAGAATACCCAGACTGTACGTAATGCAATTTTTTCCTGAACTGTCCCTTTGACACCTTGTCTGGGGAAGTTAGCTCCATATATATTTTTTTAAATTAAAAGCATGCAGCTCACAGCTCAGTTGTTAACTCTTTGCACTTCTACTCATAAAGAATGAATCTTTAACATAATGCTTGAGTGATTCGATCAATTAAAGCCAGTACCAACTCCCAAGCATCCTTCACATTTGCAGATTATACTGTACATTTGCAGATGATTAATACCTTGTTGCACACATTTGCACTTCTTTCAGGCAAGCAGGCACCCTGGCAGGAAGGCTGTTTAGCTGTCTGCCCGGCTTCAGTTTCACAGCACAGGAGACTCACTAAATGACACTTCAGCTGAAGCCAGGGCCGGACTGGCCGTTGCGGGCACCGGGCAGTCCCCCGGTGCGCTGTAAGGGTGGGGGGCGGTTTTGGGCCCTGGGGGCCGTTTTTGTTTCAGGGCCGTTTTTGCAGTGTGGCTGCAAAATCGTCCCTGCAACAAAATCGTCCGAAAACCGGCCCCGGCAAAGAGCTCGGCGGTACCCCCAACCCTCCCCCAAGGGCCGGTCTAGAACTTTGCCGGGCTGGTTTTGGTTCCCAGTCCGGCCCTGGCTGAAGCATTTTAAAACTATCAGAATTAACTGTACCGAGACCGTTGTCTTTTTGCAAAAAGTAGGGGAACGGTTTTTCATAGGTCAAAAAAGTAGGGTCACATCATGTCCCTTGGATCTCGTCCACTTTGACCACTGGTTTTAGCCCAATCTTTGTGACTCTGGCCCATAGAAAATAAAGTCCCGATACTTAAAAACATCGGGTGCATTTAGACACGGCAAAGGACCTGCTTTAGAGTTTGGTGGAAGACTTACTCTGTCACAAACATGACAGATATCCCTCATGCCTTATTGCACATGCACTATATCCTATGGCACATGTAATAAAACAAATACAATATCCATCAAGTCTTGTGATAGAATGCCCATCCGCCAAAATTTAAATCAAGCCCTAGGAATCCCCGCCCACCTTGTTAAGATTCGCAGCAGTGGCCATCAAACGACTGAAGTTTTGCCCAGCTGGCACCATGTTTAAAGTGTCTGCTCGTCAAACTCTTTTGTATGGAGAAAATGTACTCTCAAGTCGGAGCTTGTTTTCTCAATACAAATATGGCCCAACACTCATGGAGTTTTCTCACTGCGCGTTGGGGCCGTTTTACATTTGACAACACAGGAAAGGGAAATGTCAACAACGTAGCAGGCTGAGGCTACCCGAACTAGAGCAAGTGAACTGCTAGCTTGGAATGGGCGGGGCGCCGATGATTGACGGCACGCTTCACCAATCTCTAAATGACCCCAGTAAAATCTTTTTGAAAGGGCACGCAGCTCTTTTTGGGAAAAGCCTCTTGAAGCAATAGCGATGGCACTGCCAGCTCTGTGGTGAATGTACGTCACCTAGAAAGGGGACACGGGTTCCTTTTTACATGTCCATGTCTGCAATAAAGGAATATGTTTTGTTTCCTTCTGCCCTTGTAAAGAAATGCCAGTGCTTTACCATCTAGCTCACCTTCCCGCCCATGCCCTTATGCAGTCCCGGCCTTAAGTATTTAATATTAAACATGCTGTCTTTCATCAATAATGTATGGGCTCTGCCTTAGCGGCTGAGGATCCTCTGCACATTTTATTGTTGACAAGCGTAATAATGTTCTCTCACCTTCCTAACTCTTAATATTAAATATTAATTTTCGCGCCAACAGTCCTGACCTCTGAAATGTGTAAGTGCGACGGGTGCTTTCCGTGTATCCCCAGGTGAGCTATAAATAGTAATTGGGAAAGTGATGCGAGGGGGATGGGCGGGGAGGGGGGTGTTATCATTACCCCAATTCAGTGACCTTTAGTAATCTTCTCAGCACTAGCACAATGGCATGGAATTGATGTGCTCCTAAAGGTGGGCGCTGATGCTCTACAGAGTTTCTGGGGTTTTGAGTGAGTGCCTTAAGTTTAATATTCAGTGAGTACTTTGAACAAAATTTCTATATTTTTTCAAGGTTCAGATATGGACCAATCACTATATCAACAAAAGTGTAAACCATTGTGTACATACGAGTTGTGCCTTGTGATGTAGCATGCATGTAATAGATTCATTATATGAATAATACCCACACACATTAAAAACTGTTGATCAATTTCCACCCTATTCTGATGCCACTTCAGTTTCCACATCCTACTCTAGGTCCTCTTCACCGGTACACAGACATAATTTCGACTCCACAAATATCGACATACACAAATATCGAGTCAAAAATATAGACTAGACATAATATCGACTAGACATAATATCGACTACAACAATATCGATTACTATCGATATTAATAGCAAAAATATCGATTCAAAAATATAGACTAGACATAATATCGAGTAGATAGAATATAGACAACAAAATTAAGTAAAATTAGGTGTTTTATAATTTGTAATAATTGTGTAATATAAATCTGTAGCGGGTTGTGGGTTTATAGGGGAATAGGGTGGGAAGTAATTCAAATATAATTATATAAATATGTAATATAATAGTAATTGATAATTAATTAATAATTGATAATTAATGAAATTATAATTGGTAATTAATAATAATTGAATAATTGATAAATCATTACTTTTTACTATATATTTTTTTAGCGGGTTGTGGGTTTATAGGGGAATAGGGTGGGAAGTAATTTAAATATAATTATATAAATATGTAATATAATAGTAATTGATAATTAATTAATAATTATTTAAATTATAATTGGTAATTAATAATAATTGAATAATTGATAAATCATTACTTTTTACTATATATTTTTTTAGTGGGTTGTGGGTTTATAGGGGAATAGGGTGGGAAGTAATTTAAATGTAATTAATTAAATATGTAAATTAATAATAATTGTTAATTAATTATTATTTGGTAAAAAATTAAAATATAATTGGTAATTATAAATATTTAAAGAATAAATAAATAATAATTAGTAAATTAATTTCTGTAGTGGGTTGTGAGTTTATAGGGGGATAGGGTGGGGAGTAATTTAATAATAACTAATTAAATATGTTAATTAATGACATTTGTTAATTAATTAATAATTGACCATTAAATAAAATTTACTTCGTAAATAAAAGTAATTGGTTTTGGAAATTAAATTTAAGTTTTGGGTTTTTGGGTAAAGGGGTATTGTTAGGGTTCAGGGTCAGTTTTTAGTTTTTGGATAAAGGGGTATTTTTAGGGTTCAGGGTCAGTTTTTAGTTTTTGGGTAAAGGGGTATTTTTAGGGTTCAGGGTCAGTTTTTAGTTTTTGGGTAAAGGGGTATTTTTAGGGTTCAGGGTTAGTTTTTAGTTTTTGGATAAAGGGGTATTTTTAGGGTTCAGGGTCAGTTTTTAGTTTTTGGGTAAAGGGGCATTTTTAGGGTTCAGGGTCAGTTTTGGGTTTTTGGGGTACAGGGGTACAGTGTAAAAATAAAGTAAAATTAAATTTAAATTAAATTAATTAAATTAAATTAAATTAAATTAAATTAAATTAAATTATATTATATTAGTATGTTTATTTAATAATATGTTTATATATATATATATATATATGTATTATTTTTGGTGATATAATTTTTTTATTTATATTAATTATTTATTAATATGACATTTATTTAATAATTATTTCTAAGTTTATATTAAATATATTTATATATATTATTTTTAACTAAATGTTAAGACATTTAAAAAAATCGATATTTTTACAGTCTATATTTTTGTAAGTCGATATTTTGGAGTCGATATTTTGGTACTTACCTGTTTGAAGATAGGCTGCCGATATTTTGTACTTCGATATTTTTGACTCAATATTTTTGTATGTCGATTTTCTTGATTTCGATATTCTGTCAGTGATTCCTTTTCACCCTCACTATCCACGTCCTTATTGGTCTACGCCTACATGCGATAACAATTTTGACAAGAAGACCTGACTGAGGCATGCAATATCTAGGTGTTACACAAAGTTAAGCTTCAAATGAGTGATGCTGCATCTGATGAACGAACCATGCTTTCATGGTTTGTTGACATTCCATTATTTATTGCATACCACTGTTGCGCAAAGCCCTAAAGTCATGGCAGGAGCCAGTAAACTAGGAATGTTAGTTGGAAATACCAATGTTGATATCACACTTCAACTTGATGTGTAGCTCTGACAACAGGTTAGTCAATGGGCCTATAGAGTTCATTATGTCAGTTCAGCCACCGATCATTCTGTAATTTCTGCATGATGACCAAGGTTGTTGCTATTTCCTTTCTGCATATGCACATGACCTGCTCACCAGACATGCCCTTAAGGTTCACAAGTTTGCCTGAAGTGAATAGTCTTCATCTCTTATCAGATGGCCCGAGGCTGTCTCATGTTTACCCTATGGGTGTGGAAGATTCATAGAGTGTCTGTATACGTTCATATCTCCATTCTCCCTCTGGTTTATGCACTTATATGTGAAAGGAAGGCTCCAAGGAGAGTATAAAAGACATATATTGTTGTGTCATCACCAGTACAGATTACGCGATGCAGCGGAGGAGAAGGGCTCTACAACTATACTCCATTGGTACAAGACATTGTACCACTTGGGTGGCACAATGCATTATTGCCATGGAAGTCATGAGTCTTTTCACTTCATGGGTTGGTAATGATGACAGTGAACTAGGTGCATAGGAGGGTTTTACTTACTGAACTGGTTCCATTGAGACAATTGGTAATCAATTTACACAGCAGAAGGGTTACTTAAAGGGGTGCAATTAAACACACACACACCTACACCTGAGTGAATACTCAGGAGAGATCATTCCTGTAATAAAAAAAACTTAAATTAAATATGACACAAAGCCAGGGGTCTTTCCCACCAGTGTGCCAGACATCACCACCAACACCATGGAGAACAAGGCAAGATAAAGGAAGAGAATCTTCACAGTGGTGGGATGATAGTGGAGTATTTGGTGCCTTCCTTCTCACAGACCCTCTGCTGCTGCCTCATGTATTGAGGGACACGATTTCACTAATGTGCTTAATGCCCAGAGGAGCCGTTGATCCAGCTACAAAGGTCCTGATGGGGATGACACCCACCTGACACCCTCTCTCCGGTGCATAGCTGGGTGTACATGTTCGCTCTTTCTGCCTTGGAACTTTTTTTACTTTAATCGACACAGGTATTGTTCACTGGGCCTATAGTCCTAGTGCCAACAGCCCAGGACTGTTCTGATGACTCCCACCCTTTCCTCTTTAGGAGCAGGTTGAGCCACTTCTCTCCCCATGAGCACCACTACATCAGGCAGCCAGACTGAATCTCTCCTACATTCCTTGGACTACACCTCCCTGGCATGTCGCTGCACTACCAGGCATGTCGGTGGCAGCTTCACTACAGGGTGAAGAACCCGTGGGTGCATGTTGCCATTGGCATGGATGGATTTGTTGCCTGTGAGACTTTCTTCCAGCGAAGAGACTCTGGGAGAAATACAAGCCCTGGTTGCAATGGACTGTGGCATGGAATATCGAATCCTTAATATCGAAGGGGCATAATATTGTTACAACAATATCAAGGGAAAAATATTGAAAGGTAAGTGTACAGATGGAGGTACGGATTGCGGGGCAGCATCTCACTCATATGGGGAATGCCGGAGGAGGAGTTGACTTAACTCCACATCTACATATCTCGAAGATAGCTATATCACCAATGCACCTTGCCTTTTGGCATTTTGGCCCTTGATATTCCAGGCCTACACCGTTGCAGTGGGGTATGGAAATTGTAACACATGCCAGGGTAACAGTAACTTACATATTAGAGTCGAGCCAGCCGTTTATGGAACAAAAATTATGTGACACCAGGGAACTGAGTGTAAGGAAAGACAAACAGCACAGGAACTCCATGGTGCTAGACAGGATGACTGTGTTTAAGCACCATTGTGCATGAAGATTGATCAATCCCTCAACCGTAGCCATCAGGTAAAGAGTCGGTCCGATCCCTGGCATTAGCCTGACCATGCATTTTAGGGGTAGCAGGCTTTGTTACCGGTAACTTACCAGTATTCACACCTCACTTATCATGAAATCTTTTGGCTCCATTTACCTGCTCACTTCACACGTTTGATCAACAACAATCTAATACCCCCATATATCACACTATCAATTACTTAGGGCCTGATTACGAGTTTGGCAGTGCAGCGCCGAGTTTGCCCCATCGCCAAACCCGTGGTCGGGCTGCCTGCCAGATTACAAGTCATTCTTGTGTCTGGCAGGCTTCTTTTTTTTACGTTCCCACGGCGGCCACCCTGAAAATGAGCACCGCAATGGGAAGGCCAAAAACAGTTCCTGCACGGAATGGACTGAAAAGCGCATGCCATGCAGGAACTGGGGTGCATGCACACAGGGGGTGCACATGTTGTGCCCCCCTGCATGCAACCTATGTCACAGAAGCATAAGGGGTCCATGTAGGGCCCTCTCTGTTTCCTCTGCGCCAATGTTTTCATGGCGGAGGAACAGCCATGAAAACCGTGGCAGAGATGAAACTTGTAATATGCTTGCCGGTCCCACCAAGCGTATTGTGGCCTCCTGACCACAGCAACACTGCCAGGGAATGGCGGTTCCCTGGCGGCTGTGAAAGTAATAGGGCGATTGGAAGACCACTATCACCACTCCCCTTTGAGTCTGGCGGTCCGTGGACTGTCAGACTCATAATTAGGCCCTTACTCTATTCATCAAAGTTAAACTGCATACTTTTTAACCGAAATCTTTAAAACCCCAACTCCTAAAAGTGTGCTTATGAATGAATTTGTATTTATTGTGCATTGTATGTGTACAAAAGACCTTGATGATGCATGCCATTGCCTGCCTTGTCTCAACATTCAACAAGGTGTGGAGGAGAGGATAAAACAGAGTATAACTGTGAGAAAAATGTCAGAATAATTTTGGAAAAGTCAGTCCGACTTCCAAACTTTGGAGAAGTGCAGTACCCCGGAAATGGTAGATTGCGCGCTAACCCAACGCCAAACAATAATAAGAACAGCAATAAATTACAGCATAGATTGGGTGGTTGGAAAATAACAGTGCACAAACTTTCGATGTGATTGGATGCAGAATGCGAATGGGCTGCAGCGAAATGTCGATAAGGAAAAGCTAAATGATACAAGTGATGCAGCCTTGACCCTTGACATGGAATCAAAATGTTGGTTGACAAGGCAGAAATAAAGCAAGTGGCGGATTCTAAAGATCTCTGTACACTGAAAACCATAATTCTCTGGTCTCCATCTCTCTAGGACCAATTTTGGAGCGCTTGGAGCAGAAGTTCCATTGCAGTTCTGCATTTTTGATGGCTATAGTCTCCATCTAAATGTTATCTCCAGGACACAACACTGATTCTGGCCACCCTGTCCATCTGGGCAGTGGTGAGAAGGACATGGGTGAGGGTAGGGCTTAGGCAATGAAACTGACCATTTTAGCTGTGGAGGAGAAACAGAGACACCTCACTTCCCCCTGCTGGTCCGCTAGGCCGCGGGACAGCACATAATGTTTACTTAAGTGCTGGGCACCTACATTACCGTAAGTAACCTTAACGATTGCGTGTCCAAGGTCAGGCATGATCTTGAAAGTGCAAGGAATTAAGGAAACAATTACTGGTGTGACCTAATGAAAAAAATATGTTCTCTCTTCCCCAGTTGACATTTGTTGTCTACATGGCCACTGCTACTTCTCCTCTTCATGGATTGATGCACTCGTGACCACCATCAGCTCACTATCAAAGCCAGTTTCCTGCACCCCATCTGTATTTGGGCCCTGTAGCCCCTGGTTAGCATGGCTTTCTGTTTTCTCTCATTTCATCCAATCATATGCGCTTATTGCCTGCTTCCTGCTCAGTGGTAGGCTGGCCCTTGTTGCTCCCTAAAGAAACATTATGATAGGTGTCTTTCTTACATTTACTTCCGGTGAACATGCACATGTAGAAGTTCAACAATTTATGCAAATGTTCTTCACTTGCAACTATGTTTTATGTCCTCAGCAGGCTACTTTGACATTAAGATGGGAGGGCATCCATCAAGGTAATCACTGAGTGCTGTCAAATATGTTTTTGAATAACTGGGAACTTTTGGCACTTTCGTTCACCCATAACTTATATAATTGGCTTCTGTAGTACTTGGCCTTGACTTGTACCTAAATATGGGGGCAAAATCCGTTCCGCTCGCGGAATTTGCGGACTTTCGGTAATTTCGCAAATCCGCTCGTGGGCGGATTTACATTCTGGCAGGATGCTCCTGTCACCAAAATTCAACCTCCACACAGGAAGCACTTAAGTTGCTTACTTGTTGCAACTATTCCCTGACCCTGTCCTGACCCTAAACAGCCGGGTGCCCGAGGCAGGGTCAGAGAATAGTTACAAATGTCGCCGGCAAGTTGAAGATGCTTACTTGCAACTATTCTCTGCGCTTGTCCTGACCCTAAACAGCCGGGTGCCCTGGGCAGGGTCAGAAAATAGTTACAACTAAGTCATGCATGCCCAAGTTGAAGCTCAAATTCAGTCAAGCATTATAATCAGCCCAAACGGCTAGGCAGGTGTATGTAATCCTTGATGGAGTTCTTTGCATCCACGAGTTTCTCGAGCGCAATCCCCGTGTACTTCCTGTGACCAGGAGGCTGCTTTCTTCTCATCTGCTGCTCTGATCGGTCTCTGACCCGTTATAAAGAAGAGGCATGTGAACTCACATGGAAGCCCCACCCGTTTGGCCCCGCCCCACACCCACTAGGGTATGCAGCGACTTCGCGCCCTTTTCTCACTATAATGGACAGCTCACTCGAGGGACCTCGGCGCCTTTCGGCGCGGTGGCAAAGTTACAGACACACGTGGTCACATATTTGGGGAAATGGCAAAATATCTGCGAGTTCGCTGGAAAATCCGCGAACTCGTGGATTTTTTGCCATTTCGCGCCAATTCGTGGACCGCAAATCCGCAAAATTTGCCCATACTTACTTGTCCCTGGAATGAGGGACCAGTTAGTCCAATGGAAACTGACATAGAGAGAATATGCAGGTGAACTCATATTACTCTGTGATCCACGCACAAGAGCATCTGTGAAGTAAAGCATATCATTTGCCACATTCGACGTTCATTCATTTCCAAATCAGTTATTTATTTATACATTTAATGTAAATGTATTTTTTTCATTCTATTTTTCATTTAAGAGCAATAACATTTCAAACCCAAACAATGTAAAGAAATAAATAATCGCACAGTGAGTGAATGGCAGATAAGCATTGTTGAGTTACCAAAAAAGATTTTAAAAAAACAATTATCATAATACAAAGCTATATCTAGCAGTAAATACCAGCAGAAATAGAGGTGTGTTGCCTTTGATCCTTGAAGTATGTACCAATAGAGTCAGTTCAACTGGAATACTGTTCAAGAAAAATGAATCGACAAATCAATCAATCAATCAATCAATCAATCAATCAATCAATCAGGGCACTTGTAGAGCGCACTACATACCCGTGAGGGTCTCAATGCACTGGGGGGGGGGGGGGCTGCTACTGATCGAAGAGCCAGTTCTTGAGTAGTCTTCTGAAGGCCAGAAGGTCTGGGGTCTGCCGTAGGTTGGTGGGATGGTGTTCCAGGTCTTGGCGGCGAGGTGGGAGAAGGATCTGCCTCCGGCTGTCGTTCTTCGGATGCGGGGGACAGCGGCAAGGGCGAGGTCGGCAGAGCAGAACTTGCGGGTGGGGGTGTAGAAGCTGAGTCGTCTGTTGAGGTACGTTGGGCCGGTGTCGTGGAGGGCTTTGTGTGAGTGGATGAGGAGCTTGAAGGTTATCCTCTTGTTGGTGGGGAGCCAGCATAGGTCTCTCAAGTGGGGTGTGATGTGACTGCAGCGGGGGATGTCGAGGATCAGACGTGCTGAGGTGTTCTGGATGCGTTGCAGCTGTCCCAGAAGCTTGGCCGATGCTCCTGAAAAGAGGGCGTTACCGTAGTCCACCCTGCTGGTGATGAGGGACTGTTCTTCTTGTTTCAGTGGGGATCCACTTGAAAATTCTACGTAGCATCCGGAGGATGTTGAAGCAGGAGGAGGAGACGGCGTTGACCTGTCTAGTCATAGTAAAAATATTTTTATTTGCATTTTATCAGAACTCAACATTACAGTCGTGAAATCAGCAGTGTATCAACCTCTACTCCCACACCCACCCACCTCTAAGCCACAAATCCCTGTCATAGTACATTCCATTTCAACATCTACTGATACAAAGTACCATTTTCATGTCGTATCTCACTCTGAGCCCTCTCGTCTGTGTTCTAGGTACCGAATACCCAGATTTTCAAGACCCCCCCCTCATAACCCCCCATCCAACCCATGGTAGTGCCGCCATTTGGTCCAGACCCTTCGAAATTTTTTTGGGCACCACCTCACTTTATACGTTACTCTCTCGGCTGCCATGTAAAGATCCAACCCCCTTCTCCATTCCTCCAGTTCTGGCGGCTCCGGTGACCCCCAATACTTTGCAATATCCCTTTCTGTCTAGTCATGGTAAGGGTGGAGTCGAGGATGACCCCTAGGTTGTGTGTGTGGTCTGTGGGTGTCGGAGCAGTTCCCAGTGTGATTGGCCACCTGCAGTCATCCCACGCCGAAGGGGTGGACCTAGGGATGAGGACCGCCGTTTTGTCCGAGTTCAGCTTCAGTCGGCTAGTCTTCATCCAGTCGGCGATGGCCTTCATTCCTTCGTGGAGGTTGGTTTTGGCTGTGTGGGGGTCTTTGGTGAGGGAGATAATCAGCTGGGTGTCGTCGGCGTAGGAGATGATGTTGAGGTCGTGTTGACGGACGACGTGGGCGAGGGGTGCCATGTAGATGTTGAACAGTGTCGGGCTGAGGGAGGAGCCCTGGGGTACGCCGCAGATGATCTCGGTGGCCTTGGAGTGGAAGGGGGGAGGCTGACGCTCTGAGTTCTGTCAGAGAGGAAGGATGTTGTCCAGTCTAAGGCCTTCCCTTGGACTCCGGCGTCGTGTAGGCGTGTGCCTAGGGTGCGGTGGCAGACCGTGTTGAAGGCGGCTGATAGGTCCAGGAGGATGAGGGCTGCTGTTTCTCCGTTGTCTAGCAGGGTCCTGATGTCATCTGTGGCGGTGATGAGGGCGGTTTTCGGTGCTGTGGTTGCTGCGGAAACCGGACTGGGATGGGTCCAGGATGTTGTTGTCTTCGAGGTAGCGGGTCAGCTGTTTGTTGACGATTTTCTCGGTTACCTTCGCCGGAAAAGGGAGCAGGGAGATGGGCCGGAAGTTCTTGAGGTCATTGGGGTCCGCCTTTGGTTTCTTGAGTAAGGCGTTGATCTCCGCGTGTTTCCAGCTTTTCGGGAAGGTTGCCGTCTCGAGGGAGATGTTGATCACCTTGCTGACATGGGGTGCGATGGATGCGCTGACTTTGTTGAAGATGTGGTGGGGGCATGGGTCTAGCGGTGAGCCGAAGTGGGTGGTCTTCATGATCTCGCTGGTGTCCTTGTTGTTGACGCTTGTCCAGGAGAGCAGATGGTTGGTGTGTGTGGTGGTGGGGTCGGCGGTGGTCGTCGGTGCGGTCATGGCGTTGAAGCTGTCGTGGATGTCGGTGATCTTGCGGTGGAAGAAGGTAGCCAGAGAGTCGCATAGGTCTTGAGAAGGCGGGATGTCATTGGCGTTGGAGCTGGGGTTGGAGAGTTCCTTCACGATGTTGAAGAGCTCCTTACTATTGTGTGCGTTGTTGTCAAGGTGGTCTTTGAATGAGGCCCTCTGGCGGCTCTGATGAGTTGGTGATGCCTGCGGGTGGCGTTGTTGTGGGTTGTGTAGCTGTACGGTGATCGCTCGCGGAGCCAGTTCTTCTCCAGTTTCCGGCATGTTCTTTTGGAGGCCTGGAGGTCTTCGGTGAACCAGGTGGTTTTCTTGCTGGTGTGGATGTTGGATGGTGTCTTGAACGGGGCGAGGGTGCTGGCGCAGTTGTCGATCCATTGTCGGAGATTGCGGGCGGCGGTGTCGGGGTCGGTGGAGTCGGTGGGTGGGTTCAGGGCGAGGGTGGTGGTGAGCTGGTCCTCGGTGACTTTGCTCCAGCATCGTCGGGGCAGCAGTTGGGTGCAGTGGTGCGTGGTGGGCTTCCTGAAGGTGAAATGGATGCAGTGGTGGTCAGTCCAGTGGGGTTCGGTGATGCGGTTGAAGGAGATGTGGGGACTTGCGGTGAAGATGGGGTGGAGCGTGTGGCCGGCGGTGTGGGTGGGTGTTGTCAAGAGCTGTCTGAGTCCGAGGTTGGTGAGGTTGTCGAGCAGGGCGGTGGAGTTGGTGTCGTTGTTGTTCTCGAGATGAAAGTTCAGGTCACCTAGGAGGATGTAGTCCGTGGAGGCGAGGGCATGCCTGCTGACGAAGTCGGCGATGGAGTCGCTGAACTGTGGCCTGGGTCTGTAGATGAAGGTTCCTCTGAGGGTGGTGTTGGGATCGGTGTGGATCTGGAAGTGCATGTGTTTGGCGGTGCTGAGGGTGTCGCCGGTGTTGGTTGATACTCTGAGGGTGTTCCTGTGGACGATGGCAATTCCTCCTCCTGTTCCATTGGTGCGGTCCCTACGCGTGATCTTGTATCCTTTCGGGATGGCAATGGCGATGTCGGTGTGGAGGTGGGGTTTAGCCATGTCTCTGTCAGGAAGGCGACGAATGAATGAATTAAAAATTGGTAAAGTGCTAGCAACTTTCCACATACTGGGTGTCTGTCGCTAGAGAGAGGACGTTCCAAGGACTGAGGGAAGAAGTACAGGGCGTAAACTGAAATTAAAGAACTAGGTTGTGACCATTTTCTGGAAATGGAGCATGGTTGCAGCTGACCGCAGCTCTGAAGGGAGCTTGTTCCAGAAGTTGAAAGCTAAAACACAAAAGGATTTGACTTACTGTCTACTCCACACAAATTTGGGGGTAGAGATTAAGAATGCCAAAGAGAAAAGTAGTTTATGTGAGGGGTCATAAGGTTGAACCAGCTTATGAAGAAAAGTGTAACCTAGCTTCCTTCTAGTTAAGTAAGTGATAGCTTATGTGCGGAGATAGGCTGTCAACGTGGAATGTTCAGGGTGAAAGAGTAAGCTGAGACAGCAGAAATCTAAGGGCAAAATTAGAGAACATTGTAAAAAGTGACACTAAGATTTCGAGCTGACTTCCGCAGGGCTGCGGGTTCTGCAAATTCAGATGGCCACCATGCCTTCGCCCAGAAGGATTGGTCCTTTCCACTGATGAGGATTTCGGTCTTATTGGCATTAAATTGTAAGCAACTATCCTTCATCCAAGTCAACAAGGCAATCAGACAGGATTTGAAGGAGCTTTGAGTGAGCATCAATGCATGTTACATTTTTGTCTCTGATACCAAAAATAGTCTATGCACCCTGTCCTGTCTAGGGTCCAATAGCCTTGTGACAAAGGCAGACCCCAGAGACACTGCCACTGAGACCAATACCAATGACAAGTCCAGTGGTATTTACATGCTAGATTGAACCTCATACCTCGGACCATACATCCCATGACATCTTGTCTGGGCTTTCATGAACCCCGTGATAGGAACAGTGCATACAATTCAGGTAACGCTATGCTAGTGATGAGTTAAAATATGATATGTTATTGCATGTATAAGGTGAGTGTGTTACGCGGTGCGTAGACACATCCCTGTATACTGGGCACACTTATAATAGTTCAGAAAAACTGACTCCAAAAGAAAGTTTAAGCGAAAGGGTTAACAAAGAGTCCACACGAAGGTTTCATCATATGGTTAGTTTTTAGTGGTTCATAAGTTCTTAAATTGGAAGCGTTACATCACGCCAAAATAATTGTATGTAATCCAGCACAGTTTCCAAAAAATGCCCCAATGCATTTCGGACTAATGAAAGTCCTTTGTCAAGGAGCCCTGCGAAAGGATACAAAAATGCAACTTAGATCAACGAAGGATGAACGGAGGGTAATCAAGTGACATGCTATATACAGTGATATCGGGTTCAACATGCATTAAAGAGGAGGGTAAATGGGCTAAACCGGAAACAACCAGTGCGTGCGGGAGGGAGTGATAGCGATCCGATCATGTTGATGAATCTTAACAAGGGTTGGTGAGTGAACGGTAAAAAACAGGAATAAAACGATACTGGTGTGCTAGGAGGAAGCATGCGGGTGAACGCTACATGAAAAACAAAGGTGACGATAAGTAAAAAAGCGGGTCTCACGTTTACAACTTAGCGGAAGGCTCACGTCAGTGCTGCAAAAGGGAGAGGGGATAGTGAGAGGTGTAACTCACATGAAGTGAGAGGTTCAAAAAGTGCTCAGAACGTGCAACTGTAGATCACTTACTGTGGAGCTGTTTGAACGGTGAACCGGGTGCCTGGAACTTCGCGGAGTTACTGCGAAGTTCACAGGAAGTGAATGCGGTTGAAATAGACAACATAGTGGGGGAAAGAATAAGAGCGGCCATCTTACAGTGGAGTGTGGAGATTAGAGGGTGTGATAGGATAAGTATGCAGAACAAAGGACACAGTATCAAACATGATATAACAGGTGAATCAATTATAGGTAACAACTGAGTTCTGTTCGGTCGTTCAGGCCGAAGGGTTTCAGAGACTGAAGTCTATAAATCCATGAGGTTTCACGTTGAAGGAGTGTCTTATTATTGTCTCTGCCCTCAATGTGGGCAACAGTTTCCAGTACAAGATATTTCAGTTGTGCCACACTGTGGTGGGCTTCATTGAAATGAACAGCCACGTTGGATTTGGTGTTTTTGGTCCTGATATTAGACTTGTGTTCATTAAGTCTGATTTTTATTTTTCTGCTCGTTTTTCCCACGTAGGACTTGCCACATGGGCATTTAAGCATATAGATAAGGTTGGCCGAATCACATGTGGCATCTACCTTGAGATTGATGTTAAAACCTCTCATAGGGTGATTCAGGGTGTTACCTCCAATGACGTTATTGCAATTGCTGCAGTGGTGGCACGGGCGGGTGCCCGTGTGAGTGGTTTTTGTAACGCCTGGTTTTGATAATATTTCTTTGATGTTCATTGGTCTACTATACGCAAAAATAGGAGGTTCTTTAAACAGGTCACCAAAGTCTGGTTCCGATGATAGTATGCGCCAATGCTTTAGGATGGTTCTCTTGTAAATCCTACTTGAGGTAGAATACCTGGATACTAATGCCATTCTGGAACTTGGATCCTTCATTTTGCTTTTCAGGGTTTCTGACCGTGGGATCAATTTCACTTTATCATGGGCCTCTTTGATAATATCATGTGGATATCCCCTGGTGGAGAATCTACTGGCCATTGATTTAAGTTGAGTGTCTCTTTTGACGTCATTAGAAACAATCCGGGTCACTCTTAGCATCTGACTAAACGGTAAGTGCCTCTTCAAAGAGTCCTGGTGAAAGCTGCTGTACAAAAGGGTGTTGTTACGGTCGGTTGGCTTCCGATACAGATCTGTTTCAATGCCCTCAGGGGTGATTTTTACCAGTACGTCCAAGAATGTGATTTCTTTGTCAGAAATATTCCAAGTCAATTCGATCCGGTCATCTTTAGAGTTCAAGGTGTTTAATGCTGATTCCAAATGGTCTCTGGTGCCTTTCCAGATGAAGAATAAATCATCTATATAACGTGCATATAGTTTCAAGTTGGCATTCCAGTCAATGTTGGTGAGTATATGGTCAAGTTCGAAGTTCCCCATGTAAATGTTCGCGTACGTGGGCGCGGCACAATTGCCCATGGCCATCCCGGACATCTGAAGGTACCATTGTTTTTCGAAAGAAAAGTAGCTATGGTAAAGGGTGAAAATCATAAGTTCCAAAATGAAAGATTTCATGGGGTCCGTGATGTCAGATTTCAAAAGTGCTAGTTCAATAGCCTCGATCCCGCCAGCGTGGGGGATGGAGGTATATAGACTCTTGATGTCGGCCGTGCACAACAAAAATTCCTCATCCTCGTTGATTTCAATAGAGTTTAGCTTATTGATAAAGTCAGTGGTGTCTCTGGTATAGCTCTTTAAGCTGGTAACCATCGGTTGTAGATACCGATCGATAAATTTACCGATCGGTTCATGAACTGAACCCCTTGTGGATACGATCGGTCGAAAAGGTGGGTCCATGAGGTTTTTGTGGATTTTGGGGAGCATCGTTAGAGTGGGACTCCTTGGGTGATCCACTATCAAATATCGCCTGGTTCTATCGTCAATGACATCCTGTTCTTTGGCTTTATCCACAATGTTGAGTAGAACCTTCTTGTATTCATTGGTGGGATTGCTCTCGAGGGGTAGGTAGGTATTGTGGTCAAGAACATGTTCTCTTGCTCTACGATTATAAAGATCCGTGTTAAGGATGACTAAGGCGCCTCCTTTATCGGCTTTCAAACATTTTATTTCCGGGTTGTTGGCGATGTTTAACAGGGTGTCATAGTCCTTACTGGTAAGGTTTTTGCGAGTCTTTTTCCTGAAGTTAATCTTGGCGATGTCTTGTCGTACAAGGGTCTCAAAAGTGTCAATGCTCTTATGGCTGCTGGGAGGCATGTAATCACTAGGAGGTCGTAATCCACATAGCAAGTCTGGTTTAGTTTCTTTGGATGGTTCCAAAACTCTTTCAAAAAAGTGTTTAAGTCGTAGTTTTCTTGTTAGCTTAAAGGTACTAACTTCTAGTTCGAGGAGATTGGTGTTGCTGGTCGGAATAAATGACATCCCCTTCTGTAGGACTTTGGTTTGGTTCATAGTGAGGTTGGTATCTGAAATGTTGATAACTAACGATTCTTCCTCGTTTTGGGTTTGCCTTGTAGTTGTGGTGGAGTCTTTTCGTTGGTTTTTGTTTGTCCTTTTGCCCCGTCTGGGTCGTCGGTTCTGTCTGGGCGTGACTCTAAAAAAGGCACGGCTGTGGTTGTAACGGTTTGAGCAGTGGAAGACGCTGGTGTTTGTCTAGATTCATCACTGGGTGTTGTCCGTTGGGTTGATTGAGACCTTGGGGGGCGGTTGGTGTGATCACTGTTGGAAGAGGAAGTATCAGTATTTTGGGTATACGGTCTGTTCCTACGACGTTGGGCGTAAACCTCCGCCCAAGTATAAACTTCCCCGAGCTTATAATCTAATGTATCGCGCCGGAATTTGCGCAATTTCCGTTCGTTGATCTCCCTAGTGTGACGGTCAATCTGTCTGTTGATGTCTTCCAAAGTGGTACCTAATTCTTCAGGAGTGAAGAGATCTTTTAATTCACTTTCTGTGGTGGAAATTTCAAGAGCGAGTTCCTGAAGAATACCAGACAGTTCTTCAATAATCAGTAGTATCAGATCCAGACTACACTTGTTAAGTATGGCATACCATTTCTCTAAGAAGGCTTTGGAATTTTTACATAACGAGGGCTTGAGGGCAATCCGGAGGCCACGGGGGATGCGTAGCGCTTTATGATACTTTATCAATGTGCTGGCGTGGAGTTTTTGGTTCACGCGGCGTTTAGATAGGTAGAGTAAGTGCTTGATACATTGTTCCTTCGTTCTGCTGGAAGGTGTTTGGGTTAAATCATCGTTGATCAGTGCATAGATCCTTTCGGTTGCTTCAGGATCAAATGCTAACGTTTCAGCATGAGCTTCAGTGGATTTGGTGATGTCGTCGTACTGCATAATTCCTGTAGAGTTGAAGTGAGCGTGCTGCCAGCCAGATGGGCAGTAGAAGGATGGGATCAAAGTGAAACAAGGCTTGAGCGCACAGCGTTAGGTTGAAAGGATGGTAGGTGGGAGAGCTGATGTTGGGCTCGATAGGATGAAGGTGCTCCAACAGGTGACGCAACTGGCCAAATGCGTCCGTAGATGCTTAAGGTGAGTGTGTTACGCGGTGCGTAGACACATCCCTGTATACTGGGCACACTTATAATAGTTCAGAAAAACTGACTCCAAAAGAAAGTTTAAGCGAAAGGGTTAACAAAGAGTCCACACGAAGGTTTCATCATATGGTTAGTTTTTAGTGGTTCATAAGTTCTTAAATTGGAAGCGTTACATCACGCCAAAATAATTGTATGTAATCCAGCACAGTTTCCAAAAAATGCCCCAATGCATTTCGGACTAATGAAAGTCCTTTGTCAAGGAGCCCTGCGAAAGGATACAAAAATGCAACTTAGATCAACGAAGGATGAACGGAGGGTAATCAAGTGACATGCTATATACAGTGATATCGGGTTCAACATGCATTAAAGAGGAGGGTAAATGGGCTAAACCGGAAACAACCAGTGCGTGCGGGAGGGAGTGATAGCGATCCGATCATGTTGATGAATCTTAACAAGGGTTGGTGAGTGAACGGTAAAAAACAGGAATAAAACGATACTGGTGTGCTAGGAGGAAGCATGCGGGTGAACGCTACATGAAAAACAAAGGTGACGATAAGTAAAAAAGCGGGTCTCACGTTTACAACTTAGCGGAAGGCTCACGTCAGTGCTGCAAAAGGGAGAGGGGATAGTGAGAGGTGTAACTCACATGAAATTTCCACCACAGAAAGTGAATTAAAAGATCTCTTCACTCCTGAAGAATTAGGTACCACTTTGGAAGACATCAACAGACAGATTGACCGTCACACTAGGGAGATCAACGAACGGAAATTGCGCAAATTCCGGCGCGATACATTAGATTATAAGCTCGGGGAAGTTTATACTTGGGCGGAGGTTTACGCCCAACGTCGTAGGAACAGACCGTATACCCAAAATACTGATACTTCCTCTTCCGACAGTGATCACACCAACCGCCCCCCAAGGTCTCAATCAACCCAACGGACAACACCCAGTGATGAATCTAGACAAACACCAGCGTCTTCCACTGCTCAAACCGTTACAACCACAGCCGTGCCTTTTTTAGAGTCACGCCCAGACAGAACCGACGACCCAGACGGGGCAAAAGGACAAACAAAAACCAACGAAAAGACTCCACCACAACTACAAGGCAAACCCAAAACGAGGAAGAATCGTTAGTTATCAACATTTCAGATACCAACCTCACTATGAACCAAACCAAAGTCCTACAGAAGGGGATGTCATTTATTCCGACCAGCAACACCAATCTCCTCGAACTAGAAGTTAGTACCTTTAAGCTAACAAGAAAACTACGACTTAAACACTTTTTTGAAAGAGTTTTGGAACCATCCAAAGAAACTAAACCAGACTTGCTATGTGGATTACGACCTCCTAGTGATTACATGCCTCCCAGCAGCCATAAGAGCATTGACACTTTTGAGACCCTTGTACGACAAGACATCGCCAAGATTAACTTCAGGAAAAAGACTCGCAAAAACCTTACCAGTAAGGACTATGACACCCTGTTAAACATCGCCAACAACCCGGAAATAAAATGTTTGAAAGCCGATAAAGGAGGCGCCTTAGTCATCCTTAACACGGATCTTTATAATCGTAGAGCAAGAGAACATGTTCTTGACCACAATACCTACCTACCCCTCGAGAGCAATCCCACCAATGAATACAAGAAGGTTCTACTCAACATTGTGGATAAAGCCAAAGAACAGGATGTCATTGACGATAGAACCAGGCGATATTTGATAGTGGATCACCCAAGGAGTCCCACTCTAACGATGCTCCCCAAAATCCACAAAAACCTCATGGACCCACCTTTTCGACCGATCGTATCCACAAGGGGTTCAGTTCATGAACCGATCGGTAAATTTATCGATCGGTATCTACAACCGATGGTTACCAGCTTAAAGAGCTATACCAGAGACACCACTGACTTTATCAATAAGCTAAACTCTATTGAAATCAACGAGGATGAGGAATTTTTGTTGTGCACGGCCGACATCAAGAGTCTATATACCTCCATCCCCCACGCTGGCGGGATCGAGGCTATTGAACTAGCACTTTTGAAATCTGACATCACGGACCCCATGAAATCTTTCATTTTGGAACTTATGATTTTCACCCTTTACCATAGCTACTTTTCTTTCGAAAAACAATGGTACCTTCAGATGTCCGGGATGGCCATGGGCAATTGTGCCGCGCCCACGTACGCGAACATTTACATGGGGAACTTCGAACTTGACCATATACTCACCAACATTGACTGGAATGCCAACTTGAAACTATATGCACGTTATATAGATGATTTATTCTTCATCTGGAAAGGCACCAGAGACCATTTGGAATCAGCATTAAACACCTTGAACTCTAAAGATGACCGGATCGAATTGACTTGGAATATTTCTGACAAAGAAATCACATTCTTGGACGTACTGGTAAAAATCACCCCTGAGGGCATTGAAACAGATCTGTATCGGAAGCCAACCGACCGTAACAACACCCTTTTGTACAGCAGCTTTCACCAGGACTCTTTGAAGAGGCACTTACCGTTTAGTCAGATGCTAAGAGTGACCCGGATTGTTTCTAATGACGTCAAAAGAGACACTCAACTTAAATCAATGGCCAGTAGATTCTCCACCAGGGGATATCCACATGATATTATCAAAGAGGCCCATGATAAAGTGAAATTGATCCCACGGTCAGAAACCCTGAAAAGCAAAATGAAGGATCCAAGTTCCAGAATGGCATTAGTATCCAGGTATTCTACCTCAAGTAGGATTTACAAGAGAACCATCCTAAAGCATTGGCGCATACTATCATCGGAACCAGACTTTGGTGACCTGTTTAAAGAACCTCCTATTTTTGCGTATAGTAGACCAATGAACATCAAAGAAATATTATCAAAACCAGGCGTTACAAAAACCACTCACACGGGCACCCGCCCGTGCCACCACTGCAGCAATTGCAATAACGTCATTGGAGGTAACACCCTGAATCACCCTATGAGAGGTTTTAACATCAATCTCAAGGTAGATGCCACATGTGATTCGGCCAACCTTATCTATATGCTTAAATGCCCATGTGGCAAGTCCTACGTGGGAAAAACGAGCAGAAAAATAAAAATCAGACTTAATGAACACAAGTCTGATATCAGGACCAAAAACACCAAATCCAACGTGGCTGTTCATTTCAATGAAGCCCACCACAGTGTGGCACAACTGAAATATCTTGTACTGGAAACTGTTGCCCACATTGAGGGCAGAGACAATAATAAGACACTCCTTCAACGTGAAACCTCATGGATTTATAGACTTCAGTCTCTGAAACCCTTCGGCCTGAACGACCGAACAGAACTCAGTTGTTACCTATAATTGATTCACCTGTTATATCATGTTTGATACTGTGTCCTTTGTTCTGCATACTTATCCTATCACACCCTCTAATCTCCACACTCCACTGTAAGATGGCCGCTCTTATTCTTTCCCCCACTATGTTGTCCTTTGTCTATTTCAACCGCATTCACTTCCTGTGAACTTCGCAGTAACTCCGCGAAGTTCCAGGCACCCGGTTCACCGTTCAAACAGCTCCACAGTAAGTGATCTACAGTTGCACGTTCTGAGCACTTTTTGAACCTCTCACTTCATGTGAGTTACACCTCTCACTATCCCCTCTCCCTTTTGCAGCACTGACGTGAGCCTTCCGCTAAGTTGTAAACGTGAGACCCGCTTTTTTACTTATCGTCACCTTTGTTTTTCATGTAGCGTTCACCCGCATGCTTCCTCCTAGCACACCAGTATCGTTTTATTCCTGTTTTTTACCGTTCACTCACCAACCCTTGTTAAGATTCATCAACATGATCGGATCGCTATCACTCCCTCCCGCACGCACTGGTTGTTTCCGGTTTAGCCCATTTACCCTCCTCTTTAATGCATGTTGAACCCGATATCACTGTATATAGCATGTCACTTGATTACCCTCCGTTCATCCTTCGTTGATCTAAGTTGCATTTTTGTATCCTTTCGCAGGGCTCCTTGACAAAGGACTTTCATTAGTCCGAAATGCATTGGGGCATTTTTTGGAAACTGTGCTGGATTACATACAATTATTTTGGCGTGATGTAACGCTTCCAATTTAAGAACTTATGAACCACTAAAAACTAACCATATGATGAAACCTTCGTGTGGACTCTTTGTTAACCCTTTCGCTTAAACTTTCTTTTGGAGTCAGTTTTTCTGAACTATTATAAGTGTGCCCAGTATACAGGGATGTGTCTACGCACCGCGTAACACACTCACCTTAAGCATCTACGGACGCATTTGGCCAGTTGCGTCACCTGTTGGAGCACCTTCATCCTATCGAGCCCAACATCAGCTCTCCCACCTACCATCCTTTCAACCTAACGCTGTGCGCTCAAGCCTTGTTTCACTTTGATGTTATTGCATGTAAACATTTCCTGTGAAATCACGTGTGACTATTGAAATGTGTAGTGATGTTGCATAGCAGAGCGTACAAGAGCGTACACTGGGCAATTAATGCTCAAATGGCGATGTATGTATGGGACAACTAATTCCCAACAGTTTGGTATGTGGTTGCCTCCTGGAGCAACAAGAATACCCATATTAACACAGCATTGCAAGTACTGCTAACAAGAATATTAACCTTGACACAGACCTTGACTTCAAGAATTGCACTGTGAGTACTAGAGTATCCCAAGTGGGTCAGAACATTCCTCTTATACTGCCAGTCAAGTTCAACATGACGTGGAGCGTTCCAAAATTGCTTCCAGATAGATCATCTATTTTCATATGTATAACAAGATTATAATTAATTTAACAATTTATGGCGAAGTCAATTAAAGATGACATCCTGCCATTACCACATGTATTTTGGGTTGCCTGATCACTACTAGTTCTGCATTTATAATGCTTAGATTATATCTGTTGCATAATGTAGCCCATGTGTTACCCATTAATGTACATTTAGCTTTTTATTTTGTGAAGGAATATCCAGGAATATCTTTTTTAAACTAATCTTCTGTGGCCAGTGTTGGAATTTTAGTGTAAAAGTTTCCTAGTAATACTATTGGGGTCCTTGAATATTTTCCTTCTGTTTCCTATAGTAATAGATCTCATGTCTCTAAATATTGTTTATATTGATGACTCTGTGGTAAACAAATATATATATATATATATATTATTATTATTATTATTATTATTAATTCATTTGTGAATTTGTAACATTTATCAGTGTTTCCATGGATCAGATCAGATATAATTATTGTTGAAATTGAACATTTTCATGAAACATTCATTTATTTTTGCAATTCAATTTTACAGCAACTAACAACACCGTTGCTCCTGATGCTTGGCCATAATTTCCCTACTGACCTTTATATCATAAATCTAATTGAATTCCATACTTTCTGTTTCCCATGATTTTTGTAAATGAATTATCAATATTTGTTTTTCTTTTATTTCAGCAACCAGTAGTTGTATATTACGTCAAAGGGATCACTGACATAATATCGAGGGACATAATATCGACTATCAAAAATATCGGCGACAAAATATCGACAGACAGAATATCGACTTTGTATCTACAAACAGGTAAGTACAAAAATATTGAGTAAAAAATATCGTTTACAAAAATATAGTTTAAAAAAATATCGACTTTATTAAAAACAATGTTACATTAAATTAATATTAAAAATTAATTACTAAAATATACTTACAAATACTTAAATTACCTTATAATAATTAAATAATTAATTGAAGTTATAAAAAAATGTTTACAATCATATTTGTTAAAACATATATATATAGTAACATAATATAATTAAATAATATCCAATATTATTACCGTAGTATAGCGGAAGTGTAAAAATTACTATTCCCACTCCAGGGAGTGCAACAGTAGGGAAAGCGTTGGATAGCGTAGGGGCACAAATTACTATTCCAACTCCAAAGAGTGCAACAGTAGGGAAAGCGTTGCATAGCGTAGGGGTAGAAAATTACTATTCCCACTCCAGAGAGAGCAAAAGTAGAGAAAGGGTTGGATAGCGTAGAGGTACAAATTACTATTCCAACTCCAGAGAGTGCACCAGTAGAGAAAGGGTTGGATAGCGTAGGGGTAAAAATTACTATTCCCACTCCAGTGAGTGCAACAGTAGGGAAAGCGTTGGATAGCGTAGGGGTAAACATTACTATTCCCACTCCAGTGGGTGCAACAGTAGGGAAAGCGTTGGATAGCGTAGGGGTAAAAATTACTATTCCAACTCCAAAGAGTGCAACAGTAGGGAAAGCGTTGCATAGCGTAGGGGTAAAAATGACTATTCCCACTCCAAAGAGTGCAACAGTAGGGAAAGCGTTGGATAGCGTAGGGGTAAAAATTACTATTCCCACTCCAAACAGTGCAACAGTAGGGAAAGCGTTGGATAGCGTATGGGTTAAAATTACTATTCCCACTCCAAAGAGTGCAACAGTAGTGAAAGCGTTGGATAGCGTAGAGGTAAAAATTACTATTCCCACTCCAAAGAGTGCAACAGTAGGGAAAGCATTGGATAGCGTAGGGGTAAAAATTACAATTCCCACTCCAGTGGGTGCAACAGTAGGGAAAACGTTGGATAGCGTAGGGGTAAAAATTACTATTCCCACTCCAAAGAGTGCAACAGTAGGGAAAGCGTTGGATAGCGTAGAGGTAAAAATACTATTCACACTCCAGTGGGTGCACCAGTAGGGAAAGCGTTGGATAGCGTAGGGGTAAAAATTACTATTCCCACTCCAGTGAGTGCACAGTAGGGAAAGCGTTGGATAGCGTAGAGGTAACAATTACTATTCCCACTCCAGTGGGTGCAACAGTAGGGAAAGCGCTGGATAGCGTAGGGGTAAAAATTACTATTCCCACTCCAATGAGTGGAACAGTAGGGAAAGCGTTGGATAGCGTAGGGGTAACGATTACTATCCCCACTCCAAAGAGTGCAACAGTAGGGAAAGCGTTGGATAGCGTAGGGGTAAAAATTACTATTCCCACTCCAAAGAGTGCAACAGTAGGGAAAGTGTTGGATAGCTTAGGGGTAAAAATTACTATTCCCACTCCAGAGAGTGCAACAGTAGGAAAAGTAAATACTTCTTATATTATTTAAAAAAATATAAATTAATATCTATAAAAAATTTATTAAAAGTAATTATCAATTTAATATAATATAATTATTCAATTAAAATTACAAATTACAATTAATTTTTACTATTAGTTACCTATTCAAATTATTTACAAATTAACAATTAATTAATTAACAATTAAAAATTAATTAACAATTAATTCAAATTAAATATAATTAAATAAAATTAATTATTTATTTAATTATGAATAAATTACTTCCAACCCTATTCCCCTATAAACTCACAACCCACTACAGAAAATAAATTAGTAAAATTAACATGATTATCAATTAATCAATTAATTAAAATTAATTGGCAATTAAAATATAATTATTTACCCATTAAAAATTAATTAACAATTAATTCTAAAAAAATACCAATAAATATTTTTACATAATTAATTATAAATAAATTACTTCCCACCCAATTCCCCTATAAACCCACAACCCGCTACAGAAAATAAATTTGTAAAATTAACATAATTAGCAATTAATCAATTAATTAAAATTAATTGCCAGTTAAAATTTAATTAATTACCAATTATAAATTATTTAACAATTAATTAAAAATTAATACCAATATATAAATGTACATATTTAATTAATCATAATTAAATTACTTCCCACCCTATTCCCCTATAAACCCACAACCCGCTACAGAATTAAATTACGCAAAAAATAAAAAAAATAAAATCATTAATTAAAATTAATTATAACATAAATACACACTTTTCACACATATAATAACATAACAAACACTATAAAAAATTCGATATTATTAAAAATTCGATAATTTTAATAACCTATATTATATACTTCGATATTTTAAATTTCTATATTTTTAACATTCGATATTACATTACTTACCTTCAAAACGATATATTTGTACTCGATATTATGTCCATTCGATATTTTGTAGTCGATATTATGTCTGTTTACCACGTCAAAGTCCTGCCATCTTCCGGGACATTGGGTTCAGGAAGATGATGTTAGGTATCATATGTTTTTTAGACTGGAAATTCCAATTAGTTGCTGTTGCAATCCAGTTCCAGTCCTATTCGTCTGTATCCCAAACTTCTTCATATTTTTCTTCTGTATACATTCATCTTTCTGATCTAATTCTTGTAATTATTATCTTAAAATCATATAAAATCCTTAAAAATAATTTTTTATGTCTTTTATTTTAATTGATCACCATACGTCCAGAATTCGGTCTTCAGTAGAAGTCCACTGGACTTTTACCCTTTAATGTCTTTGATTTCTTTCTAATCTTACATGGACATCATTACCTAGACATCTTATCTCATGCTATCTTTAATAGTTCTTCCACTGTCTCAAATGGTTTTAAATTTACCCTGCATTGTCCTCATATAAATTTTTCCTAAAGTTTTTGAGAATAACACTAATTCAATATTATTAGACCTCATTTTCCTCAAAGTCAGTATGGAGAACTGATAACATTTTTGTAATGATTTGAATGATTTAAAATAATATAAATTATCCATATCTGTAACTATTTCCTCAAACTGGAGGATTCTCAATTGATTATCGGTTGGTAAAGACGGCATTGAACACTCCAGTTTGATGTCTTTTCTCTATTTAGCAGATGGAATTGTTTGCTAGCCATTTTTTTAATTAAAGGAGCAGGTCTCATCCTTAGTTTCTTTACTTACTTGCGGTAGGAACAGTTTTGGGGATGTCAATGTACGCCATTACATGCTTCAATTGCCAAACTGATAATGGACAAGGGTGAAACACTGTTGCACCTTGAGTGGACATATAATGCTTAGTGTACAGCAAGGCAGTTTGCAAAGTATGCATTGTGATATACCCCCTTTGCCCTTACGTAAATTTCTTTGTGGTGTATCATAAATGTTACCAAGTATTGAAGTGCATTGGCATTGTAGGCAACAGACACTTTCTCTAAGATTAATGACCTGGTAGAAGCGCAACCATTGTAAAGGCCCACACAATGTAGCCGTTTTAAGATTTCCAGTGCTATGTTATGTGCTGGTGTAAGTATTGAGGTTTTCATTCTCTTAGATGGTGGATGCAACATTTAGAGGTCTCTAATGTGGGACATTCACAGGTCGCAATCAAACACCTTTATAGGAGCTGCCATGCCCAACCATGGCGACAAGATCAATCTCCCTGGAAGGAAGTGACTCTGGAATGTTTGGGTTGGTGATCAATCGCTGTAGCAGGAGTTGCCATACCCAATTATCTGGTTGAGATAATTCTCGATCGTAGAAGCGGGCTCACCATATTTATATTGGTTTTATTTTCTTTTTATATGGTGAACACTCACCATGGTTGGGTGGGGGAGTACAAAGCAAACACAAGGAGATGATGGACGGGGCGCTGAAACTTTTCAGACACTCACCCCCAGTCACAGATCTGGGTTAATTCCATCATCATTCTTTAGCTCACTTCGCCACCTCAGTTCAGACCCAGCTATATGCAAATCAGTATTGGCCCTGTGCCTCACGGGTACCTCGTCCCACCATGCAGTCGCAATCAGTCTCCTTTGATTAATAACTTGTTTTTTTAATAATTCATGTGGTAGTGACTGTCATGCCATTGTGTGTAATGAGGAGAGTTTCCCTTGGTAGGAGGTGATGTGTCAGTCTTTGAGGCTGAGGTCCATCTTTAGGGGTTGGCATGGCCTTTTATTTGATGGAATTCAATCTCTTTGTCTGACTGTGTGTGTTAGGTATTACAGTGTAGGCTTTTTTTCTCTGGCATGTGCTTTGCTCACAATAAAGAAGATTATGCCCCTGCTGGTTGCAAGTACGGATAAAAGTAACGTTAGTAGTAAGTGCCTTTAACTGAATGACTTGAAGTACCAAAAATTATACCATAGAGCTATACTTACCAATAGCCCATATACCTGATTTACCAAGAATAAGTCAGTCGGCAATGGAGAAGGTTCAATCATTTATTTTGCAAAAGCGCCCTATATAGGGGAGCCTCACTCTCGACACAGCCCTCAAAGGTGCGCAGAGGAGACTGCTGGATTACATACAAGACAGTGCATATATACTTTTAGCATACCTCAGAAAAACCCCGTACATGGAAAAGTACCACTTCTTGTGAAGCCAGTAGGAAAACCCATATAAGGCACAACTGATTGATTCGAAACTCAGCTCAAGTTATTCCGGGGGTAGGTCAGTAAAGGTGCCTCCCTTTCTTTCTGGGGCACGGGAGTACAGGCATGGCGCCTACAAGAATGTGCTCATCCTACAAGAAAGACAGATGCGACCTTGAGTTTCCTAAGTTAGAATCAATGGTCTGTTCATAGCCCAGGACGACCTTTCAGGCTCTCCACACAGTAGCATGCCACGTGTTTTCTTCACTAACGAAAGAGACACCAGGAAATGAAACCAAAATGGCGTCTGTTCATTCTAAGCCCGATTCTTAATGTATGCATAATATAAGTGTATTTACAAGGGATTTACCTAAGGCAGGGAGTTAATATATTGGATACATTAGGCCAACATTATGTGACATCGATTTTATATTCCTTCAGACTTGTTGCTGTTCTTGGATGCCATGGGCAGAGGAAAGGGTTGTAATATGCACTCCTCACAGTTAATTCTTTTTTTAAGGGAACTCAAACAATACTGTTAGGCAGTGAGCCTGCGCTGCATGGAACAGAGCATGAAATAACCCACAATAGATTCCTTTTGACTTGTTTTACACTAACGTTAGGAATAGCGATTTCCAAATTGTGATTGTCCCCGATTCGCAATTAGGAAATCTCTATTCCTAATGTATTAACTTTTTTATTTTAAAATGACTGATTCCTATTGGGTCAGAAATTGAACTACCTCATGAATATTAATGAGGTAGGCCGTAGTTTGAGACCCATTGAGAAAGATTCCCATCACAGGGATGGTGACCTGCTAGGGTCAGCAGATCGCCATGTCTGTCTATGATTGCTTTTAAATACATTTTATAAACACTGTCCATTTTTCTTAAGGGAAAATGGGATGTGTTTAAATAAAGAAAATGAAATGTTTAACTTAAAATGTTTTGGAGTTAGCTGTGGTCTGTGGTACCACTACCTGCTTTTAAAAAATATTTTTTTAACATTCTCATTTGGAATGGCTTATCACCTCCTTTGAGGATGTTGTAAAATATTATTATTTTATGACAGGAATTCGGTTGCACAACATTGATAAATACCACTGCAATTGAGTAATTGGAAGGGACAAACTAGACATGCCCCTTCCACTGAATTGCTATTTGGTCGCAAACACAGATTGCGATTCTGTAATGTGTTACATCAGAAAAAAGGCTTTTTTCGCAGTGGCAAACAGCTCGATTCTGACTTTTTCGACAGTAAAAAGGCTTCGGACATCTGGACTATGCACTTTCTTTCGGCACATCTGTTTTCTTATTGTGAGTGCGACATTGCAACTATTTTTTATAGAGTTTCTGTGGTTAAGTTGAAGATGTTTGTTGCATTTGCATTCGTATGAGTGCTTTCTTTAGGCAAATCTATTCTCTTATCAAGGACGCTACTTGATGCATAGCGTACCTTTTGAATCTGCAAACAGTCTTTATTTTATGCGCATAGTTACATAGCGATGTAGGGTATATCTGAATCTGGTGCGGTTGCACAACATTTGGTATGGCTACTGTTAAAAGACACTGGAAGTGTCTATTTTTTCACTCGGACTGTATCCTTGCCTTATATTCCTTGCTCAGTGGGAGCTAATGTATGTACTTCCTGGAGATAATCGCTCTTGGAGCTGATGTCTGATCTACGGTCGCCTGTGTGCTCGACAAGGTAGACGTATTGCAACAAATGCTTAATTTATAAAAAAAATAAGTGCCAGGGCACCACGCATTGCCCTTGCCAGCGCTGCCAATGACAGGACCAACAAAACACCTAACCATCTCCCTCCTACAAGTGTGACGATTGAGACTATTTCAGGCCACAACAAGCTATAATAATGGCGTGAGAGGCTAGTATTATTAATTTTCAGTGCAATTAAAATGAATAAACACAGTTGTTGTGCTTATCTCAAAATTAAACAGACAGTGCCACCATGTGGTGGTCTGTCAGTATAGGGGGGGCTGACAATTAAGTGCCGGTACGAGCACCTGAAACCAAGGGCTCAAATTAAGCACTGCTTAGTGCTTACAACTCCTTGCCAGAGGGTTCCCAGATCTTGGGCCCCTGCTACTATGGATCTGAAGTTTTCCTTCGCCTGCTTGTTTGGATGCCCAGGAAAACCCTTGCTGGATTGAGCAGGGATAAGGAAGTCCCCAAAAATCCCCATTTTATCAAAATGCATAACAACCTCATCGCTGGGCACTGCTAAAAAAATAGAGACTGAGACTTTACTAGAGTTAGTTGTTTGAATGCCAAAGAACAACAGGAGCCTAGGCAAACATTCGAAAAAACTTTAATCTGTGGAATACGCCATTTTTTCTTTCAGCATAAGTGTATTACAAATGCGCTTTTAAAACTTTGTTAAATATGTTCCAAAGCAAAATAAAACAACATATGGAGAATGTTAACCTAATTTTGCTGTTAGCACCAGCGCGTTACATATACAATTCTATAAACTTTGTTAAATATGTTACAAATGCAATTTAAAAGGCCATTATGAGTAGGACTTAAAGTCTGGAGCTGTTTGCCCGTGGTCCAGAACCTGCAATATAGTAAAGACTCAAGTCTTACATCTTCCTTTATGATTGGCACTCTTAGTTTAAGAAGTCTGCTCGTTGCACAAAAGTTTCAAATAACTTGAGAGAGTGTATTTAAACAGGACGCAAAACTGTACCTGTCGTGTTGCATGAGGTCTAAGTAATCTTAGCAGTGTTAAACTAGCTGTTTCTGCCATCCATGAAAAACGTTAATCATGTCCAGAGGAAAAACTGTTCAAAATGACCACTTTTGCAACATTTCTTCATACCACACATCCCCTTGATGTTCCAGTGCCTTCTCTTCTTGCATCTCCCAGCTGCTTGAATTTGAATTTCAATTCAGCTCGGCAGGCACTTCCGATCTCCATGGCAGAAGAAATAATCTGAGAGTTTACAAACAAACAAAGGGAGTTCTAGCCCAAACTGGAGGGATCTGACACCCCACACACAATTAATAAAAGATAGAATTGACAAGAAAACAAGTAACACTTTCTTTTTTTTTTTTATTCAAATCTTTTTTATTGAAGAATGGACAAAATGAAGTAAGACAATACACAAAATTCTTCATCACATAGATAGATGCGTTAATGGCATGGTGACGTTTACAATAATGAACTGAAATGGACTGGATAGAAAAGAGTAGGGAAAGAAAAGGAGGAATAAGAGAGAGAAAGAAGAAAAGAGGAGAAAGAGAAGAAGAGGACAGATGCATCAATATATCAATTGCAATCAGTTTACAGAAGCACGGGGCGCGTTACAGGTAACAATAGTTATACATTAAGCGTTTAGGTAACAATACATATACATTAAGCAATCCGGTCAGGAGTGCATTGAGACCTTGAGAGTATTGGAACGTGGAGACTTGGAGTCAACCAGAGAATCTGTAGTCAATGAGAGCAGGCAGTCTGTTGAATGTTGTATCATGGAGGCTCAAAGTGGGAGGATGACGCGTCCAAGGAGGACCACAGTTTTTTGTTAGAAGGCTTCCATGTGGCTGACTGCAGCGCCGGGTTATCTGCCCCTCTCAGGAAGGAGAGCCATTCCAGCCATATTTTGAAGTTTACTTCAGCAAAATTCTTCCATTTACACAGTATAACCTTACATGCCAGCGTCAACATGATATCTAACAATTGGCGGTCATGAATGTCAGGCAGTTGTGATTCTAGGGGAGCCAAAATGACATATACAAATTCCCGAACGGGTGTGATGCCAAAAACTTGTTGAATATATGCAAATATTTTGTCCCAAAATGGTCTCAATAGGGAGCAGTCGAAGAGCATGTGTGCCAGATCTCCAGGTGCAGCCTGGCAGTTCCAGCAGTTGGGCGTGTCTGTCAGATTACATTTAAACAACCTTAGAGGAGTCCAAAACGCTCTGTTCAGCAGCATATATTTCGTCTGACATAGAATAGGGGACACCTTATTTGATAGTGCAGTTTTGTGTATCACCTCCCAATCAATCTGGATGCCTGTCGAATTATGTTCCAACTCCCACTTGTTTTCAGTTAAGTTATGCATTTTCTTTGGCAAAGGGAGGAGCAATTTATATACCCTGGACACAAAATGGTCAGCATTATATAGTATCTGGAGACGTGTCAACAGCCAAGGTGAATCAGTAGTGAGGGTACGCTTAGAGATTGCGACCTTCAGTTTCAAAAATTGGTAGAATTCTATGGGTGGCAGATTAAATTTCTCTTGCAGCTTTGAAAAAGGTATGGGCATACCCTTTTCATAGAGTTCACTCACCATATAGATACCATGTTTCGCCCACAACTCCCAGTAAATGGTTTGCCCCTCTATCCGAAACATAGGGTTATGCCATATCGAGACTAGGGTAGATTTCTTAATCACTGAGCCAGTTTTATGGGACTGGTCAAGCCTGAGGAGCGCCCTTCTAGTATTTAATAGGATATATTTGGAGTGAGGTAAATGGGTTAAGTCCATACTGAGGAGAGCCGGGAGGGGTGCATGAGCCACCAGTGATCGCTCGATAGATAGCCATACTGGAGTATAGGATGGAGAGTCAATTAGCCAAAGAGCCCCCTGCTTACAAAGGAAAGCCGTCTGGTAGTTTCTGAACGAGGGTAGGCCCAGGCCGCCCCTTTCTTTTGCCAATTGCAGCTTTTTCAATGATATCCTGGCTTTTTTTCCTCGCCACAGAAACTCTCCAAATAGTCTATCCACTTTTTTGATGAATTCATCGGAAAAAGTCATGGGGAGCATGCTAGCTAGATAATTAACCAGAGGCGTACACATCATTTTGAGGGTCTCAGCCCTACCCCACCAGGACATAAACTTGGGTGACCAGCTATCTAGCAACGTAGAGATCTTTGTTAATGTTAGGCCCTCATTTACCTTTAAGGTTGTTATTAAGTCTTTTTCAAAATCTAAGCCTAGATATTTAAAAGCCTTCGGCTGCCAGGTGAGGCCAGATGAACCAAGTATTTCCCTACTTCCAATGTTGTTTAGCAGCTTGACTTCCGTCTTGTCTTTATTCAGCTTGTATCCTGAGACTTTAGAATACTCGCCAATTACACCCATTAGTGCCGGGATAGCCTCGTCAGCCTTTTCCGTTAGAATGAGCACATCGTCAGCGTAGGCTGTTAATTTCACAGTGCAGTCATTAAACGGAACGCCAGCAATGGATTCGTTATTCCGGATATGGTATAGGAAAGGTTCTATCGCTAGTAAAAACAGAGAAGGTGAAAGCGGACATCCTTGTCTCGTTCCTTGTTTCAAGCAGAAGGATGAAGAGAAGGAGCCACCTGCTCTAACTCTGGCTGTTGGACCGGCATATAAGGCCATTACCAATTTAGTAAATGTCGTCCCCAAATTAAATTTGTGCAGGACTGCCTCAAGGAAGGTCCAATCAACCTTGTCGAAGGCCTTCTCAGCGTCTAATGTAATTGCCACTGTGGGGGTGTTTAGAAGTTTTGCTTTTTCTAGAGCATGGGCTAACACTCTTGTGTTATCGCTCGATAGTCTGTGTTTTAAAAAGCCAGCTTGAGATGGATGTACGAGGTTAGGGAGAACTTTTTGTAATCGGGTTGACATAATCTTTGCTAGTAGTTTACAATCCAAATTGATCAGGGAAATTGGTCTATAATTTTTTGGCAACGATGGGTCTTTGCCATCTTTTGGCAGAACTGCGATAGTCGCCTCCGCCAGGGTCCCCCTCACTTCTCCTGATTCCGTAATTGCAAGGAAAAGCTGCAGGAGGGGTTCAGTTAGATCTGGTGCAAAACTTTTGTAGAATTTAGCTGTGAAGCCATCAGGGCCAGGCGCCTTCCCACATTTCAACCCTCTGATTGCTTTTTCCACCTCCCCAATTGTGATCGGTTCATTGAGGCTGTGTTGCTCCTCCCGACTTAGCTTTGGCAGATTACATTCCTGCAAGTACTCTTGGATTTTATTTACATCAACTGAATCATTTTTAGCATACAGGTCTTCATAAAAGTCTTTGAAGACCTCAGTTATTTTTTGGGGATCAGAGTGGCTTACTCCCTCCGAGTCCTTTATGACATTAATTGAATTCCTCTGTACTTTAAATTTCAGGTATGCCGCCAAGCTTTTACCGGCCTTGTTAGACTCGCACAGTTTAAAATTTCGCCTTCTGGTCAGCCATACCCCTGCCCTTTCGCTAACTAGCTTATTATACTCGTATTTTTTATTAGTCATGGTATTAAATGTTTCCCGATCTCTTGTTAGTTGGTGTCTGTTTTCTAGTTGAGCTATTTCCGCTTCTAGCTTTTCCAGTTGTGCATTACAGTCTCTGTTCATACCCGAGCGGATTTTGATACACACCCCCCTTAAGGTACTTTTCAACGCCTCCCATCTCGTCAAATCTGAGGTGTCCCCTCTCCTGTTTAGATCCAAGTACGATCTGATGGCTTTTTGGATAGTGGCCCTATGTTGTTCTTTGTTTAAAATTTCTTCATTAAGTCTCCAAGATGTCTGTTTAGGGGAGGGTTTAACGTTACTGATGGAAAGGGAAATGCAGGAATGGTCTGACAGTACTCTCGGTTCTATTGAAGTATCCTCTATTCTTGCAACCCCATTCTGTGTGAGAAGGATGTAGTCGATACGAGAGTACGAATCGTGAGGGGAAGAGTAAAAAGTGTAGTCTCTATCAGTAGGGTTTTGTATTCTCCATGTATCAACCAGATTAAAGCGTTGACACAATTTAACGAAGGCGTTATGTGATTTGGTCGGTTTGAACACACACTTCGAGTCCCTGTCTAAGGCAGGATCAAGTGGAAGGTTGAAATCTCCCCCTAGTATATGTACCGCTGTGTCGGGTATTGTTTCAATCTGCTTGGCTAGGTCTTGCCAGAAATTGAGATCATTAGTGTTGGGTGCGTATACATTAGTGACAAAGAATTCCGTGTGATCTTTGGCAAGTTTTACTGTGACCCAGCGTCCCTTTTCGTCCGAGGACGAAGACAATAGTTCTATCTTGGATCGTTTCGATAAAAGTGTCAGAACCCCATTCTTTTTGCCAAGGGCACTGGACCCAACTACCTCCGAAAAGTATTTATTACGTAAAGTATAAAACTGTTTAGAGTCTAGTTTAGTCTCCTGGATCAGAACGATGTCCCCCTTCTGCCTACGTACATATTCTAATATCTTTTGTTTCTTTATGGGTTGGTTCAGACCTTTAACATTCATAGACAGAATTTTTAGTTGGTCAAGGGAGGTCGTTCCAAGCGGAGTGTTAAGTGTCGGGTGTAACATTTATAACATTATTTGTAACATTAGTACCATGTCATCTTCCAGCAGTGTCGTACTATACAACATCTTATATGAGGAGTGCTCCACTTTTACCATCATGTGGCTACATTTACTGAAACCATGAACAGACGTAGGGGCATATAGGCCTAGTACATGAGTAAACCATGTCCGGTTGTATAAACACAGCATGCGGATGAAACATCTTGTCCAGTCATGAGAAAAGGGATAGATTGCAAGAGAAAGGAAAAGCACAGAGAAAGGAGGAAGAGGAAGTAAAAGTAAAGAAAAAAGTAAAGAAAAAAGAAAAAAAGCAACCCCTAACACACAACACACACCCCCCCCTTCTCTCCCCAACCCCCCACCCCACCCACCCCAACTGTCGTACAGAAGCATGGCGACGCGAGGAAAACCGCAGTGGCCCTCCCGTCCGTAATAAATTTGCATAACATTGGAACCATTATATAAGGTACATATGACTTTCACATAAGTAATGAGAACATTGAAATTGTATGATGTAACCAAGAAGTGCCAATAAGCACCATTACAAAACAATCCTGATAACCACATTCAAACAGGTATCTATGACTTTCACATAAGTAGTGAGAATATTGAGATTGTATGATGTAACCAACAAGTGCCAATAAGTGCCAATAAGCACCATTACAAAACAAACCTGACAACCATATTCAAACATATTCAAACCATATTCAAACAGCGCCATTGCTCTAGGCTGCAGCAATAGGCCGGCAAGTAGAGTTATTATAGAAGCCCCTGAGGACCCTGAGGACCTTTAAACAAAAGCCACAACTGGCAGCGGGCGGTCGATTATCGATCACATACCCAGAGAGTCAATGAGCCTTAACACGGCTGTGCCAAGACTGAGACATGAGCAGCACAGATGGAACACGTCGATGAGCCGAAACATGTAGTCTTCAGAACACTACTGATTGTACCACTCTGTACTAAGAACAACATGAACCAGAAGTGAGGAACACGAAGCTACCGGAGCGTTGAGCCAAACATTTACGACATATTCACATTACCATTCATGATATCGCTTCCAGTGTATGTCGGTTGTTGCGGATATGAGACCCAATCCGGCAGACGTAGGCCCATCAGTCCCGAAAACCTACCAGGGTATAGAGTCAATTAACCACATCAACTCTTGGGGTTGTTCACTTGTAACCTGAAGCCGAGGTTGACTGGCTATCTGGGTTGTTGGTCTCCATGTTGCGTTCCATGTCGCATTCTTCCAATTCCCCAACTGCGTGTTTGAGTTTCACAGGGTCTGTGAAGTAATGAGACGATCCCCTTATTGTTACCCTGTACTTTGCCGGGCCAACAAATCCAAATTGGTATCCCTTTGACTTTAGCAGTGGCCGTAGAGCTAAGAAGGCTTTTCTGATCTCCACAGTCTCCTTACTATAATCTTGAGAGATATAGATCTTTGCGTCCCTCCACAGGATATGATTATGTTTCCGAACAAACGCAAGTATTTGCTCCACATGTTGATAGCGCAATGGCTTACAGACGATGGGCCTTGGCCCTTTCTGTGTCTTGGTGATTCTTCCTGGCACCCTATGTGCTCTGTCAAATTCCAGAGGGTTGGCGAAAGTTAGATTCGTTGCTTTAGCAAACCATGATTCTAGGAATTGAATGCACGATCCCTCTGAATCCTCGGATCCTTCCGGAATCCCAAAGATGCGCAGGTTCCCTCTCCTGTTTCTATCCTCCAATTCGGCTAGCCTCCTAGTAGTTTGGTCCGAGGAGATGTGCAGGTGCTTCAATGCCTTTGAGGTCTTAACCTCTATGTCTTCTAGATGACTGATCCTGGACTCCGTTTCCGTTAAGCGCGCATTGGTATCTCTGATATCTTGGCGGATCGCCACCACTTCTTCTTTGGTGACCTTAGCTAGGTCTTTCACTTCATCCAGCCTATTCAATATCATATCAAGTGCATCCGGAGTGACTTTCTTTGGTTTGTTCGGCGATCCCGGGTTCGAGTGGTCCGATTTGAGTCTTTTGAGGGTACTCTGATCTTTGGTCTCCATCATGATTGCCTAGATCCTGGCACGAAGCCCTGAGTGTTTCTCTTGGCAAGTATGTGTGGCCGAGTAGCCAGCCCAGATGTATAAAGGAGAGTAGTCGGTCGGATTTTGGTTCACTGGTGGCTAGAATTGGGACCGGAGGCACAGGTGTTCAAGCACACATTCTGGACGTGCACGTGCAAGGCGAAGTATGATTGGTAGGATCACTATGGGGAGACCATTGTCCATTGTCACAGTCACTAATTATCCTTGTGGACAGCACTGTTGCGTGGGGGAGCTTACTGTGAACTTATATCAGGCAGTCTCAGCGCAAAACATTAAGCCCCCTTGGTCAGGTTGGAGATCATAATGGTAGTAGAAAGCACCTCGTGGTCACATGTCAGGCAGGCAAGCAGACCAGGCATTCAGCGTGCCCATAGACCCTCCATGACCAGGTCAGAATGTGCACTCATTTCCCCTAGTACAGTCGTCAACATTGCTCACCTGACGTTTTAAACAGTCTATGTGTGCAGAAAGTAGTGTGGGGGCAACTCCTTCTGAAAGTTTCAGGCATTACTGAATGGCGGCCCCCATCTTGGTTAAGGTGATTGAAGCCCCGACATGGCCGACATCTCGTTTTGCAGCCCAAAAATATCGTAGAGCGCTGCAGCCTCCACTGACCCCAAATACCTCCTTTAGGGCGGATGCCACCGTTTTGCTGGGTATTGCACCGTTGTTTTTTAATTCCTTCGCTCTGTTCGCGTTGCATGCGCTGTTCGCGCCGTTCGCGCTGTTGCCACCATGCGCGTCCGGAGCCTCATGCGGAGAAACTCCCGATCCGTCGGAGGAGCGGCTACATGAAGCAGATCACCGCATGCAGAAAGCGGTCCGGTGCTTAAATCTCTGGTCGCACCGCTGCGATCGTTTTAGGAAAATGTTCCAATCCTTAATAAAAGGGCTCGTGACGGGAGGAGAGCCGTACTAACCCGCCATCTTCCCCGGCGTCCAAGCCACGCCCCCAACAAGTAACACTTTCAAACTCCAACCAGAAGGGCGTAGGATATATGCATTGCATGGGAATCTAGGCGAGATTCATGCTGTAAAAGCAAGGGTACTTCTCTGGCACACACAGGGAAGCATATCTTGGCTGCGAGGTTCATGATCACCTAAAGTGTCTCTTCTCTGACAACTAGCCTTTCCCACAAAATTGAGAAAAGCTTGAAACACTGAAAGCATTCAGAGATCAAAAACACAAAGGGTCCGATTCACAGAACTAACTTAAGACAAAATCCTAAACTTACTGCCATTTTGGTATTCACAGAAGGCACTTACTCATTTTGGTATTCACAGAAGACACTTACTCATTGATGAGTAAGTGCCTTCTGTGAATACCAAAATGAGTAAGTGCACTTACTCATTTTGGAAATGAGTAAGTGCACTTACTCATTTTGGTATTCACAGAAGGCACTTACTGATCAATGAGTAAGTGCCTTCTGTGAATACCAAAATGAGTAAGTGGCGTCTGTAAATACCAAATTGAGTAAATGGTAGTAAGTTTAGGATTTTGTCTTATGTTAGTTCTGTGAATCGGGCCCTAGTTCTCCTCACCAAGATCAACTATTTTAATAACAGATCAACAAGACCTTATATCAAGCCAGAGCTGTCCAGCAAAAATTGCGCAATCCTGTGCTCAGAACATAGCCTTCACCCCAGCACTTAGAATGATCCATGCGGTACTGGCGAAGGAATCACTGGGATTCCCCTTTTTGTTGGCAGGGGGATGACTCTTGTACAGCAGGGGAGGTAGCCCTTGGGCTTGCCAGAGCACTTTGAGTTCAACACTTGCTCACTAACCTTCGTCTATGGTCCAGCTGTCCTATAAAGGTGGCCATGGCTGAGGGAACGGTGAGGTGATAGTGGGATTTAGGCTTCTCATGTCTAAATGAGGGCTTCAGTTACTGGCCTATCAGCAGCTTTTACTAGAATTGGCAACAAGAAAATACTCAAAAACCTTTTCTCTAGAATAGGAATTTAAGGCAAATCACTGAAAAGGTCCCAATTTTTCCTCAAGTCATTTACACATTTTGTCAAAACTGACTCACTTGAATCAACCCCGCCTCTAAAATTGTTTAGTAGCCCTGGAATCGGTCCATCTCCCTCTGCATATGACCTTGACATAGGCCCCCATGTTACAATGCTTCAGTAAAAAGGGATCTTGAGCTATAAATACATTGACGATACCCAAAAATACCTTAGATTCTTAAGTCCTTAAATCTTAATGAAAAATACATTGAATGGATATGCATATTCTATGTTAAACTAATTTGGATCAAAACATAATTTATCCTCTCCTGAGAGTCCATGCCTTCAAAAATTTGAAAAAAATAGCAGGTCTCAGCATTTCACCAACACTGGTCCCTTTTGCTCTACCACTAACCCTATCATAGACTAAAATATATACAACACAACATATTTTCAAACTTTACTAAAACTGCCTCCTTCCAATATTTTCTGCTCTGAATACTCAAACCATTCATTACTCCTGCACACCAAAGAACACCTGTACGGTCTCTTATTCTCTCACACACAGATGCTGGCTATGTGAATAGGATGCTGAAATCTCCAAATAGTACCTATTATTTCACAAAGCAAGCCTCCATGCTGTGACCTGAATCATCATAGACACAAAGAGACTGGCTCACGTCACTCCCATTCAGACAGACCTCTACTGGTGCCCTCTTCAAGCCAGAGTCTGGTTCAAAATGTCTTGTTTCACCCACAAAGTCTGGTGTCTTTGTCTACTCCTGGATCTTCAAGACAGGATGGATTTGCACCACAGGAGGATGGAAAAATACAAGAAGTAAAGGAATATGGTAAGGAATCAAGTCCCCATTTATTCCATGTCTGATTTTGCTCACTTTAAAACTCTGTGTGTATTACCACAAATAATAGGAATGTAGTGCCTGCGCTTCCCACAAGCAATGTGTTGTGAATTTAAACTCACTGTTTGCGCTATTCAACCTCCATATAAGTGCTTTGTAGATGTTGTCAAAATACAACTGTGGTATGGGAGGGTAAATGTAATATGTGATCTGCTGTGCTTATTTACACCACCAACAAAAATAAAGAAACTAGATGTCTGTCAGAAGCAACTCTGTGTCATGGTGGACTGCACTTTAAAGGACCTGCAGTCAGTGGCGTAGCGGACGTATGTAAGAGCGGAGGGGGGGGGGGCTGTTCTGGTGATTCCCGCGATGGCTGCCCCACACGGCTGCAGGCAGGAGCGTGGGGGGGCCGCCCCAAAACTCATGCCGCCCAGGGCAGACCTCCCCCTTGCTACGCCACTGCATGCAGTAAAATATGACAAGAAAAAGGTACATTGTAATGTAGGAAAACCAATTTTTATCTACTAATCAGTCACCCCTACAGTGTACCCTATTATCCCACAAGGCAGAGTGCCTAATAAATAAAAAAAACTGACACACTCTATATTTAAAGCATGTGCCCTGATTCAAGGCCTAAAAGTTATTTCACAGTGTAGGCTTTTTTATATTTTCCATAGGACAGGCCTAGGTGTGATTAGATTATGTAATTTTGGGGCAGATGTATCAAAATACCTATTTGCGATTCTCAAATAGCGATTTTTTTGAGAATCGTTATTTGAGAATTGCAAAATTCCTTAATTGCGATAAGCAAATTGCTAATCGCAATTAAGGAATAATTTCCCATTCATTTCTATGGGCCAGGAGGCCCATAGGAATGAATGTGAAGTCATTCTCAATTTGCGATTCGCAATTTGAGAATCGCAAATTGAGAATAATTTCAAGGCTGCAAGGGTGTCATAAGGACACCCTGATGCACCCCTGAAATTCACATGTGTGCACATATGGCGCACATACATGCCCTAAGGGCATGTATGTGCCCCACATGGCACCTTCACAAATGCAAAAAAGTGCTTTTGTGAAAGAAATCGCAAATTACCACCAACTTCAAGTTGGTGGTAATTTGCGATTTCTTAATGAGAAATCGCACAACTTGGGTGCTTCATACATTGCATTTAAGGAATCGCAAAATTTGCGATTCCTTAAATGCAATCGCAAAATAAGGATCCGCAAATTTGCGATTCCTTATTTTGCACTCAAATTTGCTACATACATACCATTTAGCGAAAATGAGTTCGTAAACGCCGAAATTCAGCGAATTTCGGCGTTTGCGACCCCATTTGAGCTTCATACATCTGCCCCTTTATTTCTCTGACCAGGAAAATGCTAGCAAAGTTATTTCCGACTCAATTTTGAAAAAATGATTCAATGGTGAAATCATATTTTTGATAACTTGAGTGGAAAAGCAACTTACAAAAATGTATTTAAGGCTCTTTGAACTAGAATAGAATGAAAACCAGTAATGTCACTCATCACACCTCCAGAGTGGGCATAAACATAATTGTTTGAGAAAGTTAGTGACCCTGGCTTAGATTACAATGGCCTTCCTCTGAGCACAGGAAGGACATAGAGGTGGTAATTGCTAGCCACTTATCTTGGATTAGCTATCTGGGAGTGGATTGGCACAGTTGGCAGAACGAAGGTGATCCTTAGCTTTACGTCTTTTGACTTGGAGATGCCAGAAAGGGCTTCTCTCATTCATTGCCATGACCTTCCTAGACACCCGTGCTCCAGTTACAGTGGAAGAGAGAACCAGTTTGGACCATGTCAGGTTGGAGGAGAGCTCTTTTAAATAGTGATGGGCCCAAGGTATAATTAGGAACTGGAAAGACAGCCCTAGCTGTTGGCAGAAGGGCTTTGCCATGTTGCAACAAAGGGTGATTGATGCTTTTATACTAAGTCAAAGGGACTGCTGTAAAAAGAGGTTAGGGAGTCGGGACTGTGTGAAAATGATTAGGATTGGGTGGCAGAATTTTTCCACTCACCTACTAAATTTGGCACCCCAATCACCACCTCTTCAGAATATTCCTGGACCTGTGAATACTCCAAATGTAGAAGGTCCTCCTGGAAGAACACTCTTGACTCCTGCTGGAAGAAGAGGGTTCTTTCAGGAACTAAATAATTCCTGTTCGCCCCTGGTACTGGAACTACTCCCCAAGCATCAAGTGTTGGCCTCCTTTCTGCCTGCCGAGGGACCCGAAGAAGCAGAAGGACACTTGACTCCAAGAGAGCCCAGTTGAGCAAGGAGAACCGGACTGGCTGGTGTCCTGAATGGAGAGAGACCTGGTGGTTTGTTGTCTACCCTGCAGAGCTAGAGGCTGCAGGCAAGACTAGAAAGCACTTTACCAGAGGTTGGAGAAAAGTGGGACTTGGTAACTCTGCCTACCCATGACTGAGACAAATAATGAGGCTTGTATAGGTGGTTGCCCTTATAGGCAGCCACAAAATCCAGGTGCATCTCACTCAGAGCATTTTGCTGCAATTAAAACACACTCATCGGGGCCTTGTGGTAAAGGTATCTTGCCTTGTAAAGCACTGCCCAGCTACAGCTTTCTGTTTTGCTCCGCTGGAGTATTCTGACTTTAATAAAAAGTTATTAAGTCTGAAAAGTTAAACCTTAGACTGAAGTGAGGATGCAAATCTATCCGAATAATAAACATCTGAGGGTTAAGAAATCTTCCTTTGTCCTGCTTGAAGCTTTTGTTGCCAAAACCATGGGCTTCAGTTGGAGCTCAAGAACAATGTATATGACTTTGAGGAACCCTCACTGTCCACAGCACTGAAGGAAGATTTTGACTTCCATTTCTGAGTTTAAGGGCCCGATTTATAGTTTGGCAAGAGGGTACTCTGTTGCAACAGCAAGGTCCACCCCCTCATTTAGAGTCAGGCAGACCTTCAGTATTTTGATGGCGGAGACTACTTCATCTCTGCCGCCAACATACACCTCAAATGGCCCAACAGAGTAAGGTAGATCGGAGGTTTGGCCATTTGTCCACCCTCCCTATTTACAGTAAGCAGACGAATGGACAGTTTTCACTGTCTGGCACCACCAGGTAAAACCTGACAGTAAGAGGCAGTGAAAATTGTAAAATAACCCCCACACCGTGGGAGAAAACTCACATGGTGAGGGGGTCATTATTTTTTTTTTCCAAAAAGGAAGTCCCAATTTAGTATTTTCTTTTTGAAAATATAAAAACCTTGAATGTTTGCTGCATGGCTCCATCATGCTGATGGAGCCGCCTGTCAACATTTTTTCTATAACACATTTTATTGATTTTTTGTTGAATTTTGACAAAAACATCCACAAGACCACCAAGTCCAGGCCACACAGCCACAAGAAAGCACTCTTAAATGTTCAAAATAAATGGAGAGTTACATGTTGCAATAAATATGCGAAATATCACTGAAGCAATAGTAGGGTTATATATTGTAAATCATAAAACATTCCTGGTCTCAACCATTATACCACGTGTTCCCAGTCCGGACTCCCATAGTTAATAATATTTCTGGGGACCCCCCACTCCTTATACGCCAGCTTTTCTAACGCCATGCACGAGCCCATGCCAAAGGTCTGCTCGTGTATGGACGGTGCATGTGCTTCCCTCCAGTGCCTAGCGAGGTCTCTCTTGGCCACCATATGTGCTGTTGCCGACTGCTATGGAGTCATCCACCGATTCCATAATACCTAGTAGGACTATCTTGGGATCAAGCACTAAGGAATTTCCCCCACTCTCCCGATGTACCTGTCAAAGGCAGTTCAATACGACTGCTCCTCTGGACAAGTCCAAATAGTGTGGTAAAGAGTGCCTGGCATAGACCCACATCACAAACACACTGGTTAATGGGCACGATGCATTTGCCACAGTCACTCAAGGGAGTAATACATCCTATGAAAATAGTGGCACTGAATCAAGCAGGGATGTATGTAAATGGCAATCATCCTCAAGGCAACCTTTGCCTCCACCCATTCATCTTCCTTAATGACTCTCACATACTCCTTCCACCTAGCCCTCAGAGTCTACAGAGAGTCAGGCATATTGTTAACCGGAGACTTGTAAAGTCAACAGAGGCCTTCCTCACCAGGCTCGTCAGACACTAGTTTACGATCAATGGGGTTGAATTCAAAGAGCAAAGTCAGTCTATTCGCATAGTAAGTCAGAGCATGCTGCAGCTGAAGGTAGCAGTAAAATTGTGCGAAGGCTGAATTCCTCTGCTAGTTCCTGAAATGAATTAATATGCACATCCCTCCAGACATTTCCTAATGTGGAGAGACCGATCCAATCCCACAGCCGTAATCCGACCAACCTTGACGTCTCAGCCTACCACTTCCTGTGCCAGAGAGGAGTGGCTCCAGTAAGAGTGCCATACCATTTAGTGTGGTGCAGTGCTGAGTACCAAAGGTAGATGGGGACCTGCATAACCAGTGGAAAGGAACATGGAGGGTCACAGCTGTAAAGTAGTGAAAGCAGACCATAGGGGTGAAGGAGAGCCAAATCCAACCGGAAAGCCAGTCTCCCAATTTTGCCCGAAATCTGTCGTTGATGTTAACTAGTTGCGAGACGCAGTAATAGAGTCGGATATCAGCCCACCCTAAACCAACATCAAATGAGGTATAGTGGCACATCAGGAAGGACACCCTGGGGGTCTTCCCAGTCTATAGTAAAGCAGTAATGTGCAATTGCAGTTCAGGAAAGAAAGAGGGTTGTATGATATGGGAATAATGTTATATCAGACAGCCAACATCTTGAAAAGCGCTCCACAGCCCTCAATCGAGAGTGGTAACTTGGACCATTCTTTCATATTTCTCCGTGCCTGAGAAGCCAAGGGAACGATATTAATGTCCCAATACCTAGAATGAGAAAGGGCAACTATCATGCCCAAGTAACAGAAGCAATCCCCGCGATCTGTAAGCGGAAATCCATTCAGTTCAGAGACAGTTCCTCTCAGATGGGCACATGGGTAGATTTGTTCCAATTAACCATGAGGCTTGGGGCATCCCTATAGATCTCCAAGATTTCCATGAGCCACAGTAGTGTAGACTAGGTCTCCTGAATATCAAGAAGCAGATTTCCACTAGGAGGCGCACCACGTCTCCCCTCATCTCCCCTGTGTGGGCCTCGGTCACGTTCAAGCACTGTAAGCAGCGGCAGATGTCCCTGCGTGGCATAAAACCTTTCTGATCTACGTAAACTACTGAACGGACCACCACCGCCAAGTGCAAGGCCAACACCTTGGCCAGGATCTTAACTTCCAAATTAATGAGAGAAATGGGTCTATAAACCCCACATTCCTCTAGGAATGTATCCAGCTTCAAAAAGCCTGTGATATTTTCCCCTCACAGATCATGTGGGTGTGTCCCACTGCAGAGTATCTCCTCATATAATTCCAACAAGTGGGGAATCAACAGATGTGCGGAATGTTTACATAACTCCAGCAGAAATCCACTGGGGCCTGGCCCTTTATCTGAGGGCATTTCATAGATTTTATGCTTTATTTCCTCAGCAGACATGGGCTAGTCTAATCCCCTTCACTCCGAGGCCAACATCATTCGCACCGGCGAAGCAGAAAACAAGGGTATGTCTAGCACTTTGGAGGGGCACCCAAGCTGCAAATAGATCCTTGAAATGGGTGACAAGGCCTTGTGCCAAGCCAGATTATCCAGTAATAATCTTGCCTCATGCTGACCTTAACTCGGCTATCATGGTGTACGGATGGTCTGCCGTTGCCAGCCAGTATACCAGCTTGCACACCTTGTCTCAAATCTCATAGACCTGACCCAGGGTATGAAGCTCAAATTCCCAGCACCACTCTGCGCTGCTCTGCAGGTGTACGGGAAGCACCAGTGCCACCCTCCAGATCCATAATCTTACATTCCAGAAGCAGGACATCTGCCTTCATACACCGTGTCTGAACTCCTATAGAGGAGAAAGCCTGGCCTCTAAGCACCATCTTAAATGCCTCCCACAGCATCACCAGCGAGGCTATAGAGCCCTTGTTGAATTCGAATTACTCTGCTGTGGTGTCCCTAATCTTGTTCGCAAAGTCCTCATCCTGCAGCCACTACACGTTTAACTTCCCCTGCCCCCTCTCTCCTTGGTCGACACACCCACTGTCAGCAACACCGGGGAGTGGTCTTGGGGAAGGATCCAATGTGCGTAAGCAGCCCAATGTCAGGCGAAGAACGGAGGAAGTAGTCCAGTCTGGAGAACGAGCTGTGTCCGGGGAGTAGCAAGTATATTACCTCTCTGTGCGATGCTGAAATCTCCAGGCTTCCACTAAAACCAGGGCATGTACCCAGGAGTGAAGATGAGTTGTCCGGAGGGCTCCTGGAGCAGATGTTGTGTCCAGCACTGGATCCATGAGGGCACTGAACTCTCCTCCCAGTAGTGTGAACCCAGGGTAGCGTCTGTTAAGTGCCTTGCCACTGGGTTCAGGATTGCCCCCAGCAAGAATCGGGCATGCCTTCACCAAAGCCCAAGCACTCTCTGGGGTATCAAAGAATAGTTTACATTCATTTTGAATGACTTGAGGAGCACTGGGAATTTGTAGCAAGTGTCTGCATCGCTCTGAGCTTTTCGTTAACTGCCTGAAAGGTGTGCTTGCCGCTGCTGGACCTTCAGCGTGTATTCAGGAAAGAGCATCAGTTTATGAGCACCACAGAGCAGTTCACCCTTTTTTCTGGCCTCATGGAGAATTGTGTCCCTCTCAAGAAAATTAAAGAGCTGTGTGATGAACTGGCTGCAGGGGAGTCCCCAGGTCGGCCTCAACGCTAGAGACCTGTGCACCCTCTCCACCACAAAGCAGGTTCACAAGGAGTCCTGGGGAATCCATGAGTGAAACCATTCTGTGGTGAAAGTGGTAGGCTGAGGCCCCTCCGCACCCTCAGAGACTTCCACTATGCAGATATTGTTGCGCTGGGACCTGCTTTTGTCATCCTCCACCCTAAACTCCAGAAAACCACCTGCTGATGGAGCTCTGTCAGCTCTGTCTGAAGAGACATGGTGTTATCTTTGAACTCGGTGAGCCGCCCCTCAGCTCCTGTGATACTCTCCAGCGTGTTGTGGAGATCTTGGTTGAGAAAGGCAAGGTTTACACTGAGCTCCCCTATCTTGGTCTCCAGGGAGGACTGGGAGTCGTGTATAGATTGCAGGATTGCCGCCAAAGGATCAGGCTGGATCGCACCCATTGGCAAGGGCTCATCATCGCCCTCCCTCCTGTCCATGGCAGGCCTGCTATATTTATTGATCTTCCCATGTACCGGGGCTGCCAGATTGTGCTTGCCCATGGTGCGTCACCACAGTCTCCAACAATCCCCTGCATTAGTGTGGGGGCAGTCCTGGTGCCTGTAACCCCCTGAGTACCCCGGGGTTGAGGTAGGTACAGCCTCAGTACAAACGAGCAAAGGCGGTATTGCGGTGATAAACCAGGTTGTTTAATCAGACAATTGAGTACAAGAAATAAAGCAAAGCCGTTGGTCCAGAGTGGAGAGGAGAAGCCGATGTTATGGGCGTCCAACCGTCCTCTGCACGACTGTCGGTCCCGACAGCCACCCAACAGAGAACACCGTGCTAAGCAGTGGCCGGCAATGCCACTCGAACTGTGGTAGCGGGTGTAGAGGAAAGCTTACTCCCTAGTTCGTCCTCTGCATAGATGCCGGTCCCGACATCTTCCAACAGAGGGCAAAAGGAAAGAGTAAGGGAAACAAAAGGTGTAGCCCACTCGTTCGATAACCCTCGAACGGGGACTGTTGCTCTGCGTGTTCGAGTTCGAAGTCACTCGAATACCCTCGAGCGGGGACAGGGTGTGATGGCGCTTCAATGCGCGTCTGCAATGCTCGAACCCTCGAGCGGGGACAGTGTGTGATGGCGCTTCAATGCGCTTATGCAAATGCTCGAACCCTCGAGCGGGGACAGGGTGCGATGGCGCTTCAATGCGCTTATGCAATGCTCGAACCCTCGAGCGGGGACAGGTTGTGATGGCGCTTCACTGCGCGTAGGCTAATGCTCGAACCCTCGAGCGGGGACAGGGTGTGATGGCGCTTAACAGCGCGAGTGCAAGAGCTCGAACCCTCGAGCGGGGACAGGGTGAGTGGCGCTTCTCAGCGCGCGAGTACGAGTGCTCGAACCCTCGAGCGGGGACAGGGTGTGCCGGCGCCTTGATGCGCGAGGAACAAGAGTCGAGAGAACGGCTCTCCAGTGGTACAGCTCACCTGGGTAGAAGCACAGATTCCAACTGCGGACCCGAAAATATCCGACGTCTGTCTCTGCATCCCGGTCCGTTTTATGCCGGCACTTCCGCGTGTGAGCCTCGCGCATGCGCTGCGCACAGCATGATGGGTAGCGTAGTTCCCGCCGGGGTTTTGTATGGGGGTTGTAGTCCGGTTACCGTGGAGGCAGCGCTGTTTGTCCCTTTGCCACGTTCTGTGTCCTAACAGTACATCCTCCTCCAACCAACCGCCCCTAACTAGGGCCCAATTTGTCCGGATGCTTCTGGTGAAATGCGGACACCAAACGAGGTGCGCATAAACCGGACACCGGCTCCCACGTTTGATCCTCCGGCCCAAATCCTTTCCACGCCACCAGATACCAGAGCTTGCCCCTGCTCCATTTGGAATCTCTGATACCCTCGACCTCATACTCCGTGTCGGCTTCCACCACGTTCGGAGACGGGACAGGCTGCCTGGCCGCGCGGGCTGGTTTGAGAAGCGACACATGAAACACAGGATGGATCCGCATACTGTCCGGAAGCTCCAACCGCATCGTTACAGGGCTGAGACAGGTCTTGATTCTGTATGGTCCAATGAATCGAGGGTGGAACACGCTGTGCTTGCGGAATCTCAGGTTTCTCGAGGACACCCATACGTAATCCCCCTGTCTGTATATCGGCCCCGGCCGCCGTCTCCTGTCAGCATACGCCTTGTAAGTTTCCTTGGCTGTCACCAAACATCTTCTGGCCCTCCCGATCGTTTCCTTGATGTGAGCCACCCTTCTGTTGGTTTCAGGCACACCGGAGGTGGCCACAGGATGTGACAAGGGAAGGAACCTGGGGTGGTGACCGTAGGAGCAGTAGAAAGGCAACACCTTTGTGGAGCTGTGAGTGGCATTATTGTATGCGATTTCAGCAAGCCACAGCAAATCCACCCACTCCTCCTTTCCCTGGTCGATAAAACAGCGGAGATACTGCTTCAGAGTTTGGTTGAGGCGTTCGGTTTGGCCGTCCGTCTGGGGGTGATAGCTGGTGGATAAGGCCGTTGTCATGTGGAGAGCCGAACACCATGCCTTCCAGAACCGGGCCGCAAACTGCGATCCACGGTCCGACACGATCACACTGGGTAGGCCGTGGACACGCACCACCTCTCTCAGTAGAATGCCTGCCAGTTGACCCGCTGTCGGTACCCCTTTGCAGGCGACGAAACGACCCATCTTGGTGAGGTAATCCACTACAACAAGAATGGCGGTACACCCCTTGTCCTTTGGCAAGCCAACTATGAAGTCCAATGAAATGCGTTCCCATGGTCGGACCGGGGTTGGTAGAGGTCGTAAGAGTCCCTGGGGCTGCCGATGATCCGATTTCATGGTTGCGCATACTGAGCATGCGGCTACCCACCCACGAACATCAGCTCTAACCGAGGGCCACCAAAACTGACGCAACACGTAGTCCAGCGTCTTCTCCAGCCCGAAATGTCCAGCACTAGGCGACTCGTGACACCACACGAAGACCTGTTTCCTCAGCTTCGACGTGGGGACTAGGATGCAACCGCCCTTCACCGGTATCCCGTCCCTAACCCTCCATTCCTCATGTCTTCGAAGCCATGACCTCCACTCGAAGGTGCGGATCCCTCTTTGGATACCACTGAGGAAAGCCCCCGGCTGGATAGCTCCTACCACGACACCCGGAGAGATTATGGGCCTGAGGGTTGGCGAGGGGCGCTCCACCCCGCTGGACTGTCTAGATAAGGCATCGGCTTTCTTGTTTTCTGTGCCCGGCCGGTACGTGATGGTGAAGTGAAAACCGGAGAAGAACTGCATCCACCTCAGTTGACGCGGCGACAGCTGTCTGGCCGCGGTCATGAACTGGAGGTTCCGGTGGTCTGTGAACACCATGACCACGTGTCGGGCCCCCATCAGCAAGTGCCTCCATTCCGTGAAGGCTTCCCTAATGGCCAACAGTTCCTTCTCGGCTACATGGTAATTCCTCTCGGCGTTGTTAAGCTTCCTGGACATGAAAGCCACCGGATGCAGCACTCCTGTTCCGTTCCTCTGCGAGAGGATGGCCCCCACTGCCAGATCGGAGGCGTCCGCTTCTACAATGTACTGTAGTTCAGGGTCGGGATGGGCCAACACAGGAGCAGTGATGAAGGCTTGTTTCAACGCCTCAAACGCTCTCTGTGCGTCCCATAGAAAGGTAGTTGATTTCCTCAGTAGATGTGTGATGGGAGCCACCATCCCAGAAAACCCCTCGATGAACCTCCGGTAAAAGTTGGCAAAGCCAAGGAAGCTCTGCACTTCCTTAACGTTCGTAGGGGACGGCCAAGCTACAACAGCCTTCACTTTCCTTTCGGCCATTGTCTGGCCGTTGGGGCTTAGCATCACCCCCAAGAACTCCACAGTGGTGACGTGGAAATCGCATTTGCTGAGCTTGCAGTATAAGGAGTTTTCTCTGAGTATCTGCAGGACTGATGACACGTGTTTCACGTGGTCTTCCATGTTCTCCGAATACACCAGTATGTCTTCTATGTAGACGACAACGTAGACGTCCAGTATGTCTCTGAGCACGACCTTCAGGAAGAACTGGAGCGCCGCAGGGGCGTTACACAGCTCAAAGGGCATCAGTTTGTATTCAAAGAGGCCGTATCTTGTTTTGAAAGCAGTCTTCCATTCGTCGCCTCCAAGCATACGAACGAGGTGGTAAGCGCCTTTCAAGTCTAACTTGGTGTATACTTTTGCGCCCTTGGCCTGCTCCAGGAGTACGTTGATGAGTGGCAGGGGGTAGCTGTTCTTCACTGTTATGGCGTTCAACGCCCTAAAGTCCACGCACGCGCGCAATTCTCCGTTGGCTTTTGGGATAAAAAAAAGAGGGGAGGCCGCTGGGGACTTGGAAGGCCTTATGAACCCCAACCTAAGCATATTATCCAAATATGAGCGGAGGTGTACGTTCTCGGGTTCAGATAGCGCATACAATCTCCCGCTAGGGATGTTAGCCCCAGGAACCAAATCGATTTGACAGTCATAGTTACGGTGCGGAGGAAGCGTTTCCGCCTGCCTATCATCAAACACGTCCTGGTATGTTAGATATGCTCTTGGGAGTGCTACTTCTTTTTCGGCTGCCGTGGCCACCTTGTACCCTTGTGCCTTCTCCGGTACTGGGCACACTGATGACATGCAGAACCGGGAACAGAACGGGGAATCCATCCGTACGGTGAGCGTTTCCCAATCGATGGAAGGGTTATGTTTCTTCAGCCATGGTAACCCTAAGATGACTCCATACTGTGGGGCACAGATAATGTTGAAATCCATGACTTCCAGATGTTGCGGTCCATAGCATGCCTCCACCTTCTCCGTGTGTTGACTGATGGGCCCAGAAACGAACCGACGCCCGTCCACCGCGTACACATCCTCGGGTATCGAACAGGGTAGAAGCGGGACCCCTATTCTTTCGGCCTCCTTCTCATCCATGAACAGCCCCGTGGCCCCAGAATCCACCATTTCTGAGACAGAGACCCATACCTCCTGTACCTTGATACGCAGAGGAATGAACAGGTGTCTGGAACTGGTTAAGTCGCGCCGCTGTATTGAAGGGATGTATCCATGACTCCAGGAATCCCCTTCTTTGTTCCGGGAGCCCGTTAGTTTTCCGCCTTCTTTTCCACCGACGTGGTGGACAGTCGGTTGGGGCGTGAGGGTCCTGTTCTAGGTTTCACCGGACACTCACGGACGTAGTGCCCTTTTTTTCCGCAGTATAAACAAAGGCCCTGTTTCCTGCGGGATTCTTTCTCTGTCGCAGTTAGGCTGGCTCTGACAGCCCCGATATCCATGGGTTCATTCCGTGGAGCTGTAAGCGGTTCGGTGGAACCGGGGTGGCCTGAAGCGGAGGGGTCTTGTCCTTCCTTGGCCCCACACCACGGCGTTCGCTTAGTCTATGCTCAAGGCGCAGTGCCAGACTGATCAGGTCTTCACAATGTGCAGGTTGGGGGTCTATCTGCGCGATCACGTCCTTCAGCTCCTCGCTCAATCCCTGGTGGAAAAGCGCTGTTTGTTTGGCCGGTGGCCATTTGGTCTCCGCTATAAGACGCCTGAACGCGTTCAGATATTGGACGAGGCCCGTGGACCCCTGTTTCAGCTGAAGCAATTCACGGTCCGCTGTATAGGAATCAGCTCTTCTGTCGAATACCTTGACAAACTCCTCCTGAAAAGCCTCCCAATCATACAGCAATGGGTCGTCTCTGCTCACCAAAGGAACAGCCCATTGAGCAGCGTTTCCTGCCAAATACGAAATCATGAAAGCCACCCTCGCCTGATTCGTCGGAAACAACTTGGGTTTACAAGAAAAAAGCAGAGCCACCTGCGTTATGAACACCTGTACTGTAGACGGGTCACCGCTGTATCTTTCCGGTGTGGCCAACGGTATGGCGACCGGCATTTCCACCACTACCGCAGCTTGTGGGCTTGCGCCATGAGCCCCTGCATTGAAGGGATTCCGCTGTACATGGTCCATCCTTGTTTTTAGGTTTTAGGTCAGCGGTTTCCTGACGGGATGCGGCTAGCTCTGTTTGTACATCGAGTAATGCGGCCAACACGTCGTCCATGGCTGCCATTCTTCCTTTCTCAACCAGGAGGTGGATTAATGTTGTTAAGGTCGGATATTATGTAACCCCCTGAGTACGCCGGGGTTGAGGTAGGTACAGCCTCAGTACAAATGAGCAAAGGCGGTATTGCGGTGATAAACCAGGTTGTTTAATCAGACAATTGAGTACAAGAAATAAAGCAAAGCCGTTGGTCCAGAGTGGAGAGGAGAAGCCGATGTTATGGGCGTCCAACCGTCCTCTGCACGACTGTCGGTCCCGACAGCCACCCAACAGAGGACACCGTGCTAAGCAGTGGCCGGCAATGCCACTCGAACTGTGGTAGCGGGTGTAGAGGAAAGCTTACTCCCTAGTTCGTCCTCTGCATAGATGCCGGTCCCAAGTCTTCCAACAGAGGGCAAAAGGAAAGAGTAAGGGAAACAAAAGGTGTAGCCCACTCGTTCGATAACCCTCGAACGGGGACTGTTGCTCTGCGTGTTCGAGTTCGAAGTCACTCGAATACCCTCGAGCGGGGACAGGGTGTGATGGCGCTTCAATGCGCGTCTGCAATGCTCGAACCCTCGAGCGGGGACAGTGTGTGATGGCGCTTCAATGCGCTTATGCAAATGCTCGAACCCTCGAGCGGGGACAGGGTGCGATGGCGCTTCAAAGCGCTTATGCAAGGCTCGAACCCTCGAGCGGGGACAGGGTGTTATGGCGCTTCACTGCGCGTAGGCTAATGCTCGAACCCTCGAGCGGGGACAGGGTGTGATGGCGCTTAACAGCGCGAGTGCAAGAGCTCGAACCCTCGAGCGGGGACAGGGTGAGTGGCGCTTCTCAGCGCGCGAGTACGAGTGCTTGAACCCTCGAGCGGGGACAGGGTGTGCCGGCGCCTTGATGCGCGAGGAACAAGAGTCGAGAGAACGTCTCTCCAGTGGTACAGCTCACCTGGGTAGAAGCACAGATTCCAACTGCGGACCCGAAAATATCCGACGGCTGTCTCTGCATCCCGGTCCGTTTTATGCCGGCACTTCCGCGTGTGAGCCTCGCGCATGCGCCGCGCACAGCATGATGGGTAGCGTAGTTCCCGCCGGGGTTTTGTATGGGGGTTGTAGTCCGGTTAGCGTGGAGGCAGCGCTGTTTTTCCCTTTGCCACGTTCTGTGTCCTAACAGTGCCCTCCACACTATAGTGGTCGGGCAGGGCTTCACCCATGACCCTTGCAAGCCAGGCATCAGAAAATTTCACTAGGGGGCGCCACTGCAGCTACAAGGCAACCCGCCACAGAGGAAAGCAGTCCACAGGCCCCATATACATTGGGCCGGTCTAAATACTAGACGGGTGATGGCACAGGCAGAGAGGCCGGGAACTCACTGTAAAAGGGTGTGAGAGCATTCGACCCCAAGCAGGAAGCACAACTGTGCATGGCAGCGAGTTACCTTCAGGGTTGGTCCCTCGAGTGGCAGCGTAGACTCAGGCTCTATTCTCAATAAAGGAGCGGGGGTGTCATCACCACCTCAATGATCATTGGGCCGCCAGGAGGGGTCCAGTTGCTGAAAATCCCAGGCTGTTAGCGGCCCAGCAGAGGCACACACAGGGTCGAGCGGCACACAAGTGAATGGCCGAAAGGATGAAGAGCCAAGTTGATGCTGCATCAGCTGTCTGTCCCCCAAGCACCAAGGCAATCTGAGGTGCGAGTCCAGGCAGCGTATACTTCAATGCAGGCTCCCCTCTGCAGAGCTGGCACCGTGGCACTCTGCCTGTATCGTATGGTCCTGAGGGTGCCCCAGGAACTACCTCTGCAGCCGTAAGGGCTTGCAACAGCCCCAGTCACTACCAGGGACTGGATCATACCCAGCCCACCCCGGGTCTATCGGAGTCATGCCGAGGCCCCAGGCAGCCCAGCCCGGTCAGACTCATTCACCCCAGCTAAATCAGACCCTAAGTAAGAAGGTAAAAATATCGACCAGTACAACCCATTTGGTGCACCTGACCTCAGCTCAATTGTGGTAGGCCTGAAATCACCTCAGGTCATCCACTAACCATTGTTTTCGTTGGCGCTTTACATTTCCTAGGTTCTTTTTGCCTTAAAATTTTAACAAATCATTTCTGTGGTATTGTATTGATCTTGTTTTTTATTGTTCATAGAAATCATCTCTATTTTTCTAAATTAATTTTGGAATTTTACTGTCTTAAAATAATAGTTACTTCTTGAACTTATCAAGCACTCCTCTGGGGTGTGCCTGCTGTTTATGCCATACCTCCCAGGGAATTAGCAGAAATTCTCTGAGAGCTCTGTTTGGACCACAAGAGTGTATTATTAAAAATAGTGGTGGGGGGGGAGAAGAGGGGGCACACTTGCCCAAATTAATAACCTAGTTTCTGACAACTAATGTTCCTTGAAATCACCCAAAAAATAGAACACACCTATTCAGAGTTCACTTAAAGACCTAGGGGCATATTAGCAACAACTTGCGATAATCATCGCAAACTGCGCTGGGCGTGATTTTTATCGCCTCCTATCGCTGGATTTTATCGCGGACATAACGCAGTATTACGAACGTTTATCTCCACGGTGATAAAAAATCCAGCGATAGAGGCGAATCCCATGTTGAACGCGAGATTTCCAGCGATAAAAATCGTGTCGCTAAGGAAAATCTCGCTAATAGGCAGGTGGGGGCTTCGCCGAAGAATTCACCTCCCATTGACTAATATGGCTAAGTCAGGTTTTTACCAGGTGTAAAATCCTGGCGCTAATCGTGGTTAGCGCACATTTTTTTATCGCTTTGTGGGTATTGCTAATAGGCGACTGCTTTCAGTCGCTACCAGTTTGGGTACACCCACTTTGCATGTCATTAGTGATAAATATCGCTGACATGTAAAGCGGGCCCCAAACTGGTCGCTATCACCTGGAAGCTGTCGCTAACTACTGTTAGCGACAGCTTGGTAATCGGGCGATACAAAAATCGCTGCTTTATCGACAAAAAGTGTCGCTAAAGCGGCGCTATTGCCCTTGCTAATATTCCCCTAATTCTATTATTCCAAACACTTGTTAATTATGACTGCTTATACTTTCTAGTTGCATATTGTAGAGCTCTTTGACTGCCTTGTATAGGCTAGTATTTATTATAAACAGGTATTTGATATGTAGGTGGGCAGATTTAGTGTTGTAGATACACTCCATAATTAAGAGCAGCACGCCATTTTATCTTGGGAACTACCCAGGCTTTCTAGCTTGTGGTTTGCATAAACATAATAACAATAAATAACAATTATGGCTAATCAGAAAAATCAGAAAGGCAAAACAAGCCTAAAGCAATAGATAATACAAAGTGTGTGCACGCCACAGTTATTTTTTTCGGCCTGCCATATGAAGGTTTTTTGATTGAGGTTCTAAATGTTGTACATTTCTCCATTTCTATATATTGTGGATTGATAAAGATTGCCTCATACTCAAGAATAGTTACCAGAATTGCTGCAAACTGAGATGGGGCTGAAGTATATAATCTGGTGATGGTTTGCTGTAATTGCACTGATGCAAAAAAATCATCTTATAAAATGGAGGGGCCATTTTGAATTGGCATCTCCTCAATGAAAAGCCATTAGCCCCGGAGTTACTATACACTAATTGTGCAACTGAAGACAAGTTTTCGATTTGTTTGTGAACATGTTTAGACTAGATGCAGAAAAGGGAGACCGGTGTGTGGTTTTATAAATATTACGCGGTTTTCTGCCAGGTTGGTGCTTTGGGAAGAATGACCTGGCTAAAACGTATCACAGATGGCCTCTTAAATTCACATTTATAACTACTGTTGGTTAAAGCATGATGGAGTAGTTATGAATGCAAGAACCTACATTGGTGAATCCAGTTCTGAAATTACTGGCTTGTAGAAACTGCTACACATTATACCAATGTGCCATAACAGGAGAGGGCTGCATTTACCTGCCGAATGGAAGGAATCACTGTCACTGAAAAACCTTTCGATGACTACATCAGTTACTTGACTCTCTTCTGATCTAACATGAATAATAACTAAGACAGGGCATAACAAAAAGAAACAATATGGCCTTGGAAGCCAACTTTGCATCTTCAAAGCTAGACCTTGCTGGAATATCTAGCAGTACCTGCCATGTTTTTGGGGGATAGTATCCCAAGCATAGAGAAAGCTAATTTGTCAAAGACCAGATCCTCAACTTGTTCTGAATTTTAAAATACTTCTATCGGCATTTTTACACTCTCCCTTTCTGAAACTTCCATAAACACCTCATGTTGTAGGTAGACACAGGGTATTGTTACAATAGGGACTGAGGTCCTGAGTGAGGACTGAAAGCCTCTCACCCAGTCTTGAGCAATAGCGGTTGAAACAGGTTGACTTAAACTCTCAAGGGATTTTCTCTACCCGTAGACCTGTTTTAACATTACCACAAGGAAGACCATAATAAAGTAATTGAGCATAGCCATAAGATCATTTTAGCATTTTTGGGCGTCTTTTATCCACAGTTTTTAGTGTTTCAACAGGATAGTATAATAAACGTTCTGTGGCAAAACACCAATGTTTAGTACAGGAGGCATTCCTACATTTAAAAGTCTCCTTCTAAGACCTTCCATTCAGATAGCTCTCGCTGGTTAATTCTGAATTTAAATAAGGATGAGGGGCTGTTCTGATGATAAAGCAAACTAAGTCAGTGGGTGAGGGTTTAGTGTCCTTTTATAAGGCACTGCAGTCAAAGTAATTCATAAACTTTTAAATAAGCGTAATTACACTATGCCTATGCAGGAATTAAACCTTTTATTGACCAAATTGTTTCTGTTATATTTTCTTATGAGGATGTATAGCTAGTTAAAAAGTTAAGTAGCTTTTAGTTGCTCTTGTTTCATTTTAACAGGCAGGTGTACATGTGACACAAATCTAGGCCTAAAAGTAAGAAAGGCCAAGCATGTCAAAGCTACCAAGGCTTTGCTACAACAATATAAAAGACACTGAACCTGATGTGCTGGGTAGGTTTAAAGAAAAAGAGTGGCACAGTGGAACAAAGAGGGTGAGAAGGGGACGGAGGAGGCTTGTGTGTTCACATGTATGAGAGAAAATGAGGTTCATTGGATCCATTCATGTCAAGAAAGGCAAAACAGAAATATACCGCAGCGAGCAACAGTTGTAACTTCCATGTCAATGTGTCAAACACTAGTGTCTAGTCAGAGCATTGCAATCCAGATTAGGTACTTAGAAATGGTTTCAGCAGAGGTGTGACACAAAGTGACCGAATCCCACCAAAAACATACTGCTGATATTTTTGTCACCCACAGCATACTACTTCCATGTAAAGCCTATCAAGTTCCAAAATCCCCTCAAGTTATGACCAGTATTTTTGCGACCAGAGTTGTATTTTGCGAATCGCCAGGACACTCCGAGATGGAGTAACAGTGCGCTTTACAAGTATACTTACCTACCTAATAGGTCAGTTTCCAAGTACTGATTATTGGTGCTTCACAATTCAACCTAACTCATAAATAATGAGGCAGGTTGCAAATTGCAACCCTGTAGGAAACACAGTCATCAATGAATGAGATGGTGGCCTGCTGAGGTTAGCACACCACCATGTCTGTTATTGCTTTTAAATAAAGCTATTGTTTTTTTAAATGTAGCCCGTTTCCCTTAAAGGTAAAAGTGAAGCGTTTTAAATAAATATACATCAAAAATATAACTAACATTTTTTATGGGTAGACAGTGGTCCTTGAAGCCACTGCGTACTCTTAAAAAGATTTTTTAAACATTCACAAAGGGGAAAGGGTCACTTGGAAACCCATTGCCATTTGCAAATGCCTAACCACAACAATTCAGTAGTCTTAAAAGCATTAATATTTTGCAATCCGATTTCGGTCGCAAAATATTAACACATACCAATCCAATTCGGCATACAGAAGTGCAGCGGTAAACATTCCCTTCCAAATACTGAATGGATATTTGGTCACAAACCCAAATTGCAATTCGGTAACAAGTTACTGAATCGCAATTTGTGTTTCATACTTAATTAAAAAACGTTATGTGGTTGAAAAAGCCCCGCTCCTATGAATCGGGCGATTTGCGAATGCAAAAAGGCTCCAAACATCTGGCCCCAAGTCATCACTGTATGCGATCTTCAGGAGGATATTAAATTGTACATAGCCAATCAGGACAGCGGTGCTAGCGCTGAATACTCGTTTCTTGTTAGAACATTGCCAGGTTGCCAGGGCATCCCAAAGATGGGCGCCTGCAAGTCAGATTTTCAGGGCATTTAAACTTGACAATTACAAGTTGTCAAGTGCCAAAGGAAGGTTCCTTCAGTGGCGTAACGAAAGTTGAGGGGGCCCCCTGCAAAGTACATGGAGGGCCCCCGCTCCCGATTTAATCCGGAGCTCTCAGGCCTGAGGATTGTGCTGAGGGGGCCCCTTGCAGCTCGGGAACCCCCCGCACCGCTGGGCTGTGCGGGCCTGTGTTACACCACTGGGTTCCTCATAAACTAGCATTGTTTTTTCATGGCAGTCAGCATATAGCAATCCCCGGTCGAGTATTTTTGTCTCTTTATAGAAGTGCTTTTTTGAAAAAATGCATTGGAAGGGCATTGTTTATCATGCTTTTATTTTGTTGCGATGGTAACATAGAGTAGGCTTATTGAAAAGCAACGCCACTGCCCTCTGTACCCTTTGTATCTCCATTACGGCCAATTGAAATGGCGACGTTAGTCAGAGTGCCATTGTTTCAGGATTTCACCAATTCTGCCTTTATTTGTTTTGACCCGGACCACTTGTCCTTCAAAGGGGGCACAGCCAGAAGGACACTTTTTATTGATTCTTTAACCCTTCTAGAGTATTTTCTTGCGTAATGCTTTCGGCTGGCCCTCCGCGCTCACATCGCTTTCACTTGTGAGCATGAAAGCCTCACTACCTTACATTGATGGTAGGTGGTAATGAATTTACTAACAGTCGGCTTTCACCTAATCAGTGGCTTATGAATACAAATCCGGACTAGCACAGGTCTGCCTAATAGAGTACTTCCTCAGGTCCACGAAAAAAATAAATGCTCTCAAGATATAATGGTGCTGTCAGTTTAACTGGCAACTTGCCTCAATTCAGCAGAAGCCTAGTTGCATGGAAGCATGTTACAAGCTTTTAAGTGCAATGATAACACAGTAAGGAACATTATATATAGAATTACAGATGGTTAACAGGGAAGTTTTTCACCAAGGGACTCTGAGCCACATCAAACAGACTACGAGAGTGCAGCCCAAGTTATCTATAATCTCACTCAGAGCCTCAAGGGGAAAAACATCCACTTAATTTACTTTTTACCCATCTATAATTTTATGGTATGTATGGACCACAAAATTACCTGCCTCTGCTTTCAACTGCTACACACGTGTAGAGGAGTAATGGAGGAACCATACATAACAAAAAAACAATAATGGGGCAACCCAATATTCCCAAGGAACTGGGTATAATCAATAACTCAGAAAAAATTGTTCCTTAAGGAATTACTTTACGTTTTTTAAATTTCAAATTTGTCACAGCAGTGAACAATTCAATTCAAAAGTGCTTTATTCGAGTATTTACTCATAAAAGCAGACAAACAAACACATAATAAAATACAATTAAATTACAAAGTCAAACATGACTTTAAGCACAGTACACATTAAAAAAGGGGTTTAAAATAACATTGCATTCAGTTATTTGTCATCAAGGTGCAAAGTTCATATAATAAGGTCATATTAAAAACAATCCTATTACATAGTTAAAAAATTAATAAAAAAAAAATAAATAAAGATTTTTTTTTTTTTTTCGTCAGATAGACACCTGGCATGGGAACAGAGAATAGATAAACTAGCAGTCTCTGATCAGCTAGGCAGAGAGTAGTCACCCTACTAGCAATCTCTGCCTAGTTACCCACGCCCACCCCATGAACTTAGCAGTCGCTATAATAATCCAATTTAAGGAGGTAGTTTTAACAATGCGTAGAGCGACCATGCTGCTTTTAGTACCCAGATTTCTACACATGGGGGCCAACCAAACACGTCTAGGAACAGAATATGCATGACAAACAAACAAGAAGTGACCCAGCGTCTCTTTACCTTCCCCACAAACTGGGCAAGTAGCTGGACCTCCATTACTCCATTTAGATGTTAAATTACCAAGAGGTAGAGAGCCAGCCCTCATTTGGAAAAACAGTTTCCTGTCCATGGGTTTAGTTATAATATCCCAGTAGATTTCAAACATTGGAAACAGTTTAGCTTCAAGGAAGGCAGTCGTCATAGACCCATTGTTATTGTTAAGGAGACTCTTATTTTCAACCTGTTCCCAATAAAGGTTTTTTATAAACATCTTAGATGGAAAGGATGACCCGGTTGGATCAGACCACAGTTCGCTTAACCCTAGTTCACTTAATGCTATTCTCAATGATCTAAACCATTTAATTTTATGAAATTGATCTGCTTTGATCACATCAGCAAATCCTTCTGCATATTGTGACAACTCGGGGGTGGTCCAAATTCTACGCCAATATAATATCGGTCGAAGTTTACACATAGCCGAGATTTCCTTCCTCCCAAGATCATATCTGAGTGGCAAGAGGGGACTACTCTGTGGGGTGCCAGTTAGTTTTCGGAGGAAGCTATTCTCTGACCTCTGTAGCTCCTGGAGGTTTTCTTGCCCCCACAGCTCTGCCCCATACAGTGCGGACCCTATTGCTTTAGCCTCATATATGATTAATGGCGGTTTGATTGGTTTAGTTAAAGATTTCATGTGCTCCTTAATGATGGTACCAGCCAGTTGTTTGTGTCTTAAAACTGCCAGATTTAAGTGGTGGTTCCATCTGTTGTCATTTGAGATATGTATCCCCAGATAGGTAAAAGAATTCACTACTTCAAGGCAACGCCCACTCATGGTTATTTTGGATTTAAAATTCCTACAAGGATTAAAAACCATGAGTTTTGTTTTAGCTGCGTTTACCTCCAAGCCATGATCACTGCAAAATTTGTCAAAAATTACCAATGCCTTTTGCAGACCGCTAGGGGATTTTGATAAAATTAAGGTGTCGTCTGCAAACATTAAAATAGGAACTTTTGCACCAGCGAGTGAGGGAGCATCTACGGGCTCAGCTTGCATACGGGGAACAATTCCGTTTATAAAAAGAGTAAACAATGTCGGTGCCATTGAACAACCCTGTCGAACCCCACGCTCGACAGGGAAGTCAATAGTATCGTTGCCGTAGCCACCCCATTGGATCTTAGCATAAGTGCCCTCGTGGAGTCTCATGATCAAGGTTAGAATAATCATCAGGACCCCCAGAGCTGCCAACACTTCCCACAATTTTGCCCTCGGCACCAGGTCGAATGCAGCTCGTAGGTCAACAAAAGCTGCGTAGAGACTGCATCCGCCCAGGACCACTGTCCGCCAATGTATCAGTTGGAAGCGGAAGACCTGGTCTACAGTGCTAGTAGCTCTGCGAAACCCAGCCTGAAAAGGGGATAGGACGTTCTGCTCCTCAGCCCAATCAAGCAGATTATTAATGATTACACGTCCTACCACTTTTTGGACCGTGTCTATTAAGCTGATTGGGCGGTAATTACAGGGCTGGGCACGATCCCCCTTTTTATATACTGGGATAATGACAGCACCCCGCCAGGATACCGGGATTTCAGCACCCCTGGCTATATGGTTTAGTAAAAGGCAGATGTACTTGCTCCACCTATCGGTGTCATCTAAGAAGACATCCGCCGGGACTCCGTCGTTACCCGGGGCTCTGCCCCTATGAACAGATTTCAGGGCAATCAGGATTTCGCTTAGCATAAAAATATCTTCATCTGCGAACAGATATATTAGGTTAGAGTTGCTAACAGGCTGATCTCTGGAAGAGTACTGCTCGCTGAAGAACTTAACCCAGGCATCATGAGGGACATTATTGTTGGGAGGCTCTGGAGATCTATCATGGCCCCATTTGACAATATGCCAAAATTGTCTAGAATTTCTAATTTCACTAGCACATCTCAGTTTCTGCCAGTGGTCTTCATCCCAGTCTCTTTTTGCCCTGGCAATACAGTTTTTATAGTGCTTCCTGGCAGACCGAATATCACTCAATTTATTGCTTTTGATTACAGCTCCTAGTTTAAATCTTGCTGCCCTGCAATCATGATTGTACCACTTTGCTGATTTAAATGGACAAGCCCTATTATTTCGTGCGGGTTTTAAGAAAAAGTTTTTGACTTCATTAAAGAGAGTCGTATGAACTGTGTTGACATCTTCTTGTCCTTGTACATAAGCAGTAATATTTTCCAGTGCCAGAATGGCCTTATCTGTCGCTGCTCTTATCTTTTCCAGGGCCTGCTGGTCAGTCTTAACACCAGACCATCTTAACCTGCGCATGTTATTGGATGGCGTAATCATTGGGGGCACAAGTAGGTCACCAGGATTTGGAGTAATTACGTTAGGTGTCCACCAATTATGTGAGACGCATAGCGGGTCGTGGTCGCTTTCTATCCTGGCTGTAACTACCATGTCACTGAGAGATGACCATATCGATAAACTACAGATGACGTAGTCAATGCGACTTTTGCTTCGCCCGTTATTAAACGTCATGGCGGGAACACGGTCTGATTGGGTTCGGCCGTTCAGGGCTCGTAGCCCATACTCCAAGCACATAGCGTTTAGACCTAGGATGTCAGCCGTCCACCGAGTTATCGGGGGGGACTCTAGTGTGGGAATGTCCCAGAGCTTATCTTCCTCCGATCACAGCAGTGAACAAAATTCCATAACACTCAAGAGATTATTATAATTTTATTTATTTTTTTATAGTTTTTTCTCATAAGATACATAAAAACATATCTTATTCATATCGCATAGGTATAAATCCATATGTCCATTCATGTATGGCAACTCAAATACCCACTGCTTCCCGGTTTTAGACATGTGCAGTGGTTTCTGACACTCTTTCACAAAGTATATGGACAATATTTACAAATTTGCCATATATACATTATTCAACACTTATATACATAATTACAACACAATGATTGGTGATATTATACATAAAACACTCGACTGATGCGACGAGCGAGTGAAATGATGATTGATTAAGACAACCTTCCTAAAAATGATACACGGGCAGATTATAGTGCCTTTCTTGTCTACCCTTAACAGAAAGAGGCAGAAGGACAAGACTGTTACGGTTTTAGTTACCGGTCGTTATTATTCATGGTGCAACATCTGTCCTGATGATGGTCTCGAAGAATAACAGTGTGTGGGACTGAAACGTCGACGCTATGACACTTTTTTATGTATAATATCGCCATACATAACAAGGCATCTCATCCCTGACCAACATGTGGAAAAATACTATACCTGACACACCTAACCAAACCCATCATCTTCCTTTCTACTTCAGCTGCTGTGCTTTCTGCTAACAGTCAAAGCAGACAATCTATTCTGCGCTGACAGGCTGTGGTATAGCAAGGGGGGTGGTTTCCCCTGGGTGGCACGTGTTTTGGGGGCGGCAGCCTCTCCCTCCTGCAGCCATTGCAGGAATCACCAGCAACCTAGGTTCCCCACCTGCTCTTACATGCTGCCACAGGCGGAAAACTGAGGGACCTCAACGAGCGGCATATGGGCTAGCTATGCCACTGCTGACAGGCTCTGTGACAGCCTGATTAGCCTGGCCTGGAAGGCTTTTATGTCGTAGCAATAGTGGCTAACAAGTTTTATTGTGAAACTGTTGCTACATCATAGCAGTGAGCTACCAGATTTAGAATCTGGTATGAACAATAGAGTTTCCTGTGGAAACCATGCATAACATACTCATTTGAGCTGACAAAAGGCCACATTATTTGTTTTTTAAGGCATGATAGCAGTTTTAACAAAACAATACTATACAGAATAACCTAATGATGCCTAAATTGGTTTGGTGTGTGAATTTGGTAGTAATAGTGAAACTGAGATGAATGGTCAGGTTGCCCCACAGCTCACGGCCACTTAATTTCCTTCATTTAAATCTCCCATCCACCTTTGCCTTTCTCCTTCCTCCCCCTTCTTCCCATACAATCTTGCACATCCATCTTGAACTTCTACTATTCTTTTTTTTAGCTAAGATCAATATTTAGACTCAACAGCAACCATAACAATTTGGTTACAAACGTGTTACTGCAGAAGCAATTATGATACATAACAATTGAGGGTGGTGTGGTTAATAATAAGCAACCAGGATTGTCTGAGGACAGGTCAAGTACAATAAAGTGCATGAATATCAAAGGTGAAGACAGACACACCCATATTCTACAAGAGCCTATGTTACTGTTAAGCCGTGCAGATGAACACTAACCATATTTACAGCTGTGTGGAGTAGAAAAGTCAGTATTCACTCTTCTCTTTTAAGCAACAAGAATTGGAATTGAATGCCTTTTTTGAACTCTTGGAGCAAGGGGGATGCTTGACTGTCTAGTGGTAAACGTTTCCATTGAAATGGACCAAAAAGATAAAATTACTGGAACTGGGAGGCCGCAGAGCACAGTTTTCACTACAAAGGGCCTTATTACGATGTTGGGCTCGTCAGTGATGGTCCTGCCAACATCTGAGGCATCAGTCTGACCACAGTATTGTGATACAGGTGGTCCGACCAATGCATGTGGGGGGAATCCACTCCAACTCCTACAGGCTCAAGGAGCCCATCGGGGCAGAAGGAGGATCGTAATCCCCAAAATGTAGGCAGTGCCTTCTCAGGCACCGCCATGGGGATTATGATGCACGTTTCTGACAGCCTTTTCATGTTGGTTCTTCCGCCATGAAAAGACTGTCGGAAAGGGTCTTTTGGGGCCCCTACCAGGGCAATTGTCCCATGTGGCCCTCAGCTATAGGCACTGGGGGGCTCCTGTGGGGCCCCCCTAAACATTCTTGCATTGTGTGGCAGGCACCGCATGTTGCCTGCCACACAGAGCATGGATGTTTAAAAAGTGAATTTTTCCTACTGTGGCCTGTGCTACGGCCCACAACACAAGCTGCAATAGGAAAAGTACACTTTCTGACCACCATGAAGGCGGTTGAATCGAATTTAGGAAGCGTGACTGCCAACTCCTTGTCCGGCTGTCCCGTTTCCAACACGATGCCGGTAGGTTGCCCGTCCGACCAGCATAGTAATGAGGCCCTTAATATCCATTCATTAGTATTGCTATTTTTAGCTGACAACCAGTCATTATCGACAGTGTGATGCAGTGGATGTATGCATGGAGTTTCCTTCTGCAAACATCTTACTGGCTTCTACCATCGTGCTCCTCCATTTGCCTCCACTATTCTGCAATACTATAGGGCTTTCCACTTTTAATAACTTTTGATCTGTTTTTTTATTTCAAAAGTTTTAATTGGTTGTTTCCAAAAATAACACAAAAGGCAAGTACATACAATAATAAAAACATAGGAGCCAATGATGGGTACAATAAGAATGGCGGCTGACTGTAGAAATAAAAAGAAATAAATGCATGGGCGATAATAAACATTAGGAGATCAATATGGGAACATGGGACACACAGAAAGAAAAAAGATGCATGACAACAAGCGAATACACTGCATAGGTAGTATCAACAGAAGCACAGTGATCTGCAGGCATACACATTCATTGAAGATGATGGACCTATTGGTTTAGCAAGTAGAGAGCGTGTAGGGCCTAGTGAGCTTGAGTCGGCAGAGAACGTGTACAGTCGTGCTTAGCTGGAAACGAAGAAGTAGGTGGAAAATTCAAGGAGGTTTGTGTGCACTGAAATAGTTATCAAGAGTGACCCACATTTGTTATGTTTGAGCTAGAAATATTTTTGGGGTTAAAAGCTGTAAATGATGCCGCAGATTATGGACTATGTGGCAAATCCATAATTATGTGGAAAACACTGCAGTGGCCCTGATCAACCCAGCTGCCTCTGCCCCTTTTTCTGTCACCACACTCACCATCTTGCATCCCTCCCACATCGATTCCTTATTTGCATCTAAATAGCTCTTATCCTCTTTCAACACCTACCCTTTATCCTCTACACATGCACCAGCATGGTAGCGTCGTCATGCAAGCTGTAATTCCTCCTTCCCACATCTGAATTCCAAACTTACCTCATGTGTCTCAACCTCTCCATTCTTTCCCTCTCCTCCCCGCAACCTTATACTCTTCTCCTCCTCCACACCTGCTCCCTTATTCCTTCCATTTAACTCTCCTTCAAACTACCTTTGCTCTTTTCCTCCTCCGCCCATCCACGCTATAACCATGTGAAGTTACAACACCACATGCTGCAGTCAGACACTGAATTTATCTCTGCTCGCCCTCCTCCTCTCCAAACATCTGACTTTCCCACAATATACCATATCTTACTATTAAGATCTACACATCCCCTTTCATGCAGCCTCTTGAATGCCAGATCAATTAACAAAATCTGTCTGAATGTCCACAACATGATATCAGACTCCAGCTATTAGTTGCTCTTCATCATAGAAAACATTCTAAGCAATGATGTTGTACCTACTTTACAAATACCAATACCCCTGGGATAGAAATCATCTCAGTAGGACTGGAGAAGGACTAGTCATTATCAATGAAAACCCTCTACCTATAAAAACCACCCAAGATCTCACTGTCTATCAATGCAACTTTGTAATTGTCTAATGCTTTCTATTTCAATTCTTAACACTATTCCTACTGATTTACGGACTTTCTTTCCCCATACCAACTGCGCTATCCTATGTTTTTTTGGATTCTGTCTTGGATATAATTTTACAACATCCCAATCTCTGCGTGGTGGAGTCAAGACAAGACCAGGACGGATGGCAGACCGCCCATCAAAGTCTAAACTATGCCCTAAAATCCCTTGTCTGTAACTCGGAATTACTTAATACAGATCAATTGTGATTCGGTCTTACGCCCACAAATGCACATACATTTAATGCAATAACTTCCTTCATACCCACATCACCATTACAGGAAATATTCTCATCACCTGAACTGATCATTATTTTATTTATTTATTTAAACTTCTAAAGCGCGCAGCTACCCGCAGTGGGTTTCCCGGCGCTCAGGGACAGACTAAAGAAGAAAGACTGGCGAGCTGATTTTTACAGGGCTACATATTACTGCTGAAAGAGCCAAGTTTTAAGTCCCTTACGGAAGTGAAAAAGATTGGTTTCTGTCTTTAGGGACACAGGAAGAGTATTCCAGAGTTTTATGAGAAAAAGAACGGCCTCCCATTTTTGCCAGTCTAAATCTGGGGACGGAAAAGTCACCATGAAGTGATGATCTTAAAGTTCGACTGGGCTTATAAGCCTGGATAAAGTTCTGAAGGTATTTAGGGGCTGAGCTGTGTTTGATTTTAAAAACGTGACACAAGGCTTTGAATTTAATTCTGTTTGGAATTTTTAACCAATGCAGGTCACGAAGCGCTGCAGAAGCAGAAGATCTTCTAGGGACGTTGCAAAGAAGACGGGCGGCAGCGTTCTGTACAACCTGAAGTTTTTTTATGGTTGTTTGGTCGGATCCAAGATATAGGACATTGCCATAGTCCAGGCGGGAAACGACCAACGCCTGGACTACCGTTCTTCATGTGGAAAGGGGCAACATCCACAGGATCCTCTGTAGCCATCTTAAGGTGGCGAAACAGATGGATGCCACCTTTACAGCCTGCTGTCTCATTGTGAGTTTCTCATCGATGAGAAACCCGAGGTTGCGAACTACAGTTACCGGTTGCGGGGTGGGTCCCATGTCACAGGGCCAATGGTGGGGGCCCCAGAGATCCTTATTTCTGCCCAGTATCACAACCTCGGTTTTGTCACCGTTGAGCTTCAAAAAATTACTCTTCATCCATTTAGAGACATGGATCAAACCTTCTTTCAGGGCAGAGGTGTTATTGCACTCTTTACTAGAGAGAGAAAAAATTATCTGTCGTCGGCGTAGGAGTACAGTGTAAGACCTGCCTCCTCCACAATAGTAGCCAAAGGTCCTACATAAATGTTAAATAATACGGGACTGAGTATCGACCCCTGAGGCACACCGTACGCAGAAGGATAAGTTGTAGAAGAAGCAGAGGCAGAAAACACCTGAAAAGTGCGGTCTTTTAGAAAAGAGGCTATCCAGGCAAGAGCCGCACCTTCTACTCCCAGGGACCGAAGAGTCGCAAGGAGGATGGAATGAGACACAGTGTCGAACGCCGCACTTAGATCAAGAAGGATAAGGGCAGATGTTTCGCCGCGATCGACACTGTGTCGTATGCTCTCGGTAACTCCTAGGAGTGTGGTTTCAGTCGAATGATGAGCTCTAAAACCTGACTGGGACGGATGTAGAAAACCCGAGCTCTCCACCAGATGTTTAAGTTGTGTATTAATATGCCTTTCCAGGATCTTCGATAGGATAGGAATCAGAGAGATTGGTCTGAAGTTAGACAAGTTGGCAGTGTCTGCTCCAGCCTTTTTCAATAAAGGCATTATCATTGCATGCTTCCACTCCTGAGGGACAAATGACTCAGTTAATGAAGAGTTAAGAAGTTGTATTAATACTTGACGTGGGATGAATTCAAGTAGTTTTAGGATTTTAACAGGTAACGGATCCCGTGGGGATCCAGACTTAATACTGTTAAGGCAGAGGGAAAAGGAGACATCATCAAAAAGTGACCAATTTGCCAATTTCGTCCTCTTAAGGAGCGGAACAACTGGAGTCCGGGTGAGGTCAAGCTGAGGCGTATTGTCAGGTGTAGAGGGACTTAATGAGTCATAGATACGTTCTATTTTAGATATAAAAAACATTTCAACCGAGTTGCATTGAACCTCATCCAGGGCGGGAGGGGCAGGAACTACCTCTGCTCCAGTAAGTTTCTTCACGACCAAGAAGAGAGTACGGGGACAGTTTTGGGCATTAGTAACTGTATTCGAGACGTGGGCAGCTCTGGCCATTTTACAATGGTGATGGTAGTCCCTAAGGGCTTCCTTGTAGGCTGTTTTACAGGAAGCGGAATAAGAGCGTCTCCATTTTCTCTCCAAGGTTTTACAGCTCGATCTCATGCGTTTAAGATCTTCAGAAAACCAAGGTGCAGGAGAACGGTGAAATGAAGAATTTTTGAGAGTTAGGGGAAGAAGTTCATTGATGGCGGAATTGAGCCAATTGAAAACCTCAGAATTTAATACAGATGTGAATGTGTTGGTGTTAGGAAGAGTATTCAATAAACGTGCATTGAGATCGTTGATATTAAGTTTATGCCAGCGACGTATAAACACATCCTGATTACTACTGTTGTTAGTTTGGGTTTTTGTCTGAGATAAGGCAAAATGTACAGCATAATGGTCAGACCATTCTAAAGGACGGGCAGGGATGGAGCATTCAAAAGAAAGATTGGAGAGGACAGGGTCCAATAGATGCCCAGCAGAGTGTGTGGGCCCAGAATTACATAGTAAGATATTTAAGGCTTCCAGTTCAGACAGAAACTGTTTACTGACATTACATTGACCATCTTCTAGATGGAGATTCAAGTCGCCAAGAATGGAAAAGTTGGCCGCTTTCAGGGAAAGAGGCGCAATGATGTCTGCAAAGGAAGTAGTCCAAGTGGTAGCATTACCGGGGGGACGATAAATCAGGAGACCAGACAGTGTGAACTGGGGGCTGGTAGCAAGCTTAAAAAGTCCAGCTTCACATCCAGGCATGGGAAAAGCATTGAGAGTGCATGTGTAGTTAGACTTAAAGATTATAGCAATCCCACCTCCTTTACCAGTGTCTCTGTCTTTTTTGACCAGTTTATATCCGTCAGGAATCGCTATAGCGATATCAGGCCCGAACTTTCGTGGAGCCAGGTTTCTGTGAGGAACATGGCATCGGGGCATCGGGGCATCATTCCATTCATTTCAACATCACCTTTCCCCACAATCTTCATAATAAGAGATAGATATTTGAAAAAACTTGAGCAATCTACTTTTCAATCTCAGCATACAACATGCATATCGAGGAACCTACCAATAACAACCCAGCAGTTCACTTCCGGCTGAAATTCATCAGTTTACAAACGCATCTCATTGAAAACTTCCCTAAACCACTCAATGCTTTTGGAAAGCCATTTACTTGACAACTGACCCAAAATAAAAAACGAATATTAGAAATTATTCAAAGAAAGTATGCAGCTGTAAATATAAGCTCACAGTCTAGTGTCAGTCTAGTGTCAGTCTAGTATCACTCCAGAATCTAGAACACTTTCACCAAAACAGGCAAAATAACTCCATTATTTCTGCCAGTTTACAGAACCCTCCTACCCATCAAAGGAACTTCACAACTTAATTGCTGAGTTCCAGGATCCAGAATGCTGTGCCATCAGTCACTCAATCTCAACAACCATGCAACTCTCCAGCAGACAACTTCATTGCTCAAGCCAAAGAACTGTAATATAACTTCAAAGGCAACCAAAGATGATAAACTAATAAAGGCAGTGTCAGCTCACTGACTTCATTAATGCTTGTATCTCAGCTGGTTCACAAGAAGATCCATGCCTGGCACATAATATCACCTCCTACTTAATAACTCAGCAGCCACCCAGATGCAGATGTCATCAACCATCCATTAGCATCTGGGTTATTTCTAAAGGATTCCAGGACCTCCTATATCACACCTATTAAAATAAAACCAAAGCAGAGATCCAAGTGATCCATTCAAATATTGACCGATATCCACTGGACCACCCATAGTAAGTACAAAATATTATTTTCAGATAAAAAACACTTAACTGCTTTCCTCCCCAGTGCTGAGCTCTTTTTTTTGGCTATTTGGGGTAGTTGGTGCTTAGGGCTCTACTACTTTTTTCCACATAAAGTATCCACACCAAATTTGCATCCTTTTCCAGCATCCTGGAGATTCTAAAAGTACCCAGGGTGTGTGGATTCCTCTGGCGGGGACCTAGAAAATATGCAAAATATACCAGAATTTTGAGTTTAGGAAAAAGTGCCCTGGATACAAGTGTTGTTTTGTTTCCTAAAACGTCATCAGCAATCGGTTTGCTGTGCTAAAGTCACCATCTTCCCAGCTTTTAGGAACATGCAGAGCTGAAGAACAATTATCACAGTTTTGGCATTTTTCAAAGAGGTAGCTAATTTTTCCTTTTTTTTCCTCTCAACCTACTTCCAATTTGTGGTGGAAACCAGTGTGAAACCCATGGGTGATCCATGAAAGCTATAGATTTCTGCAAAGAAGACAAAATTCTGAATTCAGCAAGGGCTGATACGTGTAGATCCATCAAGGTTTTCCTTAAGAAACTAACTGTTGAAATAAAGAAATATTCAAAATGAGGGCCAACAACTGAGTTGAACCATACAATATATTTTAATTATGTACACACAATACATTTGGTGAAATATGTAGAGTGAAAAATGGGTATCCAGGAAACGTATGTATTTCTGAAATGGGCACAAGATATGGAGTTTAGGATCAGTGGTGATTTGTAGGTCTCTGAATGTGTGGTTATACGTACTTGCATATAATTTAGAGTTTTTTTTCAATGTGTCTTCTTTCTTACATACTTGCTTACATTTGGAAGGCACAAATGTAGCAAAATCCAATTGGTAAGAACAACTGCTGTACTATTTTATGCTCCCACATGTGCGTGTAGGCTTAGTGCTTGTGACAGGAAACCAGCCAAAATACCACATGGACGCATCTAATTTTTCCACTGAAAATGAACCCTTTCTCCCAATGTGGGTTGCTGTGGATTTTGGGCCCTAGCTCAGCCGACACCAAGGGAAACCTAGCAAACTTGCACATTTTTGAAAACTTGATACCTGTGCAAATTCAAGGTGGGGTGACTTGTGTTGTGCTCTCTGTTTTTTTTTACCCAGAATCCATTGAAAGTGTCCAACTTTGAATACAAAATAAACAAAACACACAATTTCCTCCCACATCTGTGATGGAATGATTTGGAATCTGCGAGGGTCACAAACGTCCGTCCACGTAGCATTTCCCCAAATCTCCCAATAAAAATGGTACCTCACTTGTGTGGGTAGGCATAGTGCCTGGTACAGGAAACGGCCCAAAATGCAACATGGATACTTCACATTTTTTCACTCAAAACTGACCCTTTTTTGGGAAAGTGGGAAACTGTGGATTTTGGGCCTGGCTGAATCAGCACTTAGGGAAACCTAGCAAACTTGCACATTTCTGAAATCTATATACCTGGGGGAATCCAGGGTGGGGTGACTTGCATGGCTCGCACCAGTATTTATTTATCCAGAATCTCTTGCAAACCTCAAACTTTGACCAACACAAACATTTCCCTCACATTTCTGTGATGGAAAGTTTTGGAATCTGCTGGGAGCCACAAACTTCCTACTACCCAACATTCCCCTAAGTCTCCCTATAAAAATGGTACCTCAGTTGTGTGAGTGGGCCTAGTGCCTGTGACTGGAAACTGCCCAAAACGCAACATGGATTCATCACATTTTTCCACTCAAAACTGATCCTTTTTTTGCAAAGTGGGTATGTGTGGATTTTAGGTCATAGTTCAGCTGCACCTAGGGAAACCTAGAAAATATGCACATTATTTAAAACTAGACACCCTGGGGAGTCCAGGGGTGCATGGCTTGTGTTGCTCTCTCTAGGTAATGTTATCCAGATGTCCTTGCAAACATCAAACTTTGTTAAAAAAACACATTTTTCTCACATTTCTGTGATGGAAAGTTCTGGAATATGCGGGGAGCCACACATTTCCTACTACCCTGAGTTCCCACATGTCCTCCAAAAGGACGGTACCCCACTTGTGTGGGTGGGTCAAGAAACCATGACACAAAAGGCCCTAAAGCATAATGTTGATGGATAAGCAATAGGGTAGCTGCGGTATTTGGTGCCGTGCTGTGATGCCACCCATGCAAACCTATGAAACAAAGACCTTTCTGAAAACTAGACAACCAGAGAATTCCAGGGTGGTGTGCTGAGCATGGATCCCATGAGGTTTTGCTTATCCACAATGCTCTGTAAACCTCAACATTTGCCTGAAATCATGCATTTTCATTACAAATTTCCTGATGGCAACTTCCGCAATCTGCATGAATCCGCAAAATTCCTAACACCCAGTGTTACCACCCATGTGCTGATAAAAACGATGTGCCACTTGTATGGCTTGGCCTAGTGCCCACGACAGGAACGTATCAAACCAAGGTCAATGGGAACCCTTGCAAGAGTTTGATCCGTTTCTGTCATGGGCATTAGACCAAGCCACATAAGTAGGACAGCATTTTAATTGGCACAAGAGGGGTAATACTGGGTGGTATGAATTTTGTGGATTTCTGCGGATTCTGGAAGCTTCTATCACAGAAATGTAATGAAAATGCATAATTCCAGGGAAACTTTGAGGTTTGCAGGGCATTGAGGGGTAGAAAGCATTGTGGGATCCATGCAAGGCCCTGGTATTCCCTGGTTGTCTAGTTTTCAAAAATGTCTGTGGTTGGTAGGTTTCCATGGGTGGCAGCCAAGCACGGCACCAAATCCTGTAGCTACCCCTATTACTGATCTCTCCATGTAGAGCTTTAGGGCTTTTTGTGTCAAGGTCTCATGGCCCACCCACACTAGTGAGGTACCATTTTTATTGGGAGACTTGGGGAAATGTTCTGTGGTAGGAAATGTGGGTCTCCCTGCATATTCCAGAAGTTTTCATCACAGAAATGTAAGCAACATGTATGTTTTTCATCAAAGTTTGAGGTTTCCAGGGCATTGTAGGTTAGAATATGGTGTGAAATCCAGGCAAAGCACACAACCCAGAAGTCCTCAGGATGTTTAATTTTCCGAACTGAGTGGGTCTGGTAGGTTAAAAACCCTATCCACCTCCTCCCCCAAACCGGATGGGCAGCAATTCTAGTTGGCCCCAAGATAGGGGAGGTCGGGCTCATTCCTGGGAGGGGGGGGGTGGATGCTCCCTCTCCCAAAAAATATTACAAGAATGCAGTCCCTGGTGTCTTGTTGGCTTTCTGCTCCCCATGTAGCAGATTGGAGATAATCGTCCCCAACCGTCCCCGAGGGGCAGAAAGAATTCCTGCTTTGTTTTTGGGGTGGGGCATGGCCATGCTTATGGTGAGAAGCCCCCGCCTCTCTCTCTCTCTCTCTCTATATATATATATATATATATATATATATATATATATATATATATATATATATATATATATATATGACACTTTACCTGTTTGTATCTGCCAGTTTAAACTAAAATATATCAAATCTACTGCACTTATGTGGGCTATGTGAGGCTCTCCCTTAGATCTGCAAATGAGAGTACACTCTCCAGCACAAGGCACACCTTGCTCCTCATTAAGTTCTACTCCTGGTTTTCCCTTTACCCTCTTTGTGCATTGTGAGACACTTGGTGCCAGATGTATCAAGATACCCTTTTGCGATTCTCAAATAGCGATTTTTAAGGAATCGCTATTTGAGAATTGCAGAATGGTATGTATGTAAAAATTCGCTATTTTTTTGCGATTTCTTAAAATTCTTTAATTGCGATTAGCAAATTGCTAATCCCAATTAAGGAATATTTTCCCATTCATTTCTATGGGCCAGAAGGCCCATAGGAATGAATGTGAAATTATTCGCAATTTGCGATTCGCAATTTGCGAATCGCAAATTGAGACCAATTTCAAGGGTGCAAGGGTGTCCTAAGGACACCCTGCTGCACCCCCTGAAATTGACATGTGTGCGCATATGGCGTACATACATGCCCTAAGGGCATGTATGAGCATCACATGCCACCTTTACAAATTGCAAAAAGTGCATTTGTAAAAGAATTCGCAAATTACCACCAACTACAAGTTGGTGGTAATTTGCGATTTCTTAGAGTGAAATCGCAAAACTTTCTTCTTTCTTACATACCATTTAAGTAATCGCTTTTTGCGATTCCTTAAATGGTAGCGCAAAATGAAGGAAACGCAAATTTTGCGATTCCTTAATTTTGCGATGCAATTTTTTTTAATACATCGCATTTCCCGTTATTTTTGTCGCAAACGCTGCTATTTTGCGATTCGCAGCGTTTTGCGACAAAAAAACGCTTGATACATCTGCCCCTTGGTTCCTTCTGTTGTCAAACCAGTGGTGTAACATAAGCCCCCGCAGCCCCCGCAGTTTGCTGGGGGCCGCCTCAAGTTTTGTTACGCCCCTATGTCAAACCGTACGCAGATTGATCCAGGAGGTGGAGTTCTGGCCAGCATCTTTGTTACTGGCTCCTATAGTTATAGGCGCTTTAAGGCTTGCTTACTCTGTTTATCACCACATAACTAAATTCTGCCGTTCGTTTAGGATTTTCTGTTCTCCTCCTTGTGCCTTCTGGACTCCATAGACCTCCCTGTCCAGGTTCTTGTATACCCTTCCCTTCATTGGCGGTTCCCTGATTCCATGCACCTGGTTGATGTCTCACACTCGCACTTTCTGCACTTTTGTTCCTCTCCTTTGCCTCCAGATATTTCTACTTTGGAAGTTCAGCGTGCAATTCCTTGCAATAGTCTTTTCTGCTAAAGCTACACTTGTTCTGGTTTTATCTTGTTGCTCTGATTTCAAGCTTGCTCTTTAATTCCTTGTACGTTGGTTTCCCTTTATATTCTTGCGCTCTACTACCAGCTTTGTTACCTTGTCTTCCCTTGTTCTGTCCTTGTTGTTCCTACCTCTCTTTACCTTCTTACCTGTGATTCTGGTTCTGTCTGCATACTCCCTGACCTGTGTGTGTTGGTGTGCAGATTCTGAGGCTTGAATCCTTGTTCCTTCCCCATGTTCCTTGTTTCAGTCTAGTTCCTGTTCTTCTAGTTCTGTCTGTACAGTTCATATCCCACCCTTGTTGGTGGGCAGATTTTAAGTTTTGGATTCCTCTTCCTTACCCTGTGTACCTTGTGCCAGACCTGCCCCAGTTCCCTGTTTATTTGTATTTTAGCACCCTTTTTCCCAACGCCTCCCTTTGCATCTCTAATGAGATGCAAAGTGGGCGTCACTGGGCGTACCCTGGATGGACGACATTGCAAATATCGCTGATGTTCACATCACGATATTTACAAGGCTGCCCCAGCATTTTATCAGATGTTAGTTTTTGGAGAAATACAGACTTACCTATCCCTAACATTGGGGTGGATTATGCGGATACGACCCTGTGGTTCGTATCAGCAAGGTTATCGCCTTTTTGCAGGGAACATCGCTGGAAAACCAGCGATGTTCCCTGCAAAACCGCAATAACCCCGCTATCTCTGGAATTTTTATCGCCCTGGAGAAACGCGTTGTTAATAACGCGCTTCCAGGGTGACACATTCCAGAGATAGCCTGCGATAACAAAATTTTCGCTAAGCACTGCCAGCGATAATTATCGCTGCCCGTTGATAATATGCCCCTTTGTTCTTTAATTTGGTCCTGCTTTTCCCTGAGCTTAGTTCCTATGTTAAGTGTTCCTTGCTGTATCCCCTTTTGTCCTCGGTTGTGGTTGTGCTGTTCATGATTATCATTTCTAAGGGTGCTACTAAGATACAAAGGCTTGGTGCACTCTTAAGTACGAGCAGCTGGGTGTGTTCCCAGACTCTGTTAGAGAAACTACTTCTTGTCATTTGTATGACCTTTCCCTCTCACAGAGAGCTCACTTGCTAAGGTTTTGTTTATTGTGCTTGTCATGTTATGTTGTCTTCTCTTTGCTTATTGTTCAATACATATCTTGCCTGTATAGTTTTATTTTCAGGCATTAGAATAATCAGTTCGACAGTCCTGATCCCAACCTGTTCCATTCCACAGACCCTGGCTTGTCTTTACATTTTCCAACGTTTAGGTATTTGTCTTGCAAATACCAAAGCCCTCTTCCAGAAATACCATGTTCTTGGCTCAGTTCGGACTCGCCTTGCATGTTTTGCCCCACTCTCCACTGAGTCTCTGGCACACCAGTTGTTTAGCTCTTGTAACTTTGGCTTTACAAAATCAGTTGGAGAAGTTACTACTATTCATGCTTTCAGGCCGAAAGGCCCCTTCATGCGATATAGAGACAACCCATGTAGCATTTGAGCATGCACTGCTATGCCCAGTACAAGCAGGACACAGAAAACCAAAAGGTAAATGTCAAGTAGGGCAAGTCAGGCCAAAAACCTACAACAATCTAGTGTCCAAGGAGCAGCAAATACAAAGCAGAGCACAACACGGAATCACAGAAACGGAATCACTCACCCATGAATAATACAGGACTGGAGCCAGGAGGAGCAGGCATACTCCCTTTCAAATCAGATAAGTAAGTGTAGGCACCCAGTGCCTGACAGGATCCTCAATTCTAAGCAATCTGGGTGAGCCCTGGCAAACAGAGATTCACATCCAAGATAGAAGGCGACAATCACCCACATAGATTCACATCCAAGATAGAAGGCGACAATCACCCACATAGATTCACATCCAAGATAGAAGCCGACAGTCACCCACTTAGATTCACATCCAAGATAGAATGCGACATGCACCCACAGAGATTCACATCCAAGATAGATGGCGACAATCATCCACATAGATTCACATCCAAGATAGAAGGCGACATTCACCCACATAGATTCACATCCAAGATAGGAGGCGACAATCACCCACAGAGATTCACATCCAAGATAGAAGGCGACAGTCACCCACATAGATTCACATTCAAGATAGAATCAACAGTCACCCACATAGATTCACATCCAAGATAGAAGGCAACAGTCACCCACAGAGATTCACATTCAAGATAGAAGGCCACAATCACCCACATAGATTCACATCCAAGATAGAAGGTGACAGTCACCCACAGAGATTCACATCCAAGATAGAAGGCGACAGTCACCCACAGAGATTCACATCCAAGATAGAAGGCGACAATCACCCACATAGATTCACATCCAAGATAGAAGGCGACAGTCACTCACATAGATTCACATCCAAGATAGAAGGCGACAATCACCCATATAGATTCACATCCAAGATAGAAGGCGACAGTCACCCACAGAAATTCACATCCAAGATAGAAGGCGACAGTCACCCACATAGATTCACATCCAAGATAGAATCGACAGTCACCCACATAGATTCACATCCAAGATAGAAGGCAACAGTCACCCACAGAGATTCACATCCAAGATAGAAGGCGACAGTCACCCACAGAGATTCACATCCAAGATAGAAGGCGACAATCACCCACAGAGATTCACATCCAAGATAGAAGGCGACAGTCACCCACATAGATTCACATCCAAGATAGAAGGCGACAGTCACCCACATAGATTCACATCCAAGATAGAAGGCGACAGTCACCCACAGAGATTCACATCCAAGATAGAAGGCGACAATCACCCACAGAGATTCACATCCAAGATAGAAGGCGACAGTCACCCACAGAGATTCACATCCAAGATAGAAGGCGACAATCACCCACATAGATTCACATCCAAGATAGAAGGCGACAATCACCCATATAGATTCACATCCAAGATAGAAGGCGACAATCACCCACATAGATTCACATCCAAGATAGAAGGCTACAATCACCCACAGAGATTCACATCCAAGATAGAAGGCGATAGTCACCCACTTAGATTCACATCCAAGATAGAAGGCGACATTCACCCACAGAGATTCACATCCAAGATAGAAGGCGACAATCATCCACATAGATTCACATCCAAGATAGAAGGCGACATTCACCCACATAGATTCACATCCAAGATAGAATCGACAGTCACCCACATAGATTCACATCCAAGATAGAAGGCGACAGTCACCCACATAGATTCACATCCAAGATAGAAGGCGACAGTCACCCACAGAGATTCACATCCAAGATAGAAGGCGACAATCACCCACATAGATTCACATCCAAGATAGAAGGCGACAGTCACCCACATAGATTCACATCCAAGATAGAAGGCGACAATCACCCACATAGATTCACATCCAAGATAAAAGGCGACAGTCACCCACAGAGATTCACATCCAAGATAGAAGGCGACAGTCACCCACAGAGATTCACATCCAAGATAGAAGGCGACAATCACCCACATAGATTCACATCCAAGATAGAAGGCGACAGTCACCCACATAGATTCACATCCAAGATAGAAGGCGACAATCACCCACATAGATTCACATCCAAGATAAAAGGCGACAGTCACCCACAGAGATTCACATCCAAGATAGAAGGCGACAGTCACCCACATAGATTCACATCCAAGATAGAAGGCAACAGTCACCCACAGAGATTCACATCCAAGATAGAAGGCGACAGTCACCCACAGAGATTCACATCCAAGATAGAAGGCGACAATCACCCACATAGATTCACATCCGAGATAGAAGGCGACAGTCACCCACATAGATTCACATCCAAGATAAAAGGCGACAATCACCCACATAGATTCACATCCAAGATAGAAGGCGACAGTCACCCACAAGGATTCACATCCAAGATAGTAGGAGAACCCAAGAGACTCTTAATAAGCATGAATAAGGCAGGTAGTGAATGATATAAGCACAGAGAGAGCCCCTGCATGCAATCAGGATGACAGGGTAAGTTGCCCATGAACTGCCTCCAAGAGGAAACCAAACAAGCCTAACAACAACTGAGCAGTTGAAACTCTACACTCGCAGAAGGTGTACACGAGCCAGACTCACGAGCAAATTCAAACTTGTCACAAACACATAACAAGAAGCAATTGGACAGCTCCAAGACAGTTGCAAAGTGGTTCAGATGTCCAGAAACAAATAAGTACATCTATACATTTCAAACAGCGCTATGATTACCAAATGGAATTGCAACCAACACATCAGCAATGGAAAGAGGACAAATTGAGTTTGACATGCCAGGACTTGAACTTACAATATGTGCCGGGCCACTGGAGTTATGCGGCTGGGGTGGGTCAAATTGAGCATCAGGGTCAAGTACATTATGCAACAAAAAAGGCAAATTATGCAGTATTTTTAATTTTTTTTATTTTCAAAAACCTTTATTTGAAAAGAATGCACAGTACAATTGCATAGTTCCACAAATGCAAAAGGTTAGGCACACCAATCCATTGCTGCACAGCAGAGATAGTTGCACACTTGTGTGACATTAGAGACAATGCCATGAAGGGTTATCATAAACTCATTGTGAGGGGCAAAAGCAAACGATCGGGGGGGCACCAAACATAGAGGGGACTGGCAGGGAGAATGGGAGGGCCGTGGACTATAAGGGAACAGCTCATCGACTAACACCGGCGGCCGCCACAGGCAGGGAGCAGGAGGGGAGCGCGGGAGAGGTCACTGATTGCTGAGGGTCATGACTTGAGAGGTAGGTAACGCGTGGGCCCCATATATCCAGTGGAGGGACTTGGCTGGCAAAAGATCCCAGAACTCAGACAGGAGGGTTTAGCAGCGGGATGTGTCTTCAAGCCAGAGAGGTACCTTGGCCGTGGGCCTGGGGACCCAACACATTGAGACCCTGCGCCGCACCAGGACAATTATGCAGCATTAAAGGCACATTTTGCGAAAGTATTACATCATTATTTTGTCATTTTAACCCCTTCCACGCTCATGACGAGCTGAGCTCATGACGAGCTTTTTCAAAACTGCCGCGCACAGCGGGAAAACCACTAGCGCGCATGCGTTAAGGATGTTAACATTGTATGGGCAATAATTGTACGTCATTAGCACCAGTTTATCACCCAAATACAGTAATAAGTTGCAGAAAGGTGACCAGTCAACCTTTGCAAAAGGACTCTCACTACACGGAAACGTGTTGTTGTATTTTTACTACCCTTTGGACCGTTTGAGCTAGAATCACATTTTTTTGTTAAAATCTGCAGATAATGCGGGAGATGATGGAATATGTGGCAAATGCGGCTAATCTACAATTATGTGAAAATCGCCGCAGCAGCACAATCGCATAATTCCAGTGGCCCTGCTTAAGATCAACACATCACACAAGTAAGGATTAAACTCGCTGCATCAATCAGCCAGCTGAAAACATACAGAGGGAAACCCCAGCAACATGTGCTCACTTTCACCTGAATCATGTCGATACATTGAGAATGGAAACAAGAAGTTGTCAGTGAGATGAGAGGTATCAACCAATATGATATCATCGGGAAATGTGACCTACTCTTATATGTTCCTGGCAATCACAATGGTAAGTCTCGACTGCAAATAAAGTGACCCGTCTCTGAGTGGAGCGTGAAGAGGTGGGAAGGGTGTGAAGACATTTTATAGCCAAAAGCACACAGCCCCCAAAAACATTTTGTTTCATTTACTGGCGAAGAACCTTGTTATATTTTGGGGAGATGAACATTACTTTTCTCCAGAGTGAGGGCTCAGCCTCATAGGAGAGGAACAGATGTGAGGAAATTGCAAGAGGGGATAAAAATAGGCTATTAAAGATAATATGTGTGGTACATTTCCTATTTTTTCTAATGGGAAGAATGAGCAAAGGTGTAGAACAATAACGAGACTGTTGTATTAGTCTAATTTACTCATGCAAGTGTGTTGTTTAATATTTTAGTTGGGTAAAAAGGGAAGTGGGACAGACTTTTATGTGATCCTAGCTTTCTGAGCGTTTTCTACAGAAGTGTATATCTTGCATTCCTTGTCCCTGCTGTTGATGCAACATGATGTTACACTTGTCTACAAATATGGAAAAATTAGATCTAGCAGTAAAAAGCATTGCCAAAAATCCAAATTTATCCATCAAAGCCCAACCCACTTAGAACTTTGCAGACTTTGCTTATTTTTCATAGTTTCATGAGCAGTATGAAATGTTTTTCTAACTTCACACCGCCCTCGTCAAACTGTAGTAATTTTTCACAAAAAATCCTGAAACTGGTAGTTTATAACATAACGTGTATTTGTAGAGTTTGCGTTCACCCAGAAGGGTATCTTGGCGCTTAATAAAAGATGTTAATTGATACCCAACTGTACTCATTTTATCGACCTCAGAAGGATGATAGGCTGAGTGGATCCACCAATATTTGAACCTGTGCCCATGAGGTTTAACACAGGCCCTTACAGTAGACGCATTAGTCCATTAAACCACCAGACCCAGCTAATTATATTTTAGCAGAGAAATACATAAATTCAGTTTTACAACATATTACATCATATAAAGTACATTTGGAGTAATTGGTGTAAGAATATTCAGACATTGTAAACAATTCAAACTTTTCAAAAATGTTAAACTTCTCTGTCTGGTTTTTAATTCTTTGCACAAAATTGTCCACAATATCTCAGAAATAAGCTGCAGCCATACATTCCATCTCGCACTCTCAAATCTAGCAATCTCCTACTTTCAAGCCCTAAGCATATTCATACAGTTAGGTATGGAGGCCGCTCTTTTTCTTTTTCTGGCCCCCAAGCATTGGAATCAACTACTCCTTCAGTTACACTCTTGTCCAAACCTATCCTCTTTTAAGAAACCTTTGAAAACGTGGCTATTTTATCTCTTAAACCTCCATTGACTGCGACCTGTATGGGCTGTTAAAGCGCTGAGAGATCCCCTCGGGGATGAATTGTGCACTAAATAAATTAAAGAAATGAAATCATCTTCAAATTAATTTAAGAGAAAAAAAATCTTGTTTCATTATTCAATAAGTTTTCATCAAAAAATCCCAAATTTGCTTAAACTGTTTCATTCACCTATTAAGCATCTAGCTAAACTTATAGTTGAAAGTTGGGGGTGATGCATCCCTCCAGTGTTGCATGCAATTGACTGAGAAACTAGCATCGCCCTAAAATAAATCTGAATGTCCGTCTGGCTAGCTCTTTGATGTGAAGAGTGCACAGCAGAAATCAGTTCATGGATCCCAAATCTATATGTTGGGCTTGTAGATGCGACGATAGTAGACCAGAAGTCTCCAACTTAGGACTGGTGCAGCGCAAAGATTGCCCAACTGTTTCTCATCATAAATGTGACTGACACTCGAGAATACACAATAAGAAAGTGCACTTAACACATGACTCATGTATGGTTAAATGAGCTCATTTAAGTGTTACACTTGATATTATTGAAGCATATCTTCACTGTAAGCTCAGAGAACTGACTCACTTGAATGTTTTACCATAAGCAAGTTTGAATAATAAAGAGTTTTCCATAATCAGTAGGAAATATATATTCAATATAGAGTTGAAATGTGACTTTCCAAATGTGTGAGCTACTTCACGTGAATAACATTTAGCAAACTCAAGCTGTGTTCAGAATATTTCTCATAGAAGTAAATCTGTTGAAAATGATAACAGAATTGTGTGATGTATCCATTAATATTTCAGATCTTTGAGTTAAAAAGATTCTGGAAAAGTTCTGGAAAAACATGTTAATAAAGTTATATCCGACCATGCAGAGAGACACAATTTGTTGCACCCTTCCCATTCCGGCTTCAGGGCTAACTTCAGCACTGAGACCTCCCTATGGGAGGAAACCGAATATATGAGAGGAACACTGGATCAGGGCGGCAGGGATGTGCTGATATTACTCGATCTGTCGGCAACTAATGATACTGTCCCGCACGAGACTCATTGATAGACTGAGGAGTCTGGGAATCGGAGGGACAGAACTGACCTGGTTGAACTTTTTCCTTCAGGACAAAGCCCAGTAGATATGGCTTCCCCCTTTTTCAGCCCCTATGTCAGGAATAAGGCTCAGAGTTCCTCAAGAATCCATTTTTAGCCCTACTATTTTCAATCCGTACTTGACCCCCCTGGTACATATAGCAGAGGCAAATGGTGCAAAGATCGTATCCTACGGAGATGATACGCAGTTGATTTTCACCTGCGGAAAAGGAGAAGATTTCGACGGGGCTAATATCAGGACCTGTATCTCAAAGTTTTTCCAGTGGCTGAAGGCGAACCAGCTCAAATGCAACTCGGATAAATCAGAGTTTGCCTTCTTAGGCCAACCTGCTGTCAGTAACTGGAACGCATGGTGGCCAGAAGAATATTCGCCGCAGCACACAAAGCAATCAGTCGTAAGAAACCTCAGAGTTTTGCTGGATAACATCTTGTCCATGAAGTCTCAAGTTCAAGCACTGGTTGGCACTTGCTTTGACATACTGCACATGTTGAGAACATTTCTTCTCCTCTTGACAATCGAGTCTAGGAAAATAGTAGTCCTGGCCTTGGTGCCATCAAAGCAATACAAAAGGGGATGATGGACGGAGCGCTTGAACAAATCAAACACTCACCCCCAGTCAACTGATCTGGGTTTGATCCATCCCCATTCTTTAGTTCACTCAGCCACCCCAGTTCAGACATGGCTATATGCAAATCAGTCTGACCCTGTGCCTCGTGGGAACAGTCCAGCCCGAACTGCCAAGCCATGTCTTCCCTGGACCGGAAACAAGCATCCTGGGACCGGTTTCGGATTCATAATCCTCATCAGCCAGGCTATCTTGAATCCAGTGGCCAAGTGAACAAGGGACTCACGTCTGAGCATACCCTGCCACACTTAGGGCGAACAAAGCAATACAAAAGGGGATGATGGACGGAGCGCTTGAACAAATCAAACACTTACCCCCAGTCAACTGATCTGGGTTTGATCCATCACCATTCTTTAGTTCACTCAGCCACCCCAGTTCAGACATGGCTATATGCAAATCAGTCTGACCCTGTGCCTCGTGGGAACAGTCCAGCCCGAACTGCCAAGCCATGTCTTCCCTGGACCGGAAACAAGCATCCTGGGACCGGTTTCGGATTCATAATCCTCATCAGCCAGGCTATCTTGAATCCAGTGGCCAAGTGAACAAGGGACTCATGTCTGAGCATACCCTGCCACACTTAGGGCGAACAAAGCAATACAAAAGGGGATGATGGACGGAGCGCTTGAACAAATCAAACACTCACCCCCAGTCAACTGATCTAGGTTTGATCCATCACCATTCTTTAGTTCACTCAGCCACCCCAGTTCAGACATGGCTATATGCAAATCAGTCTGACCCTGTGCCTCGTGGGAACAGTCCAGCCCGAACTGCCAAGCCATGTCTTCCCTGGACCGGAAACAAGCATCCTGGGACCGGTTTCGGATTCATAATCCTCATCAGCCAGGCTATCTTGAATCCAGTGGCCAAGTGAACAAGGGACTCACGTCTGAGCATACCCTGCCATACTTAGGGCGAACAAAGCAATACAAAAGGGGATGATGGACGGAGCGCTTGAACAAATCAAACACTCACCCCCAGTCTACTGATCTGTGTTTGATCCATCACCATTCTTTAGTTCACTCAGCCACCCCAGTTCAGACATGGCTATATGCAAATCAGTCTGACCCTGTGCCTCGTGGGAACAGTCCAGCCCGAACTGCCAAGCCATGTCTTCCCTGGACCGGAAACAAGCATCCTGGGACCGGTTTCGGATTCATAATCCTCATCAGCCAGGCTATCTTGAATCCAGTGGCCAAGTGAACAAGGGACTCACGTCTGACCATACCCTGCCACACTTAGGGCGAACAAAGCAATACAAAAGGGGATGATGGACGGAGCGCTTGAACAAATCAAACACTCACCCCCAGTCAACTGATCTGGGTTTGATCCATCACCATTCTTTAGTTCACTCAGCCACCCCAGTTCAGACATGGCTATATGCAAATCAGTCTGACCCTGTGCCTCGTGGGAACAGTCCAGCCCGAACTGCCAAGCCATGTCTTCCCTGGACCGGAAACAAGCATCCTGGGACCGGTTTCGGATTCATAATCCTCATCAGCCAGGCTATCTTGAATCCAGTGGCCAAGTGAACAAGGGACTCACGTCTGAGCATACCCTGCCACACTTAGGGCGAACAAAGCAATACAAAAGGGGATGATGGACGGAGCGCTTGAACAAATCAAACACTCACCCCCAGTCAACTGATCTGGGTTTGATCCATCACCATTCTTTAGTTCACTCAGCCACCCCAGTTCAGACATGGCTATATGCAAATCAGTCTGACCCTGTGCCTCGTGGGAACAGTCCAGCCCGAACTGCCAAGCCATGTCTTCCCTGGACCGGAAACAAGCATCCTGGGGCCGGTTTCGGATTCATAATCCTCATCAGCCAGGCTATCTTGAATCCAGTGGCCAAGTGAACAAGGGACTCACGTCTGAGCATACCCTGCCACACTTAGGGCGAACAAAGCAATACAAAAGGGGATGATGGACGGAGCGCTTGAACAAATCAAACACTCACCCCCAGTCAACTGATCTGGGTTTGATCCATCACCATTCTTTAGTTCACTCAGCCACCCCAGTTCAGACATGGCTATATGCAAATCAGTCTGACCCTGTGCCTCGTGGGAACAGTCCAGCCCGAACTGCCAAGCCATGTCTTCCCTGGACCGGAAACAAGCATCCTGGGACCGGTTTCGAATTCATAATCCTCATCAGCCAGGCTATCTTGAATCCAGTGGCCAAGTGAACAAGGGACTCATGTCTGAGCATACCCTGCCACACTTAGGGCGAACAAAGCAATACAAAAGGGGATGATGGACGGAGCGCTTGAACAAATCAAACACTCACCCCCAGTCAACTGATCTGGGTTTGATCCATCACCATTCTTTAGTTCACTCAGCCACCCCAGTTCAGACATGGCTATATGCAAATCAGTCTGACCCTGTGCCTCGTAGGAACAGTCCAGCCTGAACTGCCAAGCCATGTCTTCCCTGGACCGGAAACAAGCATCCTGGGACCGGTTTCGGATTCATAATCCTCATCAGCCAGGCTATCTTGAATCCAGTGGCCAAGTGAACAAGGGACTCACGTCTGAGCATACCCTGCCACACTTAGGGCGAACAAAGCGATACAAAAGGGGATGATGGACGGAGCGTTTGTATAAATCAAACACTCACCCCCAGTCAACTGATCTGGGTTTAATCCATCACCATTCTTTAGTTCACTCAGCCACCCCAGTTCAGACATGGCTATATGCAAATCAGTCTGACCCTGTGCCTTATGGGAACAGTCCAGCCCGAACTGCCAAGCCATGTCTTCCCTGGACCGGAAACAAGCATCCTGGGACCAGTTTCGGATTCATAATCCTCATCAGCCAGGCTATCTTGAATCCAGTGGCCAAGTGAACAAGGGACTCACGTCTGAGCATACCCTGCCACACTTAGGGCGAACAAAGCGATACAAAAGGGGATGATGGACGGAGCGTTTGTATAAATCAAACACTCACCCCCAGTCAGCTGATCTGGGTTTAATCCATCACCATTCTTTAGTTCACTCAGCCACCCCAGTTCAGACATGGCTATATGCAAATCAGTCTGACCCTGTGCCTTATGGGAACAGTCCAGCCCGAACTGCCAAGCCATGTCTTCCCTGGACCGGAAACAAGCATCCTGGGACCGGTTTCGGATTCATAATCCTCATCAGCCAGGGTATCTTGAATCCAGTGCCTGGCTGATGAGGATTATGAATCCGAAACCGGTCCCAGGATGCTTGTTTCCGGTCCAGGGAAGACATGGCTTGGCAGTTCAGGCAAGACTGTTCCCACGAGGCACAGGGTCAGACTGATTTGCATATAGCCATGTCTGAACTGGGGTGGCTGAGTGAACTAAAGAATGGTGATGGATCAAACCCAGATCAGTTGACTAGGGGTGAGTGTTTGATTTGTTCAAGCGCTCCGTCCATCATCCCCTTTTGTATTGCTTTGTTCGCCCTAAGTGTGGCAGGGTATTCTCAGACGTGAGTCCCTTGTTCACTTGGCCACTGGATTCAAGATAGCCTGGCTGATGAGGATTATGAATCCGAAACCGGTCCCAGGATGCTTGTTTCCGGTCCAGGGAAGACATGGCTTGGCAGTTCGGGCTGGACTGTTCCCATAAGGCACAGGGTCAGACTGATTTGCATATAGCCATGTCTGAACTGGGGTGGCTGAGTGAACTAAAGAATGGTGATGGATTAAACCCAGATCAGTTGACTGGGGGTGAGTGTTTGATTTATACAAACGCTCCGTCCATCATCCCCTTTTGTATCGCTTTGTTCGCCCTAAGTGTGGCAGGGTATGCTCAGACGTGAGTCCCTTGTTCACTTGGCCACTGGATTCAAGATAGCCTGGCTGATGAGGATTATGAATCCGAAACCGGTCCCAGGATGCTTGTTTCCGGTCCAGGGAAGACATGGCTTGGCAGTTCGGGCTGGACTGTTCCCATAAGGCACAGGGTCAGACTGATTTGCATATAGCCATGTCTGAACTGGGGTGGCTGAGTGAACTAAAGAATGGTGATGGATTAAACCCAGATCAGTTGACTGGGGGTGAGTGTTTGATTTATACAAACGCTCCGTCCATCATCCCCTTTTGTATCGCTTTGTTCGCCCTAAGTGTGGCAGGGTATGCTCAGACGTGAGTCCCTTGTTCACTTGGCCACTGGATTCAAGATAGCCTGGCTGATGAGGATTATGAATCCGAAACCGGTCCCAGGATGCTTGTTTCCGGTCCAGGGAAGACATGGCTTGGCAGTTCGGGCTGGACTGTTCCCATAAGGCACAGGGTCAGACTGATTTGCATATAGCCATGTCTGAACTGGGGTGGCTGAGTGAACTAAAGAATGGTGATGGATTAAACCCAGATCAGTTGACTGGGGGTGAGTGTTTGATTTATACAAATGCTCCGTCCATCATCCCCTTTTGTATCGCTTTGTTCGCCCTAAGTGTGGCAGGGTATGCTCAGACGTGAGTCCCTTGTTCACTTGGCCACTGGATTCAAGATAGCCTGGCTGATGAGGATTATGAATCCGAAACTGGTCCCAGGATGCTTGTTTCCGGTCCAGGGAAGACATGGCTTGGCAGTTCGGGCTGGACTGTTCCCATAAGGCACAGGGTCAGACTGATTTGCATATAGCCATGTCTGAACTGGGGTGGCTGAGTGAACTAAAGAATGGTGATGGATTAAACCCAGATCAGTTGACTGGGGGTGAGTGTTTGATTTATACAAACGCTCCGTCCATCATCCCCTTTTGTATCGCTTGGTGCCATCAAGACTGGACTACAAATGTCTTGTATTTGAGTCTTCCATGTTATCTTATACAGCACCTACAAGTGGTACAGAATGCCGTAGCCAGGGCGATTCTACAACCAAAACCAAGGTTTCCGATGTCCCCCCTCCTTAAATCCCTTCACTGGCTGAGACTGAAGAAGAGGATCAAATTCAAACCTCTTGTTGTCTTCTTTAAAGCCCTTCATGGGATAGGAGCTGTCTATCTTAGCAAACAAGTCAATCGTTATATCCCGGCTCGATCCCTAAGATCCTTCTCCTTCAAACGTGCTTGTACTCCTACAGTACGTCTAGCCCAGATGGGCGGAAGCTCTTTTGGGTTCTTAGGGGCCCAGGCTTGGAACAGGCTTCCCGTCACCCTATGTTCTATTTCATATGTCTCAGTCTTTAAGAAACACTTGAAAACATGGCTTTTTAAAATCTAGTAGCGTTCCACAGCTTAAGGGATCGCTTTCTGGCAGCGCCGGGACACTCTTTTGAGTAGCCATCTTGCACTATAACAAATGAACAAATTCATTTATTCATTCATTCATTTATTCATGTAATTCTCAGTTATACTTACCTAAGTTTATTATGATGGCATATTGAATATCACAGGTAGTAGCAGGCCTGGTTCTAGCAAGTGGGCAGGGTGGGCCAGGCCCACCCAAACTAGAGACTTGGCCCTCGCAGTGACGATGCGAAGGCCAATGGAAAATGGGCACTATAATTTAAAACGTTCCTCCAAACGTTGTTTTTCTTCCTATTCTGGGAGTTGCATGATTGGGCCTGGGCTCTTTCTCACAGCCATCCCCAATCACCCAACTCCTTTTAGAAAGGTGGGCTATGTTGTGCAGGTACAATAGGGGCATGACGAAGGCATTAAATTCTTTTTTTTTTACACCGACTAACTTTTGCCTACCATCCTGTGCTGCGTTGATAGTTCCATTTCTGTTCAGCATTGGCGAAAATAAGTTTGTTTATTCTGATTCACCTTTCCTGACTCCTGCAGCTGCTTATCAGATCAGGCTGTGACACAAGGAGTAGGTAAGAGAATGTGTTACTATTTGTTTTTATTTTTAAAATCTGGACAGGCCCAGCAAGGCACATACTTTGTGTATGCTTCATTTAAATTGTTTTTATCATTATCATGGCCATGAATGCAAGTCAACAATAAAAGTATCCAGAGAACTGGTGATTAATGATCCTGCTGGAAAGCAATCCTTTGCCTGTCAGTAGTTTTGAAATGCAGATAAGCTGTATTTTATTTAGATAGCTCAGTGGGTTACTGCCTTTGTCACAGAGATTTTTTTGGTATTTGTAGTTCAGAAGTTACAATCCTAACATATGACAGTGACCTATGAACTGTCAAAGAGCTGCATACAAACATGAATGGTATAGTTAGAACTTCATTTTTTGTGTTACTATATAGTTAGAACTTCTCCAGTCTTTCATTATTTTAATGTTGCTAAAAAGAGTTTAGGTCGATAAACATTTTTGTTAGTAAAGCCAACCCCCAACCATTGGGGTATGCTTTAAATCCTGAGTTTGTGCTCCCCCAGCCCAAACCCTCTTAAAATATACTGCCCACCAGTATGGATGACATGTAATTCCTTGTATTCCTCATTGGCCTATATGACCTTCCCTATAGACTGATTTACATACTTGTATGATTCACTTTCTCTGTATAATGTGTGTGTGATGTAAAGTACTGTGACACCTTACACTGATATGAGTAACGCTATACAACAAATGAAATAAATATGAGAGGGGGATAAAGAGAGATACAGGGCACTGTTAGAGGGTGGTAATAATGGTATCTACGGAGAAAGAGGTAATTGGTGAGGCGCCAGAAAAGACTTTCGCACTAGCGCTAAAACCGGCCCTGTCATGGCCTTTCTGTTTTAGTTAATTAGCAGTCAGGTCATTAGGGCAACTATGGAACATATTTTAAAGTGTGTGCTAATTATATTTACTGCTATACTCAATGTTTTAAGTTTGAAGGTGATTTTAGAAATGTTTTTTATGTGAATAATGAAAGTAGAGCTGGATGGCGGCTGACATGTGGCTGTGGCCCAAGGTCAGCTGTGAGATAAGGTGCACAGGAGAGGGATGGTAGAAAAGTGGATAATCAGGCCTGGAAGTACTTGTGTTGAAACCTGGCCTGTTGGAATTTGAGGGTTTGCACTTAAGTCCAGACAATGCTCTTACTTTCAAATAACTCTCCACAAGCTCTGTATACACAGATATTTGATCCGTTGTATCATGGTAACTGTTTGCAAGTAGATATAATGCAATCTAGGGCTTGCAGGCTATCACAAGAAGTGACAAATTGGGCCCGCAGTGGTCCACCAAAATGCACCCTTGGCCCACCCAACTAAAAATTCCTGGAGTCAGGCCTGTGTAGTAGGAAACCTAGTGTATTAGTATCGAGTATTCATTTGTGTTTAATTGTGCACACACATGTTAAATATGCCCCATCGAAATAATGCTAAACTTAAGATGAGTAGCCCTGCATGTCACCATGCTGCTTAAAGCTGATTTAATTTGTGTGCTTACTCAACATTTCTTGAAGGTATTCGCAAGCATGATTAGTTTAGAACAGATACATTCATGTACTAGAGATAGGGAACTCAGGAGCCTGAGAAAAGACCTTGGTAAAGGTACATTGAAAAACAGAGCGCTAACTGAATGAGCCATTGTAGAGAAGTTACCATTTATGTGTGCCATGTCCAGTGTGGGATAAAACTGTAATGTTGCAGTCTGCAATGGAATATGTCAAGTGAGTACAATGGACCCCTGATGGTGTAATCAAGGAGGTGTTGACAATTGGACTTTACACGTTATAATATACTGTTCCCTTTGGACTTCAGATCAGATCCCTTGCAGATTCCTTGCAGATGCTTCACAGATTCTCCCCGATCCCCTCCTGACTCTGTGCAGCTTCCCTTGCAGATCTTTTCCTGATGCTGCTCAGATTCCTGCGGACATCTTTCCTTGATTCTCTCCTTCCTTGTGTCATCGCTAGCTGAATTGACTTTGAGAGAGTATATACCTTAATGCTTCACTTTGATTCTTGCTTAAGTGTGGCTTAGGCTGACACTTATTCCTGACCAACAGAAGCTCTTGACCGAGCTTCTGAGATGCTTACACTTTCTACTGATTTCCTTTTTATCCTGTCCTAACTTACTTTATGGAATTTTTTTGATTTGTTGAGGTCCCTTTCCTCAAACCATCCCCTGGACTTTAAATTCTTAGATTACTAATGTATAGGAGAGAGAGTCTTAGATTGTTTGCTGAGCATCACATTTTAATGTTACTGTTTTGTATTGCATTTACAGAACTGCTTGATTGATACTAATGTGCACTAATTTATTTTGTTGTCTGGGACTCCCAGTTGTTATTCTATACATCTACAGCATGGTGCTGAGAGAAATGTATTTGAATCTAATTATCAATTTGTAACAAATCCTTCTTAACCCAAGCTACCAATTATGAGTCCTCATTGTGTAGCCAAATGGGTTGCACTGTTACTGGAAATTTCGATTGATTGTTAATGCTAACTCCCATCACCTCTCAGACGGATAAAAAGGTTCATCGGAGGACCAATGGTAAGCAAGTTGACCAAGAAAACGCTGGACCTGGACAAATGCATCGCATATGTACCAGTCCTTTATATTTTTATTCTTTTAATTGGGAAATTTTTGAGGAACATTCCCTGTCTCTCTGTGGAGAATTGTAAGTTTTTCCAGTTAATACCTGGGCACTCGTCCACTCTGCAATGCTCAGACTCTTCCTCTGAAACACAAACTGCTTCTCCATCATTTACAGTCTCTAATCTTCAATCTAAAACTGAGTGACTACATTTCTGAACTTGTGGTCAAATCCAATCTCATGATGCATTGCACAAAAATTCTGCATTATTTTTTTACCTCAGGAACTGCACTCACTTAGGTTGAAATAAAGTTACTACATCACACAAATGCAACTCTCAAGAAACAGCTCCACATCTCTCTGGGGCTAATGAAAATAAGAAGGTAGGGCTGCTCAGATCATTAATACAGTTGCGGCAAATGAATCTACATACTGTTAAATTCATCATGGTGCGCACATGAAGTTAACTTTGGTAAAAAACATAAGCAAACAGCCTTGACAAAACTGTAGAAATATCAGATATCTAAAAACACAAGTGACTTGAAAGTACAGAGAAATGCTAACAACTTCATGTTTCAAGTATGAGGGAGTACACAAATGCTCAAATAATAACAACATCCTGCCAGCCAAGAGCATTCCTCGTGACCCAAAAATACCTTCACAATGGGGGCCTCATTTACTACAAAATGATGTAGCGTGGCGCCACAAGCCATTTTGCTGCGCCAGGGTATCATTTTCAAAGCACAGGGATGTGTCATATTAACAACAATAAGAAGCATCTGTGTGCTTTCCCCTGCACTGGCGCACAATTGGCTGCTATGGGCCAGCACAGGCACCCTTGCGTCATGTTACAAGGGTTCCTGCGTTGCAGGGATGAGTATTTTTGTGCAGGGACAATCATTGATGGCATTTTCGTCTTTCTATGCGTGCTGCAGAATAAGAGGAAAAACGAGGAGAAATAGAGTATGATTCAGACGCATTCCCAGGTTTACAAGACTTTGTAAATCTCTGAATGTGTCAGGTTCCATGAATGTTGCGTGGGAACACCCACAGCAATACCCATGGTATGCCCCTTTCACGCAGAGCAGTAGAGTAATGTGTGAAAGGCAGGGTCAGACTGGCCACTGCGGGCACCAAGTGATTCCCCTCTGGGCCAGAAGGATGGGGACCATTTTTGTGGCTGTGGGGGGCTGCTTTTGTCACTGGGGGCCGGTTTTGCAGCAGTGCTGCAGTATTGGCCCATTCTAACAAAAGCGGGAGCGGTGTTTCTTACAAGCACTCCACAACCACCCCCCCCCTGCTCCCATGATCAGTCGAGCAGAAATTTGCCAGTGCCAGTCCGACCCTGGGGAAAGAAGCCTAATTTTACAAGGCCAAGAAAAGTTACGAATGGTGACTATACGTGGCCTTGTAAATATGGGTAGGCATACTGAGCCACTGGTGTGTCAAAAAAAGTGACACAATGGTGGCACATTGGCCTTTTAAATGGGGTCCTGAGTGTATTGCTGTTTATAGGTTCATCACACAAGTTATGTTAGATGTATATTCAAAATGGGGTTTTAGCTACAGAAGAACTATTGATGCAAGTACATAGAAAGTTTGACCTTACAGTTGGCATGGTTAAACAGATTGATTCAAAGCCATATTTTCAGTTTGATGCAGAAGCTGTGGGGTTAACAGTACAGAGGTGATGTACATAATTTGAAAATGTTGCTTTGTACTAGTTGTCACTAGGAAATGTGCTCAAAACAATCGTGTGAATCAGTAGTTGGATTAAGCCTGCTAAGGGTTAAACCAGCTTAAATCTGCTAAATGGACACAACACTGCAGTTTCCTCAAACTCCACTCCATTGTTTGCTCCTAAGAGGATCACCACCTTGTAGTGCTGGAGGGGCTTGCGTTCCTCCGTGATCTGGAGAGCTTTGTTGGTGGAGCTTGGACTCCTGTCAGGGTCGCCCAAACTGGACTGGTCAAAGGATAGAGACCAGACGAAGGGCGATCCACTGGCCATCCAGGTTGGCGGTTAGGCACAAAACTAACAATCTTGTCCCATATAAAAGCATTTGTTACGGAAAAGCAGCAAGAACCACTAAATGGCTAAAGTGGATAAAGTAGCAAAATCCCTTTATTCAGTCAGTTGTATTTGCATATGTTAAAAGGAGCTGTGGAGGAAAAACATGAATATATCCATTTGACTCAATTTTTAGAACTCATTTCAGCACTAGCTCTTATCTAAAATATGTCCTAAAGCAGGAGGAAAAGGTCAAAGCTCAGTAAATCACATAATTTATTCTTCAGAAATTTTGCGAAATGACAGTAAAATTATGTGAGATTACGTGCAATTTACACAAATGGCACTTTGCTGTATCTCGACTGAAAATTGGACGCAAAGGCCTAACTCAAAGGTCACTTAAGATACCTTTGGAGGACTGGTTTGTACAGAAAATGTCTCTTGCAACATATTTTTTGCTTGATCTTTTCTCTGGTGAGACATGTTTTGGCTTTAATCAGTCCTGTGCAGCAAACATTTGGGAGCAATTGTGCACTGGCATAATTTCCGACATAAGGTGAAATAATGTGAAGCATGTACATTCTGGGTTTTTAATAGAACATTTGCACAGGCCTGTTATGGGCTGTGTGTTGTTCTTAGAAGGGTTGATTTTAACATTAAATGGAATAGTATACACCCAATATTGGAGTTGACAATGTTTCATTTACAAACAGCTATGGTATTTGCTGTGTTAAAGTGATGATGGTGACGTCTTTGCATATCATTAGTTTTATGAAGTGCTATGTTTCATTAGGCGAAAGAGAGGCACTATGTAGTTTCTAACATTATTTTCAGAAACAGGCTTTAGTAAATATATATGTTAGCCTTGAACAAAATCTCTTTATGTGGTGGTTGAAAGGACTCAGGTCAACGTAACCTCCTTGTGCCGAAAATGTATAAACCTCTTCTTATGTATTTGCACAGGATCACACAATGTGCGGTCTGCATACTAAGGGGTAAAATGGAAACTGGACCCACTTACACACATCAACCAGTGTTGCCTTGGTGTACAGTTGTTGTAAATATGAGTCACCCAGTGCAATTCGTAAAAGTCGTTCGGCAGACCCCTCAGACAACAATATCACACAATAACAGCACAATGAGCATTACTTGCCATCTAACAGTAGTGAATGACTATATAGATTTCACTCGGATGTATGACATTACAACGCATGCTTTTACCACGCATGCCTTTACAACGCGGTTTTTACAACGCATGCCTTTACAACGCATAGCGCTTAGGGGTGCTGGATAGTGAATAGTTTAATTTATTATTCCAACTCCAGTCCCCGTGGACACTAGGGAAGGTGTTGGATAGTAAATTAAATCTATTCCCTATCCTAGAGCGCCCCCCAGCGCAATGCGTTGTAATGGTTTGCGTTGTAAAAGTTGCATCGTAAAGGTACTGCGTGGTAAAAGTTGCGTTGTAAAGGATGTTTCCCATTTCACTCTATTGCCATTGTCTGCGTCACTTTCTTCTTGTTTCAGAAATTCCCTCCCTGCCCTTCTCAATCTCTGTGCGTGCTCTCTCTCTCGCTCTCTCTGAACAGATTTACACCAAAACACAAAAAACACAATCAACATACCAGGATTTAGCTTCCTGTCAAATTTGGCGTAACTCTGTTGAACAGTTTTTGCTATTACCCTGCTGTTAGGGCTCAGGCACCATGTAGCATATTTTGGGTCCAAAAACAGGCAGTTTTAGTGCATGTTCTAGATTCAGTTAGTCCACTGTTTTCAAACACTTTTTAGATGGCCACTAACTCACGTAAGAGGCTGCCTCAGCCGTAAGCCTTTGCTTGGCTAACTGATCTTGTCACATGACCACGCCCCCTTGCTTCGTTCCTGTTCCTGTTTCTAGCTACGTTGTATCCAGCTAGTTATCGGCTCCCGTTCCCGAGATACTTTATTCATTTCCGGCAGTCCACACCGAGTCATCCCGCGACTGCCTACAGCGATCCTCCTTGTGAGTTTTCCACCCGAACGCGTACACGTTGCTGCTCCACTCTCTCCCTGCCATTTGAGCCGGCCAAAAGCAGTACAAAAGGGGGTGGTGATGGACGGAGCATCTTAACCAATCAAACACTCACACCCAGTCAAAAGATCTGGGTTTGATCCATCACCGTTCTTTAGCCCACTCTGCCACCCCAGTTCAGACATGGCCTTATGCAAATCAGTCTGACCCTGTGCCTCACGGGAACAGTCCAGCCCGAACTGCCAAGCCATGCCTTCCCTGGACCGGAAACAAGCTTCCGAAGACCGGTTTCTGGCATTCCAGCCGTCTTCAGCCCGGCTTGCTTGAATGCAGTGGCAAAGTGAGCAAGGGACTCACGTCTGAGCATACCCTGCCACACTTATGGCGGCCAAAAGCAGTACAAAAGGGGGTGGTGATGGACGGAGCATCTTAACCAATCAAACACTCACACCCAGTCAAAAGATCTGGGTTTGATCCATCACCGTTCTTTAGCCCACTCTGCCACCCCAGTTCAGACATGGCCTTATGCAAATCAGTCTGACCCTGTGCCTCATGGGAACAGTCCGGCCCGAACTGCCAAGCCATGCCTTCCCTGGACCGAAAACAAGCTTCCGAGGACCGGTTTCTGGCATTCCAGCCGTCTTCAGCCCGGCTTGCTTGAATCCAGTGGCAAAGTGAGCAAGGGACTCACGTCTGAGCATACCCTGCCACACTTATGGCGGCCAAAAGCAGTACAAAAGGGGGTGGTGATGGACCGAGCATCTTAACCAATCAAACACTCACACCCAGTCAAAAGATCTGGGTTTGATCCATCACCGTTCTTTAGCCCACTCTGCCACCCCAGTTCAGACATGGCCTTATGCAAATCAGTCTGACCCTGTGCCTCATGGGAACAGTCCAGCCCGAACTGCCAAGCCATGCCTTCCCTGGACCGGAAACAAGCTTCCGAGGACCGGTTTCTGGCATTCCAGCCGTCTTCAGCCCGGCTTGCTTGAATCCAGTGGCAAAGTGAGCAAGGGACTCATGTCTGAGCATACCCTGCCACACTTATGGCGGCCAAAAGCAGTACAAAAGGGGGTGGTGATGGACGGAGCATCTTAACCAATCAAACACTCACACCCAGTCAAAAGATCTGGGTTTGATCCATCACCGTTCTTTAGCCCACTCTGCCACCCCAGTTCAGACATGGCCTTATGCAAATCAGTCTGACCCTGTGCCTCATGGGAACAGTCCAGCCCGAACTGCCAAGCCATGCCTTCCCTGGACCGGAAACAAGCTTCCGAGGACTGGTTTCTGGCATTCCAGCCGTCTTCAGCCCGGCTTGCTTGAATCCAGTGGCAAAGTGAGCAAGGGACTCACGTCTGAGCATACCCTGCCACACTTATGGCGGCCAAAAGCAGTACAAAAGGGGGTGGTGATGGACGGAGCATCTTAACCAATCAAACACTCACACCCAGTCAAAAGATCTGGGTTTGATCCATCACCGTTCTTTAGCCCACTCTGCCACCCCAGTTCAGACATGGCCTTATGCAAATCAGTCTGACCCTGTGCCTCATGGGAACAGTCCAGCCCGAACTGCCAAGCCATGCCTTCCCTGGACCGGAAACAAGCTTCCGAGGACCGGTTTCTGGCATTCCAGCCGTCTTCAGCCCGGCTTGCTTGAATCCAGTGGCAAAGTGAGCAAGGGACTCACGTCTGAGCATACCCTGCCACACTTATGGTGGCCAAAAGCAGTACAAAAGGGGGTGGTGATGGACGGAGCATCTTAACTAATCAAACACTCACACCCAGTCAAAAGATCTGGGTTTGATCCATCACCGTTCTTTAGCCCACTCTGCCACCCCAGTTCAGACATGGCCTTATGCAAATCAGTCTGACCCTGTACCTCATGGGAACAGTCCAGCCCGAACTGCCAAGCCATGCCTTCCCTGGACCGGAAACAAGCTTCCGAGGACCAGTTTCTGGCATTCCAGCCGTCTTCAGCCCGGCTTGCTTGAATCCAGTGGCAAAGTGAGCAAGGGACTCACGTCTGAGCATACCCTGCCACACTTATGGCGGCCAAAAGCACGCCGGCCAGTACGCTACGCTTGCGGTCCTTCCTTCTGTCCCTGATTTTTTCCGCCCGAACGTGTACGCGTTGCTGCTCCGCACTCTCCCTGCCACTTGAGCCAGCCAGCATGATGCGCTTGCGGTCCTTTACCAGCCCCGACCTCCTATCCGGTGCAGCTAACAAACCACCGCTCACCTTATTTTACTCCCTTCTTAATCCCCCGTAGTCTCAGACTAGTCTCATTTGTGTGTGTATGTGTGTGCCGTTCCTTTGCCCCTTTTTGCCTCATTCTAAGAATCTTAGGCAACACAGACGATTCATTTGGCAGATAAGTGACGTTAATACCTGCCCATCATTTTTATTACGGCTGTCTTGGATACTCAAGCTAGTAAGTGGACTGTGTTTACCTGAACTTGACTTGCATTAACATTCTCTGATGAATTATTAGTTCCTTGATTATTATCAGTAAAACCAGTCTGTATTGTAATGTCAGCCCTCTCTGTATCCGGCTTCACACACCAGCGCTACCTGTTTCTACATCTGGGAAGAGTGGTGGTCACTCTACGATTTATTCACCCCTACTTTTAGGCAACAGTTATCTGCGAGTGAGTCATCCTATATTCCTCCGGGTGCTGTTTTTTGGGAGTTTTGGGAACAGTATCTTCGCTCCCGTGGAACCACGCTTGGTGCCGGCTGGGATCCAGCCGGCTGACCCGACAGTAAGCCAAGCCCAAGAATTACTTCCACCTGAGTGAAGATGAAACAATAAAGGGCCAGTGCCCCTCTAGACCCTTACACACTGCCTTACAGAGTCCCTCAGTAGAGGAGCTTGCTGTAGCTCTAGTAGATTTGCAATCTGAGGTAGGGAGGTTAAGGTCTGAGAACCAGAGAACCACAGACTTCATACAGAGTTAATGCAACTAAAGACACATGATACCCTAGATACCAGAGGTCCCTGTACGATTCCCAAGAGTAGAAAAAGTTACATTCAACCTGCACATTTCTTGGTCCCTTCCCATAATGCTAGCTCCTCTTCACGAGGAGAAAGCAACATACCTCCTGTTCATTTCACGGACAATACACCCAGTCCGGTTCCTCCAGCCATGCCAGAGAGGTTTAACAGAGACAGCTCTAAGTTAAGCATCTTCATAAATCAATGCCAACTTCAGTTTCTGTGTTCCTGGATGACGCGGCCAAGGTCGCCTTTGTTATATCCTATTTAGCCGGCAATGCGGCCGACTGGGCAGTTCCACTGGTAGAAAATAATGACTCTCTGTTGTATGACTTAACATTGTTCCAGGAAAAGATGAGAAGTCTTTTTTCCAAACACACATTCATGCAGGCCAGTGATAATGCTCTTCTTAATCTTAGCAAGGATCCAAGGACCTACTCTCACATATCACTAGTTTTAATAGACTAGTAGCCGAGGCGCATTGGCCGGAAGAAAAAAGGACATCTTTGTTCTATCGTGGATTGTGTGATGAGCTCAAAGAGTTGACCCTCCAGAGGACTGTCCGGCGTTTATTGATTTGACGGTCAAGTTAGACCATAGATTACATGAACAAAAAGGAGAAAAATCCTGCAGCGGTCCATCCAGAAATTTGATGATTAGGACTGAAAAAAAAGAGGCTAAAGACACCAAAGACGGTTCTGAACCCATGCAGATAGGGGGACTTAGGAGGCCTCTATCAATGGAAGAGATAGACAGGAGGAGAAAGAACAAACTCTGTTTATACTGTGGGAAAGTAGGTCACTGTGCCAGAGAATGCCCAGTAAGACCTCGCTCCACTTCAAAGAGTATAGCGACTAGTCACGTTGCAGCACATAAGGCTGGAAACTAGAAAGCTTGGAGAAGTCAGAGACCGATTCTTCAAGTGTTGTGTTTTCTAAGGTCTCAAAACAGAAGAATCTTGTTACCCTGGTGCCAAAACACTTTACTTTGTCCTTTACCCTGGTGATATCCCCTCAATACAGGAAGAACTTATCTATCTTATTGGATTCAGCGGTCACGGGGAACTTTCTTGATATCCAGTTGGCCAGAGAAGCTGGAATCCCTTTAATGTTGAAACCACATCCAGAACCGGTGAGAGCAGTAGACGGAACAGAACTGTTATCCGGGTTGATCACCTATCAAACCCCACAAATAGTGATGGTATGCGGTAATTGATATTCTGAATCAATCACGTTTGATCTTATAGACGCCCCCAATTTTGGTGCAATTCTAGGGGTTCTCTGGTTGCAAGTACACAACCCCCATATCGATTAGGTTGTACGACCAGTGACTTTAAAATCCCACCACTGCATGCTGAACTGTTACCAGGAAGCCAGAGAATGGAACAACTCGCTTTGCTGTGCTGTGAATATGGTATCTGCAACATCCAGCCTTTTTGTAATATATGAAGAGTACCAAGCAGTCTTTGATGAAGCGAAAGCCACAGTTTTGCCACCTCCTGGAAGCTATGACTGCCGTATAGACCTTGTACCTGGAGCTGAATTACCGGTCAGTCGCATCTATACCTTAACGGCACCCGAGACAGAGTAATTACAGAAATACATTGAGGAGATGTTAGAGAAGGGGTTCATACGGCACTCTACGTCTCCCGTGTCATCACCCATCTTCTTTATTACAAAGCGAGAAGGGGGGCTGTGCGCTTGTTTGGATTATCGCACACTCAACAAAGTCACCATAAAAAACAAATATCCTCTCCCACTTATTTCAGTCCTATTGGATCAGGTACGAGGAGCCAAGATCTTTACCAAAATAGATCTTAGGGGGGCCTACCACCTCATTAAAGATGGAGACGAGTGGAAAACTACGTTTTGTACTAAGTTCAGGTTATACGAATATTCTGTGATGCCATTTGGCCTCTGTAATGCCCCTGCAACATTTCAGTTTGTTGTCATCTCGTGGTCATCTATATAGACGATATATTGATTTATTCACAGTCAGAACAAGAGCACATCATCCACGTTAAAAAGATTCTACAAAAACTGAAAGAAAAACAGCTATTTTCCAAACTCGACAAAAGCACATTCCATACCACACAGGTGGATTTTCTTGGGTTTGTGATCTCTCCGGAAGGCATCCATATGAAAGGCGTCCATATGGATGCTAAAAAAATAGAAGCACTGGTTAAATGGCCTAGTCCCTGCTCAGTGAAAGAAGTACAATTCTTCATAGGATTCGCTAATTTTTATCAGAGATTCAGAGATCGCGTTTATGAATTATCGTCCCTCCATAACTCGCCTGTTGCGGAAAGGAGTTCAGTTTGAATGGTCGAAGGAAGCAGAACAAGCCTTCTATATGTTGAAAGAACGGTTCACTACTGCTCCCGTCATCAGACATACTGATAATACACAGCCCTACTACGTCGAAGCAGATGCCTCCCAGTATGCCGCAGGGGGAGTTGTTTCGCAAAGAGACAGAGACACTGGACACTTACATCCTGTTGCCTACTTCTCTAAGACCCTATTGCCCGCCAAGCAGAACTACACGATTGGAGAACGAGAATTATTAGCCATAAAACTTGCCTTACAGGAATGGAGACACTGTCTTTTAGGCTCCCCACACGTAGTTACCATCTACTCAGATCATAGAAACCTCCAATTCTTTTGATCAGCCCAAGCACTCACTCCTCGACAAATAAGATGTGTTTATTTTTTTAGTGAGTACAATTTTATCATTACTTATTGCCCTGAAATGAAATGAAATGAAATGAAAGAAAATTTATAGCGCGCGAACTAAGCCCAATGGGCATCAAGGCGCCTAGCTCAAAATAGTTACATATCTCAGGTGCTATTCACTGGTATGCTTTCTTAAAACACCATGTTTTCAGGGCCTTTTTAAAAAGGGGCAGTGAGGATATCGATTTTAATTCAAGAGGGAGTGCATTCCACAGACGGGGGGCAACTGTTGAAAAGGCTCTACCTCCCCATCTGGTCTTCTTAGACCGTGGAATAACCAGAAGGTTTTGTTGTAGTGAGCGCAGACATCTGCTGGGGACATAGCCGGAGAGAAGTGAACCCAATCCAACAGATGTTCCAGATTTCAGAGCACTATGTACTAAGCAAATGATTTTGAAAGAGATGCGGTGCTCTATCGGTAGCCAGTGTAGGCTCTTTCTGGCTACAGTCGCAGAGGAAGAATGGGGGGTATCCAGAACGAATTTTGCAGCCGCATTTTGTACGGTTTGAAGTCGCTGTATTAGTCCCTTATTAATCCCTGCATACAGTGAGTTGCAGTAGTCCAGCCTTGAACCAATCAATGCAACCACTGTCTGTTTCCTAGCTTGCGGGGAAAGATAGTGCGCTATTCGACGGAGAATTTTAAGAATTCCCCAGCAAGTAGCCATCGTTCTGTTAACCTGAAGGGTCATTGCCAGAGAAGTATCGAACATGACCCCCAGGTTCCTAGCTGAGTGGGAGGGAACAGGGCAGGTTCCTAGGGATTGCGGCCACCAGTCACTTGACCACACATCCTGATCCTTTCCGAAAATCAGCACCTCGGTTTTGTCGCCATTCAGCCTCAAGGAGTTGGCTACCATCCAGTCAGAGACTGACTGCATACAGCTCCTGAAGTTGAAGGCGGAGGTGCTGACCGGCTGGGTTAGTGACACCATGATCTGAGTGTCATCTGCATATGACACTACTTCCATTCCCTGGGCTTTTACCAATCTCGCTAGGGGGGCAACATAAATGTTAAATAGGGTCGGACTCAGGGCCGACCCTTGTGGTACCCCACATTGCAGCGATGTAGGGGGAGAGAGGTATTCTCCTAATTTGATCCTCTGTTCTCTATGATCTAAAAAAGAGGACAGGAGGTCCAGGGCTGACCCCTCCACTCCCATCTCCCTCAGACGAGATGTTAGTATCGAGGGAGATAGGGTGTCAAACGCTGCGGTCAGATCGAGTAAGACCAGCAGTGTTGTCTGTCCCTGATCTACCTTCATTCTGATATTATTGGTAACCATAGTAAGTGCGGACTCCGTACTATGGAGTTTCCTGAACCCGTGCTGGGTATGATCTAAAAACCCAGAGGAGTCCAGGAAGGCAGACAAGTGCAGATTCAGATGGGACTCAAGCATTTTGGCGGGGGCAGGAAGTAAGGATATGGGCCTAAAGTTTTTCAAGATGGTTGGGTCAAGTGTAGGTTTTTTAAGTAACGGCCTAACAATGGCTTTCTTCCAGTCTGACGGAAAAATCCCGTGTGACAGGGCACTATTCATTACTTCCAATAGAGGAGGTAGAAGCGTAGTCCTACACTCCTTCAGTACTCTGAGAGGACATGGATCCAGAGGGGAAGAGGATTTAGTCCTATTCAGCAATGCGTTAAGATTATCAAGAGTAATCTGAGGGAAACTAGAGAGGGTCGTAGTGGGGTTTTTTGTCCTGACTTCCAAATTTGTGAGAGCCTGAGTAGTATCAATCCCAAGTAATTTTTTCTGCGCTTCTAAGTTAACAGCAATCTCATCTATTTTAGTATAGAAAAAGGATGAGATCTTATCGCAGAGCTCCTGAGAACCCTTCACTGGGTCTGGAACTTGCAGTGTACAGAGTGAATCCACTATTTTGAACAACTCTTTAGATGACGTGAGAGACGTGGTGAGTTCAGAAAAATATTCTTGTTTTGTTTTGATGACTGCGGCCTTATATTCGCCCAGCTTTTGCTTGTGGGTCTCTCGGTCAGCATGATCCCATGATTTCCTCCATTTTCTCTCCTGTCTCCTGCAGCTCTGTCTCTGCAACCTAAGGGACTCGGTGAACCAGGGGGCAGAGGGCCTCCGTCTCGCTGAGTATCGATGTGTAACAGGAGCTAGCTCATCTAATGCACCAGAGATAGAGTTTGCAAGATTTTGTGCAGCCTTCTCAGGATCTGATGGCAGATAGACAGAACCAATGAAGGGGGCCAAAGCGTCATTCGTGATATTTTTATAGTTCCTTTTACCCGTTCCCTGAGTTAAATCTTTACTAGAGGGAGCTGAGTGGGAAAAAGTCAGGGCTAACGGTACAGCCAGATGGTCTGTCCAGACTAGGGGTTCCGGCGTCCCTGTCTTGACTCTAGGGTCGTTGGAGAAGACTCCATCGAGGGTGTGGTCTGCCTGATGTGTAGGGCCCTTAACCAGTTGGCGAAAGCCACATTCTTTAAGAGGATCGACCAGGGAGGATGTATCTTTAGAAGTAGAGTCATCTAAATGAAAATTTAGATCCCCTAAGATAGTAAAGTGAGGCTTGCCAACGTATGGCTCCAGGATTCTGAACAGGTCACTGCTAAAATTGGATCTAGGACCTGGAGGCCTGTAGACAAGAAGGCCCACAAAGGATGCTGATGGAGATAGGGAGATGAAGAAATGCAGGACCTGGAGGGGGTCGGAAGGCGCAGTCAGAGCATTAATATGGCAGGTAAGATGGGACTGATAAAGAATCGCTAATCCGCCACCTCTTCGCTTGACTCTGTCAAATCTCTGAAGAGCATAACCCTCCGGAATTGCCATTAGGAGGTCATGTCCCTGGGTCCCAGCATGGAAAAGCAGATGCACTATCTAGACTAGGTGAAGAAAAATCAGTTTCACACAATTCTTATCCTCCTATTATTCCTGGTAACAAGATTATTGGAGTAGGAGACCATGGATCTACCTCACCACTGGGGTTTATTGAACATTTGAAGGAACACTATGCCACTATACCGACAGCTGAATGGGAAAAAAATCCTGTAAATCAGATTAGAGATGAGTTATACTAACATGATAACAAGTTATTCTGTATTGCAACAGCGACTACTACAGTGGTGCCACAATAGCTCACTGGCCGGGCATCCTGGAAGCGACAAAACTCTCAAGTCATGCCAAAGATGGTTCTGGTGGGAGGAGATGGCTAAAGATGTTACAGCTTTTGTCAATTCATGTTCAACGTGTGCCAGACAGAAATCATTGCATTGTGCTCCTGCAGTGTTGCTAAGAACTACCTCTATTCCCCCTTCACCCTGGCATTCCATTAGTATGGATTTTATCACAGATCTCCCCAGAAGTCAAGGATACAACATTATATTTGTAGTAGTGGATATGTTAACCAAGATGGCACATTTTATTCCCCTGAAAAAGATACCCTCCTTTAAAGACCTGGTACAAATATTCCTAGAACAGATACTTCGATTACACGGACTCCCTTCCGTCATTATATCTGATAAAGAGGATGTGGAAGACCGGGGGTCCCTACCTCTTCGGAAGAACGTTGTAGTCGGGGGGGCCAAACCCCCACTCCGGGAGGAACAGCGTCCCTTGGTCACCGGACATCCTCTCTTCACCCACAGGATCCGCTAAGCCCCAAGGACCCGGAAACAGAACAGCAGGAACCCGGAAGCGGAACTCCTGTCGACGAACCCGTCCCATCCGGAACCGGAAGCACGTCCACTGAGGTCCGCCGGGAACACAGAAAAGACGGCAGGAACGGGGAAACATGGTTCTGCCCAGCGGACTCGTGGCAGGAGACAGCGAACGGCGCGGAACCCCCGACGGAGAGCAGAAGGAAGGAGGAGAGCGGAGAAGAGGCGGAGATCGGAGAAGAGGACGAGGAAGAAGACCTGTGGACGGAGGATTGGTGGCGACCTCCGGAGGTGGCTGGAGAGCGGCCGTAACTCGGATGAGAGTTACGGCGGGGCACGTGAGTACATTCTATCCTTCTCCGTGTCCCATAGTGTAAATATTGTGATTGCTTGTACCATACTGTATATAGAGCCTCACGAGCACCCTGCACTCGCCTTAGCCTTTAAGAAACGTATCACGAGCACTGTAATTACCTCCCTCGCACTCACCCCGGACACCCCCCTCGCACTCCCCTCCTGCTTGCGGATTGGTCTTGTCCCTACCTACCCTTCCCACCTTCCCCACTTTCATGACCTCGCCCCTCACTTCCCGGTGACGGTGGTAGTACTCAGCAGTCCTTACTGGACGGGACTAACCCCTGTACTCTCTCTTACTTATCTCCGAGGAGACCCATCAACCGGCCGTATCCCGATGACATCAGCCCCGCAGAGGACCACAACCCGGAGATTCCCACAACAACCACACCCTCCCGGCTGGGTGCTTCTCGGCGGCGCTTCTTCCCTGGAAAACTCTTTGTACCCAGACATTGTGTACAATATCATTCGAATAAATCCTTGAACATAGCTCATTACATTCGGCCTCCCAGCCTGTTATTCCGGTCCGCCCAGCCCACAGTCTCACAGAGGCACAATTTGTGTCCAAGTTTTGGCAAGGTATGTGTACCGCCCTTTGGATCGACCACAGACTATCCACAGCATACCACCCTCAGACCGACGGTCAAACTGAAAGAACCAATCAGGCCTTGGAACAAAATTTACGCTGCCTATTAACCACAATCACAAGCGATTGGGTACAAGCCCTTCCTTTGGCAGAATTTGTTTATAACAACACTACACATTCTTCTACTGGCGTTTCTGCTTTTTTCTTTACCCTTGCACACCACCCAAAGTTCCCACCCATTTTCCTTCCCTCCGTATTAGAGAGTATCCCTGCTCTCAAAAACCATCATGAATCTCTTTTGTCCACCTGAGAAAACGCCAAAAAGGAACTACAAAGAGCCAAGGAAGCAATGATGCGTCAGGCAGATAGACACTGTCGCCCTGAACCCACCTACGAGGTTGGAGAGATGGTCTGGTTATCCACTAGAAACTTAAAATTAGGGAAATCTCGAAAACTGCAACCCCGATTTATAGGCCCTTATGTAGTGCAAAAGGTAATCACGCCAATTACACTGAGGTTACAATTGCCAGATGAAATGCGGATCATCCCGAGTTTCACTGCTCCTTAATCAAAAAGTACATTCCCCCTCTAGTACCTGAGAATCCACCTTCTCCAATAACCATAGAGGGAGAAAAAGAGTATGAAGTAAAAAGAATTCTAGACTCCCGCAGATACAGGGGTAAACTGTAGTACCTCATTGACTGAGTGGGCTATGCCCCAGAGTATAGGTCCTGGGACCTACTGAAAATGTTCACGCTCCTGTATCAGTGCACAGATTCCATGCACTTCACCCCTCAAAACCTCGTCCCATAAATAGGCCTTTGGGTGGGAGAACTGTTAGGTCTCAGGCATCATGTAGCATATTGTGGGTCCAAAAACAGGCAGAGTGTTAGTGCATGTTCTGGATTCAGTTGGTCCACTGTTTTCAAACATTTTTAGACAGTCCCTAACTCACGTAAGAGGCCGCCTCAGCCGTAAGCCGTTGCTTGGCTTACTGTTCTTGTCACGTGACCACGCTCCCTTGCTTCGTTCCCATTCCTGTTTCTAACTACGTTGTATCCAGCTAGTTATCGGCTCCCGTTCCCGAGATACTTTATTCATTACTGGCAGTCTAGACCGAGTCATCCCGTGGCTGCCTACAGCGACCCTCCTTGTGAGTTTTCTGTCCGAACGTGTACGCGTTGCTGCTCCGCTCTCTCCCTGCCATTCAAGCCGGCCAGCACGCTGCGCTTGCGGTCCTTCCTACTGTCCCTGATTTTTTTCCGCCCGAACGCATACGCGTTGCTGCTCCGCTCTCTCCCTGACATTTGAGCCTGCCAGCACGCTGCCTTTGCTGTGCTTCAGCCTTTTCCTATGCTTATTCGCTACACTCCTTTCCTTTACCAGCCCCCCCCTCCTATCCGGTGCAGCTAACAAACCCCCGCTCACCTGATTTTACTCCCTCCTTGGCATCTACAATGAATCCCCCGTAGTCTCAGACTAGTATCGTTTGTGTGTGTATGTGTGTGCCATTCCTCATTCTAAGAATCTTAGGCAACCCAGACGATTCATTTGGCAGATAAGTGACGTTAACTCCTGCTTATCATTTTTATTACAGCTGTTTTGGATACTCAATCTGGTAAGTGGACTGTGTTTACCTGAACTTGACATACATTTACATTCTCTGATGAATTATTACTTCCTTGATTATTATCAGTAAACCAGTCTGTTTTGTAATTTCAACCCTCTCTGTATCCAGTTTCACACACCAGCGCTACCCGTTTCTACATCTGGGGAAGAGTGGTGGTCACTCTATGATTTATTCCCCCTACTTTTAGGGAGAAGTTACCTGAGAGTGAGTCATCCTATATTCCTCCGGGTGCTGTTTTCTGGGAGTTTTACAGACAGTATCTTTGCTCCCGTGGAACCATGCTTGGTGCAGGCTGGTAGTCAGCCTTCAGACCCGACGCCTGCGTAATGAAGTCTATGGAAAATGCATGGGGATTTTTGATTTTGGGACCCCTCTTTTTCTCCCTTCCCCCCTTGTTGGATAACTCCAAAACTTTCCATGCACAAACTAGACAAAATAGAGCACTTTTGGGGAAAGCTGAGATTTGTCAAACGGTGCAAAAGTCATTAGCAACTCAAAAAACACATTTTCTATAAAAAAACATTGACCTAGGTATTCCTACCCAGTGCCGACTGCCACTGGGTTATCTATCTATCTATCTATCTATCTATCTATCTATCTATCTATCTATCTATCTATCTATCTATCTATCTATCTATCTATCTATCTATCTATCTATCTATCTATCTATCTATCTATCTATCTATCTATCTATCTATCTATCTATCTATCTATCTATCTATCTATCTATCCATCCATCCATCCATCCATCCATCCATCCATCCATCCATCCATCCATCCATCCATCCATCCATCCATCCATCCATCCATCCATCCATCTATCTATCTATCTATCTATCTATCTATCTATCTATCTATCTATCTATCTATCTATCTATCTATCTATCTATCTATCTATCTATCTATCTATCTATCTATCTATCTATCTATCTATCTATCTATCTATCTATCTACCTACCTATCTATCTATCTATCTATCTAGCGGTAGCCAGTAGGTTGTTATAGTTAGGACCTAGTTTCCATATGAAAAGCGTTTTTTTGTTTGCTTATAACTTTGGCCCGGTTTGATGAATCTAAGCAATAGTAATGGGGCGACCCGGTGTCCCCCAGAACCTGGGTATAAGTGTTAAACAAAAACAATTGGTTCTGTTGGGGTATACAAATTACTTTAAAGTACTCAAGCAGCACAAGCTTACTTGTAGTAAACACCAACAATTTAAAAGAAGAAAATGACATCACACACCGAGGTATAGAAATGAATGCTGTATTCAAAATTGTCAACTATTCAAGGCTGTCGCAATTTACAAATTCAATTGCAGAAGGAATAGGTTACTGTGGTGAAAAACGTGACGTGATGATTGGTGACATCAACAATACACTATATACAGGACAATTACGCGTGAAACATACAAAAGGGGAAAGGAATTTCTGTTTGTCCTTATGTTTGTGGCACATAAGCTACAAGATCCGTAAATGATTTGGACTGTAATCATGAGCGTAGTGCAGACATATGTGTTGCGTTGACGTTTTGACCCCGTAAGTAGCGCAATTATGTAAAGTGTTACAAGGTGGGTCTTCTTCAGGACAGGAGAGGGGGTAGGCAGCCTTAGGGATAAATTAAAAGACTTGGGGACAGATGTAGGTAGCCAAATACCGGTCGGTAATGGCCGAAATTTGGTAATTTTGGCCGCTACCAACTGTTATTTGGAAATTGAGATGTAGGTGCCCAAAATTTCCCAAATCGGTAAATATGAGTCGGTATTCTCCCAATTCGGTATTTACCGAATCCTTATTTACCGAGTTCTTATTTACCGAATCGGTAAATAAGAAATGGTAAAAAAGGTCCATCGAGATGTAGGAAACCCACAAACTACCGAATTCCATGAAATTCGGTATTTAAGAGTCAGTATTTACCATGGATTAAAAGCAGGTGGTAACCAGGTGTAGGCTATAAAAAAGGGCCCAAAATGCAGCAGTTTGACCAGAATGGCGGCATTCTATGTGATTGCGAGGCGGCTACGGCTACAGGCAGCAGGAGAGAGGGTATGGAGAAGAGAGGAGCAGGTCTACAGGCAGAGGATCACCCTATTCCAACTGACTGAGCCAGAAATACTGCAGAGGTACGGGCTACACCCCAGAACCATCCTGGACTTGATTAGGGACCTCCACCCATACCTGGATCACCCAACACCAAGGGCGCACGCCATCCCACCCCATGTGCAGGTGCTGTGTAGCCTACACCTGCTTGCCCCTGGGAGCTACCAGAGTGTGATTGCTGCAGTTGGTGATGTGTCCCAGAGCTGCCTGTCCTGTTTTTTTCCGGAAGTTCCTTGAGGCCATGACGCAGAGAATGCATCATTACATCAGGTTCCCTGACACACCTGCTGAACTTGCCAAAACCAAAACTGATTTCTATCAATTGGCACACTTCCCTCACGTGATAGGCTTTATAGATGGCACCCACATTCCACTCTGTCCACCTGCAGCCACTGAACACATATACAGGAACCGTAAGTCAACGCACTCCATCAAGGTGCAGGTGATATGCAATGCTGGCAACATCATTACAGACATTGTGGCCAAATTTCCTGGGAGCACCCACGACTCCTACATTTTCCAGAATAGTGGTATGTTCACACGCCTTATTGCTGGAGAGTTTGGGGACGCATACCTACTAGGTAAATAACTGTGACAAACCCTGATAGCCATGGCAGATGAATGTATCATGAGTATGCAACTAATGGACCTCTCTTTTCCACCTAGGCGATAGTGCATATGCCCTGCGTTCCTTTGTGCTCACACCCTATCTCAATCCAACTACCAGGAGTGAGAGGCGTTATAATGTGGCTCCCAGGTCTACTCGCAACGTAGTGGAGTGCACATTTGGACTCCTCAAGAGCAGGTTCCGCTGCCTCCACAAGAGTGGAGGTGCATGCCAGTACACCCCCATCCTGTGCTGCAAGATGATAGCAACCTGTGCCATGTTGCACAATCTTGCCACCAAAGAAGGCACAGAGGTGGAGCTAACACATCACGAGGATATTGATGATGACCAAGAACAGGCAGAGCCCCATGCAATAGGAGCAGCAGCAACAGATGGGAGATTGAGACGGGCAGATATCACACGTCGATATTTCTAAGTAATTAATGAGACACAGACAGGTGTAGTATGTGAAGTATGTAGTTTAATTGTCACTACAGCATGTAAAAGATTCAACACCATTGTCCTACAATGTCTGTGTCCATGACTGCGTGGTCACAGTTCACCTTACTGTGACCTGTCCCGTGGGGTGAGGGCATTTTTAACGTTTGCACCCACGCACTATAGTGCGGGATGCACGAGGCTGGGCCTCAACACTTTCCGTGGTACCTGGGTCAGAAATGTTGCGCCTGACGCTCCTACGCATCTCAGGGACAGGAGTGCTGGAGCCACTCCTGCTGGTGGACCCTTCTGTTTCATCCACACCAGTGTCTCCAGCAGTGCCTGCCTGGTTCGTGAGCATCTGCGCCATGGCAGAGGTGACTCTCCCCATCCCCCTAGATATATCAGTACAGCAGTGAACAATTGCATCCTGCATTGCTACAGAACGCCGGCACAGCAGTGAGGTTGCTGTGGCAAAGCGGTTTAGTCTGCTGCCACATACACTGGCGCTCCCTGTGCTGGTCAGAGTGGTCCCTATCCAATTTGTTACACAGAGCACTCATGTACTGTGTGATGTCTGTCATCCCCTTTGCAATTTCCTGCATGCTCCCAGCCATGTTGCCAATTCCATGGTCAATGTTTGAAATGTTGCTATTGATGCTGCGCACCTGCCTATGCACTGCCAACATTGCCTTCGCCTGCAGGCGCTGCACCTTTACCATGGTGGCCTCCAGTCCACAGAAGACACCCCTCTCCTTCCTGCCCTTCACCTCTCTCCCGTGACCTTCGGCCAAGGACACTGGCCCGCACAGCGCCTGCAGTACTCTGCTGCCTAGCCTTGTCAGCCACAGGTAGATTTCTCTGTATTTCACCCTCCTCATCCTCCTCATCTGAGGTTTACAGGATCCTCAGAGGGGGCACATCAATCCTCCTTGCCCTTCCCTGCACAGGTGACTGTGTTGTTGGTGTTGGGGAAAGTGCTGCTTCTTCCAACTCTTGTGTCCCAAACAACAGAGTTGACTGAGGCTGTGGTGTTGTGGCTCGCTCAGGTGTTGAGGCTTCCTGGGATGTGGTGTTATCTTTCTTAACAGCGCTGTGACATGCACCTTCTTTTTTCTTTTCCCTCCTTTTAGGTGCTGGTGCCCTCTCCTCCCTTTTGAGTGCTGTACTGCGTGAGGACTCTCCTGTGAAAAGATATGGACATTGGGTCAGTGGTGTCGTTCACCTGTGTGTCACACATTAAATTAAAATTATCTCACACAATTGCCTAGTCTACATCAGCTTCTCGAAGTTGTGTCTGACATGCCTTGCTGAATTCTATGGTGTATGCATTGAATGTATGTACCTATGACTACGTCTCCCATGATGCATTGCTGGGCATCAGTAAAACCTGTTCTGGAGTGTTTTGCTTATACACACAGTAGGGAAGGGGGACAGAGAAATGGGTGGGGATTAGTGTCCATGCATCTTACCTTGCTTCTTTGCAGCTCTGGCAGAGCTATCTGTGTCCCCAATTCCATGGATGCTTTCTGGCTCCAGGGTGGATTCCACAAGCTCCTCAAGCTCAGTTAATCTTGGAGCTTTGTTTTTTCCCCCACCTGTGACTCCAGCTTCCTTTCTTTGGGCATCAATTTTCTTCTTTGTGATGATGCGCAGGTCGTACCATCTTTTCTTGAGGTCATCAATCTCCCTGTGCGTCACCCCAATGGCATTGACATTTGTCTGGATGTCAAGCCATGTAGTTCATTTCACAGACTCTGCAACATTCAGAGACTGTTTTCCGAAAATTCTGGTGTGGTGCTTGACCACCTCTTCAACAAGCACCTGCATTTCTGCAGGGCTGAATTTTATCTTCCTCCTGTGCTCTGCTGCATCCTTCTGCCCATCCTGGGACTCCATTCTGGTGATCAGGTAAGCTCAGGGAAGCCTGCTCCTCTCTGTTTCCTCCTGCTCTGCAAACAGTTCAGTTGTTCTGCACCTGCATGGGTGTGGCCACTCCCAGGTACTGGGGAGGGATGGTTGCATCTGATTGGTTGGATCATCTGTAGCTTTGCTGTTGGGTGTGGTGGGTGTGGTGGGTGTTCCTGATTGGTTCACAGGCTCACATGGGTTCTTTTTCATATTTACCGATTCGGTATTTACCGAATCGATATTTACCGATTCGGTAAATACCGAATCGGTATTTGCCATTCATTCCTAAGGGCCAGGGAGTCCATAGGAATGAATGGGTATTACCAAATCGGTAAATACCGATTCGGAAATTACCGATTTCATATTCCGAATAATACCGATTCAGTAATTTTTACCGATTTATTTGCTACATCCTGTTTACCGATTTTTGAATACCGATTCGGTATGAGTCGGTATTTAAGAGTCGGTAATCAGGATTTACCTACATCTGGCCCTTGATCAGGTGTGTGTTGTGTGACAAAAGTAACAATTGAAGGGTCTGGGGGCAAGAGTTAAGCTTACCGAAGTGTGGATGCATGAGTAAATCTACAGCAGTGAAGGACTTCTCATTCAAGTAATCGCTTTAAGTTCAAAATTCTCAGTTCTCCAATGGGCGGTAGGAGCCTGAGAGAGAGTGACAAGCTATGTACAGTCACTCACATACAATTAGGTTGAACGTATTATTTGGCCGTTATATGCAGTCAAGGCTATTTAACTTTCTCACCGCCAAAGTTTAAATAATTACAGACATCAGTCATAATGTGGCCAATTACTTGCAAGTGTACTATGTATCTGTTATTAAATGTAGTCAAAGCTTATTCAAAACATCAGCAAACTCTATCTGTGAGGCGGCGTGACAAGCTGTGAACAGTCACTCACATACAATTAGGTTGTGAGCCTGAGGGAGAGTGACAAGCTATGTACAGTCACTCACATACAATTAGGTCCGTTATATGCATTCAAGGATATTTAACTTTCTAACCGCCAAAGTTTAAATCATTACAGACATCAGCAAACTATCTATGATGCGTTCATATTATGGCCAATTACTTGCAAGTATACTATGTATCTGTTATTAAATGCAAATAAAGCTATTAAAAGCATCAGCAAAACTCTCTATCTATGAGGCGGGGGGAGAGTGACAAGCTGTGAACAGTCACTCACACACAATTAGGTTGTATCTGTTAATAAATGCGGTCAATGCTGTCTTTACTTTCTATCCACCAATGTTTAAAACATTACTAACACCAGCAAAACACTCTATCTATGTAATTAGATGGAATCCGCCCTGTTTAAAAACGTACCTAAAAGGTATCCTAATCTGGACTTCCACCCGTCGATTGCAGTCTCTTTGGGAGGCCAGTCGAGTCAGTGATAGAAGTGGGCGGGGACGGAAGGGCACGGCGTGCCCCTACTTCTAAAAAATTGTTCAGTCCGTTCCCCTACTTCTTGCTTTCAAAAAAGCGGGATAGCAAGAATAGTCCAACTTTAAAATGATAACTTTTTTCTTTCCGCTTCCAGGGGCTGCTCGCACTTCTCTGTTGTACTCCAGAGGCTGCAGCAGCCCCCGCCCCCCCTGAGCTCGCACAGACCGAGGGCAGGCCATTGTCATTCCGATTGAGGCAGATTAGCCCCTTTAGAATGACAATGCGCCCCCCTCTGCCTTTAACATATCAAGTGCCCCTGAGATCGGAGTTGGTGATTAGGGAGGAGCTTTCCCCAAGCAGAGTACATGGGGAACTTGACACCTTTGTCAATGTTGTACACGGAGTGAAGTGAACTGGGCAGGAGCAGTTCACGGAGTGAAGTGAACTGGGCAGGAGCAGTGACCACAGTGACCGGACAGAAGAGGCGACAGGAAAGGAGAGGTACTAGGGCAGGAGAGGTGTCGGGGCAGGAGAATTGACAGGGCAGGAGAGGTGACGGGGCAGGAGAGGTGACGGGGCAAGGGAGGTGACGGGGCAGGGGAGGTGACGGGCAGGAGAGGTGACGGGGCAGGGGAGGTGACGGGGCAGGGGAGGTGACGGGGCAGGGGAGGTGACGGGCACGAGAGGTGATGGGGCAGGAGAGGTGACGGGGCAGGGGAGGTGATGGGGCAGGGGAGGTGACGGGGCATGAGCTAGAGCAGTAACCGGGCGTGAGCGGTGAAAGGACAGGAGCGGTGAAAGGACCAGGAGCGGTGAAAGGACCAGGAGCGGTGAAAGGACAGAAGCGGTGAACGGGGCAGGAGCAGTGAACAGGACAGAAGCAGAGAACAGGACAGGAGCAGGGAACATGACAGGAGCAGGGAACAGGACAGGAGCAGGGAACGGGACAGGAGCAGGGAACTTGACAGGAGCAGGGAACGGGGCAAGAGCAGGGAAAGGGGCAGGAGCAGGGAACGGGGCAGGAGCAGTGAACGGGGCAGGAGCAGTGAACGGGGCAGGAGCAGTGAACGGGGCAGGAGCAGTGAACGGGGCAGGAGCAGTGAACGGGGCAGGAGCAGTGAACGGGGCAGGAGCAGTGAACGGGGTCGGAGAGTTGACGAGGCAGGACAGGTGACGGGGCAGGAGAGGTGACGGGGCAGGAGAGGTGACGGGGCAGGAGAGGTGACGGGGCAGGAGAGGTGACGGGCAGGAGAGGTGACGGGGCAGGAGAGGTGATGGGGCAGGAGAGGTGATGGGGCAGGAGAAGTGACGGGGCAGGAGAAGTGACGGGGCATGAGCTAGAGCAGTAACCGGGCGTGAGCGGTGAAAGGACAGGAGCGGTGAAAGGACAGGAGCGGTGAAAGGACAGGAGCGGTGAAAGGACAGAAGCGGTGAAAGGACAGAAGCGGTGAAAGGACAGAAGCGGTGAAAGGACAGAAGCGGTGAAAGGACAGAAGCGGTGAACGGGGCAGGAGCGGGGAACGGGGCAGGAGCGGGGAACAGGACAGGAGCGGTGAACAGGGCAGGAGCGGTGAACAGGGCAGGGGAGGTGACGGGGCAGGGGAGGTGACGGGGCAGGGGAGGTGACGTGGCAGGGGAGGTGATGGGGCATGAGCTAGAGCAGTAACGGGGCGTGAGCCGTGAAAGGACAGGAGGGGGAAAGGACAGAAACGGTGAACGGGGCAGGAGCGGTGAAAGGACAGAAGCGGTAAACGGGGCAGGAGCAGTGAACGGGGCAGGAGCAGTGAACGGGGCAGGAGCAGTGAACGGGGCAGGAGCAGTGAACGGGGCAGGAGCAGTGAACGGGGCAGGAGCAGTGAACGGGGCAGGAGCAGTGAACGGGCAGGAGCAGTGACGGGGCAGGAGCAGTGATAGGGCAGGAGAGGCGACAGGGCAGGAGAGGAGACAGGGCAGGAGAGGAGACGTGGAAGGAGAGGCAACAGGGCAGGAGAGGTGACCGGGCACAAGAAGTGACGGGCAGGTGACATGACAGGCAGGAGACATGACGGGCAGGAGAGGTGACGGGCAGGAGAGGTGACGGGCAGGAGAGGTGACGGGGCAGGAGAGGTGACGGGGCAGGAGAGGTGACGGGGCAGGAGAAGTGACGGCACAGGAGAAGTGACGGGGCATGAGCTAGAGCAGTAACCGGGCGTGAGCGGTGAAAGGACAGGAGCGGTGGAAGGACAGGAGCGGTGAAAGGACAGGAGCGGTGAAAGGACAGGAGCGGTGAAAGGGCAGGAGCGGTGAACAGGGCAGGAGCGGTGAACAGGGCAGGAGCGGTGAACAGGGCAGGAGCGGTGAACAGGGCAGGAGCGGTGAACAGGGCAGGAGCAGTGAACAGGACAGGAGCAGTGAACAGGACAGGAGCAGTGAACAGGACAGGGGCAGTGAACGAGGCAGGAGCAGTGACGAGGCAGGAGAGATGACAGGGCAGGAGAGGTGACGGGGCAGGAGAGGTGACGGGGCAGGAGAGGTGACGGGGCAGGAGAGGTGATGGGGCAGGAGAGGTGACGGGGCAGGAGAGGTGACGGGGCAGGAGAGGTGATGGGGCAGGAGAAGTGACGGGGCAGGAGAAGTGACGGGGCATGAACTAGAGCAGCAACCGGGCATGAGCGGTGAAAGGACAGGAGCGGTGAAAGGACAGGAGCGGTGAAAGAACAGGAACGGTGAAAGGACAGAAGCGGTGAAAGGACAGAAGCGGTGAAAGGACAGAAGCGGTGAACGGGGCAGGAGCGGGGAACAGGACAGGAGCGGTGAACAGGGCAGGAGCGGTGAACAGGGCAGGAGCGGTGAACAGGGCAGGAGCGGTGAACAGGGCAGGAACGGTGAACAGGGCAGGAGAAGGGAACAGGGCAGGAGAAGGGAACAGGCCAGTAGAAGTGACGGGCCAGGAGAAGTGACGGGCCAGGAGAAGGGAGGGGTCAGGAGAAGGGAGGGGGCATGGGAATTGACGAAGCAGGAGTGTTGATCGAGCATGAGCAGGAGTACTGACTGGACTGAAGCAGTGAAAGGGCAGGAGCAGGCGTTTCCGAGGGCGACTGGAAGGGTAGGGGGCCAGTTTAGTTTGGGGGGACCGGTTTTGTACAAGTGCAGGAGTTTTAAAAACACTGCAAAGTTCTTTGTATATTCAGCATGTTTCGGTCAACAATACAAGTGCCAAGATAACTTTGGTGACCAATGTACCTGCTGGAGAGAGATGGGAGCATGTTTTGTCTAGTGGCTGTTTTACTCATCTAAGGTAGTGCAGAGTGGTAATATGCCTGCTGCAAAGAACATGTACCATGCATGTCAAAGAGCAATATGTTATGTGCATAGTTCAGTGGGTACTGCTTTGTGTTCACTTCCTGAATGAAAGGACACTTGAATACATATGGCCTGGCAGTTCGGGCTGGACTGTTCACATTGGGCGCAGGATCAAGACTGATTTGCATTGGGCTCGGTCCAAACTGGAATGGCATGGTGAGCAAAAAACGATGGATTTAAGCCCAGATCTCTGAACTGGGGTGAATGTATGACATTGTTCTGCTTTCTGTCCATCAATTGTTCTTTTTGCATTTGTCACCCCGAGTGGGACAGGTATGCTCAGACAATAGTCCCGTGCTCTCCATGCCACTGGAATCAAGCTATCCTGATTGATGAGGGCTGAAAGCCCGAAACCGGTCCTAGGATGCTTGATTCCGGTCCAGGGAGGACCTGGCCTGGCAGTTCGGGCTGGACTGTTCTCATTGGGTGCAGGATCAAGACTGATTTGCATATAGCTGGGTCCAAACTGGAATGGCATGGTGAGCAAAGAAACAATGGATTTAGGCCCAGATCTCTGTACTGGGGTGAATGTATGATATTGTTCTGGATTCTGTCCTCCAGTTGTTCTTTTTGCTATATTATGATTGAGCAGCTAGCTGGCTGACATGAATATGAAGGAGACTTTGTGGGTTTCCTTGAGTCTAGATTCTCCTGAAGAGTCCCTTTCTCTTCTGAGCCTTGCTTAACACATGTGTACATAAGGAGCCCTGTATTCATGACCTCAATGTTTGAGACAAAAAATAATCATGGATTTCTGAACAATGAGAGTAAAAGCATTAAGGTAACATGTTGTTCCTGCTTATATTTCACATGCTTTACATAAACCTGTATTCCCTAAGCGAGTTTGCTTTTTCCTGAATTAAACCTCAAATAAACATATCCATTATTTTAATTAAATAATGTTATAAGCTGTAACTGGTCAGTGAAATGCTAAACGTACTAAAAATTGGTATGTTTTGCTATTTCTAGCCACACCCCTGACTCCGCCCACTGATTCAATCTTCGGTTATTCCCACCCCCTGATTCTCCACCCACAGTTCCCCTACTTTTGTTTTCCCACTTCGACCACTGAGTCGAGTGAATTACTGAAAAGAAAGGCGCAGTGATGTAAAATATCTATTGTCTACGCAGAGACATGCTGCCTGCCCTGGAAAGTTTTCAGGTCATTACTCACCGAGATCTGGCAGCGAAAGACGCCCGTTCCGCACTCGTTTATTTGGAAAGTGAGGGCAGGGCCGGAGATGCATGTGTTAAAAAGGCCTCCAGAAACGTGAGCACGACGTGCACGTTAGGCCATATGTGCTGGGTGACGGCAATGTGTGAGATGACGTCGCGCACAAGCACGAGTGTAGCTGTCATGTGACAAGTTGAAAAGGGCATATTTTGTCAATCATGCAAACTGTCCTGGGGCCTTATTTATGAAGGCCTTGCGTCGACGGTGCGTCACTTTTAACATTGGAAAAAGTGACGCACCGGCGGCGCAGGGCCTTCATAAATACGGCCCCTGGTGTTTAACTAGTGCGCTTACATAGTGAGAGAGCGCAAATTGGGAAAAAATGTAGAAGTGCACCATATTTACAAGCACGTTGCATTATTTTAGTAAAGTACATATAAGAGTGTAGAACTTATAGAGTGCAAATATATAAGAATGCCTAATTTGAATAATAATACATATATCTGTGTGAAAAACTAATGTAGAGGTTGTAGGAATGTTAGAATGATGTTGGAGTCTCACGTTATGAAGCTGTGTGAAAAAGAAATGTAACTCTGCAAACCATGGAAATGTGTAGGCCACATGGCATTTCACAAGAAACAAAAGATGCTGCTACACTTTTAAGTAACTTGAATTCTAATGTCATTTTACTGCAAAGTATTATTAATCATAGAATTGAAATATATGTTTTATATAGATGTGTTGCATTATAGTAATGTGTGTTAGTTAGAATACTGTTTAAACAAATAAATTAATGTCTGCAGGATGCATAGGCCCGTTTCATGTAATCTTAAATAGGCCTGAAAAGACAAAGTCATTACTTTTGATCCGTATGAGCTCGTTAGAGAAAAAGTCGTGCTAGGCACTAACGGTGATTCTTGGTACATGGTTTACGACTTGGAGATATGATGGAGGTCAGAATTTGGGGCCCATCGCAGAAGTGTCTGTTTGCAGGTGCGAGGAGTTCTAATCAGTAAAGTGATGAATAGGCTCTTGTTCAGAGGAGCCATGCACAGGCCTGTAGGAGTCTTCAGGAATTTTAGGAGGCACCGTCTTGCCGGAGAGAAGCCTGGGAAGCAAGGTCAACTCTAACGAAGGGTCCAGAGGAGGACCAGTCTGGAATTTGCCGCCAGAATTGACACCACGTGAGGGGCGTTCCGAGGGGCGTTTCTATTGGAAATGTGATTTTGTATTAGGGACAGCACCCTGGGGTGGAGACAGAACAGAGGGTTTGAGGAGCCTAAGAGAGCGGAGGGGCAGGCAGATAGGTAGACTGCAAGAATTCAACTTGACACAGAGACTAATCGAAGTGTGTGATCTTCTTTGGAAGTCACCACTGCTGACACCTTTTTAGGTTAAGATCTTGTTAAGTAGGGATGTCACTTAGTTTAGTGTAGGGACAGTCTAACCTGAACTTTTCCTTTCTGTAAATGACTCTCAAGTTGCAGATTATAGCTATTCTTGCAACTCTTATGCTATTTGAATTGGCTTTAATAATTTTCTTTTGTAGACTAAGAGCATTTAGAGAATATTTGTTTATATTGGTACCCGTATATCTTTTGAATCTTATGCTGAGAATTTTGTATCTTCAGCTGTTTTTGGCTTTACAATAAACTTTTAAAACTTATTCATCGTAAGTGGTTCTTTAGAGTGGTTTAAGTTCTTAATTGATTAATCTAGTAGTGGGTTGCCTTTTACTCAATGACAGGTACCAACGATCCAGTCGACCTGAGCTGGGATCTGGTAAGGTAATAACAGACCAGAAATCCCGCGTTAACAGTTGGCAGCAGAGTGAGGATGGTTATTTTCTTGAGGAAGGTAACCTAGACTAGGTTAGTTTACCCCAAGGCCCCTAGAGATTGAGAGGTGGCCTGCCGAAGAAGGTGCCGATGGCGCGAGAGAAAAGCAGCAGTATCGAACGGGAGTGAGTATAACAAGGGTCATGCGTGGACAGATTACGGTGTTTTGTGTTGTATTTGTATTGTAATGTCATGCGGAGTTGAATGCCTGTAGTGTGAATGTGAGAAGGTTGTGAGCGCGCGCAACCTGGTAAAATCTTAAGTTCGGGGTAGAGCTTAAGTGGTTCGGGTGTATCGAACACCCAGAGTAATTGTCGACCAGAGTAAGGAGGTCATGAGGTACCATTGACCGCCGCAGGACCGAGATAGGAGGAGTGTAAGAGTGAGTGTGTGAGTAACGGACGCAGGTCGAAAGTTACTGTGTGTAAGTAACCTATCAGAGAAGACGATTGTCTGGACGTACACGGAAAGACATTTTGTCAGTTACTGTGACAATTACAGTTAGGCTGTGGACGTACAGCCAAGGAAAGTGATCGCTTGGTCGGAAGTAATCATTTTTCAGAGTATGAATGGGACGCATGAATGACCGCGGAGACGAGCTGAGAAAGGAGGGGAACTGCTGCGAAGGGGGACGAGTGACGTCGGCAAGAGCCGCGCTGTGATAGGGCGGTTGGTGTGACGTCTGCGAAAAGCCGTGCTGTGATAGGGCAGTTAGCGAGAACCGCGCTGAGATTGGTGGATTGTCATCAGGAAGTAAACAAACGCGGAGGAAAATAGGAATATCGAAGATTTTGAAAATGAAGTGTTTTAAATGTTTGAGAGGGATTTTTAAGAGAAAAAGAAGGGAATCTTTTTACGGGGAAGAGGCACCGCCAGAGGGTACACCAGCTCACTATATGGCAATGAATGTTGGGTTGCACACCCTACTGTGGCTCGAAAGTTGGAGTAAGATTACAGAAGGGAACGAGGAACTGACTTTTCCGAAATACGGAACGCTTAGACTAGAAGTGTTGCATCAGCTGAAAGCAGTTATGTCCTCATTGAGACCTTTGCCTAGACCAACACAGTTTGAGGCCCTTAATGCGAGATTAGGGCGGCGCACGACAGAAACCAGAACAGACGCCAAGAAAGGGTACGGCGATCAGTAAAGGCAGTGCAAGATGCTAAATGGGATGAGGAAGCCAAGAAGTGGAGGGTACAGGTGATTGAGGTAGACAAGTTGTACCCCATGAGGGAGGTTACAGGTGGAAAGAAACCCATGGAAGAGGATGATGAGAGCGAGTTGGAGGACGGCCTCATAAATAGGTTGCTGATAGATAGACCGCCTCCGGACAATAGGGAGACAGAAGGTACGGGGCTCCCAAAGGAAGACAGGGTTGGCATAGAAGGGTATAGGCCACTCCCTTTAGCGGATTGGGTACCTAACAAAGATGAAGGGACACCTCAACATAGTCCCGTACAGAGAAGTAGTCGGAAGGTTTGTGGTGCAGAAGACGCCAGGAACAGAGAGGGTTGAGTCTCATGGATTGCCAGAGGCTCTTCAAGTACCTGTTACCATAGGTCCTATACGGTCGATTTATCACCCAGAGAAGGGGAGGGAGGAAGAACAGGTACAGCTAGACAGAGAAAGAATTGAGATGGAAAGGAGGAATAACACGACAAATGCCTGGAGGCAATTGCCAGGACCAGTAACTTGGAGCACCCCATTGGATTCAGCAGTGGGTCCCGTAGTAGAACAGGGGGGTCAGAGAGGACCGATGGACCTGAGGGGACCACGACCGAAATCCTATAAAGAGTTGAGAGCAGACTTGAGAGAATGGGATAACTCCACAGAAACACCGAGCAACAGGTCAAGAACAGAAGCAGAATGTGGAAGTCGAGGCAATGGAACCTTGTCTCACTGCGGGGCTAGCGCAAGCAGTCAGGAGTGGGACGGTAAAAGTCAGGAGAGTAGAGGAGTTAGACGTCATATTGACAGTGGGAATGGACAGGAGCGAGAAGGTAGAAGTATGGGGTGTGGAGAGACATCTCGTTTCATTCAAAGTGAGGGAGACCAAAGGACCCAAGAATACAGAGAGAGGTTTAGGTGCACTCACCACTCACCCAATGATAACATACAGCACTGGAGTCGTGGAAATAGCGAAGGATCTTGCCATGAGTCGAGAGATCAGAGACCACCGGCAAATGGGGAAGAAATGAGGAATAACGGAATGTCTTACCATGCATCTAGGGAAACCATGCAGGATGGGAATGGTGGACTATGAGAGATGGGAAAGTGTTTCACCATACACCCAGAGAAGATGGAACTGCATGGGACCTAGAGGGATGGGAGCAAGGGAGGACTCCCCACAACTCGCCTGAGCCTAGACGTAGGACTCAGAGCTGTGATGGGAGAGATGTAAATAGACTCTCTAGTGGTGGCGTACTAAAGGCTGTGATAAAAGCCAAAAGACTTGATGTGTCCAGTTTAAGATCTGATTTAGATGATATAATAGAGGGTGCATTGCCTGTAGAAAGGATTGAAACGTACAAACAAGATGAGTTGTTGTTTATAGCAAAGGACATCACCCGAAAGGCTAGAGCAACTCATGAGAAACTGTCTGAACTGGCAGACAAGTATATGGTAGATTTGTCCAGAACCAAGTCATTACAGGGTAACCACAGGTTGCAGTATTCAGATCAGGACTTAGATGAGAGGAGGACAACTGGATTAAAAACACACATAAGGGAACTGATCACAGGAATAAGAGCATGGAGGGACCTGGACAAATGGGAAGAGAGGTGGTCCAAGAAGGGAACTGTTAGGCGGTGTGTGAATGGGATGTCTCCTGAGGGAAGGCTAATGCAGATGGAGGCATTCCCTTTGCGAGAAATATCAAATGGAAATTATGTACATGTGCCCTGGAGTAGAGGAGATTTGGCCGCATTTACCAACTCATTTCCGAAGTTAAGGGACAATCCTGTTGAGTGGTACAAGCAGGTAGAAAGGTTTGTGAAAATCTCAAAGGTATTGTGGATTGATTTGAACACCTTATTTGACATTGTGGTCCCAGGGGATTTGTGGACAGCATGCAAGACTAGTGTCGAATGGCCAACTGTAGAGCCAGAAAGGAATGCTCAGACTAATGGACCGTCAGAGACGGTAATGCTAAAGTATGAAAGGGTAATAACTTGGCTGAAAGATAAGGTGCCACCTCAAGATATAGATTGGGTAAAAATAGACCGAACAAGACAGGAGCCAAAGGAGACAGTTCATGAGTTTTATGAGAGATTGTTGAAAACATTCAAACAATACAGTGGGCTCGATGTAATGGACCCCAAAGATATAGGACAGTTTGTATCAAAGTTTGTTTTGGGGTTGAGACCTGATATTTGTTTGATGATCCAGCAACATTTAATTTGTTGGCAGAACAGACCACTGGATGAGATTTTGAGGTATGCAAGATACTGTAGTGATGAAATAGATTCTAAGTCAAAGAAATTGAAGGAAAAGCTAATGGTAGTCCAGATGCAGTCAGCTGGAAAGGGTGGACAGCACCAACAGGGAACAGGGACAATGGGACAAAAACCAAACAGTCAGAATAGAGACAGCGAGGAAAACCCGAGACCTAGAATAGACCTTGCTACGTTGAAGAAAACGACAAAGTGTCATCAGTGTCACCAGGTGGGACATTGGAGACGCGAGTGTCCCTATAACCCTGAAAACGGAGAATTAGAAGTAGAGGAGGAAGTTCAGGTAGTTCCAGTTCAAAGGGTGACGGTGCCAAGAAATAATGTGGTCAAAGGGGGGACTTCGGCTCCACGAGCTCAGTTCCCGCAGCCACCAAGGATTTCGACAGGGGGAAAGGTCCATAGACAAATGCCTTTGTTTACAGGAAAAGAAGAGTGTTACTACGTTGATCCATTGACGGGACGACGTGTGAGTAGAGAAGAGGACTGTACCCTCGGGGCAGTTCTAGAAGTGGATCAAAGAGGACCGTTTGTTGAGGCTGAAGTGGCAGGGTGTCCTACAACATTCTTGGTGGATACTGGAGCTACTCGATCAACCTTGAGATCGGCAGTGGTTCAGATCTACCAATGTCGGGGGAAACAATTCAGGTGGTAGGAGTTGCAAATAAGAGAATGACTAGCCCTTTGACGGAACCAGTGTCAGTGAAAATAGGGAACTACTCGGATGAACATCAGTTTGTGGTGTGTGATTCAAGTCCTGTGTGTCTGTTAGGAAGGGACTTATTGTGCAAACTGAACTGCACCATATACTGCACACCTCAGGGAGTAGAGGTAGAGACGACAGATGATGACGCTACCTTCAAAATTGTGAATTCGAGAACATGCATAGAACTGTATCCTACACTGACAGTGGAGGAGCTCCCATGGGATCTACGAGGTGCAGTGTCATCCGAGGTGTGGGATTTTACTGGGGAAGAGATAGGATTGATCAAAGGGGTAGAACCAGTGAAGATTATGGTAAAACCAAATGCTGAATATCCAAGAACGCCTCAATACAAATTGTCCCAGGAGACGATTGCAGGAATAAAGCCTGTGATTGATTCCATGATTCAACAGGGAATACTGAAAGAAATCGTGGGTAGTCCATGTAACTCCCCGATTATGGGATTGCAGAAACCTAGTGGGAAGTTCAGAATAGTACAGGATCTGCGAAAGATTAACAACATTGTTGTTTCATGTTGTCCAGTGGTACCGAATCCATCAGTGATATTGTTTCAGATACCATTCCAAGCTGAATGGTTTACAGTGATAGACCTTTGTCAAGCCTTCTTTTCAATTCCATTAGATGAAGAAAGCCAGTATCTTTTCGCTTTTAAAATGGAAGATCGCGTCTTAACATGGTGTCGAATCCCACAAGGGTTCACAGATAGCCCTTCAATCTTCAACCAGTTATTGAAGAAGAACCTTGAAAGTCTAGTACTGCCACAGAACTCGGTTCTGGTCCAGTACATAGACGACCTACTTGTTGCGTCAGGAACAGAGGTAGCTTGTAAGGAAGACACCATTGCCTTGCTGAATCATTTGGCTGGAAATGGACACAAGGTATCCCCGAACAAATTGCAGTACTGTCTGACAGAAGTACAGTATTTGGGTCACCGGATTGAGAAGGGAAAGCGCAAGGTGTCTCCAGACAGGATAGAGGCCATCATGAAAATGAATGCGCCTACAACACAGAGAGAAGTTAGAATGTTCCTATGAATGGTTGGTTATTGCCGACAGTGGATAGCTAACTTTTCATTGAAAGCAAAACCATTACAAAAGCTGACGCACAAGGAGGTGAGTGATCCGGTACCATGGGACAACGATTGTTTAATGGCGTTCCTACAGCTGAGAGAGGATTTGTGTCGTGCTCCGGCTTTGGGGATGCCAGACTATGAGAAACCATTCTCATTGTACTGCTGTGAAAGAGAGGGTTGTGCGTTATCAGTGTTGGTCCAGATTTATGGGAATGCCCGTAGACCAGTTGCTTACTTTTCGGCTACCTTAGATCCAGTAGCCGCAGCGTTGCCCGGATGTCTCAAATCCGTTGCTGCAACAGGTGTCAGCATTGAGAGGTGTGAGAACATTGTGATGGGACATCAATTAATGGTGTATGTACCACATTCTGTAGAACTGTTGATGACCAGGACCAAGACACAGCACTTGACCAATAGTAGGCTCACGCGCTATGAGCAAGTTATTCTTGCTGCAGAGAACGTGACCCTTAAGAGGTGCTCTGTTTTGAATCCTGCTACACTGATGCCACTTCCAAATGATATTGAAGGCGAAGAATGTGAAGATCACGATTGCCTTGATGTGACTGAACTATGCACTAAGCCACGACCAGATATTGTGGATGAGCCATTGATTGACCCTGATGAAATCTACTTTGTTGATGGCTCATGTTTAAGAGACGATACTGGTCGATTGAGAGCAGCTTATGCTGTTTGCACCATTACTGGAGTTGTGGAAGCCGCTTGCCTGGAAGGAGTACACTCCGCTCAGGTAGCAGAAATCATTGCATTGACACGTGCCTGCATAGCAGGTAAGAAAATAAGAGTCACCATTTATACCGATAGTCAATATGGTTTCGGTGTAGTTCATGATTTCGGGCAGTTGTGGTCTCAGAGGGGTTGCATGACCTCCTCTGGTTCGCCAATCAGGAACGGGGAATTTGTACGACTGCTGTTAGAAGCATTGCAGGGTCCAGCTGAAATTGCCGTAGTCAAGTGCGTAGCCCACACTAAAAATACAGATTTTGTGTCACAAGGAAATAGGTACGCAGACGAAGTTGCCCGCTATTGTGCGGAGCAAGGGTACTCTTTCACGGATGTGGAAGTTGTGGAAAAGTAAATTTTGCCATGTTCTGTGTCCCTACGTGTTCCCCATCCTATGTTGTATGTGCATGATTAATATGCATATGTATTCCCCATGTTTGATTAAAGACGTAATTATAGTTGTGTCCATCCCTAGTATGCCAGTTCCCAGTTCTCGTGAATATTACGAATATTAGGCCTATGTAAAGTTACGTTGCCACGTTTCTCAGTGTGCACGTTATTTCATTGTAAAGTCCCCGTTTCTAGGCCTCAAAAGGGCCTGGACACCAGATTCAGCTCCTGTCTCCTGAGCCCTCGCTGAGGAGCGATACAGCCCCCACCTGTGTTCCTGACCCTTCACTTACTTCCTGCCTCACAGTGCCCGGTTCAGCCTGGCTCTGCCTCTGAGTCTGCCAAGAGTATGTTATGATTCTAGTTATCAGTCCAGCCCTCCTTCTCTGCATTCCTTAGCTACTGAATCGCATCAATAGTTTCCGTCACAGTCTAGCCTTTACGTCTCCATGTAAGAGAAATACTGTATTTATGGTCATTTAATATTCCTCATCACGTACTACATGTAGAATAATGCATGCACCAGTCTTAGAGTCTGTTAGCCTTTACCCCGATAACTTTTGGATTCTATCAACATGTTCTCTAAACATCAGATACTAGATAGTGGTAGGTACATGTCGCCCTGACTCTCCAGACTTCAGTCTCTGCTCCTAGTACAGAGTTCATAGCCCCCAGCTTCTTCTAGTAACACGTCATTGTCAGTTTGCGCGCACCATTAGGTTAGAGGTCCCGGCTCCTTAGGTAGCCCCCTCCATGTTTCCGCCCCATTTATGACATATTCTGTTACGTTTACATCACATGTCTATGTATACGCCTCTTGTTACACCTACTTTCACCCTTATCTTTCGCGACTGCTATTGACCACACCCACTGCTCCGCCTATTGTATGTATTGCAATTGCAACTGTTTTAGTATATATGCTTGTGTATTGTTATTAAAGTTAGCGCGCTCATCCCAGATCCAGCCCCGGCAGCTGCCGGGCTCTGCCATCCCATTCCTGTGCAGGTTGTCCTGTTCCTGTCCTTTATGCTGTATTAAACCTGCAAACTCCTACTACCTCGAATCTTGACTCTTATTTATTGAGCTATCTGTTATTACTATGTCCAGTAAAACCTAGATCCGGTATTATTTATTTATATACCACATAATGGCGCCCGAATAGGGACTTGCCCTTTCCCCACGCGCCGGTGAAGCCACGTATGCCCCCTGATCCTCTGCAGCCGTGACGGAACCATACCGTGCACGTGCATATATTTCTGCTTCAAGTATCCCTCAGGCCCACGGAGGAGACGGAGGTTGCGGTCCAGCATCCAGACGAGGCGGTGGAGGAACGCGGCGAGTCCCGACCAGAGCCCAAGCCGAGAGTCCAAGGTCCGAGGTATCCGGAGGCCCACCCGTAACAGAAGTCCGAAGTTCGTCCGTCCGGCGTCGAAGCAGTCCAGTCCAGTCCGAGGCCTTCCGTTCTTGCTGCCCGGTGAGTACCGTTGCTGGGGAGTATCTAGACAGGGTCAATCTAATTGTCTCTGGTCCGTGGGGTTTGGTGGTACACAGATCCCAAAACGAAGTGTCCACTCCGGTGGATGCGGGTCCTGACGTGTCTCTTTATGAGACCGGTAAGTTTCGTACTGTTTCAGCAGTGCATCTAGTTTCTGTTCTAGTCAGTTCTGTTCTCAAGAAGATTCATGTATTCTGTTTTCCGTATTCCAGGTAGTATTCTGTTCGAACTGTTATTTTAAATGTTCTTCATGTATTTTAATGTCGTGGTATGAGAGTGGTGTAATTATCGTGTTCATTTTGCATTGTATTGTGTCTAGATTGCAGTCCAGTCATGCCGTGGTTTTCTAGACTACGTCAGTTAAGAACTAGAAAAGGTCTGTTAGAAGAAGCAGTTCCTGTCCCGCCTAGGGACAGTCCAGGTCATTTTATGTATCAGAAGCATGGCATAAGTGCCATATTGTATCTAGATTTATGGGTAGAGTATACCAAACAGTTAGAAGAAAAGTATAGATGGCCCGTATCGGGTACATGGGATGCCGAGTGCATCATGCGAGTAGAAGAAGCATTATGGAAAAAGAAAGCCAGACAGTCACAGAAAGATGCCATCGAGTTATGGCGCAAAGAATCTCATAAAAGAACCGAAAAAGAAATCAGGAAGTCAGAATTAAGTAGAGAATCCTTAGAAAGAGCCCACGAAAGGGAATTAATCGAGATAGGTGAACGAGTCAAAATCGAACAGTCAGACAGACAGAGGCATGCCCTTATTAAGGGTATGTATCCTCTTCTTGCCGAGGGCTTGCCAAAAGCGACCCCGGCGGCATCCAGTAATTTTCCGCCACCATTAGTTCCGACCAAGCTACGTCACAAACCGACCGCAGCTGATATTTTCATCTCGTCCTACTTGGACGACACGGTTCCAGAATATGCAAATCCTGTTCCGCCAGTCCCTGTAAATAATGCAATTCCTGCTCCTCCAGACACCGGAGTACCTGCCACGGTACCCCCGGTCCAGCCTACATTACAATTGCCCGCCACTCTGCCAGCACGAAGAGTATCAGTCGACGATTCCGGTTTAGGGGCCGCAGGAGGAGGTCCTCCTGGTACCCCGCCACCACACCAACGTTTAACGTTAGTCGAGTTACATGAATGTGCGTTACAGCGTACGCCCAAATATAAGTCCGTTGCAGATATCCGACGAGCTCTTACTGAATGCCGCTATGATCCAGTCGCAGGTGATGATAGTACAGTCATATATTCCATCCGTGTAAGACGGGTGACCGGGTATTTGGACACCCTACCAGATATGAAAGAAGATCTAGACAGAATATATCGTTTCATCCGTACAGGGAATGATCCAGAAAGTATTGGCGAAGCCATGTCCCAAAGGAAAGCTGAGATCCAGCTAATGCTATTAAAGTTTCTGATTAATTGTTTAATAAGGGAACAAGATTATCCGACCAAAGATCCGGCCGAAATGAGAATCCTGACAAGGTGGAGTGATAATATAGCCGAGGGTAAACACAGAACTATCAGTAGTATAGAGAGTATGTACAAGAGAATTCGTAAGGAAATAATAAAGTTACACGAACAACGTAAAGCAGCACAAGTAAGCGAGAAAGAGAATGACTCTTCTACTGAAGAGGTAGACGACGAGAATCCCGCCAGAATAGCGTATGTAGGAAAATCTAGATTTCCAGACCGCCATTTACGCCTAGAACACAAGTCAGTTTTTCATCATCCAGCACCAGAACATGGTTCTCTAGAACAAGTATTTCACGCTACCGATCATATTCTGAAATCACGAATCGGTTATAGTGAGTTAAGTACTATGCATGAACAAGAACTAGTCCGATCAGCAGTCCGATGGATTACTGATTCTACCACTTTTCCAGACGAAATAGTGGCACAAATGTTTCTGAAACTGCCCCCAGCCGAGCAACGACTGGTGGGTATGTATATGGTCCAGCACCTCATTACTCTGTATGAGGGTCAACATTCTGATCCAGGTCCGTTACACGATGTCCTGAACGAGTTACTCCAGTATAGATGGAAAGGTTTAGGTACCGATTTAATTAGTGTCATTTTAGAACAGCGTCACAAATATAGTATGTTTTTGAACCCGCATTTTGTTCATGTCTCACCCCCAGAAAGTAAACCGTTTTTACATAGATAGACAGAATCCGTTACGAGAAGTACACCCAGTCAGGACAACAGATGGTGAAATGCAAAGAGTATTTGTTTACACCCCGATTACAAAGATGGAACTCTTAGAAATGAAGAAATTAATTCCTTGTCATGACAAAGATCCAGCAGGGTTCCACCGAGAATTAAAAGACATGCTCCGTATGGGAGAATACACGTATCCAGATATTATTAAAATGTTAAAGGTCCTGTTGCCCGCAGGGGTATACGAGAAACTCAAGGAAAAAGATTGGGAGGTGGGAGAGAAAAAGATCGATTGGACAGTTCTAGAAGCCGAAGATAAGATACGAGTACCAGGTACCGGTCTTGGAGAGAAATGTAAAGAATTACCAGAATTGTTAATACAAGTTTTGCCCAGATTATTAGCCACTAGAAAGGAAGACTGGTATGCAATCTCAGCCTGTAAACAGAAACAAGATGAAGACACTAGTGATTTTTATTCTAGATTTGAGAAATGCTTTATTATAAACAGTGGCTTGAAGACGAGTAGCGAGTCGTACCCTCATCTTTTTGTTACTAAATTAGTCGAGAATTCAAGTCCACAAGTTAAGAATCGAGTTTTGAAAGTCGAAAGTACATGGCAAGCTAGTACCCCGTCCCAGATGTTACAGATGCTCCAGTACCACCAGAATAGAATCAGAGAAGAGCAAGAACACGAGAGAAAACGTATGAAAGACACGAAAATGAAAGTACTAGTTGCACAATCTGTTCCACAAGACAGTCAGAAGAGGGGTCCGACTCAAGCCAGTCATCCTGCAGCTCCCGTTAAAGGGACATGCAATTATTGTAAACAGCCAGGTCATTTCATAAACGAGTGTGCAGTTCTGAAACACAATATAGCTACTGGTAAGACTAAAGAAAGACCACGTCCGCCTAGACAAGAACAAGTTTCACAGACTTCTCAGCCACAGAATGCACAACAGACAGTTACAGCACCGCAGCCTATTGCTGCAACACAGCATGTTACACAGCAGATGTACCAGTATGCACAGTCAGAGTATCCAGAGTACCAACAGTATTCATGAAACAGCCTAGAGAGGGAGGTAGGCTTGCCTCTCATCGAGATTCCTGTAGATCAAGAAGGTCCCTATGTTCATAGTCAAGTACTAGGGAAAGACAGAAAGTTTCTGATTGATACAGGGGCAAGTAGGACGACCATTAGTCACGCCGAAGTTCCAGGGGCTCCGCTCTCAGGCTCTAGAAATGTTTCCCTTGGATTTTCAGGAAAGCCTATTGTAAACGAGATATCTAAGCCAGTTACTCTAGAAGTAGGTCCATTGTCCCGCACTACTGATCTATTACTTACGAAGTCATGTCCAGAAAATTTGTTAGGCATTAAGACACTGAAAGAATTAGGTGCAGTTATTTGCTGCTCCCCAGAGGGAATACGATTGTTTTTACGTGACTTCAAGGGTCACTATGTGTTACGAGATTTTGATCCAAGATTGTCTAATGTTCCGCAGCATCTATGGGCGCAAGGTCCAACTGATGTTGGCTTCATGCAAATCACACCCCATCGTGTGACTCTCAAGCCAGGTGTAGTGTTACCACGAATCAGACAGTACAGACTGCCACCTGAGGCTGTAGCAGCCTTATCCAAAATTATTGACGAGCTCATGGCTCAAGGAGTAGTTGTAGAAACTGACTCCAATGTATGTAATTCTCCGATCATTCCAGTCATGAAACGTACTGATCCAAATGCACCCCCAGTATATCGATTAGTGATTGACCTTCGAGAACTCAATAAATGTATTATTCCCCAGTACCCAGTTGTCCCAGATATTTCTTCCCTATTGACAGCCATTGATTCCGAAGCCTCATTTTTCACAGTCATAGACCTCAAGAACGCGTTTTTCAGTGTCCCCATTCATCCAGACAGCCAGTTTCTTTTCGGATTTTGTTTAAATGGAAGGAGCTATATGTTCACACGAGCTCCTCAAGGTTTCACAGAAAGTCCTAGTATTTACAGTCAAGCACTTAAGAGACAACTAGACAACATTCACATGCCAACTGACACTGCCCTGCTCCAGTATGTCGATGATCTACTGATCACAGCCCGTTCTGAACGTGCTTGCGAGCGAGCATCACTTACAGTCTTGTATTTTCTCGCCGAGATGGGGCACAAGGTGTCCCCTTCAAAGCTTCAATTCTGTGTCCAGCAAGTGATCTACTTAGGCCACTTACTGTCCAAGTGGGGTAGGCAGTTGACACCAGACCGTATCCAGTTAATAGCAAGTCTTCCTCAGCCCAAGACACAGAAGGAGGTACGTGCTTTTATCGGCCTCACTTCTTATTGCAGACAATGGATTCCTCAGTATGCATTTCTAGCTAAACCACTAATACAGTTAACGACACAGGAGGCAGCCGTATCGACTGTCCTCCCTTGGACATCTGAACATACACTTAGTTTCAATGAGTTAAAGAAAGCTTTATGCCAAGCTCCAGTTCTAGCTACACCGAACTACAGTAAGCCTTTTACACTTTTCGTCACAGAACGCGAAGGTACAGCATTATCTGTTCTCACACAAGATCAAGCAGGACAATACAAGCCCTGTGCTTATTTCTCTAGCACATTAGATCCTGTAGCCCAGGCTCTGCCTGCGTGCCTCAAGTCAGTTGCAGCCACAGCACTAGCTATCAGACAAAGTGATTCCATAGTATTAGGACATTCCTTGACAGTACAAGTTCCACACTCCGTGGAAGTTCTTTTAAACCGAACCCAAACTCAGCACTTGACAATTGCACGTTTAACAGGTTATGAACTGACACTGTTCCAGCCACACATAGAAATCAGACGCTGCAACGTTCTAAATCCTGCTACACTGTTACCGTCAGTTAATTCAAATCCTGCCACACACGACTGTGTGGAAGTAGTTAATATTATGACTAAGCCAAGACAAGATCTGACAGATATTCCATTACCAGATCCCGACCTGACACTTTATGTGGATGGTTCATGTATGAGAACAAGTACAGGAGAACTAGTAGCCGCGTATGCAGTGACTACTGACACTGAAGTTATAGAAACACACCGTATTGACATCCTGTCTGCCCAAGCAGCAGAGCTAGTTGCTCTGACACAAGCCTGCATACACGCCAAGAACCTGAAAATTAATGTTTATACAGATTCACGCTACGCATTTGGAGTTGTACACGACTTCGGAGTGCTCTGGCAGGAGAGAGGTTTCATGACTTCTCATGGAACCAAGATTCAGCATGGTCTCCTTATTCAAGCTCTGTTAGATGCTATACATTTACCGACATCTATTGCTATCATGAAGTGCAAAGCACATACGAAAGTTACTGACATTATTTCTCAAGGTAATGATCTAGCAGATCGCACAGCCAAGCTTACAGCACAGACTCCAGACATTTCAGTTAATCCGACACAGACACATACTCCAGATCCGACTACATGCATGACAGTTAAGGACCCTACTCAAGATGTCATAGATATCCAGTTACATGCTACTCCCGATGAAATCAAGAAATGGTCCGAACAAGGAGGGGTCCAGACAGATCAGGGATGGGTAACGAAGGGTAGAGCCACATGGTTTCTCCCCGACTCTATGGTTCAAGTCATTATCAATACCACACATAGTCCAGCACATTTAGGAGAAAAAGCTATGTTAGACAGTATCCAGAACATTTGGTTCAACAAGCATTTACGAGCTGCAGCTAAGCAGAAAGTCCGTACCTGTATGATATGTTGCCAGTTCAATCCAGGTAAAAGTGTCCCGGTGGAACAAGGTGGATTCCAGCCCCCTGACCACCCTTTTGAAGTCCTCCAAATGGATTATATTCAGATGGAGCGATGTCGAGGTTTCAAGTATGTCCTTGTAGTTGTATGCGCTTTGTCCAGGTGGACAGAAGCATATCCAGTCCCAGATTACACAGCCGCGACCACTGCCAAGCAGTTGGTTCGTGAGTTCTTCCCCCGTTATGGACTCCCTAGAGTCGTATATTCTGATAACGGCCAGCCATTCTCATCTGAATTGATGAAACACGTTTCCCTGTTGTTAGGGTACCAGTGGAAGTTCCATTGTGTACGCCATCCAGAAGCAGCCGGTCTCGTAGAGAGACACAACCAGACCCTGAAAATCCGTATTGCTAAGATTTGTAAAGAAAAAGGTGTAGACTGGCTAGTAGCTCTGCCAGTCGCTTTGTTTTATATGCGCATGGTCGCGCATTCCAGATCAGGTCTGTCCCCGTATGAGGTCGTATTCGGCCGCCCCCCTAACATGTGGGGTACACCTAGACCCCGAAGTATTACCGATGTTTCAAGTAATATGCTGACAGATTACCTAGCTTCCTTGATGTCTGCCCTACACTGTTGTCGTTCACAGGTTGCCGCCGCATTTCCAGACAATACCGAGGTGGCACCGCATGAAATCGTTCCCGGAAGTTTGGTTCTTGTGAGGAACTTTGATCGTTCAAGTCCGCTGGAGCCTCGTTGGAAAGAGCCACGACAGGTCCTCTTGGCCACACGTACTGCCGTCAAGCTGGAAGGCAGGAAGGGCTGGGTCCACCTGTCTCATGTGAAAATTTTTTATGGTTTAAAGACTGTGTCCAAGAACATTCCTGAAGATTTGAAAGACTGCCAAAGTACTGTTCTCAAGGACTGTCCCGCAAAAGACAATGATACTGAACCCTCCCTGTTAGAGAAAACTCCGCAACAGGAGTATAAGCAAAAGTTAAGGTCTAGTAAAATAAGTCAGCCAGTTTGATTGTCTAAGTCCTCCCCTAGGTGAAACGGTTAGACCGGTTTCTGACATGTATAAAATAGACCCCCATAGTGAGAGAGTTAGTCAAAACTCAATCCGATGTATCGTTTTTCAAAGTTTCATATTGTTTTTCAGCCTTATGACTACCTGCACAGGTTATGCATTTTATTTGTGTTTTCCAGTTTCTCATGTAAATAAGTCTTCTAATATTACAGTAGAGCACACGTTTAGTGATCTGCCTCCTCATGAACTATCTTATCGTCTTGCTATGCGTAATAATTCCTTTATCCGCATGTTACATTATTCACACCAGACCAGCAATGCCACTAATTGTTGGGTGTGTGGTCGACTCCCCCCTTTCCAGACACCGAAGGGAGTTCTGCCACTCTTTCCTTATCCATTTTCACATAATGGTTCGTGTGGAGCATGGTCCACGTTAACGTCGTCCTCAACAGATATGTCTTTTTTTAACAGTACATGTTTTCCAGACAAGCAAGGTCTTCCCCACAGAACAGGGTTAGATCTAGAAAATGAAGTTTATAATTTAGGTAATTATTCTTCGAATTTCATGGTCCTGAATGTTCAGTCTGATTCTACTCCAGACTTATCTGCTATGTCAGTACTACCAGTTAAAGGCGAATTATGTGTCCGAAAGAATGGTTCCGTACATGTAGGACATAGTGATTGTACTACTATTGTCAAGTATAGTGACAGTAGGAAACCTATTTTTAAAGCTTCACGTCATTCTTATTTTGTTTGTGGTCAGACCGCATATGTTCGTCTGCCCCTCGATTGGGAGGGAACCTGTTACATTGCCTTCCTACTGCCACCAGTTTTTCTAGCCCCACCTGACTATCATAGGAATTCCCACCTAGTACATACTAGACACAAGAGAGACCTCCCGATTGTCGATTATACTGAAACTGCTATAGAACAATATATAGATATCAATAAAGGTGTCTTCCCTTATTTAGGTACTGTCGTGAATAGTAAACTGATACGTAGATTAACCAGAACTCTCGAAGCAGTAGTGATTGAGACTACTTCTGCTCTAAGTAACTTAACCGAAGAACAATCCTTTATGAGAATTGTCGTGCTCCAGAATCGTCTCGTCCTTGACGTCATACTGGCCGATAGGGGCGGGGCTTGTAGAGTCATCGGATCTAGTTGCTGCATTTTCATTCCTAATAACGCGCCGTCTGTTTATTCAGCTATAACCAGACTCCATAAAATTGCCCATATGTTACACCAAGATCCAGGCACCTGGACATGGTCCGGTTGGTTCTGGAATATAATTTCCGCCTGGGGATGGAAAGTCTTGTCTTTTCTAGGTATTGCAGTAGCAATCATATTCAGTTGCTGCCTCTGTATACAATGTGGCCCTGCGATTTGTGGCATTTGTGCTACCTCTTGTGTTCCTAGTCCCAAGTCCCGTTCTAAATCCCGTTCCAAGAAGATTCGAGACGGGCAAATGATACTGTATGAAATGATAGATGGTATCATGAATATTGATGTTTCCTGATGGAAACGTAGTGACAAGGAGGGAATGTGGAAAAGTAAATTTTGCCATGTTCTGTGTCCCTACGTGTTCCCCATCCTATGTTGTATGTGCATGATTAATATGCATATGTATTCCCCATGTTTGATTAAAGACGTAATTATAGTTGTGTCCATCCCTAGTATGCCAGTTCCCAGTTCTCGTGAATACTACGAATATTAGGCCTATGTAAAGTTACGTTGCCACGTTTCTCAGTGTGCACGTTATTTCATTGTAAAGTCCCCGTTTCTAGGCCTCAAAAGGGCCTGGACACCAGATTCAGCTCCTGTCTCCTGAGCCCTCGCTGAGGAGCGATACAGCCCCCACCTGTGTTCCTGACCCTTCACTTACTTCCTGCCTCACAGTGCCCGGTTCAGCCTGGCTCTGCCTTTGAGTCTGCCAAGAGTATGTTATGATTCTAGTTATCAGTCCAGCCCTCCTTCTCTGCATTCCTTAGCTACTGAATCGCATCAATAGTTTCCGTCACAGTCTAGCCTTTACGTCTCCATGTAAGAGAAATACTGTATTTATGGTCATTTAATATTCCTCATCACGTACTACATGTAGAATAATGCATGCACCAGTCTTAGAGTCTGTTAGCCTTTACCCCGATAACTTTTGGATTCTATCAACATGTTCTCTAAACATCAGATACTAGATAGTGGTAGGTACATGTCGCCCTGACTCTCCAGACTTCAGTCTCTGCTCCTAGTACAGAGTTCATAGCCCCCAGCTTCTTCTAGTAACACGTCATTGTCAGTTTGCGCGCACCATTAGGTTAGAGGTCCCGGCTCCTTAGGTAGCCCCCTCCATGTTTCCGCCCCATTTATGACATATTCTGTTACGTTTACATCACATGTCTATGTATACGCCTCTTGTTACACCTACTTTCACCCTTATCTTTCGCGACTGCTATTGACCACACCCACTGCTCCGCCTATTGTATGTATTGCAATTGCAACTGTTTTAGTATATATGCTTGTGTATTGTTATTAAAGTTAGCGCGCTCATCCCAGATCCAGCCCCGGCAGCTGCCGGGCTCTGCCATCCCATTCCTGTGCAGGTTGTCCTGTTCCTGTCCTTTATGCTGTATTAAACCTGCAAACTCCTACTACCTCGAATCTTGACTCTTATTTATTGAGCTATCTGTTATTACTATGTCCAGTAAAACCTAGATCCGGTATTATTTATTTATATACCACAAAGTAGGTGGGGTTCAGGAAAAGACAGAACTAAACATGGTGTTAGAAACTGTTGACACTTGGGAAGATTTGAAACAAATGCAAGAAAATGCACCTGAGTCTGAGAAAAGGTCCTGGGAAACAGCAGGATGTGTGAGAAGTGAAATGGACTTTTGGGTTTCAGCAGATGGGAGAGCAGTGTTACCTGAGGAGAATTAGTGAGCCCAATGGCACGACAGATACATGGTCCAACACACTTAGGAAGGGATGCCATGCTGAGGGTATTTAGGCAGACTTGGTATTGCCCTAAGTTTAGGATTGCAGCAGAAGCCGTCTGTAGGAGATGTGTTACATGTCAGCAACTGAACGTAGGGAAAAGAACACCAGTTACTATGAGTCACATTGGGAGGTCTGGGGGGCCTTTCAACAGAATGCAATTAGATTTCATTGAGATGCCAAGAGTCAACCGCCTCAGGTATGTTCTGGTGGTTGTATGCTTGTTTTCCAGATGGGTCGAAGCATACCCTACACGTAGGTGCGATACACTCACAGTAGCAAAGCTGTTACTTAGAGAGTTGATCCCGCGCTACGGGGTGCCAGGTTCTCTGGAATCTGATCGAGGAACACATTTTAACAGTGAAATTGTGAAGATGCTCTGCTCTGCACTGAACATTGATCAGAAGTTACACTGTAGTTATCGACCAGAGGCTTCAGGTATCGTGGAGCAGATAAACGGGACGTTGAAGTGCCGAATTGCCAAAGTGTGCTCATCAACTTCCTTAAGTTGGCCTGATGCTTTGCCTTTAGTGCTAATGAGCATGCGTAGTACACCCGACCGGAGGACAGGACTCTCTCCTCACGAGGTGTTGATGGGGAGGGCAATGAGACTCCCAACTGTCCCAACAACTGCTTTGCTGAATATTACAGATGACCTGATCCTGGATTACTGCAAGGGACTGTCTGACGCCATTCATTCTGTGTGCTTCCAGGTGCAGGCTGCTGAGGTCCCATCTTCAAGAGATTTGTGCCACGACCTGTGCCCAGGGGATTGGGTCATGGTGAAGAAGCATGTCCGGAAGAACTGCCTAGACGTGCGCTGGAGGGGACCTTTCCAGGTTATCCTAACAACGACTACTGCCATGAAGTGCGGAGGATTGCCAAATTGGATCCACGCTTCCCACACCCAAAGAGTTCCAGCACCCCTGGAAGAAACAGCTCCTCTCGCAGACGAGAATCCAGCTGAAGACAGTGAACCACTAGAGGGGATCAGACAAGCTGTGGGGGTGTCTGAAGAAGTTGGGAGCGTTACAGATCCAGAAGAAGAAGGACAGGACGGCAGTGAAACTGAATCTGCATCAGAAGGAGAAGGCTGCTGTGAATGCGACTCAGAAACAGATCAAGTCCAGAGTGATCAAGAACCGAGTGAGAGGGCAAGCAATAGGAGAATAAGGCGTGGAGCAGCTACTTGGCCCGAAAGAAGGAGAAGGCCAAGCGTGAAGCCAGCTCGAGAGGAAACTCTTGCTCCTATATCCGAAGGCTCGGATCTGGACGAAGGTGCACAGGGCCAGGAACAGGAAGGTCCAAGGAGATCAAGGAGGGTGCGAGTGCCTTGCAGAAGATACTCTGCTCCTGAGTGGACCTACCTTGCTACAGATGTCCGAAGCACGCAGAACAGGGAGGGTGAGGGAAGTGACCCTGATCAGAATTGACCCCATCATCACGGTGGACATAAAGTTGCTGATACCAGGAGTAGAGGTCGAAGGGTTGCTGACACTCAACATTGTCTACCCTCCTCTCCTGAGCGGAATAAGAGACTTGGGGCCAGATGTAGGTAAAACTTATTTACCGATTCTTAATTACCGGATTTTACCGATTCGGTAATTAAGAATCGGTAAATAAGAAGTGGGGGCATGTAGGAACATCCAGATGTTCCATTTACCGAATCGTTAAGAATCGGTATTTACCGATTCGGTAAATACCGACCGGTAATGCTCCATTCATTCCTATGGGCTTTGAAGCCCATAGGAATGAATGGGGCATTACCGGTCGGTATTTACCGATTCGGTAAATACCGATTTTGACAAGGGTGCAGGGGGTGTCACTTTGACACCCTCTAGCACCCCCACAAAAGGTTCGGGGTCCATATGGCAGGCATACCTGCCCTAAGGGCAGGTCTGCCTGTCATATGGCACAGGTGTGCATGCACACATGTGCATGCACACCTGAATCGGTATTTTAACATCAAATACAATTTGATGGTAAAATACCGATTTTGTAGGCCTTGTGGGACTCAGAAGAGTCCCACCTACATATCAATTTTACAGATTCGGTAAATATACCGGTCGGTAAATTTACCGACCGGTATATTTACCGAATCAGTAAAATTACCGATTTTCCCTGTTTACCTGCCCCTACATATCAAATGCCAAATACCGGTCGGTAACGGCCGAATTCGGCCGTTACCGACCGGTAAAACCCTACCTACATCTGGCCCTTGGTTCTAAACACAGTAGAATTTCCACCTTGTAGTTCAAGGACTCCAATACTTGAGGAGCTCCTTCTTCGCTTGGAGATATTAGAATGCGTAATGAGAGTTGCTGGAACACGCATAATCCCGGATTGTTAAAAACTTTGTTTAAAGGCTGCGTAAAGAGAAACTTTGCTAAAGAATCTTGAAGAAACTTTGAAAAGACTTTTGAAACTGTGTGTTGCTGTAAAATTCAAGACTGATTTGCGGAGGGAATTATCAGCTTCCAGGTGTGGCTCAGAGAGAGACATTGTGCAAAGAAAAGAGACATTGAGGAGAAAGAAAAGATTTTGTGCTGAGAACGAAACCCAGAGCTACACTGTTTTGAGATCATGGAGACTGGCAACCCGATCCGCAGGATAAAATGCATAGTAGGCACACTTTTAGTGGGAGTGATTTTCCTTATAGTTTTAGTAGTTACTATATCATATGTAGTGGGACATGAAAACGAAGCAAAAGCAAGACAAGAAGCAAAAAGAGTATCGACACAAAGGCCTACTACGGTTGGGCAAAAGGGGGAAAACACAGCGAAAGAGAAAGCTTTGTTAGATGCTGAGATTAAGAGATTACATGCAGATGAATCCCAGGGAAATTTTAAATCAAATGCTTATGCCAAATTGCTTTATGAATATATTGATGTCATGGAGGCGAAGAACTGCTATGTCTGCATGCAGTTGCCAGCCTATGTAGATGAAGGCATCAGGTATCATCATCTTCCATTGACCTATGGAATCTCATGTAGTTTGTTGCTGAGCATATTTTATGAACGTGAAGGGTTCGAGTATTACTTCTTGAATTTTGACTCGGTATTGCCAGAGGTGCCAAATTATAAACACCTCAATAAATGGGATTATTACAAGAGTGAAGACAGGTTACAGAAATGTTTCCTTCCATGGAGAACATTAGATACTTCACATGCCCGAAGAAATAATTTGACTTGTAAAGTGTCCGAGATTGAGAAAAAATTTATAGGGCATGTGGATGATCGATATAGAAGACAAAAGATCTTAAAAGCTTCAGGACAATGGAAAACAGATTGGACCCAGGAAGAAAGAGAACACCAAAGAAAGGGTAGCAATGGTCCAATAGCTTTAGACCGAGAGAAGAGGGGAAAGCTGTGTATACACAGAAGTCAAACATATTATGAGAATGTGTTTGTGGGAGAAGTAAGTTGTGAACATGCTTTCCAATTAGAATATTATTCCAAGGATTTCTTGAGGGAGATGCAGGTGATCCCAAATGTATATTTTGTATGTGGAAGAAATGCATATGTGAAACTACCAGATAATTGGTACGGATCATGTTATTTGGCAATTGTCTTCCCCAAAATATACCATGCTGAGGATTTAGAAACTAAAAAAGGAGGAAAACAAACTAGAGGAAGGAGAGATCTAAGCACTGAGGAGGTAGTTGGAGATGTATTTGGTGCTGCATTCCCTCTTTTGGGATTGGTACTGAATGACATCAAGATCAGAAGATTGGCAACAGTTGTAGATAGGTTATCTGCCAGTACTGCTAGGTCCCTAATGTTGGTGGAGGGAGAGATGCAATCGATAAGGGCAAAGGTTCTTCAGAATCGGCTTGCTCTCGACGTTCTGTTAGCCAAAGAGGGCGGAGTCTGTAAGGCTTTGAAGGTCCAGGAATGTTGCACTTACATTCCAGACAATTCAAAACCCCTAGAAAAGTACATACGCAACATTACTGAAATACACCATGAGATAGAAGATTTGACCAAGATAAATGTGTGGGAAAAGGTAGGTCAAGGAATGGGTAAAGTTGGAGGTTGGTTTGCCAACCTAGGAAAGAGTATCATTTGGTACATATTGAAACCCATCATCATAATAGTGATTTGTGTAATCACGTTGTGGGGATTGGTGCGACTGTACAAATGGTATAGAGCAAACAGGTTGCAGAGATCTATGAGAGAACAGGAGAGAAGACTGACTGCGATCCAAGATACCCAGTACAGGAGTTTGAAGGCTCTAGAGACAATGAAACGAGGGGGTATTGCAACGACTTCAGTTTGAAAGATTCATATCTTGGGATGGTGATGTGATGGTGATGACTACTAAAAGTCATCAAAGGGGGGACTGAGAGAGCGCAAATTGGGAAAAAATGTAGAAGTGCACCATATTTACAAGCACGTTGCATTATTTTAGTAAAGTACATATAAGAGTGTAGAACTTATAGAGTGCAAATATATAAGAATGCCTAATTTGAATAATAATACATATATCTGTGTGAAAAACTAATGTAGAGGTTGTAGGAATGTTAGAATGATGTTGGAGTCTCACGTTATGAAGCTGTGTGAAAAAGAAATGTAACTCTGCAAACCATGGAAATGTGTAGGCCACATGGCATTTCACAAGAAACAAAAGATGCTGCTACACTTTTAAGTAACTTGAATTCTAATGTCATTTTACTGCAAAGTATTATTAATCATAGAATTGAAATATATGTTTTATATAGATGTGTTGCATTATAGTAATATGTGTTAGTTAGAATACTGTTTAAACAAAGAAATTAATGTCTGCAGGATGCATAGGCCCGTTTCATGTAATCTTAAATAGGCCTGAAAAGACAAAGTCATTCCTTTTGATCCATATGAGCTCGTTAGAGAAAAAGTCGTGCTAGGCACTAACGGTGATTCTTGGTACATGGTTTACGACTTGGAGATATGATGGAGGTCAGAATTTGGGGCCCATCGCAGAAGTGTCTGTTTGCAGGTGCGAGGAGTTCTAATCAGTAAAGTGATGAATAGGCTCTTGTTCAGAGGAGCCATGCACAGGCCTGTAGTAGTCTTCAGGAATTTTAGGAGGTACCGTCTTGCCGGAGAGAAGCCTGGGAAGCAAGGTCAACTCTAACGAAGGGTCCAGAGGAGGACCAGTCTGGAATTTGCCGCCAGAATTGACACCACGTGAGGGGCGTCCCGAGGGGCGTTTCTATTGGAAATGTGATTTTGTATTAGGGACAGCACCCTGGGGTGGAGACAGAACAGAGGGTTTGAGGAGCCTAAGAGAGCGGAGGGGTAGGCAGATAGGTAGATTGCAAGAATTCAACTTGACACAGAGACTAAGGGAAGTGTGTGATCTTCTTTGGAAGTCACCACTGCTGACACCTTTTTAGGTTAAGATCTTGTTAAGTAGGGATGTCACTTAGTTTAGTGTAGGGACAGTCTAACCTGAACTTTCCTTTCTGTAAATGACTCTCAAGTTGCAGATTATAGCTATTCTTGCAACTCTTATGCTATTTGAATTGGCTTTAATCATTTTCTTTTGTAGACTAAGAGCATTTAGAGAATATTTGTTTATATTGGTACCCGTATATCTTTTGAATCTTATGCTGAGAATTTTGTATCTTCAGCTGTTTTTGGCTTTACAATAAACTTTTAAAATGTATTCATCGTAAGTGGTTCTTTAGAGTGGTTTAAGTTCTTAATTGATTAATCTAGTAGTGGGTTGCCTTTTACTCAATGACAGGTACCAACGATCCAGTCGACCTGAGCTGGGATCTGGTAAGGTAATAACAGACCAGAAATCCCGCGTTAACAATAGTACAGTTAATCCATCAATTAACAACTTTAAAAACATGAATGTGACCAGTTGAAAGTGCATATTTTGTCAATACTGCAAACCGTCCTTGCAGTTGACTAGTGCAGTTACGTAATAAAGTGTATTGATCATTTAGCAACTTAAAAAGCATGAATTAATGAGGGCAGAAGCACTTGCAAAGTAACCCTGCGATGGCATAAATCAATGATGACATGATTAAATATACATTTCAAGTTACCAATCCAAAGAAGACATTCAAAAATGTACTTGTGAAGGCTAATAATTCAAAAAGGGATTTTTGAAAGGTATGTTGTAGAGGCAACAATCATATAACACAAGTGATGTCAACGATGATATTTACAATAGGGTATGTAGTACATGAGGTGGTCTGATCTTTCAGTGTTACTAACTCCACTCACTATAGGCTGATTCCATCAACTTGTACATAAGGGCATGTGATGTCAGCTACTGAATTTAAGAGTATTGCTGCGGTCATATGCACCGCTGAGCAAATCTGTGGATTGGGGTTGTACAGGGATTAGAGTATGACCATTTGTCTGTATGTTTCTTCAAGTTCGTTCAACCCTGTATTCACTGAGTCCAAGAGATGGATCCAACTGCATTCTTTAAAGTTTAATAGTGACAGTATGCTGCCTCCTCTGGGGTGAGGGGTGGCTTTCTCCAAAACCCGGCACTTTAAGTCATCCGCGGTGTGGCTGTTTGTGGTAAAATGCTCCACCAGGGGAGCACCTTGGACCTTGCAGCGGATTCTACTGCGATGTTGGAGAATCCTCGTCTTGACCTTTTGTGTGGTTTGGCCAACGTAGATTCTGTCACAAGAGCATCGTATGGCATAGATGACGTTATGACTGTTGCAATTGCTGTGCTGTCTTAGATGGTATGTTTTTGCCATGTGTTGGAAAGTTGAACCAATCATTGCAAACTCACAGGCTTTGCAGTTGCTGCATTTGAAATGGCCAATTAATGGTGGAAGATTGAGTTGTTGTCTAATGCCCATTGGTTTCTCAGTCTCAAAATAGGCGCTTACAACATAGTCTTTTATATTGTTGGCTCTCTTGAAGGCAAATAGTAGCTTATCTTGGATTCCAATCTCAGTGCTAATCAGGTTCCAATATTTCAGTAATGTTTTCTTGATTTCGTGACTACGTGTATTGAACGTGGTCACACAGACCAACTTCTCAGTGTCCTCCTTCGTGGGTTGTATCTCAAGGAGGGTCTCTCTTGGGCGATAGCAGGCCCTTTTTCTGGAACGGTTTAGCAGGCCTTTGGGGTACCCACGATCCCTAAGTTTTGTAATCAGAATATCTGTCTCCTTGTAGAAGTCACTTCTTTTAGAGCAGTTCCGTCTCAATCTTAAAAATTGTCCTTATGGCAAATTGTCTCTGAGGCTTCTTGGAAGGTGCGAGTCATAATTTAGTGTAGTATTGCGCTCAGTGGTTTTTCTGTATAGTGTGGTGACAAGCTTTCCATTTTCATTATTAAGTGTGATGTATAGGAAGATGATGGCCTCATTGTTATAGGTCATGGTGAATTGTATATCTGGACTGCGCTCATTTAGCCATGCTTTGAATCCACTAGTCTCTGTTCTGTGCCTGTCCATACCATTAGCATGTCGTCAATATAATGCTTCCATACTGATATATTGTTCAGGAAGGGGTTTGTGAGGTCATATAGGTAAGTGTCCTCATAGTCATTCATGTAGAGGTTCGCTAGACTTGGGGCAAATCCAGCCCCCATCGCCACGCCTTTGCATTGCAGATAATAGGTGTTTTGGAAGACAAAGTAATTCTTTTTCGTGGCTATTTGTAGTTACTCAACCAAAAAGTCAGTTGGAATCCATACTGGTGTATGGCTTTTATCCAGAGTTCTCCATATAACATCAATTGCATGTTCCCGTGGGATGCTAGTGTATAGGAAGGAGACGTCTAGTGTAGCTAGAAATTATTTTGCCTTATCATATGGTTGGTTTTCCTTAAGTTGTTTGGTGTGCATAGTGTCTCTCAGAAAGGAGCGTGTCTCCACCGCAAAAGGTTGTAAAAAGCTATCCAAAAACTGACTAAGGGGTTCCAGAACCGAACCACATCCCGATACAGGAGGTTTTTCTAAGTCTTAATGGATTTTTGGTAGCGTGTAGATGGTGGGTATTCTGGACTCAGTTTTGTTCAGAAAGTTATATTCATGTTATGACAGAAAGCTTTCTGTTAAACCTTGATGTGTCAGTGTTCGAATGAGCTCAATGATTTCTGCGGCTGTACTTTTTCTTATCCGTTGGTAGCTTTCCGTGCAGCTCAGTTGTCGGTTGAATTCTGCAATGTAGTCCCGAGTGTTTTGAATGACCACTGTTCCGCCTTTATCAGCAGATTTCACCGCAATTGATGGGTTCTTATTGAGAGAATGCTTCTCATCCTTGGTGATGTTGTGCTTGATGAATTTCCTTGTAGCTTATATGCCACAATCATAAGGACAAATAGAAATTATTTTCCCCTTTTGTATGTTTCACGCGTAATTGTCCTGTATATAGTGTATTGTTGATGTCACCAATCACCACATGTCATGTTTTTCACCACAAGTCACCTATTCCTTCGGCAATTGAATTTGTAAATTGTGACAGCCTTGAATAGTTGACATTTTTTAATACAGCATTCATTTTTATACCTCGTGTGTTATGTCATTTTCTTCCTTTAAATTGTTGGTTTTTACTACAAGTAAGCTTGTGCTGCTTGAGTACTATAAAGTAATTTGTATACCCCAACAGAACCAATTGTTTCTGTTTGATGAATTGTCACAACATTTTCCCCCAAAAAGTGACCTCCTGTTTTAGTTGTGCATGGAAAGTTTGGGGTGATCGGTCGAGTGGGGTCAAGAAAATGGGGAGGGGGTCAAATAATGTGCATTTCCAATGTTATTTTCCATCGAGATTTTAGACACAACTGCAGCCCGAACTGCTGAACGGAATTGCACCAAATTTGGTAGAAAGCTAGATTGTGGTCCAGAAAGAATGTTCCTTGTGATTTGGTGTAAATCCATTCAGTAGTTTTTGAGCTATTAAAATTAAAAGAAAAACAAGTTGGTATATCTACGAACACTGAGTCATCGCTAATCCTTCATGGCACTCTGTGAATCCTCGCACCAACAGCAATGCTATGATTGGCTGGCAGGAAAGTTTGGCCACCATCTTAGATAAAGCAGAACAGTCCTGGACTGAGAAAATTCAAATCAAATGTAATAGAAGGTTTCAGGGTAGAGGTACCCTGACATCAGGGGTGCAATATAGGGGTCTGCGAGAGACCTCTGCCGGGCAAGAAATGTTTTCTTTCCACATGCAAGTTTTTGCAAATCTACCAGGACACTCAGCGTGACGTGTAAAGTCATGGGGTATCAACTAATACAGCTTTAAAATTAAGAAAAAGTATATGCACTCACAGATGAGCTCAGACACTCTCACGCCCACTGACAGACTCACTCATACACTCACAGACCCACTCAGATACTCTCACACCTACTCATAGCCCCACTTAGACACTCACACACCCACTCACAGACTCACTCACACACCCACTGACAGACCCTCTCAGACATTCATACACCCACTAATAGACTCACTCACACACCCACTGACAGACCCTCTCAGACACACATACACCCACTCACAGACTCCCTCAGACACTCACACACCCACTCAGAACTTCACACACCCACTCACATACCCAGTAAGGCACTCTCACATCCAATCAGAGACCCACTCAGACACACTCACACCTACTTGCACACCGACTCACAGACCCACACAGACAATGACATCCACTCACAGACCCAGTCAGACATTCTCATACATACTCACAGACCCACTCACACACTTACAGATTCACTGACCGACCCACTTAGATACTCTCATACCCACTCACACCCCACTCAGATACTCACACACCCACTGACAGACCTACTCATACACCCACTGACAGGACCCACTCAGACATCCACTGACAGACCCACTCAGACACTCTCACACCCACTCATAAACCCACTCAGACACTCACACACCCACTCTCGCACACCCACAGACCCACACAGACATTTACACACCGACTCACAGACCCTCTCAGCCACTCTCACACCCATCACAGACCTACTCACACACACACACACACACACTGACAGACCACTTAGACACTCATACACCCACTCATAGACCCACTCAGACACTCCCACTTCCACTCCCAGACCTACTCACACTTGCATTCCCACTCACAGGCCCACCCACTCTCACACCCACACCCACACCCACTCAGACACTCTCACACACACTTAGAAGGTATGCCGCCTCCCCCACCCCTCCCACAGGCGGCTCTAAGCTATTAGAGAACCGTACCGAGGCGGAAGCGCTTCCGCTAGAGTACATGACCCTTAATTGAGGTGGGTCTTTGCTCCTGATATGGTTGCAGGCCAGTCTGCAAACAATTGACAGATTGCACTATGCTTGTGCAAGTTTTATTATAGACAGCAATCTTCTATGTTCACTAAGGGGAGCCCATCGGGGTTTATGTGACCTTTGAGCTTTTGATTTGTTTTACCACAGACCGGATTACACACTGTGGGGAGCCAATTTTGTGATCTCCTGCAAGTACTACGTAGTTGCCTCTACAAAGTTCATAGTCGGGCAGACTTCTAGACCTTTATGGAAGCGCATGGCTTGCATCAGCTAGTATCTGTACCTACACATCCAGGGGGTCATACCTTAGATGGGCTTTTTTCTAACAACCCGGCTTTCTCACTGGGTGGTGTAGAGGCACTCCCTTGGACTGACCACAAAGCAATATTCTTTGAGGTTAGGGCCAGGGAATTGGGGAGGTGTTCCTCTCATAAAGCTACTAAGGTGAAGTTTCGCCGTTAGAGCAAGATAACAAGTAAAGGACTAGAGGCTGCTCTTGACCTTTCCTCTCCAATTTTGTACAAGGACAATGAAATGGCTGCTATGCAGTTCAATGAATGGATTCAAAGTGCAATAAACTGTGTTGCCCCTGAGCAGACCGTCACAGCTAACAGTGATCCTTCGGGGAGACCGTAGTATGGCCCTGAACTTAAACAACTAAAGGTTGAATGCAGAAGATTCGAGCGTCTTTGGAGAGTGGATTATAGCAGGAATGGTAAAGATGCCTACAATCAGGCCTTGAACAGGGGGCCATTTTGGCTGCCAAGTCTGCATATTTCACCTTGAAAATCCAGAAAGCTGGAAACTCTGCAAAGGAGCTGTTTAAATCGGTGTCTTTTTTGACTAAACGCCAGCAGGGCAGCGTGTTTAAACGGGACCAAGCGTTTTGCAACCAGCTGGCGGTTTTCTTCCAGAACAAGGTCCAAACAATATACGTGGATTTGGCTAATTCATCAAATTCTCTGTCGGGTACATATCAACCACCCCCGGAGGAGGAGATACTGCCTTGTAAATTGCTATGTTTTAACCCTCTATCTGAGGAGATGGTAATAAATATTTTTAAAATCTATCAAATCTGGTTCATCGCGGGATCCTTGCCCTCTGGCCATTATGCATCTTATGGCGGAGTGGATTAGCAAGACCCTTGCCTCCTTGATTAATCAAGCCTTAACATCTGGCATTTACCCTGTAGCCTGGAAGACAACCAGTATTAGGCCGATTTTGAAGGATCCCACCTTGGAGCCTACGGAATGTAGAAATTACCGGCCAATCTCGGGTTTGCCATTAGTAGCTAAGATCTTGGAAAGATCGATGAATAAAATATTAACTGAATATATGGACAGTAATAGGCTACTGGACCCATCCCAACATGGCTTCCGCCCCAGACACTCCACTGAATCTGCCTTGATTGCTGCAGCTGAGGGGATTCGGACAGTAGTCGATGGAGTCGGAGGGCTAACCTTGTTCTCCTGGATTTGTCGGCCGCATTCGACACCGTTAATCATACGGTGTTGGTGCAGCAACTACAGAAGATTGGAGTCAATGGGACGGCTCTTGCCCTCCTCTCATCGTTTTTAGATAACAGGAAACAAAGCCTGAACCGGGAGGGTCTTCAGTCGGACAGTTTTAATTTGCCCTGTGGGGTGCCGCAAGGTTCAGCTCTGTCCCCAACATTGTTTATGCTTATGTGAAGCCGTTGGTTAGGCTTGTAAGGAAGCATGGTTTTACCCTTGTGTCGTATGCAGACGACTCGCAGCTGGTGGTATCTGTTTCAGATAGGCCGGAACTAACCGCGGAAGGATTCCATCCCTGTCTGAAGGACGTTATGGAATGGATGAGCTGGAGTTTCCTAAAAATGAACACAGAGAAAACAGAAGTGATGGAATTTGGGACTGGTTCACCGACCTGGAGTGATTTGTAGTGGCCGCTGGAGGCCCGGAAATGTCCTTTACAAGTAAAAAATAAGTGAGGAATCTTGGGGTCATTTTTGATGACAAACTGAACATGTCAGCTCAGGTGAATAGTCTCACATCAGGTAGTTTTTTCTTACTCAAGATCCTGCGTTAAATCTTCCCTTTCATTCCCATGGCACTTCAGAAAACAGTTATGGCCGCCCTTTTTATGTCCAGACTGGATTATTGCAATGTTTTTAGGCATCGACAAGCATCAGATTAGCAAACTTCAATCACTGCAGAATGCTGCCGTTAGAGTGATTCTAAAGCTTCCGAAGGGTCATCCCACTACCCAAGGCAGACGGGCACTTCACTGGCTCCCAGTCCAGCAGAGAATTGAGCTTAAGGCTCTCTGTTGGTGCACAAAGCGCGGTATGGTGGTGGCTCAGAGGATTGTCAAAATAGGTTCAGGCTCTACATCCCCACGCGAGACCTTCAGTCGGCCAATCATGGCTTGATCGTTACTCCGAGGTATAGACGTGCTAGATGGGGTGGCCTTCTATTTTCTAGCTGCGCGGCCCAAATGTGGAACAAGCTGCCGGTGGCCCTTAGACTTCAGCAGAACCTTTCATCGTTCAGGAAAATCTTAAAATCCCAGCTGTTTAATGCCGGGTAGTTGTCAGTCTTCTCTTTGCTCTGCTCCACTTACGCTCCTCAGCGCCAAGACGCCTCGGCATTCGAACGCTTTATAAGCATTTTTAGTACATTACATTACAAAATGGCAGCAATAAATTTAACAAGTGAGAAAGGACTAACCACAGCATGGGTCTAATCAGAAACAGACAGAGGACTGTTATATAAAATCACCACATAGAAAACAAAGAAAGGACCACTCATCACAGTGCATATGAAAATGGAAACAGGACTACACCCCAATAGGACCAATTAATGCAAAGTGTGAGAGGACTTCCCCTCTGGAACAGTTCTTTGTAGTAAACGGGCGGCCATCTTGGACTGACCCACTCAGAATGGTTTGGTTCCCAGACAACACAGACAACATTCTAGATGCTCGATTCCCTACTCAACTAATTCACAGGTGAGAGTTTTTTCCCAGACCTAGCTCCATCTAAACCTCATGGTGCTCACTGCCTCACTTACCCCCGACCCTTCTCTACCCCTTCTCTATTCCTTCCTACAAGCTTCAACTCCACTATGGAGCTCACCAGTCTACACACCTATTCCACTAAATACCCCCCTTACCTTACAAAAAAAGCAGCTAAAGGCTTTAAACAGAATTTATTAAAATCTCACCCCGAAACCTCATCTCTGACCCTTACATCTCAACTAACAAAGGACATATAACTAATGACATCATATTTTATACTAAAAGAAGAGCCCAATGGAGGAAAGCCTTTTAGCCCTATTCTCGATCGCCTCCACTAGGAAAACAGCACATGGCCTCACAATAGCTATCATCCCCTCCCCATGCTACAATGCCGCAGCTAGAATGACCATCTACCATAATGGGATCATCCTTATGCAATCATTGGACTGTAACCTAAACCTACTGGATAACCACTTTCCTCCCATCGAGAAAATAGTTGTAGGACCCCATCCCACCTCCCCAGCCAATCACAATTCCAGTGCACTTCCTAACACCCTGTCTGATTCCCCATTAAGTCTTTTTCCCCCGGTGTCCCATCTTGCATATACACCCACCTTAGAACTAATGGTCACCCCTCGAGATGACACATATCTCCCCAAGTCCTACTTGTCCCCCAGCACCACCAATATAACTATTGTTCTAATCACGCCCCACACCCTTACCTACTCTCATCCCCCCTTTCCACCGCCCCTTCTCCTCTCACCAATACTTCTTCTGTCCCACTCATACCCCACATCCATACCTCCTCACATCCTTGAGATATCACTCATCTCCCAATTCCTTCCCCGCCCCCAACTCCACCAATATTCACGCTGTCCCAATCTCACCCCACACCCCTACCTCGTCTCATCCCGCCTTCCCACCCGCCCCTTCTCCCCTTACCACTAATCCCACTGTCCCATACATACCCCACATCCCGCCTCTACACCCCCCTCTCTTTTGACAACCACACAGGAAGGTTACAATACAATGAAACAGAATATGATTCTCCCCAAACTACATACATAGCTCAACCACACTTCCTTTAACCTCATAGCTGCTATGGAACGTCCAGCTCCAGTGCTGGACGTTCCATTGCGCAGGTGCAGTTCGAACGTTCAACGGCCGACTGCAGCACTACGGAGGTAGTGGTGCCGGCGGCTGCAGAAAGTGTGCAGCACTTAAGGGGTTAACCACAGTCCAGACAGTAAATATGTTACTTCCCACACCAGACCCCAGACTCAATGAGATATTACTATCTCTGCAAGTCAAAGAGGACCTCCAAACTCTACATGACCTGATTCTACAACAACCCAAGTTCACACGCTCTGAACCAGAATACAGGACTTACCTTCACACCAACCATTTGAAACTCACCCAACATCTGCACGCAAGCTCCCTGAAACATGAGCCCCCAAGGTGGAGAACAGTGCCCTGCCCTAATGCCTCATCCTGTCCGATCCGAAAGAAAAACTCTCTATCAGCTAAAGACTTAACCTTCCTACTCCGTTACCTATGAGCTACCGGTTCTCCCCCTTAATACGGCACACTCAGATAACCTGTTAAACTTCCCCTAATCCAACCCATTCCCCCAATACCCATAGAGTTACAAGACCCATTTCTAGCGGCATAGTGGAAAACAACCTCATGCAGGTCCCCATATTACACGAACCCACAACAACACCCATCAAAACTCGGCTAAAATGTAGACTTCTAAACTGTAGGTCGGCCTCAAGACATGCAAATGATATAGCTGACCTCATACCCATTAATGAACCTGACCTACTAATTTTGACTGAAACATGGCTAAATGAATCATCTATGCCCATCCTAGACATACTAGTACCCTCAAACCATGACATCACAAGACTTGACAGAACTGATAGGCCAGGTGGTGGTATTGCTTGTATACATCGGAGCTTAGACATCACTAGTAATAATAAACCAATATGTTCACTAAATGCATTCTACCACCCACCAGGAGATAACCTCACCTTTATCGAACAGCTCATGGATACTCTAGCTACAAATGACGGGCAACAAATTATTCAAATATTCCATGGTGACTTCAATCTCCACTGGGATGACCATGACAACCCAGAAGTCAATAGCTTAAAAGCTTTCCTCTCAGACCTTAACCATACCCAAATCTGTGACAGCCCTACACATGATAAAGGCTAAACCCTCTATCTAGTAATTTCCAAAGCTGACTCCACTCAGCTTGATTCAATCCTCCTCTGTGACTGGTCTGACCACCAGATCATTACATTCCACATCAATGAATCAGTAAAATTACTTTCTACCCAACCTACGAGAACAAACATTTGGAAGAGAAATCTAAAAAACAAATCCGACTTACTCACAACTTCCAGTCCTAACGTCCTGCTTCCCCTAGAAGGCTTATCCGATGCACAAGGTCTGACCAACCATTACTTCCAATCCATGAACACAGTACTAGACAATCTAGCTCCCTTACAACTGAAAAGAGTCACCACAAAAGACTCAATACCCTAGTATGATGGTGGGCTAAATGAAGACGTTCCCTAAGATTAATTGAACAACGAGGGAGATCGGCACTATCCTCTGACTACCTCAAGCTACTAAGGAGCACGAGAAACTCCTACTACAGAAAGATCAGACGATCAAAAGCAGACTTCATCAGTAAGCAATAGACCAAGCCAAGAACCATCCCAAAAAGCTTTCAAACTAATAAAATCTCAATCTAAGGAAGTACCCCACCTCCCCCAAGCTAACCCAGACACACTACCCAATTGCAAGGAATTTGCCTCCTTCTTTACTATGAAGACAGAAAACATAATGATGGACCTGCTTAATGACCTAATATCCCGTACCGACTCTCACATGGACACTGCAATGACTCCGCTAGGTGCCCCACTCATTTGTCCCGCAACGTTTGACCTCAAAACAATGCATCCTGGTCCTCCTTCAACACCTACAGTGAAGAAACTATATTAAAAATGCTCACTGCCCTGAATCCCTCCAGCCACTTCACAGACCCTCTTCTCGCAAACTATATAAAAGACTTAATTCCACTGTTATTGCCTCCCCGGACCCAGATTTTAAAAACCTCTCTCCTTCAATCACCATCCCGGAAATCCTTAAAGCAGGTAAGGCATCCTCTATCTTAAAGAAGCCATCGGCGAACCCATCATACTCAACTAACTATCGCCCAATATCCAACATCACCACTCTGGCCAAACTCTTAGAAAAATGTGTCCACACGCAGCTTGGCAAACACATAGATCAGTTCAACCTGCTTAACCAATACCCATCCGGCTTCCATGCAGGTCACAGTACTGAATCAGCCATTACCCACATAATAGATGACGCATTAAAAATCCTTGACCAAAACGGAGTCTGTTTACTAATCTGGCTGGACCTATCTTTGGCCGTTGACACCGTCAAACACGACAATTCGATAGATTTTCTGAAACAAAGAAGGGGATTATCGGGATCTGTTCTAAATTGGTTCACCTCTTTCCTCCAAAATAGATCACAAAGATTCATGGTTTATCAATCATTATCCAAGCCCATCCCAGTCACTTTAGGGGTACCCCAGGAATCATCCTTTTCACCTACACTTTTCAACCTTTTCATGGAACCACTCCCCGAACTTCTCAGCTCATTGAATGTCCATTATCACATGTACGCAGATGACACACAAATCTACATAAAGATCCACTCACTTGAGGACATCAAATCTCTCAATTTAATGCTTCAAAAAACGCAGACCTGGTTGGCCGAAAACCATTCGAAACTAAACACCCTCAAAACTGAATTCCTCTTAATCCCTCCCCCCAACCAATCGATCACCATCCTCGACTGGATGAACCACCTAACAGCACTCAAGGTCAACCTCTCATTATTGATTCAGCGAAATCGTTGGGAGTGACTCTGGACAGAAGCCTAAACATGCAGAAACACATCAGCGCCTCTACAAAAGGAGCAACATTTCAGATGAACACCTTGAGAAGAGCGAACATCTTCTTGCCCACAAATGCCCTCAAACAGGCAGTTCAAACTCTAGTAATCCTCAGAGTGGAAAAGGGGAGCGTCACTCTCTGCGGCTTTCCCAAATCGACAACAGTTCATTTAAGAGCTTCAATCAACACAGCTGCTAGACTCATCACAGGCTCCAAAGGAAACAGTCACATCTCCCCTGACCTTCGAGCCCTCAACTGGCTACCTTTCGAGGCTAGATTAATCTGAAAATCGCTTGTATGACACACAAGGCACTACATCACAAAACTCTGAGTTATCTAGCTCAGAAATTAGTGCTCTCTTGTAGTAACAGATCCACCAGAAGCTCCAGTAATCTTCTACTGAAACCACAACGATTTGTCAAGAAGAAAACATACAACCGGACCCTCTCAGGAACGGCTCCCAGGATTTGCAATGCTTTGCGCCCAGAAACGAGACAGAATCCTTTTACTGCATTCTTCAAAAAAGAAGTGAAAGCTATTCTCATGGCTAAATTTACATGAACTATATATATATACCTGTAATATGTATTTGCTAGTTTGTATTAGTTGCTATTTTGTATTAGACTCACCTAAATTTTTCTATACTTGTTTTGTTAGTTACATCTGCCCTGTAAAGCACTCTGATACCCGTAAGGGTCTTGTTCGCGCTATACAAAACCTTCAAAATAAAATAAATACATAAAATAAACTTACAGATCCACACAGACATTGACACACCCACTCACAGACCCACTCAGACATTCTCACACCCACTCACAGACCCACTCAGACACTCACACATTTACTGACAGACCTACTCACACACCCACTGACAGACCCACTCAGATACTCATACACCCACTGACAGATACACTCAGACACTTACAAACCCACTCTCAGACACTCTCACACGCACTTACACACCCACACAGGCATTTACATACCAACTCACAGATCCAATCAGCCACTCACACACCCACTCACAGACCTACAAACACACACACTAACAGACCCACTCGGACACTCATACACCCACTCATAGACCCACTCAGACACTCACACACCCATTCACAGACCTACTCACACTTGCACACCCACTTGCAAACCCACTCAGACACTGTCACACCCACTGACAGACACACTCAGACACGCAGACATTCACTGACAGACCCACTCAGACACTCTCAAACCCACTGACAGACCCACTCAGACACTCACACACCCACTCACAGACCTACTCAAATACCCACTGATCGACCCAGTCAGACACTCATACAACCACTCTCAGACCCACTCAGACACTCTCACACACACTTACAGAACCACCCAGACATTTACGCACCAACTCACAGACCCACTCAGCCACTCTCACACTCACTCACAGACCCACCTACTCACACACACACTGACAGACCCACTCAGACACTCATATACCCACTCACTTAATACTCACTCAGACACTTCTCTCTCACTTACAGACCGACTCACACTTGCACTCCCACTCGCAGGCCCACTCACTCTCTCATCCACACACAGACCCACTCAGACACTCACACAAACACTTACAGACCCACACAAGCATGGATAAACACCCACTCACAGACCCACTCAGACATTCTCACAGGCACTCACAGACCCACTCAGTTACTCACACATTCACTGACAGACCTACTCACATACCCACTGACAGACCCACTCAGACACTCATATACCCACTGGCAGACCCACTCAGACACTCACACACCCACTCAGACACTCGCACACCCACTCTTTGACACTCTTACATACACACTTACAAACCGACACCGAAATTTACCCACCAACTCACAGACCCACTCAGCCACTCTCACACCCACTGACAGACCCACTCAGACACTCACATACACACTCACATACCCACTCACATACCTATAAACACACAAACTGACAGACCGACTCAGACACTCATAGACCCACTCAGACACTCACACACCCACTCACAGATCTACTCACACTTGCATATCCACTTGCAGACCCGCTCAGACACTCTCACACCCACTCACAGATCCACTCAGACACTCACACATTCACTGATAGACCCACTCATATACTCTCACACCCACTGACAGACCCGCTCAGACACTCACAGACCCACTCACAGCCCTACTCACATTCCCACTGACAGACACACTCAGACACTCACACACCCACTCTCAGACCCACTCAGATACTCTCACACACTTACAGACCCACACAGACATTTACACACCAGCTCACAGACCCACTCAGCCACTCTCACACCCACTCACAGACCCATTCACTCACACACCCACTCACAGACCTACTCACACACACACTGACAGACCCACTCAGATACACACTGACAGACCCACTCTGACACTCATACACCCACTCGCAGGACCATTCAGACACTCTCACACCCACACACAGATCCACTCAGACACTCATACACACACTTACAGACTGTTGCGCTGGGCAGGTTAAAACGGAACACCACGAGTTTTTATATCAAGGGTTTTATTAGTAGGGCAAACACATTATCAAATTAACACCGGCCAGGCGATGTCTTCCTCAGGGGAATTGGGGTGTCTCCTCTTTGGCATCTTTTCAGGAATGTAGATCGTCGGGCATGCAGGGATGTAGGAAAAACAAAAACAAGAAGGTGCACTCTGATTAGTGCTGTGGTCTATTTGCAATAGGGTGGAGGGAAGGTGTGAGGGAAGGGTACACCTGATCGCTTTCAGGATGGTGCAGGGAAAGGGGCCGTCACCAAGGTAGATAGGGATTTATGCTGCACGCTTTCCCTCCTGTCTCCCTAGAGGAGACTTGCTTTACCCGCTTCCCCCGCTTCCCGGAGGTAAGGACCCCAGCGTCCCTGCTCCCCGAAAGCAGGTACTCACATGTTCTTGCCAAGTTCCTCCTGGAACGTGGCTGGGCGCTGCGTGTAGCCGTTGACCTCCTGGCTGTTCCTCCTTGGTCATCTGCGATCAATCTGGTGGTTCGTCTCCGTCTCTCGCTATGCTCCACACTCTCAGTCTCTCTCTTTGCTCGGTCGTCTTCCTCCTTCCGGGTCTTGCTGCTGTCCTCATAGGCTCCTGGAGTTTTATCCAGTGCTGACACTCCATAGTCCCACCTACAGGGGGTGGAGCCGGCGTCTTCATCATCCGGGCAATTAAAGGTCCAGCTAAGCGGGGCATAGGATGCGTCGTGTCCTGGGAGACACACCTCCGATTCTGGCAGCTGGAAGGAAGAAAAGGATGTTTCCATGAGATAGGCAGGGTCGTCCGGAGTCCGCTTTGACAGGAACCCGACACAGACCCACACAGAAATGTACACACCGACTCACAGACCCACAAAGACATTGACACATACTCACAGACTTACTGAGACACTCACCCACCCATGCAGACACTCTTGCACATACTTACAGATCCACACAGACATTTACACACTGACAGACAGACTCTCTCAGACACCCATACAGCCACTCACTGACCCACAATGGCACTCGCACACCCACTCACAGACCCACATAGGCAATCACCCATTCTTTAAGGGTACAGGTTACAGTTACAAAAATATAATTTTACAAATCTTAAACATTCTATAAAAAAAACCAAAGGTTACAGTGACCTTATAGTTAGGAAATAACATTATGAAACCTTAGAAATTCATTGAAAAAACCAAAGGCTAGAGGAGCATTACAGTTGGGAAATAACATTTTAAAAAACATAGCCATTTACTGAAAAAACAAAAGGTTACAGGGACGTTATGCTTAGGCTCAGATTGTACTAACTCAAAAATATAGAAATTCATCAGTTATAGTTACCTGAGCTAACTATAATGTACTCTCCTGAAATGTATGGCATATGACCTCACATATTACATGACTCATGACATGGTCTGTGACATCACTGATGACATAATCCACAGAACCACTCCCATACCCACTCACACCCTCATTTAACTTCTCAAACATCCCCTTACACACCCACACAACCACTCACACACCCATTCAGAGACCCAGACAACTACTCACAGACCCACTCACTCATCCATAGAGCCACTCACATACTCATTCACTCACTCACTTATACATCCACTCACACAACTACTCACTCACCCATACAGCTATTCATACAACCACGTACTTACCCATACAGCCACATACATAGCCACACACTCACCTATAACATGCTCACATATTAACAATACAGCCACTCACACATCCACTCACTCACCCACACAGCCTCTCAACATACTCATTCATACAACACGCACACACCCACTCAGACACCCATATAACTACTTACATACCCATTCACACATACATACAACCACCCATACATCCTCTCACTCACCCATACAGCCACTCACACAGACACTCACTCTCCAATACAGACACTCACACACCAACTCACTTAGCCAAAACCCCTCTCAAACAGCCACTCACTCATTCGTACAGCCACTTACATACCCAGTCACTCACTCATACAGCCCCCCACAAAGCCACTCAGTCATGCATACAGCCACTCAAACACCCACTTATACACCCATACAGTCATTCACACACCCACCCACTCACTCACCCATAAAGTAATTCTCACAGCCACACACTCACCAATACAGTCACTCACATAGCCACTTACTCACCCATATAGCTACTCACACACCCACTTATGACACTGACACCCACTCACGCACAAATACGCACAATCACACAGCCACTCACATAATATATGTTAGAAATAGTATCACGTATTAGTACACTAGGGGCCAGATGTAGGTAATCCCAGATTACCGATTCTTAAATACCGAATCATACCATTTCGGTATTTAAGAACTGGCAATCGGGATGTAGGTAATTTTACCGATTTAATTACAGAATCGGTATGATTCAGTAATTACCGATTCAGTAATTGCCATTCATTCCTATGGGCCTGGAGGCTCATAGGAATGAATGTCAATTACCGAATCGGTAAATACTGATTCTGTAATTGGGGGAAACATTGAAGGGTGGCAGGGTGTCACTTTGACACCCTGTTGCACCCCTCAATTGTGCATGGGTGCACAAGTTGCAGACACACATGCCCTTAGGGCATGTATGTCTGCAACATGGCACTGTGTAAAAAGCAAAAGAAATGCTTTTTAAAGGGTTTTCATTATTTACCACCAACTTCTAGTTGGTGGTAAATAACGAATTCTTAAACCCCTGTTGCACTGATTACAGTGCTACCTACATGTCAAAATACAGATTTGGTTTATTTTATCGATTCAGTATTTTACCGATTTGGTAAAATTACCGAATCTGTATTTTAACATGCCCCTACATCCCAAACTCCAAATACCGGTCGGTAACGGCCGAAATCGGCTGTTACAGACCGGTATTTGCCTTCCTACATCTGGCCCAAAGTATGCTAATTGAACTTTTATAGTAGCATAGTATATATGTTTAACCCTTATAAGCTTTTAGAAAACACTCATAATCACTGCATGATGCCATCAGGGATGTCATCAGTAATGCCATTTAAGATGTCATCAGTGATGACCATGTCATGAGTGATGTACTTTGTGAGGTCATGAACAGTGCATTGCGGGGGTGGAAGTTATAGTTATCTCAGGTAACTATAACTGCTGAATTTCTATGGTTTTGTGCGTGTATGTATACATATATATATGTGTATACTTCCAATGCCTCCCACTGAGTAACAGGAAACCTCAGCACTCTGGATTGGTTGCAAAATCATTTATTTAGCAGAGTAACGCAACACTAACCCATTTCGGTGCTTCCTAGCACCGGTGACAAAGGTGCTAGTAAGCACCAAAACGCGTTGGCGTTACTATGCTAAATAAATGATTCTGCAACCACTTCGGAGTGCCGAGGTTTCCTGTTACTAAGTGGGAGGCATTGAAAGTATTAGTAGCAGAGTGTGGCGAAGTTCTTCAAAGTCGGTGCCACCAGCGTTTAAGCTGCCGGAAACTCGCCGACACCAGGACTATATATATGTGTATGTATACATATATATGTATCTGGGGCAGGTATTCACATTCTCCCGCAAATATGATCATGCTAAAAAATTGTGATTTGGTAACACCACAAAAACCACCATAAATGTAAATGAGGGTGCAACAACAAGCACAGCCAACACGGAAGTGTCTGGCTCAGATTTAAGCTCTCTAACTAGCGATAAGGATTCCGAAGATGGACGATCCAATGGATGCAACGAGCCAGATAAAAGAAACAAGCTAAGTCCAGCAGAAGAGCTGAAATTTGTATCGGTAGACCGCCGACAAACGTTGCGCCCACGGAACCAGAAAAAAACTCTAAACAGCAAAGAAACCAGAGGCTCAGAGCAATGCACAAGCTCAGGCGGGGTTAAACCAAAGAAAACTCAATGGCGTAGTGGTAACTCCAAATGACAACACCACAGTCAATCTGTCATCTGAAGTGTTATGAAGAAACCAAGTTGTTAGCCCTCTGGCTCTCCTACTGCCCGGAGAGTAATTTTAATTACGGGCGCACCAGAATCAACATATTCAGTTACATCAGAAAATTGAAACTGAAGACATTTTTCACGATTAAAGAAGGAAATAAAGAACATAGCAACATTGCAAGACAAGAGATCTATGACAACCCAAGGCATGAAAATCTCCAAGTCTGGGATGTGCAATTGTTACTCACTTTACATGAGTTGAATGATGTCACCAATTCAAACCAACAAGATCAATTGGAACAGGGATCGACACAGGCCAGACTGAAGCGCTCAATAGAGTACATTCTAGTGCTGAAATCAGCCCGTTCAAGGCCAAGTCTACTTTTTAGCCTACGATGTCAAAAGACGCTATTGAAATTTTTCACGACAGAGTGACAGAGGATTTGAAGCAATTACATCATAAAGTGAATCAAGGCAAAAAGAGAATGAAATATCATGACAAACAGTATGATAATGTAATGAAAAAGTTGAAAAATAATCGAGAAATCATGATAAACAAATCCGATAAGGGTGGCAATATACTCATCTGGCCACGTAAGGAATACACCCAGAAAGTACTAAGACAGCTAAGCAATACGGACTGTTATGAGTAAACAACTATGGCGGAATATCACAAGTCGAAGGAATTATTGAAAAAGGAATTACGGGGCATATTATCAAGGGGGTTTATCTCCGCTTTTTTGGCTTTAAAAGCCAAGAAAGCAGAGATAAAATTATCTCCCTATTACCTAGCTGTCGCTAACACCAGTTAGCGACAGCTAGTAGGAGATAGCGACCATCTTGGGCCCCGCTTTGCATGTCAGTGAAATTTATCACTAATGACATGCAAAGTGGGCGTGCCAAGATGTTAGCGACTGGAAACAGTCGCTAACATCGCTATCTCCTATTACCAACTTTTGGAGATATTCGCGCTAAGCACTACAATGCCCAGAATGCTACATAATGGCCACCTGGGCTTAAATAGTGTAGAAAGAGAAAACTCACTAACTGTGAGCAAAGCCGAGGAGGCTGAAACAAGTTGGTTGGGATCTGTACGAATAAAGCAAGTTAAATAACTCTTACTCCGGAGTGCTGTGCATTTTGTATGCAAAATTGACTTTTGAAGCCAGGATCCGGCTTCCATGCCAAGCACCCACTGCCAGAGCGCGCTGTTTGAAGGATCACATTGCGGAGAATATATATATGTGATCAAGCCTTCTCGAAGGCGAAACGCGTCATGGCGGCAGCGCTGGCTTTATCGAATTAAACCACCTTTGCACCAGTACCTTTGGGTCGACTCTTTGTTGCTTTTTATCCGCCATTTCTGTCTTCTAAGTGACAAGCTTCGTCATATATATATATATATATATATATATACATGAATAGAACTTCGTTATTCGCTCCAAGAAAAATCCGGAAACCAAACAAACGAAACGGACCCTTGTAGGTTGATTTTAAGAGCTTAATTTATTCTGTGCACCCTCTTGTCCGCCATGACGCGTTTCGGGCCCGAGAGCCCTTGGTCACATATATATATATGTATATATATATGTATATATATATATATGTATATATATATATATATATGAAGTAATCGCCTCCTCTCGAAGAAAGAAGCAGGAGCCTCAACGGGGATTTCAATGGCGAAGCCCTTTATTTCAAGTTGATGGCGGATGCATATATATATATATATATATATACACTGAAAAAACCACAGGTTTCAGGGACGTTAAAGTTAGTTGGACATTTCACTCGTACAAAACCAGAGAAATTCAACTGTTATAGTAAATTCAGCTAACTATAACTCACGCCCCGCAATGCACTGCTGATGACGTCACATATTACATCATTCATGACATGGTCAGTGACAGCACTGATGACATCACTGATGACATCTCAAATGACATCACTGATGACATCACTGATTAAATCATCCAGTGACTGTGTGTTTCTTTAAAGTTTAAATATCTTTTATATATATATATGCCAAGGTGTATTGAAGAATGAGTGGGTGTATAAGTGTCTGGATGGAGGATTTAGTAGGTGCGTGACTGACTGTATAAGTGAGTGATTAAATGTGTCTCACTGAATGCATGGATTAGTGACTAAATTGTGTGAATGTCTGTATCAGTCTGTCTGTTGTTGTGTAAGCTGCTGCATGGGTTGGTCAGTAGCTACATGAGTGCCTATATGGGTTATTGATTGGTTGCCTGAGTATTTGTATGGGAGACTGAGTGTGTTTGTGGGTGGGTGGGAGGTATGTGACTCTGTGCATAGAGGTGTGAGTGGTTGATTCACTGGGTGTATGGGTTCAAGAGTGCCTGTGGAAACAGCTGTATGGGTGGGTGAGTGTGTGTATGGGTGTGTTGGTGAGTGAATTGATGTCTCAGTAGTACATGTCCAAGTAACTACATATGTAAAAGGCAGTGTATGTGAGAGTTGGAGTATATAAATGACTGTACGTGAGAGTCAGTGATTGTGAGAGTGGCTGTATGGATGAGTGTGTACTTGTATCAGTGATTGTATAAGAGATTAAGTATGCATTAGTATCTGTATGAATAAGTGAGGTGGTGTGTATATAACTGTATAGGTGAGTAAATGGGAGTGTGGTTGATTATTTGCATGACTGACTAGATGTATGAGTAACTCCATAGATGAGTGGCGGTGTGTGAGTGTCTGCATAGGTATATGAGTGCATATGATAGTGTTGTATTGATGAGTGACTGCATGTATGAGTGATTGTCTTGGTGAATGAGTGGATGTGTATGTGTAGACCCAGCAATCAGTGAGTGCGTATGTAGTAGTATTGGTGTGTCGATGGTTTAGAAAATGGTAATCTGTATTTTACAGTGGGTGTATCAAAGGTTATATTATCAGATTTTCACATGGATAATGTCATCAGTGATGTCATTTGAGATGCCATCAGTGAAGTCATCAGTGATGTCACTGACCATGTCATGAATGATGTAAAATCCCTTTCAAGCTTGGGGTACTATTTAATTTAGTTTTTATTAAAGCATGAGTTCATGTGATCATAGTACACTTTAGCCCCCTGTAGATACATTCCATAAATAAAATAATAAAATAATTCTTCCTCTGTTTACAGATATCCCTGCTCCTTCCCATTTTTACACAATCTTTGTATAATTGAATCATCAGTCCTGATGAAGGTGGTTTAAAGCATGTGTGTTCCACCGAAACGTACGTCTGCCTTTGACCTTTTCGGAATCCGGCCAATGAAAAATTTATGAGATATCAATAGGAAATGAGACATTTATGATGTACATATCCAGCAATACAATTATATACTCTGCTACATTGTAACAAATGAAAGGACTTTTTGCCTATATACACTGTCGGTTTCCATTTGTTAGCACTTTTATATATATTTTTTATCACATGTTGTGTGTTAGAGTGAATGATTGCTATGTTATGGAGTGTGCTTGCAGGTTTGTATGAATCTGTTGGGGCAGGGCAGCTACCATGAATGGCTATGTTTTTGACCTTATTTGTGTACATTTATGCTTAACCTTGTTGGATTAATTGCAAGACTTAACTTTGTGATTTAGCACACTTTTTTCAAAGGAAATTGTACTTTTTGTAAAACAAAATATGAAAAATTAAAAAAAATGTTTTTTATACATTTTGTAATTTCTAAAGAAAATTGTTTCTGAGTAAGAAACATGTGTTTCTCTTGGGGGTCTGTATAAGCCAAGGGCTATTGTTAAATGCAATATAGGTTCTGCAAGAGGTCCTTTACAGGTATTGATTGTCTTTTTAACCCCTCCTCTTGGACCTCTTCCATGGAGATGAATCAGGTTTCACTTGCTGACATAGCCCATATGTTAGGAAATCTTCCGAAAGAAGCTCAGGCCCTGGCCGCACACGTGGATTCCATCCAGCAGAGTATTTGGTCTGAATCAGGTGTAGGGACCCAAGCTCCTAGTGCTAGCGTCCCAGTTATACAAGTCACTGCACCACCATCCATACCTCTGGCTCCCCCTGAGCGTTTATTGGGTGACCCTACTAAGTTTGCAGCTTATATCAGTCAATGCCAGCTTCACTTCATGTGTAATGCAGCTTGCTTTCCAACGGATCAAGCAACAGTGACAATTGCGGCGAGTCAGGCTGCCTGAAGCTCACTTAGCGCTAGCCTCCTCCGTGTTCATGTTTATTGTGTATACTGCTATGGTGTGATTTCCGACACTTGATGCCAATTTTAAAATTGTTTTAACGTTACTTACTTGCTGCTTCTCTTGCTCCTGACCCCGTTCCGCCGCGGCTGTGTGCCGATCGAGCGGAGGGTCTTTTTGCGAGCAACACGCCCTACACCACTTCCTGCCTGCCACGCTCTTCATGCAGGTCAGCGCGCTAGTTGCTGCAAAGCTTCAGGCTACTTCTAGAGGTAGGCTCTGCGCCTCATGTGACAATTGCGGCGAGTCAGGCTGCCTGAAGCTCACTTAGCGCTAGCCTCCTCCGTGTTCATGTTTATTGTGTATACTGCTATGGTGTGATTTTTGACACTTGATGCAAATTTTAAAATTGTTTTAACGTTACTTACTTGCTGCTTCTCTTGCTCCTGACCCCGTTCCGCCGCGGCTGTGTGCCGATCGAGCGGAGGGTCTTTTTGCGAGCAACACGCCCTACACCACTTCCTGCCTGCCACGCTCTTCATGCAGGTCAGCGCGCTAGTAGTTCCTCCCCTTGGGCCACTTAAGATGGTGACCTGGCGGAAGCGCAGCGGACGAGCGCAGCGGGCGCGCCGACTTTGCGCCGAAGTTGCGCCGAAGTTGCGCCAAAGTTAAGGCCGTCCGCGGCCGGTTGCGGCCAACGGCCATCCACTATGCTCAACCGATAACTTATTCCTCTGTGGATCTCCTTGCCCTCCAACGCTCTGGCCCTCTCCACTCCCGTGCTACTGGTGCCGCTCGGGAATGCGGCATTTTGATCTCTCAGGACCCCTTTTTAGGCACACATGCCCTGAGTACTCCCACTAATTGCAGTGATTCTTCTATTATTTCACCAGTTGCTAGGCCACCTGTTCCACACTCTTTGGCAATAGTCTACCTCAATACCCGCTCGCTGGTGAAGCACCAGCTTGAAATATTTCAGATGTTGGATGATAATAAAGTAGACATCCTTCTCCTTTCGGAGACTTGGTTAACTGATGACTCTACCCCTGACATCCTCGCTGCTTTCCCTACCGGCTATTATATTTTACAGTCTAACAGGGCAGTTGGAAGAGCAGGAGGGGGGGTTGCAGCTATCATTCGCTCTCAGTACAAGTTTACTATCGTTGAAACTATCACTCTCCCTAAAACTGACATTCTCACCTTGAAATTTATTTCCCCTAGGTCTTCCTTTATTTGTGTCCTTGTTTATAGACCTCCTGACTATATGCCCCTTTTCTCCCAGCAGTTTGGCAATCTTGTTTCTTGGCTAACTATTAATTCCGCCAAAATTCTCATCATTGGCGATTTTAATTATTGGCCGTCAGATCCCCGTGAAAGTAGCCTTTCCGAAGAATTCACGGATCTCTTACTCAGCCTGAATTGTTATCAGCACATTACAGTGGCCACTCACAGCAAGGGCCATACCCTCGATCAAGTTTGGACGGCCAATCTTGACATTTCCCCTCCCTCAGTGTATTCCTGCCCTTGGTACGATCACTCTTTTATCTCTTTCTCCCTTTATTCCATTCCGCCTTGTCACCCTCCTCCTACTACCAACTTTATCGCGCGTAACTGGAAGCGAGCTAACTTTACAGAATTCCATTCTATTCTAGCTACGACAGCCCCCAGTGACATGGCCTCGACATCTGCCCAGGCTGATGTCCTTGAGCAGTGACTGGTACATGCTAGCGATATAGTGGCCCCGCTAAGAACCACTAAAATTAAACGTCCCCACGATGCTCAGCGATGGTTCACTGACCAAGTGAAAATGGACAAACTTGCCCTCCGCCAAGCTGAGCGCCGCTGGAGGCGCAACTATGACCCACTATTAAAAATTGCTTACGTTGACCTATTAAAACAATACAAAAAATCTATCCTACTAGCTAAAACCTCTTACTTTTCTCAGAAAATCTTGGATTCCGCCTCTAAGACTAAGGATATTTTCTCAATTGTGGAAGAACTTACCTTGCCAGACCTTGTTACTGCCCAACCCCAACCCACACAAGCCCTCTGTGATTCCCTTAATTCATTTTTTATCGACAAAATCATCCCCATTAAAAACAATATACCTCTTCCTTCTTCGCTTACTCCCTCTTCTTTACCCCCTATGAACCCCTGTCGTTTCGATGTTTTCCCTCCCATTTCTCTGACCGAGTTTACTTCCCTGCTACATACGTTATGTTATGTTATGTTATGTTATAAGACATTTCTTGAGCGCACTGTCACCGTAAGTTTCCTGGCGCTAATCGGATCCTAAGATTGGGAAAGATGGAATTAGTGTAGATGGGAGAAGAGTAATGTTTTTAGGGATTTCCTGAAAGAGAGAAGGGAACAGGAGGACTTAAGTGAAAGTGGAAGGGAATTCCAGAGTTTAGGGGCCAGACAAGAGAAACTGCGACCCCCAGATCTAGTCAGTTTAAAGCGGGGTACAACTAAGAGCTGGAGGTGGGTAGACCTCAGGGTGCGAGAGGGACAATAAGGAGTGATGAGGGATTTAAGAAAAGCAGGAGAGGGACCAGTAAGAGCCTTGAAAACCAGGCAGTGGACCTTAAAGACTATTCTTTCACTGACTGGTAGCCAGTGGAGTTGACGTAATAGGGGTTTGGCCGACTGCCATCTGGGAATTTTAAGAGCAAGCCTAGCAGCCTGATTCTGGACGATCTGTAGCCTAGACAGCTGAGATTTGGGGAGGCCGTGATATATCGAGTTGGAAAAGTCCAGCCGAGACATCACCAAGGCGATCAAGACTTGCAACAAGGCTTCGGGAGTCAGGAGGTGGGCGACTTTCCGTATCCTGTATAGCTGGAACATACAGGAGGATGTTACGGCACTCACCTGGGCCTTAAGAGTGAGCCCGGAGTCAATGACGACCCCAAGGCTCTTTACACAGCCAGCAGGAGAGGGAGGTGTACCGAGCTCAGTAGGCCAGTACTGAGGGCCCCAATGAGGGGCACTTCTCCCAGGAAGTAGGAGCTCAGTCTTGCCTGGATTGAGCTTTAGCTGGTTTTGATTCATCCAGTGCTGGATGTGTGTCATGGCCGTCCGAAAGTTGGTAACAGCATCAGGGGAGGTGAGGGGGAAAATAATTTGCAAATCATCCGCGTAATTAAACACGGTGACATCCCACCTACCCAAAGAGTGAAGGAGAGGTTGGAGATACAAATTAAAAAGGAGGGGTGACAGGGAGGAGCCTTGAGGGACCCCGCAAGATGACGAGACACTGGTGGCGCTGAAAGGACCCAGGCTAACTGCCTGAGACCTCTCCTCTAGAAAAGATTTGATCCAGGACAGAGCGGCCCCACAGACACCGGCGGACCCGACACGATGGATTAAGATGTTATGGTCCACCGTGTCGAATGCCGCCGAGAGGTCAAGTAGGACTAGTGCCTGGGGTAGTCCTCTGTCAGCATTGCTTCTGAGGTTGTCCAGCACGGCAAGAATCACAGCCTCGGTGGAGTGGGCTGGTCTAAAGCCGGCTTGGTTGGTCGCCAGGAAGTTGGACTCCTCGATGAATTGCGAGAGGCAGGTCGTGACATGAGCCTCCAAGATCTTAGACAGAAAGGGCAGGAGGGAGATGGGGCGGTATTTAGCCAGAACCGCTGGGTCAGCGCCGGGTTTCTTCAGCAGGGGCACCAATACGGCCTCCTTGAATGACCTGGAGACTATACCAGAGGCGAGGGAGGAATTGAGTAAAGGAAGAATGCAATGTGGAAGAGTATGACAAATATCGCGGAGCACAGAAGGGGGGCAGCAGTCCTTGGGGGAACCAGATTTCACAAGGCTAGACAGTTTGGCGAGAGATTCCGGGTCGAGTGTGGGGAACCGGGACAGGGTGGAGGTATTGACAGGGGAGGGTACTGTTGTGGCTGGGGGAAAGGAATGAGGGATGGAGTCTTTAATTGTGATAATCTTGTCTATGAAGAAGGCATTTAAAGCACTGCATGACTCTGAGGAAGGAGGCAGATTCGGAAGTGTCCTGGCGTCTGATGTTAATTCGCCGAGGACCTTAAAGATCTCTTTAGATTTGTTGGGGGCTGTTAGGATTCTGTCAGAGATGAAAGCAGACTTAACTGTAATGATGGCTTTTTTATAAGCTTTCCGTGCGGACACATACGCTTCCCTGTCAGAGCTGAGATAATTGCGCCGCCATCTACGCTCCAATTGGCGCAGCTCAAGGTGTTGCTGTTTCAGGGCAGGGTTGTACCATTTGTGCGAGTTTTAAGACGTGTTCGAGGTAAGCAGGACAAAGGTGCGAATAGGTCGCTAGCCGTCGTCAGCCAATGGGAGATGTTGGCATCCATGGTGTTGACATCTAAGGTATCAAGAGTTGGAGGCTGGGTCTCAGCAAGAGAGGAAAGGAAGGCAGATGAATCAAGAGTCTTCCATTTCCGGGCAGCTCCTCCGTGCCGAGGAGAGGGCTTGGCCAGTCCCTTCACGAAGATAGAAGATTCGATCAGTAAATGATCGGACCAAACACAGGGGGAGATAGTCAGGCCAGAGAGTGACACCCCCTGTGTCCAGATGTGGTCTAAGATGTTACCCCCGGCGTGAGTGGGGGAGGTGACATGCTGAGTCAAATTGAGGCTGAGAAGTGCCTCAAACAATTCGGTAGCGTGGGGGCCAGCATCAGCATGGTTAAACCAGTAGTTGAAGTCTCCAAACATGGCGATACGGACTGAGGAAGTCATTAAGACCGAAAGCTGCTCGCAAAGAGCAGCAGGAAACAAGGGCATAGGGGTGGGGGGGCGGTACAGGACAATGAGGGTCAGGGCGCCGGCTTCAGTTGGTAGGCTGATCACGAGATTCTCGACGTCAGGGAGACATAATGAAGAAGACGTGATGAACGGTAAGTCTTTACGTATGACTGCCGCAACCCCACCGCCACGGCGGCCATTAGGCCGATTGGCGTTCAGCATGTAATAATTGGGGGGTAGGGCAGCCAGGATGTCAGGGAGGGAGAGATCAGACAGCCAGGTCTCGGTAAGCAGCAGGGATGTCTGGGTTCTCGGCCGTGAGCAGAAGGAAGATGTCAACGTGGTGTTGAGGGAGAGACCGAGTGTTGAGGTACAGTATATGAATATGAGTCTCAGGCAAGCCATGGGCAGGCACGGATGCCCGAGTGAGTCTAGGGGAGGACAGGTCGGCCGAAATGCCGAGAGACACCAAGCGATCCCAGATTGTGGATGCAAGAGCACAGGGAGGACGCTGGAGGTTTCTGAGTGAAGCAGGGGTATAGGTAATGGAAGGGGCAGCATCTCGGGGCCCAGGGCCCGTCCGGTCGCGGACGGGCGCAGACGGGCTTGCCTTAGGCGCGCCTTCGGCGCGCAAACGGCGCGCCCGCTGCGCCCGTCCGCTGCGCGAACGGGGAAAGCACATTATATATAGGGCCGGTCAGGGCGTGGCCACAAGGGAGTGGCGTGGCTCAGGGAGCGAGAGGCTGACCCCGCTGCAGCGTCTGCCTTGGCTGCACGGGGGAAAACGAGGCGGGGAGAGGTCCCTACGAAGGTCAGGTAAGTTTTTATTTAAAAGTAATGAGGGCACAAAGTAGAACACAAAAAGCTTAAAAATCGTCTGGTTTAGACGAGGGCTCCCGCGGAAGGCAGGGGAGGATCCAATTCCGAGCTAGCAATCAGCTCCTATCTTTTGACCCCAGGGTGGGCGTGGCCACAAGGGAGTGGGCGTGGCTCAGGGAGCGAGAGGCTGACCCCGCTGCAGCGTCTGCCTCGGCTGCATGGGGGAAAACGAGGCGGGGAGAGGTCCCTACGAAGGTCAGGTAAGTTTCTATTTAAAAGTAATGAGGGCACAAAGTAGAACACAAAAAGCTTAAAAATCGTCTGGTTTAGACGAGGGCTCCCGCGGAAGGCAGGGGAGGATCCAATTCCGAGCTAGCAATCAGCTCCTACCTTTTGACCCCAGGGTGGGCGTGGCCACAAGGGAGTGGGCGTGGCTCAGGGAGCGAGAGGCTGACCCCGCTGCAGCGTCTGCCTCGGCTGCACGGGGGGAAACGAGGCGGGGAGAGGTCCCCACGAAGGTCAGGTACGTTTTTATTTAAAAGTAATGAGGGCACAAAGTAGAACACAAAAAGCTTAAAAATCGTCTGGTTTAGACGAGGGCTCCCGCGGAAGGCAGGGGAGGATCCAATACGGTAAGCTCGGGCTCCCCTAATGACTGCTGTCCCCCTCAAATTCTCAAAGCCGCTTTCCTGGCATGCCCTGATCCTCCGCTGGCACTTCTTAACAACTCGCTCGCCACAGGCACTGTCCCGGATTCTTTTAAACAGGCGGTTGTAGTTCCTATACTTAAAAAGCCTGGCGCTGATCCCTCTGTCCTGAGTAACTATCAGCCGATCTCCCTTCTCCCCTACTTGGGGAAAATTTTGGAGACCTATGTTACCCATTGCCTCAGCGCATTCATTGAGGGGTCTTCCTTCTTAGACAACCAGCAAGCCGGTTTTAGACCAGCTCACTCCACCGAAGCTGTCATCGTGGCTGTAATGGACGTGCTGAGGCAAGGCGCCGATAAGAACATTGCCCAGGCACTCGTCCTATTAGACCTGTCAGCCGCTTTTGACACGGTCGATCATGCTATTTTGATCGACAGTGTCAATAATGCGGGCATCCAGGGCACGGCTCTTACTTGGATCAGGTCTTTTCTGCACCAGCGCTCTCAGTCAGTTCATCTGTCCACTTTCTCTGCCCCTCACTCTTCTCTTTCTTGTGGTGTCCCTCAAGGTTCTGCTCTCTCGCCCCTTTTATTTAATCTTTATATGCAACCTCTTATAGTTTCTCTTCGTCACATCCCGGTTACTATCTTTAATTACGCGGATGATTTACAGCTGATTTTTCCTGTTGATCCCTCTCCCTCCTCCAGTGCCAATTTCCAATCCACCATGCTTGCCATCTCTGAGTGGATGCATTTTAGCCAGGTGAAGCTTAATCCCAACAAGACGGAGTTAGTATTGATAGGAGGGTCAGCTAACCCTTGGAGCTCTAGCTTTTGGCCCCCCTCTCTCGGAACTTCGCCCTGCCCTGTCAACTCGGTGAAGAGCCTTGGTGTAATTATACCCAGTGACTTGTCCATGAGGCATCACATTAATGCTGTTACATCCTCCTGCTTTTTCCATCTACGCAGGATCTGCAAAATTCGCAGGTTCCTTACTACTGAAGCTCTCATGCTTGTCATCATGGCTCTTGTCACCTCCCGTATTGACTACGCTAACTCCCTCTATGTTGGGATACCTGCTTACCATCTCCATCGGCTTCAGCTGGTACAAAATCAGGCGGCCAGACTGGTCTTCCAACAGCCCAAACACCAACATGTCTCGCCCCTGTTGAGGAGATTGCACTGGCTCCCAGTGGCTTCTCGCTGCATGTTTAAATTGGGCTGCACTGTTTTTAAGGCCCTCATTGCTCTTGCCCCAGCTTTCACTACTTCCAGCCTTAAGCGTCACATTCCCTCAAGGGATCTCCGGTCCACTGCCCACAACCTGCTAATTGTCCCTAGGTATCAACGCAAAAAGCATGGAGGCTCGTGTTTTTCTTTTCTTGCCCCCTCACTGTGGAATTCCCTTCCGATCTCACTTCGACTCTGTCCTAATTATACCTGTTTTCGTAAACTACTTAAAACTCATTTTTTTCAATCAGCTTATGAGTAATCCTGTTGTCCTGTCCCTCCGCAATTGCCTGTGAGCGCCATGAAACCGTTTGGTGACCGTGCGCGGTATAAATGATTTTAACATAACATAACATAACATAAAAAGTGGCATTCGTCATATCGTATCTAGGAGGGTCTGCTGCCAATTGGACTATCCCTCTAGTCAAAAGAAACGATCCCCTATTACAGGACTATAATGCTTTTAAGAGAGAACTTAGGAAGTTATTCGATAGACATTCCTTTGTGCAGTCAGTAGATTCTGAGCTTTTCCACCTATAAAAGGCTAGTAGCAGAAGCGGGGTGGCCTGAGGAGAAACTTAGTGCTTTGTATTACAGAGGATTGAGAGAGTTGATTTAAAGGACTTCTTAGCTGAAGTGGCAAACCCTCCTGAGTCTTGCACTGCTCTAATAGAGGCCAAATTGGACCATAGAATCAGTGAAAGGAAGAGCGAAAGAGGCAGGTCAGAAGGGCGTGTTTTTTTTTTATAGAGAGAGAAAGCCCAACCCCGAAAAAACATCTGAAGATCCAGAACCCATGCAAATAGGAAGTCTGAGAGGCCCTCTTAGCGAAGAAGAGAGACGGAGAAGACGAGATAAGAAGCTGTGTATGTACTGTGGTAAACAGGGTCATTTTTTTAAGAGATTGTCCTATAAAGCCCAAACTGACTAAACGTTCGGAAAACTAGTGAGCCTGAAGTGTCAGCAGACAAGGACTTCGGGTAACTCAGGATTGATTGTCTCACAAACGGACGTACCAGCATCTCTGTCATACCATTTTTTTATTTCCTCACATCTTATATGGGGACACCAGGTTGCAGAAGTGCAAATAATGGTTGATTCTGAGGCTTCAGGCAATTTCATGGATATACAGTGAGCATTGACCAACAAGATCCCTTGGGTGTCTAAATCCTCCTGGGAGGAAGCCACTACAATTGACGGTAGCAGCTTAACCTCATGGCTGCTATTGATATTCCTCTCCTGTGCTGGATAATAATAGGAATGGGTGTGGTCATGACGAGCTCAGCTCGTCATGAGCATGGAAGGGGTTAAAATCTGGTCCTATTACACATGCAACTATCGAGTTAACCTTAATTATCAAGGAGAGACATAATGAACCTATCACATTTGATCTTATCCAGTCCCCTCAGTTTCCAGCTATTTTAGGGCTTCCCTGGCTATGTCAACACAATCCTTTTATAGATTGGAAGACATGGACGTTAACTTTCAGCCACAAATATTATAAGGAACATGTTCTTCAGGACTTGGGTCATCCTGAGAAAACTATTGCCCTCACTGATATAGTTTAAGGTTTGTTGCCTACCTCTTATTAAGATCTTCAAGATATTTTTGACGTAGAAAAGGCTACTAGCCTTCTACCACATAGGTCTCATGACTGCCGAATAGATTTGTTGCCTGGGGCTCGCATTCCCTGTAGTAGGGTTTACTCCTTAACAGAAAAAGATATTTGCGAGAATACCTGGGCGAAATGTTGAGGATTGAGTTTATTCGTCCTTCAAGGTCACCGGCATCATCATCTCTTTTTTTTATACCGAAGAGAGAGGGAGCCTTAGATGCTATATAGATTATAGGGCATTAAATTCCATCACCATCAAGAATAGGTATCTCTTGCCTCTGATTTCCTCCCTACTTGATCAAATAAAAGACGCTCAAGTATTCACTAAGTTAGATTCACGGGGGCATATCATCAGGTGAGAGTCAAGGAGGGAGATGAATGCAAAACTGCCTTCTGTACTAAATAAGGTTTATACGAATACTTAGTCATGCCCTTTGTGCTCTGTAATGCTCCTTCGGCTTTTCAGTTTTTTTTAATAATGAAGTCTTGAAAGATATGTTGGACCTGTTTGTCATTGCTTACATCGATGTCCTACTGATTCATTCCCCATCTAGACAAGAACACAAAATTCATGTCAGAAAAGTCCTCGAACGATTGCGAGACAACCATCTGTATTGTAAGTTAGAGAAATGTCATTTCCAAATGCAATCAGTCAGTTTCCTCGGATTCATACTGTCTCCACAGGGAATCAGTATGGATCCGCAGAAAGTAGAAGCCATAACTCGCTGGCAAGCTCTGCAGAGTGTTAAGGAGATCCAGAGCTTTCTTGGCTTTGCCAATTTCTATTGGCGTTTTCTCAGTAATTTTTCCGATCTGACCTCTCAAATAACTAAGCTGTTAAAAAAAGGGGTTAAGTTTCAATGGACCCCCGAGGCGGATGAGTCCTCTAGTAAACTGAAGGTAGCTTTCTCACAAGCACCCATACTAAGGCACCCAGATCCTTCGCGGCCCTTTGTGGTAGAGGCAGATACATCTCAAGTAGCAGTTGTAGGAGTCCTTTCGCAAGCATGTCCAACTAATGGACGTCTCCATCCTGTAGCATATTATTCACGAAAGCTGACACCTGCTGAAATGAATTATACAATAGGTGACAAGGATCTATTGGCCATAAAGAGGGTGTTTGAGGAGTGGAGATGGAATCTGTTAGGAGCCAATCACAGAATAACAACACTCACAGATCATCGTAATTTACAGTTCCTAAAATCAGCAAGGGCTCTTTCCATGCGACAATTATGTTGGACCCAGTTTTTTAGAGATTAGGATTTTGTTATACAGTTCCAGGCTGGGACAAATAATGGGAAAGCTGATGCTTTATCTCGCTTAGGTTATGAACCCTTATAATCACCATCTGAGCCGCCTCCTATAATACCAGATAGCGCATAATCAACACCTTGCATTCAGAGGATAGCTTTTTACAGACAGTTAGTAAGCACAGGCATCAGCAGCCATGAAAGAGACAGTTGGTTCCTAAGAAGTAACTAAAAGACAGGAGTTGTCCTATGTTCACGGAGGTTTGGTGCTTCCCACTCATGATCTAAGATTACAAGCTTTGGAGTGGTGCCACACACACCTCCGTGCTGGACACCCGGGGTGTAAGAAATCACTGGATTTATTAAAGAGACACTTTTGGTGGCCTAGTATGGGGAGGGACTCAAAACACTATATCCAGACTTGTCATGTTTGTGCCCAAGGGAAAGCCTCTCATCAACCCTCTGTGGGATTGTTACAACCATTACCTGTTCCACCTCGTCCTTGGCATATAGTGTCTTTGGATTTCATAACAGAGTTCCCGAGAACCACCCAAGGGAATACTACTCTCCTGGTTGTTGTGTACTTTTTGACCGAACTGGCCCACTTCATACCATTAAAAGCTCTCCCCACAGCTAGAGGATTAGCTTCCGTGTTTATCCATCATGTTGTACGCCTACATGGACTTCCCTCCTTTCTGGTGTCTGACAGGGGGGCTCAATTCATTTTCAGGTTCTGGAAGGGGTTGGGAGCTCTATTGCAGATAGATGTCAAATTGTCTTCAAGCCACCACCTCCAGACAGATGGTCAAACTGAGAGAGTAAATCAATGTTTTGAACAGTATATCAGGTGCCAGATTTTACACTCTCTCTCTGATTGGGACGAGATAGTGTGGATTGCCGAATTCTCATATAACAACAGTTGTCACACCTCCACTGCCTTCTCCCCTTTTTTTGTATGGTTTTCAACCACACACTATCCTATTCCTGCTTCCTTCTTCTGGTTCTGTCCCTGTGGTTGAGACCTTTGTGAAGGAGATACAAGACATTTACAATGCTGCACAACCAAATCTAGACAAGGCTAAAGCAAAATATAAAGAAGGAGCAGACGTCCACAGACGAACGGAGACTGGATATAGTCAAGGAGACTAAGTATGTGGCTGTCAATAAAAAATCTTGCACTGAGAGGGTTTTGCTAATTCAAACCTCGGTGTATAGGCCCATACAAGATATGTAAAGTAGTGAACCCTGTTGCTATGAAACTGGATCTTCTGGTTACCTTAAAGATACATCCTGTATTTCATGTGTCTCTTCTGAAACCGGTGGCACCTGGCATGCGTCTCCCTACAGTCCCAGCCCCTGAGTTGGTGGATAACAAACAAGAATATGAGGCAGTAGCTATCATAGATTCATGTAGAGTACGACGTAAGCTCCAGTATTTGGTACATTGGAAAGGCTATGGCATTGAGGAACGTACTTGGGAACCGGCTAGTCAGGTACACGCTCCTCGTTTAGTGCGTATTTTCCATAGGCGGTATTCCGAGAAACCTAAACCCGTTGGGGGGCTGTGGGGGGTGTATTGTCATGCCTGCAGGTCCCGGTCTGCTCTCCAGTCCATTTCCGGACTACTAGAATGGCCGTCATAGGGGGCGTGCATGGGCAGAAGCCCATGATGAGGCTAAAGCGCAACCACTCCCGAGCCCAGACGCTTTGCGTCTTTCTTGCGGGAGTTCACTTACCTTCCAGTTCCGGTGCGTCTCCTGCAATGTCGGGTCTTCCTTCTGCGTCCAGCTCATCCCGGCATCTCCTTTGTCTCTCTCCCCGCTGGCTTCGGTCATCAGCACTTCCCTCGCTGGCGTTCTCCTGCTGACAAAGCTCTTGGCATCGCGCTTGCTGTCGACGTCGTCTTCATGTTCCTGATCCTTCCCGGGTGCTTCCTCAGTGCTGCCCCTCCTGCACGGACTTTGATACCTGCAAAGAAGAAAAGACAAAGAAAAAGGCTACAGACTGCACACTTGCAACAGCGACCTGCGCTGCCTGACATTATGTTTATTTCTTGTTTATTATAAAAATACTTATCTGATCCTGTGCTTTCATCTCTGTGGATGTCGCTCCTCAGTAAGGAAAAATAAAAATAGGGAGTGAAGAGGTAGTGCTTAAAAAGCACTGGGGTGGATGCACCCTCCTCCAGTCAATGGTATATTCAAACAACAAGATCCACCTCTAACAGGTTTTCCTGTGAGCCAAGATATGACAGGCATACACAGTATTTGTTAAAATACCCCACACACGCTAAAAGGTCCCTTGGTGTCATGCTTCATCATCGGGGTCCTCCCGCCCCGCTGCGGGATGGGGCGTGCTAGGACTAGCGACTACGCTGGAGCACTCAGATATTGTAAGTGCTATGTGAGGTGTATTGTTGTGAGTGTAAGTAGGGTCAAAAAGTGATAGGAAAAGTGAGGTTAAAAGAATACCTGGCCTTTTGAAAACAAAAAACATCTTTATTACTCATAGGCTGGTATTGTTAAAAATTGGTGTGGCGGAGAAAAACACAGCTTGTCAATGAGCTAGTTCTCCTGATTGTGTCAACATGTTTCGAGGCTACCTGCCTCTTCGTCAGGACGGGGTCAGATCCCTCTATCACTCACTAATGTTGCCATCAATGTGTGTTATGTGTATATACAGGTGAAACGGATATTCTAATACCTATGTGGTATGCAATTAATTTACAGTTTATAGAGCCCTAACAGTATTACTGATTTGTGGGCCTGCAAGATAAAATTAGAGCACGTAAATATTTCCTGCGCCCTTCCCAATGCGCGTTATATAAGTCACCTGTGGAGAGAAAAAGCATGGTGACATATATGGTGCCTTTGCGAGTATAGCGCGTCTCAATAGTAAAGACACACTAAGGTGCTGTGACCTGTGAAAAGAAAGACACACCAGGACATAACAGACATATAACATAAAACATAAAATATGGTATGGTGGAGTCTAGGGGAGTGAAGGTCGATTTCTTCCTCAGGTTTGTGTCTGGGGGGTCAGTGTTATTGACAACATTCTCTTCGGAGTCTTTAAAGAAGGCTTATAATTTTAGTCTGCGTATAAATTCTTTAATTTATGGGCCGATCCTAAATGTGTCCATTTTGTTTGTGGGGACGAAGCCTAGACCTTTTTCAAGGACCTGGCATTGGGAGTCAGTGAGTTGTAAGTCCGATAGGTTAACTACTAGGTTCCCCGACTGGTTGACGCTGTCATGCTCCGTGTTGATACACGGGGTGGTGCTTCTGGGTTCAGGTTCCAATGGACATGGTTTCACTGACGGTTGCGGCCTTTTCGTGTGCCGCGGCGCTGTCCTAAAAAAGGCATAAACCTGAGGAAGAAATCGACCTTCACTCCCCTAGACTCCACCATACCAGTTGAGATACTGGCTTTCGAAAAAGCGGTAATGGAGGAGTTAAAAAATCTTCCAGCCACAGATAATACGACATTTCAAAACATCTCACAAAAAGAAAGAGAGGCCCTTCATGTGTTAGCCAACAATCCTGATATCGTCATCAAACCAGCCGATAAGGGTGGCGCAATTTTCATCCAAACTCAATCTAAATATGACAATGAATGCTGCAAACTACTAGATGACAGGAGGAATTACAAGATACTAAGAGAAGATCCAACTGAAGAAATACGTATCCGTATTCTCATAATGATTGAGGAGGCCACTGCCCATGATTGGTTATCTAAAAAAGAGGCAGATTTCCTCATTGAAAAGAAGCCAGTAACCCCTTATTTCTACACCATACCAAAGATTCACAAAGAGGCAGCCTATCCACCAGGACGCCCAATAGTGTCAGGTATTGGCTCCATATTGGAACCCCTCTCAAAATTCGCGGATGCGTTTTGACGACCAATAGTACAAGCCACCGATACTTATCTTAAAGACACCAAGGCATTACTGCAATTAATCGAGGAAATACCTTTTGACCCCGCACATGACCTTCTACTCGGATTAGATGTAGAAAGCCTCTGCACGAATCTTCCCCATCGTGAGACCCTTGAGTTAATCGAGGAGGTCCTTTTCACAACACAATGGCAGTACCAAACCCCGAGACACATAGTGTTGGAATGCATCAGCTTGGCATTGAAAAAATTTTCTTCCTCTATGAGGACACACACTATCTGCAGAAGCATGGGACCAGCATGGGGAGCACATTCGCTCCTAGTCTGGCTGGTCTCTATGTTCATCATTTGGAGACCACCAAAATTCTCCATCAACAAAACCCCTTTGTTGACCATGTGGCTACACGGAAACGTTACATTGATGATGTTTTTGTGATCTGGAGGGGCGACATTTAATCTGTTCATGAGTTCTCAACAGTGGCTCAACCAGCAAGATCCATTTTTAAAATTCACACACACAGTATCAAGTGAAAACCTAGTTTTTCTAGACCTCAACATATACCCGAACGGAGGAAAACTACTAACCAGCACTCATTTTAAGCCCACTGGTAAGAACTGTCTCCTACTTTATAATAGTTTCCATCCGAGACACCTGTGGGATAACCTCCCCTACGGACAGTTCCTCCGACTGAGGCGGAATTGTTCCAACATCACAGATTTCAAGAACCAAGCAGCTGACCTCCAACAAAAACTACTGAACAGAAACTACCCTGAGAAAATTATCAAGAAGGGCTTTAAAAGAGCGAGAAACAACAACAGGGATGCCCTTCTGGAACCTAAAATACCTAAAGCACAAGAATCCCGCCCTATTTGTGTAACAACCTTCAACACAAACTCAAACAAAATCACAAAAATAGTCAACAAATTGTAAAATTCTAAATTGCGGCTCTATGACTTGTCCAAAACCAATGTTCTCCCATAGAAGGGGTAGAAACCTGAAAGATATTTTAGTCCATAGTAGACCAAGAACCACGATTGATAGTGGCCCGCCCAAATTGACAGCTGTGAATGGCCACCACCCTTGTGGCTCATGCAGCGCATGCGAACTCACCAGCAAAAGCAAAACAATCAAGTTCTCAAATGGAACCACATGGGAACAACGTGCATTCACAAACTGCAACAGCCGCAATGTTGTCTACCTGGTCACCTGCCCGTGCGCTAAAGAGTATATTGGAATTACTTCAAGACCAGTTAAAATACGCATTGATGAACACCGGAGCAACATACGTTGCAAAAGGACAACAACCAAGATGGCGACCCATTACTTAACTATGGGCCACAGCATCCAGGACCTTCACTGGACAGTGATTGAACCCATAAAATCTGAAAAAAACCTACTAGAAAAAGAACAACGGTGGGTGTTCTGCCTGGGAACACACCTTACAGGGCTGAACGATGATATACCCTGGTCCCAATTGTGCCATAATGCTCCCCTTGGCCATTTATGAACCTCCTTACAACTGCATTATTTTGCATTATTTTGCATGCTATAGATAAACTTAGGCCTCACCCTCTTCCTCATACAACTTCTCTGCACAAAAAACTTCGAAAGGAATGCATGCCTGCATGCCACAAGGAACACTGCATGCGGAATGCCTGTATTTAGTAAAAATCGTCTTTTAGACATATTTCCCAATATTTTTAAAATGTATGATTTATACCTCGATCAAGATAGATAATCCCCCTGCAACCACGTATGCACCACCCGGCGCATGCGCACAATATAGACGTTTTGTGACCCCGCTAAATAAATCCCTTGTGTGAGAAATACAGCCATTATCTAACAATATTCATCTAGAATCCATTCAAACCTGTCATAAGGTTCGGGATTTACAAATCATCACTTTAAAAAAATAGCCAGTTCTTCCAACATGGCGCTCATGAATTTCGCTATCTCACACTATTACCACAGTTCCAAGATGGCCACCACCATTTGCCAATACTATATACCGTTCCAAGATGGCCACCACTATGTGGCGTGATTACATAGCGTAGTGCCGCTCTAGTTCCCAAGGGCCTAATGACCACACCCAAATAAACACAGGTGTTGTCCATTACTCAATCAAATCGAGTATAAAGAGACTTCCTCCGCTCCACTGGCTCACATCACGGACGCCGCGGACGAGGGAGGATGCGAGGAGAACTCGAGGTTGAGTGAGTACGGCATAGCCGCTTTAGGTGGAGAGAATCTTTGACCATCAGCATAACAAAAAGGTACTGAATCTTGGCATATTCCTTCTGTTCCCTCCCTCTTTACCAACAGATGGAAGTTGCATTCACCCCTCATTCCTGATCGGCTCATGGGGCATTGTCTCCAACTTATTTCAGTATGTATTTGACATATACTAGCATACACATTGTTTTGCTCCTTTTTCCAGCCCATCACTGTTGAGTGCAGATCTTCACGACATAGAGTGTGTGTTTTATGTTATATGTCTGTTATGTCCTGTAGTGTCTTTCTTTTCACAGGTCACAGCACCTTCATGTGTCTTTACTATTGAGACGCACTATACTCGCAAAGTCACCATATATGTCACCATGCTTTTTCTCTCCACAGGTGACTTATATAACGCGCATTGGGAAGCGCGCAGGAAATATTTACGTGCTCTCATTTTATCTTGCAGGCCTACGAATCAGTAATACTGTTGGGCTCTATAAACTGTAAATTAATTGCATACCACATAGGTATTAGAATATCTGTTTCACATGTATATACCCATAACACACATTGATGGCAACATTAGTGAGTGATAGAGTGATCTGACCCCGTCCTGACGAAGAGGCAGGTAGCCTCGAAACATGTTGACACCATCAGGAGAACTAGCTCATTGACAAGATGTGTTTTTGTCCGCCACACCAATTTTTAACAATACCAGCTTATGAGTAATAAAGAATTTGTTTGTTTTCAAAAGGCCAGGTATTCTTTTAACCTCACTTTTCCTATCACTTTTTGACCCTACTTACACTCACAACAATACACCTCACATAGCACTTACAATATCTGAGTGCTCCAGCGTAGTCGCTAGTCGTAGCACGCCCCGTCCCGCAGCGGGGCGGGAAGACCCCGATGATGAAGCATGACACCAAGGGACCTTTTGGTGTGAGAGGGGTATTTTAACAAATACTGTGTATGCCTGTCATATCTTGGCTCACAGGAAAACCTGTTAGAGGTGGATGTCGCTCCTCAGACAGCTAGATAAGTTTTCTGATTACTATAAAAAAAAGAAAAGTTTACCTGAGTAAAGGGTATTAATTATTTGAGACAGAACAGAACATTTGTTTTGGGAATTTTCACAAGAATAAAAGTCTAGCATATAGGTAGGTGTATTAACATAGTATGTTTATATTTTTAAATCTATGTTAGTTATTTAATTTCTCTTAAAGTAGCCTTTTATCTTTTCCTTCAGGCTGGAGTTGCACACTTAGAACCAGTTAGTGGCATATATAGAAGAAGGGAAAATAAGGTAAGAATTAGCGCATTTAAGAGCATCACATCTTAGTATACTCTCTTTCACCATACTTACCAGTTTGTTCCCTTTTTGTTCTTATTTACAGCTTTATCGTGTCCCTGACTGGTTGTGTTTTGCCTGGTTCTGTTTTACCTGGAATCCGACGACAGACCTTTACCTTTCCTTGTTTTGTTCCCTTCTACCCCGGGTTAAAATTGTCACTTTGACATCGTTAGGTGCAATAGGTGATTACGGGAAGTTGAGGATTTATTCTTCATGTCCATGACGTTCCTGTAGTAGCATCTGGAACCTTGACAGTTTTTTCAGTGGATTTCAAAGGTCTTTTAAATGCTAATTTCTAACTATAACATACCAATCGCGTTTCCAGAGTGGTGGAGAAAGGTGAGCGCGGCCTCAGAAACACCTCTTAGCAATCCCACTGTGTGGGATTTACTGGAGGTAACAGGAGGAGTAGTTATCCCCCAACGTCAACCTTGGGGGATAACTATCCCTTTTATTACCACACAGCAAGATTGCTAACTTCTTATATCAGGCCCCGCCCCTCCCTTCACCACTGTGCAAACGTTGTAAATTGGGGGATTAAGTCCACTTGAATCCTGAGGGTCCCTAGATGCCAACTAGCCCACCAGGTACCTCCAGTAAGTGTCACAGAGCAGCAGGAGCTGGCCTCCAGGGCCATCAAGAGCTCCTGGAGGGGAGCCATGCGGCCCCCCCTTCCTTCATTTAGAAAGCCCCAGGAGGTGGTGGTCCTCGGGGCTGGGGATCTGTAAAGGATCCGGAAATTGAAAAAAGAGTGCCCTGGGGAGGTGGTGGTCCCAGGGCCATGTGGAGGGGATCTTGCCCTCCCCCCACACTTGTTAAAAAATAAAACAGAGCCCTGGAGAGGAGGCGGTCCGGGAGCTGCAGGGGCCGCTTGCTCCCCCGCAAACAATCAGCATAGCCCCAGGGAGGTGGCGGAGCCCTGGGCTGCGTGGGCCCCCACTGTTATTAATTGGGCAATGGCCCCGGGACCTGGCCCATCCAGGGGTCCCATTTAAATGAGTGGCGGAGTCCGCACTTCTTTTTTTTATAATTTGGCAGGATTAGAGACCCCAGCGCGAATTCCGCCAAAATTATAAAAAAGAAAATGCTTTTTTTTGCCCTGGGGGTCCTTGTGGGACCCCCTGAGCAGGCCTAGAGGTCAGGGTGTTTCTACCCTACCCCCTTTCCTTCTTTGTAATCTTTTTTCTACTGTTTTCTTTTGATTCAGTTCCACCGAGTCACAAGATGGCTGCCAAAACTTCCTGGTGTGTTGGCAGCCAATTAGAATGAAGCTTGTGGTCGGGAGGTTTCACAAACCCACCGTGGCCATAGATATTGAAACTTTTTTTTTTCTAATTTCTCGGGAACTACTGAACGGATTTACACCATTTAACGAATTGTTTCCCTTCTGAAATGTTAAATTGAATTTTGAAGCTATCTGAGATTCATCCCTTTATTGTTGCTATATACTATGGTATACAAACGGATGGAAAGTGTAAACACATATACATCCTTTCCTCTTTTCTATGTCTATGATCATGTGACTTATGACACTATCACTAGAGGTGTGTTTACCTTTCCAAGCATATAAAAAACGCAATTGTTCTTCAGTGCAATTACAGTGTGAACAAGGGCAAATCGGCCCGAAAAGCGTAGCTGTTGTTCTGTGAGAAATAAAATTTACCATCTTGCTGTACCTGGTTGGTCCGTCTCCTTCTATGCTGGCGTGGCGTGCTGTCGTGGCTACGCAAGGCGAAATTGCAAGGAGTTGATTTTCATTTATCGTAGCAGAAGTTGGTTTGCTCCTGCAACGGACCACTTCCCTTGAAAGTTCGGCGGCTGCCTTCAAACCGGTTTTGTTGTTCGTTCGTGGTGGAATTTCCGGAGCCGCCCCCTGGATTGCTGAGATCGGCAGAAGCCGCGGCGAAATTGCAACGAGTGGTCGGGTCGGAGGACCTACAAGCGGAGCGATTTCTCTGACTGCGGTGAGTCAATATCGTAGCACACATCCAGGTGGGGAAGTAATTGGACAGCGTAATTTGAACGAGGACTTTAACATCTCCTCTAAAAACACAAATATTCACAGAAGTTACTATGTCAGACGATATAGTAAAAAAACGCGAAGAAGCTGCAAACGGCTTATTCGATGGATCATCTACACGCGGTAGAAAAACCAACAAAACATCAAAAAAAAGTACTATTACCGACGTGAAAAGTTTAAAGACTCTATTTAAAGATTTGGAGAAAAACAAAAAAATTGAGATAACAAAATGGTGGGAGCACAGGTCTCTGAGTAAATATGCAGAAGTAGACCGTGTCCCACGTGGTTTGCGACTACTTTTGGCACCGAGTTTCGACAAGCCGAACCCGGCAATGTTAAAGGAGTGGGGTCAGAGCAATTTGGCAGCGTCGATGAATCTCGTGCACATACTTATAAAATACGCTGCTATTGACCGCGAAGAAATCTTAGAGGTGATTAAAGCAATTGAAAATGAAATAGAGACACGGACTGAAACTGATGAAATTAAAAAATTAACAGACGTAATGAATGACCATCTGTTCAAACACGAGGAGAAAATTAAGCAATGTAAGGCACAAAAATTCACTCGTGACCAAGACGATTACAACAATGGCCAGATCTTTACTTTCGCTAGAAAATATAACAGTGCTAAAAGACAAGCATACAGTAATAAAAATGGCTCCAAAGCTCCTTCTACGTCTAATTTAGGGGCCAGTTCCAATGCCAGTGTATCTACAAATTTAAATGATGAGGATGATGAAATCAGCTCAGACACAGCCTCACTTACCAGCCGCTCTAGCACAGACTCCACACCTATGAATGCACAAAGACCAGTGTTTTTAAACTTGGAGCAGGAGATGGATTTTATCGTGGAACAGCGTTTGCAGACCTTACGACCAAGACAGCGAAGACAAGCAATAAACAGAGACGAAACAGACGCAGGAAAGCAAGACGACTCAAGCATAAACAAAAAACAGCATACAAAGAAAAAAACATGGAAAAACAAACACCAGTAGATAATACCATAATTAATTTATCAACCGTCACGCTAAGTAAAGCAGAAGAACAACTGCTCTCTTTGGGACTTAATTTCTGTCCCATTCAAAGCTTCGACTATAGCATGACCAGGATTGATGTATATTGTTTTATCCGGAAATTAAAACTGAAAAAACACTTTTCTGCTAAATCTACTAATGATCTTACTGCCCCAGAAATAAATGCTAATTCGGATGAATTATCTACCAACCATGCAAATGCTTTAAGTACATCTGACACGCACGTTTTTCTAGATGCTAATGACTTGGCGAGTACTTCTACTGACACAGCATCAATAGATCCTGATCTTGCCACCCAAATCAGGCTTAGCAAGATTGATATCCACCAAAAAGGCGCAGGACTGAGTCCGTTTAAAAGCAAATCTTCATATATGCCATTGATGCCCAGAGACAGTATCGACGTTTTCCACAATGTTGTAACCAATGACATCAAGAAGTTATACCACAGAACTAGAAACAAAAAAAGTAAGACATTTTCGAATATCAAACGGGAATATGTTAATTTAATGAAATAATTAAGTGACAACCACGAAATTGTTATAAAGAACTCCGATAAAGGGGGAAACTTAGTCATCTGGCCTAAGAAAGACTACATAATAGAGGCCAATAGACAGTTAAATGACACTATGTGTTATGCTAAATCAACATATAAAGAATATACCAATGCAAAAACTATTTTGAACAAATTGCTTGGACAGTGGCGCAGAGAGGGGCTAATTTCTTTCGAGGAATACAAATTCATGAATGTGGAACATCCGGTTCTTCCATCTTTATATTTAATCCCGAAAGTGCACAAAAAAGTAAGCCCAATTCCTGGTCGCCCTATTATATCAGCGATTAAGAGTATGGGCGAAAAAGTTGGAGAATATGTTGATTTTTTCTTGCAGGACATAGTTAAACAACTACCTAGCTTTGTTAGAGACACAAGTGACTTTTTAACTAAAATTGCCAGTTTAAAGTGTAGTGCCAATATGCTGCTTATTACTCTGGATGTAGAGTCGCTATACACCAGTATTGATCATACTCAAGGAATGTCAGCTGTTAGCCACTTTCTAGCCAAGCGCCCCATTATGTTTTATGAACATAACAAAGTCATTTTAAAACTTATTGAATGGTGTCTATATAACAATTTTTTTCTTTTTGGCAAAGATGTTTTCAGACAATTACGAGGTGTTGCTATGGGGGCCTGTTTCTCCCCCAGCTACGCGTGTTTACACGTGGGTTGGTGGGAGGAACAGGTCCTCGCAACAAAACACAACAAATGGATGCATGAGCATATCAGATGTTACTTAAGGTATATCGATGATATTTTTATTCTATGGGAAGGAAGTAGTGAGCAAGCTAATGAATTCATTGGAGAGATAAATGTTAACTCTCTAAATTTAAACTTTACAGCTCACATTCATGCTACTAAAATGCAATTCTTGGATGTAAAAATGTATGTATCTAATTCTTCTATTCATACTACATTACATAGAAAATCTACCGCCGGTAACATTACCTTACACGCGAGTAGTATGCATCCTAGACACACCATTTCCAGTATCCCTTATGGGGAAATCTTAAGACTTAAAAGGATATGCAGCACCAATACTGATTTTGAATCTTTGCTGAATGAAATGATTGCCCGTTTTAAAGCACGAGGATACACTGATGACATGCTTAAATTGGCCATTGATAAGTCCACACTTAGAAGTATAGAAAGTTTATTCAATCAAAATGAACAGGACAATGATATTCAAGCTATCCCTGTTAAACACAACTCTAATTCCAACTGTCCACGCTTGATAACTACCTTTAGTAAAGAGGATAGACAACTTAAAGCGATTATGAAAAAGAACTGGCCCATTTTATTAAGTGACAATGTTTTAGGGCCTACGCTTCCCCAGTCTCCTGTAATCACTTTCAGAAGCGCTCAAAATATGGGATCATCCTTAGATAAGGCAGCACCAGAGCTAAAGCAGAAGAAAATATGGCTTCAGCCAGCTAGGGGTTTTCGCAAATGCTCTAGCTGCCGAGCCTGCAAATTTGGAATAAATACCTCTCGCTACTCGACCCCTTTCTGTCCTGAAGGTAGGCCCATCAATGGCAACTTTAATTGTAAAACGGACCATGCTGTATATGTCCTGACTTGCACCTGCGGCTTAAACCACGTTGGTAGTACCCGGCTGCAGGTGCACGTCAGGATATTGCAGCATTTGAGAGCCATTATCCATAGTGATCCGGCCTACCCGGTTGCCCGCCACTTCAAGACTGTCCACAATAAAGATGTGTCATGTCTTAAGTACTTTGTGGTGGGTGCCATTCCTGTATTACGAAGAGGAGGTGATCGAGATCTGATGCTCAGACAGTTGGAAACTAAAATGATTCTAGAATTCGATAGTAGATGGCCGAATGGACTAAATACTACGGAAGAGATTAAAACCTTACTCGCGGATCTGGAAGCACTCCAACTTGTCCAGCTAGTGACACTTCCCACCCACACTGGAGCACATATTCTTGATCCTTTTTTTACCACGCTTGAGAGGGTGAAGGTATCTGACCCGCTGTCTGTGGGATGGACTGATCATTTGCTGGTGGAAGTCTTTTGTCTTACTCACGATAAGCCATTTAAACCTGTGGATAGACTAATTTTTAAAAGACACTGGCATAATCTTAAATTGGAGGAGTTTTACAGGTTACTGGAGCAGAATCCCTTGAGCCCTTTTTTGAATATGGATCATGGCTACTAACTGTTTTACACATGGATTTCAGAGGCTCTTGATTCCCTTATACCCATGCGCTGGTCGAAAGGTCATTCTAAGGTACCGAGCCCGTGGTATAATGATTCCCTCGCCGAGCTTAAAAAAACTTGCCGGAAAGCGGAGAGGGACTGGAGAAGATCCTATGATCCTGTCTTGAAAACCTTGTACTTTGCCAAACTTAAGACCTATCATAGAGCAATATGCAGAACTCGGGCCGCATTCTACGCTCAGGAGTTTCAAGCCAGCACCAATCCTTCCAAATTAATATTCAAGGTCTTAAAAGACCTTATGAATAAGAGAGCCACTTCGGTAGAGATCTGCACCGATTCCCACTGCGAGAACTTGGCAGCTTTTTTCCTGGAGAAAGTGCAGAATATATATCGGGGGTTTGACCTGTGTCGGCTGGATCCAGAGTTAGTTGACCCTAACTTTTTGGGGTACGAGACTTTGACCTTTCTACCTGATCTGTCTATGGAGGCTTTTAACAAACTTAGCCTCAGCGTTAAATCAGGTTCTCCTCTGGACCCGCTGAAGCCAGCCCTCATCAGTACGCTTTCCCCGTTGTGTCGAGTTCCGATACTCACTCTTATCAACTTGTCGCTGTCAACTGGGACGGTCCCTTCCTTATGGAAGCAGGCGGTAGTTACCCCAGTCTTGAAAAAGGCAAATTTAGACCCTCTCTTGCCTGAGAACTACCGCCCTATATCTCTTTTGCCTTGGACTGCTAAAGTCACCGAAGCCCACGTCAACTCTATTTTATCTGATCACCTTGCCCGTAATCAGATATTGGACTCTAGCCAAAATGGCTTCCGACCTGGACACAGTACCGAGACTGCTTTGCTCCATATTATCGAGCATTTACGCCTGGTGCTTGACTCCGGACGTACGGCAGCGCTCCTATTATTAGATCTGAGCGCTGCTTTCGATACTGTGTCCCACCGTATACTGATTCAGCGCCTTGAGGAAGCCGGAGTAGCTGGAACCGCTCTCCAGTGGTTTCGATCTTTCGTCTCAGATCGAACCTTTAAAGTGGCTATACCACCCTGCCAATCCACCATCTATCCCTTGGATCTGGGGGTCCCACAGGGCTCCTCGTTGAGCCCACTCTGTTCAATCTATATGTGAAACCGCTAGCGGCAGTTGTCAAACAGTGGGGTTTGACGATGACCTCATATGCTGACGACACGCAGCTAGCGGTGACACTGAGTGTAGACCCGGAAGTGGAGGCCCCCAGATTCCGAGCTGGACTTGTGGCAGTAGCTAGTTGGCTACGTACCAATTGTTTACAACTGAATGCCACAAAAACCGAAGTGTTGGTTTTAGGGAAACATGCTGAGCTATGGGGAGACCAGTGGTGGCCTCCAGAGCTGGGCGTCACTCCCATTCCAGCATCCGAAGTGAAAAACTTAGAGATTTGGCTGGATCCTGCGCTCACCTTCACAGGGCATACGAAGAAGGTTGCAGCCACTTGTTACGGTATTCTGCGAGGCATAAGGCCGGTTCTTAAATACTTTGACCCTCCCACTCGGCAGCTCGTGGTCCAAGCCTCGGTTTTATCTCGGTTGGACTACGGAAGTGCGCTGATGTTAGGGGTTAATCCCATGGCGCGGGCCATTGTTGGTCTTCCCAGACATTGCTCTGTTTCCGGTACTATCTCTGCCCTTCACTGGTTACCGGTCAGACAGAGGATTAAGTTTAAAGCGCTCTGTCTGGCTTTTAAAATCATGAAATTTTCCTCGCCGCCGGCGCTTGTTAACCTGCTCACTCCCTATTTTCCTCCGAGATCCCTAAGATCAGAGGCTTTGCATTTGGCGGTCTGCCCCCGTTTCAAACTTAGTAGAATGGGTGGCCGCTCTTACCGGGTGCTTGCCGCGGGACTGTGGAACACGCTCCCAATGCACATCCGAGCTCTGAATGACCTATCCATCTTCAGGCGTGCTATTAAAACTTTTTTGTTTCCTGTTTCTGAGTAGCCGCTCCCTCTTATTTTCTGCGTGTTATGTTATAGTACCTGTCTGAGCGCCTGGACGCCCCTTTGCTGGGGCAGCAGCGCGCTATAAAAATAAAATTAACATAACATAACATAACATAACAGATGCATCATTACATATAAATTCACTGTATATTCTAAACTTGTCGCTCTCTTCCCTGTCATCCATAACATGTATCGCTGCTCGACACTCAATAGTTAGGATTCCTATTATTGAGTGCGATACTATCTTTAGCCGCCATACATTCGTTCCCTCTTTTGTGTATCCTTCAGTTTTAAGAATGGTTGTCCGTCACATTTTCTGATCTAGTTTGATATATATGATGAAACTAATGATGTTTATATATAGAGAAAGATTATAAATACTTTTGATATGGAGATATTTATCTATTTATTTATTTATATATACTGACCGAGTTTCTTAAATTCTTATAATTATCAATTTGTATTTTTCTTCTCTATTTTTTAGACAATGATATCTTCATTCAAAATTGAAAATTTCTACTGTTTTTCTACTTACACTATTTATGCATTTTTAGATATATGTATATTTATTTATAAAATGTATGATGATTCTTTTCCTTTCTGCTATTTATAATGTCAACACATGATTTGATGCATATATTTTGTTGAAATTCATGGTTTACATACACATGCACATGTTTTTACTGCTTTTTAAGGATGTTTTAGCAAATTTTATCGCAACTATCTCAGGGATCTGGGAATACATAGTTGTAAATATTGTATGACTTCTTGACTATGCAGTATGTACTTTTTTGCACTTCTTTGCTATCTTTGCACAATCTTTCGCAGATTTTGACATGCACTTTATCTCAATTGCTGCTTTTTCAGACGTAGCACCAGTCACTTTATGGACATAATTAGGAAACAAATTCGTTGAAAATCAAGTTTTGTAGCATATAACATGTATGTATTTATACAGAAACATTGTTTTGCTTCTGAAATGTTAAATTGAATTTTGAAGCTATCTGGGATTCATCCCTTTATTGTTGCTATATACTATGGTATACAAACGGATGGAAAGTGTAAACACATATACATCCTTTCCTCTTTTCTATGTCTATGATCATGTGACTTATGACACTATCACTAGAGGTGTGTTTACCTTCCCAAGCATATAAAAAACGCAATTGTTCTTCAGTGCAATTACAGTGTGAACAAGGGCAAATCGGCCCGAAACGTGTAGCTGTTGTTCTGTGAGAAATAAAATTTACCATCTTGCTGTACCTGGTTGGCCCGTCTCCTTCTATGCTGGCGTGACGTGCTGTCGTGGCTACGCAAGGCAAAATTGCAAGGAGTTGATTTTCGTATATATATATATATATATATATATATATATATATATATATATATATATATATATATTACCTACTGGCGATAGCCAGTAGGTATATATAGTTAGGACCTAGTTACCATAGGAAATTCCGAAGATTCTATTGGGAATAACTTTGGCGCCGATTGAGGGATCTGCCTCCGCTCCTTCCCTGAAAGTTTCGGGGGTATTCGTCAAGCGGGGGCCGAGAAAAAAGGGGGGGTCCCAAAACGTGTTTTCCCCATGTTAAATTCCATAGGGACATTCTGACACGGCTACAGCTCGAACGGCTGAACGGAATTACACCAGATTTGGCAAAATGGTAGGGACTGGTATGCAGCAGTGCCTTTTGTATGTTTGGTGTAAATCCCTCCAGTAGTTGTTGAGAAAATTGATTTTGAGCAAATTATATATCTATATGCGCTCAACATTCTATTGGGAATAACTTTGGCGTCGATTGAGGAATCTGCGTGTAATTTTCCAGAATTTTGGCAAGCTCTGCTCTGCTCCTTCCCTGAAAGTTTCGGGGGGATTCGTCAAGCGGGGGCCGAAAGGGGGGTCCCAAAACGTGTTTTCCCCATGTTAATTTCCATAGGGACCTTTAGATACAGCTACAACCCGAACGGCTGAATGGAATTACACCAAATTTGGCAAAATGGTAGGGCCTGGTATGCAGATGTGCCTTTGTTATGTTTGGTGAAAATCCCTCCAGTAGCTTTTGAGAAAATTGAATTTGAAATTTTTCAAATTGCATTTTCTATGGGACCTTTAGACACCGCTACAGCCCGAACGGCTGAACGGAATTACACCAAACTTGGCAAAATGGTAGGGACAGGTATGCAGTAGTGTCTTTTCTATATTTGGTGAGAATCCCTCCAGTAGTTGTTGAGAAAATTGAATTTGAGCAAATTATATATCTATATGCGCTCACCGTATGCGCACCGTACGCGTACGGTACGCGTACCGTACGTGCACGTGCGCGTACCTTTACATGCGCGAGCGAGTTTCTGATTGGCTGGCAGTCGACTGTCAACATTCCAAACTGTCCAACAAGATAAAACAAACTTGACAGACAATGACAATGCAATCAGATTGATTACCAGCTATAGCAGACAAGCCCGCCACATCTCTAGTTTAGTGCGAAAACAGTGGCCTGTAATTCTTACTGACCCTGTACTTAATGATATCTTACCAGAGAAACCAACAATAACATACAGAAGGGCTTATAGCATGCGCAATGAATTGGTGTCGAATGCACTAGAAACAACTAAGAAGGATGAGTGGTTGTCACCCCGTAAGGGTTTCTACCGCTGTATCTCTTGCCGGGCTTGCCATTTTGGCATTAACACCAAGTCCTACACAACTCCTTTTGATCCAAAACCCATTGCAATTAAAGCGCACTACACCTGTAGAACAGAGCTAGCGGTGTATGTCCTAACCTGTACTTGCAATTTGAGATACATAGGGAGCACCAAACTGCCTGTGTACCAACGTATTCTCCAGCATCTGCGGGCTATTGTGAATTGTGATCAGAGCTACCCAGTAGCTCGTCATTTCGACCAATTTCACAATAGAAACCTGTCGCAGTTAAACTATTTTGTAATAGATGCTGTGAGAACGTCCAAAAAAGGTGGGGACTACGAAAAGAAGTTAAGACAACTGGAGTCAATGTACATCATAAGACTCAACAGCAAAAGCCCTGCAGGTTTAAACATGGGAGAGGATTTAAGAAACTTTCTATAATTCTATAATCCTTTATAAATTTCCGTCTTTCAAGTGATGTGTTTCTGATCAAACCCAGAATGTCCACAGCAGAAGCGAATGTGTTCAATTTGGAACTATTATTGTAAATATTTGATGTATAAAGGGATTCGGGGATGTTTCCTTCTGTGTGACTTATAGAGCAAACAGGATGTGGCGTAAACATCCGAGACTATGATTAAATCAACTGTAAAGATTTATATTTTATTGTCCAAAAGTTTACATTGGTACAATACAAACCTTGTTTTAATTTTGGTTCTTTGGATTTGACCGCACACACAACTTGTCAAAACGAGCCTGATCGCTGACATTTTGTCACTCCCCCACTTTTGAGAAATATTGAAAAATTATGTTTTTATTATGAGATGGACAAACGTTTTATGCAATTATGAGGTCAAAATATTTTGAAACATACAGAAAAGGGGTAAGGACACTTTGGGCATTTGTGCTCAGTTAGCAAAGTACTTAATGAACTAATTGATTCCCTTTTGTCAAAATCATTAATGTTATGGGGTATTATGGCATGAATGGATGATACAGGCAACAAAGGAATAACAAGAATCTTATTATTTTTTCAAATATTGGTACAGAGAAAAAATCGATTTATTTGTAAACACATATAATTTAAACTATCAAATGTGCAGAATGTATTAATTTTATAGACATTGCCCATATACCATTATTTGCCTGCATGAATTGTGATGCAATAGATCTATTCAACTGTCTATGATTTTGACTAAGTTAAGATGGCTGCCAAATATTTGTTTGCATCTCTTGATACTACATTTGGCTTTAGTCCTTACACTATGTTTCCCAATTCCCTTAGGGCGCGCAATTTTGCAGTGACCGCGCCTTTCATTCAAAATGTATGGTACATTATAAAAACGTTAATCCGTCCATCTTACCGCTAACAGTGAGCAAGGGCGGCCACGCCCGAAACGCGTCTGTTCGATGTTCTTTGATTTTGCACCCCTGCACTTATGATTGAATAAAACAACGATGAATTGAAGACTGGGTTCGGAGCGTTATTTTGAGTCCGTGCGCTGGAGAAAGTGCTTGGGAGGTTTCTTTGCACCAAAACCGGTTGGAGTTTCATATATATATATATTCACTGAAAAAACCATAGGTTATAGACCATATATAGTTAGGAATTAGCATTTAAAAAACCTTATTTTACTCACACAAAACCATTGAAATTCCATATATAGTTAGTTGCACTAACTATATATCGCGCACCTGCAATCCACTGCTGATGATGTCACATATTACATCATTCATGACATGGTCAGTGACATCACTGATGACATCACTGATGACATCTCAAATGACATCACTGATGACATCACTGATGACATCTCATTTGACATCAATGACCACATCACTGATGATATCATTCATGTGACAATACAATGCATCTCCTCACATTTTAATATAACCTCTGTTTCACCCAGTGTTAAATACAGAATATAATTTTTGAAACCATTGACACACCAATACTAGTTACTACATACGCACTCACTGATTCCTACGTCTACACACACCTTCACTCATTCACCCATACTATCATTCATACATACAATCACTCATCTTTACAACACTATCATATGCACTCATACACCTATACAGACACTCACAGTCTGCCACTCATCCATGGAGTTACTCACACACCTAGTCAGTCCTGTAAAGAATCAATGACACTTCCATTTTCTTGTCTATACAGTTAAACATAGAGCACCTTACATTTTCAAACATATACTAACACATACTTACCTTGTTATACAATCATTGATACAAGTACACATTGATCTGCACAGAGTCACACACCTCCCAGCCAGCCACACACACACTCAGTCTCCCATACAAATACTTGGACAATCAATCAGTAACCCATATAGTTAATCATATAGCTACTGATCAAAACATGCAGCAGTTTACAGAACAACAGACATAATGATGCACAAATTAAGACACTTTAGTCACTAACCCATGCACTCAGTGAGACACATTTAATCACTCACTCATGCATTCAGTCATGCACCTACTAAATCCTTTGTCCAGACACTTATACTTCCACTCATTCTTCAATATGTAAGACACATTTTAACTTTACAGAAACATACAGTCACTGGATGTTGTCATCAGTGATGTCATCAGTGATGTCATTTGAGATGTCATCAGTGATGTCATCAGTGATGTCACTGACCATGTCATGAATGATGTAATATGTGACATCATCAGCAGTGGATTGCAGGTGCGCGATATATAGTTAGTGCAACTAACTATATATGGAATTTCAATGGTTTTGTGTGAGTAAAATAAGGTTTTTTAAATGCTAATTCCTAACTATATATGGTCTATAACCTATGGTTTTTTCAGTGAATTTTCAAGGTTTTGTAAATGCTAATTCCTAACTATATATGGTCTATAACCTATGGTTTTTTCAGTGAATTTCAATGGTTTTTTAATAGCAAATATCATAAGCTGTCGAATGTCAAGTACGTGGTAAGTGAAAACATTTTCGTGTTTATGCACACTGATCTGCTTTGAATGGTGCCCCCCCCCTCATTTCTATTAGGAGTACTCTCTCTTTGCAGATAGTGAAAGGTAGTTAACGCAGGTCTTTGCCCCCATTGTAATCCGTCGTGCCTGCTTCTCTCTCCATTTGATTCATTGTTATCCAAGTATTTACTGTTTTAGAATTAGTTCTCTTTGGTTCATTCTCTATTTACAAACAAACACAGAGTCGCAATACTCTGTTTAGTCTTTGCAGATAACGAAAAATCGTGTAAAAAAAAGAAAAGGAATCGAGCAAAATCAGTAGGCCACTAATGGGATCTCTTTTTGACCTCGCTAAAATAGAAACATTAGGAACAACCCCTCATGACAAATACAAAACTAGTGAGATGAACTGAACTCCACACAATGATGGCTGCAAAACAGCTCGGCTCCGCCACCCACCCCGCCCAAAATAACGATAAAGAACGGCTGCCATGATTGGTTGCGGAATGACCACGACGGAGCTACGAAATGGTGCTGCTCTCATGCTAACCCCAGCTTCAGTCTGAAACATCCAGAAACACTGTAGACTACCAATTCGATCAGTTCCGGTAGCGCCCCAATGTAACCCGATAGAGAAGAACTAGCCCTCCCCTCTTTGACTGATGGTTCTTGTTGCCTGTCCCTTCTGTTGTCATTTAACAGAACTATTTAGCCTGCTGAAAGGGGTTGTGTTCCGACCGCTGGTTGGTGGAGACATTTTGACTATATTCTGTACCTGCGTTGTCGCGTAATGCGTCATATGACGCGCCGCGTTAGCGCATCCGGAAGTCATCCGGGGCGCGCAGCGCGTAACGTAAGCATAACAAGTCATGTGACTTGTTAATAAAACTTTTCATTGGTTCATTTTACTTTTCTTATTGTAATGATGAAAGGCTTGGTCATATGACCTAAAAATTACGCTTTTCATTACTTCCGAACATTATTTTTTCTTAAATATATGTTATAATGTTCCAGGCTAATGTACTTTCCCGGAAATTTTACAACTGTCCTGCAAGTAAAATATATTCTTTTTTCGAGAAAAAGAGCGTTTCTTCGTCCCATGACGGAGCCGTTGAGCAAAAGAGGGTCGACCTGCTGTCTTAGTCGCCGATACGCCTGAATATGAGATTCTTATCGATCACTTTATGTTGCAGGAATAGAAAACACAACAGCCCTTGACCATTTATCTTTACTGCGTTCCTTCGTATTATACCTTTTACCCTTCATGTAATTGGTCTGCTTTATTTCACTTGCCTTTTAATGATTCTAAAACAGTGACTATTATTAAAAACTTTACCAATGTATATACTACTACCATGTTTTCTTTTAAAAACCTTTATTGTGAAAATTTCATTATACAAATACGAGCCTATAACCACGTGGGCCGGCCACGGAGCAAACTGTAATCGTATATGATGAATAGACATTTACACTGTAGAGGAACGTAACGGGCGGGCCATTAGGTTGCAAGAACTAAGGTGTCTAACAGTTACGGAATCGGTGGACGTACATTTTATAATTAAAATACGACAGGGCCAGTTACAATAAAATTATCTAGATATACATTTGCGGGCAAGTACCATGGGTGACGTTAATTCGAACTTTCAACAGTACAGTAATCAATAACACATCAGAACTTAATATCAATAGGGATGTCGAAATATTCAATCAATTCTCGTCCCCGCCCGCCATGTGCTTCAAAACTGCATACGTATCTCGTGATTTCAAGGTTCTGCAACCAGTACACAACAAGGAGTTACGAGTCCCATTTATTCTGGCGCCATTTTGGGCGAGGACGGGCAGGTCCAGGATATAGTCAAAATGTCTCTACCAACCATCGACTATGATGATGTTCATATGCTGTATTTATTAGAGTAACACTCATCTGTCCACATGAAATTAATTTGCCACAATCTAAACATGTCATTTTAATCTTTCCAAAGTTCTTCTAAATATTTGGGACCGTTTCCCTTGCCTCTGAAGCTCTCAGTGCCACTTCTTTGATGAATGTACTAGCAGGTCAGGGGTTCTCCTCCAAATCTCTCTTTTATGCAGCACTATAATTAATTGGTGCCACCTCTCCATATGACGATGCATGGTATAGTTACCACAACTATATTTTTTTTCGGTTCCTCTGGAGAGTTCATCGTGGCAGATGAAGCGTGTAACGTACCGGGCATTTACCTTTTTTTGCATGTACAGGAAAGGAAAAAAAATCGAGCGTCCGAGTTCTAAGGTGTCCCAGGGCCATTTTAGTGGACCAGGCCCAAATCCAAAGAACAGGCCGCCATTTTGAGAGTCCTGTTGCAGCCGCCTGTCGCTGTAGCATCAAGAGCAGCCGAAACTCAGCTGAATGGCAACTGAAACGGTAAAGGGGCGCCCCACTACAGCAGACGAGCCAGGCCCAAATCCAAAGAACAGCTATCTCACAGGCTAATGGGGCGACCCACGCCGAGTTTCAGCATTGTAGGATGACCACACAAGTACAGCAACTTGCTAGACATCACCTCGGTGCCATCCGGATCTCGGCGCCCCACTGCAGATGAAGTGCCTCTCAACTATGAAACCACCACGGTGACATCCGGATCTTGGCGCGTTGTGCTGCCTTCGGCCTATTCGCACATCGGTCCGCTACTGACGCCATCTCACAGGCTAATGGGGCGACCCACGCCGAGTTTCAGCATTGTAGGATGACCACACCAGTACAGCAACTTGCTAGACATCACCTCGGTGCCATCCGGATCTCGGCGCCCCACTGCAGATGAAGTGCCTCTCAACTATGAAACCACCACGGTGACATCCGGATCTTGGCGCGTTGTGCTGCCTTCGGCCTATTCGCACATCGGTCCGCTACTGACGCCATCTCACAGGCTAATGGGGCGACCCACGCCGAGTTTCAGCATTGTAGGATGACCACACCAGTACAGCAACTTGCTAGACATCACCTCGGTGCCATCCGGATCTCGGCGCCCCACTGCAGATGAAGTGCCTCTCAACTATGAAACCACCACGGTGACATCCGGATCTTGGCGCGTTGTGCTGCCTTCGGCCTATTCGCACATCGGTCCGCTACTGACGCCATCTCACAAGCTTAATGTGGTGACCCACGCCGAGTTTCAGCATTGTAGGATGACCACACCAACTTGCTAGACATCACCTCAGTGCCATCCGAATCTTGGCATCTCAACGCCTAGTGGTATCTTCCATACAAAAAATATTGTTACGCTGCCTTTGGCCCCATTCGCACATCAGTCCGCAACTTAGACATCACCTCGGTGCCATCCGGATCTTGGCATCTCAGCGCCTTGTGGTGTCAGTCAGAAAATATTGTTGTGCTGCCTTCGGCCTATTCGCACATCGGTCCGCTACTGACGCCATCTCACAGGCCAACGGGGCGCCCCACGCCGACTTTCAGCATTGTAGGATGGCCACACCAGTGCGGCAACTTGCTACACACCACCTCGGTGCCATCCGGATCTTGGCATCTCAGCGCCTTGTGGTGTCTTCTACACCGGAAATATAGTAGAAAATATTGTTGCGCTGCCTTTGGCCCCATTCACACATCAGTCCGCTACTGACACCATCTCACAGGCCAACGGGGCGCCCCACGCCGACTTTCAACATTGTAGGATGGCCACAGAAGTGCGACAACTTACTAGACACCACCTCGGTGCCATCCGGATCTTGGCGCGTTGTGCTGCCTTCGGCCTATTCGCACATCGGTCCGCTACTGACGCAAACTCACAGGCCAACGGGGCGCCCCACGCCGACTTTCAGCATTGTAGGATGGCCACACCAGTGCGGCAACTTCCTACACACCACCTCGGTGCCATCCGGATCTTGGCGCGTAGTGAAGCTGCAGCAGCTGCAAATAAGCTTCAGACAGTGTTACAACCGCTGCTCAGAACTCTCAACTATGACACCACCTCGGTGCCATCCGGATCTTGGCGCGTTGTATTGCCTTCGGCCTATTCGCACATCGGTCCGCTACTGACGCCGCCTCACGTGCCAACGTATTTTCTCCGCATTTTATACCCTATGCCGCATAACAGGTCATGTGACTTGTTTATAAAACTTTTCATTGGTTCATTTTACTTTTGGTTTCCTAATGATGGAAGGCTTGATCATATGACCTAAAAACAACACTTTTCATTGGATGAAAACTTTTTTTTTCCCCCAAACGATGAAAGCCCCACCTTGGTTCTGGATGTTTCAGACTGAAGCTGGCGTCAGCATGAAAGCACCACCATCTCGTAGCTCAGTCGTGGTCATTCCGCGAGCAATCATGGCAGCCGCTCCCCACCAGAAGCCTGCAGGAGTCGGAGCCCCCAAAACTTTTGATGAATTCTCAAGGCGGAGGGGACGCTTTCGAGAATGGGGTCCAAGACCTAGCAGACAAGCGTCCGATTTCCAAGGTGTCCCAGGGCCATTTCAGTGGACCAGGCCCAAAAAGGAAACAGCCTGCCGCCATTTTGAGAGTCCTGTGACAGCCGCCTATCGCTGCACCGCAAGAGTGGGCGCAACTCAGCTGAATGGCGGATTTTGACACAGTGGACCAAAAGCGGACGGAATGGCAACTGAAACGGTAAAGGGGCGCCCCACTAAAACAGATGAGACTCCACCTGGAGAGGCCCGTTCACGCCGCCTCCCCCGGGGCGCTCCACGCCGTTATTCGGAGCAGCATTGTAGGATACCAAAACCAGTGCGGCAACTTACTGGACATCACCTTGGTGCCATCGTTCTGCTGCCTTGGAACTATTCGCACAACAGTTTGCTACTGATGACCCACCCCCCGCGACGCCCCACGCCGTTATTTGCTGGGTGGCAACTTACTAGACATCACTTTCGTGTCATCTAGATTTCGGCGCGTTCTGCTGCCTTGGAACTATTCGCACAACAGTTTGCTACTGATGACCCACCCCCCGCGACGCCCCACGCCGGAAATCTGGACGTTGTGCTGCGTTGGGACTATTCGCACAGCCGACCGCTACTTCGTTGTTTTTCTCTAAAAATGTTTATATGTTATTACTATTTTTGTTTTCTTGTATATATTTATAAATTATTAAAGTTTTATAATCTTACTACTTTGTCGGAGTGCTATATATTTTTAATGTGACACATAATTGTAAAAACTTTGATGTACAAAGAGTCATCCCTGGAATCTTCCGCTTCACGCTCGGTCCCCTCCCCAATCACAATACAGGATGGTTTTCAGATAATAGCAACGCTTCTGCTGTGACGGATCTCATCGAGTGTGGGCCTTGATCTACTATAACTCCTTTGAAGACGGGTGATTCTTTACAGCTGTGGCCATAAACTACATCTGCAGGGCTAGCTGATAGCCTAGGACCGGCCTGGACAATCGGACACAGAGGAAAAGGAGTGTCAGAGGGTGCGGTAGTGAATAGGGCGAAAGGGAGGTGTCGGGCGGGCACAGGGTGTGATTCTCAGGGAAGAACAGCGCAGATGGGGGGAGGTTTATTACCCATGCATAAAACAGAGAGCGGGGGTGACCACTGCCTGGGGGAGATGCTTGCGAGGGTGGGGAGCCATGCTAAGGATCGACAGCGTGCACAGAGTGGATCTGGTCAAGGCATCTAAAATGGCTGCCGTGCACGACAAAAGTGTGGCATTTGAAAAAAGACAAGATGGCGCACACAATGTTTTTCAACAATTCCTGATTTCCTTCGAATCGAACATTAACAGACGTTGGGGCATATTACCAAAGTTAAGCGATATTTATCCCTAACGATGCATTGCAAAGATTTTTTTACCGTCAGAAATTATCGCAGATAAACCTTGCTATTATCAAGGTTTATCGCAAATACGATAAAAAACGAGCGCAATGCATTAATATCGCTGAAAACTCCGCGATATTCATGCATTACCGAGCTAATGCTCTTAGCCATGTTATCCACCTCCCATTGGATAACATGGCTAAGAACTGCTCAGGGCAGCTGTTACTTTTTGGAGATATTCGCGCTTATCTCGAATATTTCCAAAAGTTGATAATAGGAGATAGCGATGTTAGCGACTGTTTCCAGTCGCTAACATCTTGGCATGCCCACTTTGCATGTCATTAGTGATAAATATCACTCACATGCAAAGTGGGACCCAAGATGGTCGCTATCTCCTACTAGCCGTCGCTAACTGGTGTTAGCAACAGCTAGGTAATACACATATAATTTTATCTCCGCGAAGCGGAGCGCTGTTACAGATATATATCTTGTTTTTGAACGTTAATTTCTCAAAATGCACTGAAGCACATATATTGAGACATAGCAAAGGCACATCGGGCTACCAGTCCCTAATATTTTACCAAGTTTCGTGCAAATCCATTCAGCCGTTCGATTATTATTATTATTTATTTTTTTTGCCCCGCGGGGCCCTTTTAAAACCTCCACATCAAACCTAGGGGGTCAGCGAGGATCTACTATGCCCCCTTATGGTCATCAGCCGTTCGATTATTATTATTATTTTTTTTTTTTGCCCCGCGGGGCCCTTTTAAAACCTCCACATCAAACCTAGGGGGTCAGCGAGGATCTACTATGCCCCCTTATGGTCATTTGCCCCTTCGCTTTGGCCTCCTCTTGTCTCTCGATCCTACCGAGAGACAAGATGGCGGCCGCTACGTACTGTTTGGAATGTTTACAGACACCGGAGAGCCAATCAGCTTCGCTTCGCAAAGCTCCGTAACGCGAAAAGTACGCGAAGCGGTGCGCTGTTACACATATATATCTTTTTTTGAACGTTAATTTCTCAAAATCCACTGAAGCACATATATTGAGACCTAGCAAAGGCACATCGGGCTACCAGTCCCTACAATTTTGCCAAGTTTCGTGCAAATCCATTCAGCCGTTCGATTATTATTATTATTATTTTTTTTTGCCCCGCGGGGCCCTTTTAAAACCTCCACATCAAACCTAGGGGGTCAGCGAGGATCTACTATGCCCCCTTATAGTTATTTCCCCCTTTGTTTTGACCTCCTCTTGTCTCTCGATCCTACCGAGAGACAAGATGGCGGCCGCTACGGACTGTTTGGAATGTTGACAGACGCCGGAGAACCAATCAGCTTCGCTTCACAAAGCTCCGTTGCGCGAAAAGTCCGCGAACCAGAGCGCTAACCGGTCCGCTGTTACAGATATATATCTTTTTTTAAACGTTAATTTCTCAAAATCCACTGGAGCACATATATTGAGACCTACAAAAGGCACATCGGGCTACCAGTCCCTACAATTTTGCCAAGTTTCGTGCAAATCCATTCAGCCGTTCGGGCTAAAAGTGAGGCCAACCGCCCTATGGAAAACTCAATGTTAAAAACACGTTTTGGGACCCCCCTTTTTTCTCGGCCCCCACTGGACGAACCCCCCCCAAATTTTCAAGGGCTGCTCAGAAACAAAATGTGCCATTTTCCTGAAAATTTCAGCCGATTCCGTCCACAAACGCCAAAGTTATTAGACATAGAATTTTCAAAAAACCCATAGAGAAAAAATCCTAACTATATATACCTACTGGCGACCGCCAGTAGGTAATATATATATATATATATATTACCTACTGGCGACCGCCAGTAGGTAATATATATATATATATATATTACCTACTGGCGGTCGCCAGTAGGTATATATAGTTAGGATTTTTTCTCTATGGGTTTTTTGAAAATTCTATGTCTAATAACTTTGGCGTTTGTGGACGGAATCGGCTGAAATTTTCAGGAAAATGGCACATTTTGTTTCTGAGCAGCCCTTGAAAATTTGGGGGGGGTTCGTCCAGTGGGGGCCGAGAAAAAAGGGGGGTCCCAAAACGTGTTTTTAACATTGAGTTTTCCATAGGGCGGTTGGCCTCACTTTTAGCCCGAACGGCTGAATGGATTTGCACGAAACTTGGCAAAATTGTAGGGACTGGTAGCCCGATGTGCCTTTTGTAGGTCTCAATATATGTGCTCCAGTGGATTTTGAGAAATTAACGTTTAAAAAAAGATATATATCTGTAACAGCGGACCGGTTAGCGCTCTGGTTCGCGGACTTTTCGCGCAACGGAGCTTTGTGAAGCGAAGCTGATTGGTTCTCCGGCGTCTGTCAACATTCCAAACAGTCCGTAGCGGCCGCCATCTTGTCTCTCGGTAGGATCGAGAGACAAGAGGAGGTCAAAACAAAGGGGGAAATAACTATAAGGGGGCATAGTAGATCCTCGCTGACCCCCTAGGTTTGATGTGGAGGTTTTAAAAGGGCCCCGCGGGGCAAAAAAAAAACAAAATAATAATAATCGAACGGCTGAATGGATTTGCACGAAACTTGGCAAAATATTAGGGACTGGTAGCCCGATGTGCCTTTGCTAGGTCTCAATATATGTGCTCCAGTGGATTTTGAGAAATTAACGTTGAAAAAAAGATATATATCTGTAACAGCGCTCCGCTTCGCGTACTTTTCGCGTTACGGAGCTTTGCGAAGCTGATTGGTTCTCCGGCGTCTGTCAACATTCCAAACAGTCCGTAGCGGCCGCCATCTTGTCCCTCGGTAGGATTGAGAGACAAGAGGAGGCCAAAGCGAAGGGGGAAATGACCATAAGGGGGCATAGTAGATCCTTCCTGACCTCTTAGGTTTGATGTACCATTTTGCCAAGTTTGGTGTAATTCCGTTCAGCCATTCAGGCTGTAGACGTATGTAAATGTCCTATGGAAAATTGCATGGGGAAAACACATTTGAAAGTGTTGAAATTTAGAACCAATTAAAATGTTACTTTGGTTTTGTATTTGTGTGTGATGAAAGTTAATTGGTTATGTATATATGTCAAATGAGAGGAAACCACAGCCATTTTGTGATACTACTGTCTGAGGTACATTTGTGAGGAATTTTTGGTGGTGAATTTCTGGTGTTTGATTTACACAGTACTAACACTTCTGCTACTTTTAAAAAGGTGAGTTGTTAATTTGTAAGGGGAACTATGTTGTACACTTGAAGATAATTTGAAAAATGTTTTCTGTTATTTATTTGCAGTCCTTCTGTTATACTAAATACTTGATGAAGTTAGTTTTATATTATGTATTACTAAAAACGATAAATGAAAGTGATTATTTTTTTCTGCAATTTACAGCAAGCAATTTCAAAATAAAATGGCTCACAATGAAGAGACCGTGGCAATTTCTTTTGAATTGTCCACTACATTGATTGAAATTGAGAGCACCAATAATGAAATATTGTCACAAGGAGGACATGACTTGTATGATTCCATTAGATTGATTGAAATGGACAGCACCAAGAATGAAATATTGTCACAAGGAGATGACTTGAATGATTCCACTACATTGATTGAAATTGAGAGCACCAATAATGAAATATTGTCACAAGGAGGAGATGGCTTGTATGATTCCATTAGATTGATTGAAATGGACAGCACCAATAATGAAATATTGTCACAAGGAGGAGATGACTTGAATGATTCCACTACATTGATTGAAATTGAGAGCACCAATAATGAAATATTGTCACGAGGAGATGACTTGAATGATTCCACTACATTGATTGAAATGGACAGCACCAATAATGAAATATTGTCAGAAGGAGGAGATGACTTGAATGATTTTTTTGATCAATCTCTTGATGGCGAATTTATCGAGTGTTTGGAGACCATAGAGTTACAAGAATCATCATTGCAGACTTTTAATGAGGAGATTCCAGATGAGATGATTGAAGAGGAAATTACTGATGAGGACATGTTACTAGTTGTTTCAAATTTAGAAAATTCTGAAGAATAAATTTATATTTAGAAATCAAAAATTGTTTGAGACATTATTTATTTTTATTTTTAATTTATGAGGTTGTAGCGAAGTGATTGTAGTATAAAATGAGACTTATAGTATAGAGTGCAACATTTTTATGTTACATGGTAAGTTTACTCATATTTACTTCCCTTCTGCCACTATATTATCTCCAATGTGTATTTGACATGTCTTCTTCATCTCCGGCCTCCTTTCTCTCACTGTGTGTCTCCGATGCATCTTATCGCTGGTATTTTGTGTAATTACAGAAGAGAGTAAAATAAAATAGTTCGGAACGTGAAAAGGGGGCAAAGTAGAGTACTCCTCACCCCCTAGGCCTTTTTAGGCGGTCCTAAAAGGATCAGTTTCTGCTTTCCTGAGAGATTATGGTATGAGTTCCATATACCACAATAACTTGCATTACAACATGCAAGATATCTATCTCCTATTACCAACTTTTGGAGATATTCGCGCTAAGCGCGAATATCTCCAAAAAGTAACACCTGCCCTGAGCAGTTCTTAGCCATGTTATCCAATGGGAGGTGGATAACATGGCTAAGAGTATTAGCTCGGTAATGCATGAATATCGCTGAGTTTTTAGCGATATTCATGCATTGCGGCCGTTTATTATCGCATTTGCGATAAACCTTGATAATAGTAAGGTTTATCTTCGATAATTTCTGACGATGCTTAGTGGTAAAAAATTGGTTGGTAAGCATCGTTAGCGATAAATATCGCTTAACTTTGGTAATATGCCCCAACGTCTGTTAACGTTCGATTCGAAGGAAATGAGGAAGTGTTGAAAAACATTGTCTGCGCCATCTTGCCTTTTTTGAAATGCCACACTTTTGTCGTGCACGGCAGCCATTTTAGATGTCTTGACCAGACCCACTCTCTGCACGCTGTCGATTCGTAGCATGGCTCCTCACCCTCGTAAGCATCTCCCCCAGGCACTGGTCACCACCGCTCTCTGTCTTATGCATGGGCAATAAACCTTCCCCCATCTGCGCTGCTCTTCCCTGAGAATCACACTCTGTGCCCGCCCGACACCTCCCTTTCGCCCTATTCACTACCGCACCCTCTGACACTCCTCTTCCTCTGTGTCCGAATGTCCAGGCCGGTCCTAGGCTATCAGCTAGCCCTGCAGATGTAGTTTATGGCCCCAGCTGTAAAGAATCACCCCTCTTCAAAGGAGTTATAGTAGATCAAGGCCCACACCCGATGTGATCCGTCACAGCACACGCGTTCCTACTATCTGAAAACCATCCTGTATTGTGATTGGGGAGGGGACCGAGCCTGAAGCGGAAGATTCCAGGAATGACTCTTTGTACATCAAAGTTTTTACAATTATGTGTTACATTAAAAATATATAGCACTCCAACAAAGTAGTAGGAATATAAAACTTTAATAACATATAAATATATACAACAAAACAAAAACAGTAAAAACATTTAAACAACGAAGAGACCGTGGCAATTTCTTTTTAATTATCCAATAGATTTATTGAAATTGACAGCACCAATAATGAAATATTCTTGTCAGTAGCGGTCTGTTGTGCGAATAGTTCCAAGGCAGCAGAACGCGCTGAAATCTAGATGGCACGAAAGTGATGTCTAGTAAGTTGCCGCCCAGCAAAAAACGGCGTGGGGCGCCGCGGGGGTGAGTGAGTCCAGTAGGCACCACAGCTATTCTTACCGGCATTGCAGAATTACTGCTGGGGACAATGCCTGTGCTGTAGCAGGGTCACAGCAGAAACAAAAAGGATTCTGTTGAAGATGTTGTTGGTTTTCAATTTGAAAACAGTTCTGGTGTCAACTGCTATGCTAATGTAGTGGTTAATGTTTTGTTTTCTCTAGAAAATGTAAAAGAGGGGGAGGCAGTCCAAAGTTCCGTTAAAAGGGCAAAGGAAAGGATCGGTGGTTTGAACTATCAGTCAAAAAGGGGAGGGGGTGCAATAATTTTTCCTACCGGGTCACACTGTGCTTTCACCGGAAGTAAGGTCTGCAGGATTGTAGTAATTCAAAGTGAGGCTGGCGCCAGCATGGGAGCGCCGACGTCCCGCGGATACAGTTTCGTCACTCCACGGGCGATCATGGCAGTCATTCCCCATCGGGGGTCGGAGACTCCCGCGGCTCCTCTAGAATCTTCAAGGTCGTGGAGGACTACGGTGGTGGAGTCAACCAGTGACCGGGCCATTTCTTTATGTTGGGCCCGCTCTTGCCAGGTCGACCGCCATTTTGAGAGTTCGGCAGCTACCGGCGATCGCGGGGTCACATGAGCGGACGGGCTCCACCCTGCCGGGCGAGACGTTGCAGCATGGCCACAGTGGAAGAACCGTTATCTAGGTCGTTCCGAAACTGTGCAGCACTGTAGTTGTTAGGATGCCACCGCCTGGAGCGCTGAGGGTGCAGCTGGGAAGCCTCCACCTGGGGAGGCGGGAGAGGCCTGTTCGCACCGTCTCTCCCTCCCAGTGCACCCCACGGCGTCTCGCTTGAGATTTGTTATGGCCGGACCAGGCGATGAGGACGAGGGGGGGGTCGGAGGCATGTGCAAGACATCCCCCTCCAGTGTTGTCGCAGCCATTATAAAAGAAAGAAGTGTCCCGTCCGTCTTCGGGCCGGGCTTCCGGTGGATGTCGGCCGGACGCCCCTGGCTCTGGCCCCATGAACGGGTTTCTTGGTTTATCGGCTGCAGCCGGATCCCGTCGGCCTCGGCCCCCCGACCGTTGGTGGTCGGACCGGAAGAGCATGTGGCGGGACTACCTGCAACTCTCAAGGGCCACCGCGGCCGGACTGGGAGAGAGAGGAGAGGGTCGAGGAGACATTCCCCACCCCCTGCAACTGTTCAGCGTTGTAAAGGCAATCCCCTGGCCGGGTCCCGCTGGTCTCGGCCTCTCCTCCGGCTACACCCTACGTTAGGATCTCCTGGCCGAGGCGTGGCAGCAGGACCTGCCTTATATGGGCTGCTCCCGGCTGGGCGTAGCCGGAACCCTGCCCCACCTTGGAAGTTTCCAGAGTGGGGGTGGATGTTCTACTGACTTGCATTTTCCCTAGTCTATCGATTTTTTTGGCGTGGCAGGCGGTGGGACAGCGAGGGGTGATTTGGTTTCTCTTACTGTTTTTCTGGTCTCTCACCACTGGCATAGTTTTAACGTTTTCTTGTTTCTAGGACATTAATAGGTTTTATCATTACGTTATGTTATCGTTTCTTTGTTCGTTGTTTAATAAAAGTTCATGTTCATCAGTGGCCTACTGATTTTCGTTTTCCTATTTTTTTCTTTCCAGGTTGTTTCATGGTAAAGTTTCTGTTAACAGGATACAGTGATCACTTCGTTATTATTGCATATGTCCTTTTCACTAGGGGTGCTCTCTGGTCGGGCCAGATGACGTATCTCTAGTAAATGGTCCGGGTGAAAAAGGTGCATCAATCAGTGGGGAGTAGATAGGCATGACAGATTACAACGGGGGAGAACGGTCCGCATTACGTACCCTTTCACTACTTGCAAAGATTTTCCTACGTTTATTTGCAAACAGGGAATACCTCCAAAAAGAACTAATTCCCAAACAGTCAATGTTCGGACAATCAATCAATCAATGAGGAATGAAATAGGTACGACGTGTTAAAGGCTTGCGTTACCTACCCTTCACTATCTGCAAAGGGAGATAGAATATTCCTATTCTTCCTCGTTTGCAGGTAGAGAAGATCGTTAAGAGAATTAACTTCGAACAATTCAATGCTCGATTGAAACAATCAACAAGGGGTACTGTGAACACAAATGAACGCCGCTTATATACATACGCATTGCTATTTTCAACAGGTTGTTCCTAATGTTTCTATTTTAGCGAGGTCAAAAGAGATCCCATTAGTGGCCTACTGATTTTGCTCGATTCCTTTTGTTTTTTTACACGATTTTTCGCTATCTGCAAAGACTAAACAGAGTATTGCGACTCTGTGCTTGTTTGTAAATAGAGAATGAACCAAAGAGAACAATCAATCAAATGGAGAGAGAAGCAGGCACGACGGATTACAAAGGGGGAAAGGGCTGCGTTAACTACCCTTCACTATCTGCAAAGAGAGAGTACTCCTAATAGAAATGAGGGGTGGGGGGCAGCAATCAAAGCAGATCAGTGTGCATAAACACGAAAAAAAAAATTCTTACCACGTACTTGACATTCGACAGCTTATGATATTTGCTATTAAAAAACCATTGAAATTCACTGAAAAAACCATAGGTTATAGACCATATATAGTTAGGAATTAGCATTTACAAAACCTTGAAAATTCACTGAAAAAACCATAGGTTATAGACCATATATAGTTAGGAATTAGCATTTAAAAAACCTTATTTTACTCACACAAAACCATTGAAATTCCATATATAGTTAGTTGCACTAACTATATATTGCGCACCCGCAATCCACTGCTGATGATGTCACATATTACATCATTCATGACATGGTCAGTGACATCACTGATGACATCACTGATGACATCTCAAATGACATCACTGATGACATCTCACTTGACATCAATGATCACATCACTGATGATATCATTCATGTGACAATACAATGCATCTCCTCACATTTTAATATAACCTCTGTTTCACCCAGTGTTAAAAACAGAGTATAATTTTTGAAACCATTGACACACCAATACTAGTTACTACATACGTACTCACTGATTCCTACGTCTACACACACATTCACTCATTCACCCATACAATCATTCATACATACAATCACTCATGTTTACAACACAATCATATGCACTCATACACCTATACAGACACTCACACTCTGCCACTCATCCATGGAGTTACTCACACACCTAGTCAGTCCTGTAAAGAATCAATCACACTTCCATTTTCTACTCTATACAGTTAAACATAGAGCACCTTACGTTTTCAACCATATACTAACACATACTTACTCTCTTATACAATCATTGATACAAGTACACATTGATCTGTACAGAGTCACACACCTCCCATCCAGCCACACACACACTCAGTCTCCCATGCAAATACTTGGGCAATCAATCAATAACCCATATAGTTACTCATATAGCTACTGATCAACACATGCAGCAGTTTACAGAACAACAGACATAATGATGCACAAATTAAGACAGTTTAGTCACTAACCCATGCACTCAGTGAGACACATTTAATCACTCACTCATACATTCAGTCATGCACCTACTAAATCCTTCGTCCAGACACTTATACATCCACTCATTCTTCAATATGTAAGACATATTTTAACTTTACAGAAACATAGTCACTGGATGTTGTCATCAGTGATGTCATCAGTGATGTCATTTGAGATGTCATCAGTGATGTCATCAGTGATGTCACTGACCATGTCATGAATGATGTAATATGTGACATCATCAGCAGTGGATTGCGGGTGCGCAATATATAGTTAGTGCAACTAACTATATATGGAATTTCAATGGTTTTGTGTGAGTAAAATAAGGTTTTTTAAATGCTAATTCCTAACTATATATGGTCTATAACCTATGGTTTTTTCAGTGAATATATATATATATATATTACCTACTGGCGATAGCCAGTAGGTATATATAGTTAGGACCTAGTTACCATAGGAAATTCCGAAGATTCTATTGGGAATAACTTTGCCGCCGATTGAGGGATCTGCCTCCGCTCCTTCCCTGAAAGTTTCGGGGGGATTCGTCAAGCGGGGGCCGAGAAAAAAGGGGGGGTCCCAAAACGTGTTTTCCCCATGTTAAATTCCATAGGGACATTCTGACACGGCTACAGCTCGAACGGCTGAACGGAATTACACCAGATTTGGCAAAATGGTAGGGACTGGTATGCAGCAGTGCCTTTTGTATGTTTGGTGTAAATCCCTCCAGTAGTTCTTGAGAAAATGGAATTTGAAATTTTTCAAATGGCATTTTCTATGGGACCTTTAGGCACGGCTACAGCCCGAACGGCTGAACGGAATTACACCAAACTTGGCAAAATGGTAGGGAAGGTATGCAGTAGTGCCTTTTCTATATTTGGTGAAAATCCCTCCAGTAGTTGTTGAGAAAATTGATATATCTATATGCGCTCAACATTCTATTGGGAATAACTTTGGCGTCGATTGAGGAATCTGCGTGTAATTTTCCAGAATTTTGGCAAGCTCTGCTCTGCTCCTTCCCTGAAAGTTTCGGGGGGATTCATCAAGCGGGGGCCGAAAGGGGGGTCCCAAAACGTGTTTTCCCCATGTTAATTTCCATAGGGACCTTTAGATACAGCTACAGCCCGAACGGCTGAATGGAATTACACCAAATTTGGCAAAATGGTAGGGCCTGGTATGCAGATGTGCCTTTGTTATGTTTGGTGAAAATCCCTCCAGTAGCTTTTGAGAAAATTGAATTTGAAATTTTTCAAATTGCATTTTCTATGGGACCTTTAGACACGGCTACAGCCCGAACGGCTGAACGGAATTACACCAAACTTGGCAAAATGGTAGGGACAGGTATGCAGTAGTGTCTTTTCTATATTTGGTGAGAATCCCTCCAGTAGTTGTTGAGAAAATTGAATTTGAGCAAATTATATATCTATATGCGCTCACCGTATGCGCACCGTACGCGTACGGTACGCGTACCGTACGCGCACGTGCGCGTACCTTTACATGCGCGAGCGAGTTTCTGATTGGCTGGCAGTCGACTGTCAACATTCCAAACTGTCCAAACCAGGAAGTGTTGGCCACCATCTTGTTTTTCAGGAGAACTGAGGCACAAGAGAGCCCAAAACAAGAGTGGAAAACACAAAAAGGGGGCAGGGTACAGACCCCCCAACCCTCTAGCCAAATTTGCGTTGTAAAGGATGTTTCCCCATCAGTGATGTGATCATCGATGTCAATTGAGATGCCATCTGTGATGTCATCAGTGATGTCATTTGAGATGTCATCAGTGATGTCATTTGAGATGTCATCAGTGATGTCATCAGTGATGTCACTGACCATGTCATGAATGATGTAATATGTGACATCATCAGCAGTGGATTGCGGGTGCGCGAAATATAGTTAGTCCAACTAACTATATAGGAGCAATTTCAATGTTTTTTTTAATGCTAATTCCTAACTATATAAGGCCTGAAACCTATGTTTTTTTTAAGTGAATCGATATATATATATATATATATATATATATATATATATATATATATATTCACTGAAAAAAACCATAGGTTTTACACACGTTATAGTTAGGAAGTAGCATTTACAAAACCTATGGAATTCACTGAAAAAACCATAGGTTTGACACCAGTTATAGTTAGCTGGAAATGTTACTGATATAAAACCAATGAAATTCCACGTTATAGTTAGTTGGACTCACTATAACTTGCGCGTGTAATGCACTGCTGATGACGTCACATATTACATCACTCATGACATCACTGATGACACCATCCAGTGAATGTGTGTCTTTCTGAAAAATAAATATGTGTTATATATGTATATATTATTGAATATCTTAGTGAATACATATATTACTGAGTAATGCTTAAATATTTAAATATATGTATTAGTGTTTCACTTTGTGTATAAGTGGCTGCATGGGTTGATGAGTAGGTACATGTGTATGTATATAGGTTATCAGATGTTTTTCTTAGTATCAGTATGAGTGTTTGCATGCTTTGGTGGGAGTATTACTTAGTACATAGATGCAAGAATGACTGAGTCTCTGTTTGTATGTGTTTTGAAGACAGCATATGTGCAGGACTGTATGGGTGGATTAGTGTGCATATGTCTGTGTTAGTGAGTGAATGACTGTCTTATTAGTGTCTTTATCAGTAACTACATATGTTTTAATCTAGTATATGTGAATATTGATGTATATAAGTGACTATATGTGAGAGTGAGGGATTGTAAGAGTTCCTGTTTAAATTAGTATGTGTTTCTATAAGTGATTTTTTAAGAGAGTAAGTATGTGTAAGTTTCCTTAGAAGTAAAGTGGTAGTGTGTGTATAGCTGTTTATGCAAATAAATGGATGTTCAATAGTTTATTTGCATGTGTGAGTATGTGTGTGAATAACTTTTGGATGACTGTCGGTGTGTAACAGGATGTGTAGGTGTATCACTACATATGATTAGTGAATATATGTATGAGTGACTATATAGAACTGTTGGTGAATTAGTGCATGTGTATATAGATGGTGGAATTATTGAATTGGTTGTTGTAACTGGTATGGGTATCTCCATTTTTTTGAACATTTTAGTTTCTATTTTTGAATATGCGTTTCAAGGGTTAGATTACAGTGAAAGGAGGTCTGTCACTGTGTCACAAGGATGCTGTCATCAGTGATGTCATGAGTGATGTAATATGTGACGTCATCAGCAGTGCATTACACGCGCAAGTTATAGTGAGTCCAACTAACTATAACGTGGAATTTCATTGGTTTTATATCAGTAAAATTTCCAGCTAACTATAACTGGTGTCAAACCTATGGTTTTTTCAGTGAATTTCGTAGGTTTTGTAAATGCTACTTCCTAACTATAACGTGTGTAAAACCTATGGTTTTTTCAGTGAATTTCATTGGTTTTTAAAATGCTAATTCAGAAATATCTCGTGTATACAACCTATACTTTTGTCAATAAAGTTCTGGCAATATTTTTTTCAGAAACAAGCCGTTTTCTTCACTGTTCAAGTTGCATAGAGACTCCTTGTAAAGCGATACAGAATTAGAAAGTCTGTACCTTGCCTTTTTTTCAACGCATTAAAATTTGTCTGTAAATAAAAATAGCCTTTCTAAACTTTCGTGCACGACCCGGTGTGCGCACTCTCGGCAACAGTTCTCAATAAAATGGATAGCGCATTTCCAGGCTTTCGTGCGTGACCGACTGCGCGCACCCGCCTATATATTTCGTGAAAACTTTGCAATCTGAACTTATTGAATTTCTTCATAGACCCATCAAAGAACTTATAATACGTCAAAGAGACTAAACCTAGGCTTCTTTTTTAATATTATGAACATTTTCATTAAATGGAGCTGAATGTCTTTATAAACTTTCGTGCGTGACCGAATGTACACACCTTGTTATTTTTAAAAAAAATATAAAAGGTTTTATACTTTAACAATTGTATGCTTGATTCGAGCTCAGAAGATATATTAAATCCGGATGTGTTTGGATTTACTCCTTTTCACGTTTTGAAACTTCGCTGAATTAGACCGCTACTTCCAAATGGCATACGTGACCAGATACTATCACCGCGTACACGTCCTGAGACGCGCATGTGAAGTCATGTGACTTGAAAACAACACTTCCAATTGGTTCTTAGTAGTTTCTATTCTGCAATTTACACGGAGCACTCCACCCACTTCTCTCACTATCTATTCTACTCTCAAAAGAGAACAACGTTCAACACCCTTCGGAAGACTTTGCTGAAATGGCTGCCGCCCCGCATTCATCTTCCGAATCTGAAGGAAATGAGCGACTACCTTTAAAAAGAAAAAAGGAATCTTTTATTTGGCAATTTTTCACTTATCCTGAAGAACAAAAGAAAGTGAATGCGCCAAAAGTTACCTGCACGATATGCAATTCGGTTCTCTCAAGAGGAAATCCAAGAAAAAAATATTCCTTTTCCATACATACCATGGTGCGGCATGTCAAACAAGTGCACCCTGTTGAATTTGCAAAGGCATCGACAAGAGCCCTGGCCATGCTATTACCATCAGAGGTGGCCAGCACTTCTTCTGGTGGACGACCTGTATCTCCATCGAGTGCTGTGATGGACTTGAGACCATATCTTGCAAAGGTGCACATGAAATGCAACGAGTGTAGAGAAATTCTTCTGTACGGAGAGCAGAGCCTCATTCTTACTAAACTAAAAATTGAGAGTCATAAATGCCCCGAGAAAAGATAAATTTCTTCATTTCATTTCGATCCTGTGTCACACATGAAAATGTTGTTGCAAGTTTAAAAAATCTAAAACAACATAAAACTTGTTTAAAAAAAAAAAAGTTATTTTCAGAACTAACTCATTCTACCAAAAAGAGCTCCAGGAGCATATTATAAAGGGGGTTTATCTCCGCTTTTTTGGCTTTCGTTCGTGCGCGACCGTGTGCGCGCACCCGCCTATATATTTCGTGAAAACTTTACAATTGCAACTTATTAAATTTCTTCATAGACCCATCAAAGAACTTATACTATGTCAAAGACACTAAACCTATGCTTCTTTTTTATTATTATGAAAATTTTCATTAAATGGAGCCGAATGTCTTTTTAAACTTTCGTGCGTGACCGAATGTACACACCTTGGTATTTTTAAAAAAATATATAAAAGGTTTTATACTTTAACAATTGTGTGCTTGAATCGAGCTCAGAAGATATATTAAATCCGGATGTGTTTGGATTTACTCCTTTTCACGTTTTGAAACTTCGCTGAATTAGACCACTACTTCCAAATGGCGTACGTGACCAGATACTATCACCGCGTACACGTCCTGAGACGCGCATGTGAAGTCATGTGACTTGAAAACAACACTTCCAATTGGTTCTTAGTAGTTTCTATGCTGCGTCAATACCTACGCCTGCTTCAAACACATGCACAGTTTTGAAACAGCATGGGCCTGAAAGTCACTGAGTGAAATATCATACATTACAGTCAGCCACTTTCAAGACGCATTCCTTCAGAGGAACACTTACCGTTTATTAGAGGTACATCGTCCGACTCCACCGGAGGACACCCCTAATAAAAAAGACATATATATAAAATGCGGACTAGCCGCTGTATCGTACTAGCAAACTTTAACTTAAAAATCGTTAGAGAAAACAAAAGGAATCGAGCAAAATCAGTAGGCCACTGATAGGATCTCTTTTTGACCTCGCTAAAATAGAAACATTAGGAACAACCCCTCATGAGAAATATGAAACTAGTGAGAGAAACCGAGCTCGACGCCATGATGGCTGCAACATAGCTCGGCGCCGTCGCCCACCCCGCCCAAAATAACGACAAACCCTATGCAAATATTATAAATAAATACAACACACCAGCAAAGTAACAGGGTAAAACGTTTTATTAAATAACTATTTACATGGCAGCCTGCTGCAACATGAAAACAACACTTACAATTGGTTCTTACTAGTTTCTATTCTGGAACTTACACGCAGCACTCCACCCACTTCTCTCATTATCTTTTCTACTCTCAAGAGAGAACAACGTCCTACATTTTTCGGAAGACTTTGGTGAAATGGCTACGGTATCTCATTCATCTTCCGAATCTGAACAAAATGATCGACTACCTTTAAGAAGAAAAAAAGAATCTTTCATCTGGCAAATTTTCACTTATCCTGAAGATCAAAAGAAAGTAAATGCACCAAAAGTAACCTGCACGATATGTGACTCGTTTCTCTCAAGAGGAAATCCAACAAAAAAATATTCCTTTTCCATACATACCATGGTGCGGCATGTCAAACAAATGCACCCTGTGCAATTTGCAGAGGCATCGACAAAAGCCCTGGCCACGCTATTACCATTAGAGGTGGCCAGCACATTTTCTGATCGACGACCTGTATCTCCATCGAGTGCACAGATGGACTTGAGATATTTAACTATATATGGTCTATAACCTATGGTTTTTTCAGTGAATTTTCAAGGTTTTCTAAATGCTAATTCCTAACTATATATGGTCTATAACCTATGGTTTTTTCAGTGAATTTGCCCCGCCGCCCACCCCGCCCAAAATAACGACAAACCCTATGCAAATATTATAAATATATACAACACACCAACAAAGTAACAGGGTAAAACATTTCATTAAATAACTATTTACATGGCAGCCTGCTGCAACATCGATCCAAATGCATGACACTGTTCCTGTCAAGGTAGCATAGCTGGCGGCCTAGGGGTGGAGGACCGTTGTGCAAATACCCCGGGGAGGACTCTGGATATGCTTGGTCCCTGAGATTCTTCGATGTCACTGCCTTCCACAAATGGCATAAGTCCTGGATGTTCGGTGCCATACTTGAGAGTTTCACCTAAAGACACGTCCTGCGGTGCCCTAGTCCAACCATCACATATACCTCCGCCAGGAGACGGCGTGGGGTACACTGGAAGGGAGAGGCGGCGCGAACGAGCCTCCCCCACCTCCCCAGGTGGAGGTTTCTCAGCTACACCCCTAAAGACACGTCCTGCGGTGCCCTGGTCCAACCATCACATATACCTGCGCCAGGAGACGGCGTGGGGTGCACTGGAAGGGAGAGGCGGCGCGAACGAACCTCCCCCACCTCCCCAGGTGGAGGTTTCTCAGCTGCACCCCAGCACTTCACTCGACATAGGCGGACGGCTCCCGGGGTCCGGCGGAACTTTTAGCCTTTTGGTGACTCTTCCATTCTGGACCTTGTCCCACAATCCGTTTGACCTGAAGACACGTCCTGCGGTGCCCTGGTCCAACCATCACATATACCTGCGCCAGGAGACGGCGTGGGGTGCACTGGAAGGGAGAGGCGGCGCGAACGAGCCTCCCCCACCTCCCCAGGTGGAGGTTTCTCAGCTGCACCCCAGCACTTCACTCGACATAGGCGGCCGGCTCCCGGGGTCCGGCGGAACTTTTAGCCTTTTGGTGACTTTTCCATTCTGGACCTTGTCCCACAATCCGTTTGACCTGAAGACACGTCCTGCGGTGCCCTGGTCCAACCATCACATATACCTACGCCAGGAGACGGCGTGGGGTGCACTGGAAGGGAGAGGCGGCGCGAACGAGCCTCCCCCACCTCCCCAGGTGGAGGTTTCTCAGCTGCACCCCAGCGCCTCACTCGACAAGATGAGTTGCGCCCGCTCCTGCGGCACATTGCCTCGCTCGGCCAGCTCATTTACGCCTGCTCTTGCTATTACAGCGTCTCACTCGCCATCCGGCTGAATTGCACCCACTCTTGCGGTACAGCGACAGGCGGCTGCCACGGAGCTCAGGAAATGGCGGTCGGCTCCACAGACTTGGGCCTGGCCTGCAAGGATGGCTCTGGACAACCCTGGAACTCGGACGCTTCACTGCTACGGCATGGGCCCCATTCCCAAAAGTGTCCCATCAGCCTTGAAGATTCTACAAGAGTCACCGGGGCCCCCGACTCCCGAAGAGTTCCGGTGGGGAGCTTCTGCCATGATTGCTCGCAGAATGGCCACGACGTAGCCACGGGGTGCTCTCATGCTGACGCCAGCTTCAGTCTGAAACTTCTAGAAACACTGTAGACTACCAATTCAATCAGTTCCGGTGGAGCCCCAATGACGTATCGCGTTGTTGCATAATGCGTCATATGACACGCCGCGTTAGCGCACCCGGAAGTGCTCCGAGGCGCGAAGCGCAGCTTCCAGGAAGCAATCCGAGGCGGGGCGCGGAGCGCGTAACGTAAGCATAACAGGTCATGTGACTTGTTAATAAAACTTTTCATTGGTTTAGAAATATTTTTATGAGCATATTTGACTATTTTATTAAAGACACTACACATAACCTGTTTTTCAAGTTATGTTTAATTTTAAATGAAACGGTTTACATTTTTACTTTTTATTTCCAGTAAATTTTAAAAATAAATGTTTATAGTTCCATAGGCTGAAGCACGTCAGCTTCCCACCCTATGTCGTACAATTCTGACAAATCGGCATCCTCATCATGTTCTTCATCATCCTCAGGATTTAAATCATCTAAGGGATCTACTTCCACTGACGTTTCAATCACAAGTTCAACGATAAGATCGAGATCAACGGATTGCTCATTATCACTCATGGTTGATGTTGTCGTTATCTTTAAAGAAAGAGAACAACAATGAGATGTTGCAGAGTAAGAGACAAATCTCAGAGACTATAATAGTAAAATTGTTTAACAAGAGTAACATTTTGCAGCTATTATTTAGCCATGTCCAGCGATGCTGACGAGGTGAGGCCTATGTCCAAGTTTTCAGTGAACAGTACTCATCTCTTTTTAACCTTGGATAAGCCTCACCAACTCTGTGTCTTCTGCTCATACTTAAATGTAAAGGGGCAGATTTATGTTAACTGGCGCATCCCCAGAGATGCACCAGTTAATGTGCACCGCTGCTCTGCCACCCATGGTGTGCCGCATTTACAATGTGGCAATTGCAAAAACAACAAGTGATGGACTGAATGTGGATCAATGTCACACACTCCCCCAGTCAAAAGATCTGGGCCCAAATCCATCGTTTTTTTGCACTCCACACCACCCTGGGTTAGACAATGGCGATATGCAAATCAGCTCTGACCCTGTTGCCCCATGGGAACAGTCCAGTCCGAACTACAAAAGCCATGTCCTTCCCAGAACGGAATCAAGCATCCGAGGACCGGACCGGTTTCGAGGTAACACCTCTCTTCAGCCCGGCTAGCTTGACTCCAAGTGGTGTGGAGTGCCTGGGACCCACGTCTGGGCATCCCCAGCGCACTTAGGGCGGCAATTGCAAAAACAACAAGTGATGGACTGAATGTGGATCAATGTCACACACTCCCCCAGTCAAAAGATCTGGGCCCAAATCCATCGTTTTTTTGCACTCCACACCACCCTGGGTTAGACAATGGCGATATGCAAATCAGCTCTGACCCTGTTGCCCCATGGGAACAGTCCAGTCCGAACTACAAAAGCCATGTCCTTCCCAGAACGGAATCAAGCATCCGAGGACCGGACCGGTTTCGAGGTAACACCTCTCTTCAGCCCGGCTAGCTTGACTCCAAGTGGTGTGGAGTGCCTGGGACCCACGTCTGGGCATCCCCAGCGCACTTAGGGCGGCAATTGCAAAAACAACAAGTGATGGACTGAATGTGGATCAATGTCACACACTCCCCCAGTCAAAAGATCTGGGCCCAAATCCATCGTTTTTTTGCACTCCACACCACCCTGGGTTAGACAATGGCGATATGCAAATCAGCTCTGACCCTGTTGCCCCATGGGAACAGTCCAGTCCGAACTACAAAAGCCATGTCCTTCCCAGAACGGAATCAAGCATCCGAGGACCGGACCGGTTTCGAGGTAACACCTCTCTTCAGCCCGGCTAGCTTGACTCCAAGTGGTGTGGAGTGCCTGGGACCCACGTCTGGGCATCCCCAGCGCACTTAGGGCGGCAATTGCAAAAACAACAAGTGATGGACTGAATGTGGATCAATGTCACACACTCCCCCAGTCAAAAGATCTGGGCCCAAATCCATCGTTTTTTTGCACTCCACACCACCCTGGGTTAGACAATGGCGATATGCAAATCAGCTCTGACCCTGTTGCCCCATGGGAACAGTCCAGTCCGAACTACAAAAGCCATGTCCTTCCCAGAACGGAATCAAGCATCCGAGGACCGGACCGGTTTCGAGGTAACACCTCTCTTCAGCCCGGCTAGCTTGACTCCAAGTGGTGTGGAGTGCCTGGGACCCACGTCTGGGCATCCCCAGCGCACTTAGGGCGGCAATTGCAAAAACAACAAGTGATGGACTGAATGTGGATCAATGTCACACACTCCCCCAGTCAAAAGATCTGGGCCCAAATCCATCGTTTTTTTGCACTCCACACCACCCTGGGTTAGACAATGGCGATATGCAAATCAGCTCTGACCCTGTTGCCCCATGGGAACAGTCCAGTCCGAACTACAAAAGCCATGTCCTTCCCAGAACGGAATCAAGCATCCGAGGACCGGACCGGTTTCGAGGTAACACCTCTCTTCAGCCCGGCTAGCTTGACTCCAAGTGGTGTGGAGTGCCTGGGACCCACGTCTGGGCATCCCCAGCGCACTTAGGGCGGCAATTGCAAAAACAACAAGTGATGGACTGAATGTGGATCAATGTCACACACTCCCCCAGTCAAAAGATCTGGGCCCAAATCCATCGTTTTTTTGCACTCCACACCACCCTGGGTTAGACAATGGCGATATGCAAATCAGCTCTGACCCTGTTGCCCCATGGGAACAGTCCAGTCCGAACTACAAAAGCCATGTCCTTCCCAGAACGGAATCAAGCATCCGAGGACCGGACCGGTTTCGAGGTAACACCTCTCTTCAGCCCGGCTAGCTTGACTCCAAGTGGTGTGGAGTGCCTGGGACCCACGTCTGGGCATCCCCAGCGCACTTAGGGCGGCAATTGCAAAAACAACAAGTGATGGACTGAATGTGGATCAATGTCACACACTCCCCCAGTCAAAAGATCTGGGCCCAAATCCATCGTTTTTTTGCACTCCACACCACCCTGGGTTAGACAATGGCGATATGCAAATCAGCTCTGACCCTGTTGCCCCATGGGAACAGTCCAGTCCGAACTACAAAAGCCATGTCCTTCCCAGAACGGAATCAAGCATCCGAGGACCGGACCGGTTTCGAGGTAACACCTCTCTTCAGCCCGGCTAGCTTGACTCCAAGTGGTGTGGAGTGCCTGGGACCCACGTCTGGGCATCCCCAGCGCACTTAGGGCGGCAATTGCAAAAACAACAAGTGATGGACTGAATGTGGATCAATGTCACACACTCCCCCAGTCAAAAGATCTGGGCCCAAATCCATCGTTTTTTTGCACTCCACACCACCCTGGGTTAGACAATGGCGATATGCAAATCAGCTCTGACCCTGTTGCCCCATGGGAACAGTCCAGTCCGAACTACAAAAGCCATGTCCTTCCCAGAACGGAATCAAGCATCCGAGGACCGGACCGGTTTCGAGGTAACACCTCTCTTCAGCCCGGCTAGCTTGACTCCAAGTGGTGTGGAGTGCCTGGGACCCACGTCTGGGCATCCCCAGCGCACTTAGGGCGGCAATTGCAAAAACAACAAGTGATGGACTGAATGTGGATCAATGTCACACACTCCCCCAGTCAAAAGATCTGGGCCCAAATCCATCGTTTTTTTGCACTCCACACCACCCTGGGTTAGACAATGGCGATATGCAAATCAGCTCTGACCCTGTTGCCCCATGGGAACAGTCCAGTCCGAACTACAAAAGCCATGTCCTTCCCAGAACGGAATCAAGCATCCGAGGACCGGACCGGTTTCGAGGTAACACCTCTCTTCAGCCCGGCTAGCTTGACTCCAAGTGGTGTGGAGTGCCTGGGACCCACGTCTGGGCATCCCCAGCGCACTTAGGGCGGCAATTGCAAAAACAACAAGTGATGGACTGAATGTGGATCAATGTCACACACTCCCCCAGTCAAAAGATCTGGGCCCAAATCCATCGTTTTTTTGCACTCCACACCACCCTGGGTTAGACAATGGCGATATGCAAATCAGCTCTGACCCTGTTGCCCCATGGGAACAGTCCAGTCCGAACTACAAAAGCCATGTCCTTCCCAGAACGGAATCAAGCATCCGAGGACCGGACCGGTTTCGAGGTAACACCTCTCTTCAGCCCGGCTAGCTTGACTCCAAGTGGTGTGGAGTGCCTGGGACCCACGTCTGGGCATCCCCAGCGCACTTAGGGCGGCAATTGCAAAAACAACAAGTGATGGAGCAATGTGGAGCACCATTGAGCAAAAACAACACAGATGCGTCACGCATCTGTGCCGCAAAAGCAGCACATTGCAGGAATCACGTCGTAAGCGCGACATGTCTACTGCAATGCACAGGAGCAAGCCACACATTGCATGGTGCATCACTCCTTATGCCTGTTTCAAACAGGCGTAAGGATTTGATTCAGCAATGCTATAAAGCTGACTCAGTGAAATCTTCTAAATTTCACTGTGTTAGTTTTACAGGGCTTTCATGCAAATGAATGCCCACCCTGCAACAAAACGCCTATATGAAACCTGACGCAGGTTTCATGTGGTGTGGAAAATGAAAATGTATATGTACATAAGCGGCGTTCATTTGTGTTCACCCTCACCACTGTTGGAGTTAAAGCGAAAGTCACGGCACAGTGGCCCCGCCATCTTGCCCCCTTTTAGGCCCCATCACGAACATAGATAGCAGCCATTTTGTGTGCCATTTCCTCTCTGATCACTGCCAATAGCCTACATCTCTCTTTTTCTCTCCCCCCCGCGCCCTGACAGCCCCCGGCCTCTCCTACTTGGGCCCTAAAACGCACCTCCAGCGCGGCCCTGCTTCCGAGCCACATCCCGTGCGGAACCCCCCACACCCTTTTCATCTCATTCATAGAGCAGGCCCTTTTGGTAACCTCTTCCTCCCTGCCCGATTGCCCGGCCTGATCCCAGGTCATCACCTAGTCCAACAGATGCAGTTTATTGCTCCCTACAGTTGGACCTCGCCTCACACTAGAGTAGCGGTGATTAATTAAGACCTTCACACCCCTAGATCCGACCGACACCCCTGCTTTCCTCCCAGGAACATCCTTCCTCTCTTCTGATGACACCCCCCCCCCGGCTACACCTACTATCTCGACCCAGCCCCATGTCATAAACCTAGGTCTCGTGGATGTACCCCCCCCGGCCCCACATAGCAAAACGTGATCTTATCGCCTGCCCAACTTCAGATCTGACCCCCCCCTTTTGCTCTCATGTCCTGTCGGAATATCCGGCTGTAGATTACAATCACATGTTACATTTGGGAGGGGAAACGACATCAGAGCGACAAATATTAGAAATATACCACACGACAGCAAAATAACAGGTTAAAACGTTTTTATTCTTGAACAAAAATATATTAAAACAACTATTTACATGACAAACGGCCGCAGCAACAAACCCACAATGCATTTCGCCGTCTACTTGACGCCGTCCCTGTCCCTCCTTCCCCAAAGTAGCAATGTTGGGCTACTTTTGGGCTGCTTTCTAGTAGGGTTTTTGAGCGTCAGAAAGTCTACAAAAGCCGTCGGCAACGGCCTGGGGTGGAGAACCATTACGCGAATAGTCCGGAGGCGACACCACGCGCCATGGCCTGTCCCCAGGATGAACCAAGGGATCCGTTCCTGGGGCCGTGGCAAAGAGCGGCCGGCCGCCATCGGCCGGAGAAGGCATGGGCCCGACCCGAGATGTAGTTGTCTTCCCATTCCCTTCCTCTTTCTGCGCCTTGCAGGCCACGAGGGGGGGATGTCTTGCATATGCCTCCGACCCCCCCCTCTCTTCATCGCCTGGTCCGGCCATAACAAATGTCAGCAAGACGCCGTGGGGTGCACTAGGAGGGAGAGGCGGCGCGGACGAGCCTCTCCCGCCTCCCCAGGTGGAGGCCCCTCAGCTGCACCCCCAACGCTCCACGCACCCGGCAAAGGGTTCGTCCACTGTGGCGGTATAGGGACGCTCCACGCGCCCGGCAAAGGACTCGTCCACTGTGGCGGTATAGGGACGCTCCACGCACCCGGCAAAGGACTCGTCCACTCTTGCGGTGCAGCGACGCTCCACTCACCCAGCAGAGTCTCGTCCACTGTGGCGGTGCAACGATGCTTCGCCCGACAGGCTGGAGTCCATCTGCTCTTGCAACCAAGTGACTGGCGGTGGTTGCAGATCTCCTAAAAATGGCGGTCGACTTTGCAGGAATGGGCCTGGCGTGAAAAGTTGGCCTGGTCGCCTGTTAACCAGAAAATGGGCCCCTGTCCAGAGGCGTTCTCCTCAACTTTGAAGATTCTACGAGAGCTGCGGAGGGCCCCCGGCCTCCGCGGGCCTCCGACCGCCCCCGATGGGAAAGGACTGCCATGATTGCCCGCAGAACGACCAAAGCGTAGCCACGAGACGTTGGCGCTCTCATGCTGACGCCAGCCTCAGTTTGAATGACCAAAAATCCTGCAGACTACTGATTCGATCGGTTCCGGTGGAACATCAGTATGACCCGATAGGAAAGATTGTTGCCCCTCCCTTTTCTTTGATTGATGGTTCATGTCACCGGTCCCTTCTGTTGCCCCTTAACGGAACTTCTGGACTGCCGAAAGAGATTCTGGTCCAACCCCGAGTTGGTGGAGACATTTTGACTATACTTGGGCCCGCCTGACCCCACCCAAAATGGCGCCGGTATAAACGAAACTCGCAATTCCCCGTTGTGTTCCGGATGCTCAGACTTGAGATCATGAAATATGGATGCAGTTCTTGAAGCACATGGCGGGAGGGGATGAGTATTGCTTGAACATTCGGACAATGAATTGATATTAAGTTCTGACGCATCATTAATTACAGTATTATTGAAAGGTCGATTTTTCAACACTGATGGTACTTGCCCACAATGAATTTTCGATATGATTCTATTGTACTTATCGTACCTTGATGAAATAAAATGACCACCGACTCAGTTATGTTTTCCTCAGATAAATATGCCCTCATGTACAGCCCCAGTCTGCTCCGTGGCTGGCCCACGTGGTTTTAGGCCTGCATTTGTGCGTCATCACTTACGTGGTTGTATGCCTGCATTTGTACGTCATAATTTTTTAATAAAGATTTTGTGAAAACCAAATATAATAGTAGCTCTTGGATTGGTAAGTTCGAATACATAGCCATTGTTTCCGATCTACGTAAAATACAGGCGAAATAAAGCAAGTCGGTTACTGAAAGGTCAAAAAGCAAAGTGCCCAGAAATAGTGAAAATGTAAATGATCCAAGTCTGTTACGTGTATGTTTTTCTTTTGTGCAACATAAGGCAATCGATAAAGGTCCCGGTGTTCTGTTTTACCTTGTATGCCACATATCTCAGGGAAATTGTTTCAGATGTCCCTAAACCAGACCCGGTACCACTGTAGACCGCCCCGCCTCCTCGAAGGAGAACACGAGTTCAACCCCACCCTACACTGACTACCCTTTTGTGTCGAAGACCCCCCCCACACAAGATCCGCAATACCACACGTGGACGATCTATGCAATGTACAGTCCATCAATGATTATGCCCCCCGCACTACCAGTCCCTCTAGGCTTAAAACGCCGAGATGGAAGGGACTGCACCCCGGGGAGATAGGTCGAGTACGCGGTAAGTAAAAACCTTTTTGGGTTTATGCGCGCGGATGTGTCTTAAAATGCTGCCCCCAACCCCTCTTGTTCCCCTTCTCACTGCAGGTCACATCGGAACATCGACTAAGGTATGGAGAAGACCTAAGCAACGAGCCATGGTTCCGCGAGGGAAAAATGATACATTATCCATGGGGACTGCCCCTGAGGACATGACGACTTTGGGTGATATGAATGCACGCGTGTATGACCAAATGTGTACAACTCGACAGGCTATACGTTGCACGCGTTGACTCGATAAGAGAGATGTTTTTGTACGACTTGAGTGATGATCGAACGACCGATGGAATGGGGAAAGAGGGGGTCTGAACATGGTGCCTCTTTGTTTACGACGAACAAGCATAGATATAACACTCCCTTACTTAGAAACGACTCACTCTCTGAACCCAACACTGATTTGCGAACGATCCAACATATTACATACATGCACCTCTCGCCATTTTGTCGGTTTTGGCGCGTTTTTTTTCCCTTACACAATACCATAACAGAAACGTGATAGTGCTTCACATGCAGAGAGCTCATTGATAAAGACATATTGTCTAACCCAGTGGTTCCCAAACTTTTCACTCCTGTGGACCCCCATTGAGTCACCACCGGAATCCGGGGACCCGCAAGCAATTTGTAGGATTTAAATTTTAAACATTAAAAAAGTAATTCGAACAAAATAAACACAGGTGTACACAAAAGAAAAACTCGAATTACTAACAATTTTTGGGGCAGATTTACAAGCCCCTATCTCCATGGGAACGTCACTTTTTGCGATATTCCCGTGGCGATATGGGCTTCGCCCTATGTACAAGGCACCGTTGAGCCACTTACTGTGGCTTAACGCTGCTTTGCAAATAAGACCCACTTTCATGCAATACTTAACGTGAAAGAGGTGGGCAGTGGGTGTTGCGATGGGCGTTCCACTGCAACAGCCATTGATTTTTTAACGCTGCCTCCTATTTACAAGGGAAGCGTAAATAGAAGACTGCGCCATAATTAAAACCAGGAAACACCTGGACTTAACTTGACGAAACGAGGATAAATGCTCTATTTCTCCTCGATTTTGCTTTTTTCATGTGTGCTGCCTTATGCAGTACACATGGAAAAAGCAAAACGCCTTGGATTTTTTATGTTCAGGAAGGAGGATCTTCCTGTACATAAACAATCTTCCCCTGCACGCAGTCACACTTGCACTATGGTGCAAGGGTGCCTGCATTGGCGCTACCCTGCTAAGTGTAGCGCAAGCGCAGGGGGAAACACAGGGCTGCACCATATTCTTGTAAATATGGCGTAGCCCCTCGTTTCCGATGTGGTGGACCGTGTCATTAAGCCAAGGAGGATAACGGCACGCTCCTCCACTTCTGTGAATTTACAAAAAACTAAATAATTTAATGGGAATATTGGTGCTGCATCCCAGTGACAAACCTTTACATGGCTGGTTTTATTTTGCTGTTCGAGGCTCCTGCTCCTGCAAGGGCCAGTCTGGAAACCAAAAGCAGCCCTAGAAAATGTTTTCAGACCAGTCCCCATACGGTGCATACCAAGTGCAATGAGTGAGCCTGACCACTACAGAGGGGGCTTTGGAATGCTCTCCCCCAAAGGTTTTTGGGAAACAATGGTGCAGTCTACAACACAGTTATCATTACAGATTGAATTTTATTAGCTTTCAAAGAATAGTAAATGAAGACCTTATTATGCACAAGGATACGACAATCTGGGAAGAAAAATAAGTTACTTACAAAAGCAGTAAGTAACCCACTGACCTATGCATATAACATTTTTTTAAATTAAATACATGGTACATGTTCTTTGCAGTAACCCTCTGTGCTACATTAGATAAGTTGAAGTTGCCACTGGACAAAACTCTCCTCTCTCTCTCTCTCCAGCAGGTACATTAATCACTGGTGTTATCTTGACACTTTTATTGTTGCTCCAAAACTGATAATTCTGCAAGGAACTTTGAAGTGCTTTTAAAACTGCTGCCTGCGGACCCCCTGGGAATGGGTCATGGACCCCTGGGGGTCCGCGGACCACAGTTTGGGAAACACTGGTCTAACCACTAGCATTTTCATGTATCGTTCCTAAACTGAAAGGCCAGAGACCTTCATCCATTTATTAACATATAATGAGCCTTATTTATGTTAAAAGTAACGCACCGGCGGCGCAAGGCCTTCATAAATCTGCCCCAATATACTTCCTCATAAGAGTGTATAATTAATTTTGCTAAACCATATTCATTTTTCATCAACTATACCGTTTGTATTTTATGTACTAGTGGCTATACCGATTACTTTGTTTTTTGCAATGTCTGCACTCGTATTAGATAAGAAACTTGCCTTGAAAACAGTGCATTTCTGAATAAACATTTCAAATATACACGTTCTCTCTTTTAATCCATAATCTCAACTAAAATGATTGTATATTGAAACAGTATTCATGTGTTCCACGTAACTTCAGCTGTACTAACTTAATATTTTCTTTTAGTCGACCTGATTTACTCATACTAGAACCCACAGGCCTATAACAGCCCGTGAACCCTTTCTTTTACGGTACATGACAAAACAAACAGTTACAGACTTACCTTTACCAATGCTTTGTACGATGTACAACAGTGACAGTCACAAAATAGATATTCGTTTGACGGAAGTCTCAATTATGCTGCTATCACTGCAACCAAAATTCAATGGCACAGATATCCAGTCAATACAGACTCATATATGTCTCTTCAGCCAATCATATTTCCTCCGGCAAAATTTTGTATTCAAATTTACATTTCAGTTGGTTGTCCCTCACAATATTTTCAATGTCACATAAAAGTCACCCATCACCCACTGCCATCTCTGGCTGTTTCCATGGTAACACCTCATCCTGCACCTGGCTGAAGGCACAGGTCAAAAGTTCATATCTCAACGTTCTACAGCAAACTAACAACACTGTTTTCCCTCCAGAAACACCTGCCTATCCACAGCTCTGTTACATGTCATTTTTTTCACACCCAATACTACTTTTTCTTTTACATAACATTAACATGCAACGTAGTCTTCAATCTTCACGTATTAGAATCAACCAATCATCTTTTGTTTTTCAACCACACCAAGCCTCATCCATTTTTTTATCCTGAATTTCAGCTTCTAACTGCCATTCCACTTCCAGAACCCATCGGAGCACGAGTGCATCTGCCTTGAAAATGAAGGTTTGGCTTTTAGGACACAGCTATATTCACTGGAGTGGAAAATATGCAGCAAGCAGACGAATTTCCAACCTTGATTTACCAAATGTGCAGATAACGTGGATTGGGCAAAGAGGATTAAGATGTCACCAATTAATACCATTGGTGAAAACTTTTATGCATCTCCCAGAACCAGACCTTATAATTGTGCACTGTGGTGGGAACGATCTAGGCACATTGACTGGGATAGGTCTGGAAATGCTTCTAAAAGACACCTTTAGACAATTATTGACACTTTTTCCTCGAACTGCCTTGGTATATTCCAATATATGCCAAAGACAGAAATGGAATTGGTCCAATCAACATTGTGCACAAATTGAGAAAGCAAGGAGACATGTTAATAAATCTGTTTCTGCTTTCCTCAGAGATTATAGCATGGGTTCTATTTACCACAACAACTTGCGTTACCACATGCAAGACATCTATAGGACAGATGGTGTTCATTTCACGGATGAGGGAAACAAAATCTTCCTCTGCAACATCAGACTCTGCATCGGTACTTACTTATAAATGCAGAAACAACTCAATTAACACAAGGGCTCTTTTCAGAGCCACCTTATATCAAAGCACTCAAACTTCTGATTTATCTCCATTTTCACACTCTTGTAAATAGGTGTGCGCGCCCGAGTGCGCGCACCCCGCAACTTTTTACAAAAAAAAAATATATATATATTTTTGCCTTTAAGGACCTTACTGCACACCCTGAGAAAACCTACGCAGCAAAACAATCTCTACCTTCTCCCCTTTCCATGTTCCAACGCTTTGAAATGACAATATATTTACTCGCAGTGACAAAATGGCGGTCAACACTTCCTGATTTCCTTCGAATCGAACGTTAACAGACGTCACGCAGCAAAAAAAAAAAATTTGCTCGCGCGCAGCCGCTCGAGTGCGCGCACCCGTCCGCGCTTATAGATATATAATTGACTTTAACATAAATTTTCTCAGCAACTACTGAACGGATTTACACCATTCCAAAAAAAGCGTAATCTGCGAGCTGGACTCTACAGTTTTGCCAAATTTCTTATAAATCCATTCAGCCGTTCGACCTGTAGCCGTGTCTAAACGTCCTATGGAAAATAACATGGAGAAAACACGTTTTGGGACCCCCCTTTTATCTCAGCCCCCACTTCACCAATCCCCCCCAAATTTTCAGGGAAGGAGCGCAGCGGACCGAGCCATCTTCTTTGAGAAATTCGCAAAGATTCATCCACCAGGGCCAAAGTTAATCCAAATAGAATGTTGAGGATTTCCTATGGAAACTAGGTCCTAACTATAACTACCTACTGGCGACCGCCAGTAGGTAATATATATATATATATATATATATATATATAGGTTTGCAGGCCCCATGCAGCCACATGCCTTTTTAAAAAAAAAACTCCCGGGACATGTCCCACCCGGAGGCCATTTGAAACCAAGGGCGTGAACCCACGCTTGTTTTTATTTTTCCATGCAAATTTCATGGCAAAAGTGTAATAACAAAATGCTTTTTGTGCCCTGGCCCATCACCAGAGCTAGAGAGTCACAGTATGTTTTACTCTTTTTTTGGGACTCGGCTCAAGCCGAGTCTCAAGATGGCTTCTAACAATTCCCGGTTGAAGTGTTGGCAGCCAATCGGAGCTCCTCAGATCTCAGCACCAGCTTGTTATTATTCGAAAGTCATTGCTCTCTTAGATATATATATTTTTTTCATTTAATTTCTTAACATGTACTGAACAGATTTACACCAAATGCCTGAAAGCGTGATCTGCCTATCCAAATCTACCTTTCTGCCAAATCTGATGTAATTTCGTCCAGCGGTTCGAGCAGTAGTGGTGTTCAAAATTCCTATGGGGAATTAGCATTGTAAATTCACTTTCTTTTTACCCCCCCCCCTTTTTCTTGGCCCCCGCTTCACAGAGCTAAACAAACTCTGAAAGCAGGAGTTTGTTTTTGAAAAACAAAATACCAATTACCCTGTCACTCTGGGAGTTTTCTTCCAGTGTATTTGTCATTGTTATGGTTTTTTTTGTTCTGAACTATTAGGCTTTCCCTGGCAATCCTGAGCAGTAAAAAATACACGATTGTCCACTCTAAATAGGGTGGACAGTCTCATGTACTTACACTGATGACCCCAACTATGGCTGGTGGGCTGGCGGTGTAGTTTCCGTGGGTGGCGCTGGTAGGGGCACCCCTGGCAGAAACATGATGGTCCGCCTGACTCTAAGTAAAGCTGGTGAACCATCAGGTTGCCAACATGGTACTCGACATTTGTCATGGCGTACTCTGTCTGCTGAATTCTAAGTGTGGCCCTTAGTAACCAAGAGACTTCACAAATATCCACATAGTCAGCAACACCATGCATGGAATGTCTCTAAACACTGTGAAAAAGGCATGTAACCTGCCACAGAAATGCTTAAGCAGCTGGTAAATGTTCTCTGCAGATCTCTCACAAAATCACTCACCAAAAGCTCTTTGAGCATGACATTGCAACCCAACTAGAAACAGACACAATACCAAGAACATATAGCAACAGGATGACTCAGAGTCAATCTGTAATGGAAACCTCAGAATTACGACTGATGCACCACATACAGCAGGTGAAGGTATAAGGCTATCGTAAGGTAGACGGTGCACAGTTCACATGCCAGCAACATAACATTATGTAACATGCACACACAGAAACACAGTCTCACACAGACTAAAAGGTTGAGGTCAGACCAATGCTATGCAACATGAGTCCCGCAGAGGACACAAATATGGGGCCATATGTATCAAGATACCCATTTGCGATTCTCAAATAGAGATTTTTAAGAAATCGCTATTTGAGAATCGCAAATGGGTATGTATGTACAAAATCGAATTTTTTTGCGATTCCTTAGAATTCCTTAATTGCGATTAGCAAATTGCGAATCGCAATTGAGGAATACTTTCCCATTCATTTCTATGGGCCAGGAGGCCCATAGGAATGAATGGGAAGTTATTCTCAATTTGCGATTCGCAATTTGCTAATCGCAAATTGAGAATAATTTCAAGGGTGCAGGGTTGTCCAAAGGAAACCCTGTTTCACCCCTGAAATATGCATGGGTGCACATGTGGCGCACATACATGCCCTAAGGGCATGTATGTGCGTCACATGGCACTTTGAAAAATGCAAAAATGTGCATTTTTCAAGGGATTCGCAACTTACCACCAACTAGAAGTTGGTGGTAATTTGCGATTCCTTAAGGGCATTTTGCAATTTTTTTTGCTACATACATTGCATTTAAGGAATCGCAAAATTTGCGATTCCTTAAATGCAATTGCAAAATAAGGAATTGCAAATTTTGCGATTCCTTATTTTGCACCAGTTTTGCTTCATACATTCCATTTAGTAAATTTCGGCCTTTGCGATTGCGAATTTGCATGATACATATGGCCCTAAAAGAGAAGCCAAAGGGATATGGACTCTTCCGAAGAGCATTGGTCAAATACAAGCAAATGCCTGGGAAGTGCTCAAAATGCTGACAGGATAACATGGGCCCATCTCTACAAGCCTGATTGATGGAAACTGCCATGATGCATAAGCACCTCTGAATTTATGGCAGTGTGAAGGGAAAGCTTATTAGACAAAATACTCCCTAAGCGAAAAGTCTCTGAAACAGCAGACACTTTGTGGATAAAATATAGCATGGGACATGCAATAAAATGGAAATTGTACTTAGGTTTTAAGCGACTTGGAGTTGTCATTGCTGCAACAGTCGATAAGGCAAGCCAAATGCTAGGATGGCCATAAATACCATGTCTAGGCTGGTTTATAATCCACTTACCGATGCATTTACTGGGGAAGTGCTGCTTTCTTTCTCCATTCAGGCATCGTCTCATTTATGACCAGGTTTGTTTATTGATTATGTAGTAAATGTACCCAGATGGTCCCCTGTCTACAGCGTCGTCAGTTGAAGCTGTGAATGCATGCAGGGACTCAATACAGCCCGGAGATTGGCTGTAAATACATCTCCATGGAGTTTACACCCTAAAACCCTCTAAAGTGGACCTGTACCCGCAACCAAGGAACAAGCGTTCAGCTGTACCCCATGTCAACTTCAGCTCACCTCTGGACTGGATTCTAAGCCGTGAGGTGAGACCACTCTACTTTGAACAGCAGCCCTATTCACATTATCTTGAGTACCCCAACATCTATCCTCTACTGTCTTGGTCACTGTATTTAAATTATATCTGGCTTCTTCCTTCAGGTGGATCTTCTACTCCTAGGTCTGTGCTACAAGGTTTTGTAAATGCAGGTTCTTGTAAATACAGTTCAGGCCATGATTTGACAACCCAAAGAGTTTTCAAGGCACATGATTGAGAATGAGATCAAGCTGGAGAGAGGTCAGTTGCCACCATGGCTGGACTTTTTAGTCTATAGAAACTGAGCGAAAACAAATGGTTTTAAAGTACACACACTTTAAAACCATCTGTTTTTGCATTGTTTGTTAAGAAGCTCTGCAAGTCGGAAAATGGCCAGTTGGTCCGCAGCAACAAAACTGTCCCGCACCCTGCCAGCCCTCTGAAACGTCCAGTAGCCAGTCCGCCCCTTGTTGCCATCTGAGTCTTTTCAGCGGAGTCTGAATTCCCTCAAGATGGGTGAACATGGCACACCTGAAGGATAGTTCCATGGGTCTCAAGAGCAAGAAGGATATTATTCAATGTGTTAAAGTGAGATGATGTGACAAAGATCACTGTTGCACAGACGTAGACTACCAGATAGATTGGGGTTGGCTTGACTGAATGGCGGCCAACTTGGTCCAACTCTAATATGCTATCGATTTCAGGCTGCCTAATTTCAATGACAGATCATCTCCTCTTTAGTCTGCAAAAAGGGGGCGTAGATTGTGAGGGTGTCCCCTGTCCTTGCTTCTCTGTCTGCTCACAGTCTTTTCAGTCTTCATCCAGCTAAAGGTACCCATAGTCATAGAGAGCATAAGTATTTCTCACATATGACACCAGAGGCAGAGCAGCAGGCTCTCACATTTTACACAGAATGGCTTACCCAGACATTCTACTGCTCCATTAAAAGGAAATTGAGACAAATAATCCTACATTTCTAAGAACAGTCTTCAGCATACCACACCTATGGAGCATTTGGGGTGCAGTGAGGCATAGGATTAATTTATAGGTCTCTCCTTCCTTCTTACATATTGCTTGGAAAGCACTAAACTGCTTCTGCTCATGTATCTGAGCTACATTATCATCTGCAAAAATATCCTCACTAAAATCTTGTCCTATTTTGAGTCCGGCTTCGAAGAACTGGCCTATATATAGTTGGAACCAGTGTTCATAAGATCTATTCAATTGGGAAGTAACAGAATGTCCTCTCCATGAACATCTGAGGAATGTTTGCAGGGTCACTTCCCTAGAAGGTGTGCTCACCTGTGTCATGGTGAGAGCGAACTTATGAGTGAGCATAGCATCCAAGCTCCCCATCCAGATGGACCAGGCCGTCTTGGGATTTCCTCTTGAATTTGACACACTCAAATCATGAATTTTTAACAGAAATATAGTCAAATGCAAAATATTTATGGGAGAATGATCATCAATGCATTATCCCCATTGGTGTACTTCCTTCACACATCTTTAGGAAGTTTATTTCAGTGGGTGACTTTAATTGTCAACAAAACATTTCCCCCCCCAAATTAAATAATTCAACGGAACGGCCACTGTATAAACAGAATAGTTATAGACATAGTTTGTTGAATCATTCCAATAGAATAAGTAAAATGAAGATGACGTGTTCCATTGTAGTGAGCATGTAAAATTTAAGAATCAAAATGCTTTCAACAGAGACTCCAGGCAGAAAGATTCCTCTATGAAAAATCATTGAGGGCCGCAGATGTCGTTGCCTGGGTAACAAATACATCAGAAGACTTTTTACAGACAAGTTTACGAGATGGTATGGAAGGAGAATGAATGCATTAGATTATTTCCTAGAAGGATAAATGTATCGATTGTAATTAGAGAATAAAAGAATAAATAGATGTGAGTGTTTTGTGTGGAGGATTATGAAATCAAAGACTGGGAGGGTACAGATGCACTCAGGAACCCACGTTTACTGTAAATACGACTTGTAACAGAAAGAACAGAAGGGAGCATCCCATTAATAAGTGACAAAAAGGAGAACCCATTCCATCCTATAATCGGCTGCAGATTGCCAAGGGCAATATTGGGTTTACATTTAACCCTTGCTGAGGATGATGGTTTGATATTGATTAGGAATGAAATGCACACATGTTTTTTGAGGAAACCGAAACTCCTGTAGGTTACAGCACAGGTGTTCAATGTACGTCTTGTAGGGTCAAACCAATGTAAGATTTTCAGGCTAACCTGGTGAACAACTGATTCTTCAAATTATTCTAATTATTCAAATACATTTATCAAGATTTACAAAGTTGTCTATGTGCACAACAATTGCTTACACAGGCAAATGTCATTTTTACAAGTGCTAAAACAGTTTCAACATTCACATACATTTCAATTCCTCCCGAAAATTAATTGTCTCACTTAAATATTTTCAGGAGAGTAACTCTGCTCCTGAGGGAGGGCAATGGGTGGAGAGTGTTTCAGATCTTCATTGACTTGTGAGTTTACAAAGACTAACACATGTACAGTTTTGAGGAACCTCTAAAACCTCTCCTCATACTGAAAAGGTCAGAAAATTACTCATTTGCTCATGGGAAGTGGAATTTACAAAGGGTTAAAACTATACCTGAAAAATTGCAACAGTCACATGATTCTAGTACTTGTGGCAAATTCATGAAAGTCAGAAATCTGCACCTATTGAAAGCTGTAGACCAGCAGGTGTACTTTTCTAACTTTAGTGGCAAATCAAATACAGGGCATGTTACTATCTTAGGTGGAGATCCTGACAATCTGGCAAACCTTCTGCCTTCCAGGGCCTACATCTACATTGGAAATCCCTGAACACAGCTGCTACAGGGGAAGGGACACCAGGGCTTTTTAGCCCAGGTCCTGTGCTTGAGTGGTCCACACTCCTTATATCAACTGTATTAAACCTGTATTTTCCATCCCAAGCTTTTTTTTAATTATGAGATGGGATTACAACCACCCCTGGCTTAGAGAACTTGGTTCAAAACTTGAAATGACTACCAGCTTGGCTTCTTGACCATGGTCAAGCAGCCATGATTCTTTATGTTTCATTGGTAGACATTTGATGTTCCAAACGAGTTTGACCATAGACACAGAAAGATAATTCTTGGACCTTTCTCTGGAACCGGTCGGTATCATGATGGTTGAGGTTTCCATGTGTAAATCATAATGTACTTGAGACATAAGTTACGGTGAAACAAGAAGGCCATGTTATATCTGTGCAGGAATACAGGCTCAAGAAAAACAGTTGTTGTATATCACTTCCATTAGAAGAGTCTGTTGTAAATAACCAGATCGAAAGCCGGTTTTTAACTGCAGTGACATTGCAACTGTGGTTACCAAAGTGGTTAACCACTGCTTTGAAGTGACAAGGGGAAGCACTTGCTAGGAGGACGTTCTTTTTGACGCCAGCACCTTATCAGACCGGCGTTCTTTATATGGTGATCCCATCCAGGATCTAAGTAGTGTGAATGAATCTTGAACATCGCACCTTTTCTGGACATGGTGACTGTCCCATGAACCTGGACAGTGATCTATTGAAACTTCTGTTTATTTGCTGAACCACACAGTTTTTGATAAGGATTCCACAATAGACTTCATTATTAGTTTCAGGCTGCCTACTCTTGATTCGATTTGCTGTTGGATAGTGCCCGACCTGTTGAGCATTTTCAGCTGGTGACCCCTGAGGACACTTCCAGGTTTTCTCCACCGCAGGCCTTAATTTTCATCGCTTTTGCGACCTGAGGAAGGTTCGACCTATATGTGAGGTCTTCATCGAAAAGTGTGTTGGTTCTTACCCTGGATTGGAACTCAAAGACCAGGACATTTAATTAATTCTAGCCCCTATGAATGGATCAATCTAGGGTCTGCTAACAATAAGTCACTGAATCAAGTGTGTTTATGTACAAAATAGGGATTCTTTATTGTTGGTTCTTCTTGTTCCTGGTATGACAAAAAACATTTTTGGATTTTATTGATTTGGGTGGTATGTGTAAGGATGATTGAACTGTAAGATCAACTTGGTATGTTTGTTGTAGTGACTGTGAGTCCGATTGTGGTCGTTTGGGGGTTTGATGGAACCTGGGTTTCCCTAGGGTGTATATACACTGTTATAAATATTGTCATAGTATTTTGGGCATTTGAATATATTGCATATACCCTTTCCAGATAAATGCACTGTAATAATTATTTGATACTGTGAATAAACTTTCTGCATTACATTTTTTATAAAAACTGGGTCATGAGAGTTGTGATGTACTCAAACCTTTGGACTGGCCTGCGACGTATTGCACACTTAAATTATTGACTAGATAGACTGTTTCTATCCATTTACTAGGCAGGTTATTGCTTGTTTTTTTCTGTTGCTCAGCCTATTCACCTTACTCTCTAGAGACCTGATTGCAGCAGAGGAATTGCATTTGGCAGTCTCATTCACCTTCTTCCACCTCTCATGGGTCTCTGCAGACCCGCAAGAGGTGGGGGAATATAGCGGTCTTCTCCCCTGTCAGCGCAGATCTATATGTCTATATAGATCTGCGTTGATAGGAGAAGTCAACTTGTGCATGGCATAGATGGTGGTGATTGTGGGTGGCAGGAAGCCAGGTAATTATTTTTCAGTTTGGGCAGGCGGGAATGTTTTGCAGTGGGGGTAGGTGGCAGGAGAACAGGTATTTTTTTGTTTGATTTTCATTAAAGGGGGGAGTGTAATTACATGCACATGCTGAAAGTTATATGAACATTCAAATCACACGTTTTCATAAGACAATGTTCCAGTCTAGACCAAGTAAAATTCCATCCCTGTCATTGTACTTTATGCACCATGGTTTAGTTATGTGATATTTGTAGATTGTATATCAATGAAGTGGATACTGAATTACAGAATTTCATATTTGTTTTAATAGAATTGACCTTTATTTGTGGATTTTCTGTAAAAAAGTGGCTTTGAGGCATAGACATAACCGAGAGACAGCAACCTGAGAGAGGCCTTGGAATAGTTGGATGGTATGTCCATGGAAGACAAGGTCTGCTTTTCCCATGGAGGCCTGCAGGATGGATTCTTTTTCAGTGAAGATGTGGGGTGAACAGCCTTTACAACGAAACTTTTACAACGCACTACCTTTACAACGCAACTTTTACAACGCAAACTATTACAACGCATTGCTCTGGGGGGCGCTCTAGGATAGGGAATAGGTTAATTTACTATCCAATAACCTTCCCTAGTGTCCACGGGGACTGGAGTTGGAATAGTAAATTAAACTATTCACTATCCAGCACCCCAAAGCACTATGCGTTTTAATGGACTGCGTTGTAATACTTACGTTGTAAAGGCATGCGATGTAAATGCATGCGTTGTAATGTCATACATCCAGATGTGGACCCTTGTTAAGATGTCTGGGACCGAGTCGGAGGACCCCGGTGAACTGTGACACCTGGGGGGCCTAATCCAGGGTCGGCTGGGGGTTTTACGTTTCGCCTCGAATTGCCTGTAGGAGCTCAGCTATGAAGGCCATCAAGCCCTCTGCACCCCAGGAGACTCCCCGGATACTGTTGTGATGGCTTCTGTTTTCTAGGTCTTCTTGTACAGCTTGTAATTCCACCTGTTGCTCCTCGAGCGCCACCATTCTGCACCACAGCATCTCCTGATCTTCCGCCTGGGAGTCCACACTTCATTTCAAATCTTCTACTTGCCCCCTATTTCCGAGATATCACAACACAGATCCCTGGCAAGTCTTGAAATCCTGTTTGAGGGATCCAATTTCAAAGCAAATGTCTTTGAGGAATTGGTCCACGTAGTCCTGAGATATGGTCACCAGGGCTAACCCTCCGGTCACAGTGGGCAGGGAACATTCCTTTGTTTTCATATCCGTGGTTGAAGCCTTGTTTCACAACAAAGTCACAGTGTTCTATTTGGCAGATTTAGGATGCAGCATACTTGGGAAATGCTGGCTTAGGGGTGGCTGGTCATATGGGCAGGCCGAGGTGCTTCTCCAGGCCGCACTCCCTCACGGCAGCTGTCGATAATCAAAGGCGGAGACGTGAGGGGTCGCCCCTCCTTGTGCGAGACAGGCAGGTGCGAGCATTTGCACTCTGCGAGAGGAGGGTGCCACCATGGTAGGCTCAGAGGTGGTGGGGAGGCACAGGATGTGTAGCCCTGAGCAGCTTATGAGTCATGTTCACTGCCAAACGGTCTTCATGACATCACTCTGTGCCACCCTGCTTAGTCGCCAATCGTTCGGTTAGCAGTTTATAAAGGGTTCCCCAGCATTATTTCCATCGCCCCTCCGGGCGCCCGACTCACCACAAGCTGCAGTTTGCCTCGGTGTTGGAAGTCATCTCCTCAAAAGCGGGTTAAAAACCAGCACCAGGTGTAGGAGGGGTGCTCCAGGGACACTACAGAAGGAGCTCCACACTATCAGGGCAGGTGATGATGTTTCTGATTAATGGGTGGGGTGGCCTCTAGCTGGTATGGGGGGACCAATGCAGGCGTAATCCAGGTTTGTGCTTCCAAGCTCACACTGGAATCAGGCCGCAGGGATGCAGAGATGCGGGGGTAGAGAGTCCAAATGTTGTACTCTAGGTGCTGCTGGTAGCAGCCATCTTGTTTTACAGCTATTGTCTATTTTGTATTTTATTTGTCTTATTTTTAGTCTATTATCCAGGATCTGGGTCATAGGAAGTACTGTTGTACGTTGGAACAAGTAAGTTCATTTTAAAAGCTTTTGATAGTGGGGGTATAGGTGGGAGGTCTAGAGGTTAGTTATAGTCTTGTTGGTGGGGTTTAGTATATTTAGTTTTAGTATTTATAGTGTTTTTCACAAGTGTGTTGGTTTAGGTTTTCTTAATATTTTTTTAGCAATGTATCGATATGTTATGTTAGCCACTTTTCATGATTATGTGCAATGTATAACTAATTATCTAATTTTACTGTTTTTTGCAGGTGTGTATTCTTCTGATTTCCTTTGCAGGTTTTTCTTTACAACCGTGTCCTATGGACATTTGGATTGCGCGCTATTTTTAAAAATAATTTGTTTTAGTTTTTATTACACCAATATTTTTCACTTTGATTTCCGTTTTTTTGGGTTTCCAGTTTAAAACCTTTTTTTGTTTTTTACGGTTCCTGGACACTTTGGATTGTTCTAATGGATCTCTTTTGGAATTGTTTCTTGTTTAAATTTTTTGGGGGCTTTTTGGACATTAGTTTTCCAGTTTTGAGTGGATTCAGGGGAGGATCTGCAGCTACAGAACAGTAAGTCATATTTAATTTATTTGTTTTAGGTGGGAAATATATTTTGTCATTTATGTCATTGTTATGACCTGGCTTCACGGTAGCTCTGGCCCAGATATTGCTTTTGCAGTCCCCAACAATTATGTTATACTGAGACAGGAGAGAGACTCCGGAAAGGGTGGGGGCATTGCCATAATCTTCAAGTCTTGCTATTTCTGCAAACGTGAGGCCTTCCCCTTGTCTGGATGCGAGGCGGCGCTTTTTAAACTCGCAATCAATCCTCAATTTACCTTATCTGGTCTCCTGATTTATCGCACTCCTGGCAATGCTCACGCTTGGACATCCTCGCTCGCCGATTCTTTAGCCCCCCTACTCCTTAGGGCAGCAAATTTTACAATTCTTGGAGACCTAAATTTACACCTCGAAGACTCCTCATGTGCCATCAGTAAGAGTTTTCTAATCGATCTAGAGGTTCTGAGCCTAATGCTGTGTAACTCGGGCCCTACTCACTCTGCTGGGCATCAACTGGACCCGATTCTTTCCAACCTTCCCTTTGATTGCTCTCAGAGTGCTCGTCCTTTGGAGTGGACTGATCACTATGCAGTCCATTTCGCTCTGTCTGACATTAAACAACTCACTGTGAACAGACAGGGCAAGGGCGAATTAATTCATAGGTGGGGTAAACTTGACACCCTGAAGTTTAATCAGTACCTTTTCGATACCCGCCCTCCGAATGATGATGCCCCCTTAAAGAACTGAATATGGCTATATCATCTTGGCTCACTAATGCCGTAAATATTGTTCTTCCCCCTGCCCCTATACTTTCAAAATCTCATCATTGTCCGGCACCATGGTTCTCGGCCGATTTAAAGGCCTTGAGAACTAACTGCAAGGCTCTGGAAAGAAAATGGAGGCGCACCTACTCGGCTTCCCGGAATATCGTTTATAAAGAAGCCTTGAAGGGATATCACTCCAAGTGTAAAGCTACGAGAGCTGCGTACACTGTAAACACAGTGACACAAGCTCAGAATTGCCCCTGCACTCTTTTTGCGGTTGTTAAAAAACTGACAGGAGCGGACACCATTCCGATTCCCCCGGTTCTGGAGGAAGCTCAGTGTAATTCCATTGCGGAATTCTTCATCGCTAAAGTTGAGCGTATTTACAACTCCATGAGTGTCCCCATGACAGCAAATCAATATCAACCATGACCAACGGTCGTGGACGCACCCCCGTCTTCGAAGGTAGTGGTAACTAACTGGCAACTGTTTGACGATAACTCGTTTCTCTCTTGCCTGAATAGTGTAAGATCTGGCTCACCGCGTGATCTGGTGCCTGCAAAGATCTTAAAGCTGCTTGATCTTGAATGCCGGCGACCTCTCATGAGACTCCTGAATGCTTCCTTAAATGAATCTCATGTGCCACAGGACTGGAAGCACGCGATGGTGGTCCCACTTCTGAAAAAGGCCGGTGCGGATATGTCAAACCTTGCTAATTTCAGACCCATATCCTTGTTGCCTATTTTATCTAAGGTGCTGGAGAGGCATGTGAACATGCAGCTCACCCATTTCATTGAAAATCAGGGCTTTTTACACCCCTCTCAGTCCGGCTTTCGTGCTCACCATTCTACCGAGACTGCACTCCTCGGGGTAACGGAGAGGTTACGGCACGGTATCGATCGCGGAGAAACTTCTGCTCTCATCCTTTTGGATCTGAGCGCGGCGTTCGATACCGTGTCTCATTCCATCTTATTGAACTCTCTCCGGTCCCTAGGAATAGTTGGCCCTGCACTGGCCTGGTTTGCCTCCTTTTTAAGTGAGCGCACTTTCCAGGTCTTTTCTGCGAAAGCAACATCTGCGATTTGTCCCTCGGCGTATGGCATCCCTCAGGGGTCCATTCTCAGCCCTTTGTTGTTTAACGTTTACATCAAACCTCTTGCTTCCATCGCGGAGGATGCCGGGCTGACCATTTTTTCATACGCCGATGACACGCAAATTGTCTTCTCCCTCTCCAGCACTGAAGCCAACAATGTGTCTCGTCTGAAAACCGGTTTGTCACTAGTGGCTGAGTGGATGCAGAGGCATCTCCTCAAGCTAAACGGTGACAAAACCGAGATTGTCATCTTGGGAAAACATAAAGATCTTTGGGGTCCGCAACACTGGCCTTGTGCTATGGGTCCCCTTCCTCAACCGGTCTCGGTGGTACGCAACCTTGGATTCCTCATAGATGATAAACTGTCTATGAGGCAACAGGCCACCAAGGTGGCGGCCATCTGTTTTACCACCCTAAGATGGCTCCAGAAAATTCTTTGGATGTTACCCCATGCCACCAGGAGAATCGTGGTCCAGGCGTTAGTAACATCTCACCTGGACTATGGTAACGTCCTCTACCTTGGTGCCGATGTTGCAACCATTAACAAACTACAGGTCGTGCAAAACTCATCGGCCCGACTCCTATGCAACATCCCGAGGAGATCCTCGGCCACCCAGGCTGTTCGAGATCTACATTGGCTTAAGGTTTCGAGCCGTATCAAATTTAAAGCCTTATGCTACCTTTTTAAAATTAAACAGGGCTCAGCTCCATCGTATCTTCAGAGTCTTGTTCAATCTTACAGGCCTAGCCGTACTCTAAGATCCTCGGCTAACTGTGACTTTGTCATTCCTAGATTCAAACTGGTGAAGATGGGGGGAAGATCCTTCTCCCATCTAGGCCCCAAATCTTGGAATGCTCTGCCTGTTGCTCTGAAGACTGAGACCAACATGCTCTGCTTCCGCAAAAAACTGAAAACCCTACTTTTTTAATAGTTTCTTGCAATTCCAGCTGTTAATAATGCTGTAGTGTTGTCCTTTTTTCTACTCTAGTCTATCCCTTGCGCCGGGAAACCCACTGAGGGTAGCTGTTGCGCATTACAAGTTTTAAATAAATAAATGTTATCGTTATTTAGTATTGTATACGTTTTGTTTTTTTACAAAGGATTGAGTTTGTGTTTGAGGTTTTTGATTGGTAAGGTTTGGTTTTTTTATATAAATAATATCCATTTTATTTTATTGTAGCAGTCTTATTTAAAAATGGACTTGTATTTAATGTTTTATCTGATGTAATAAAATATTATGTTTATTATTTCTGTAATAAAATTGCAATGTTGGTTAAGGTTATGCTATACTTTTCATTTTTTACTAGTATTTATTTTATAATATACTTTTCGCTATCATTTCAAAGTAATCTACTTCTTTGTTGTTTATGAAGAGTTTTACCTAAATGGTACCAGCTCGTACATTCTTTTGGTTTGTTTGCTAATTTTAGGTGTAATTTGGGTTACGGATGTCTCCATTCATAGTTGATGGTACATTTGCTCCTTTTTGTAAAGCTTCTATATATTTATAGAGTGCACATTGTATTTTAGTATTGTATTGTAGTTCCTTGAGTAGGTGTGAGAGGTCTTGTTTGCGTGCGTTTTCACCTTGTGAGAGCGTGCTGATCGGAGTGGAAAAAGTTTCCTTCCCAAGCCTTTTCTGTCTTCAGCTTGCTTCCAGAGAAGACGAAAATGGTGCTCCTGACCCACGGCCAAGGGTAGCCGTGTAAATAGTTTATGTAGCAAAAGCCCTCGAGCTCTGGCAGGGCAACACAATGCTCTCACTCACCATTCGTTTTTTTAGCCTTGCTGATGCACGCAAGACAGCCTGTCACTTCATTTAACACCAAATCCGACGAGTTTCAAGGCTGCTCCGCCCCTTATTCATGGATTGTGCACAGAGGGAGGCAATGACTCATACCTTGTTCCTTTCCAACCTTTTATTGAACAAAAGGTACGCCTGCAGTGGGCGTGGCATTGTGAAAGACAGCCAGCTGCACGCTGGTAATTAGAGTCCAAAACAAGGTGAGTATTATTTTCCTTCAGTAGGTTTGCTCCCGCTGCAGATTGCATTTATTTAAAGTTCCTTGAGTAGGTGTGAGAGGTCTTGTTTGCGTGCATTTTCACCTTGTGAGAGCGTGCTGATCGGAGTGGAAAAAGTTTCCTTCCCAAACCTTTTCTGTCTTTAAAGCCACGCCCACTCAGGGAGGCGTATAATTCAAATAAAAGGCATTTGGATTATGCAACGGTGGAAAGCCAGTCTATATGTCTACTTTTCCCAGATGAAGAGGCGTTATGGCCTCGAAACGCGTCGGATTATTGTGGACTAATTTTAAGGAGGAGAGACATGAGCGCAGCATCGAGGCACCAACAGGGTGGATGGCAGAAGCAGCGTGGTGTGCCTTCTTAAAGCTCAAGGGCTTTTTTGCTAGATTACATTACCCCACACGGCTGTCCTTGGCCGTGAAGAAGAGCTCCAGTCTCCTCATGTCGATGACAACACTTGATGCGGAGACGCTGTGCCGAGAAAACTTGCCTCGGCGTTTCAGAACGCTACTTCACTGATCGGCAGCGCTATGTCCCACACTCCTGCCTACTCAAGGTTTTAATCTACAATCAATTTAGTACATAAAAGACTGCGCCTACTCAAGGTCAGAATACAACTTCACCGTCGTTGAACTACACCTACCAGCATGCTGGTGGTTTGCATCTTTAAAGCCACGCCCACTCAGAGAGGCGTATAATTCAAATAAAAGGCATTTGGATTATGCAACGGTGAAAAGCCAGTCTATATGTCTACGATTCCCAGATGAAGAGGCGTTATGGCCTCGAAACGCGTCGGATTATTGTGGACTAATTTTAAGGAGGAGAGACATGAGCGCAGCATCAAGGCACCAACAGGCTGGATAGCAGAAGCAGCGTGGTGTGCCTTCTTAAAGCTCAAGGGCTTTTTTGCTAGATTACATTACCCCACACGGCTGTCCTTGGCCGTGAAGAAGAGCTCCAGTCTCCTCATGTCGATGACAACACTTGATGCGGAGATGCTGTGCCGAGAAAACTTGTCTCGGCGTTTCAGAATGCTACTTCACTGATCGGCAGCGCTATGTCCCACACTCCTGCCTACTCAAGGTTTTAATCTACAATCAATTTAGTACATAAAAGACTGCGCCTACTCAAGGTCAGAATACAACTTCACCGTCGTTGAACTACACCTACCAGCATGCTGGTGGTTTGCATCTTTAAAGCCACACCCACTCAGGGAGGCGTATAATTCAAATAAAAGGCATTTGGATTATGCAACGGTGAAAAGCCAGTCTATATGTCTACGATTCCCGGATGAAGAGGCGTTATGGCCTCGAAACGCGTCAGATTATTGTGGACTAATTTTAAGGAGGAGAGACATGAGCGCAGCATTGAGGCACCAACAGGCTGGATGGCAGAAGGAGCGTGGTGTGCCTTCTTAAAGCTCAAGGGCTTTTTTGCTAGGTTACATTACCCCACACGGCTGTCCTTGGCCGTGAAGAAGAGCTCCAGTCTCCTCATGTCGATGACAACGCTTGATGCGGAGACGCTGTGCCGAGAAAACTTGCCTCGGCGTTTCAGAACGCTACTTCACTGATCGGCAGCGCTATGTCCCACACTCCTGCCTACTCAAGGTTTTAATCTACAATCAATTTATTACATAAAAGACTGCGCCTACTCAAGGTCAGAATACAACTTCACCGTCGTTGAACTACACCTACCAGCATGCTGGTGGTTTGCATCTTTAAAGCCACGCCCACTCAGGGAGGCGTATAATTCAAATAAAAGGCATTTGGATTATGCAACGGTGAAAAGCCAGTCTATATGTCTACGATTCCCAGATGAAGAGGCGTTATGGCCTCGAAACGCGTCGGATTATTGTGGACTAATTTTAAGGAGAAGAGACATGAGCGCAGCATCGAGGCACGAACAGGCTGGATGGCAGAAGCAGCGTGGTGTGCCTTCTTAAAGCTCAAGGGCTTTTTTGCTAGATTACATTACCCCACACGGCTGTCCTTGGCCGTGAAGAAGAGCTCCTGTCTCCTCATGTCGATGACAACGCTTGATGTGGAGACGCTGTGCCGAGAAAACTTGCCTCGGCGTTTCAGAACGCTACTTCACTGATCGGCAGCGCTATGTCCCACACTCCTGCCTACTCAAGGTTTTAATCTACAATCAATTTAGTACATAAAAGACTGCGCCTACTCAAGGTCAGAATACAACTTCACCGTCGTTGAACTACACCTACCAGCATGCTGGTGGTTTGCATCTTTAAAGCCACGCCCACTCAGGGAGGCGTATAATTCAAATAAAAGGCATTTGGATTATGCAACGGTGAAAAGCCAGTCTATATGTCTACGATTCCCAGATGAAGAGGCGTTATGGCCTCGAAACGCGTCGGATTATTGTGGACTAATTTTAAGGAGTAGAGACATGAGCGCAGTATCGAGGCACCAACAGGCTGGATGGCAGAAGCAGCGTGGTGTGCCTTCTTAAAGCTCAAGGGCTTTTTTGCTAGATTACATTACCCCACACGGCTGTCCTTGGCTGTGAAGAAGAGCTCCAGTCTCCTCATGTCGATGACAATGCTTGATGTGGAGACGCTGTGCCGAGAAAACTTGCCTCGGCGTTTCAGAACGCTACTTCACTGATTGGCAGCGCTATGTCCCACACTCCTGCCTACTCAAGGTTTTAATCTACAATCAATTTAGTACATAAAAAACTGCGCCTACTCAAGGTCAGAATACAACTTCACCGTCGTTGAACTACACCTACCAGCATGCTGGTGATTTGCATCTTTAAAGCCACGCCCACTCAGGGAGGCGTATAATTCAAATAAAAGGCATTTGGATTATGCAACGGTGAAAAGCCAGTCTATATGTCTACGATTCCCAGATGAAGAGGCGTTATGGCCTCGAAACGCGTTGGATTATTGTGGACTAATTTTAAGGAGGAGAGACATGAGCGCAGCATCGAGGCACCAACAGGCTGGATGGCAGAAGCAGCGTGGTGTGCCTTCTTTAAGCTCAAGGGCTTTTTTGCTAGATTACATTACCCCACACGGCTGTCCTTGGCCGTGAAGAAGAGCTCCAGTCTCCTCATGTCGATGACAATGATTGATGCGGAGACGCTGTGCCGAGAAAACTTGCCTCGGCGTTTCAGAACGCTACTTCACTGATCGGCAGCGCTATGTCCCACACTCCTGCCTACTCAAGGTTTTAATCTACAATCAATTTAGTACATAAAAGACTGCGCCTACTCAAGGTCAGAATACAACTTCACCGTCGTTGAACTACACCTACTAGCATGCTGGTGGTTTGCATCTTTAAAGCCACGCCCACTCAGGGAGGCGTATTATTCAAATAAAAGGCATTCGGATTAGGCAACGGTGAAAAGCCAGTCTATATCTCTACGATTCCCAGATGAAGAGGCGTTATGGCCTCGAAACGCGTCGGATTATTGTGGACTAATTTTAAGGAGGAGAGACATGAGCGCAGCATCGAGGCACCAACAGGTTGGATGGCAGAAGCAGCGTGGTGTGCCTTCTTAAAGCTCAGGGGCTTTTTTGCTAGATTACATTACCCCACACGGCTGTCCTTGGCCGTGAAGAAGAGCTCCAGTCTCCTCATGTCGATGACAACGCTTGATGCGGGGACGCTGTGCCGAGAAAACTTGCCTCGGCGTTTCAGAACGCTTCTTCACTGATCGGCAGCGTTATGTCCCACAGTCCTGCCTACTCAAGGTTTTAATCTACAATCAATTTAGTACATAAAAGACTGCGCCTACTCAAGGTCAGAATACAACTTCACCGTCGTTGAACTACACCTACCAGCATGCTGGTGGTTTGCATCTTTAAAGCCACACCCACTCAGGGAGGCGTATAATTCAAATAAAAGGCATTTGGATTATGCAACGGTGAAAAGCCAGTCTATATGTCTACGATTCCCGGATGAAGAGGCGTTATGGCCTCGAAACGCGTCAGATTATTGTGGACTAATTTTAAGGAGGAGAGACATGAGCGCAGCATTGAGGCACCAACAGGCTGGATGGCAGAAGGAGCGTGGTGTGCCTTCTTAAAGCTCAAGGGCTTTTTTGCTAGGTTACATTACCCCACACGGCTGTCCTTGGCCGTGAAGAAGAGCTCCAGTCTCCTCATGTCGATGACAACGCTTGATGCGGAGACGCGGTGCCGAGAAAACTTGCCTCGGCGTTTCAGAACGCTACTTCACTGATCGGCAGCGCTATGTCCCACACTCCTGCCTACTCAAGGTTTTAATCTACAATCAATTTATTACATAAAAGACTGCGCCTACTCAAGGTCAGAATACAACTTCACCGTCGTTGAACTACACCTACCAGCATGCTGGTGGTTTGCATCTTTAAAGCCACGCCCACTCAGGGAGGCGTATAATTCAAATAAAAGGCATTTGGATTATGCAACGGTGAAAAGCCAGTCTATATGTCTACGATTCCCAGATGAAGAGGCGTTATGGCCTCGAAACGCGTCGGATTATTGTGGACTAATTTTAAGGAGAAGAGACATGAGCGCAGCATCGAGGCACCAACAGGCTGGATGGCAGAAGCAGCGTGGTGTGCCTTCTTAAAGCTCAAGGGCTTTTTTGCTAGATTACATTACCCCACACGGCTGTCCTTGGCCGTGAAGAAGAGCTCCTGTCTCCTCATGTCGATGACAACGCTTGATGTGGAGACGCTGTGCCGAGAAAACTTGCCTCGGCGTTTCAGAACGCTACTTCACTGATCGGCAGCGCTATGTCTCACACTCCTGCCTACTCAAGGTTTTAATCTACAATCAATTTAGTACATAAAAGACTGCGCCTACTCAAGGTCAGAATACAACTTCACCGTCGTTGAACTACACCTACCAGCATGCTGGTGGTTTGCATCTTTAAAGCCACGCCCACTCAGGGAGGCGTATAATTCAAATAAAAGGCATTTGGATTATGCAACGGTGAAAAGCCAGTCTATATGTCTACGATTCCCAGATGAAGAGGCGTTATGGCCTCGAAACGCGTCGGATTATTGTGGACTAATTTTAAGGAGGAGAGACATGAGCGCAGTATCGAGGCACCAACAGGCTGGATGGCAGAAGCAGCGTGGTGTGCCTTCTTAAAGCTCAAGGGCTTTTTTGCTAGATTACATTACCCCACACGGCTGTCCTTGGCTGTGAAGAAGAGCTCCAGTCTCCTCATGTCGATGACAATGCTTGATGTGGAGACGCTGTGCCGAGAAAACTTGCCTCGGCGTTTCAGAACGCTACTTCACTGATTGGCAGCGCTATGTCCCACCCTCCTGCCTACTCAAGGTTTTAATCTACAATCAATTTAGTACATAAAAAACTGCGCCTACTCAAGGTCAGAATACAACTTCACCGTCGTTGAACTACACCTACCAGCATGCTGGTGATTTGCATCTTTAAAGCCACGCCCACTCAGTGAGGCGTATAATTCAAATAAAAGGCATTTGGATTATGCAACGGTGAAAAGCCAGTCTATATGTCTACGATTCCCAGATGAAGAGGCGTTATGGCCTCGAAACGCGTTGGATTATTGTGGACTAATTTTAAGGAGGAGAGACATGAGCGCAGCATCGAGGCACCAACAGGCTGGATGGCAGAAGCAGCGTGGTGTGCCTTCTTTAAGCTCAAGGGCTTTTTTGCTAGATTACATTACCCCACACGGCTGTTCTTGGCCGTGAAGAAGAGCTCCAGTCTCCTCATGTCGATGACAATGCTTGATGCGGAGACGCTGTGCCGAGAAAACTTGCCTCGGCGTTTCAGAACGCTACTTCACTGATCGGCAGCGCTATGTCCCACACTCCTGCCTACTCAAGGTTTTAATCTACAATCAATTTAGTACATAAAAGACTGCGCCTACTCAAGGTCAGAATACAACTTCACCGTCGTTGAACTACACCTACTAGCATGCTGGTGGTTTGCATCTTTAAAGCCACGCCCACTCAGGGAGGCGTATTATTCAAATAAAAGGCATTCGGATTAGGCAACGGTGAAAAGCCAGTCTATATCTCTACGATTCCCAGATGAAGAGGCGTTATGGCCTCGAAACGCGTCGGATTATTGTGGACTAATTTTAAGGAGGAGAGACATGAGCGCAGCATCGAGGCACCAACAGGTTGGATGGCAGAAGCAGCGTGGTGTGCCTTCTTAAAGCTCAAGGGCTTTTTTGCTAGATTACATTACCCCACACGGCTGTCCTTGGCCGTGAAGAAGAGCTCCAGTCTCCTCATGTCGATGACAACGCTTGATGCGGGGACGCTGTGCCGAGAAAACTTGCCTCGGCGTTTCAGAACGCTTCTTCACTGATCGGCAGCGTTATGTCCCACAGTCCTGCCTACTCAAGGTTTTAATCTACAATCAATTTAGTACATAAAAGACTGCGCCTACTCAAGGTCAGAATACAACTTCACCGTCGTTGAACTACACCTACCAGCATGCTGGTGGTTTGCATCTTTAAAGCTACGCCCACTCAGGGAGGCGTATAATTCAAATAAAAGGCATTTGGATTATGCAACGGTGAAAAGCCAGTCTATATGTCTACGATTCCCAGATGAAGAGGCGTTATGGCCTCGAAACGCGTCGGATTATTGTGGACTAATTTTAAGGAGGAGAGACATGAGCGCAGCATCGAGGCACCAACAGGCTGGATGGCAGAAGCAGCGTGGTGTGCCTTCTTAAAGCTCAAGGGCTTTTTTGCTAGAATATATATATATATATATATATATATATATATATATATATATATATACAAACACTTCGGTCCCTTCGTGTCCAGGACTCGCCTTAAAGAAGAGCACTCAAAGTCACTTTAGCGTGGTATAGCCATTTAATTCATTGCTCTGCCGCATAACAAGGGTTACAAACGCGTTTCGGCGTTGCCGCCTTCGTCAGTGTAAAAAAAAATATATATATATATATAGATAGATAGATAGATAGATAGATAGATAGATAGATAGATAGATAGATAGATAGATAGATAGATATACAATATATATGTCTGTTTTCAGGTTCTGGTCAGAGAATCCAGCAGAGTTTCCATTTCGTGTAACTTTTGTTGTTTTTGTTATAGTAAGTTGATAACATTTGTGCTCCTTTTGTATTGTTGATTACATTTTTTCGTTTGATTTTATTGATTACGTTTGTTTAGAGTTAAATTTTATTTGTTGGTTCTGTTTTGGTTTGCATTTTTTGAAGGTATATCCTTCTATGGTAAACACTAATTTATGTTTTAGTTAAAACGTTTAATATGTAGCTCAATACTTTTAAATCTAATGAGTTTTTTATAAATATTTATTAATATTTAGATTACTGTATGAATGTTTGTGGTTTATGTAAAAACTTTTTTTAATTAATGGTGTTATGAATTTAGTTATATTTTTATTTGGTGTGATTTATAATGATTTTCATGATGTAATATATTTTGTATTGCAAAAATATGTGTATATGGTGTTTAATGTTTATTTTAATGTTTTGTTTAATGTAAAAGCTAGTTAGTTTTATGTTTATTAAGATAATGTAATTATTCAGGGGATATTATTGTAGTCGATATTGTGTGAGGTAATATGTTTGGATATTTTTATGTTTTTTTAAAGGTAACAATATTTTTTGTTCCAATATTTTTATTTTGAATATGAGTAAAATACAATATTTATAACAGTGATATTTGTGATTGCCATAGTATTGGTTTTATTGGTTTTATTAGTTAAGTATAGGAAGGAAACATTTTTGTTAACAATATTTAATTTCCGATAATTTTGTATATCGATATTGTGTGCATAAATATTGTGTTATTGAAAAGTATGGCCCTGAAAAGTGTGGTTACTTGCGTAGTACATTGGCCCTCATTATTTCCCCTGTTAATAATAGAACTGCCTTCTAAAGAGAGGATGCAAGATTTAGTAAGAACATTTTATCACAGTTGCAAATGGAAGTGGCCTGTGAGCATTGTAAGTTGCTATTGCAAGAACTAAGAGCCTCATGTACAAATGTTCAGAATTGCGATTTCTTAATTGAGATTCTTAGCAAATAGCAATCAAGAAATCCCAATTCATTATGTAAGAAAACTTCAAAGTTTTCAATAGCGATTCCTAATAGGTCACAAATTGTCCTACCTCATGAATGTTAAGGAGGTAGGTCGTAATTTCTGACCCATTAGGAATCACAGCCATCACAGGGATAGTGACCATGTCTTTGAATGCTTATTATAAAATGAGATGCATTTCCAAAAAATAAATTAAATGTGCTTTTTTCATTTTTTAAGAGTAGGCGGTGGTTCATGGCTGCTCTTAAAAAATATTTTCCTACCATTATCAAAGAGGAAACGGTCCCTTGGGGACACTTTCCCATTTGCGAATGGGTTACCGCCACCGCATTTTTGATGCAAAACATTCTTACATACCACTGCGATTCGGTATTAGGAAGGGACGCCTTGAACATGCCCCTTCCTAATATCGTATTGCAAAATCCAAGTTGCGATTCGGGAACAAGTTACTGCATCACTATTCGTGCTTTGTACATGCCAAACGCATTTTTGCGGTCACAAATGATCCAAATCTGCGAAAGGGGTCATCAGCAAGCACACAAACGATTCGTACATGTGGCCCTTATTTTAGTACAATTTTTTTTTTCTTCCTGTCAGTCCATTAACGTGAGCTTTTTCATCATCAGTGGTCTTTTCTGAGATGTAACACATTTGGATCTGAACCTAAACCTAAGATTTTTTTTGTTCTTCTTGTAGAAACAAGTGTTTGTTATTATAGAGGTCTCAGCAATCTCATACTGCTAATGTTGAACTGGATTGCAGAAGCGAGCACGCACACAATCGTACTTGCTTCCTTTTATGCATGTGATGTGCCTTGCTGTAGTCTTCGCCACGATTCTGGTTCTTAAAAACTCTGCAGTTATCAAACTCCATTGAGGGTACAGAGTTTTTGTGCCACTTTTGTACCACTATTGCAAGAAAGAGCCTGCTGCCTACCATCTCAATGCCAGCAACCACACAACTATCTGCCACCACCACTGAGCTCCTTTTGCTTTATATCAGGTGTCTCCAACCAGTAGATTGCAAGCTACCAGTAGCTCCGAGACACCTTCAAAGGCTGGCTTAGGTACTATTCATTGGGGTCACTAGGAGAGGACAGTGGACAGAACCAGGGCACATCAGTCGCATACCATTAGGGGAGAGGATGTAGCCTTACGGCTAAAGCAGGTGACCTCGAAGCTGGGGAATCGGGTTCGTGTCTCGTCAGGGACACTCAACATCCTTTGATTGTGGGGAAATCACTTCATCTCCCCGGGACTAAAAAAAATGAATGTGTCCATCTGTAACAAAATTGGTGCTGATCTGATACCTGATATCTTCGGGTCGACTGTGCGCTATATAAAACTAAAATACATAAATAAATAAATAACAACGGGTGACACAAAGAGTGTGATTATTATAACTGTCTACAGAATTCTCGTATAGACTCTTTTACTTCTTTCTTTTATTAAATGTACCGGCTGTTTGACGTCTGGGGGGGGGAGGTGGTTGGGAGGAAGAGTTGGTCCTTAATGTTTTTATCTTTTTGTGGGTGCACGCCTGGTGCCCTATATGGTGTTCCCATTTGTTTAAAGTGCAATATTAAAATATTAAAAAATATATATTTTCTGTGAAGTAGAACCATAATCTCTTATGTTCTGCAGAAGGTCATCTTGCTTTAGAATCAAACCGAGATGGTTAACTTTTTGTTGTTGAACATGTCCAAGATAAAAAATATGCTACAACAGTTTTTTCACTGTTAATAGTACAGGACAATAACATTTGGTAGGGTGTAAAGGTGCTAATGTTCCACGTTTATCTAGGCTTGATGCCTATTTGCTTGAGGGCGGTGCAAACAAAGGCAGAGAGGACATCTGGGAAGGGGTTGGACAGATATTTGTTAAATTTAAGCCTAAAGTGATAAGGGGTTGGCCAAATATCAAGTAGAATAAGATTTTCCATGCAGGTTGTATGTGGTTTACCACTATAGGAATTTCTAGTTAAATGGTGATTAAATGGTTATGAAAGTGGTTACCAGTCCATTTTGTTTTTGACATACCAAGCACATCCCAATATACGTTTTTGCAGGTTCCAGACCAAATAAGGGTTGGTTTTTAGACTCACAAATCTCGCTAACAAGAGGGGGTGTGGACCAAGTTACCAACTTGAGCCAGGGAGTCAGGCAGGCTGCAACCCTAATTCCTCCCAGGACCTACTTGCAGATAGGACATATTTGGTAACAATCAGTCCTGTAAGAGATTACAGGAGTATTTATTTCTGAGGTTTAACTCATGAATGAACACACACAAAAAATTAACTATAATTAGAAAAGTCATCATTAAAAATTAAGGCTCTAATCTAGGTCAGATTATATGCATACAAACACCCTTTCTACATGTAAACCTCACACATCCCTGACCTCTCAAAACCCCTCACCACCCTGAAACTCCACCCACCCTAAAACCCTAAAAAAAACAATCTCACCACCATTAAATACCACCCATCCATGGCCCCTGAAGTCCCCTCACCACCCCTAAACTCTACCCATCCATGAACCCTTAAAACCCTTTTCGACAACTAAACTACACCCATCTCTGAATCCTTAAGCAACCCTCACCACCCTAAACTCCACCCAATCCTGAAGCCTAAAAACTCTTCACCACCTGAACTGCTACCCACCACTGAACCTTAAAAACATCTCATCACCCCAAAACTCAACCCATTCCTGATACCTAAAAACTCATATCACTCCTACACTCCACCCCATTCCTGAACCCTAGAAATCAGGGACATCTAAAGAATTGTAGAGGGCCGGGCTAAACGTATTTTGGGTGCCCTTGTTCAGGAACAGGTTTGAATTTATGATTCAGTTTCAGCTCTTTCATGCCCTCTTTGACCTGGTCACCGACAGTGCACAGGCACACTCGTCCAAATTCTAAATGTGTTTATATTTAATATTCAGGAACAGTGATATGTGTTTTCAATATTGTAACACAGCAACAGCTCACCAATATTACTGCAAATGATCTCTGTTACACCCTCCCATTTCTCATATGTGAGGTCCTGTTTTGATCTAAAAGAAACTTTTCTACGGATGCTGCATGAAACATAAACACAACATTTCTCTGCAAAATGTCTGTAACAAACTCTCAAACTGCATATTAAAAACCGTTCTGGAGTTAGTCAATTGGAAGGCACAAGCATAATATTGAATGTCTGGTAGCGAGAGCTCCCCTTTCTCCCATCTTCTCCGCAACTTTTTCCATGAGATCCTGATCCCCTTATATGCCCGAATAAAGGCATTTCTCAAAGTGCAGGGGAATCGTAATGAATATGAAAGTGATTTTTGGCAATATTACCTTCTTGACTAGATTGACCCATCCAAGAATTGTTAGGGGTAGGTGCCCCATCCCTTTATCAACTCTACAATTTCGCTTAATATTTTGCCAAAGTTTATTTCTGAAATTTCATTAATATCCTGCATGATTTTTAAACCCAAGTATCTCATCTTCTTCTTGATCAGTGGTTTATCCTTTCTCTGGTTCCATACCATGACCTCTGTTTTCCCTTCATTAACTAGCTGGACACTTTGACAAACTCTGAAGCTATCTGTAGGATGGCAGTCAAGGCCACTGCGAGATCCGAGGAGAAGACCATAAGATCATCTGCATATAATGCTACCTTCTTTACCCAACCCTGGCAAAAGAATTGTGGAGAAGATTCTTGCAGAGAGAACAATTACAAAATACGTAGCAAGAACCAATGCGTACATTATATTCCATTGTCAATCCTGCTTCTTTAATGAGAAACCACCTATTTTCACTCCACAGGGCATACATAACACCTGAGAAGCTGTCAAAGATGGGAAAAGAAAGACTTACTAAATGCGCAAAGGTTGGTCTAGAAAAGGCGATGGATATTGACATGTTTCAGCAATGCCCAGGAATCATGAGGTTTGGGGATGAAGTGGGAAAGATCATTTCTGGTATTTTGGGTCTACATATTAAGGTAGGCCTTTCACTGATCATTTTTGGAGAGATTAAAGGCATTTCTAGAACTGTTAGAGATTTCCTGTTTTACTCTATTCTACTGGCAAGAAGAGAAACCTGTCGGAAATGGGTGAGAGGTATCCCCCTTAACATTCAGAGTGGGTAGATTCCCTTTTTTATATGTCTAGAATGGACTTATTAGGAAAAGACTCTAAGAAGAAAAGATTCTGGTCTCAGCTATTGAATTGGGCTAGGGTGTAGTGGGAAGTAATGGTTATTGAAGATGCAATGGATTACATACCTTGCCCAATGATTACACATGTATAGCTCTCTTTTTTGCTGCAATGGCCCCACCCATCTCATTTGGCGCAGCTGCCGTTAATCGGACAATCTGAGAGAGATGTACCTGCAAGGAGGCAATGTCTATTTCTGTTGCCCGTCTGTAGGTCAGTTTTTTACACATTCCTGGGCCAAGTTATTAGACATTAGAACCTGAGGTGAATGAGGACAAATAAAAACTAATTTTAAAAAAGAGATTAAAAATAAATAAATACATTAAAAAAACTCTCACACATCACCTACATTAAAATTAAGTTAAAGCCAAACAGCATTTAAAACAATCTGTTTAAGAATCATTCAAGGCCATCAGGGCAAGACTCTGCAGTACAGAGCTGGCTCTATCTGCACCCCACCCCCGAAAGGCCGGGGCCCTGGGCCAGAGCCCACATTGCCCATGCCTTAAAATGTCTCGGCTAGAAACCCCTTTCTACGCCTGAACTCCAGCCATTCCTGGCCCCTAAAAGCCTCAATCACCCCAAAGCATTACCCATCACTGAACCCAAAAAACCCTCATTAGGCCCAAACTCCACCCAAGTTTAATTTAATTGGGATTTTTCCCTAGAATTTTCTTTCCTTTAAAATGTTTCCTTTAATTTTCGATTTATTTGTATTTCCTTAAAATCGACTTTTCATGGTTTTCCATTATTTGGTTTCCTCAATGTGGTTTCTCGGGTTTGCATTTTTCCATTTATTCACATACATTACTACATAATACATAGCAAACAATGTTCTTAAAGTAGTTACATTTCTTCCAGTATGAATTTCAATGAACCAAAAAAAGAGATATACAAACAATGTCCTATTTTGGAACTCAACAAAATAAGAATGGTGCAAGTTTTCATGGATATTTCTCTTGATGCAAATTTCTATTCTTTGACTAAGTAGAACACATATCTAGAGACTTTGGAAGAGCCTTCTACTTCACATATTTGATTTGCATATAGCAGAATTGTACTCTGCTTTATGTCATTTGGAACAGCTGTATCACTCTTATTTTTCTGTATTCTAGATGGATGTGGATCTGTGAGTTGTCTACTTATTGGCAGTTAACAGATTTACTTTTTCTGTATGATGGGCATAAGAAAGTGGGCCTTAGTATATTTGGGTCCACCTTAATCATGTTAATCTGATGTTGGACAGGGGGTAGCATTGGAGGAGATGTGGCCTACTGGCTAGAGCTGCTGACTTTGCAACATGGGGAAACAGGTTTGAATCCACGCCTCAGATAAGCATCCAATGATTCTGGGCATTTCACTTAATCTCCTTGTGCTTAAAAGGGAGATATAAATGTGTAACTAGTCTAGTTCTGTTGTAAAGCTTCCAATAACTTTGGGTAAGGTTTGACCTATAACATATGTCGAAAAAAATCTTCAATATAAACACGGAGCAAGTTTCCTTCTGTTCCAGAAGCTACAGGCCAAGGTGCATTCCTACACAGATTAAAGTTAGATGTATTTGGGTTGAATAACACGTTTATTTCATTAGCACGACTCAATGACTGACTGCTGAAAGCCATCACACCATGGGTGAGATGCAGCTGGCATCAATGAAATGTCACAAAGACTGAAATCCTTATTTTTGATCTCAAGGGTAGGTCATTCATAGCCAATAACATGACACCAATCACTTAAGGGAACTGTCTCTGGCTTCTGACATGAGGGTAATCAAACTAGATGCATGAATGACCTCAGAGAAGCAGATTGCGAAGTCTGCAAGGTGACCCAACTCTTCATCACCAGCTTTACAAACTTCAGTTAGTACCTTATCTTGTTTTACGCAACTAACAAGACACTCATGCTGGGGGCTGCACTTTATTCCCCACTGGATTATTGCAGTGCTGGCATATACAGCTATGTATCTACATTGGTTGCATGTTTCTCAGAACGCATTATCAATACAGGACTTAGAAAGTTGACTCAGCGTTTGCTTGAAACAAGATCTTGGTGCAATTGCTACCAATGATAATGATCACAGCATTCAAATATTAATATGCTCTAAACGGTAAACAACCCTTACAACGAAACTATTACAACGCACTACCATTACAACGCGGTCATTACAATGCAAACCATTACAACGCATTGCGCTGGGGGGCGCTCTAGGATAGGGAATACGTTTAATTTTCTATCCAACACCTTCCCTAGTGTCCACGGGGACTGGAGTTGGAATAGAAAATTATACTTACCACTATGCAGCACCTCTAAGCGCTATGCGTTGTAAAGGTTTGCGATGTAAAAACCGCGTTGTAAAGGCAGGCGTTGTAATAGCCTGCGTTGTAACGTCATACATCCGCTCTAAACCAACGTTTATTTATTCACGAAACATCTACTCAAAATCTCCTAGAAAACTTAGAAATTTCGACAAGACCCTTCTTGATGCACTGAACTTTGCCTTTCTAACCAAGTATAGTGGAAGCTCCGAAAAGCCAGACCCATTGTAATGAAAAATTAAGGAAACAGCCAGCAGTTAATGGCCATCCTTTCCATCAGGACTTGACAGGATATGCGTTTTAAGGTACTCATTACGAGTTGCCCTATGTGTGAGGCGATATTCATGGGACTTGACACAATCTGACCCTGCTAGGTAGGTGTTTATCAAGTTTGATAAAATCTCACCCAATTAGGAGTGTGTTCCCGAAAAAAAGGGGAAAAACATGAGGATTTTGATACACCAAAATCAACATTTCCTAATAACCATCGGGCCTTTTTTACCAAATAAATTTCAGCAGGTTTGACTTTCCGTAATTTGTCAGGGGGTACTGCGTCAGTGCAGAGTTAGCAACAAAACTCCTAAGTGCAATATGTGCACAATTGGCGTTACTGCACATATCACAATTAACCGGGACACATGTAATGCAAACCCAGTGCAAACCTTTGGCCGCCCTAACGGTCCCTGCGCTTGCCACCCTGGGCGGCCGCATGTAAGAGCGTGGGGGTGCTGGCGATTCCTGCGTTTCCCGCCCCGTGACGGATTCATGTAAGAAGGGGGGGCAGCTGGCCCCACAACTGGTGCCGCCCGGGGCAGGCTGCCACCCATGCCCCCCTCCCCCCCTTGGTACTCCACTGTGCAAACCTCAGTCTGCAAGAAACCCCTTGGTTGTCACCAGCCACCAGAGACTGCATTGGCACTCCAGAAAAAGAAAATGGATGTCATTAACCTAATTTCCATAGTTTTGAAGGATGACACTGGTTAACATCATTTTTTTCAAATAACTGTCATGGCATAGCAATGAAGAACTAGTTCCCATTTTCCATCACAAGGGTTATGGACTATCTCGTGATAGCTGAGACGTTACAGACTGCAAAAAAAACATATTTCCTGACCAGGGCTTTCCAAAAGTGAAAGGCCTCGTGCAAAACTTCTGGTCCCAGAACTACAAGGTCATGAAGGGTCTGGAAGGCACCGGGGGCTGGAGCAAAACACTTCTAAGTGTTATAATATATTACAAATGCACCCAGAAACCATAGCAGTCTATTTCAAACACAATTGTTTGACACTTTTAGTGTACTCGTTAAGAGCGCATAATTCTGCCGCTTCATCACACACTAAAGCAACAGTATTCATTCAATTTATTGAAATTTGATTGCATACAGTAAGTAACTGTGGGGCATATTATCAAGGCGGGCGATATGAGATTATCGCCGCTATTGCTGCCATTTTTGGCCGCAAAGTGGCGATATTTTATCGCCCTATTAGCAAGCTGTCGCAAACATCGCTATCACCTATTAGCAAGGCAGGCGAAGCGATAAAAAAATTCGCGCTAAGCGCGAATATCGCCAAAACCTAACGCCTGCTCAGACCACTTCTTAACCTGTATATCCAATGGGAGGTGGATATTCAGTTTAAGACCCTATTAGCGATAATGCCTGTATATCGCCGGATTTCCAGCGATATTCATGCATTTCGCCGGCAATTTTATCGCTTTGGAGATAAACGTTGCTAACAGCACGTTATCTCTGCGATAAAAAAAATATCGCTAAGCTCATTTAGCGATAAATATCGCTAGTTGTTGATAATATGCCCCTGTATCTTCTGCTTGGGCGAAAAAACAAAGCGTGTTACATTGTTAAATGAACGAAATGAAGCAAAACTCCACCATATGGTGAAGTTCGATAATCGAGAAGCAAATACAAGTGCTGTAAATTTAACACATAGTGGAATTAAAGATAACCAGTTCTAGAAAGCAAATTCGCCTTATAGAGAGAATAGCTTTGAACATAGCACACTTTTTAGTGATATTTACTTTTACCCGCCGCCATATGAGCCTGTCATTAAGTAGACAAATGTTCAATATATGCTGAGTCATCCTCATTGATCCCGGGTCAACCAAAATACAACAGTGTTTCACAGTTGCTTATCTCTGCCACCTGTTCTAAGGGCCATGCTTTAAAAGTGGGTGGACAAACATGCCACTGTGCCTACTGCAGCAAAAATGTTTCCATAGGCACCGCACTTAAGTCAGTGTACTGTTAAACCAAGTTCACTTTTTTGTTCCAAAAAAGAAAGTGGCTACCAAACTAAAACCAGTCCACATTTTTAGAAGTTACAAATTTCAGATTGGTAGAAATAAATAAAATGACAGCACACATTGGAATTTTATATGTTCAAAATCAATAGGAATAAGTATTGACTCTATGTCTATATTTATGTATATATGTTATGGCCCATGCTTGCTCAAATCTTGGTCGTCTCTGTGAACCATTCCACCAAAACCCATATTCAATAGTTGTAAAAATATGGAAGCACGTCTCCTCCCATAGGTTTAGTTTGTAGTAGCAATATTAATGGGATTCTGGTGCTTGTCCTTCTCCAAATACATATTCCCACTATCCTATCTAATTTATCAATGATGTCTTGGTGTATTATTAATGGGAGGAAGTTGGGGAAAAAAAACACAATTTAAATTTTCCAAGAACACTGGAAAGTAAGCATTCAGTCTAGCCAATCCCATGGCCTCTATCCTTTGAAGAACTGCATGTATTTCCACAGCCTCCTCTTTCTGTGTACAACAGCTGCAGTGGCCTTAATATCTTCAATCGCAGTCCATTTTCTGTTCATTCCCTATCAACAAAAAGAACAACCATCTCTTATTTGAAAAACTCAGTTATTTATCCTCTCAAAAGCAGTAGTCGGGCACATAAAATAAGCAAATTTCTCTAACAACAAACTCCATAAAGCTTTACCTAATGAACAGCCCACATAATAAGTATTCTGTATCCTTTATTATTTATCATAAGAAGATTTAATGTGGGAGGGGAACTGAATATGTACTATTCTGTGCAGCACGATAATCCTCACTTTGTTCTTAATATAATTGAAACTTTCCTTCATGTGAGGTAGGACACATTTCATTTAATGTCAGCACTGGAGGTGAGGATTATGCAAGTTTAAAGCTATCAATAAGGCTATCTCCACCATGGGTTTGAAATAAAATCTGAAAGTGGAATCAGAGGACCAGTCTGGTGCATTCATAATGTCCTCAAGCCTCAAACCTAGAAAAAAAGCCTTTGATTAAATGGTTCCTCTTGCCGAGTGAGCTCCAAACAGGCTGATATCGGTCCCTGCCTCTTTCCAGAGTACCCATCTTGCAATGGTTGAGGAAGAGGCTAGTTTTCTGAGGGACATTTGAAGTAGGCGCTCTCCTGCACATCTGCTACCCTCACACTCATATGCTTCCACATGCAACAACATACAATTTATGATTGTCCCTAAATGCTGGGTACGAAATTACTCTTGTTTGAGTTTTGTTGTGCCTACATATCAAAAAAGTAATTTGGTTCAGATTAAACATTCCTGCTAAGATATCCAGCACCCTGACATCTGAGCTTCCTGAAGGATACCACACATAGTATAATTGCCAGTTTAGCAGATAGTTGTTTCCTCTTCAGAAACCTGTTTTGATGACAGAAAGAGACAGGTTCAATATCCCTCAATCTGCCAAACTATGTTTTGGGAGAGATGGTCTAATACCTCAGTGGCGTTTCCTGATTAATGGGTGCTCAGCCAGGAAACATCCTTAAGGACAAAGCCCCAATCCCGCTGTGCCTTCACAGTGCCAGCAAGAGAACAAATGTGTCTTGAGCACAAATTCGTTCTGCACGCAAGTCGTTACAACGATTTGCTCTAGGGGGTCGCATTGGAAGAACAGTTATGGAATTAAAGTCCAACACCTTCCTTGCTGTTGTGCAGACTGGAGTTGGAATAGTAAACTAAACTTTTCCAAACTCCAGTACCCCTCCAAACTCCAGTACCCCCCCAAAGGCAAGCCGGTATAACGACTTGCATGCAGAATGAATGTGTTATGTTCCCCAGAAGAGCACCTTTTCTGCTGATAACATTGGGATCATCTTGGGTGGTGCATTCGTGAAAACTGCATATCCCAGAAATCTTAGCGGTATTGGGCCGATGGGAGGTTACATATGGGATTCACTTCCTGTCCTCTGTGTCGGATATTCGGTCTTGCTATCAACCGACGACTGAGTTCGGCTGACTCCGTTCTGAGGATTCCTTGTTCTTGGATTGAGAAAGCTTCTGGTCTTTCTGTTTTGGTTAGTTTTGATTTCCTTTACGATCGGCAATCCTGCAGGTATTCTTTTTCGCTTGGTCCTCCGTTGGCGAGTCCTGGAAGACTCATGCGGAGGACGGTTGTGTCTTATTGTGAAGGGAGTAATCAGAGCCTGCCTTGCCCTCCGTTGGAAGAGCCAGGATCGTCTCATGCGGAGGACAACTCTTGTTTTGTTCATGTTAATATTGTCTAGATCTTTGATTGCTACGTTTGTCCGTTGGAGCCTGAAGCTAAGGCTCATCCGGAGGACGAAATCGTGACATACCTCGTAAATTAATTACCAGGCTTGGTAGTTGGTCTTTCTTCACAGGAGTTGGCGTCTTGCTGCCCTGGAAAAGGAACACCGTTTTTGGCCCAACAGCCCCAATTGTACCTTCCAGTCCCTTGATACTATTAAAACTATACATACCAGGTATAGGAGCGTATTGGAAGAGCCCACAGGCAAACATGTGCATTGGTGGCACAAGGTGCTGTACAATTCCCATTATTATACTGGGCGACGTAACCCGTTCTGGATTAAGTTGCGTATCGTTAATTAGACGAACATTGTTGTTACTCCATGATCTCCCTTTCTCAGTGAGAGAATTAGCAAAGGGGGGTATGTACAAAACGTATCTATATATATCATATCCATTGGTCACATACTAGGACAGTGGGTAAGGGTTGTCATGCCTTGTGTGTTACAGGTGGGAAATAGCGTTGTCCTCAGTCTTCCCAGGCCTTGATGTGGGTGAAGAGTCTTTGTCTTCTACTTTACAGCGTCTTTCATTTTCTTTCCAGGTAGAGTGTGTGAGGGGGTAGATTGGTGGTTTATGTTTCGTGGATTTATCTTGTATAGTACAGAGAAAGAACTGGTTCAACGATCTTTATTGTTTGTCATTTCAGATCTCCCTCCCCGCAGTTCCCTTCCTTCCCCGCGGGCTTCATTGCCCTCACCTGATCCTTCCTTAACCCTTGGCTATCACAGCATTCAGGGTTTGGATAGATCAGGAGGTGGCCTTATTTTTGCATCACGCTGATCCCGAGGATTAGGAGGATAACAGAATGTTCGCTAAAGATGCGTTGGTTCTAATGACAGCGTTCCCTAGGCATGCGTGATAAACACATGCGGAATACCGTCACACATTCACCAGCCACCTGAGTAATATTAATGGGCAGATGTACCACCAGAATAGCAGAGAAAAAGTTGTTTACTGATCTGTAAGCTATTCCTAGTAGAGCTAAAACAGAAAGAAAGTTCATCTCGTGTATGATCTCAGACCCCAAGATATTTAGGTATCATCGCACACACCAACCAAACCATCTTTTTAGAGCTGATCTCTAGCTTATAGTTGTACTCTCAGACTAATCTTGATAGATGAGGTTTTCACCCTGTTCTAATAAGACTTGGATTTTGCAGCAAACCCTGTAATCCTTCAGGCCATGATGTGTAGACTGTTCTCCTATACTAGGTGATGAGGAAGTCCTTCGGGATTCCTCAGAATGTGGTGATGGTATGAGACAAATTGGAGAAACTCAGAAAAGTTCCAAAAGAACTGGATTCCACTCTTGAAATCTCCAAATTGACATGACTATCACCATGTTTGCTTTCTATCGCCTTACTTGTGCTGAAGTTTCTTATTATCATGACAAAGGTAGGAAACATATATCCATTTCTTGACTACAGTCCGGTAGGACAGCATCTGTCACCGTTGCCTCCAGATCCAGTCTCCAGCTAAAGTATCTGCTAACCTGATGGTCCTGGAGTGACACAAAGAGGTCCATGACGAAAGGTCCCCATTCCTGGTTTAATGCACCAAACACAGTTGGGTCCAATTTCCATATGCTCAAATCCTGAGTTCCAGTTTGCCACTGTTCTTCTTCTGCCACTGAATCGCGCCTCGTCTTGCCAGTTTCCTCTCTTGATAAACTGCCCTATTTGGGGTGAGTGGTTGAAAAGGTGCTGGATGAGTGCCCACTACCTCTGCCTGTCCCAGAGATAACATTAGTGGAAAAAACTTTCTTTATAGATGCTTGAGCCTTATCTAGGAAGGTAAAGGGAAAAAAAACTTGCCGAATTCCTTGATGAAGGGGTCTCAGAAGTAGACCCCTAGAGCAACGGCTCCAGTTTCCGTGGATATCAAATCCCCTAGTTTACCATCCACTTTAATGAGGAAGGACATTTGCTGTTCCAACAAAATCACACAATTGGTGCTCCCCAAGAAGATAATGACACATATGACCCAACTGGACAGGATAGCAGGGGAAATGCGGGACCCTAATTGTTGGCCTTCCTCAGCCATAGCTAAGATATTTGTCAGGGGCCCACCATATCTAGCACATCATACTGGTAGGAACGCTAGGAGCAATCAATCCCTTCTTTAGGTCTTTAATACACTTGGCTAACAACTTATCCATTTGGCATCAATACTGTGTGAGAGCAACCTTTCCCTCAATGGATGGATGAAGACATATGGCTCTCAGCCTGTTACAGACCTTTTTGTCTAATGGTTTGCATAGGCAGCCCTCTAGGTACGACACAAACGTATCCAATGGGACCCATTTTGTGGAGTGAGGATGCTAAATATACTCTGAGACCCGTATATCCAAGGGAGAGTCCTAAGCAGCATCATCAGATGGGGTGGAATTGTGGAGATATGACCGAGGGTGCCAGAACCAGGCTGAGGCTGTGTCACTGTCCAAATCAGGAAGTAATTCATCAGTTGGATCATAACCGGGGGAATTGAGGTCCATTTGGGAAGGGGTGTCAGTGTCCTTGCTCGGGGTCCTTCCGTAGGGAAGTAGGGTCTTGCAAGATAGACCTTTTTTAGTAAAGCAGTGTGGTTGGTGTCCCTGAGGCTCTTAGCCTTAGGTGCAATTAGAGGCAGGGTTGGAGGTACTGCTTCCTCAGAAAGGGCCAGATGGAAATCAAACTCCTCCTCCTGGGGGGATGGGGAGTCACCTCTTGCATCATTTTCGTGGGTCTGTGCATGATAGCTGATTGGAGCTAGGAGGGGCTCAACAGTCAAAGAACAAAGTCCAAAAGAGGAGCACACGAGAGGAATGAGAAAGTGAGTGACATGTTATTTTTTGGGAACCGGAGGATGTATCATATGTAATATGACATGCCCTTGTATCTGTGTGTGCTGGGCCTGGGCTATCCCTCCAACTATAGGGCTAAAATAAACCAATTCTAGAGATTGTCGAGCTCCAATCCTTGTAGAAGCTCACAGGTCCTGTTCCCTTATATTATATTATTGCTGATCGGCAATTCAGAAATTAGGAAAGAACTGCCAAAATCTTATGGTGTGTACACTAAGCTGTCACTGTCAGAAGCACATTTTGCTCCACACTAGAGTGCAGTTAGAAGTGGAAGAGAGAGCAGGACATGGGAGGGAAGGAGTGGGCACCCTTTAGCAGCTGCAGGACCATACAGCGTGAGCGCTTCCCTGTTCAACAATGAGAGCTGCACAGGGTACTGGAAAAACCTATCCTGATATGAAAAACCCTATGGAAACAAGCAACGTTAGCCAAATGAAACTGTATGCAACAAAGGCAATAAACACACACATAATGTCAAGGCAGTGCGTTCATATTAAAGTATTTATCTGATGTTCATATTAAAGTACTTATCTGTTGCTGAAGAGGCGAAGAAAGAGACGGATAAGGAAGTAAGTACATACACCTTTGAAAGGCAAGTGGGAATAGGATTAGCTAGACAGAATGTTTATTTCCTAATGTTCCGGGGAAATGTAGTTTGCGTTTTGTCTACTTGATTTTAGCATGCTGTTGAGAAAAATAAAGGAGAAAGATAATTCATAATCCTCACCTCCAGTCCTGACATAGAATCTTGGGAGGATATTCATTTTAACCTAGCTGATGCACCGTGTCCATGACAAAAAATTAGAGACCCTCTCTTGATTTCCCCTTTGAGTTCTTCTAGTAAGTAGGGGAAGGTTCCTCCATACAATTGCTGTTTTTTCAGGGTGAGATGAATACCTAGATATTTTATGTGTTTGGAAGCCCATTTGAATGGTAGTTCTCTAGCTAGGATTGTGGCTTCTTGTGGGTAAAGTGATAAATGAGAGGGTAAAGATTTAGCTATTGAATGTGATTTCCTCTGCAGTATTGCTCTCCTGTGTACAACCTCTGTTAAAATTCTCAAAGATCTTTGCTTTGTACTGTGATGTATTCCTATAGGTTCTGTATCGATCCCCCTATTCCTGACCCTGTTCTGGTTAATAATTAACTAGCAGCCAACCCACGGTGCAAAAACCGTTATCTGATTAAGCCACACCACGGCACAGAAACGTGTTATCTGATTAGGTCATAACGCATGCCATCTAATTAGACAAGCGCTATTCCTCCAGCCCCTGATAAGGCATACGGAGTTCTCAAAACAAATCAAACCTATGACAACCTGGGAAAATCCCTGCGGCCATTGTTTTGATTTCACCGAGAACTTCAGCAAAAGAATGTGCGAACAAGCCCGTTCGTATGACATCCTTATTGACGTATCCATGTCCATCCTTACGTCAATCTCGGCACCTTACAGGTATAAATATTACCGACATTGCTTTAAGCAAACACACGCGGTGGTGACGAGATCGGAGCAGCGAGACGCGCTGAGGAGCCCAGCAGAGAGCGAAGCCCACACGCGCTGCCCTGCCTTCCTGACGCGCTGAGAACGAGACGCTGCTTTTCTCCTGCCGAGAAATCCAGCTCCGGCGCTTCCAAGCAGCCCTCGCAGGCAGCTGGAATATCAAGACCAGAGACGAGAGATACCAGCCCTCAATCATTCTAGACCTCAGGTACAGAACTGAACAACCCCTTGCAGAGAATTCTTGAGTCAGTCCCTTGGCAAAACAAACTTAACTTAAACTGCTACTTATCTACTCCCGCCCACGTATTAGGCTTAGGTCAGGTACACTGGGGTAGGCGTGGTTAGAAGCACCAGTTGAGTACGATTAGTCAAATGTATATATGTATGTATCTATTTTATCAGTTTTAAATATCATATGGCTTAGAAACCATATCAATGCTTCTGCAGTATTATTTTATACTCCTGCTTTTATTGTATGCACTTTACTTAACCATAAGTATCGCAATAATATCGATTCATTTCTCTTGTACGAGAAAAGAGACTGATCAATAAATACCATCTTTTATTGAACACGCCCGTCTCTTCCTTTTCTCTACAATCTGGTGAAACTAAGAATGCACGTACTGACTGAGTAAAATAGGTTGTCTTTTGTTTTCACACGACTCTAGAGATACACTCTTGATTAGGGGAGAGCAAAGTTGTCATGTTCTATGGTTGTCAGAAACTAAATCCCTTCTTGTCTATCCAGGGAGGTTAAACTCCTCCTTGCCTATTCGAGAAAGTTTCTAGTGAACTCTGAGCTAGCTGGCAAAACCAAAAACTTTAAGTCTAATATCGTCAGTAGAAGACCTAGTTAACCTCTGCCCTAGGTCTATACTATTGAAGATATTATTCCAATGCGCAGAGCCTATTGGGATAATAGGAACTACACTACAGTACCTTTCTGCTTGTATGATTGTTCTTTCTGGGCAATTGTTTGATTTAACATGTGCCCCTGCTCTCTTCCATCTCAGTTGTCTTGCGAGGTGAGAGCCAATTTTAGTCTCAGCATCCTCTGGTTGCCTTTTAAGTGTCAATTCTGCTTTGTTTTTATGTAGTATCTTGAGAGGTCCTCTCGGCTAGCTAGTTTCCTTAAATTTGCGATCCAGGTCTCTAAGGGTTCTTGTTGTTTGTGATTCCTTTTGCTACCCAAGACCACTGAAATGTTACTGCAATCAAACTATTTATAAAGCGTCATTAAGCTGCAATCTCAGAAAAGTGTACCAATACAACAAGTACAGTCCACTTCCAGTTCCTTTAACAGCCCATCCAGAGCTTCTTCCACCAAGGGTCTTCAGTGATACCCTCAGAGTCTACGTGACCTCACTGAGTCACAGTTTCTTATCTGAACTATCCATAATGGTTCTCCAATTCTTTAATTTCATCTTCTCCTTCTTAAACTTATTGGTTTCTTAATATAGGTGTGTGGATCTCCATGAAAATATACTTTCCCCATATCATTAACCTGAAGGCATCTCATATTCCCCAGGGAGAAGTCTCTTTATACTGTATATAGAGAGATATTGAGTGTTTATTTCCACCTTCAGAATTGGTCTCTGTGGAGTGTGGAATTAAGCCTTCACAATGGGGTTCTTCTGTGCTTAATGTGCATAATTACTTTGGTTACAATGAGATCATGAGCTGAGACCACATTTGGGCCAATATATGCCTTTTCCATGACTGAGGCTAGGGATTACTCACCAAGATAAGGGAAATTGTGTGGTATGGTGAAAATGGGAAAATATCTGCCATCTCCATAATCTAAAATAAAATTTAATTTTCACCAGCAGTCCCTTAAGTCTAGCTCCAGGAACATACTCTTTAATTTCTGAAATGTCATAAATTTGATAACACTTCTGGCCTTAATATCATTGACACGTTGAGTAAGGATATCCAATGTTACTTCTTTCCAAGGTGCGAATGATATTGCTCTGCAAATCCTGGGTACAGATCTATTTTATGCACTAAATTGATACTACACAAGTCAATGCAACCCAGCCACCAAAACTACTTGTTCAATGTCTATTTTAATCTTTACTGTTTCTATGAGTCCAGCATGTGTCAAATATAATTCATACTGGGTATTAAGGAGAGAGAGAGGAACAAGAAGGCTAGTTCTCTTCCCCTAAAAGTATATGTATAATCAAAGGGAACAAGCCTGAACAAGCATAAGAATTAAGAAGGAAGAAATACTATTTCTTATGAAAACCCTCACCCACCAACCTAGTAGGTGGCATGCTTCATCATCAGGCTATGCCTGGTGACACCGAGCATGCCCGGGTGTGCTTCAATGCCTGTTTACAGCGGAGCTGGTTTTGTGGTGAGTGAGTTTGCAGTGATAGCATGTGAGTATGAATTAAAAACTGTCCTTGGGTCCCATTTCCTACTGTGGATATTTTATTAGTGGGCCCTTGGCAGTATTAAACACAAGGCGATGGATATGCTATGGAGTTATCTACGGTCTCCCGCATCCTGTGTGGTCAACATATTTCAGCCAGGCCTTGGATATGAACAGGCTTTCTTCAGGACCTTAATGTATGAAAAGTGATCGAAAAGTGATTAAAAAGGGGGTAGAAATAAAGTGTAAGTGACCCGGTATGTGTTGCACTCGCTAAGGTGCAGTATGGGTAAGAGGGGAGTTCCCTCTATGCTTTATACCTGTAATGAAAAAAAGAACACGAAAAAACAATACAAACAAACACACAATATGGAAATTAGCTTCCTAGTATGCACATAAAGAGAAAACGAATTCAATCCCTTAAGACTATTGTGTTTTGCAGTGGACACTTTGAAAAAAACTTTTATTTTATGTATATATGTTGTTTCACCTGTCACACTCAGTCACAAGTCACTATTTACACCCTTTGAGTATTCACAATATTTTTTGTATATTGGACAGCACCCCTAATATTTTGTATAATTATGATCCAAGACTAATCTGAATACTAAAGATTTACTTTCTTTCCTTTGGGTTCAGTGTTTCGTTATTTAATTGGTTTGTTCAATCCTTCATGGGATATATAAATAAATTGCTGCATTAATTGCTATGTTAAATTGAAATGCTCTTCCCGACAGAATCACTATTATTTGTCTAACATATCCAAGGCCTGGCTGAAACATGTTGACCACACAGGATGTGGAAGACCATAGATAACTCCATAACACATCCATCGCCTTGTTTTTAATACTGCCAAGGACCCACTAATAAAATATACACAGTAGGAAAAGGGACCCAATGACAGTTTTTAATTCACACTCACGCTATCACTACACACTCACTTACCACAAAACTAGCTCCACTGTAAACAGGCATTGAAGCAGGTATAAAGCAGGAATATCGACGGGATAATATCGACTAGCATAAATATCGAGGTAAGAATATCGAATTTAAAAAATATCGTTGAAGTAAATATCGTTGTTGTAAATATCGATTTTGTATGACAAAAATATCGTCAAAATAAAATATCGTTGTATAGAATATCGTTTAGAGAAATATCGTTGAATATAATATCGACAAAATAATTGAATGTGTTATATAAGTGTAGAAAAATGTGTTTTATGTTTAAATATTATTAATTAAATGTCTATTTTTATTATTATAGGGATCAAAATGTAAAAAAAAATTAAATGTTTGTAAATATTTTAGGAGCGGGTTATTGGTATTATAGGGGATAATGGTGGGTAGTAATTTTAAAAAGTAGTGTAAATAATATGTATAGAATGGTAAAAAATTAGAAAATTTTTATTTATTTTTTATTTTGAATGGCGAAATTTGAAATTTAATTTAAATAACAGAATTATTTATTTAATGGGTTTTTAAAAAGATTTAGTAGCGGGTTGTTGGTGATATAGGGGATACGGGTGGGTAGTATATTAAAATATGTTTCATAAAATTTAAATTTAATTAAAAAAAATTATAAATTGAAATACGAAAACATATTATATTTAATTGAAATTGAATGTATTATATAATAATTTTGTAATTAAGTGTGGGTTTTATTTATATAGTGTTTAATAAAAAATTAAATTGCTATAAAAAATACGAAATTTGAAATTTCAATATTTAAATTTGAAATTTGAAATTTGAAATTAGAAAATTGATTTTTAAATTATATTAAAATAAGTCAAGTGTGTAATATTTTATGTTTGTGTATTTGTTATAATATATGCTAAGAATGATTCGAAAAACACAAAAACAAAGTTTGGGTTAAAAATAATAAAAATGTGAAAATTATGTAAAAATTTATAAAAAAATTCTAAATTTGAAATTTCAATATTTAAATTTGAAATTTGAAATTAGAAAATTAATTTTTAAATTATATTAAAATAAGTCAAGTGTGTAATATTTTATGTTTGTGTATTTCTTATAATATATGCTAAGAATGATTCGAAAAACAAAAAAACTAAGTTTGGGTTAAAAATTATAAAATTGTGAAAATTATGTAAAAATTTATAAAAAATTCGAAATTTGAAATTTCAATTTTGGTTAAAAAATGTGTTATTGTTATGTTCAAAAAAACATATTTTGTGATTGTAATTCAATAGTCTATTTTGTAGTATAATAGATAAGAGTTGTTATTAATATATATAAAGTGATGTGTTATAATATCACAAATATTATGGTTTACTGTCCAGCAGTTTCCCTGACTTATGTAGGATTGGAGTTAGAATAGTTATTTATTATGGTTTCCTGTCCAGCACTTTATCTGACTTATGTATGATTGGAGTTAAAATAGTTATTTATTGTTGGTTACTGTTAAGTATTTTCTATGAGTTATGTTTTATATTTTTTTATTTATAAAAATTGTTTTTAAATATATATTTTTTTTATTTGGAATTATTATTATATATAATGTTGTATTAATATTTTTATAAATAAACAAATATGAATATTTTCAACATTTTTACATACATATCACAAGTATCAACATCTATTAAGTACAATAGTAATATAGTTTTGTACACATTTTTTTTATTCATACTTTCATTTGTTGATGCAAACATTTACATAATTTTAATACACATTTTTCAATTATTTGTTTACATTTTACATTGCAATTTTAGTCATATATACATTGTTATATTACATTAATTAGTATATGAATTTTTTTTTTTAATTTAATATGTTAATTAATTTACATGTAATTGTATTTTTCTAAAGTATGTACATAAAATTGTGATCAGTTTTATACATATAAAAAATATTTTTTAACAATCAAAAACATATTTTTAATATACAATAATTAATTAATATATAAATATATTAAATATATTATTGTATATTTTACATTAATCATATGTTTATTTACAAACAATAAGTAAATTATTACAAAACATGGAAAATAAATTGCTATTCATCTCTATTGTTTATTTTTAATAATGGGGATTTAGTCCTATTTTTATTTTTATTGTGCTGCCATTTTGTTTTTTGAACTTCACTTTTTAGTCTATCTACATCGTTGTTTGGGTCATTTCAGAAAACGGAACCTCGCGGTTGGGAGCTGCTTCGTGTTGGTGAATGTAAGTTTATTTTACATTAATTTTAACTACATTTTAAGACATTATAGAGCTAGTTGTAGTGTGTACGTGTTGCTATGTGTTGTACTTTACAGTTTATGTGAAAAATACGTGTTATTTAAGGACGTTATTGATAACGTACTTTCTTAGATATTTCTTATGAAATTAAGGTTTATGTATTGTGTAAATGAATTAGTTCAGGTGTTTTCCTATGTTTTATATGTTATGTTTAGACTTTCTGGCTTTCGTATTTATTGTGGGTGGGTTTTGTTTGTATTTATTTACAGGTGTTCGTTTTGGTTAGCAGATGGATTTTATCTCGTATTTTTTGTAAAATACAGGTAAATGTTTCACTACATTTCTTGATTTTTCGGGATTTTGGAGCGTTTTTATCGTGATTATTTTTTGGGTTTTTTATGGTTCCGTTCTCCAGAGTATTGCTACGTGGGACCCTTATAAAACAGTTGTATTTTTTGCATTTTGTGGGGATTTTTTTAAAACATGTGGATTGATTTTGGTTCTATTTGTCTTGAAACCATCTTCTTGGAACACATTCTACAGCTGCAGAACAGTTGAGTTATTATTATATTTTTGTTTGGGGTGGATTGTGCTATATTGTGCAATTTTTTTCAATGTCATTTTATTATGTCTTGTAATAATAGATTACATTTATTTTTACATGACATAATTTAACTACATTAAAAAAAGTTTGTTTTATTTATTGTTTGAAATGTTTTTATGTGTTGCTTGTTAAAGGATAGATTTGGCTATTAGTTCTAAGTATTCAAGACCTTCGATACTTGGGTACATTCTTATTTTTTTCTGTAGGTATTCGTACATATTTAATGTTTGTTTACTTAGTTTAGGGCCGATTTTAGATAGAGATTGCTCTATTCTTAGTTCTTTGCTCTTTTTTGATGCTTTGGATTAGTTTATGAAGTGTGGGTTGTGTTCTTCCTATTGTGGCTTGGAAGGCATTATGCAATCCTTCGACCGCGTTGTTAGTTTTGGCTTTCTGTGCCATAGTACTAGCATACACATTCCACCATGGAATTTGGAATTTAGGTTGTCTGCGGTGGCCAGAAAGATGTAATCTTCCCACCCAGGTATCTTCAAAATAGTCTAAGAAAGGAGTTAATTTTTTCTCATTGGTGCGGTAGAAAGGGCTGTCAAGTAGTAAATTGTAATAGTTAGCAACTTATGTTGTTGGTACAAATGCCAATGCAATTAACTTTTTAATCTGATAAGCAAAGTTACTGTTTGTTTAATATTCAATGCTTAAAGTAGATTTTTGTAAGTGCCTCCATATACTTTAGTTGTAGTGATAATAACACCCTTGTATAGATGTGTGAGGATATATTTTAAGTATAGCTTGAATCATGGCTATTTCAAAGTCTATTATTATTCTTTGTGGATAGTAATTATCAGTAAAATCTTTGATAGTTGTTAAAATTTCTACGTAGGTAGCATTTGTTTTATTTGGCAGCAGTGTATAAATTAAAGGGATATTTGTTTCTTGGTATTCACCATGGATGGTGTAAAGTTGATAGAAAGGTTTGGGACATACTTTAAAAGTTCCGTCCATCATCCAGGTTTCACACGATTTTAGTTTTTGCAAATTGCTATTTGTTTCAAAAAGTAAAATTCTTTTATCATGACTGTGGTTATCATACATTAAGAATTTATCTTCATTGTGTGTAATAGTATATTCAGGATATATTTTAATGTCTTGAAAAGTTTCAGGTGCTGGTGGAGTTGGATCAGAATCTCGTTTTGTTTTAGCAATTAATCTTTTCAAGTTGGGTATTGAAGGTAACTGTCCTGTGACATGTTCTGGCACCTTGCTTAAAACATTTTTCAAAATAGTGGTGCTTGTTTCTTGTGAGCCTGTACTAGCTTCTCTCAATGTCTCTAGTGCTTCTCTTACTTCGACTTCTGTTACATTGGGTGGGTGGTTATGTTCATGTACATTTACAACATTGTTATCAACAGTCTTAGCTCTACCATAGCATGCAGTTGAGTAATATGTACTACATTTCCAGTAAGTTTTATTCCCTTTTATTCTTTCTTGGGTGTAGGTGTAACCCATGTAGCTCAGCATTATTTTCCCTTTTTGAGAAGTAATAAAAGTAGCTCCTGTTGCCATGTCTAAGGTAGATCTGTGAAGACATATATATGTTTTTTTAGTAAAAGTGAAAAACATTTCTTGAGATGTGTACGTTAAAAGGAAAAAGTGCAAAAACTTACTTACAATGTTGTTTTCCTGCTAATTTTATGTTTTCTGTTCTTATATGTAGATTTTCACTCTTTAATGTTCTGTAGTTGTGGTAAAGAATAATACAAAAAAAAGATTTAGTTTTATAGTTGTTTATTTTTTCTTTCTGATTATTAATAGACACAGTGGGTATACTTACTTAATGTAGTAGAAGATGTTGTTAGTTTAGTTGTAGATTGGTAGATGAAGTTTGTATATTCTGTAAAAGAAAGTTAATTTGTGTTATTTATTGTATTAGGATATATTAGTAGGTAATAACATATCAAGTCTTTTGCAAGTTTACTTTGCAACTTTTTAAAATTATTTAAAAGCTTTCTAAGTAGACATGGATAAGGCAGTTCATAATTTCATTTAATTATTATCTTGTGGTGGTTGTTGATAGGATGTTGTAGTTATATTTAAACAAATATAAAGACCATGTTTTTAGTTTAGGGAGTTTAGCTACTTTTCAACAGGTTTGTATGATAAATGAAATGGGACTTGACTTACTTGAGTTGTAGTATGCTGTGTTGTAGTCGTTGTAGTAGGTGTGTATTCTCTTCTTTTCAGCAAGGTAACCGTTTTCCTCCAAGTTTGGCCAAAAAATGGTAATTTAAGTTAAGTTTGTAATTGTATTTATAGTAGTGAGTTAATTATTGGTTATATTTGATTGGTTCAATTAAATATAATTTAAATTCATTGGCTGACAACATTAGTTTGAATTTGAAAGCCGTTATTTTGTAAAGAGTTAGTAGCATCAATAATTGTTTTCGATTTTTATTACCAAATGTATTATATGTGTTTTATTTTAATGGTAAATATTTATTACAATGTTAAAATTAGTGAAATGTGATTTAAAGTAATCCGATAAGAGTGTATGATAGTGTTTGGTAATGTTTATATTGGTATACAACCTTTACAACGCAACTTTTACAACGCACTACCATTACAACCAAACTTTTACAATGCAAAAACCATTACAATGCATGTATTTACAAGGCATGTTTTTACAACGTAGGTACCTTTACAACGCATATCATTACAACGTAAGTATTGGTAAGTATATAATTATATTTAAAATGTAATATGTTTGGGGGTTTTTAAGGGATATTTTTAGGGTTCAGGGTCAGTTTTGGCTTTTAGGGTAAAGGGGTATTTTTAGGGTTCAGGGTCAGTTTTGTGTTTTTGGGAAAAGGGGTATTTTTAGGGTTCAGGGTCCGTTTTCAGTTTTTGGGTATAGGGGTATTTTTAGGGTTCAGGGTAAGTTTTCAGTTTTTGGGTAAAGGGGTATTTTTAGGGTTCAGGGTCAGTTTTCAGTTTTTGGGTAAAGGGGTATTTTTAGGGTTCAGGGTCAGTTTTCAGTTTTTGGGTAAAGGGGTATTTTTAGGGTTCAGGGTCAGTTTTCAGTTTTTGGGTAAAGGGGTATTTTTGGGGTTCAGGGTCAGTTTTCAGTTTTTGGGTAAAGGGGTATTTTTAGGGTTCAGGGTCAGTTTTCAGTTTTTGGGTAGAGGGGTATTTTTAGGGTTCAGGGTCAGTTTTCTGTTTTTGGGTAAAGGGGTATTTTTAGGGTTCAGGATCAGTTTTCAGTTTTTGGTTAAAGGGGAATTTTTAGGGTTCAGGGTCAGTTTTCAGTTTTTGGGTAAAGGGGTATTTTTAGGGTTCAGGGACAGTTTCTACTTTTTGGGTAAAGGGGTATTTTAAGGGGTCAGGGTCAGTTTTTAGTTTTTGGGTAAAGGGGTATTTTTATTGTTCAGGCTCAGTTTTGTGTTTTTGGGGTACAGGGTAAAAAAAAATTAATATATTAATTAAATAAATTAAATTAAATTAAATTAAATTAAAATCTATTCATTTTAATTAATTTATATTAAAAAAATTATTATATATTTACTAATACTTACGTTGTAATGGTATGCGTTGTAAAGGTACCTGTGTTGTAAAAACATGCGTTGCAAATACATGCGTTGTAATGGTTTTTGCGTTGTAAAAATTTCGTTGTAAAGGTATGCGTTGTAAAAGTATGCGTTGTAACGTCATACATACTTTATATTACTAATGTATTTTTTCTTATTATATATAAATAAATAATACATATTGTATATACATATATGTTAGAAAAGCTTTTTTTGAATTTAAATAACTATGAAAAAGTGAATAACAGAAAGGTAATGTGTATATAAGGTTATAAAGAAAATGACGATATTTTCTTTATATTAATATAAGTAGAAAGGTAGTCGATATTAGTGTTGTCGATATTAGTGTAGAAGGTAATGTTATTTTAAATATTGTCGATAATGTAGTAGTCGATATTTATGTAGTCGATATAATTGTTAACGATATTAGAGTAGTCGATAAAAAAATATCGGTATTTGTGTAAATCCTTGTTTAAGTATATGGTTACGATATTTTTGTAGACGATGTATTTGTGGCGATATTTTTGTAGGTCGATGTTTTAGTAATCGATATTTCATCATGGAACCATTGAAGCACACCCGGTTCATGCTCGGTGTCACCGGGTGGAGCCCGATGATGATAACATCCCACCAACTAGGTTGGTGGGTGAGGGCTTTCATAAGAAATAGTATTTCTTCCTTCTGAAATACACACAATTCTTATGCTTGTTCAGGCTAGTTCCTTTTGATTATACAAATATATTTTATAGCATATCCGTTTCTAACTTTACTTAGAGGAATAATTTTAGTGAATTGGAAGGCATTATAAAACCACACAGGGTAGCTCTTTTCAGACTAACCAAAAAGGCCTCACCTCACCACTAAACAATTTTGTTGTACTTCTACTTCTGCTCTAAAGACACTTGTACTTCAGCCAAACCTTCCTCTTGTTTCAGTGCTACTCTACGTACATCTTGAGATAAAACTTCATCCAAAATAACGCAAATGATTTCTGACCCCTTCACTGATCTATTACCCCTTCATCCTCATCACAGTTTTTTTTTTACTATCCTCTCAAATGGTCTTGAAAATGACAGTTTGGTGCTTGTTTTCAGTTCTGATTACAGACTTTGTGTCTCATACAAAACACCTAAATGTATTTATTACTCATACTACTGCGCATGACTGCCTCCCAATTACAGTGGGGATATTCTAGACTTCTAGACCCTCGGTTAAGCTGCTGAGGCAAATGCAATGCTATTCTCACTTACATTCACTGTATGAACTAACACAGCTAATAATCTTCTAGTGCTGCCTCAGTTTTAAAACAGCTCTTATATTTGAGATCAAAACGGTGTAGATTAGGTGCTCCACTTAAATACTGTTTTAACTCTTTAAACACTTCTTCTTGAGTGTGTTCTGGTTATCTGTCTTTCAGGCAAAAGTTTGATTGATCTAGCGCAAAAGCCTGCCATACCCAGAAATTAAAGTAACTGTTCCTTATCTTTGGAGCTGGAACTCCTTCACACCTTCCTGCTAATCAAATAACTTAAGTAATCTTTGTCCCTCTCTTACCAAACGTACATGTCTATGCCATCAGAGCCAAACAATTGCTTAGAAATGGATGTATGTCGTTACCACGCATACTTTTACAACGCATGCCTTTACCACGCAACTTTTATAACGCAAGTCGTAACAACGACTTGCGTTGAGTGGTGCTGGATAGTGAATAGTTTAATTTACTATTCCAACTCCAGTCCCTGTGGATAGTAGGGAAGGTTTTGGATAGTAAATTAAACTATTACCTATCCTAGAGCGCCTGCCAGCGCAAGTCGTTGTAATAATTTGCGTTGTAAAAGTTGCGTGGTAAAGGTAGTGTGTGGTAAAAGTTGCGTTGTAAACGCTGTTTACCCTTAGAAATATCGCTAAACTTCCCTCACTCCCTGATTGTGTTCATATTATGCCTTTTCGGCAAATTAAAACAAGGTTTGAAAAACTAAACAACAGACATCACATGTGATGAGTTATGCATGGCTCTTTGAAATATAGCATATGCAGAATCATGGTCAAACGCCATACAAGGAAAGCAAATGACCCATTCAAAAGTGACAAGGATGGTAAGTTCTCTAGACTCATCGTGCAGCGTGGTACTAGATTACAATCGGCAAATACATTGGCATCTTGCAATGACACTACAATTTCATAAATGCTAAGCAACGGCTCGGTATCCCTCAAATAAACACATAATGTAATACCTGATCCAGGATAACTGGCAATGACCATGGGGGGCAGGCACTCAGTGGTCAGTACAGGTTCTATCATTTCTGCCTTCCTTAATATGTCTAACTCTTTTGCAATATTTTTTCTCAACATCATAGGCATCCTTCTTACTTTTGTATGAGAGCAGATCCCTTCATCAGGTTTATTTTTATGGACAAAACTCATTCAACATCCTAGCTTCTCACACAATGGTGTTATTTCTCATTAAAGTGGTGGATAGACTTTGGGATGAAGCTTGACAACAAGTTGTTTTTAATGAGGGCAGCTAACTATGATGTCTCCTTTCACTGACACATAAACTTTCTTTCTGTAAACCTCCACACAAACTCAGTGATTCTTGATTGGCGCTCTCCCATATAAACCAAGTCTTAATCACATTTTATTCCATTTTCACAATTTCTCTTCATTTACTTAAATAATTGTAAACTTTGCTCCAAGCTCTGCTGGCATCTAGACTTCTATTAAATATACTTTAATTAGTTCGAATGGACTTCAATTCTTGTCACAATTACCTTGTAAAGCAATTAGGTGCAAACACCACACCTTCATTTACTCCAGTATTGGCAACTGTATATGCTTCTATGCTGCAGGTAACAAATTGATCTTTGTTGCCACAAAGTTTACACCATATTTTCCCATCAGGCATCCTTCGACTTTTGCCAAATACCTTTGAGTTTGGCATCTGAAACATTAGCCCATAGGGTTTTCCAGTCCTGTTTGTGTATCTTTTTCTTTTGCCCCTTCTACTTGAACAAAATCTACATTCTTTTTTCCTCTTCTATTATCTTTCTCATAAGTCACTGACTACGCAACTCTCCTTGCTATGATCATAATTTCATTTAACGTGGTCTCATCTTTAAGCCATAATTCTTCTCTTACCTCACGGCTACATTTTAGCATAAAATGAACTTGCTGTCTCTCCTCGATATTTACTAGATGAGCCTCAACAATGTAACTCCATCAAATATTCCTCCACACATAGGTCAACTTTCTGTTATTGCATGACAAAATAGTACTGTTGTACTGATTTTAGGGGTGGTGTCATCTAAATCAATTGCTTTCACAAATCCCATATTTATTTTGCTCTCTACAATTATCATTTGATAATTCTGGCAACTTTTCAAAAACACTTTGCCCCTGTCCTCCAAAACAGTGCATCAAATGATGCTTTCACTTCTGCTTCCAAATCTGCATCATTTTTCCCATTTCGAATGGAGTTTCTCTGGGGATATCAAGAACAGTGGACCTACAACAATTTACATTTTAACTCCCTGTAACAAAACACAGACCAGCAGATTAATAATTTGAAATATAAAACAACACTGTTGCAAACAATTGTTTTCCAAACATTGTTTTTATCCACTAAGTACTTAACAAGAACAACTATTTCTTCTGTGACTTTTGAGGATTTTCTAAATACATACTATAGCCACTGACAAATATAATAATTACCACATGACAATGAGTTTGGGTGGTGGGCCTGTACCGAATTACCATGCGGTAATAACCTACCGTGCATTGCGCGGGCCCTACCCACACCCTTTGTAAACACAAAGCCCACCGTGCACGGTCTTTAGTATTATATATTGGGGGAGTTGAGTGCAGGGCGAGATCTTGGGTCCAGCTCTGTCCTCAGATCTGAGTCCAAGGCCTGCCCTTTGGTTATGCTTAGCACGTTGCCCTTGAGTGGGCATAACCCACTTCCTTCGGCCATGCACAAGAAGAGTTTGAATGCAGAACCATAGCTAATCCCTTATGTAGACATAACTGTTCAGTGAGTTACAGTGGAGAGTAGACTGTAGTTTACCCTCACCCTGTGACCAGCACCCTTGTGGACATAACCCATTGTGCACAGGTTGTACCTTGTTTTATTATGCAACAGATAGGCATCTTGGGGCTCTGGTGACATGTATAAGTCAGTTTTTCCTCTCCCTCATACTTTAAAAAAGTCTGCTCAATGCCATTATTCAACCAGTTACCAGTTAAGTACCCTTGACAAATACATACTCCGAGAGTTCTTAATTTGCTTTCATGTTTATGCTGCATTCGGATGAACAGTCATGATGGCACCTTTGGGTTGGCGCTTGTTCTGCACTTAACAAATATTGTAAGTGATTGCAAGAATACAGCCGTAATTATTCCCTTGACAAGGTACATCCTGTGATGTCATACAAAGTGCTTGCCAGTGGACCTAAGATGAACATGAATTTAAAAGAACACGCCATGCTGGCCAAAAACCTGTCTCTATTAAATGCTTTTCCACTCTTGGCCCTTGCATATTTTATTTGGCCCAGTGGAATACGGGAGACGCATCAGTAAAGGAAACCTTTGTTTGGCTACCAGTGGGGGACGAAGTGCAGAGGACTGCACACCCCAGAACCCTGTGGGGCGAACGGCGAAGTGAGAGCCCCGCCCCCTTGACACCAGGGGCCTTATCACCAGTGGGGGACGAAGTGCAGAGGACTGCACGCCCCAGAACCCTGTGGGGCGAACGGTGAAGTGAGACCCCCCCCTTGACACGGGGGGCCTTATCCGCTGCTTGCGCTTCCCGCTTCGCGGGAGACGCATCAGTAAAGGAAACCTTTGTTTGGCTACCAGAGGGGGACGAAGTGCAGAGGACTGCACACCCCAGAACCCTGTGGGGCGAACGGCGAAGTGAGAGCCCCGCCCCCTTGACACCAGGGGCCTTATCACCAGTGGGGGACGAAGTGCAGAGGACAGCATGCCCCAGAACCCTGTGGGGCGAACGGCGAAGTGAGAGCCCCGCCCACTTGACATCGGGGGTGGATTTACCCGCGGACCGTTCCCGCCACGCGGGACACGCGCGGGCGGACGCCGGGCTAAGCCCGGGCAAAGGGAGGGCCGTCTGTGGCCGTCCTGGACCGTTCGGGGCTGGGCTGGGCCAGTCCCCTAACAACTTGAGCTAAATCTTAATTGCTCCCTGCAGTGGTGAGTGGCACATCTTATTCTTGGTTCTTTTTGTAGTTTGGGGGGTTGTGACATTATGGGCAAACGCAGCGCCACTACCCCAGCTCGCAAAATTACATCTATAGACACTATGCTGGAACAGGCACTGAATTTAGTTAGCCGTGAGATTAAGCTAATGAAGAGAAGACTGTCCTTGGGCCCCTCAAAATCTCAGTGCATAGCTCAAACTGATACTATGGATATAAGTGACACACAGGCAGTGAGTCATAGAGCGATTGTACATTCGCCGCAAATTTCCACTGAAGAGAACTTGCTGGGCATGGAAGGTCATGGTTCAACGAGAATAACTACTGACCTTGAAAATGGGTGTAGCTTAACCGAATCTTTAACCACAGCCAATACGGATTTATCCCCTAACCGAGAAGTATGTGGAAGAAGAAAGAAGAGGAAGGTGCTGAAACCATCCTGCCCCAAACCTAAACGGAGACAGCCTCCACGTTCGAACTCACAACGTACAACACTAAACACGTGGATTAAGGGCTCGATGATTCCTGTAGATCCAATTCCCAGCAGTGAACCAATTAACTTAGTCGATGTGGACACCCAAAGTGATTCCACTCAGTCGAAGTTCACGCAGACTGCATTTTCTAACTTCATACTTGGGGACACTGCCATAGACATTATTGTTGACACATTGTTTGATCGTGTTAAAGGGCTCGTGGACAAAAGTTTTGCCAAGCTATGGAAACGATTAGACCGCCTGGAATCCCTAACTATCAAGGCAACACCACCTTGTAGGGAACACAATGAGGCAAATCGACAGGTTAACATCTCGGGAAATTCAATACATAATGTGCAACCGGTACAACAAGTGCCCCAATCTGTAAAGTAGTTGCCTGTTTCCATTGACTCTTATAAAACAATGTGTCCCGGTATCATCCAAAATGTAAACCCTGTTGATGTACAAGGCGGTCCGAAAGTTAGCACGAGTACTGCTGACATTGGTACCGGGGGGCATGTTGAACCAAATAAGGATGTTTTAAATCTACCCCCTGCATCCTGCCCATACGTGTTAACTCTCGCAGGTGTACCCCCACTAGAGAAAAATAAATCAGAGTCCTGGGAACAACTGCGGAACAAATGTGTAGACTGGATGGCCAAGCATAAGGGGTACAGGAGGTCTGATATGCATGACATCTTAATGGTAGGAAGGGTGAGTTGGGTGGGACCTTCAGTTAAAACTATTAGGGGTGATTGCATTGTTATTAATTTCTCTCGGCCTAGGACTGTTGGATCCATATTAGCAGTTAAAGAGACCAACAGCCTTTCTTCCACAAACATCTGTGCTTTACCCCTTGGTTTCTTTTATAAACCACCACCCACACAGCGTCCACTTTTTAGCCCTTCCCACCAGTGGGTAAATAGATTTTCTGCTATCTCTGATCTAGACACCCTTGATTGACCCGTATCCAAAACCCACTCTACTGGATTGGTTCATACGGTAGTCGAGGAGACTCCAATCAAAAGCCCTGGGGTGAAACAGACCCAATCAATAAACTGTTCTGACTCAACATTGAAGGTGTTGAGTTGGAATGTGGCAGGTTTGGCCTCAAAATTAAATATAGAAGATTGGGTAAATATGATAAATAAATTTCACATCCTTATGTTCCAAGAAACCTGGGCAACCAAAGAGCTATATTTTGAAGGGTATGAGTGTTTTAATATCATTCCCCCTATTCCTAAATATGGTAGACCCTCGGGGGGCTTATCAATATGGGTCAGTATCGCCTCAGGTGGCAGAGTCAAATCAATCCCAACCGGGAGTGTCAACTTCCAAGTTTTGATCTATAACAGGGGGCCTCCATCTGTTTCATTAACTTTTATAATAATAATTTTTTAACCACACCAAATGGTAATTTTGTTCACCTTTTTAACTTTGTTCAGGACCTGGATAACTCCTTGGGAAAGTACAAACTGGCAGGTATATGCCTGGGGGGTGACTTCAATGTGAAGATAGGAGAAGGAATTACTGGGAGCCTTTCCCAGTCTATTCCACACAACCTTTGCAAGAGAGGTTTTGAGCTATTAGACCACCTATCAAACTGCGTTTTTTTTTTAATGTGATGGATATTGCAGCTATAAATACTAATGTTAACCCTCTTCCCACCTATAGAGGGGTAGGACGAGCCTCAACCATAGATTATGTCTTCATATCCCCATCCTTACAAGACTACTTACTTGAGGCTGAGGTCAGGGCATCTACTTTCGGAGACCATAACCCCATTGTGGTCACGCTAAGGGTAGCCTCGCGTCCTAATATCAGAACAGAAATGGGAGCGGGAAATTTAGAACTCTCAACTGACAGCTTAAGAGTTAAATGGAAGGGCATGGATTGTAGGGAGACCTTCTTAAAGTTGGTAAAAACGTATCCATCTCTTTGTGAGACTTGTCTTACCTTGGCAGACCCCAACCCAGAGGCTGTTTCTGCCTTTATTCTAATATGTGCTGGCATTAAAGAACTGATTTCCAGACCGGTAGCCCCACTTAAATCTGATCCTAGGTGGTTTGACAACACCTGCTCCAGGGCTACTAGGGATCTCAGAGCAGCTTTATCAGCTTCCCCAGAGATCTTACCCTTATCAGAACCTTAAGGCACAATTATAAAAGCGTAATAAAATTAAGGCGAGACACGGAATAACTTGGCCTGCGCCGCTAAACTTAATAATACAAAGAATATTTGGTCTGCCACTAAGTTCCTTTGGGAACACATCCACCCCCCTAGCTGTAACATTACTAGCGAAGTGTGGGTTGACCACTTCTTGAAAATATACGCATCCCCGCCCCAATGTGAAGACATTTTGGAAAATCTTATGCCCACCCAAATTCAAATGTCTTTGAGTGAGGTTGAGGATGCAATACTCCAGAGTGCGGGAAATAAAGCCCCAGGCCAGGATGGGTTGCCCATCGATCTTATTAAATTTAAGCCAGAGTTCTGGGCTCCTTTGTTATTGAATGTTTTTAATAATCTATTCACAACAAAAATCCCTGAAACATGATCAACTTCTGTAATTATCCCCATTTTTAAAAAAGGAGATAGATCTGATCCAAGCTGCTATAGGCCTATTTCCCCAATCGATAACACTCTTAAAATACTAGGGAGAGTTCTAGTTAACAAGATCAGGACCTGGGCAGAGGACGAAAATATATTAAATAAATGCCAGTTGGGTTTTCGCAGCCATCTTGGCACTGTGAAACAATGTTTGAACCTCAATCTAATCATAGGGAAATATACAATCGCCCGACACAGTCCTTTTTACCTGGCACTTATGGACCTCTCGTCCGCTTTTGATTTTGTTAATAGATCAAGGCTTTTGCAACGCCTCTTAGATTATGGACTAGATAAAGATTTGGTGTATTTTTTAGCATACCTGCATAGTGATCTAAAGGCCCGGGTAAGAATAAGCATGGAGGGGGCAGTGTCAGGAGATATAGTGGTCAGTAGAGGTGTCAGACAAGGGTGCGTTCTCGCCCCACTTTTATTTATTTTATACATTAATGAACTTCATAATGTTTTGTCTAAACAAACCATCGACGTTCCTAATTAAAGTAACAAACTGCCCGCCTTACTATATGCAGATGATGCTGTTTTAATGGGTCGAGCACCAATTGCGCTGAGAATTTTAGTTAGGGATTTGCAGATTTTATGAGCAGTTTGGATCTTTGCACAAATTTAAAAAAATCTTTTTTAATGTGCTGTGGCCCTAAGAAATGCTCTATTAATTCTATTATCTTGGGCCAAGATTCTTTGAAATGCACTCGCACTTTCCCTTATTTGGGCTTACAATTCTCCGATAACCGGTCTTGGACACCATATTTGGCCTATGGACGGACTAAATTCTCGAGAGCCATAAATTCAGTATTAAACCTTCCCCAACCAAAAAGAATTGAGGTGGTACTGTCCCTGCTTAAAATCTACAGGACACAATGCGTACCAGTCATGACCTATGGGGCTGAAATTTGGGGCCATATAAACTTGAAAAGCATTCAGGTCGAAGAGAATAGATTTTGTAGGAAGCTTTTGGGTCTACCAATTTCATCGTCCACCTTTGTATGCCATAATCAGCTGAGAATGCTTTATTTGGAGGGTTTTATTAGGTCCCGCCCTGTCCTGTTTTGGCTAAAGGTATGGAAAAACCCAGCAGCCACATTGACAAGGGAAATTTTGGCTGATTGCCTAAAATGCGATAAGGGTGGTGACATCCCGTGGTTGGACCAAGTACAGGCGAATTTGATTGCGGTCAATCTTGGCCACATCTTCAATAATCCAGAGCAATTAGATGGAATTGATGGAAAGATTATCCGCAAAATTCTGTATAAACTCTATGGGAATTTAAAACATGCCCAGGAATCAGCCAAAATATCCGTGAAACAATATACTTTAATGACAGGCGAGGGCGGACCTTCGTTGTGTTCACCCATTACCTACCTCTTAAAAGATATTACACGCTGGGAGCGAAGCCTTCTTTTCCATCTTAGATCGGGATCAATAAAGTATTTGTGAGCTTTCCTATAGGTTACCAACCTAATATTAAGAATTTGTATTCACGAAAGAGGTCGCACACTGCTCGTCCTATCAGCGTGTTACCCCGAAGCATGATGGTCGATGAAGTCAGTATCAGCGGGTGCGCTTCTACCAGAGTCTTGAATCTTGAGTGTAATCACTGTTGTGCTGGCCATCCCTGGACACGTGTTTCGAGGTTGTTACCTCTCATCAGCAGGGAATAGGCGAGTGTAAGGGGTTGCTGCGTAGGCTGCCAAAAATGTTCTTAGGTCCAGATACCTCTCGTGGCGCGCAGGTGCGTAACCTCGAGGTCGTCACCTCCACCGGCTCGAGGGAGCCTTTATAAATAGTATTCATGAAAGAGGTCGCACACTGCTCGTCCTATCAGCGTGTTACCCCGGAGCATGATGGTCGATGAAGTCAGTATCGGCGGGTGCGCTTCTACCAGAGTCTTGAATCTTGAGTGTAATCACTGTTGTGCTGGCCATCCCTGGATACGTGTTTCGAGGTTGTTACCTCTCATCAGCAGAGAATAGGCGAGTGTAAGGGGTTGCTGCGTAGACTGCCAAAAATGTTCTTAGGTCCAGATACCTCTCGTGGCGCGCAGGTGCGTAACCTCGAGGTCGTCACCTCCACCGGCTCGAGGGAGCCTTTATAAATAGTATTCACGAAAGAGGTCGCACACTGCTCGTCCTATCAGCGTGTTACCCCGGAGCATGATGGTCGATGAAGTCAGTATCGGCGGGTGCGCTTCTACCAGAGTCTTGAATCTTGAGTGTAATCACTGTTGTGCTGGCCATCCCTGGACACGTGTTTCGAGGTTGTTACCTCTCATCAGCAGGGAATAGGCGAGTGTAAGGGGTTGCTGCGTAGGCTGCCAAAAATGTTCTTAGGTCCAGATACCTCTCGTGGCGCGCAGGTGCGTAACCTCGAGGTCGTCACCTCCACCGGCTCGAGGGAGCCTTTATAAATAGTATTCACGAAAGAGGTCGCACACTGCTCGTCCTATCAGCGTGTTACCCCGGAGCATGATGGTCGATGAAGTCAGTATCGGCGGGTGCGCTTCTACCAGAGTCTTGAATCTTGAGTGTAATCACTGTTGTGCCGGACATCCCTGGACACGTGTTTCGAGGTTGTTACCTCTCATCAGCAGGGAATAGGCGAGTGTAAGGGGTTGCTGCGTAGGCTGCCAAAAATGTTCTTAGGTCCAGATACCTCTCATGGCGCGCAGGTGCGTAACCTCGAGGTCGTCACCTCCACCGGCTCGAGGGAGCCTTTATAAATAGTATTCACGAAAGAGGTCGCACACTGCTCGTCCTATCAGCGTGTTACCCCGGAGCATGATGGTCGATGAAGTCAGTATCGGCGGGTGCGCTTCTACCAGAGTCTTGAATCTTGAGTGTAATCACTGTTGTGCTGGCCATCCCTGGACACGTGTTTCGAGGTTGTTACCTCTCATCAGCAGGGAATAGGCGAGTGTAAGGGGTTGCTGCGTAGGCTGCCAAAAATGTTCTTAGGTCCAGATACCTCTCATGGCGCGCAGGTGCGTAACCTCGAGGTCGTCACCTCCACCGGCTCGAGGGAGCCTTTATAAATAGTGTTCACGAAAGAGGTCGCACACTGCTCGTCCTATCAGCGTGTTACCCCGGAGCATGATGGTCGATGAAGTCAGTATCGGAGGGTGCGCTTCTACCAGAGTCTTGAATCTTGAGTGTAATCACTGTTGTGCTGGCCATCCCTGGACACGTGTTTCGAGGTTGTTACCTCTCATCAGCAGGGAATAGGCGAGTGTAAGGGGTTGCTGCGTAGGCTGCCAAAAATGTTCTTAGGTCCAGATACCTCTCGTGGCGCGCAGGTGTGTAACCTCGAGGTCGTCACCTCCACCGGCTCGAGGGAGCCTTTATAAATAGTATTCACGAAAGAGGTCGCACACTGCTCGTCCTATCAGCGTGTTACCCCGGAGCATGATGGTCGATGAAGTCAGTATCGGCGGGTGCGCTTCTACCAGAGTCTTGAATCTTGAGTGTAATCACTGTTGTGCTGGCCATCTCTGGACACGTGTTTCGAGGTTGTTACCTCTCATCAGCAGGGAATAGGCGAGTGTAAGGGGTTGCTGCGTAGGCTGCCAAAAATGTTCTTAGGTCCAGATACCTCTCGTGGCGCGCAGGTGCGTAACCTCGAGGTCGTCACCTCGCGACAACGCGACAGTGATTTTTGCTCAAGACTCTGGCAGAGGCGCACCCGCTGATGCTTACTTCATGGACCACAATGCTTTGGGGCAACACGCTGATAGGACAAGCAGTGTGCGACCAATTGGACTTACTTATATATTCAAGCTCCCTTGAGCTGGTGGGGCTGACGAGCCCGGGTTACGCACCTGCATGCCACGAGTGGTACCGGACCTGAGAATATTTTTGGCAGCCTACGCAGCACCCCTACATATATGCCTATTCCCTGCTGACGAGAGGTAACAACCTCGAAACACGTGTCCAGGGATGGCCAACGGGACAGTGATTTTTGCTCAAGACTCTGGCAGAGGCGCACCCGCTGATGCTTACTTCATGGACCACAATGCTTTGGGGCAACACGCTGATAGGACAAGCAGTGTGCGACCAATTGGACTTACTTTTATATTCAAGCTCCCTTGAGCTGGTGGGGCTGACGAGCCCGGGTTACGCACCTGCATGCCACGAGTGGTACCGGACCTGAGAATATTTTTGGCAGCCTACACAGCACCCCTACATATATGCCTATTCCCTGCTGACGAGAGGTAACAACCTCAAAACACGTGTCAAGGGATGGCCAACGCGACAGTTATTTTTGCTCAAGACTCTGGCAGAGGCACACCCGCTGATGCTTACTTCATGGACCACAATGCTTTGGGGCAACACGCTGATAGGACAAGCAGTGTGCGACCAATTGGACTTACTTTTATATTCAAGCTCCCTTGAGCTGGTGGGGCTGACGAGCCCGGGTTACGCACCTGCATGCCACGAGTGGTACCAGACCTGAGAATATTTTTGGCGGCCTACGCAGAACCCCTACATATATGCCTATTCCCTGCTGACGAGAGGTAACAACCTCGAAACACGTGTCCAGGGATGGCCAACGCGACAGTGATTTTTGCTCAAGACTCTGGCAGAGGCGCACCCGCTGGTGCTTACTTCATGGACCACAATGCTTTTGGGGCAACACGCTGATAGGACAAGCAGTGTGCGACCAATTGGACTTACTTTTATATTCAAGCTCCCTTGAGCTGGTGGGGCTGACGAGCCCGGGTTACGCACCTGCATGCCACGAGTGGTACCGGACCTGAGAATATTTTTGGCAGCCTACGCAGCATCCCTACATATATGCCTATTCCCTGCTGACGAGAGGTAACAACCTCGAAACACGTGTCCAGGGATGGCCAACGGGACAGTGATTTTTGCTCAAGACTCTGGCAGAGGCGCACCCGCTGATGCTTACTTCATGGACCACAATGCTTTGGGGCAACACGCTGATAGGACAAGCAGTGTGCGACCAATTGGACTTACTTTTATATTCAAGCTCCCTTGAGCTGGTGGGGCTGACGAGCCCGGGTTACGCACCTGCATGCCACGAGTGGTACCGGACCTGAGAATATTTTTGGCAGCCTACGCAGCACCCCTACATATATGCCTATTCCCTGCTGACGAGAGGTAACAACCTCGAAACACGTGTCCAGGGATGGCCAACGCGACAGTGATTTTTGCTCATGACTCTGGCAGAGGCGCACCCACTGATGCTTACTTCATGGACCACAATGCTTTGGGGCAACACGCCGATAGGACAAGCAGTGTGCGACCAATTGGACTTACTTTTATATTCAAGCTCCCTTGAGCTGGTGGGGCTGACGAGCCCGGGTTACGCACCTGCATGCCACGAGTGGTACCGGACCTGAGAATATTTTTGGCAGCCTACGCAGCACCCCTACATATATGCCTATTCCCTGCTGACGAGAGGTAACAACCTCGAAACACGTGTCCAGGGATGGCCAACGCGACAGTGATTTTTGCTCAAGACTCTGGCAGAGGCGCACCCGCTGATGCTTACTTCATGGACCACAATGCTTTGGGGCAACACGCCGATAGGACAAGCAGTGTGCGACCAATTGGACTTACTTTTATATTCAAGCTCCCTTGAGCTGGTGGGGCTGATGAGCCCGGGTTACGCACCTGCATGCCACGAGTGGTACCGGACCTGAGAATATTTTTGGCAGCCTACGCAGCACCCCTACATATATGCCTATTCCCTGCTGACGAGAGGTAACAACCTCGAAACACATGTCCAGGGATGGGCAACGCGACAGTGATTTTTGCTCAAGACTCTGGCAGAGGCGCACCCGCTGATGCTTACTTCATGGACCACAATGCTTTGGGGCAACACGCTGATAGGACAAGCAGTGTGCGACCAATTGGACTTAATATTGAGAATTTGGACTGCTCATGTGGTAACCCAGGGAAACAGTCTTGGTTACATTTCCTGTTTTTCTGTTCCTTTTATAAAAAATACAGTATGCACCTTTTAATACCGTTTTTTAAGGCAAAGGGCATAACGGATTATATGGTTGCCTACAAAATTATTCTCCAGCTCAACGATGATGATATAATATATCGTGCGTGTACTTTCTTGAAAATGGCCATCCGCTCACGCTCTTCCATGAATTGCTGATTGCTGGATTAGGTTGTACCATGAGCATTTATTGGTTTTTGTATCGCTTGCTTTTATAATTTGCATTATGAACATTTGCACTTTTATTTAATGCTGCTAATTGTAACCTATTTGAGATTTAATGATCTGCCCATTTGCAACTGCTCCTCTGTGAAACTTTGCACTTTGCACATTGTCACTTTAACACCGCTGACGATACTAAAGATTCAGATAATTTGGCATATTTTTTTTTTTTTTTTTTGTTCCAAAACCTTTATTGCACATTTGCATATTACACAGCGGAATGCCTACAACCCTGCGGGCCGGCCGCCATCATATAATCGTCACTCACAGCAAAGAGAAGCAGAAGGAGCATGTAAACAAAAATCAGAATAGTGTTCCCCGAAATCTGCTGTGCAAAGAAAACAAAATGTGCAGTATTAGCAAATAAAACATTCGGAAGATGCGGTTTTGACGACCATTTTCACGTTTTCTTCTGTAAAACAACAAACTAGAAACATTAACCCGTTAGGAACGACAGTACGGTCTGCTATAACACAGTACAGATCAAGCTCTAAGTGTCGTATTGGAGGACCAGAAGTCGAATCACAATTCTTAGTGCCCAAAGTTGTTCATCATTCAATACATTCTCCCTCAATGCCCGGCCCCTCATGTCACCCCCCACCCGAAACCCTCACTTGCCCCAAGCCCACCACCCCTCCCATGTTCAACCCCCTTCACTTTCGTCATCGGAATCTATCTGGTCATCCTCGAGCAAGGGCTCACAAATATCCCCCCTGAATACATTCCATTTCAACCAGATCTTGTTCCATTTCCCCGGGCAGGCACGGCTGGAATATATTGCTCTCTCGGTCAGCATTACTCTGTCCATGGTCTGGCACCACTGGGACCTAGTCGGCAGGTCTGCCGCCCCCCATCGTTGTGCTATGTCGCGTTTCGCCACCATGACCCCTGCTGTGACCCAGAGTTGTTCATACCTGGACAGGTCAGTAGGTTCCCATATATTCAGTAAACACCTCCTCGGGTCAGGCAGTAGGGAGTGTTCTAGTGTTTGTGAGAGAGTGCGGTGTATTTGTTTCCAGTACTCCTGGATTTTGGGACAGTCCCATATGGTGTGAAAGAAAGTGCCTTCCTCTCCGCAGCCGCGCAAACAATAAGGATGGGGCGCGCGCTGTATGCGGTGCAATACTGTCCTCGTGTAATAAACCCTGTGGAGGATCTTAAATTGAACTAGTCTCATGCGTGCCGAGATGCCCACCTCCCTAGGTGAACCCAGCGCCGCATTCCACTCATGTTCGTCCATATCCTGAACGTCTCCCTCCCATTTCTCCTTCAGGAGGAGCGTCGGATCAGGGGAATTATTAAGCAGTTTACGATAGGTGAGGGACGTCGCTTTCTCCAACATGTAATCTGTGAGGAGGCGGTCTTCCAAGGGAGAAGACTCCGGCAGTGGTGTGCCGGGTGGTAGGACTGCGAGCAGTGCATGGCGAATTTGAACGTACCTGTAAAGTTCCCTGTCACCAAAATCGTACAGCTCTTTCAGCCGGGTAAAGGGAATTACTTCCTCCCTCTCCCACAAGTCCCCTACTGTGGAGATGCCAATCGTGTCCCATTGAGCGAACCCCTTGGTGTTTCTGAGATTGCCCAACGCTCGGGAGTCCCACAGTGGAGTCATTTCGGTTATCCTCCCCTTCCAACCCAGGGCCTCCGTCGCTGCGTGCCATATTTGAACTGTAAGTTTCGTGGGGCCCAGTAGTGCCCGCATCTTGCGGCGATCGTACAAAGGCCCTAACAAGCTATTGACACCCAGTTGAGTCCTGTCTGAATGAAATGCCGGGTCAGTATGTGGCGCGTGGATCCACTGATTAATCGGCTTGAGGTGTGCAGCCCAGTAATACAATTTTAGATTCGGCAACGCGATACCTCCGCTGTACCAGTCTCTGTGTAGCTTGGACTGCGCCACTCGTGCTGGGAGGTTACCCCACAGAAGGTTGGAGACCAGAGCCGCCGCTTTCTGGAAGAACTTAGGTGGCACAGGATATGGTGAGTTTTCAAGGACATACAAAAACCGCGGTAATGCCATCATCTTGTAAAGTGCCGCCCTGCCCAAGAGTGTTAACGGCAGGCTCGACCAGAATTCTACATCTCGTTTAAGCCGGACCAGGTGCGGAGTCAGATTCTTATCCATGAATTCTGCTGGTTCCCTAGTGACATGTATTCCCAGGTATTTAAAGGACGTCCCCGCCAGCTTCAGCGGGCACGCACTGTCGAGAGTCAGGGCTGGACCTTGCAGAATGTAAACTTCAGACTTGGCCCAGTTTAGCGTATAGCCTGAGACACTGCCGTGGGTGTCGCAGATGCGCAGTAACGCTGGTATGCCTTCATCGGGGTCGGTTAGATATACTAACATATCATCGGCGTACAAGGAAAGCCGGTCTTCCCAACCCCCAGGCCACGTTATGCCTTTAATGAGGGGTGAAGCTCGTATGAGGGTTGCGAGGGGTTCAAGCGAGATAGCAAACAGCAAGGGCGACAGAGGGCACCCCTGCCGCGTGCCTCTTCCCAAGGGGAATGCATGCGAAATATGACCATTAGCTACCACGTGCGCCAGTGGGTCCGTGTAGAGCAGCTTGACCCATGCCAGAAAGCGAGGGCCAAAGCCCATACGCGTCAGTGTCTCGAACAAGTATTCCCACTCCACCAGATCAAATGCCATCTTGGCGTCAAGCGCTAGAATCACTGCTGGTGATTTAATGGCGTCAGATCTAGCCAGCACCCCGTGCAGTCGCCGCAGGTTCAACGCCGTGTTCCTGTGTGGCATAAATCCGGACTGATCCGGATGTATGATCGAAGGCAAATGTGGCAGAATCCTAAGTGCCAGGAGTTTAGCCAGGATTTTCACTTCCGCGTTTAATAGGGAAATGGGCCGATAGGAGGAACAATCCTCCGGCGGTTTCCCCGGCTTGGGGATTGTTACGATAGTCGCCACTCGTTGGTCAAGCGGAAGTGAGCCCTTCTCGAGACTATCCCTGAACATCCCCAACAGATGTATACTGAGGGTCTCCGGCATCGCCTGGTACCATTCTATGGGTATACCATTCGGTCCCATCGCCTTACCTGGGTTAAGTGCATGAATGGCCAGTTGGATTTCCTCCACAGTAATATCTGCCTCTAAGTCGTTTGACGCCTCTGGTGACAGTGATTGTACCTCAATCGGAGCCAAGAGAGCTCTCGCGGTTTCGGATGTGACTATCCGTTCCGGGGTGTATACTTGTTGGAAATAGGCCGCCAGTATCTCTGTGATGCGCCTAGGGTCTGAATGTGGCACTCCATGCATGTCCTTGAGCCGCTGTATCCCCCTGGAATTGGTCTCACGTTTATCCAGCCACGCCAGCATTTTCCCTGCTTTGTCCCCCACCTCATAAATTCTATTCTGAGTATCTGTTATGTAGCCTTTAACAACCACGCGGAGGTGATCGTTGTACAACTGCTGTTGGAGAGTGAGTGCGTGTAGGGTGGAGGGAGAGGGGTGTAGCTCATGGGCCGTGGTCCGATCCTTCAGTGCCACCTCTAAAGCGGCCAGTGCCTGGGATTGCTGCCTCCTATACCCAGTTATAGTGTTAATTGCTTGCCCTCTCAGGACCGCCTTATAGGCTTCCCAGAGTGTCGCTGAGGAGCGTACTGAGTGTACATTTTCCAGAAAGTATTGTTCCGTGGCACGTGTAAGGGCCTTACGGACCTGTGGAATTTTAAAGTAGGATGCATGGATGGGGTAGATGCGCTTACGTGTTCTCGCTCGCATGGTGAGAGTCAGTGTGAGGGGTGAATGGTCTGAAACCCCCCGAGGGTGTATCACTAGGTTGTCAACGTGACGAAGGCCATCGCCCATTGACAAAAAGTAGTCGATACGGGAGAGGCTACCATGTACTGCGGAGAGAAAGGTGTATTGTTGTGCGCCCGGGTGTAAGTGTCTCCAGATGTCAGTCATTCCCATGGCCATTGCAAACCGCCGCAGGTACGTATCCCCCCCCGCCAGGGCCGGTGTGGGACGTCTATCTAGCCGTGTGTCCATGACCGCGTTGAAGTCTCCCCCTAAGATATTCTCCCCCTCCGGTAGAGTCAGCAGGAAGTCTCCTAATCTAGGGAGGTGTACTGAATGCAGTGCCGGCGGAATGTATACTGATATAAGGTTGAAAAGTGACCCCTCCCATTGCCCATGCACAGCCGCGAAGCAGCCTTGATCATCCGTGTGAGACGATAGAGGCAGGAATCGTGAATTCTTTTTTATTAAAACACCGGACCCTCTAGAACCAGATGTGAAGTCTGAATGAGCCCACATTTTGTAACCCCGTCTATCCAGAGCTTTTCTAGCCCCCCCCATTAGGTGAGTCTCCTGCAGCAAGGCCACGGTAGGTCGCAGTCGCTTAATAGCAGTCAATACCAACCCCCGTTTAACCTTGTCTCCCAAACCTCGAACATTCCAGGACAGTAAGGACAGAGTTGGGCTTTGTGTATCGGTGGAGTCCAGTCCCTCTAATGGTGGTACGTCGTTAGCCATTGGGAATCAAGGGGTATGAAGTGGAGCATCCCGTAACAGTGGGAACAACTTTCATGCCTATACGGGTACAATCTTAGCATAAATATTACAAAGCAATTCCTTTTCTCTGTTTCCGTGCTTAACTGGGTCAGGTGGTTCGATACGTCCCCCGAGTGGTATGGTGTATTACTTGGCCGTACATATGTGTTCCCAACAAACAAATTCGTAACTGTAAAAGAACAACCCGTCCCCCTTTCCCCCCTCCCTGCTTCCCTGCCTAACGGACTTTCAACTGCCCGCCTCCCCAACTGAGCAGAGTGCTTAACCCAACCCATAACCCAACCCATAACCAGAGTACTTGCGTGTAGGGGGGAGAGTGTCTCCCCGAGCAGGCGGCATCCCTGCGTGCCTCAGGTGAGGTCATGCAAATGTATTAAAATGGATTACTTACGTTTACTTGATGAAATTTGGTTCATTGTCAGAGGACAGTTAATTAAAATGGATTACTTACGTTTACTTGATGAAATTTGGTTCATTGTCAGAGGACAGTTAATTAAAATGGATTACTTACGTTTACTTGATGAAATTTGGTTCATTGTCAGAGGACAGTTTCCTCATTTCCGCAGTGCAGCAGCAAGGGATACAAATGTTACCCCTCCTTTCCAACTTTTGATGAAATTGCTGTGTTGGGGCGATCACAGCGCTGTTATGCACGCATATTTGGCACCTAAAGGACACATAAACTGATTGATGAAGGGAAGGTGTGCACGCGATACTCGTACATTTGCATGGCAATCAAAAACGTCCCCAAACGCGTTGCACCCCAGCAAGATTAAATATGGAATGAAGCGAGCTACAAGTCAAATATCACTCCGGAGACAGGATAACATCGAGGACCTTAAGACTGTTAAAAAACATTTAAGTGTGAACTGCATTTGGTTCATTTTCATGGAAATAATTTTGCCATACGGAGGGCTGTTCACCACATCATGAGATCTTGGCTGTTAAACAATATCGACTTGTGATTTTACTTCCTCATGTTTATTTCTGCACATTTCTGTCTACACAATATTGTTAAAGCTTGTTTATATTAATTGCATTTGTACACAGCGCTCGGGTTTAGTTGACTGGTTCTGATTTATTTTTATTTTCGATATTCCGTTTTGGATTTGCAGACAGAAGCATTATGGGTAGGGTAGTTTCTTGTTCAGTTTATGAGCACCAAAGGACACACGAGGGTGGGGGGATGCAGTTTAATTAAGGTTAGATGAGAAACACGTGCGCTCACAAAATTTAAGGAAGAGCCGAGGGAGGAGGAAAACTGATGGCAGTTTGTAAACGAGGGAAAACACGCTGAGTTGCCGGTTTCACGAGGTAAAAGGACAGAGTCCTTAGTGGGGTTTAAGTGGGTTGATAACATCACAGGGAGCCTGGGTGAGGGAATTCTTTGTTATATTTTTAGTGCAATTACACTTTTAGTCACACATGTCTTTGAGAGGGGAGGGAGCAATCACATTCAATGGCAGGCTGGGTTAAAATTACAGCTAATTTTACCATGTTGAAATGAAATGCTTATGGTTTTGATACAACTGTTAATGCAGTTCTTCTTAACTTATTTACAGTACCCCTGAAGAAGAACTAATGTTCGAAATGCATTGGGTCTATTTACTGAACTGGCTTAAGGATGGTTTAAAGCACATGTCAATGTTTAAGCTTACGGCAGCATCTGGCATTTGAAAATGCGGAATAAAACATTCCACTTCAACCTGACTGTCTCTGAAGTGATTTTTAAATAATGGAATATTTGGAGTACTAGTTTCAAAAAGTTCTACTGGATTAAAATGGATTACTTACGTTTACTTGATGAAATTTGGTTCATTGTCAGAGGACAGTTTCCTCATTTCCGCAGTGCAGCAGCAAGGGATACAAATGTTACCCCTCCTTTCCAACTTCAGGTGAGGTCATGCCAGTGTCCACGTGCAGCAACTGAAACACGAAGGTGGTGGTCAGCAGTTGTGGTCAGCGTAGATCCTGGGGGGGGAGGGTCATCCCTCTCCATCCGCCCCTCCTGTTCCACGGGAGGGAGAGTCCTCTGCCCCCCCATCTCGACCAGATGCTTGCGAACCATGTCTGCTGTCGTCTCTGCGGTTGTGATCTGGTCCGCGGTTCCTGCGGTGCCGGCCCACCGTGTGCCAACCTTCCAGCCAATCCCGGGCAGCCTCGGGGGAGTCAAAAAACCACACTTTTTTGTCCGCAACAACTCTCAATTGTGCTGGGAAGATCATCGAGTACGGTAAGTCCTTCTCCCTCAACGTTCTCTTAACTTCCAGGAACGTTTTCCTTTTCCTAGCCACCTCAGCCGTGTAGTCAGGGAAAAACGCAAGTCTTGAGTTTTGAATCTGAATGGCGGGCGCCACCCTGGCGGCCTGCAGAATGGCATCACGGTCCCTGAAGTTAAATAGTCGTGCTAGTATAGGCCGTGGAGGGCCCCCTGTCTTCGGTTTTCCCCCCGGAACGCGGTGGGCCCTTTCTACCGAAAAGAAGTTTGAGAGTCCCTTTGGCTGAAGTCGGGTTTTTATCAAGTCCTCCACATAGAGGTCCATCGCCCCTGTGTCCTCGGATTCCGGCACGCCTAGGATTCGGACGTTGTTGCGTCTGGAGCGACCTTCCTGGTCATCCAGTTTGTCCCTCAGTATTTTGTTGTCAGCTTGAAGGCGCTCCATTGATGTTTGCAGTTCAGACACGTCCTCCACCAATGATTTGGTGACGACCTCTACTTGCTTGACCCTCTCGTTCATTTTTTGGAGGTCCGCCCGGATCAGGGTGACTTCAGTGGCGGTCGCCCCGACTGTCGCCTGCACCTGGGCCAACGCCGCCAGGACATCCTCAAGCGTGGCCTTCTTAGCCCCATCCGCGTCCGCCGCTTTCCCGGTGTTCTTGCGTTGTTCCTGGGGCGGTGATTGCTTCTCATACGCGAATTTATCCAGCTTCGCTTGGGTGGAGGTGTTTTTGGGGCCCCTGTTCGACATGGTAATGCACGATGTCAGCAGCGCCCAGACTCACAGCTCACCAGCGTTCGTGCCGACCGCGGCCGCACCAGCAAAGCACTCCCGCCGCAGACGCAGCCCGCAGTCCACAGCGAGGGGGCGAAGAGTCCTCCCCTCAGACTTACAGCCGTTAGGGGGCCCCCAGGGTATGCAACTCGGAGTACTGGCAAAGGGGTGCGCCAATCCGCGCAGGGGCACCGCCCGAGGTCCCAGGAGCAAGGTGGTCGCTCGATCCCCCAATCCTTATGAAGACTGCGTGGTGGTGTGCTGGAGGTCCTCCTCTCCCCTCCGGTGGCACTCCCGCGGATCTCGTGCGGGGGGTCGAGCACAGTAACGAAGGGGCCCCGCAGGGACCCGCCGCCCCCACTTGATATTCTTGGGAACTGGAGCCAGCACAGTCCCGATAGGGGAGTCTCCGTCAGGTGCCGGGGCGCCGCTCGCTCAAGGCGCGGAGAAATGGCGGCTGCACCGCCGCTGCCAACGGTCCAGAATGCGCCCACGACCAGAGCAACTGGCGGTGTACGGCTGTTCCAGGCGTCGCGGGGGTCAGCGCTCACCTCGGGGCCCCCGGGGGCACGATTGCGGGCTCTCCGGACCGCGCGTCCGGCGACCGACACTTCCTGCCGCACCCCTGCCGCTCCAAGGCAATTTCCGGCCGGTCACTCTCTCTCCGCGACCCCGCTGCTTCCAGGCTGGCAGTAGGCCCTCCGCACCTTCGGTGTCCGCTCTGCTTACCGGAGCTCGTCTGTGCTGCCACCGTTCTCAATTCCGCAGCGTTGGGTGTCGCACGGACTCCGGGTCCGATCCTCTCCCACCAGCACTTAAAAATTCAGGATTGATGTGACGGATTGTCGTGGGAAGCCGCCGTTACTCGGGAGCCTCTCTACGCTGCGGCCGCCATCGTCGGCTGCTAGCCACGCCCCCCCAATTTGGCATATTTTTAACTGATTTTTTAACGTCGAGCTCTATTTTTTAATGATGATGGACTATGTTTGTGATTATGTGTAATGTTTGTACTTTTATGGATAATGCACATCCGAATAAAGATTATTATATTCTATTCATAGCTAATCCCTTATGTAGACATAACTGTTCAGTGAGTTGCAGTGGAGAGTAGACTGCAGTTCACCCTCATCCTGTGACCAGCCTCCTTGTGGACATAACCCATTGTGCACAGTTTGTACCTTGTTTTATTATACAACAGATAGGCATCTTGGGGCTCTGATGACATGTATAAGCCAGTTTTTCCTCTCCCTCATACTTTAAAAAAGTCTGCTCAATGCCATTATTCAACCAGTTACCAGTTAAGTACCCTCGACAAATACATACCGAGAGTTCTTAATTTGCTTCCATGTTTATGTTGCATCAAAATGAACAGTCATGTTGGCACCTTTGGGTTGGCGCTTGTTCTGTACTTAACAAATATTGTAAGTGATTGCAAGAATACAGCCGTAAACATTCCCTTGACAAGGTACATCCTGTGATGTCATACAAAGTGCTTGCCAGTGGACCTAAGATGAACATGAATTTAAAAGAACACGCCATGCTGGCCAAAAACCTGTCTCTATTAAATGCTTTTCCACTCTGGGCCCTTGCATATTTTATTCGGCCCAGTGGAATATTTTTCTTCACTGAACCAGACGTGCTTAATATCCTTTAGAGTGTGGGCGTTTGAGCACCTGAGCTCAGACTTGGACACAATTAAAAGTCACACCAATTGTTATGCTTCTTTTGACACAGAACAGGTAGGAAGGGATATTTAGTTATAAAACACAATAGGGAAAAATTCTGAAGGTCAATTGATGGCAGCAAGGAGTGGTATGTCTTCATGACCCTGGGCTGATAAATAAAGCAGCCTTTTCTTTTTAGAAAATAAAGACAGCAGCATGAACAGATAGAAAGTAAACACAACTTCAGAAGCCAATTTACTTTGTGTGGTTTCTGCTCTTTTCCCTTCCACTAGATGTAATTTCTAACTAGAGGGCAGAGGAGGGACTAGAGATGGATGACCTGTGATGTCATCAAGGAGTCAAAGACTGTGTGATGTTAATTCTACACAGAAATCTTGGTGAATCAAAGTCCATGATACTAACACTTGTTACATGGGCCTCTCACTTATGCAAGTCCACAAAAATGAAATAAGGCATGCTTGAGTTTGGAATACGCTTCTACCACTCTGGGCCTGACACCCAGTGTGAACTGCCAGATGCAAAAATGACTTCATCCGAAAAAAAATCCAAAAGTGATATGCAGAATTTATTGACAGGCAAAATAACCAGCGAAGGGAGGCAGATTAATTAAACATGCTTTCCCAAAAGCAATCTTGTTTACTTAGATCAAAAACTTGCAGTTTACACGATCATTGCAGTAGCACTTTATTCATTAACTATGTGCATGAATTGTTGGTTTGGGCAGCTCGTGATAGGTCTAATCCAAACATTTCAGAAGCCCAATTTCTCCTTTGTAGGGCTGGACGCCACACGTTCATATGCAATAAAGGAAAACAGTTTTAACATCAGTTTTAGACCATATTTAAATTTTAATGCAAACTTATATTCAATTCAGCACAAAGGTTTATTGATTTTCTAAGTAGTCTGTGAGTCATTTGTATTGTGCTTTTAAGATTTTAAATTAAGTCGAATAAAAGCATTTTCATAATAATAATAAAAATAATAATATCGACTGATTCCAATCTCTAGCTACACAAGCGAGCAGTTTGAAGGCATGGGCAAAGTCGGCAATTTCCCAGCGCCCCCACCGTCCAAGGTTTTTGAGTGCTCATAAGATCAACTACGTTTCTACATTGACAGCCTAGCATGCTTAACAGACACGTAGGGCCACATTTGCCAATGGGTTGTGACAAGGCAAACAGAAAGGAAGGGACAAAAAAGCGCAAACTCGTGCAAGGGTATTTACATTCCAGCGCGAATTTATTTATTTATTTGTGCACTGTAAATGTGCCTTTTTAGGAGCGCAAATAACTCAAGATTTCAAGATTTTTATTTTGGGTGATCGGGCTTTTTAAAAACAAAAACCATTACACCAAATAACAGTTTTTAAATAATACTACTACTACATATAAACACATAAAATCGTTTGCTGATTCTTACAAAAATAATCTACAAGTTACTTTTATGCGTCCAATATTTAAAATTTCATTTTTTAAACAAAAGTTTAAAAAGAAAAATCATGTCTTTCTGACATCATTATTATAAAAAACAGCACTTTGACTCTTCTTAATTTTGTGGTTGACCGTTAGTTTTTTATAGAGAATCTTTTTCGCTCTCTATATAGTTTCAACCGATTTCCTTTAAATTCACATTTAAAATAACTCTTTATGCTGCTTTGCGTCAAGGGAGTGTTACCTGGGTGTAACTTGAATAGAATAGCACAACCACTCATATTGTTTGACAAAAAGACGCATCTACTAAGATAGTCAGACCGGGCTATGCATCAATAAATAATAATGGCTCCTTGAAGCAGGCTCTACATGTTGAAATGTTCTCATTTCTGCAACATTTTGCATATTGCATTCTTTCTTTTATATCTCTCTACCTCACCACTCCTCTTTTTCTATCTCACAACTTTCCATCACTGTATAAACCTCACCTTTCATTCTCTATTTCACATATCTCTCAACAACCTCTTGTTCTATGCACCACATTTCTCTTTCTACCCCTCACCCCTCTCTTTATACCTTTCTCTCTTCCCACCACTCTTTACATAACACATTTTTCTATACTTCTTCTCATATTGTTCTCGCTCTACCTTACATCATTGTTCTTCCTCAGGACTCCTCGTCTATGTCTACCTCTCTGTGCCTTTGCCTCTTTCTAATTCACCTCTTTTGCTACATTACTGCCCCCTTTTAATTATCCCATGGAATACTATATTGCTCTGCTTCCCTCTAAATTCTCCCACCATATCTCTTGTTTTATGGCACTCTAAAACCTTACCTATTTCTCTGCCTCTCTTTTTCTACCTACATGTTCCTCTTTTTACCTATTTGTATATTTACTTCTGGCTCCCTCACCTTTATCTATTTACTTTACCTCTCTCCCTACCTCACATACCTTTCTACATCATCTATTTCACTTCCTCAGTCTTCCACTACTTCACGACTCTTGTTACACTGTTCTCTTTGTGTTTATGTTCATCTCTTGCATCCTACCCCATCCCATTTCCCTCACTCAGCAGGGTCACGGGTAACTGTCTAGCCAGAAGATTGCACATATATAAAAATGGATATGAAGGACAAGGTGGGGAAGAGAAATTAGGTGAAAGTTATTCGATTTTAACCAACTGAATAGTAAAAATAGCATCAGTTACATTTCACTGCTGCCGCAAGAAGACCAGTAGTAAAGGTGGTACATGTGTGGTTACCAATATTCAACAATGAAAGCTACCATCTAAAGATGTGTGTGGACATGGCTTGCTTTAAAAGCATGCATTCACCCACTGAACATTCAACAAGTCACCTTTGCATATTTTTCCTACAATGGGAGTAACATTCTGGTTAGTCACAGAAATCCACATAAAATGTTTTTGATTTAAGTAACAAAAAAACCTAGCTACAAACTAAAAAAAAAAATGGCTTTGTCAATGTTTCTTTAACCTTTCTTTTGGTATTGTGGGCTGGCAGACACCAGGCAGCTTGAGCTGCTGGTTGTTTTTGTGTGCCTCCATTTCTCAAGGTTTAGCATATCATTCAGTATTGTTTGGTATTCAATGGCGTTCGGTCATAAGCCTAATATATTTTTCAGCAGCTGTATACATCATTGTCTATAGGACCGCGCTTGGCTCTCTGCTCTATGTTTGGCTTTGGAAATTCTGTTCTGAATTGGATCATGTATGTATTTCTATTAGGTCTCTAGTGATAACACTGCCTGCCTTTCAATGAGGCATGAAGACAATAGCGTATTCCATTCCATTTGTATCAACCCTATCCTGGCTGAATTTGAATGCATACTTAGGGGCCCATTATGATGTCGGGTGGATTGCCCCCGCCAGGCCGGCCTGGCGGGGGGCAATCCGCCCGACATCCTCTCCAGATTCCCCCCGCCATATTAGAATGGCGGGGGGGGGACCGTGGTGGACGGAAAGACCGTCCGCCACTTTTCCGCCCCGGTCGCCCTGCGGGCCCCCAGAGTGAAGGACGGATGGGGGTTGCACACGGGGGGGGTACCTGTGGTACCCCCCTTCATTTGCATAAACAAATAAACAAAGCGGCAGGCATCGCGCGGTGCCTGCCGCTTTGTTTATGCAAATGCTGTAATGCATTTTTAGCATTGTGGCGGGCGGTGCTGAGAGCACAATGCTAAAAATACACGATGTGCCCGTCACTGTGGCGGGCACATCCTAATACCCCCCACGGGACCCCCGCCCTTATGGTGGGCGGTCCCAATTTCCGATAGGATGTCGGACGGACTAAGTCCGCCTGTCATCCTAATGACCCCCCTAGTTTGGCACATGAGACCCATACTTTTCTTTGCCATACACTAATTTGATTATGCTGATGTCAATTTGTGTTCTAAGGAGGACAATCCTAAGGAGGGGCGCAGCCAGGGCTAATTGTTCTGGGCCAAACTCCACGCTGGACCACTCACTTCAGCTGGCATCTCATGTAAATATTGGCTCATAGTAAAATAACACCACCAATGTCTAACCATGACATTTTGGTTTTAGTCTTTGCAGTAGAGCTGCTTTGCAAAAGCTGTTTTGGCCAATTTTTCTCTCTTCCTAGAAACAGAATGAGTGGAATATGTACATACTGTCCTAAATTAGACACTATACATTTCCTCCTCCAGTTCAATAAACAGTAATAAAATCAAAGAATATCCCAATCTTAACATATGCACACATAGACACAAACGTAGATGGTGGTGTTTGTGGTAAGAACTGGACAAAGACAGTGGAGTGCTGGTTTTGGGAGGATGGTGTAATGTCACTGCAGCGTAATGTATATTTGCAATGTGCTAATGACATTTGCCGCCGAGACATTTTCAAGCTGTCGTAAAATAAAATAGGAAAATAGCAGATCTAGTGATTTGTGCTTATATTTCACATGGATCCAAGCACAAGGTTGTAGATAGAGTGTGTTTAGAACAATTAACACAGGTTCATTGTTTAATGTTAATACACAAAAAGACCAGGGTCCTGGGACTGCGGAGATCTTTAATATATCGTATCTCCCCAATATAGTCCTATTCAGAGGTTTGTAGTGTTCTACATAGCACTCCGCGTACTTAAATTAGTAGTATTCACATGTATGTAAATCTAAAACCTCATCTCACACTTTTTGTTGACAGTATTTCAGACTGTGATGGGATAGTGCGTTGCGATCCCACTCATACAGCTCCCATGCGGTGAAAAAAGTGAAGCGAGTGTGATGACACCTCACGGACGTACCACCATGCGGACCATTGATAGGTACTCACCAGTGAAGTCCATTGTTGTCATCATTGGCATTCATCACACTCTTAACAGAAGAAAGGAGTTTCCAACAAAAAGAAAAATAACATAAGAGAGCGAGAGAATACGCTCCGCGTCGCCTGGGCAATACCTACTACAATAGGAACATTGGGTACCCCAAGAGCAAGAGATGTACAAAAGAAACTTGTTTTGAAACCTGGCAGCTGGTAGGCTACAAGATGGCTTGCTAAGGTCTTTTCAGATTGATGTGTCCAACACACGGTGCAGTGGCAAATACAACATAGCCCTGATGAATCTGCATAAAGTTTAGAGGCAGAGAAACATGTTGGCATCTAACAGTGGTATGCATAATTAGCAACCTACACTGTTTTTTATTTTTGGTTGGATTCACCAGTTGAAAGAATAAAGTTGTTGTAAAGTGGGTGAATCCCATCAATTTTATTACACTGTACATCTTTCACCACATTGTGAGGTGTGATATATTTCTGCACTTCACAGTTTGCACCTCTTATGTTATTTTTCTTTTTGTTGGACACTCCTTTCTTCTGTTAGGAGTGTGATGAATGCCAATGATGACAACAATGGACTTCACTGGTGAGTACTTATCAGTGGTCCGCATGGTGGTACGTCCGTGAGGTGTCATCACACTCGCTTCACTTTTTTCACCGCATGGGAGCTGTATGAGTGGGATCGCAACGCACTATCCCATCACAGTCTGAAATACTGTCAACAAAAAGTGTGAGATGAGGTTTTAGATTTACATACATGTGAATACTACTAATTTGAGTACGCGGAGTGCTATGTAGAACACTACAAACCTCTGAATAGGACTATATTGGGGAGATACGATATATTAAAGATCTCCGCAGTCCCAGGACCCTGGTCTTTTTGTGTATTAACGATTTGAGTGGAGGGCCACCAGGGTTTGTTTCCCTCTTTGCTCCATAGAGTTTGTGTCATTGTTTAATGTGCCTGTTATAAAGATATATCTTTGGGAAATCTGTGAATCACATATTTGAATATTGTCAGATCCACTCAGCTTTTTCTCCTTAAGGTCGACTAGAATTCCTGCTTTTTGGGGGGCACCAAAACATTTTCTCTTTGGCCTCATCAAAGCTTGTGACTGCTCTGTTTCTGAGCCATCCACACCTTCTGAAATAAAATACCGATATTTTAATGCCTGTCTAACATAAATTAATCATTGGATAGTTTAATCAACCTGAAAATTAACCTCACAGTGACTGAGGTTCTTGTAATTGGGCCACGGTATTGCCTTGGGAAATCTTATTGATCTAGAAAAAGGCTATTTGGTATCAACCAACAAGGCTGTTGTGGCCTGTTCTTCTCACATAAATGATGGGCTCCAGGTATAAGAAGGACATCACGATTTGTTGGTCCAGATCTCTAGAATGTGGAATGACCTCTCACTGAGTAAGGCAGCTAATCAATTTACTATTAATCATGCCTTAAATTGGTATTTTTTGGAAGACTCACTTAATGTGCTTATGTTATAAGTGTAACAATTGTCTTGCATCTTCCTTAAATAATGTAAACATTTTTGGCCAATGGATCAACTGATGTTTTCCTATACTAGGTGCTACGTCAAACTGTTCAACGCGTCATCTGATAGGCCCCTAGATTCCATCTGTTATATGACCTGTTCCATCAAGTGGAGCCAAAGTTAACCGATAAATCTCCCAAATAGTTCCGACTTTTTAGAATATTTATATGTTGATCCTGGAATTAGGATGTCTTCATATAGATTCAGTCTCTGGTCTGATGCTATAACATACTCACTGAATTTACTTTTCTGCTGTTTTATAGTGCTGCTTTCATACTTTAAGCCACATTGACTATGAATAACTACACGATTATACCAATAATGGTGTTAATTCTAAACCTTCCTCTTCCACTTTTCCAATTATCAGTCTTAGTCCTTACTTCTGATCCCTTACAGCGGAACTGACTAGAGTGAGTCCAGACTTACTGACCCTTTTTGAGGTCTTACCTGCAGAGAGCTTTTAGCTGACCATTGTCGAAAGACCACTGTGCACCATATCAAAACTAATAGTGGACTTTTGGGAAGCGCATGTCTTCCCAAAGACTGTCACTCTCATTAGCTTGTTTCTTATTCAATGGATTTCCTTCCTCTTCCTGTGTTTGTCCGTCCTTTACCAACCCTTTGATTAGATGATCTGTATCTTTCCAGTGCTCACATTCAAGGAACTACTTATTTTATTTTCTTTAAGCGTGTCTTATGTGGTTTCTTGATCAATCACTCTTGTGCTGCTTCCCCCTTCAAAACCAGCCCCTGGGGAGCTCTGTGTTGCTCCCTCTTCCCCACCCCAGCTCATCTGATGCTTCCTTTACATCTGCCTAACTTTTTTAATTTTTAATTTTATTCTTCCCTCTTCCCACCTCAAGCACCTCCCTTGCCCCCTATTCCCACCCTCTTCCCGCTGGGCCCCATTGCCTTCTTCCCCAAGTGCATCTTCCATTGTTCCACTTCGTCTGTAAAAAAAAAATCAAATTGAGACCTGGCAGCTTCCATTTGTTGCCTGCCCATTATGCCATTATTTTAAAAAACGTTTCCTCTGCTTGAAAACATTGCTCTTCTCGGACAAGGCGTACCCCTCACCCCCCAGGCAAATCTGGGCAGATCCATTTCCCTTCTCATCCTGAAAGAGGAGTTACTCCACCCCTTGTGTAGAGAAGTTCTCGGGCCATTTCCAGAGCCAGAAAGAGCTGAAGAGGAGTTTGGGGATGCCACAAATACACGTTGGTGGGCATCCCCAAACTTCCAAAACAAACCACACCCTGGAACGGTGACTTTCCAACCCTTGAATGGGATTCAATACTTCAGATTTTCCAGTACCCATGGCAGAGAATTCTGAAGTAGTGCATGCATTTATGTCTACTAGGAATCCCTTTGCAAATTCCTGTCAGAAATAAAGAAGGGATAATTGTCTGCAATTTATGCTTACAGATGGTTACTTTGTAAGGAAGGCTATTGTGTGTTTATTAGATATCCTCTCTCTCTATCTAAACACCATTCAGTGTGCCTTCTTATAAGGAACCGCTCAATAACTTTATTCTTTTCTTCCTGTTCTATCCTTCCCTAATCGTCTCCCCTTTAGGAATATTCCTTGTCAACGATGACAGAACACTAGCCCTGCGATGAATACGATAAATGGCCATCACGGGTTTACAAAAGACCGAAGCTTCAATTGTATTCGCATCTGCTGTTTGTTAATGCTCAATTACTGTTGCTTTTTCTTGGATGTCTTCTAAGTAAACTATACATTCAGATTGGTTTGATTTAAACATTTACTGTGTGTTTCATGCAACTGACAGGTCATTAATATAGTCCAACCAGAAAGCGATATGTTTCTTAAATCTCATATTTTTTAACCTTCACATTAAAGGGGCCATCATGTCAAGGTGCACCGCTGTACCTTAAGGTACGATTTACCAACAAACATAAACAAAGTTATTGACAAGGGGTCCAAGCTGATCACCACATACTGAGGAACCAGTATCACCACATCAGATGTCGAAAGAACTTTTATGTCATTTATAATATAGCCTTATAGCTAGCGGGCTATACCGGCTATTAAAGGCCCGCTGCAGCGTTAAAGGCCGAAGGCGAGGGACTTTAACAAGACAGTGGGACTTTAATAGCAGGTATAGCCCTGCTACGAAGGGCTCTAAGGCTATTAGAACATTCTGCCACTAGAGGGCAAAATGTTCTAACAAGTAAAACAAAGCCTTCAGGGAGCACGAGGGGATTGAAATCCCATCAGGCTCCTTGAAGCCTTTGTTCACAGCCAGAGCTGTGAACAAAGAAATATTGGAATGTTGGAGCTCCGGGCTTATACCAGCTATTATATGCACGGAGCACTCCATTGTTTTCAATGGAGCTACCAACATTCCAATGTTCTAATATATATTAGAACATTGGAATGTGGAGCACTCCATTGCAGACAATGGAGTGCTCCATGCTTCTACAGGCCGACACTTATTTGCACAATTTTTGTTTGCACTGCACACTTGATACTACTTAGAAAAATTCCCATTTTTCACCAACACAATCCATTGTTTGTCTTTGTCCTTCTGAGAGAATCATACGGAAGGATACAGGCCTCTTCTGTTGCCATCTCAGATTGATAAGAGAGGCAGAGGAGTACTGTAAGGAATCCCAGATGATGACACTGGGCACATGATTGTGTATTGATGGGATACCAATCATCCTGAAGCGATTCTTTTTCTCTTTACAGCCTTCATTATAGATTTTGTACATATTTTACATAATAGAAAGGCGTGACAGACTTTATGCTGGTAGTCATATTTTTTGAATGTCTACAACCGCCAGGTAGTCCTTAAGATTCTAGTTGTATATGAATATTATGATAAAGGGGGATCGGATCTTTGAAGGACTTTAATATTTCCCTCGGAGCCTAATTTGTTTTTTCTGTAGGATGTTCTAATAGCCTTATAGCCCTTCGTAGCTGGGCTATACCGGCTATTAAAGTCCAGCTCCCTTGTTGAAGACCCGAGCCAAAGGATCAGGCCTTTAACGCTGGAGCGGACCTTTAATAGCCTGTATAGCCCCCTACGGCGGGCTATAAGGCTATTGTAGATTTGTGGGTACCTTTCAAGATGCATCACTAGCTCTACTCACAGTCCTCTTCAAACATCATATCACTAAGGGCCTGATTATGAGTATGGTGGTTCACGGACCGCCAGACTAACTGTGGTGCAGCAGTGGCGGTCCAGCCACCGCTGCACCAGCAGTCCGACCACCCATTACAAGTTCGGGGGTCGGACTGCCATTGCACCGCGGTGGTGCAGTGGTCTTGAGGCCACAATATGCTTAGCAGGACCGCTGCAGTCATGCCAAGCATATTACGAGTTTCCTCTCCACCATGGTTTTCATGGTGGTTCCTCCTCCATGAAAACTGTGGTGAAGAGGAAACAAAAGGGGCTCCTGATGGTCCCCTGTTGCCTCTGGGCCATGGGGTGCATGCAGGTGACACATGCCCTGCCCCCTTGTGTGAATGCACCCCAGTACCAGCACAGCATGGACTGCAGGTACTGCCTTTGACATTCCCATTGCAGTGCCTATTTTTAGAGGCACAACAGTGGGACAGCCAAAGAAATGCCCGCCAGACATGAGAAACACTTGTAATCTGGCAGGTGGTGCTCACATGTCTTTGGTGGTGCTGGAGCGTGTGCGGTGGCACACCACCCACTCCCGCACCGCCAAAAGCCGTAATCGGTCCCAAAGTGGTTTGTTAATGCAATTATATAACTCCTTGACTCCTAACAGGCACTTTCTTGATCACTATTCTTGTTCTGTGATATTGCAGGGGAAAAAGCATTCACAATGTAACTGTTTGTTTTTCTCTCTTTTTAGTAGGTCATCAAAGATGGTCTACTCTGATGTCACAGCTGTGCAAAATCTGCCTTGAAGACGGGACTCTGCTGGGCTCCGATTGACTGCCTTTCCTGGGTCAGCATAAATACAAGGGAGGTGGTGAAATGGCAACTGGCTATCCTCTGTCTCTTCCCCCACCTCTCATGGGTATGAAATCTGAGAGAGGTGGAGCAAGGCAGAGATTGCTTTTACACTGCCAATGCCTTCCTCTGCTGCCAGTTGCAAACCTGCGCTAACCCGAGGCTACCATGGGATTAAAGGCTGCTTCAGCAATGGCAACACAACCACTGCCAGCATGGCACCAGAAGCGGCGGCTCCTCCGCTATGACGGAGGACCGTTGCCCGCCCTGCTGAAAAACTGGAAAAATAAAATGATAATAAAATCAATTTATTATCATTTGTTTTTTCTTTCACCACGAGAGCCAGCCAAGTTTGGGTGGGGCGGGCCATGATGACCGCAAGGGAGGAGTAGTGCAGCACCCTAGGTGCGCATGACAGTTTGGCTAGCCGCCTTATGCCAACCAAGCTGCCATGCCCACTTACGTTTCTCCAATCCAGCTGTGTTGCACAGCCGGGTTGGAGAAACAGCCCAGACTCTCAGACCCTGTCTGAGTGGCAAAACGAGCCACTCAGACCTAAACTGGTGCTGCTCTCATGCTATTGAGAACAGCAACGGGATTGGGTGGGGAGCCTGTGCTGGTGTCCCAGGGACTGCTGGGACGCCATCAAGAGAGAAGAGGAGCACCGAGGCGGACAACAGAATCGGCGGCAGAACAAGTACGTTTTTTTAAATTCTTATTATTTCCCTAATTTCCTTGGATCATGCTTGCCTTGCCAGGAATGCAATTTACAATTACCACAATGGTATTTGGAAATAGCAATTACTGGCATCCGCATTTCTTTTAGAATGCTAAGTAACAGCAGTGGAATGTTTCTTAGCATTTTAAAAGATATGCAGAAGTGATCTGATTCTGACTCCTGCTCTGCTGCCTGCCCAATGGTGAAAGATGACGCAAGGGCATCAGACAGGAGAGGCAGTCAGGCAGGCAGGTTTCTTGTGAGACATGCGCTAATGGGCATGTGCCACATAATTTCGTAATAACCTAAGGAAATATGAGCTGACTTCATGCCAGCCCTGCAATTCAATCTTTGGAGGTCCTTGGAGACCATCACAAATGACACAACGCAGCATCATGTTTTAAAGCAGGCCCGGGCGGGTAGAGTTTAAACCCAGTACCTCCAGAGGCTACTTATATCTTAATCTGCAAGATTATAACCCGCCCTTTCCCAAGTCGTCACTGGATGGAGTGGGGTCTTCAAGCATCACTAACCCCCCATCAATGTGAGAAAGGGTGGGGTTATTTATTATTATTACTTTACAACCTAAGGCACATAACTACAATAATCACAGCCTGTTGTATTGTGCTATGATTATTGTAGTAATGCTGCATTGTGTAACACTAAAATACGTTTTAACTATTATGACGCGACGTGACAGAGTTTTGAGACTCAACTCCTGTCCCTGTGGCGTCGATTCTTACGCAGCATGCTGTAAACAGTATACACTGCGCATGCTTCTGCTGGTGTATTCTGTTTTATAGCATTTCAGTGAGAGTGGAGTTTTCACTTTCACCCTCCTCTCTGTATGCAGTGTTGTTGGGAATCATCATCGGGCACCCCATTGCAGTGACAGGCAGCACACCAACCCTGGCCTCAACTTACCATCCTCCTGACAAGGTAAGTTTAAATTTGTATATATTTTATTTCACCGATCTTTCTTACTTTCAGTTTTTAAACACATTCAGAATGCAAGCTCTACAGAAACATAGCGTGTTTTATTTAATAGACTGGAATGTGTTGAGGTCCTAACTTCCTGCATCTTCAAATGCCCGATGGAGAACTTCAGAATGCATTAAAAACTAAATACTTTAGCAGAGGATCCTTCTTGAGTAGGAAATGATTGAAGCTGATTCACATAATGTTTTTTTTTCTCCAAATGTAGGTAGGGTGCAGGTATATTCTGGCGTTAGTTTATTACCTCAATACTAGGATATTGTTTGAATCCTTAACAGAAGTGATTTGGAAATAGGCACTTCATACATTTTTGTCACTGCTAAAGCTCATATCAAGCGAGGTTTTTGGGAATAGCTGGCCATCAGACAAGAAGACTGCGATGTGCGTGATTAAGGAGTTTTTCAGTTGTTTAAGGTGAGTGAAGTCCTGTAAAAGACAGCAATACAGCACTCCCTAGCTCCTTTTACCCTCCCATAGGGCCTCAGCTCCTATTATCCTCACATAAGTTCCCGTCTCCCTTCATCCTTCCATAGTAGGTCCCAGCTGGTATTGTTCTCCCATAAGGCCCCCAGCTCCTATTATGCTCCCGTAGGGTCCCAGCTCCTATTATGCTTCCATAAGGTCCCCAGCTCCCTTTATCCTTCCATAGTAGGTCCCAGCTGTTATTATCCTCCCATAAGGCCCACAGTTCCTATTATCCCCCCATAGGGTCCCAGCTCTTATTATCCTCCCATAACGTCCCAAGCTCCTATTGTGCTCCCATAAGGTCCCCAGCTCCTATTATGCTCCCATAAGGGCCCCAGCTTCTACCATCCTCCCATAGTTCCCCTAACATCTATTATCCTCCCAAAGAGCACCAGCATTAATAAAACCTGCTATGAACTTCTGTAGTTATACTGAATAAGCATCTACTTACATCATTGTCATATGAAATCTCCTAATTAATGTCATAACTACACTTTCACAATTGCCTTATGAACCTTCTAGCTTTCTCACATTTGCTCGAAAATGCACCATTTGCCCACTCTTTTTTTAAAAACAATTCTCAGGAGGAGAACCCCTACGAACCACCCTTATGACAGTCATGCTCACTTGCTATACTCGCTGGCCACAGGTCATCCATCCCGAACTTTTATGCCCATCAGTAGTTGTAAGACAATATTCCATTTGATGTTGGCTGCAAAACAATTGATCTTATCTTCAAGGGGAAATAATAAACACCAACATACAAGCTATTGACCCAGAGAAGTTTAGCACAACTAGACCATGAGACATTAGGTTATAGTAACAGACCTGAAGAAATTATTTAACAAACTATGGGGCCAGTCCTAGACTATGTCAGCAGGGATTTAAAAAGACTCCCTTGTCCCCCAAGTCTTAGAGTATTCAGCCTGCCAAATGAACAAATACACCTAAGCCACACAAGCTGGGGCTGAACTCAACCCTTATAGAGGGAGTGTGGGTCATCTTCACAACTTAAGTTTCGCATAAGCTAACCTTTCCAAAATCATGAATACAAAGGTGTACATGGGTCAGGGACATTGGATCTCCAGACGTTGGAGAAGAGTCGGGAAGAGTTGAAGAAGTTGGAGAAGAGTTGGGAAGAGTCTTACGTTAGTAGGAATGCCAACCTATTTGTGTAGTATTTTAATAACTTTTTCTCAATAAAAATAACACAACCACCCCCCTTTGTGAAGATAGACTTAAGTGCATCATAGAAACCCCATAGGGTAGGGTATGCAGTTATAATATTGAGTAAAAAATATAGAATTACCTTATTATCGAGTTAAAAATATAGAATGGACAGAATATCGAATGGACAGAATATAGACAACAAAAATATCGAATGAAATGGACAAAATTTCGAATGGACAGAATATTGACGACAAAAATTTCGAAATTGAGGTAAGTAAGTTAATATCGATTTACATAAATATAGAAAGTCAAAATATCGAAGTATTTAATATAGATGTAAAATATATCGATTTTTTAATAATATCGACATTTTTAAAGTGTTTATTATGTTAGTATATGTGTGAAAAGTGTATATTTATTTTATAATTTATTTTAAGTAATGAATTTTATGGTATTTAATTTTTGCATAATTTAATTCTGTAGCGGGTTGTGGGTTTATAGGGGAATAGGGTGGGAAGTAATTGAATTATAATTGATTAAATGTTTGAATTTATTTATTGGTATTTATCTTGAAATAATTGTTAATTAATTTTTAAGTGGTAATTAATGAAATTATAATTGGTAATTGATTTTTATTAATTGATTAATTGATAATTATGTTAATTTTATTAATTTATTTTCTGTAGCGGGTTGTGGGTTTATAGAGGAATAGGGTGGGAAGTAATTTAATTATAATTGATTAAATGTTTTAATTTATTGGTATTTATCTTGAATTAATTGTTAATTAATATTTAATTGGTAATTAATTAAATTATAATTAATAATTAATTTTTTTAATTGATTAATTGATAATTGTGTTAAATTTATTAATTTATTTACTGTAGTGGGTTGTGGTTTTGTAGGGTAATAGGATGGGAAGTAATTTAATTGCTATTAATTAAATTTATAAATGTATTTATTTGTATTTATTTTTAATTAATTGATAATTATTTTTCATTTTTTATTGTTGTTGTTGTAACAAGCTTTATTTCGATATCATTCATATATCTTAAAAAGCAGTACAAAATAAGTAAAAACAGTAAAAAGTTCAGTGCATAGATATAATCATACGATTCATAATAGAAAAAACATGGGTATTGCACATAAGAACAAGCTAAAAATAGATATTTAAACAAGATACAGGAGCCTAGAGGATCTAACACGCCATGCCCAACCTAAAAATTTGGCCAGGCCACATGCAAACAGGGGACGAGGATCTGATCTTAAGATTCGTAAAGCCTCCTTGTGCGATCTAGTACCAAGGCTCCTACAAAGTGGCTTCAGCCATTTGCGGCGTGGAGCTGCATAGGCTGGGCATTCGAACAGTAGGTGGGGAACTGACTCAGACCTATTCACACAGAAGGGACAAAAGGGAGTCGTCTGTGCCGGAACCTTCCAACTGGCAGTTAACTTCCCCACTGGAAGTAAGCCCACCCTGAATTTAAAATATAATGCCCTGTCCCAAGTTTTTGAGATCATATCCAGATATGGTTCGCATAAGGGCACCTCCTTGACCATCAGAAATTCCACAGTTGTTTTGCAAAAGTTGGCCTTGCTATTTCTGCCATTAATCACCCAACTCCAGTATAACTTCTTCATGATTGACTTGGGCGGGGCAGATCTGCTAGACCAGGCATCTTCAAGACCCAGGTCAAAAAGGAGGCGCTTAACTTCCTTTAGCCAACGAACCTTGGACCAACCGGGTGTTGAAAGAAGTTCCTTTAAGCCCTCTGCATAACTGGACAGTTCTGGGACCCTCCAAATGCGTGCCCACAAAAGAAGGGGGCGCAGCCTCGCCAGATCACTAATGGGCAGAGTGCCCGCATCTAAAAGAAGTGGGAGGGATGGTGTGCTATACGGGAGGCCCATAAGGTCTTTGTGGAATTTATTTTCTGAACGGGACAAGAAATCTACATTCTGCACGCCCCACAGTTCTGCCCCATACAAAGCTGCACTCACCCCTCTTGCCCTATAGATGTCAAGTACTGGAGCAATGGGTTTGAGTGATGAAGCACGTTGTTCCTTAAGGAGGGCCCCCACCACCCTCTTGTGGGTCAACCGCATCTTATGGTGGTGGGATTTCCAGCTCATGGAATCGCAAAGGCGGATGCCTAAATAATCAAACTCCTTGACCCTCTCGAGTGGGACGGAGTCCAAGGAAGGTGGATTGACAGTCTTCTTTGGCGGGTTTAAAACCAGGAACTTGGTTTTCCCTGCATTGATAACAAGTCCCCTTAGGTCACAAAAGGTTTTGAAACTAGTTAGGAGACATTGCAGGCCTGCTGGACTTTTGGAGATCAGGAGGGTATCGTCTGCAAATAGGAGGGTAGGTATTTTCCTGCCAGCCAGGGAGGGTGCATCTGCTGGATGTTTTAATAGGTGCTCCACCACTCCGTTAACATACAAAGAGAACAGAGTGGGGGCTAGCACACATCCCTGGCGGACACCCCTATTTACAGGAATGCGTGATGTTTTTTGACCCTGGTTATCCCACCTGATCTGGGCAAAGTTATCTTCGTGAAACTTTATGAGCATGTTCAGTAAATATGGGGGGATACCCAGAGCATCAAGAACACTCCAGAGTTGGCTACGTGGGACCAGGTCAAAGGCAGTCTGTAGATCTATAAAAGCAAGGTACAGACTGCCCTTGCCCAGTACAACCACTTTCCAGTAAATCATCATTAACCGGAATGACTGTTCAATGGTCCCCATGCCGGTTCTAAAACCAGCCTGGAAGTCTGAGAGGATTCACTTCTCCTCTATCCACTGCAAGACCCTTCCTAGGACTACCTTGCCAGCCACCTTCTGTGTGGAGTCTAAGAGGCTTATAGGGCGATAGTTAGCAGGGTCGTCCCGACTCCCCTTCTTAAAAATTGGGACGACCTCAGCACCCTTCCATGAGTCCGGGAGATTCCCACCATACAAGCCAGAATTCAAAAGGGAAGCAATGAGTCTCCCCCACTCTTCTGGATTGACCCGAAGCAGGTAGCCTGGGATGCCATCAGGTCCCGCAGCTTTGTTTAAAACCAGGCACTTAATCGCCTCCACTACTTCCTTAGGCGAGAAGAGATTGTCCTCATTGGGTTCTGTACATTCAATAGGGGGCTGTAACATCATGCTAGTAGCCGGACCCACCGACAGAGAATAGAGCTGAGAAAAGTGGCTAAACCATACTTCACCAGTTATATTACATGTTAGTAGAGAGTCTGCGGGTTTATCCCTTGCTCTCAGCAAGTCCTAAAAACCCTTGGAGTCTTTCCTAGAACTAGCCGCCTTTAAATCATTCCAGAACTGGGTCTCATGCTCACCCCTTGCCCTAGATATAGCCCTTCTGTAATTTTTCCTAGCAAGGCTGATCCGGCCACCATCCTTGGCTTTCACTGCTTTAATTAACTCTCGTTTGGAAGAGCGGCAGGCGGAGGAAAACCATTTCGCGTTGCCCATAGGTCCAGCTCTTGTGTTACCCCTCGTACCTGCTGGGCGGACCGTGAACAATTCGCCTAGCGCATTGGTGGTTTCAGAAAACAAGGTTGGAACATCATGCTTACTGAGTCCCGGAGAGTCTAAGCGCAGCATAGCATTAGACATTATGGATTTTGTTTCTAAGATCTTTCCCTCATTAACAGCAATTTTGTTCCATTTCAGCCGCCTGCCACAATTGGAAGGGCGTACTTCGTGCGTTGTTTTCCATACGTGTGAGATTAGGGCTGGGAGCTTACCCTTCCAGGGAGTGGACATGGTCAAGGCTAAGGGATTGTGGTCACTGTCAATAGATGATAGGACCACCATATCTATCAGGTGTGCCCAGAGCCTGTGGTTCAGGAGTATATAATCAATCCGTGAGGAGTAGCCCACCCTGTTGAATGTGTGTGCCCCAAGGGAGTCGGACTTAGATCTACCATTAGTTGCCCTAAGGCCATGTTCCAAGCAAAGGGCATTAAGGCCTATGGCACTTTGGGTCCAACTTCTAATGGGTGTGAGAGTGAGGGGGGAAATACCTCTCCTAACATCATCTTCACTGGTGCCTAGTATATCCTCACTAGCAAGTGGTTCAAATGAACAATTAAAATCCCCGGCTAGTAAAACAAAGGAATGTGCATTACAAGATCCAAGTTCCTCCTCAATTCCTGTGAGTGGTAGCATGGATGTACCACCCCTTGCCCCTCTGACATAGATATTGAAAACTTCTAGCTTCCTCCCCCCAGACCCTTTAACTGAAATTCTCTGCAGATCAGGTGATTTTGTTGGTATAGTCCTGATATTTAAACCCAGGGAGATGCTAGCCCAAATTAATAAGCCGCCAGACGGACGGCCTTTACCACCAAGTGATTGCACCGCGGGCACAAAGTAGGTGGAATAGCCCACCTTGTGCCGCGGTTCCAGGCACCAGGTTTCCTGGAATAAGCAAATCCCGAAGGATTCAACAAATGAATTCCATTCGGGTATGTCGATATTCCGTGCAAGGCCCGCTACATTCCAGCTGACCACCTTCAATACTGCACCACCAACACCCCCTGTTCCTGGCCCAAGGACAGTCACAGGGGGGTCAGGAGTGGAGCTAAGATCCCCAGCCATAGGCAAAGGCAGAGAGTCCCCCTCGGTGACCACCGGGAAGGGCTGGATAATCTCTGCCCCTGAGAGTAGCATTAATGATAAGTTGGAACTACTAACAGGAGTGCCTTTATTACGGGTTACTACATCCAATGGCAATAACGCCGGGGCAGTCTCAGACAAGCTACATGGTGCATGGGCGGCACTTTGGAAAGAGTTCCTCGTCACATTAGTAAAATACTTTAAGACTGAGTTGGGATCTAAGATGCTGGACACTGTCCTCCCTGTGCCCATTTCTGTTCTTACAGGTGGAGTATTCCCTATAGTGCACCAGGTTGACATAGATTCAGTGCTCGACATAGGGGGTGTATATTCAGGGCCAAATGGGGGTGCCATTTTCGTAGGGAGTCAATCCACCTCTTCTAGGCAACCAAACCTATTAAAGGTTGGTGCCCCATTCCACCATGTATTGGTGCCTTGCCAGCGATCTCTTAGCCCTCCCCGAGCAGGGTTTCGGGCCAGTGACCAGTTCCCCCCGTGGTTTGGGCTTGGCCGAGGAGGGTAGAAGAAAGTGAGTGGTCTAACTATAATAGACGAATTCTCACCACATGCGTTCCATGAACATATGTGTTGTACCGTAAGTGGGTCTTCGAATGAGACGACGATGCAATCACCTGGGATGGATTTGGGTGATGGACCTACCCAAGGAACCCTTCGCACCATTAGGATATTGCTTCTCAGGTGATTAGGTAATGGCCTGTTTGCATTCAGCCAATGAATTACCTTATTTTTAAGTGACCAAAAGTTTTCTTGGTATTGGGTCTCAATTACAGGAACTCCAACTAGCACCACAACATACGGCCCTGCATCTGGGGGGAGGTCTATAAGCCCCCACGATAGTTCTCTATAATTTGTGGCCCCTGTGAGTTAATTCGATGGGCCATAGCTTCTTTTGTTCTCGGGGCAGCAGCTTCTATTAGGGGTGGTATTAGTTGTGCAGGGTGTTGTTTAGGTGCCTTCACTGGGGGATTGGTGACTATAGGATCGTAAGCCTTTAAACGTGGTTTGGGTATTGGTTTAGTCGGGGCGGTGCTGGTGGAGCAACAGTAGGTATCGATGCAATTTTATCAGCTCCCAACGGGATGTTAGATTTATTTTCCTTTAGGCTAAGGCTTGCTAACGTTAGAATGCTCTTCTCCACCTCGAGAAGATGGTTTTCTATGCGTGAGAGTCTGAGTTCTAGGGGGGTTAAGAGCTTTTTTAAGGTCTCCCATACTATTTTTAAAAATTCCTCATCGCTACCCTCTGCCTCGCGTGTGGGTGCCCCGATCTTCACAGCATCATTTTGTGGATCATTCTCCCCTTCTATAGTATCTAGCTTGGCCTCCTCTATGATCGAGCAGTTCTCTTCGACACCTAAATGCGCCTGAGCTGGGACTCCGTCTCCACATACCCCACTATCTACAGTAGGCTTTCTATCATTAAGATATTGTGCCCTAGCAACTTTGGCCTTCTTCCTAGAGTAGGCAGATTTTGTGTTACGTTTCCTTTTTTGTACTACATCCTTATGGCTAGCACACAGATTCTTCCCATACAACTCAATAGTTTTAGGAATTCTTTCAGAAGGTGACCCCAAATTTAAGGCAAGTGCATTCAACGTGGGACTCAGGTTGGCATGGGAAGGGGCCAGCCCTGGAGTAGTGACTTGCGCAGGTGAGGTTGTAGCTATAGTATGATGGATATCCGCCTGTATGATAATTGGCTGTGGGCCAGCAAGGGGTCGGGGGTTTTAGCAGATGCAATATGGCCCAGGGATGATTTCTTTGACATAGCAAGATCCTGGGACAATCTTCTAGCTGCATCTAGTTCTAAAGAGACTCTTTGTTGCATTTTAGTGATTTCAATATCAATGGCTGTATTGGTCCTGGTTATAAAGTCATCAAGGGTCCCATTCAACATCTTCCCTCCTTTAGCAGCCCTACTACGGCTTACACGCGAACACATGGTTCCTGGTGGGCCCGTCAGGGACGAGTGTACAAAATAACTATAGCAAAGCAGCAGGGTTGGCGACAAGAGGGAGGCCCAGTCCAGTCCCTCCCGTCCTCGAACGGCCTCAAACGGCCCGCCCTTTGCCCGGGCTTCGCACCGCGCTTCGACCCGCGCGCGTCCCGCGAGCGCGGGCAAAGGTCTGATTAAATACTAAACCACGGAGGGCGTGGCTTCCGGGGACAGCGGGCCAGGTGTCGAGAATTGGCCTCGCAGGGACTCCTGGTCTCTGGAGTCCCTGCCGACGTGCTCGCAGCCCCGTTGAGCCTCCGCAGCCCCTGGTGCAGTCACAGTGAAGCGGGACCCGCGAAGCGGGTCCGGCGAACAGTTACCCAAGGCAAAGGTGATCCGGTGGTCTGGAACAGGTCAGTAGCAAGGGACCTTTCTTCCTGCAATATCTCCTCGTGAAAGGTTTACAATCCCACCTGATGGAAGGTGGAGGGCTGGTTATCAGGGATCAGTGCACGGTGGGCGTGGCTTCCGGGGAGAGCGGGCCAGGTGTCTAGAATTGGCCTCGTAGGGACTCCTGGTCTCTGGAGTCCCTGCCAACGTGCTCGCAGCCCCGTTGAGCCTCCGCAGCCCCTGGTGCAGTCACAGTGAAGCGGGACCCGCGAAGCGGGTCCGGCGAACAGTTACCCAAGGCAAAGGTGATCCGGTGGTCTGGAACAGGTCAGTAGCAAGGGACCTTTCTTCCTGCAATATCTCCTCGTGAAAGGTTTAATTAATTGTAAATTGGTAATTCATTTGTATTAATAGGCAATGATTATTAATAAACGCTTTCCCTACTGTTGCACTCTCTGGAGTTGGAATAGTAATTTTTACCCCTACGCTATCCAACGCTTTTCCCACTGTTGCACTCACTGACGTGGGAATAGTAATTTTTTCTCTCCCACTATCCAACGCCTTCCCTACTGTTGCACTATCTGGAGTGGGAATAGTAATTTTGACCCTCCCACTATCCAACGCCTTCCCTACTGTTGCACTCTCTGGAGTGGGAATAGTAATTTTTACCACTACGCTATCCAACGCTTTCCCTACTGTTGCCCTCTCTGGAGTGGGAAAAGTAATTTTTAGCCCTACGCTATCCAACGCTTTCCCTACTGTTGCACTCACTGGAGTGGGAATAGTAATTTTGACCCTCCCACTATCCAACGCCTTCCCTACTGTTGCACTCTCTGGAGTGGGAATAGTAATTATGACCCCTACACTATCCAACGCTTTCTCTACTGTTGCCCTCTCTGGAGTGAGAATAGTAATTTTTACCCCTACGCTATCCAACGCTTTCTCTACTGTTGCACTCACTGGAGTGGTAATAGTAAATTTTACTCTTTCCGCTATCCTACGGTAAAAATATTGTATATTTTTTATTAATATTACGTTCATATATATATATATGTATTAATTAATCAATTTGTATGGTTGTTTTTTTAACTTACATTAATTATTTATTAATTTTAATGTTATTTAAGTATGTTTAAGTTAATTATATTTATTATTTCATTAATTTATAATTACTTTAAAGCATTTTTAAAAATTCGATATTTTGACTATCTATATTTTTTACAACGATATTTTTGATTCGATATTTTTGTACTTACCTGTTTGGAGATAGGAAGTCGATATTTTTGTATATTTTTTACTCGATATTTAGGTAGTGCTATGTTTGTGTCATTGATATTGTTTCAGTGATCCCCATGTCCTACCCAGAGTGGTACCTCGACTGACATGCCCTGATGATATTATATGAAATGAGAGGCTTAAAGCAGAGAGAACATGCATCTTTGAAGACACTTGCAGGAAAACGTGCGATGGTCTGTGGGCAAAAATTACTCAGGTTGGAGCAGTTCTGGGTGTGTTATCTCAGAGCGGTAACACCTGCCTCCTTGTGCAAACAGGGAAAAATACTAGAGGCCAAGAGTGAGTTGAATGAGGGTGTAAGATAGGCAGAGGAGTCTGAGAAATAGATCCGAAATTGGATGATCATATAACATATTTGCTTTGATCAAAATATAAAGAAAAAACAGCAAGCAGAGAATACAAGTTTGAGGAAGGATACATCTAGATAAAGGAAACAGCATTTGTCTGACAGAAACACCTCTGAATCTAAAGTTCATAATCCTACTGGGAAAAAGAATGATCTTGGTCGCGCACTCGACCGAGTAAAAGGCGTAAGAAAAAGGATTTAAGGAGAGTGTAACTAATAACGATTTAATGACTCCGAAAAACTTTGAGGGATAGCTTAGGAGGCAGGCGATCTGATGGTAAGTTGCCTTACCCAGTGTTGAAGAAAAATGAAATCGACAGGGGAATAAAATTGATGGTAAATAAATGCGGTAAAGGGAAGATGACATACCTATCTATGCAAAGTGTATGCTAGCAATGGCGTATCTGGAGGCTCCCCAGTGAAACCGGGGCTTGAAGAAAGGGACTGAGATAGTCCCCCTAGAAAAAAATGCATTAAAAAGAAGAATGCATATAATTGTTGTACATGAACACCTTAAATAAGCAAGAAAGTAATATACTCCATATGTTAGGAAATTAAGGTTTACAAATTCAAGAGGATTATTTTCTAAGCATCAGACCCATCACTTTCAGTACCTCAGGGTACAATGACAGTGAAAGTACATCGTACAGCAGCGTGTCTTACAGACACTACAGATGCAGAACACGTCAGTCATGCATATGCTTTTATTTTAGCATCTTCAAGCTTAAATAGAGGCTTCAGGGCAAGGAAAAGGAAACCTGGCTTGCTCTCCTATCTCCATAATGCTGAAACATTGCAGCCAATACTTGATTTTAAAATTTAAAGCACAAAACAAGTTGCATACGATGCTATGCAAGATTTTTCAGCACTGGCTCCCCATATTAAAATTTTGTTAAACAAGCACATTTTTATGGGAGATTTAATGTGACCAAAGAGATAAATCGTAGGTGCAAATCAGTAAAAATCCCCTATAGGACATAATAGCAAAACCATAAAATGACGGACCGAAGAAAGGACCACAGGCCAAAATAGCATTGGTAAAGTCAATAGGAGTACTTTTTTCAAGAGTGCCTCTTCATTGATTTTACTAAGACCCAGCCTGGTATTTTTACATTACTATATAGGAAGTATGGGTGGGGTTAATAACATGTGATGTATCGCACATACTAATAGGTAAAACTAGAGAAACATATAGATGTTCACCACTTCCTAGAAGGGGTAATTGGTGGAACATGCACAAGAACAATGTTTGGGGTTTGCAACCAATAAGAACTTTGAATTCAAAAACTTCTCTTGTTACTCAGGTCGCAACCTGCTCAAGTAAGCATGCCAGAAAAAACTAGCAGACAAGGCACTTTAACGCCTTAACCGCGGTGGTTTTTCCGCCGCGGTGCGGGCGTTCTATTGAGTGGGCGGGGCTCCGTCGGCCGACGGCAGCACCCGCGTGATAGCGTTGGCCGACGGGAGCCTGGAACGGGTTAAAAAACACTAGCGTGCTTTGTGAAGTTGCTTACATCCCTTAAGCAGCAATGCCAGAACTATAGAGTATCAGTGGCAAAGGGGACAAGCAGGTTCAAGACTTTTTAGGAACTCTGCCTTATCTGTGACAGAGTTCCCAACCTCTGTCCTTCCCCTGAGACTCAACTACCTCCTTGTGACTGTTGAGTAGCTCTAGTAGAGACATGAATCAAGCTTGCCTTTATTTGGTGCTCCTAATTACACCAAGAAATGGTAGTGGAATGCAGAAGATGGAATAGACCATGGAGAAAATTAAGCTCAAGTGGCTACCCAGTTTATTGGTATTTATAGCACAAGGCTAGAGGCAGGAATACAAGGATGCAGTACATATTAGATCAAATATTCCTTTTTATGGGGATATGAATGCTTGCATGGTCCAGCTTCCTTAACTCCTTAAGGCATGCTGGGTGGAGCTCTTATGGCCAGAAGTATCTGGGGTTGATGTGGACTGACAGCATCTAATATGACTGCGTGGCAGCTCCATTCTTCATGCGAATTGGTGGACAAGGACCGGGATCCTCTAGTTGTGTTGTACATGACCAAGTGAGTTACTGAGATAAGCACTGAAGCACATTCACCTGTAGACATGCAAGGCACATGGCTGAGAAGTTTTTTTTAAGTGGCAGGCAGCTTCCTAGGTGAATGATGTTCCAGGCAAGATTTTAGGAAATGATAGGATACAACAGTTCCTGAGCTAAGATGAATGCCACATACAAACTGATGAACAAGACCACAGGACTGCCCATACCGCAAGCATCCACTGATGAGCTCAATCTGCAGTCGCATCCGAGCCTCCATTAACAGTAAAAACAAAATTAAAGAAGAGAACATGGAAATACAAGGTGGAATTTAACCGGAATTTTGATTTATGTTTTATTAAACCATGCAGTTGTACTTGAGAGAGAGGAAACGTGACTGTGCTGGGTTGTAGCCCAATCAGTAGGGCAGTCACTTTCAGTACTGATAATGCAATCATCCACTTCAAGCTGTCACGGAAGTGGGACAATAATAGGCTGGCTGAATTAAAAAATAAAAGGTCTGAGTTCAAACCCCCATTGGCCTGCAAACAAAATATCCCCTCATCTAAGATGGCCGCTGAATCATGACACTTTGTAGTGCCCATCTTAAATGAAGAGATTTCCCTCTCAGTACAATGAAAGATGCCTGCTAGGTGTTTAAATGATGAACAGTCTAGTCTATTTCTCTGTGCTTTTCAGTCAGTTTTTGTCCAGCTTCATACCCCAACCCTCCTCCTCAGCCTGCACTTGTTTTTTAGGTCACACAGACCTAGCGCTGGAGGGCGCAGGCACTCCTCGTTCTGCAAAGCTTATTGTAATCGATAAAATTTCTGTAGTGGACTTGTAGCCACGCCCATCTGTTTGATTGGCTGGCGTCATCGTTTACGCTAAACGCTGGCTCGTAATTGGAAATCATTCTTCTTGGTTACCGCCCTGTCGCCTTTTTCGCCGGCCGATCCAGACTGGATCGTGTACTGGCTGCGTTATACTGTCTCCTTTGTTTAGTCGTGTATGCACTTTTTTTTCCGTTACAGCTTTGGAAATGGTGGCGCGTGTTTATTTATGCATCATGCTTTCACTTAAAGTGAAAGCGCAATGCAAATATAAACAAGGGGCTGCTTGTGCGCAATGGCGACAACTCGTCCACTATATGAAAACCCATAAATAAACAAGCATTTGCAATGCAATAGGTCGCGCATTAATGCGAGTTTGAGCTATTGGCACTGTAAATGGCAATGCCTTTCATTTATGTTTTGGTTTTCAAAACATAAATAAAAGGCATTGTCATTTACAATGCCAGTAGCTTAAACTTGCGTAAATGCGAGACCTATTGCATTGAAAATGATTGTTCTTTGCATGCTTTCCCTTGGGCTGATCTGAACTGTGAATGACACCCATAAAAACAAATATTGAAGTGGTCACCCTTATAGACAACCAACACAAAAAAGAAGTTCGCCTGGAGACCCTTTCCAGGTTGACACGCACAACTGACCAGTCTGACTTCAGTAAACATTAAAAACTATGTACCTCATAAACTGATACTTTCGCCACTGAATTGCTTTCCTGTAGGGTGTTCAAAATATAACTGACAATTTTAAATCATCCAGTGGCTTGAGAGAGTTGACCCAATGCTCCTTTGCGAACATGTATACTACTATTATTTCTTGATTTTAATTTTTTTTAAGTGTTGAGATACAGCGAACATTAACTCTGGCAGAGCCTGCATATTTTTAAATCATCCCACAACATTAAAGCATTTATAACTACAAACATGATTTAGGAATAATATGTGGAATGAACGTGTTGACGTGTTTATAAATGAAATAGTTGCCTTCAGGAATCATTGTAGACTGGCATGTACACTAAATTAACATACCATGATATAGCAAATTTCTGTACATGTCACATCATCAACCACCCTGGGGAGTTATGTGTAGTTACAGCTCATAAATTCAGACCCTGCAAAAAGATAGAAAATTGTCATCTAGGGAAATTCAATCAGTCCAAAGAAGTTATGTGGTTGTGTTTTGAAGACATTCTGAATCTATTCATAAACGAATGCCTTTTTAAAGTAAGGAATATAATACACAATTCTAACACCAAATTATAAAGATAACTCATACAGCAAGATAAACACATACCCTACAAAATTAAGAACTGTATAATGCCAGGTGTATCAAAGCAAAAGAAAATGCAAATCACGTAGCAATCGGAAGGAAATCTTAAGAGCAGAAATTAAGATGTTATTAAGGAAACGTAGATAAAATAAATGGTGCAATAAGAATTGTAATCATGACAAACTATCTCACATGTGTGTGGGAATAATCAGACACACAAAGCCTTTTTTTCTGGTGCCTCTTCTCCCTGGCTCCAGCCACGTGGAGAGGCACAAGAACAAGTAAGTTTATTGTAACAAGAGGACAGTACTTTTATTACAAGTAATTTAAAACAACAATTTGCATACAATAACATATATATATATATATTACCTACTGGCGGTCGCCAGTAGGTAGTTATAGTTAGGATCTACTTTCCATAGGAAATCCGCAACATTCTATTGGGAATAACCTTTGCGCCGGTGGACGAATCTTCGCGAATTTCTCAAAGAAGATGGCCCGCTCCGCTCTGCTCCTTCCCTGAAAGTTTGGGGGGATTCGTTAAGCGGGGGCCGAGATAAAAGGGGGTCCCAAAATGTGTTTTCCCCATGTTAATTTCCATAGGGCGGTTGGACTCACTTTTAGCCCGAACAGCTGAATGGATTTCCACCAAACTTGGCAAAATTGTAGGGACTGGTAGCCCGATGTGCCTTTGCTATGTCTCAAGATATGTGCTCCAGTGGATTTTGAGTAATTTAGGTTAAAAAAAATATATATATCTATAGGCGCGCCCCGGTACGCGCACCGGGGAGCGTACCAGCGCGCTACGCGAGTACGCAAGCGGAAAGCTGATTGGGTCTCGGGTGTCTGTCAACATTCCAAACAGTCCGGAGCGGCCGCCATCTTGTGTCTCGGTAGGATCGAGACACAAGAGGTGGCAAAAACAAAGGGGGAAATGACCATAAGGGGGCAGGGTAGACCCCCCCTGACCCCCTAGGTTTGATGTGGGGGCCATAAAAGGGCCCCGCGGGGCAAAAAAAAAAATTAATTTTGTTTTCGATTTTTGCGGGGGGAGCGCCCGGTACGCGCACCGGGGAGCCTATCGGGGAGCGTACCCTGGAGATAAAAGAATGACAGAGTTTTTAAAAAATGTAGCATTTTTTTATAAATTGGAGGTAGTTCTAAACTGTTTTTTTATTCTTTTTGTTGTTTTATATTTTTTTAATAGTTTTTTTGAACATTTGTTACTTTTTTGGCTTTTGTGAACAGTTTTATATTTTTTTTGTATCTTTTATGGGGAGAAACAAAAAACAGGGAATTGTAAATGGCTCAACTGGAGCAAAAAAAAAACAGGAAAAAATTAATGTTTCTTCGGGCACTTGTGGTGATCCCAAGCACGGGTGATAAGTGTAATGCTTTGCTCACCATAGCATATTAACCCTTCACAAAATATGCAAACGATTTTAAAATTGGAAAACTTGGTTTGAATAGTTGAGCACATCTCCCTCGCTTCTGGACCCGATGGGGTGGGTTGATTACTTTGGGAGGTGCTGGCAGAAGATTGGGCAGGGTTTTTGGCAAGTTCCCTGACCTCTGCCCTAGCATAGTTATTAGGGTGCCGGCGTTGCATGTGCCGAATCATGGTGTTGTTGCCAAAAGAGTATTTTTTGTTAGGGTTCCCCCTTGAAAGTTGAAAACCACAGATTAAACAAGTCGCCTTTGGCGCATTAACTTTCTTCTTGTCCTTTGGAATGGAAAAAAACTGCCAGATAAAGTGCTCCTTTGGCTTATATGGGGTAGTATCTTCTGGTAGGAACCCCCCCTCCTCTTGCTCCTCCTCCTCCTCCTCTTCTTGGTCTCCACCACTGTGGTGTTGTGGTGGTACTTGTGGTGGTGGTGGAGGTGGAGCAGATGCTCCTGCAGCTGCTGCTACTGTAGTCATTTTTCAGACAAATAGGTACAGAGAGGTCTTTCAACAGGTCTTCCTCACTCTAAGTACAAAGTGAGAATGAGGTAAATAGGTGGGGGCTTTCATCATTTGGAAAACAAAACTGTCCTGAACCAATGAAAAATTTTACTTTCAGGTCACATGACTCGGGCCTTCATCATTTGGAAACCAAAACTGATCTCAACCAATGATAAGTGTTATTTTCAGGTCACATGACCCGACGTGCTTACGCTACGTGCCCCGGGGCGCGCCCGGGGGCGCGTAGCGTAAGCGCGTCAGGACGTTGCGCGATCGTATACGTCCGAGCGCTTCCGGGTGCGTTTACGCCGTGCGTCATAAGATGCATCACGCTGCTACGCGAAACGTCACGATGTTGTTTTCGTTCGCGGCAATAGCGCTAACGGGACGCTCACCGGCACGCGCCCCGGGAGCGCACCAGGCAAAAAAATTAAAAAAATAAACATAAAAAAAATACTATTACATAATTATACAATATAAAATTCGTTATAAAAAATATTACTTTTCATACCTATAGAGATTTGCTATTAAAAAACCTTTGAAATTCACTGAAAAAACCATAGGTTTCACATCAGTTATAGTTAGGGATTAGCATTTAAAAAACCTATTAAATTCACTGAAAAAACAATAGGTTTCACACCAGTTACAGTTAGCTGGAAATTTTACTCGCATAAAACCAATGAAATTCCCACGTTATAGTTAGTTGGACTCACTATAACTTGCGCGTGCAATGCACTGCTGATGACGTCACATATTACATCACTCATGACATGGTCAGTGACATCACTCATGACATTGGTTTTATGCGAGTAAAATTTCCAGCTAACTGTAACTGGTGTGAAACCTATGGTTTTTTCAGTGAATTTAATAGGTTTTTTTAAATGCTAATCCCTAACTATAACTGATGTGAAACCTATGGTTTTTTCAGTGAATATATATATATATATATATATATATATATATATATATATATATATATATATATTGAAGCTCCTGCAAAACACCAATGGCACGCACTCACAGGCGGGTGCTCCTCGTAGTGGGGGTGCACCCACTCAATAAATTACTGCTCCGTTCCGCGTCAGGGACACTTCCACTGTCCACGCGGTGAAAAAAGCACTCTCGGGGGACAATTTGGAAATTTTTATTCAAATTCCAAACAGCACTGCACGACAAACCAAACAGACGCGTTTCGGTAATAAACCTTAATCTTTGTTTACCGAAGCGCCGTCTTAGCACAGCTTAAGAACACATGGTTAATGGAAAGCAATGAGGGACAACAGAAAATCAAATGAAAATCAGATCCAAATACGAGCGCCATATGCAAATAGCAAATCCACAACATAAATCACTCGCAGTCATGCCCCTGATGGGCATATCCATATACACAACAAATCGAAGTATATAAGAAATCAAACATAATTGAGCCCTGGATGGGCACAAGCCTCCTGCTGCTACAAACCTGTGTAAAGCTGTGACCAAAAGGGAGAGTAAAAAGGAAGAGAGAGACATGTAGGAGAAATCAAAAGGATAAAGAATAAAGAGGTTAGAGAGGAATATACATATATACAATATAATACAAGTGGCAAGTACAGTATATATTGGAAAACCTGGCTAAGGAGAGATCTAACATGAGAACATCATTATAACCAGGGCAGATTAATACAATCCATCACAGCATACTAATCTCCCAGATGTACAGCTAGATCTTCACTGATATTAAGACCTAGGGGGTGCTTTGTCTGCATATCAACGATATACCGGGACTCTAACCTTCGGAGTCTGAGCAGTCTGTCGCCTCCTCTGGGATTACTGGGAACATGATCCAGGCCAAAATAACTTAATAAATCCCTGTTGCGTTGATGGACCTTGTCAAAGTGACGCGCAACAGGGTAAGTCTCATCGCCCTTCGCGATGGCCCTCATGTGTTCCAGTATTCTCATTTTCATGGGATTGATGGTGCTCCCTACGTAACGTAGCCCACATGGGCACGTTAAACAGTAGACACTGTAGGGGGTAGTACACGTGAGGAAACTTCTGATTTTTCTGCGTGCTGCTACATGCGGGATTTTATAGCTCAAGACTCTTTTGCTCATTTTACATGCTTTGCATTTCCCGCATGGGAAGAAGCCTTGCATGGAGCCAAACGCCGATTTAGACTTTTTGACAAAATGACTCTGCACTAAGGCATTTTTCAAGGATTTAGCCTTCCTGAAGGTTATCAGAGGATTCGCTGGTAAATCTTTTTTGAGAATCTCATCTGTCTGCAGTATGTGCCAGCTCCTTTTCAGAATCTTTTTAAATTGCATGGCATTCTTAGAATATGTTGTGACGAGGCGAAATTTACCTCCTAATTTCGTATCCTGCTCTTTGTTCTCTTTGGGCTTAAGGAGATCTAACCTTTTAAGTTTATTAGCTCTTTGGTATGCACTGTCAAGTGTGCCTTCACTGTAGCCTCGATTTTTGAAGCGTTGTATACTTTTTCTGGCGGCACTTTGATATTCTTTCTCATCAGAACAGTTACGCTTGATTCTCAGTAATTCCCCGTATGGAATACTTCTGATCAAATTAGGTGGGTGGTAACTATTGGCTTCAAGCAGAGAATTCCCCGCTGTCGGTTTACGATATAATCGGGTATTCATAGCTCCTGCCTCTATGTAGATGTTGATGTCTAAGTAATTCACCGATGTGGTGCTTACTTCCCCTGAGAATTCCAAATTGATGTCATTCTTATTTAAGATCTCAATGTATTCTTTAGCCTTCTCTAGGGGCCCATCCCATATGATTAGGAGGTCATCTATGAAGCGGTACCACCCCACAATGCGATCTGTCCATTCCTTATTGGGTGCACCCCAGGCAACCTGCTCCTCCCACCAGCCAACAAAAAGATTCGCGTAGCTGGGGGCGAAGCAGGTTCCCATGGCTGTGCCAGCCAGCTGTCTATACAGTTGTTTTTCAAAAATGAAAATATTGTTTGACAGGCAAAAGTCCACGAATTCCAATAACATAGCACTGTGTTGGAAATACTTCAATGGCCTCTTATCTAGAAAGTGTTTGGTGGACATCAGGCCGTCTTTGTGTGCTATGGAAGTATACAAGCTGGTTATGTGCAGGACCAGCATGCAATAACCCTCCTCTTATTTCACCACCGACAATTTCTCCAATAGGTCCATAGTGTCACGTATGTAAGAATTTAAAGTTTTCACATGTTGGATGAGGAAAAAATCGATATAAATCGATAGGTTCTCCGTTAAGCTTCCTTGTGATGCCACAATCGGACGCCCTGGGGGAGAAGTCTTGTTTTTATGGACCTTGGGCAGGTGGTAAAATGTAGGGATGGTGGGATTGAGACGTCTTAAGAATAGATATTCATCCATATCTATGAATTTCTTCTGATGCCATTTCGATATAAGTGTCTGATAATTTGTCACACTTTGCTGATACTCCTTCGCTGTGATAGGACAATAGGTAGCCCTGTCATTGAGTTGCCGGAGAGCCTCCTGCTTGTAATTGGACTTGGTTTGGATCACGATATTCCCGCCTTTGTCGGACGGTTTGTAGACAACATTCTCATCGTCACACAATTTTATCAACGCTTGCTTTTGTTCCTGTGTAAAATTATTCTGTGTGGATTTGTAAAATTGTCCTTTACTTCTGAATTTCGTGAGATCTTTGATTACCGCATCAGCAAACACATCTATGGCATCAACGGCCATCTGAGGATGGAACTTTGAGGCTGGTTTAAATGTCGTTAACCCTCCGACCTGTTCCACTCCAGTTGCATTCAATTGTTGTGAACTGCTCAGCGTAGTCAATTGGTTCTCCGTTCCTAATTCCTCAAGTGTCATGACCGCAGCAAAGTCCCTTACGGCCAATGTGTCAGTCTCAGTCGCTATGTTGCCACGTTTAGTAGGTCTGCTAGTCTGAACTTTCGTTTTGAAAAACTTATGAAGTTTAAGTTTCCGTGTAAACTTGAACAAATCGATGCGGGTTTGAGTGAACTCCATAGGCTTTTGGGGGCAAAATGACAGTCCTAGTTTGAGTACTGATTCTTATATATATATATATATATATTACCTACTGGCGGTCGCCAGTAGGTATATATAGTTAGGATTTTTTCTCTATGGGTTTTTTGAAAATTCTATGTCTAATAACTTTGGCGTTTGTGGACGGAATTGGCTGAAATTTTCAGGAAAATGGCACATTTTGTTTCTGAGCAGCCCTTGAAAATTTGGGGGGGGTTCGTCCAGTGGGGGCCGAGAAAAAAGGGGGGTCCCAAAACGTGTTTTTAACATTGAGTTTTCCATAGGGCGGTTGGCCTCACTTTTAGCCCGAACGGCTGAATGGATTTGCACGAAACTTGGCAAAATTGTAGGGACTGGTAGCCCGATGTGCCTTTTGTAGGTCTCAATATATGTGCTCCAGTGGATTTTGAGAAATTAACGTTTAAAAAAAGATATATATCTGTAACAGCGGACCGGGCAGCGCTCTGGTTCGCGGACTTTTCGCGCAACGGAGCTTTGTGAAGCGAAGCTGATTGGTTCTCCGGCGTCTGTCAACATTCCAAACAGTCCGTAGCGGCCGCCATCTTGTCTCTCGGTAGGATCGAGAGACAAGAGGAGGCCGAAGCGAAGGGGCAAATGACCATAAGGGGGCATAGTACATTGTCGCTCACCCCCTAGGTTTGATGTGGAGGTTTTAAAAGGGCCCCGCGGGGCAAAAAAAAATAAAAATAATAATAATCGAACAGCTGAATGGATTTGCACGAAACTTGGCAAAATTGTAGGGACTGGTAGCCCGATGTGCCTTTGCTAGATCTCAATATATGTGCTCCAGTGGATTTTGAGAAATTAACGTTCAAAAAAAGGTATATATCTGTAACAGCGCACCGCTTCGCGTACTTTTCGCGTTACGGAGCTTTGCGAAGCGAAGCTGATTGGCTCTCCGGTGTCTGTAAACATTCCAAACAGTCCGTAGCGGCCGCCATCTTGTCTCTCGGTAGGATCGAACAGCTGAATGGATTTGCACGAAACTTGGCAAAATTGTAGGGACTGGTAGCCCGATGTGCCTTTGCTAGGTCTCAATATATGTGCTTCAGTGCATTTTGAGAAATTAACGTTCAGAAACAAGATATATATCTGTAACAGCGCTCCGCTTCGCGGAGATAAAATTATATGTGTATTACCTAGCTGTTGCTAACACCAGTTAGCGACGGCTAGTAGAAGATAGCGACCATCTTGGGCCCCACTTTGCATGTGAGTGATATTTATCACTAATGACATGCAAAGTGGGCATGCCAAGATGTTAGCGACTGGAAACAGTCGCTAACATCGCTATCTCCTATTATCAACTTTTGGAAATATTCGAGATAAGGGCGAATATCTCTAAAAGCTACCACCTGCCCTGAGCAGTTCTTAGCCATGTTATCCAATGGGAGGTGGATAACATGGCTAAGAGCATTAGCTCGGTAATGCATGAATATCGCTGAGTTTTCAGCGATATTAATGCATTGCGGTCGTTTTTTATCGTATTTCCGATAAACCTTGATAATAGCAAGGTTTATCTGCGATAATTTCTGACGGTAAAAAAATCGTTGCTAAGCATCGTTAGGGATAAATATCGCTTAACTTTGGTAATATGCCCCAACGTCTGTTAACGTTCGATTCGAAGGAAATCAGGAAGTGTTGAAAAACATTGTCTGCGCCATCTTGTCTTTTTTCAAATGCCACACTTTTGTCGTGCACGGCAGCCATTTTAGATGCCTTGACCAGACCCACTCTGTGCACGCTGTCGATCCTTAGCATGGCTCCCCACCCTCGCAAACATCTCCCCCAGGCAGTGGTCACCCCCGCTCTCTGTCTTATGCATGGGTAATAAACCTCCCCCATCTGCGCTGCTGTTCCCTGAGAATCACACCCTGTGCCCGCCCGACACCTCCCTTTCGCCCTATTCACTACCGCACCCTCTGACACTCCTTTTCCTCTGTGTCCGATTGTCCAGGCTGGTCCTAGGGTATCAGCTAGCCCTGCAGATGTAGTTTATGGCCACAGCTGTAAAGAATCACCCCTCCTCAAAGGAGTTATAGTAGATCAAGGCCCACACTCGATGAGATTCGTCACAGCAGAAGCGTTGCTATTATCTGAAAACCATCCTGTATTGTGATTGGGGAGGGGACCGAGCCTGAAGCGGAAGATTCCAGGGATGACTGTTTGTACATCAAAGTTTTTACAATTATGTGTCACATTAAAAATATATAGCACTCCGACAAAGTAGTAAGATTATAAAACTTTAATAATTTATAAATATATACAAGAAAACAAAAATAGTAATAACATATAAACATTTTTAGGGAAAAACAACGAAGTAGCGGTCGGCTGTGCGAATAGTCCCAACGCAGCACAACGTCCAGATTTCCGGCGTGGGGCGTCGCGGGGGGTGGGTCATCAGTAGCAAACTGTTGTGTGAATAGTTCCAAGGCAGCAGAACGCGTTGAAATCTAGATGACACGAAAGTGATGTCTAGTAAGTTGCCACCCAGCAAATAACGGCATGGGGCGTCGCGGGGGGTGGGTCATCAGTAGCAAACTGTTGCGCGAATAGTTCCAAGGCAGCAGAACGATGGCACCAAGGTGATGTCCAGTAAGTTGCCGCACTGGTTTTGGTATCCTACAATGCTGCTCCGAATAACGGCGTGGAGCGCCCCGGGGGAGGCGGCGTGAACGGGCCTCTCCAGGTGGAGTGTCATCTGTTGTAGTGGGGCGCCCCTTTACCGTTTCAGTTGCCATTCCGTCCGTTTTTGGTCCACTGTGTCAAAAGCCGCAATTCAGCTGAGTTGCGCCCACTCTTGCGGTGCAGCGATAGGCGGCTGTCACAGGACTCTCAAAATGGCGGCAGGCTGTTTCCTTTTTGGGCCTGGTCCACTGAAATGGCCCTGGGACACCTTGGAAATCGGACGCTTGTCTGCTAGGTCTTGGACCTCATTCTCGAAAGCGTCCCCTCCGCCTTGAGAATTCATCAAAAGTTTTGGGGGCTCCGACTCCTGCAGGCTTCTGGTGGGGAGCGGCTGCCATGATTGCTCGCGGAATGACCACGACTGAGCTACGAGATGGTGGTGCTTTCATGCTGACGCCAGCTTCAGTCTGAAACATCCAGAAACAAGGTGGGGCTTTCATCGTTTGGGGAAAAAAAAAAGTTTTCATCCTATGAAAAGTGTTGTTTTTAGGTCACATGATCAAGCCTTCCATCATTAGGAAACCAAAAGTAAAATGAACCAATGAAAAGTTTTATAAACAAGTCACATGACCTGTTATGCGGCATAGGGTGTAAAATTAGGAGAAAATACGTTGGCACGTGAGGCGGCGTCAGTAGCGGACCGATGTGCGAATAGGCCGAAGGCAACACAACGCGCCAAGATCTGGATGGCACCGAGGTGGTGTCCAGCAAGTTGCAGCACTGGTGTGGCCATCCTACAATGCTGGAAGTCGGCGTGGGGCGCCCCGTTGGCCTGTGAGTTTGCGTCAGTAGCGGACCGATGTGCGAATAGGCCGAAGGCAGCACAACGCGCCAAGATCCGGATGGCACCGAGGTGGTGTCTAGTAAGTTGTCGCACTGGTGTGGCCATCCAACAATGCTGAAAGTCGGCGTGGGGCGCCCCGTTGGCCTGTGAGTTTGCGTCAGTAGCGGACCGATGTGCGAATAGGTCGAAGGCAGCACAACGCGCCAAGATCCGGATGGCACCGAGGTGGTGTCTAGTAAGTTGTCGCACTTCTGTGGCCATCCTACAATGTTGAAAGTCGGCGTGGGGCGCCCCGTTGGCCTGTGAGATGGCGTCAGTAGCGGACCGATGTGCGAATGGGGCCAAAGGCAGCGCAACAATATTTTCTGATTTGAAGACACCACAAGGCGCTGAGATGCCAAGATCCGGATGGCACCGAGGTGGTGTCTAGCAAGTTGTGGCACTGGTGTGGCCATCGTACAATGGTAAAAGTCGGCGTGGGGCGCCCTGTTGGCCTGTGAGATGGTGTCAGTAGCGGACTGATGTGTGAATGGGGCCAAAGGCAGCGCAACAATATTTTCTACTATATTTTCGGAGTAGAAGACACCACAAGGCGCTGAGATGCCAAGATCCGGATGGCACCGAGGTGATGTGTAAGTTGCGGACGGATGTGCGAATGGGGCCAAAGGCAGCTCAACAATATTTTCTGAAGAGAATACACCACAAGGCGCTGAGATGCCAAGATCCGGATGGCACCGAGGTGATGTCTAAGTTGCGGACCGATGTGCGAATGGGGCCAAAGGTAGCGTAACAAGATTTTCTGTATGGAAGATACCACTAGGCGTTGAGATGCCAAGATTCGGATGGCACCGAGGTGATGTCTAGGAAGTTGTGCCACTGGTGTGGCCATCGTACAATGGTAAAAGTCGGCGTGGGGCGCCCTATTGGCCTGTGAGATGGTGTCAGTAGCGGACTGATGTGCGAATGGGGCCAAAGGCAGCGCAACAATATTTTCTGACTGACACCACAAGGCGCTGAGATGCCAAGATCCGGATGGCATCGAGGTGATGTCTAAGTTGCGGACTGATGTGCGAATGGGGCCAAAGGCAGCGTAACAATATTTTCTGTATGGAAGATACCACTAGGCGTTGAGATGCCAAGATTCGGATGGCACCGAGGTGATGTCTAGCAAGTTGGTGTGGTCATCCTACAATGCTGAAACTCGGCGTGGGTCACCCCATTAGCCTGTGAGATGGCGTCAGTAGCGGACCGATGTGCGAATAGGCCGAAGGCAGCACAACGCGCCAAGATCCGGATGTCACCGTGGTGGTTTCATAGTTGAGAGGCACTTCATCTGCAGTGGGGCGCCGAGATCCGGATGGCACCGAGGTGATGTCTAGCAAGTTGCTGTACTTGTGTGGTCATCCTACAATGCTGAAACTCGGCGTGGGTCGCCCCATTAGCCTGTGAGATAGCTGTTCTTTGGATTTGGGCCTGGTCCACTAAAATGGCCCTGGGACACCTAAGAACTCGAACGCTCGATTTTTTTTTCCTTTCCTGTACATGCAAAAAAAGGTAAATGCCCGGTATGTTACACGCTTCATCTGCCACGATGAACTCTCCAGAGGAACCGAAAAAATATATAGTTGTGGTAACTATACCATGCATCGTCATATGGAGAGGTGGCACCAATTAATTATAGTGCTGCATAAAAGAGAGATTTGGAGGAGAACCCCTGACCTGCTAGTACATTCATCAAAGAAGTGGCACTGAGAGCTTCAGAGGCAAGGGAAACGGTCCCAAATATTTAGAAGAACTTTGGAAAGATTAAAATGACATGTTTAGATTGTGGTAAATTAATTTCATGTGGGCAGATGAGTGTTACTCTAATAAATACAGCATATGAACATCATCATAGTCGATGGTTGGTAGAGACATTTTGACTATATCCTGGACCTGCCGGTCCTCGCCCAAAATGGCGCCGGAATAAATGGGACTCGTAACTCCTTGTTGTGTACTGGTTGCAGAACCTTGAAATCACGAGATACGTATGCAGTTTTGAAGCACATGGCGGGCGGGGACGAGAATTGATTGAATATTTCGACATCCCTATTGATATTAAGTTCTGATGTGTTATTGATTACTGTACTGTTGAAAATTCGAATTAACGTCACCCATGGTACTTGCCCGCAAATGTATATCTAGATAATTTTATTGTAACTGGCCCTGTCGTATTTTAATTATAAAATGTACGTCCACCGATTCCGTAACTGTTAGACACCTTAGTTTTTGCAACCTAATGGCCCGCCCGTTACGTTCCTCTACAGTGTAAATGTCTATTCATCATATACGATTACAGTTTGCTCCGTGGCAGGCCCACGTGGTTATAGGCTCGTATTTGTATAATGAAATTTTCACAATAAAGGTTTTTAAAAGAAAACATGGTAGTAGTGTATACATTGGTAAAGTTTTTAATAATAGTCACTGTTTTAGAATCATTAAAAGGCAAGTGAAATAAAGCAGACCAATTACATGAAGGGTAAAAGGTATAATACGAAGGAACGCAGTAAAGATAAATGGTCAAGGGCTGTTGTGTTTTCTATTCCTGCAACATAAAGTGATCGATAAGAATCTCATATTCAGGCGTATCGGCGACTAAGACAGCAGGTCGACCCTCTTTTGCTCAACGGCTCCGTCATGGGACGAAGAAACGCTCTTTTTCTCGAAAAAAGAATATATTTTACTTGCAGGACAGTTGTAAAATTTCCGGGAAAGTACATTAGCCTGGAACATTATAACATATATTTAAGAGAAAATAATGTTCGGAAGTAATTAAAAGCGTAATTTTTAGGTGATATGACCAAGGCTTTCATCATTAGAATAAGAAAAGTAAAATGAACCAATGAAAAGTTTTATTAACAAGTCACAGGACTTGTTATGCTTACGTTACGCGCTGCGCGCCCCGGATGACTTCCGGATGCGCTAACGCGGCGCGTCATATGACGCATTACGCGACAACGCAGGTCCAGAATATAGTCAAAATGTCTCCACCAACCAGCGGTCGAAACACAACCCCTTTCAGCAGGCTAAATAGTTCTGTTAAATGACAACAGAAAGGACAGGCAACAAGAACCATCAATCAAAGAGGGGAGGGCTAGTTCTTCTCTACCGGGTTACATTGGGGCGCTACCGGAACTGATCGAATTGGTAGTCTACAGTGTTTCTGGATGTTTCAGACCGAAGCTGGGGTTAGCATGAGAGCAGCACCATTTCGTAGCTCCGTTGTGGCCATTCCGCAACCAATCATGGAAGCCGCTCTTTATCGTTATTTTGGGCGGGGTGGGTGGCGGAGCCGAGCTGTTTTGCAGCCATCATTGTGTGGAGTTCAGTTCATCTCACTAGTTTTGTATTTGTCATGAGGGGTTGTTCCTAATGTTTCTATTTTAGCGAGGTCAAAAAGAGATCCCATTAGTGGCCTACTGATTTTGCTCGATTCCTTTTCTTTTTTTTACACGATTTTTCGTTATCTGCAAAGACTAAACAGAGTATTGCGACTCTGTGTTTGTTTGTAAATAGAGAATGAACCAAAGAGAACTAATTCTAAAACAGTAAATACTTGGATAACAATCAATCAAATGGAGAGAGAAGCAGGCACGACGGATTACAACGGGGGCAAAGGCCTGCGTTAACTACCTTTCACTATCTGCAAAGAGAGAGTACTCCTAATAGAAATGAGGGGGGGGGGGGCACCATTCAAAGCAGATCAGTGTGCATAAACACGAAAATGTTTTCACTTACCACGTACTTGACATTCGACAGCTTATGATATTTGCTATTAAAAAACCATTGAAATTCACTGAAAAAACCATAGGTTATAGACCATATATAGTTAGGAATTAGCATTTACAAAACCTTGAAAATTCACTGAAAAAACCATAGGTTATACACCATATATAGTTAGGAATTAGCATTTAAAAAACCTTATTTTACTCACACAAAACCATTGAAATTCCATATATAGTTAGTTGCACTAACTATATATCGCGCACCCGCAATCCACTGCTGATCATGTCACATATTACATCATTCATGACATGGTCAGTGACATCACTGATGACATCACTGATGACATCTCAAATGACATCACTGATGAGATCACTGATGACATCTCATTTGACATCAATGACCACATCACTGATGATATCATTCATGTGACAATACAATGCATCTCCTCACGTTTTAATATAACCTCTGTTTCACCCAGTGTTAAATACAGAGTATAATTTTTGAAACCATTGACACACCAATACTAGTTACTACATACGTACTCACTGATTCCTATGTCTACACACACATTCACTCATTCACCCATACAATCATTCATACATACAATCACTCATCTTTACAACACTATCATATGCACTCATACACCTATACAGACACTTACACTCTGCCACTCATCCATGGAGTTACTCACACACCTAGTCAGTCCTGTAAAGAATCAATCACACTTCCATTTTCTTGTCTATACAGTTAAACATAGAGCACCTTACATTTTCAAACATATACTAACACATACTTACTTTCTTATACAATCATTGATACAAGTACACATTGATCTGCACAGAGTCACACACCTCCCAGCCAGCCACACACACACTCAGTCTCCTATACAAATACTTGGACAATCAATCAATAACCCATATAGTTAATCATATAGCTACTGATCAACACATGCAGCAGTTTACAGAACAACAGACATAATGATGCACAAATTAAGACAGTTTACTCACTAACCCATGCACTCAGTGAGACACATTTAATCACTCACTCATACATTCAGTCATGCACCTACTAAATCCTTCGTCCAGACACTTATACATCTACTCATTCTTCAATATGTAAAACATATTTAAACTTTACAGAAACACACAGTCACTGGATGATGTCATCAGTGATCTCATCAGTGATGTCATTTGAGATGTCATCAGTGATGTCATCAGTGATGTCATTTGAGATGTCATCAGTGATGTCATTTGAGATGTCATCAGTGATGTCATCAGTGATGTCACTGACCATGTCATGAATGATGTAATATGTGACATGATCAGCAGTGGATTGCGGGTGCGCGATATATAGTTAGTGCAACTAACTATATATGGAATTTCAATGGTTTTGTGTGAGTAAAATAAGGTTTTTTAAATGCTAATTCCTAACTATATATGGTGTATAACCTATGGTTTTTTCAGTGAATTTTCAAGGTTTTGTAAATGCTAATTCCTAACTATATATGGTCTATAACCTATGGTTTTTTCAGTGAATATATATATATCCAAAACAAACAGGAAGCCCAAGTGAAGCAGATCCACACGAAGTTGAATAGGCACGTTTTCTTTATTTGGCTCCATTTCACAGCTCGATCCCCAAAATGCTCCGAGCACAACCTTCTATCATAAGAGCCTGACGCGTTTCAGGAATTGTCCTTTCATCAGAGGCAAGGTTCGAAAGTTCTGAGAAACAGTCTCTGGTCGTACACCTCTTCAAATACAAATCACCTGCCAAGTGGGCGTGGCCTATCTTGCACTGCATTCTGTGCCTTGTAGTGTACTAACCCTCTTCCCACAGTGGGGCTGCTTCTCTGACTTCTCAATAACCACTATTGTTCCCCCAGTGGGTTGAAGGGCAGCGCTGGGAGGCTTCGGAGAGCGCTTTGTAGCTGCAAAATCGTGCCAAAGCAGCGCCCCCTGCAAGGCGCCAGTCTTTGCTTCGTTCCGTGGCAAACTCCTGGAGTGAAGCCTGCCTTGGACCCTGGTCACAGGTGGGGTCCGCCTCTCGACCGAGCAGCCGCCGAAAATTATCCAAAACAAACAGGAAGCCCAAGTGAAGCAGATCCACACGAAGTTGAATAGGCACGTTTTCTTTATTTGGATCCATTTCACAGCTCGATCCCCAAAATGCTCCGAGCACAACCTTCTATCATAAGAGCCTGACGCGTTTCAGGAATTGTCCTTTCATCAGAGGCAAGGTTCGAAAGTTCTGAGAAACAGTCTCTGGTCGTACACCTCTTCAACTACAAATCACCTGCCAAGTGGGCGTGGCCTATCTTGCACTGCATTCTGTGCCTTGTAGTGTACTAACCCTCTTCCCACAGTGGGGCTGCTTCTCTGACTTCTCAATAACCACTATTGTTCCCCCAGTGGGGTGAAGGGCAGCGCTGGGAGCCTTCGGAGAGCGCTTTGTAGCTGCAAAATCGTGCCAAAGCAGCGCCCCCTGCAAGGCGCCAGTCTTTGCTTCGTTCCGTGGCAAACTCCTGGAGTGAAGCCTGCCTTGGACCCTGGTCACAGGTGGGGTCCGCCTCTCGACCGAGCAGCAGCCGAAAATTATCCAAAACAAACAGGAAGCCCAAGTGAAGCAGATCCACACGAAGTTGAATAGGCACGTTTTCTTTATTTGGATCCATTTCACAGCTCGATCTCCAAAATGCTCCGAGCACAACCTTCTATCATAAGAGAGTTTGCCACGGAACGAAGCAAAGACTGGCGCCTTGCAGGGGGCGCTGCTTTGGCACGATTTTGCAGCTACAAAGCGCTCTCCGAAGGCTCCCAGCGCTGCCCTTCACCCCACTGGGGGAACAATAGTGGTTATTGAGAAGTCAGAGAAGCAGCCCCACTGTGGGAAGAGGGTTAGTACACTACAAGTCACAGAATGCAGTGCAAGATAGGCCACGCCCACTTGGCAGGTGATTTGTATTTGAAGAGGTGTACGACCAGAGACTGTTTCTCAGAACTTTCGAACCTTGCCTCTGATGAAAGGACAATTCCTGAAACGCGTCAGGCTCTTATGATAGAAGGTTGTGCTCGGAGCATTTTGGGGATCGAGCTGTGAAATGGATCCAAATAAAGAAAACGTGCCTATTCAACTTCGTGTGGATCTGCTTCACTTGGGCTTCCTGTTTGTTTTGGATATATATATATATATATATATACACATTGACATATATATTTTTTTTCCACTGAAAAAAACCCATAGGTTTCAGGGACGTTATAGTTAGTTGGACATTTCACTCGTACAAAACCAAAGAAATTCCCCTGTTATAGTTAGTTCAGCTAACTATAAATCGCGCCCCCGCAATGCACTGCTGATGATGTCACATATTACATCACTCATGACATGATCAGTGACATCACTGATGACATCTCAAATGACATCACTGATGACATCATCCAGTGACTGTGTGTTTCTGTAAAGTTTCAATATGTTTAATATATAGAGGGAAAGGTGTATTGAAGAATGTGTGGGTGTATAAGTGTCTGAATGTATGATTAAGTAGGTGCGTGACTGACCCTATAAGTGAGTGATTAAACGTACCTTACTGAATGCATGGGTTAGTGACTAAACTGTGTGAATGTCTGTATCTGTCTGTCTGTTTGTGTGTAAGCGGCTGCATGGGTTTGCGAATAGCTACATGAGTGTCTATATGGGTTATTGATTGGTTGTCTGAGTATCTGTATGGGTGCCTGAGTGTTTGTGTGGGTGGGGTGTGTGTGACTCTGTCCATAGATGTGTGAGTGGGTGATTCACTGGGTGCATGGTTTCAAGAGTGCATCTGTGATAAACTGTATGGGTGGGTGAGTGTGTGTATGGGTGTATTAGTGAGTGAATGTATATCTCAGTGGTACTTGTGTGAGTAACTACATATGTGAAAGGCAGTATATATGTGTGTTGGAGTATATAAATGGCTATATGTGAGAGTGTGTGATTCTGACAGTGGCTGTATGGATGAGTGTGTGCTTGTATCAGTGATTGTATAAGAGCATAAGAAAGTGCAAGTATTTGTATGAGTAATTGAGCTGGTGTGTAAATAACTGTATAGGCGGGTAAATGGCAGTGTGATAAAATATTTGCATAACTGATTAGGTGTGTGAGTACCTCTATGGATGAGTGGTGGTGTGTGAGTGTCTACATAGGTGTATGAGTGCATATGATAGTCCTGTACTGACTGACCATAAGTATGAGTGACTGTACGGGTGAGTGAGTGGATGTGTATGTAAACCTAAGAATCAGTGCGTGGGTATGTAGGTATTGGGGTTGGAGTGTCTATGGTTTTGAGAATGGCAGTCTGTAATTTAGAGTGGGTGTATCAAAGGTTATATTAGGGTGTGAGAAGATGCATCAAATTATCACATGGATGATGTCATCACTAATGTCATTTGAGATGTCATCAGTGATGTCACTGACTATGTCATGAGTGATGTAATATGTGACGTCATCAGCAGTGCATTGCGGGGGCGCGAGTTATAATTAGCTGAACTAACTATAACGGAGGAATTTCTTTGGTTTTGTACGAGTGAAATGTCCAACTAACTATAACGCCCCTGAAACCTATGGTTTTTTCAGTGAATTTCTAAGGTTTTTTAAATGCTAATTTCTAACTATAACATGCCTGAAACTTATGGTTTTTTCAGTGAATTTCAAAGGTTTTTTTAAATGCTAATTTCTAACTATAACATGCCTGAAACCTATGGTTTGTTCAGTGAATTTCTTAGGTTTTTTAAACGCTACTTTTTAACTATGCCTACAGAGGTAGGACATATGATGAAAGAAGAAACAACGCACAGAAAGAAAAAAAAGAAATGCAGAAAGAAGCAACAGAAGTCCACAAGGACAAAGAAAACTGCAGGAAGAAGCAAGACATGTAAATGTAAATGTAAATGTGTTGTATTTGTAAAGCGCACGGCTGCCCACGCGACGGGGCATCCCGGCGCTGCACTCATACCGCTGACCTTCCTGGCTTTTCCATGTGAAATGTCCACTCCTGGGCACCCCCAAGGTGAAGCCAGGCATCCAAGCGCTGCTGGGGCCGTTGTGGAGATTAAGCAAGCTATTGCCCAGAGTCACAGAGTGGGACCCATGATTAGACTAGGCACCTAGCCGAGAATGATCAGGTCCGGGGAGATTGAGTCCAAGAGCCGCCGAGGCCGGAATTGAACCCTGGTCCCGGGCCAGACCTCTGCATCAGGGTCTGCCGCTCTAACCATTGAGCCACGCTTCTCCACATGTGCAGAAAGAACCAACAGACGAGCAGAAAGAGGCCCTGTTGTAAAATCATCCTGTGCCCACAACTTTTTCAGACGGGTACTGATGGTAACTGACTCTGACTAACCAGGCCTAGAGCCAGTGCTATGCTAAAACACACTTAGAATACAGTGAAAACACCTACATACACTAGGGAACATTATGCGTTGGGGTACCCCTGTGATTAGCATGACTCCCTCTGTAAGACCCTAGTACATAATAGGGCAGGGGGATTAAAACTACCTCTTAAAATGCGCCACGGGCGCGTTTGCACCCTGGTGAAGGGAGGGGGGCCTGAGGTGACATGTGTGCAAACACTCCCTAAGGCCGGTTTAAGTTGGGGGATAAAGTCCCCTTGAATCCTGAGGGTCCCTGGGGGCCAACTAACCCACCAGGTATGTCCAGTAACTGTCACAGAATTGCATTGCAGAGATGTGTAAAATGGGGCATGGCCTCGGATCACCTCTTTGTATGTATCATTATGGGGAGGTGGGCGCGTGGCCCCCCTCCCTGGCCACTTCTGGCCCCAGGGACCCCATCCCCCAGGGCATGGCCACTTTGTTGGGGACCGTGGGGTGGTCCCCAATTCCCCCACGGTCCTGCAGGCTCCCCGCCTCCTGCGGGAGCCGGCATTGCTTTTCCACATGGGGAGCTGCTAAGATGCAGCTACCTGAGTGGAAAAGCAATCGGCTTTGGTTTTTGGAAGAAAGAGTAGGTTTCCCTGCTCTCTCTTCCAAAAACCAAGCAGAGTTTGCTATGACAGGGCCGGAGCCGCACGGCTCCCGCCCTGCCATAGCAAACAGCAGTGTCCCGGGGGTGGGACAAAAAGTTGGCTACGCTAAAAACAGTACGTACGGAACCCAACATTTTCAAGTACATAAGAGCTAGCCTCACTTAAAACGAAGCCAGCTTTCCGAAGAATTGGTAGTAAGAATTTTTTCCGTGCTTCCGCAAACTTCTCACAAAACATTACAAGATGGAGAGTGTCCTGTGTTGAAAACCTGTCACATGAACACGGGGCACTTTCTTCCGGTTTCCCCCACTGCGGAAAATCACCCAGAATGAAATGAATTAGGTTAAATCTAAATCTAACCAGCAAGAAACGGTGAAACTGGTTGGTGACTAACTTCAAATATGGTTCGATAAATAAGGAAGTCTGCAAAATATACATTCTTCTTACTCCTGGTTTTCTAACCTCCTGTTCCTCCCTGTTTTGCTGCGCCAGGTTCATAAAACTTTTTTTGACCCATACCAAATCATCTTTTCCTAGCTTTTCTGGGCAAGTAAACAAATCTGGACGACCCAGTCTGACACACGCCGCTCTAACGTAAGCCAGCCAGGGTATCCTATCTGTCTTATCCAGTGCTAAACAATCTTTCAGGATTAAATGATTAAGGGTGATCTCCTCGTTAATCCATGTCTTCACCCAGCAGGTCACCGGGGCCATATTTAAATTATCTGCAATGTATCCAATACCTAGTTCAGCATGCACGGAAAGTGTGGGAGATGATTGAGGAACCGCCAGCAGGGACCTAAGGAACTTGTTTTCTACCACTTGTATTGTATTCATAGGGACATATCCCCAGACCTCAGCCCCATATGAGGCAATCACTAGGCACTTGGATTTATATATTTTAAGCAAGGCCTCCATGGGCCTCGCACCCAACCTCTTCGAGAAACTAAGAAGTGCTGATGTAGATCTTGTAACAGCGTTGCACTTCTGTTTCAGTTGGGGGCCCCAGTTACCTTTCTCATCAAAAACTACCCCCAAATAGGTGAATACTGGTACCCTCGTAACCTCTGCACCCATACATGTAAAACTTCTAACCTTTAACTTCTTCCTTGTAACACCCGCTACCATCACGTGCGATTTTTTGCTGTTAACTTTTAAGTCAAGGGACTGCATGAAGCCGCCAAAATGATCTAGCAGCCTCTGCAGGCCCATGCCTGTTTGTGCGAGTAGAACAGCGTCGTCCGCGTATAGGAGGGCCGGGACTCCCGCTCCTCCTATACGCGGAACGTCCACTGTAGCCTTGACTAGAGAGTCTTCCAGGGCATTAATATACAAGGTAAAGAGGAGAGGGGCCAAGATGCAACCTTGTCTGACCCCTCTCCTAGAGCTAAAGTGTCCAGTGCAGCGGCCGTCCGACGTAGTCCTTACTTTAGCAGGAAGGTCCTGATGGAGGTCACTAAGGAAATTAATCAGAGGTGCTTCCATCCCCATTTTACGCAGATTAGACCATAGTTTCGACCGATTTACCAGGTCGAACGCCGAAGACAAATCCATAAAGCCTAGATATAAATGGCCAGATTTTGCTATAGTGTATTTCCCTGTCATAAGATACAAATTTAGACATTGGTCTATAGTACTTCTGTGTTTTCTGAAACCATATTGAAAGTTAGAGAGTACCCCCCTGCAAGTTAGCCAATCCCCAGTTTTTTGAGAATGACTCTGCCCATGATTTTAACTTCAGAGTCTATCAGGGAGATTGGCCTGTAGCAGGCTGGGTCCCCTCTACTCCCTTTTTTAAAAATCGGGACTATGACCGAAGTGGACCAGGAGGGTGGGAAGCCTGCAGAGGCTGACGCATTATAGACATTTGTCAGAACTTTTGCCCAGAACTGGGGGTACAAGATATAGAGATCTGCAGGCACCCCGTCAGGACCGGGTGCCTTATGATTGGCCATTTCTCTAATTGCCCTTTCTACGTCCGCTGCGTCAAAAACGAGCGGCAGAGGATTCAACAGTGGCATCACTCCCTTGGGTTAGCTCTATTTGATCGGTATCAGCGTAGATGTTCTTAAAATGTTGAAGCCAAATGTCATCAGGTATAACACAGTGTGTATCTCTATTTTCTCTTTATTTAAGAAAGGGTGATTTAAAATAGACCAGAACTTTCTGCTATCACTTAAGACATCGACAGCTTGAAGATCGCTCCACGCTTCCTCCTTAATTGTTCGTTTGCGCACACTGATGGCGAATTTGTACTCTTTGTGTAATAAAGCTACCAGACCCTTGTCTCTTGGACTCATCTTAAGAGCTTCTAAGAGAGCCTTATGAGCCCTGGTACAGGAGTGATCAAACCATTTATAGGGTTTCTTGATGTTTGTTCTGTTGGCTGCCTGTAATTTCACTGCTACCTGTTTACACAGGGCTTCATAAGCTGTTATAATTTCCCCAGCTGGAGCAGAGTCATCCAGGCAGATAGCAAAATGAGCTTCCGCTGTGAGGGTCAGATCTTCAAAAAAAGTTTCAGGGGCCACAAGATCCCATTTAATGCGCCTACCTTGATCTGTTGTAGATAGTCCCCAAGGATCCCCGCCTCCCTCATTAATAACGAACAGTCCCCTCTGCTCGATCTCCAACAAAACCGGGTTATGGTCACTAAATGCTGACTTAACTACTCTATATCCTATGAACCTGTCCAGGATTAATGGGGAGGAAAAGATATAGTCAATCACTGTATTAGAACCCCGATCTATAAAAGTGGGATCCCTTTCCTGCCCCTCCTCCCTACCTGGTTCCAGTAGATTTAGGTTAGATAGGGCCTCCTCCAGAGCTTCACCCTGTTTAGTGTGTTAAAAATGAGGAAGCCCCCCCACTCAGTAATCCCTCCTGGTCCTCCCCATAACAGTCCCACGGGCAGGGATGTATGTTAAAATCACCCATAAGTATCATCTCGGATACATAGGTCTGGTTTAACTTGTAGACTGAAAAAAATTGATCCAGGGAGCTGATGTGCGGCATGTTACTGTCACCTTCCCAGGCATTATATAAATTAATCAACAAAAGATTTGGCTGGTCCGGGACAGTCCACTCAATGATAAGGTAGTTGGCCGAGGCGGTATCAAGTCTTTTAAAGGTGCCCGCAAGCTTTAGTGAAATTAGGAAAAGAAGACCACCCCTAGGTCTGCCTACTATTCCTGATACTGCAGGTGTAACAAAACTACAATAGCCGTCCAGGCTAAAGCTATGTGAGACTTCCCATGTTTCCTGGAGAGCCAAAATGTCGTACTGCCGGATGAACTTTATCCAATTAGGGTCTAAGCTTTTAGTTCTAGTGCCTGCCACATTCCAGCTTAACAATTTACATGAGGTTCTTACACTAGGGTCACCTATCAGCCTCCCTGGGCTAAAGATGTCCTCAGGTAGTCAATCGTCTGTCTCCAGCTGGGCCAAAGGAGAGAAACGATTTGAAACACTTATACCCTCCATTGGTTGACACCCTAGTGTTGGGGCTGGGGTTGTGGATGTATTGCCAACCTTGCCCACCGGTAAGGGTGGTGTTATTGGTGCATTTTCAGCCCTCCCAGTCCCCTCCTTTTGCCATCTAAATTGGGGAGTCGCCCAGCTCCTTCCCGGCTGTGTATGCTTGTAGGCCATATGAGGACGTACCCCCAATACTTGCCGGGGAAAGCAAATAGGCCTAGCTGGGGGATAAAAGAATCCGAGTGGTAACGGTCTGATACCCCGAACACCCAGATCTGAGTTGTCCCAAAATAGCCTATGGGGGCTCATATGGTTATTAAAATTAACAACCACACAGTCGCCTTGGATATTTTTAGGGCAGCGGCCTACCCAACTGACCCTTCTTGCCATGATGACAGAGTTTACAATGTCATTTCCCCCAGTGCTATGCTGACTACACAATTCCCTTGCTAGGGTCATAAGATCGTGTATTGGTTCATGGGCATTCTTTCTCAGGGGGGGGACACCAGTGAAGACAGCCACCAAAAGGGCAGCCTCTGGTGGCAGCTCCAGGTGTGTAGGGGAAGTAAAGCCTTGTCTGGTACTAGCTTGTGCTTGGACACCAATAATAGGCAGAACGGAGTTAAGACTAACAACCCCTCCTCCATTAGGTTGATACCCCTCCTGACCCTCCTCTATAACCTTGTTAACAATTTTGGTTGTAGTCTGTCCAGAGGGAACTTTGACCGTAGTGGGCCTATTCAAGACAGGTGGGTGAGACGGTACACTACACCCCGCTCCTTCTGGAGGTAGATTTAATAAACGATCAATCTTATCACATTTAGACAGTAACCCCGATACACATGAATTAAATGTGTCCACAATGTCCGAGGCCATATTCACTAGCACTGGTTCCAATTTAGAAGTGAATAGCTCCTCTATAATTTTCCCAATATGTGCTTTTAGACCTTGAAGTGATGGAGGGATCAACCCCCTATGTTTACTTTTCTTAGCCCGTTTCACATTAGACTTTCTTGATCTGGGGGCTTTCTGCAAGTTCGAACGGAGCAAAGTATTTGGCAGTTCATCAGGAAAGTTAGGGGTTACTACAGGTGGTAATGGGTCCGAAGCAATAGAGGGATTACTGACGATTATAGTCGGCTCCAAAGGTATACCCCCTACATGCTCTTTGGGTTGGGCCAAGTCAATGACAGCGTTACCCAGGCCCAGCTCTTTCTCCGCTATTGCAATTTCTTTAGACAGTACGCCCACCGCAGATGTAAGATAGGACATTATTGAGTCTGCCTTCCTTGGGTGCTTTGCCTTTTTCCCATCATCTATGCCCCGACTGAGCTGCTTTCTCTTACCCATTCTGAAGTGTCAAGGGGTTTGCCTGGCCTGGCCTCTTCTGGCCCCTGACGGCCACAGACGGCCCGCCCTCTGCCCGGGCTCAGCCAGGCGATGCCCGCACGCGTCCCGCCACGCGGGAGGAAGTGCTGTGCTAAATGCGCCTCCTGGCAGAAGTCTCTGCGGTCAGGCGGCGTCCCCGCGAAGCAGGGGACGCTGGGAAATGTAGTTTTGGCTGCCCGGCCCCACTCGGCGGCCGCTGGTGAACTGCGGCGGCGGGGGCAAGCAGCGCTGGCTGGTGACCACTTGTAATGCGGTGAACACGAGGCCGTGACCCCAAAGCTGGTAAGATGTTTCCCCGCTCCACCGGAGGAAGTGCTGTGCTAAATGCGCCTCCAGGCGTAAGTCTCTGCGGTCAGGCGGCGTCCCCACGAAGCAGGGGACGCTGGGAAATGTAGTCACATTACCACAGTATTGCACAGTGGTTGATGCATTGAAAATCAAGGAGAGTTAGGTTTTCTGAGCGATGAGTGCTTTCACTATTGGTGTGGGCACTGTGGTTGTGTTTTTAATGTTAAGGGGAGCCGATCCACCATATGAATTTAGGATTGGTGTTTTTTGTTTCCTCTTTAGAGCGGTGCCTCCTTCTCCCTGAGCTGTTGCCAGGTGGGGTGAGGTTATTCCTCCATACCCTTGAGGTAAGGCTCAATGGAGTGTGTCTAGCTTACTGTTTGGAGCTTATCTGATGGCAAATTGCAGTCACATAAATTTTCTAAAGACAATTAATACTGTTATCCAAGACTGTATTATGCACCTCTTATATCTCTTATAGATTTTCCCAAGAGGCAAGAGGAATGATGATTGTGAGAAGAATTACTCACAGCGTATCCTTTATGTTTATTATTTAAATTCACATCACTTGTTTTTGAATTGCAGTAGCATTCTAACTCTAAGAGGTCCTGACGAAAGCACTAGGTGTATTTTTACCTGTTTGTGCTGAAACATGTTGACCAATTCTTATGAACGGACGGTTATCTAATGAATCCGGCCTTTTTGCACTGTTTTTAATTCTTGTTCGGATCAGACACGAATAAAGTTAATGTCTGATTCCGCTTCAATTTTATATCCACACCACATCTTCTGCACTGCACTTTTTGTTCCCATACACTCTTTATACCACACTTGCTCGCATCTGTATTGACTAAAACTTTGAAAACATCCTTGGGCTCCTCCATCATTAGGGTGGGGTGTTAGCCCTGATAAAGGAGACCTAGATGATGAAGCATGTCACCGGGACCGGTGAGTGATGGGAATCCGTACAAATTTCGCGTATTTTTGGTCAGTCTTGGTAATTGTCAGTTATTCTTTGTTCTTTTGACTGTAGACCGCAGGGTATTTTTTGTGTTTTCTGATAAATTAAACAAAGCCATTCACTAAAAGAGAGAGGGCTTTGGGGTACGAGCCATTAACACGGCATTGTCAGCATACAACAATGCAGGTAAGGGAGAGCTCCAGATTCTGGAACAGTGGTAGTGGTAGTTATAAATGAATGAAGATCATTAACATATAAAATAAATAGGAGTGGGGCTAAACACACAGTCTTGTCTCAGGCCTCTCTTAATATTAACATCTTCTGAGACTTCAGCCATTATTGTTAATTCTTATTCTTGCTTACATACCTCTATATAAGTAAGCTAAAAAGTGCACAAGTGGTTTTTCCAGACCAAGGGAGATTAAAATGGACCACTCGGTGGAACGGTTAACACTATCAAACGCTGTTGATAAACCCATGAAGGCCAGGTACATAGGAGAATTTTGTGCTATGGTGTACTTCCCTATAATTAGTTTAAGATTGAGTTACTGCTTTATAGTGCCCACTTTAGGTCTAAAACCATACTTGCTGGGGTGAAGTATTGGCCTCTCTACTGCCCATTTATTTATGGAGTTATATAAGACATTGCCCAAAATTCTTATGGTGGTATCAATTAGCCCATAACAGCTGGGCTGAGAACCATTCCCCTTTTTAAAAGAAGTAGTCAAATGTTTAAAAGAAGGCACTATAATAGATGTTGACCATGAAGCTGGGATGGGGGCAGTGGTGAGGCTGTTAAAAACATTCAATAGTAAAGGCTGTACAAATGTTCGGGTTATATTTCAAAGTGCCCCCGACACTTAACTGTAATGCCTCCTCTACCTCTTCCAGAGTCAACTGAATCAAACTAAAGTCAGTCCCAGCAAAATAGCGGTAATAGGACTGACCTGGGTATAGATTTTAGAAAAATGAGTCACCCAGTCCTGACTTGAGATATTACAATCAATCTTTGGATCTGTGCAATTAGGCTGTTTCATCTTTTTAACTGAGGCCCAGAAGAGTTTACTGTTCTTAATATTTGAGGCTAAGGTGAATGAATCCCATTGTTGTGTCACTAATCCTACTTTCCTGAGACTTAATGCCCGCTTATATTGCTTACGGACTTCAATCATGGTTGTGGGTTCTTAGGGCGACCTGAAGGGTATTATCGTAAATGACGATTGGCAAGAGATCAATCTCGATTGAACCATCGTGGTCTACTAGGGAATTCGTCAATTGGCACCATAAGCTCTTTTTTTATTTTGTTGCAAAGATGGACAAAAGCAGCAGCGGCGGGATTAGCAATGTCAGCCTCAGTAAGGCAGACCTGTACTAGGGGGAGGTTTCCAATGATTACTTTCTGAAATAAACGCTCAGGTGCTACTGATCTCCAATTCAGCCTTAAACTGTCTTGAGAGGGGTCAAGGTGGCAATCCCCAATCTCCTTATTATACTTTGGCTTAGGGGCTAGCACAAGAAGTTCTTCAATTCAGTTGTGATCTCAATGATTAGAAGGGATCACATTGCCGTATAACAAAGAGTCTGTGTGGTCAGAGGATATAAATATATAATCAATAGTAGAAATCTGACCTCGCCATTTGAGGGTAGGGGGGATATCGGTCCCATTGAGTGCAATGTCCATGACGTTAACAAAGTCGTTAACAGCCAGCAAAGAGGCATGCTCACGTCCCCTTTCGTCGAGATTATCCACAGTGACAATGCCCTTCATAGATTTGAAATCGGGGTTTCTTATATGGGGGTCATAAGAGAGTTCCGAGTATTACGTTAAAATCTCCCCCTATACATAAGCCCGTTGGTTGACCGCTATCTATGATTATGTTTTGAAGGGAGGAAATATGCTCAGACAAAGAGAGGAAATTAATATTGGGCACTTTTGTGAAATCATTATTATAACAATTAGTTAGATATAGTGTCCAGCCTCTTTTATATCTTATTGTTAAGAAGTTAACATTATCTACCTTCAGAGCCTTTGAGCTCCCCCTGCTTTGATATTAACCCAGGTCGCCAAACCCCTTATCGCACAGCCTGACTTTGATGGAGATGCTGGATTGTGAAAGCAGGAAAACAATTAATGTGTACTTCTTTTACAGGCCAATTCTCATGAAACATCAGGATGTTGCACTGAGTAATAAAAGAAAGCCACTCAAGGCATGTGGATTTAATCCGGCAATGTTCCAACTCGGAATTTTTAAGATATTGTCTTCAGAACTTTCAATTGCACAAGGTCTTGTATTTTATTATGTTGTAAGGTTGCGTGTTCTGGGGGGTGGAATCTAAGGCTAGTGCGGTGATGGCTTGGTCTAACCTATCTGGAGGGGTTGATTCCAGTCAATCCAATCCAACCAGGCCCTCCAGTTCAGCAAATCTATTTTCCAAAGGAGTATGGGAAAGAGATAAAGCGGGCCTTGCCATCATGGGCTTGTAAAAGAAACCAAGTGGAAGGCAACTGATGTTAGTGACAAACGCCCAGCTGTCTTCCTGAAGATTTAATAGGTTACAAGCGAATGCTGATTTGCGTAGGTTAATCACAATACAGTACCCCGCAATACTTTTTCAGATCGCCCGACCCAGCCCACCCACTGAACCATTAATAGATTGTTAATATCAGTGGGCCTAAGGCCTCTATGTTTAATTAATCAGTCTGCACTTGTATTTCTCAGGTCCTCCCAGGTTTCTCTTTGATTAGGCCTCAGTGGTGGTGCTCCTACCAGGGCTACTAGATAAGGGCATACTGCCGGTGGAAGATCCAAAATGTCTGTGGAGCCCTTAACCACTCGAGATATTGTCGCACATGATGTGCTATTGCGTCCTAGGGGGAAGGTATGTTTTAGCCTGCAGGTGGAGTAATCTGAGTTAATGACAGGATCCTTCACCAGATGATCGGTGGTAAGTGACCCGCTGTTACTTACAGAATTTTGTTCATGTAAGATATAGATGGAGCATGGGGTGTTGTACTAGAGTAACTGTCAGCGATTTTGGCAACATGACTTGGTTGAACAGGGCAGTTTTTAGGATCAAATTTCCTCTCAAGTGCAGTTAGTCTCTCCAGTAGTGGTTTTAAGTTAATGTCTAATATATTACTAAGTCTGTTGCATAAAGTGTTGCAAAGAGAAGAGTCAACTTGAGAGGGGACTGAAATGTTGTTGCTATTATTGCTGCTGGACGGAGGTTGTAGATCTGATTGCTGTGAAGCTAATTGCGGTAGATGTTGTAAGGATTGTGAAGCTTTACCCGGCTGGACTGGTTGAACCCATGTAAGTAATTGATTACTACTAGACACTGTTCTATGTGGCTGTTTCTTCTTACTTCCTGCCTGTTTGTTGGCTGCCCTTTCCTCTTAACTGCTGTATTTTTCCTTGCCTTGTCCGGCTGTAGCATGTCTAGATCTTCTTTTTTCTGACCACGTGACGCAGGCCTACTGGCGGCGCTTATGGTGGTATTGGTGCTCTCATAATGCAAGGTTGAGTAGGCAAAATATTACTCGGCAACAATCCACCCATAGACGAGGCAACAGTAGTTACGTTAGTAATGGCACCTGCCTCCAAGGCACCTTCAGAGGGCAACAGCTGGGGAAATATCCCATAATCAAGTGACAATCGCCGCTCTGTAAGTTGGATTTTGTTTAAAACGATGCCCACTACTCTCTCGAGTCAAGCGACACCAAAGGACGTGTGCTGCCCCACCTCAGACCTCCCTCAGGTCTCTGCTTCGACATGACGACATGACAAAGGTTGAATGTAATTCTCACCTGTTTCCAGATGAGTGTGTGGCTTCCGAATGAAAGACCGAGAGAGGGGTCCCAGCCCGGCCTGAGATGGTCGCGGACTAGGGCAGATGGTCCCGCTCCTGGCCCCGTCTTTACCCGGGCACATGTCCGGGCGCGCCTGAGCATGGTGCAATAGCGTTGGCGGCGGCTGCCAATAATCAGTCTGGGGCCTGTGGTCCTACCCCTCCTTCTTAAAAAAAGCATCCTGCGCAGCGGGAGCTCCAAGCTAATTAAATATGCGTCTCTGGGCGCGACCACAAGAGCGTTGGCGGCGGCTGCCGCGAGTCACTTCGAGGCCTGTGGTCGTGCCCCCTCCTTCCCAAAAACAGGTGTCCCGCGCAGCGAGTGCCCCAAGCTGATTAAATAGGCGACTCCGGGAGAGGCCGCAATAGCGTTGGCACTGGCTGCCGCAAGTCACTCTGGGGCCTGTGGTCCTACCCCTCCTTCTCAAAAACGGGACTCCAGTGCAGTGGGAGCCTCAAGCTAATTAAATATGTTTCAGATCTACTTACGTTTCCACAGTAATGTCATGCAAATGATGAAAAGATCCTCGACTTCACCTTGTCATCTATTGTACCCAACTTAGTCAAAGTACTAACAGTAATCCAGGGAAGAAAACAAGGAGGAAAAACACAAAGGTCCCACGTTGCACCCCAGTCTGAGGCAGAAGCAGTTGAGTAAAAGAGCTCTCTGTGGAAAATAAAGAACAGGAGAAGAGGTAAGTATATACAGTGTTTACACTCTTACTATTATTACTATTCTCTAGTCATGCATGTATGTACCTGAACAATTCCCTTTTTCTGTGTGTGCTGGCAGCTGGGGTAAGTATTAGAGTGTAGATATCTGGATCGAAGGAAAATAGAGATACATGTTTTAAACAGTCTCCGTATATTTGTATGTCTGCTGTAGGGGAAATGCAGTACTGGAACCTACCTAAAGTCATGCAAGAACTGCTCCAGATTTACTGGTTCTCCGTAATGCCCCAAAACATATATCACCTTAAATGCAGCTAAACTAATCAATTCCTTTATCTCTTCAAGAATCCTCGAGTTGTGTATTGTGTATTGGTGGCAGGAGAACCCCAGGAGAGATACAAGAAGAAACATCTCAATGGGAAACCTGTAGTAGCTGTTTTTGGACACGGAGTGTCACCATACGGTTGTGAGCAAGGAACTAGTGCCAGATACACTACTCCTAGAGGGGGAACACATATAGGTTACCTATGTGCACGGGGAGAGAAAAATGAATCTCCTAGCGGAAATCCTAATAGACATTGATGGGAAACCACAGTTGTGAAAGATTGGGTGGTGCCCTCTCTTCCCGAAACCATACTGTTAGGTACTGACCTCCCATGATTCAATGAATACCTTTCGTCTCTCACTTCCCCTTCTCTTATGGTTGGTTGGTTGGAGACTGCCCCGTTCGCTAGAGAGGAGATACGTGGGTCCCTCCCCAAAGCCTCGAAGTCCCGGAGAGAGAAAAGGAACGGGTGAGCCTTATATTGTAAACCTTGTCATCTCCTGCCTACTCATGTCCTTGTCTGCCCAGATGTGCGTCAAACACCAAGTAGGAACTTCCGGACAGCCCAGAGGGATGATGGTACATTGCAGCATGCCTGGGACCAAACACAAGAGGATCACCCCGAGAAGGTAGGCCCCTTCTTTTGCAAGAAGAGAGGCCTGTTGTATAGGATAACCCGAGAGGACAATAGCACTAAAGAACAGTTGTTGGTCCCAAAAGCATTTCGGGAATAAGTATTGGACCAAGCCCATAGCCAAACAGGGGGTGGACACTATGGTAAAGAACATACCTTGAAGTACCTGTTAGACCGATTTTACTGGCCAGGGGTATTCCAGGAGGTGGCTAGACTATGTGCTTCCTGTGTTATATGCCAGTTAGTTAAAACACTGTCTCTTCCTCATGCTCCCTTACAACCACTTCCCATCATAGATGTGCCATTTAAGAGGGTTGGTATGGACCTTGTAGGCCCATTGCTTCTACCTGGCCATGAACACCAGGATATACTGGTGTTGGTAGACTATGCTACACGATATCGGAGGCAATACCTCTAGCCAGCACCCCTACCTCAGCAATAGCCCAAGCCATGGTATATTTCTTCTCCATCGTGGGTTTTCCCCAGGAATTGTTAACTGACCAGGGTACCTGATTTGTATCCAAATTAATGAAACAAATATGTGAGATCCTAGGGATTAAACAGATATGTACAGCAGTATACCACCCTCAGACAGACGGCCTAGTCGAGAGGTACAACAAGACCATTAAGACCATGCTGAAGAAGAGCATAGATGAGGCGGGAAGGGACTGGGAATGCCAAATACACCTAGTACTGTTTGCCATTCATACCCACAAACAAAGGTCCAAAGGTTTCTCACCTTTCGAACTACTGTTTGGAGGAAAGCCTTGCACACTCCTCAACATTGTGGTAGAACAATAGGTCGAGGAGGAGGATGAAAGTAAGCCCCTGTTGCAGTACAGCGCGACCCTATAAAACACCCTAGCCACTCTTTCGGAGTAAGTTCACACTAATATGGAGAAGGCCCAAGCTGAACGAAAACGACTGTATGATGAAAAAGCCAAGCAACAGGAGTTTAAAGTGGGAGACTATGTATTGATCCTTCTACCCAGTATGGAAAAGAAACTGTTAGCCACATGGCAAGGCCCCTATCGGGTTTTAGAAAGGATGACTCCTGTCACATATCGCATATCCCTCCCACACAAAACACAGAAAGGCCTGGCCTATCATGTGAACCTTCTGAAAGCCTGGGAAAGGCCCATCCCTGTCTCTCTTTGTAAAGGTGTCCATATACATCAGGTATCTCTCGAAAAACCCCTGGAGATCTCGTTAGCCCCGAATACCCCACAAAAAGTGAGTCTGTACACTTCGGACAACAGTTAACGGAAGAACAGAAACATCAGCTACACATCCTATGCTACTCCTTCTCCACCGTTGTCTCTGGGAAACCAGGGCACACAACCCTAGTGCAGCATAACATTGTCGCAGAAGGAGCCGGTCCAGTAAGAATAAGACCATACCATATTCCAGCAGCACGGAGATAGGCAGCCGAACAGTACCCCCCGCAGTACCTGGTCCTCCCCAATCGTCCTTGTACCGAGACCCGACGGAAACATAAGATTTTGCATTGACTTCCGCCAACTAAACGCCATTAATCTAAATTCCATGCATACTCCATGCCTCGCATTGATGAATTAATAGAGAGATTGGGGGAGGCCAGGGTGATGTCCACAATCGATCTGAGAAAGGGGTATTGGCAAATTCCCCTCTCACCGAAGCCAAAGAAAAGATGGCCTTTTCCACTCCTTCTGGCCTATACCAGTTCAAAGTTCTTCCTTTGGCCTTCACGGTGCCCCCGCCACATTCCAGAGGTTTATGGATACTCTTTTACAAAAACATCAGAAATATGCTGTCGCCTATCTGGACGACATAGTCGTGTACAGCCCAGACTAGAAAACGCATCTCTTATGCACACTCCAACAGGCAGGCCTTACTATCAATCCTAAAAAAACACATTTGACACTGGCCATATAGAGTATCTGGGTTATGATATTCAGGGAGGGCATGTTAGACAACAGATAAACAAGCTGGAAGCTATCACCAGAATCCCCCGTCCCACTACCAGAAAAGACATTTGTTCCTTTTTAAGACTTGTGGGTTATTATCGGAGGTTCATCCCTCATTTCTCTGACATAGCCAGTCTCTTCACGGACCTCTTGACCAAAACAATGTCAGGAAAAACCATTCACTGGTCCAGTTCTCTGGAAGATAGTTTCAGTCACCTAAAGAAGTCCTTATGTAATGCTACGGCACTCACCTGCTCTGATTTCCAGAAGACCTTTGTTTTGCAGACCGATGTCGCGGACAAAGGCATCGGTGCCGTCTTATCTCAACCTGACTATAAAGGGGATTTACGTCCCATTCTGTTCCTCAGTAGAAAACTCTTCCCTAGAGAGACCCAGTATGCAACAATAGAAAAACAATGCCTGGCCATTAAATGGGCCAAGGAGGCCCTTCATTATTATCTCTTGGGTCTCCCCTTCCTGCAACTTACAGACCATGCCCTCTAACCTGGCTTTCCTTCCATAACAACTCCAACCCTAAAGTTCTCGGGTGGTTCCTTGCCTTGCAGCTATTCACCTTCCAGACCTTCCATGTTCCAGGCAAACTGTAGTCAAATGTGGATTATCTTTTTCGTTACCCTGTTTCCGAATGGCCCTCACGTCCATTCCTGGAGGGAAGGCAGTGTGAGAAATCCGAGAAACCTGAGCAACCTGAAACGGATGCGGCGACCTCTCCCGAGAATTCCAACCTGGCCGCTGCACTGTCCTGGCCCGAAAGGGAGTTTAGCGTTCCCAATACCCCAGCCGACACAAGGAGACCAATATCCAAGACTGGGAATTCAAGAGAGAGGAGCAACAGCGGTGAAGTCGGCAATGGTAACGGAAACAAAGAGGAAGATGGAAACGCGGACGGAGATATCAAGGGGAGAAGAGTACAGAGAAGAAGATGAGGACTTCGCTGGAGAGAACCGCTCAAGGAGCAACGCGCCCGAGTTCAGTACTCCCCCGAGAGAAGTGGAGGCTGTGACTCCCCTTCCCAGTGCCCTAGAGGGTCATGGGTTCAGGCAAGTGTCTTGTGCATCTGTACTGTCACTTAAGGGCTGGTGGGCAGGTTTACGGGCTGTACCACCTTAACGGCATCACTGTATCCCTCCACTTAGGCACAACACAGAATAGGGCACTGGTGAAGGGTGTGCACAACCCCCCTCCCCTTTTATCCCTAATTGTACTTCGGGCCATATCTTGACCCTATTTTATTTGTAATATTTATTTTTTATTGTTCCCCCCATGAGGAGTCATCCTAGAAGGTACAGGAGTGATCAAACCATTTATAGGGTTTCTTGATGTTTGTTCTGTTGGCTGCCTGTAATTTCACTGCTACCTGTTTACACAGGGCTTCATAAGCTGTTATAATTTCCCCAGCTGGAGCAGAGTCATCCAGGCAGATAGCAAAATGAGCTTCCGCTGTGAGGGTCAGATCTTCAAAAAAAGTTTCAGGGGCCACAAGATCCCATTTAATGCGCCTACCTTGATCTGTTGTAGATAGTCCCCAAGGATCCCCGCCTCCCTCATTAATAACGAACAGTCCCCTCTGCTCGATCTCCAACAAAACCGGGTTATGGTCACTAAATGCTGACTTAACTACTCTATATCCTATGAACCTGTCCAGGATTAATGGGGAGGAAAAGATATAGTCAATCACTGTATTAGAACCCCGATCTATAAAAGTGGGATCCCTTTCCTGCCCCTCCTCCCTACCTGGTTCCAGTAGATTTAGGTTAGATAGGGCCTCCTCCAGAGCTTCACCCTGTTTAGTGTGTTAAAAATGAGGAAGCCCCCCCACTCAGTAATCCCTCCTGGTCCTCCCCATAACAGTCCCACGGGCAGGGATGTATGTTAAAATCACCCATAAGTATCATCTCGGATACATAGGTCTGGTTTAACTTGTAGACTGAAAAAAATTGATCCAGGGAGCTGATGTGCGGCATGTTACTGTCACCTTCCCAGGCATTATATAAATTAATCAACAAAAGATTTGGCTGGTCCGGGACAGTCCACTCAATGATAAGGTAGTTGGCCGAGGCGGTATCAAGTCTTTTAAAGGTGCCCGCAAGCTTTAGTGAAATTAGGAAAAGAAGACCACCCCTAGGTCTGCCTACTATTCCTGATACTGCAGGTGTAACAAAACTACAATAGCCGTCCAGGCTAAAGCTATGTGAGACTTCCCATGTTTCCTGGAGAGCCAAAATGTCGTACTGCCGGATGAACTTTATCCAATTAGGGTCTAAGCTTTTAGTTCTAGTGCCTGCCACATTCCAGCTTAACAATTTACATGAGGTTCTTACACTAGGGTCACCTATCAGCCTCCCTGGGCTAAAGATGTCCTCAGGTAGTCAATCGTCTGTCTCCAGCTGGGCCAAAGGAGAGAAACGATTTGAAACACTTATACCCTCCATTGGTTGACACCCTAGTGTTGGGGCTGGGGTTGTGGATGTATTGCCAACCTTGCCCACCGGTAAGGGTGGTGTTATTGGTGCATTTTCAGCCCTCCCAGTCCCCTCCTTTTGCCATCTAAATTGGGGAGTCGCCCAGCTCCTTCCCGGCTGTGTATGCTTGTAGGCCATATGAGGACGTACCCCCAATACTTGCCGGGGAAAGCAAATAGGCCTAGCTGGGGGATAAAAGAATCCGAGTGGTAACGGTCTGATACCCCGAACACCCAGATCTGAGTTGTCCCAAAATAGCCTATGGGGGCTCATATGGTTATTAAAATTAACAACCACACAGTCGCCTTGGATATTTTTAGGGCAGCGGCCTACCCAACTGACCCTTCTTGCCATGATGACAGAGTTTACAATGTCATTTCCCCCAGTGCTATGCTGACTACACAATTCCCTTGCTAGGGTCATAAGATCGTGTATTGGTTCATGGGCATTCTTTCTCAGGGGGGGGACACCAGTGAAGACAGCCACCAAAAGGGCAGCCTCTGGTGGCAGCTCCAGGTGTGTAGGGGAAGTAAAGCCTTGTCTGGTACTAGCTTGTGCTTGGACACCAATAATAGGCAGAACGGAGTTAAGACTAACAACCCCTCCTCCATTAGGTTGATACCCCTCCTGACCCTCCTCTATAACCTTGTTAACAATTTTGGTTGTAGTCTGTCCAGAGGGAACTTTGACCGTAGTGGGCCTATTCAAGACAGGTGGGTGAGACGGTACACTACACCCCGCTCCTTCTGGAGGTAGATTTAATAAACGATCAATCTTATCACATTTAGACAGTAACCCCGATACACATGAATTAAATGTGTCCACAATGTCCGAGGCCATATTCACTAGCACTGGTTCCAATTTAGAAGTGAATAGCTCCTCTATAATTTTCCCAATATGTGCTTTTAGACCTTGAAGTGATGGAGGGATCAACCCCCTATGTTTACTTTTCTTAGCCCGTTTCACATTAGACTTTCTTGATCTGGGGGCTTTCTGCAAGTTCGAACGGAGCAAAGTATTTGGCAGTTCATCAGGAAAGTTAGGGGTTACTACAGGTGGTAATGGGTCCGAAGCAATAGAGGGATTACTGACGATTATAGTCGGCTCCAAAGGTATACCCCCTACATGCTCTTTGGGTTGGGCCAAGTCAATGACAGCGTTACCCAGGCCCAGCTCTTTCTCCGCTATTGCAATTTCTTTAGACAGTACGCCCACCGCAGATGTAAGATAGGACATTATTGAGTCTGCCTTCCTTGGGTGCTTTGCCTTTTTCCCATCATCTATGCCCCGACTGAGCTGCTTTCTCTTACCCATTCTGAAGTGTCAAGGGGTTTGCCTGGCCTGGCCTCTTCTGGCCCCTGACGGCCACAGACGGCCCGCCCTATGCCCGGGCTCAGCCAGGCGATGCCCGCACGCGTCCCGCCACGCGGGAGGAAGTGCTGTGCTAAATGCGCCTCCTGGCAGAAGTCTCTGCGGTCAGGCGGCGTCCCCGCGAAGCAGGGGACGCTGGGAAATGTAGTTTTGGCTGCCCGGCCCCACTCGGCGGCCGCTGGTGAACTGCGGCGGCGGGGGCAAGCAGCGCTGGCTGGTGACCACTTGTAATGCGGTGAACACGAGGCCGTGACCCCAAAGCTGGTAAGATGTTTCCCCGCTCCACCGGAGGAAGTGCTGTGCTAAATGCGCCTCCAGGCGTAAGTCTCTGCGGTCAGGCGGCGTCCCCACGAAGCAGGGGACGCTGGGAAATGTAGTCACATTACCACAGTATTGCACAGTGGTTGATGCATTGAAAATCAAGGAGAGTTAGGTTTTCTGAGCGATGAGTGCTTTCACTATTGGTGTGGGCACTGTGGTTGTGTTTTTAATGTTAAGGGGAGCCGATCCACCATATGAATTTAGGATTGGTGTTTTTTGTTTCCTCTTTAGAGCGGTGCCTCCTTCTCCCTGAGCTGTTGCCAGGTGGGGTGAGGTTATTCCTCCATACCCTTGAGGTAAGGCTCAATGGAGTGTGTCTAGCTTACTGTTTGGAGCTTATCTGATGGCAAATTGCAGTCACATAAATTTTCTAAAGACAATTAATACTGTTATCCAAGACTGTATTATGCACCTCTTATATCTCTTATAGATTTTCCCAAGAGGCAAGAGGAATGATGATTGTGAGAAGAATTACTCACAGCGTATCCTTTATGTTTATTATTTAAATTCACATCACTTGTTTTTGAATTGCAGTAGCATTCTAACTCTAAGAGGTCCTGACGAAAGCACTAGGTGTATTTTTACCTGTTTGTGCTGAAACATGTTGACCAATTCTTATGAACGGACGGTTATCTAATGAATCCGGCCTTTTTGCACTGTTTTTAATTCTTGTTCGGATCAGACACGAATAAAGTTAATGTCTGATTCCGCTTCAATTTTATATCCACACCACATCTTCTGCACTGCACTTTTTGTTCCCATACACTCTTTATACCACACTTGCTCGCATCTGTATTGACTAAAACTTTGAAAACATCCTTGGGCTCCTCCATCATTAGGGTGGGGTGTTAGCCCTGATAAAGGAGACCTAGATGATGAAGCATGTCACCGGGACCGGTGAGTGATGGGAATCCGTACAAATTTCGCGTATTTTTGGTCAGTCTTGGTAATTGTCAGTTATTCTTTGTTCTTTTGACTGTAGACCGCAGGGTATTTTTTGTGTTTTCTGATAAATTAAACAAAGCCATTCACTAAAAGAGAGAGGGCTTTGGGGTACGAGCCATTAACACGGCATTGTCAGCATACAACAATGCAGGTAAGGGAGAGCTCCAGATTCTGGAACAGTGGTAGTGGTAGTTATAAATGAATGAAGATCATTAACATATAAAATAAATAGGAGTGGGGCTAAACACACAGTCTTGTCTCAGGCCTCTCTTAATATTAACATCTTCTGAGACTTCAGCCATTATTGTTAATTCTTATTCTTGCTTACATACCTCTATATAAGTAAGCTAAAAAGTGCACAAGTGGTTTTTCCAGACCAAGGGAGATTAAAATGGACCACTCGGTGGAACGGTTAACACTATCAAACGCTGTTGATAAACCCATGAAGGCCAGGTACATAGGAGAATTTTGTGCTATGGTGTACTTCCCTATAATTAGTTTAAGATTGAGTTACTGCTTTATAGTGCCCACTTTAGGTCTAAAACCATACTTGCTGGGGTGAAGTATTGGCCTCTCTACTGCCCATTTATTTATGGAGTTATATAAGACATTGCCCAAAATTCTTATGGTGGTATCAATTAGCCCATAACAGCTGGGCTGAGAACCATTCCCCTTTTTAAAAGAAGTAGTCAAATGTTTAAAAGAAGGCACTATAATAGATGTTGACCATGAAGCTGGGATGGGGGCAGTGGTGAGGCTGTTAAAAACATTCAATAGTAAAGGCTGTACAAATGTTCGGGTTATATTTCAAAGTGCCCCCGACACTTAACTGTAATGCCTCCTCTACCTCTTCCAGAGTCAACTGAATCAAACTAAAGTCAGTCCCAGCAAAATAGCGGTAATAGGACTGACCTGGGTATAGATTTTAGAAAAATGAGTCACCCAGTCCTGACTTGAGATATTACAATCAATCTTTGGATCTGTGCAATTAGGCTGTTTCATCTTTTTAACTGAGGCCCAGAAGAGTTTACTGTTCTTAATATTTGAGGCTAAGGTGAATGAATCCCATTGTTGTGTCACTAATCCTACTTTCCTGAGACTTAATGCCCGCTTATATTGCTTACGGACTTCAATCATGGTTGTGGGTTCTTAGGGCGACCTGAAGGGTATTATCGTAAATGACGATTGGCAAGAGATCAATCTCGATTGAACCATCGTGGTCTACTAGGGAATTCGTCAATTGGCACCATAAGCTCTTTTTTTATTTTGTTGCAAAGATGGACAAAAGCAGCAGCGGCGGGATTAGCAATGTCAGCCTCAGTAAGGCAGACCTGTACTAGGGGGAGGTTTCCAATGATTACTTTCTGAAATAAACGCTCAGGTGCTACTGATCTCCAATTCAGCCTTAAACTGTCTTGAGAGGGGTCAAGGTGGCAATCCCCAATCTCCTTATTATACTTTGGCTTAGGGGCTAGCACAAGAAGTTCTTCAATTCAGTTGTGATCTCAATGATTAGAAGGGATCACATTGCCGTATAACAAAGAGTCTGTGTGGTCAGAGGATATAAATATATAATCAATAGTAGAAATCTGACCTCGCCATTTGAGGGTAGGGGGGATATCGGTCCCATTGAGTGCAATGTCCATGACGTTAACAAAGTCGTTAACAGCCAGCAAAGAGGCATGCTCACGTCCCCTTTCGTCGAGATTATCCACAGTGACAATGCCCTTCATAGATTTGAAATCGGGGTTTCTTATATGGGGGTCATAAGAGAGTTCCGAGTATTACGTTAAAATCTCCCCCTATACATAAGCCCGTTGGTTGACCGCTATCTATGATTATGTTTTGAAGGGAGGAAATATGCTCAGACAAAGAGAGGAAATTAATATTGGGCACTTTTGTGAAATCATTATTATAACAATTAGTTAGATATAGTGTCCAGCCTCTTTTATATCTTATTGTTAAGAAGTTAACATTATCTACCTTCAGAGCCTTTGAGCTCCCCCTGCTTTGATATTAACCCAGGTCGCCAAACCCCTTATCGCACAGCCTGACTTTGATGGAGATGCTGGATTGTGAAAGCAGGAAAACAATTAATGTGTACTTCTTTTACAGGCCAATTCTCATGAAACATCAGGATGTTGCACTGAGTAATAAAAGAAAGCCACTCAAGGCATGTGGATTTAATCCGGCAATGTTCCAACTCGGAATTTTTAAGATATTGTCTTCAGAACTTTCAATTGCACAAGGTCTTGTATTTTATTATGTTGTAAGGTTGCGTGTTCTGGGGGGTGGAATCTAAGGCTAGTGCGGTGATGGCTTGGTCTAACCTATCTGGAGGGGTTGATTCCAGTCAATCCAATCCAACCAGGCCCTCCAGTTCAGCAAATCTATTTTCCAAAGGAGTATGGGAAAGAGATAAAGCGGGCCTTGCCATCATGGGCTTGTAAAAGAAACCAAGTGGAAGGCAACTGATGTTAGTGACAAACGCCCAGCTGTCTTCCTGAAGATTTAATAGGTTACAAGCGAATGCTGATCTGCGTAGGTTAATCACAATACAGTACCCCGCAATACTTTTTCAGATCGCCCGACCCAGCCCACCCACTGAACCATTAATAGATTGTTAATATCAGTGGGCCTAAGGCCTCTATGTTTAATTAATCAGTCTGCACTTGTATTTCTCAGGTCCTCCCAGGTTTCTCTTTGATTAGGCCTCAGTGGTGGTGCTCCTACCAGGGCTACTAGATAAGGGCATACTGCCGGTGGAAGATCCAAAATGTCTGTGGAGCCCTTAACCACTCGAGATATTGTCGCACATGATGTGCTATTGCGTCCTAGGGGGAAGGTATGTTTTAGCCTGCAGGTGGAGTAATCTGAGTTAATGACAGGATCCTTCACCAGATGATCGGTGGTAAGTGACCCGCTGTTACTTACAGAATTTTGTTCATGTAAGATATAGATGGAGCATGGGGTGTTGTACTAGAGTAACTGTCAGCGATTTTGGCAACATGACTTGGTTGAACAGGGCAGTTTTTAGGATCAAATTTCCTCTCAAGTGCAGTTAGTCTCTCCAGTAGTGGTTTTAAGTTAATGTCTAATATATTACTAAGTCTGTTGCATAAAGTGTTGCAAAGAGAAGAGTCAACTTGAGAGGGGACTGAAATGTTGTTGCTATTATTGCTGCTGGACGGAGGTTGTAGATCTGATTGCTGTGAAGCTAATTGCGGTAGATGTTGTAAGGATTGTGAAGCTTTACCCGGCTGGACTGGTTGAACCCATGTAAGTAATTGATTACTACTAGACACTGTTCTATGTGGCTGTTTCTTCTTACTTCCTGCCTGTTTGTTGGCTGCCCTTTCCTCTTAACTGCTGTATTTTTCCTTGCCTTGTCCGGCTGTAGCATGTCTAGATCTTCTTTTTTCTGACCACGTGACGCAGGCCTACTGGCGGCGCTTATGGTGGTATTGGTGCTCTCATAATGCAAGGTTGAGTAGGCAAAATATTACTCGGCAACAATCCACCCATAGACGAGGCAACAGTAGTTACGTTAGTAATGGCACCTGCCTCCAAGGCACCTTCAGAGGGCAACAGCTGGGGAAATATCCCATAATCAAGTGACAATCGCCGCTCTGTAAGTTGGATTTTGTTTAAAACGATGCCCACTACTCTCTCGAGTCAAGCGACACCAAAGGACGTGTGCTGCCCCACCTCAGACCTCCCTCAGGTCTCTGCTTCGACATGACGACATGACAAAGGTTGAATGTAATTCTCACCTGTTTCCAGATGAGTGTGTGGCTTCCGAATGAAAGACCGAGAGAGGGGTCCCAGCCCGGCCTGAGATGGTCGCGGACTAGGGCAGATGGTCCCGCTCCTGGCCCCGTCTTTACCCGGGCACATGTCCGGGCGCGCCTGAGCATGGTGCAATAGCGTTGGCGGCGGCTGCCAATAATCAGTCTGGGGCCTGTGGTCCTACCCCTCCTTCTTAAAAAAAGCATCCTGCGCAGCGGGAGCTCCAAGCTAATTAAATATGCGTCTCTGGGCGCGACCACAAGAGCGTTGGCGGCGGCTGCCGCGAGTCACTTCGAGGCCTGTGGTCGTGCCCCCTCCTTCCCAAAAACAGGTGTCCCGCGCAGCGAGTGCCCCAAGCTGATTAAATAGGCGACTCCGGGAGAGGCCGCAATAGCGTTGGCACTGGCTGCCGCAAGTCACTCTGGGGCCTGTGGTCCTACCCCTCCTTCTCAAAAACGGGACTCCAGTGCAGTGGGAGCCTCAAGCTAATTAAATATGTTTCAGATCTACTTACGTTTCCACAGTAATGTCATGCAAATGATGAAAAGATCCTCGACTTCACCTTGTCATCTATTGTACCCAACTTAGTCAAAGTACTAACAGTAATCCAGGGAAGAAAACAAGGAGGAAAAACACAAAGGTCCCACGTTGCACCCCAGTCTGAGGCAGAAGCAGTTGAGTAAAAGAGCTCTCTGTGGAAAATAAAGAACAGGAGAAGAGGTAAGTATATACAGTGTTTACACTCTTACTATTATTACTATTCTCTAGTCATGCATGTATGTACCTGAACAATTCCCTTTTTCTGTGTGTGCTGGCAGCTGGGGTAAGTATTAGAGTGTAGATATCTGGATCGAAGGAAAATAGAGATACATGTTTTAAACAGTCTCCGTATATTTGTATGTCTGCTGTAGGGGAAATGCAGTACTGGAACCTACCTAAAGTCATGCAAGAACTGCTCCAGATTTACTGGTTCTCCGTAATGCCCCAAAACATATATCACCTTAAATGCAGCTAAACTAATCAATTCCTTTATCTCTTCAAGAATCCTCGAGTTGTGTATTGTGTATTGGTGGCAGGAGAACCCCAGGAGAGATACAAGAAGAAACATCTCAATGGGAAACCTGTAGTAGCTGTTTTTGGACACGGAGTGTCACCATACGGTTGTGAGCAAGGAACTAGTGCCAGATACACTACTCCTAGAGGGGGAACACATATAGGTTACCTATGTGCACGGGGAGAGAAAAATGAATCTCCTAGCGGAAATCCTAATAGACATTGATGGGAAACCACAGTTGTGAAAGATTGGGTGGTGCCCTCTCTTCCCGAAACCATACTGTTAGGTACTGACCTCCCATGATTCAATGAATACCTTTCGTCTCTCACTTCCCCTTCTCTTATGGTTGGTTGGTTGGAGACTGCCCCGTTCGCTAGAGAGGAGATACGTGGGTCCCTCCCCAAAGCCTCGAAGTCCCGGAGAGAGAAAAGGAACGGGTGAGCCTTATATTGTAAACCTTGTCATCTCCTGCCTACTCATGTCCTTGTCTGCCCAGATGTGCGTCAAACACCAAGTAGGAACTTCCGGACAGCCCAGAGGGATGATGGTACATTGCAGCATGCCTGGGACCAAACACAAGAGGATCACCCCGAGAAGGTAGGCCCCTTCTTTTGCAAGAAGAGAGGCCTGTTGTATAGGATAACCCGAGAGGACAATAGCACTAAAGAACAGTTGTTGGTCCCAAAAGCATTTCGGGAATAAGTATTGGACCAAGCCCATAGCCAAACAGGGGGTGGACACTATGGTAAAGAACATACCTTGAAGTACCTGTTAGACCGATTTTACTGGCCAGGGGTATTCCAGGAGGTGGCTAGACTATGTGCTTCCTGTGTTATATGCCAGTTAGTTAAAACACTGTCTCTTCCTCATGCTCCCTTACAACCACTTCCCATCATAGATGTGCCATTTAAGAGGGTTGGTATGGACCTTGTAGGCCCATTGCTTCTACCTGGCCATGAACACCAGGATATACTGGTGTTGGTAGACTATGCTACACGATATCGGAGGCAATACCTCTAGCCAGCACCCCTACCTCAGCAATAGCCCAAGCCATGGTATATTTCTTCTCCATCGTGGGTTTTCCCCAGGAATTGTTAACTGACCAGGGTACCTGATTTGTATCCAAATTAATGAAACAAATATGTGAGATCCTAGGGATTAAACAGATATGTACAGCAGTATACCACCCTCAGACAGACGGCCTAGTCGAGAGGTACAACAAGACCATTAAGACCATGCTGAAGAAGAGCATAGATGAGGCGGGAAGGGACTGGGAATGCCAAATACACCTAGTACTGTTTGCCATTCATACCCACAAACAAAGGTCCAAAGGTTTCTCACCTTTCGAACTACTGTTTGGAGGAAAGCCTTGCACACTCCTCAACATTGTGGTAGAACAATAGGTCGAGGAGGAGGATGAAAGTAAGCCCCTGTTGCAGTACAGCGCGACCCTATAAAACACCCTAGCCACTCTTTCGGAGTAAGTTCACACTAATATGGAGAAGGCCCAAGCTGAACGAAAACGACTGTATGATGAAAAAGCCAAGCAACAGGAGTTTAAAGTGGGAGACTATGTATTGATCCTTCTACCCAGTATGGAAAAGAAACTGTTAGCCACATGGCAAGGCCCCTATCGGGTTTTAGAAAGGATGACTCCTGTCACATATCGCATATCCCTCCCACACAAAACACAGAAAGGCCTGGCCTATCATGTGAACCTTCTGAAAGCCTGGGAAAGGCCCATCCCTGTCTCTCTTTGTAAAGGTGTCCATATACATCAGGTATCTCTCGAAAAACCCCTGGAGATCTCGTTAGCCCCGAATACCCCACAAAAAGTGAGTCTGTACACTTCGGACAACAGTTAACGGAAGAACAGAAACATCAGCTACACATCCTATGCTACTCCTTCTCCACCGTTGTCTCTGGGAAACCAGGGCACACAACCCTAGTGCAGCATAACATTGTCGCAGAAGGAGCCGGTCCAGTAAGAATAAGACCATACCATATTCCAGCAGCACGGAGATAGGCAGCCGAACAGTACCCCCCGCAGTACCTGGTCCTCCCCAATCGTCCTTGTACCGAGACCCGACGGAAACATAAGATTTTGCATTGACTTCCGCCAACTAAACGCCATTAATCTAAATTCCATGCATACTCCATGCCTCGCATTGATGAATTAATAGAGAGATTGGGGGAGGCCAGGGTGATGTCCACAATCGATCTGAGAAAGGGGTATTGGCAAATTCCCCTCTCACCGAAGCCAAAGAAAAGATGGCCTTTTCCACTCCTTCTGGCCTATACCAGTTCAAAGTTCTTCCTTTGGCCTTCACGGTGCCCCCGCCACATTCCAGAGGTTTATGGATACTCTTTTACAAAAACATCAGAAATATGCTGTCGCCTATCTGGACGACATAGTCGTGTACAGCCCAGACTAGAAAACGCATCTCTTATGCACACTCCAACAGGCAGGCCTTACTATCAATCCTAAAAAAACACATTTGACACTGGCCATATAGAGTATCTGGGTTATGATATTCAGGGAGGGCATGTTAGACAACAGATAAACAAGCTGGAAGCTATCACCAGAATCCCCCGTCCCACTACCAGAAAAGACATTTGTTCCTTTTTAAGACTTGTGGGTTATTATCGGAGGTTCATCCCTCATTTCTCTGACATAGCCAGTCTCTTCACGGACCTCTTGACCAAAACAATGTCAGGAAAAACCATTCACTGGTCCAGTTCTCTGGAAGATAGTTTCAGTCACCTAAAGAAGTCCTTATGTAATGCTACGGCACTCACCTGCTCTGATTTCCAGAAGACCTTTGTTTTGCAGACCGATGTCGCGGACAAAGGCATCGGTGCCGTCTTATCTCAACCTGACTATAAAGGGGATTTACGTCCCATTCTGTTCCTCAGTAGAAAACTCTTCCCTAGAGAGACCCAGTATGCAACAATAGAAAAACAATGCCTGGCCATTAAATGGGCCAAGGAGGCCCTTCATTATTATCTCTTGGGTCTCCCCTTCCTGCAACTTACAGACCATGCCCTCTAACCTGGCTTTCCTTCCATAACAACTCCAACCCTAAAGTTCTCGGGTGGTTCCTTGCCTTGCAGCTATTCACCTTCCAGACCTTCCATGTTCCAGGCAAACTGTAGTCAAATGTGGATTATCTTTTTCGTTACCCTGTTTCCGAATGGCCCTCACGTCCATTCCTGGAGGGAAGGCAGTGTGAGAAATCCGAGAAACCTGAGCAACCTGAAACGGATGCGGCGACCTCTCCCGAGAATTCCAACCTGGCCGCTGCACTGTCCTGGCCCGAAAGGGAGTTTAGCGTTCCCAATACCCCAGCCGACACAAGGAGACCAATATCCAAGACTGGGAATTCAAGAGAGAGGAGCAACAGCGGTGAAGTCGGCAATGGTAACGGAAACAAAGAGGAAGATGGAAACGCGGACGGAGATATCAAGGGGAGAAGAGTACAGAGAAGAAGATGAGGACTTCGCTGGAGAGAACCGCTCAAGGAGCAACGCGCCCGAGTTCAGTACTCCCCCGAGAGAAGTGGAGGCTGTGACTCCCCTTCCCAGTGCCCTAGAGGGTCATGGGTTCAGGCAAGTGTCTTGTGCATCTGTACTGTCACTTAAGGGCTGGTGGGCAGGTTTACGGGCTGTACCACCTTAACGGCATCACTGTATCCCTCCACTTAGGCACAACACAGAATAGGGCACTGGTGAAGGGTGTGCACAACCCCCCTCCCCTTTTATCCCTAATTGTACTTCGGGCCATATCTTGACCCTATTTTATTTGTAATATTTATTTTTTATTGTTCCCCCCATGAGGAGTCATCCTAGAAGATAGGAACGAGGGACCTGACGGCAACAACAGTCACTTCGCTGTTCTTTGCCCAGAACATTTGTGCCCAGGATAGGGATTATAGCTCCAGGACAAGCAGCATTGTCTTGTTTTCTATTTGACTTTGATCTCAAAACCCTTTTGCCTTCCCAAGCAGTATTGGGACTAGCGTATCAATAAACCACCCTGTCCTTGACTTCAGCGTCTGGTGCATTTTAAGGCGGGAAAAGGGGTTTAGGGGTGCCCAACGGGTCCAAACCATTACAGGCACAAATAGATAAAATGAGTTCATTATTTTCTCAAGCTCTTACACAATAAAGCTTCTCTAAGTATCCTTTAGACTTACAGCTATCTGCATATAACAAGATACACTGGACAGCCTATACTCTGCAAGTGCACTATAACTGCTCGTTAGCACAATCTACAATCATCTGATAAAAGGAAAACATTTCACATGAGAACGAAAACAAGGACATATTGAAATTGAAATGTGGAGTCAGCTTCCCCTTGAAATAAAGATGTGATTTGAAACAAGATGATAACCAGACGTTAACAATTTTAAACACAAGCCTACATTACCTATGGTCAACCTCAATGTGAATAATACATAATTAATACATGTGTGTGTGTGCACATGTTAACGTAGGTATTCATGCAAAAAATGTATTTTGAAAAATGTACCTTCTATCCCTCCCCTGGTGACTCTGGGAGGTCAACACAAATTACACCCACATTGCATTGTAAATCTCCCTTTACACAACAGTTATCAACTTTTGCAGCTTCTCTCTAGAATCTTCAAGGTTTTTGGGCCATCTTTCTCTCCTCTACACTCTACTGGCTGAAATGCTTACTCTTTCTTCCAGCTCATGTTGCACACTATTGTTTTCAGCTGCTTGGTTCACTGTAGTTACTATTGGCTCATTCACCAGTCAGTGCACTTGTCTCTGCTTGACTTTGAGACTCTTGGGTGCAATCTTCTCCATTCCCTAAACATTTGTTCTGTGCTTGAGTTTGCCTTTGTGAATCCTTGGTAGTTGTTGCCACCACTTCTTCATCAACTTATCCCACTCTCATGATATGGAGGCATCAATCCAATTGCGCAGGGCCCCACACTTGAAAGCAGTGTTTGTCACAAGCATGACCTGGAAAGGGCCTAGGCTGCGGGGGGACAGTCCAGTCCTCCAATCAGGAGTGCTTCGTAGACTCATCAGAACCAGGGGAAGAGCGTCCGGCCAATTTAAGAAGTGGACGCACACACCTTGACCAATCGAGATTTCAGCATCCTGTTGACTTGCTCCACTACTCCAGGTGCCTCAGGTCTATAACTGTAGTGGAGCCTCTGTTCTACTTGGAGTGCTGCACACAGTGGCTTCATGACCTCGTTTTTTAAAATGAGTCCCAAGATCTGACAGCAGAGAAACTGGTTGGCCGAACCTGGAAATCAGTTCCCTCAGTTATAATTTGGCTACCTTGAGACTATCACAACTTCTGGTTGGGTATGCTCAATCCAACTTGAAAACAAACAACAGACTACAACCAAGATATAGTGGAGTCCATTGCAGATGGACATTTCTACAAAATCCAGCTGCATCCGATTGGAGGGACCACCTGATCTTTCTAAGTGACTCATAGTCACCACTGTCCTTCTGCCAGCATTTAACTGCTGGCAACTAACACACCTATGACACAAGCTCTCTGCAAAGACACCGAAAAGGGGATGTATCAATGTGTCTTAAAGAGAGGGACGACTGCGTCTCTTCCTATGTGGGTGGGACTGTGAATATGTCTTGCCAGGGGGGACAATATAGCGTCTTGTAAAACAGGTATTTTATCTGTTGAAACCCAGAGCTCATATTCATCCTTTACACACTAACCAAAATCTCACTATTCGTTCTCGGCTTCTGGAGCTTCATCTTGTAATTTCTTTAACTTCTCCAAAGTATCAGTTGAAATTATCAAGTTTGAAACCGCATTCACATAGCCTTTGCCTGATCAAATGTACAGGAATCACGAGCACAGTACCTTGTGCAGTGTATTGCTGCATAGCGGTTTCTGGCAGTCACAAAATTCCATCTACCCCTGTGTGCCGCACATTTTACAGCAGATACTTTTTTAAGCAATTGCAAAGCATTAAGCAAGTCCATGACATAAATTCCATTTTGTATAGGGGAACCAGAGCAGGTCATGAAACCCCTCTGGGACCTCAACTGTATGAAATAATGAATCATGCTAAAACTGTTCTGACTATAATTGTAAGTTGTGATACTCAAACTGTTAGAAATGTTGCATTCTTGTTAAGAGCCATCAGTTCAGTTACCTGTGCAGAGGTTACATTGCACAAATAGAGGGCTCCAGCCTCCTATGTCTAAGGTGTACACAGAATATGCTGCTTTCAGAGTTCCTCATTCATCGCTTAGGCAAGAGCGGTTTACATACAAGGTAAAATGATGCTCATCCAAGGGGACGTCTCAGATGTCAGGTCTTGACTTGCTGCACAATTCTGTAACATCTAGACGGTCATGTTCAGCCCCCTCATCATCTGAATCATTTTCTGAAAGTGGCAAAAGTGTAGCAGGGAGTAGTGCATTACAGTACTCTAAAGAAATATTCTCTGTGGCTAAAATCACTTGTTCATACTTGCTAAGTCTACTGCTTGCCATTTGCTGTGTTCAAGTAGGGGGTCAACACAATCTCAACTGAATGTAGAAATATTACAATAGGCGAGAGGCCCAAAACAATGCCTTTGCACTATGGTATATCGACTTATACTGGAGCCACCATCTTTAGGCATCACGGCAGCGCCATGGTTACTGCATGAGTCGGGGTGTTGTCAAACACAGGATACTTAATAGTATTGTTTTCAGAAGTTGCATAGTCTTATTAATGTGAAGTATGCATATTCACAAAACAGCTATGAATAATATGTACATTTTGCGTACCAAAACTGGAGTTCACTTTTTGATTGCTTGCAACAAAAAAGATGCAACTAACCATCAAAATTCAAAACCTGGTTGAAAAAAAAAATAAAAGTGTAACACAAGTTAGCAAATCTACTCCGAATAGGCCAGACAGGCACCAGTCAAACTGGAGCAGCACAATTTAGGCTCCACACTTACACATCACAGAAGTGCAATGTACACCTGCCACTATATATGTTGTGTTATTTGACTTTATTGACATGAAATGAAGCATTTAAACACATTAATATTTTGAATTCACTGTAGAAAATTGAGACCCATAAACATGTGTGGATTACATTTTAGTTTAACTGTAAAGATATATATTTCTCATTCGCATTTACACTTTGTTTCAAATTATGCTACATTTATTAACACTGTTTGCAGAAGTAATCATAAACCCATTTATTCACTTTTGCATTTATTCTGAAGTTACGTATGCATATATATATATTTGCATATTCAAAATGAACATTTAAATAATTAACTAAAGTTAGCTTGACTAAAGGCTTTAATTTTGAAATATATTTCTGCTTGCCTTGCATGTCCTTTCTTTTGCAGGTGTTTTCAGGAGTTCATAGCTACAGAAAGGAGTTTTGTTGTATTATTGACAGTGAGATCTGAGAAGAGTAATCTAGGAAGAACTTGAACAACTAATAGCCAGAAGAAGCCTCCTATACATCATGTATCAGGAAAGAGGAGATGCTCATGGTAGCAGTAACTTTCCAAGTTTGTGAGATGGGAAAGCCGAAGGATGTTGTTGATACCTGCTGTGTGGAGGAGAAATAATTGAGTTTCTGGTGACGTGGGAAAGATATCACTGTTCTTGAAACTTCTAGGTTTTGATTAGTCACACACCATTTTGACTCTAAGGGGGTGCACCCCTCTCTGTTCCTTGCAAGTGTGCAAGTGTGCAGCTTTATGCTTAAAACTTATTATCATTTTTAGAAGCCTTCTACAGACGTTTTTACTATGCTGACACCTTCCTGCACTTCTGCATTTCCTCTGAGACCTTTCCCCATGACTCAAGTGTATCTTATCTTCAGAAATTGGGTTAGATGGTTTTAGAATGTATACATTTTTAGGAAGGAGAAACATCAATTTCTAGTCCTCAGAATCTGTATTGCTATGACTGCACTCCTTGCATTTCTTATACTATTGAAGCTGAATCTCTTCTGACGTTTCAACTTGCCAGTTGTAAATCTGTACCTTTATAATATATTTTTGATTTGTGCATTCCTGGGGCCATCCTAGACTTTCTGACTTGAACCACAAGATGAAGGCTACCAGTTTGGAACCTGACAGAGGGGACAGCATGTTATCTTAATGTGTGAGTGCTTAGGGGGAACCAAAGCTGTAAGATGGAAGCAGACTTTTTTGAAGGGTTACTGGGAGTTTCTTCACTAAGACAAGAGAGAAAGTGCAGAAAAAGAAGAGTGGATAGTGTGAGAGAGTATAGAAAATTCACCTGTCATTGGCTAGTGCACAGGAAGCTTACCACCACAGAAAATTCAGAAAATTCCTGGACATGGGAAGAAAAAGTCTTGAAAGAAAAGCACTCTGCTGTAAAGGTAGAAGAATCAAGCACTCCAGACTCCAGCTGGTACCCAGGCACTAGTTCTCCAAGGATCAAGTGGTTAGCCTCCTGTTTGCCTGCTTCACGAGAACAAAAAGCAGGTCTCTTGACTCCTGAACTCAACAAGGCCCAGCTAACCACAGAAGACTAGACCCTGCAGGAGCACTACCTGAGGAGAAACTTGGTGCCTAGAAGCTGGTCCTGAGGCAAGAGTGGCCAGGGGAACTTGTCCAGCATTTTTACCATCTCTAGAGGAAGGGAACAAGTTGCTGAGTTTTGTCTTACTAGTGGATTTTGAGAACCTACAAAGTAATAAAGTCTGAATCAATTCCAGCAGTGAAGAGATCTCGGTGGCTACAAAATTCAGCCCTGTCCCAGTCAGAGCTTTTAGTGCCAAAACCAATGGCTTCAATGGGAGCTCAACCACTATTTATTTGACATTTAGAGACCCGTGCCAGCTTCAGCATTTGACCTTCCACCACTGGGAGAATTTGAGAACTGAAAAGTAGACCAAGTATCTAAAATGAAACTTTAAATGCTGAGGTGTACTTTGTGTACCTGAGCTCCACTCTATCAGATTGGCCTGAAATTATGTCTAAATCCAAGTAAACAACAAGCTGTATTTGTATATATTAATTCTTAACTTGTTGCCTTTTGCCTTATTTTTTATCATATCTCTGGCTCCCTTTATCAAATTTAGATGTTTTGGTGTCTTTTTTTAAAGTTTAGAAAGCTTTATTGAATAAGAAATTCAAAGTAAAACATCATTACATAAAAGAATGTCAGCAAAAAAAAAAAAAAAAATTAGAGAAATAATAAAATGAGATCGTTCAAACAACAACCCCAAAGGGGTAAATAAACTGTACCGAGGAAAAAAGCTTTTTATAGGTATTTAGTTTTGAGGGAGGGGGGAAGAGAGAAAAGAAGGAAAGAAAGAAGGGGGGGGGGAAAGAAGAAAGAAAGAAAAAAAAAGGGGGCAACCTAGATTATAAACCAATACTTAACATTTCTATAAATGCAAAATAGCAGAAAACATCAAATGGAAGCAAGAAATAGAATGTAAACAATCAAGAGACATTCCTAGAAAGGAAATCAGTCAACGGCAACCACAACAAGTCTCTCTTGATTAATAAATGAACAGTGGTGGCGAAGGCTCGATCAAGCCTATGATGATGACATAACAGGTTCCACCAAGCATTATATGAAATCTTGGATGTATCCTTCCAGTTGGTAGTAATTATCTAAAAAGAAATTGCTATATAAAGATCTATAAATTTGCGAACATTGCAATGCACATTCCATATAGATGAAGAACCACCCAAGAAAATGTGTACAATCTCAAAGGGAAAATCAGTGGATGGAATATTATTTAATTTTAACCAAATATGAGACCAAAGGGCCTTAACTAACGGGCAATGAAAAAACATGTGTAAAAAATCACTAGTCTCATGAGAGCAAGACCAGCATTTTTTAGAATCAAGTAACTTAAATTTATATAAATCAGAAGGGGTAAAGAAGAGCCTATTGTAAAAGAAGTAAAAAGTCTCTGTGGTACTAGCAGAACAGGAAACTGTATGTATTTTGGACCAAATATTATCCCACACCTGTAAAGAAAATTCTTGGGCTAGGTCTTGTTCCCATAAAAGCTCAAGTTTAGATGTAAGCCTATCGGTAGTGGGCTGAGAAAGTATTTTATAGATAGCAGCAGCTCTGAAAGGAGTATCAAAGTCTGGTGGGGGTGAGCAAGTTGGGGGAATGGTGGTTAGGGAATTACTTTGGGAGATGATACAAGTTAGAATATGCTTGTGCATGGGATATTGGGAAGAGTATGTACTGGAGAGATGGAAGGTGTCACGGATGTTATAGAAAGTTTTCACGGAGGCATCAGTAATTAAATGATTGTAAGTTATAACGCCTTTATCAATCCATTCTTTCCAGAAAAGCGCTCTGTTGTTGATCTTTAGGGATTTATTATACCAGATCGGAGTAAGAGAGTGAAGATCAGCTTGTGAGAAAAAAGAGCGAAACAATGAGAGGGCTAGTGCTTTGGAGTGTTTAAAAGTGGGGGTAAGAAATCGTTTCGGAGGTTGAGATAAACGAGTAGCAGTAAGGAAAGTAAAAGGAGCAAGCTACGCCATTTCTAAAGAACTCAGGCTGTTAGGGGAGGAGAAGAAGTATCTGTTAAAAAAGACCAAATTTGTTTAAGAGTAAAGGCCAAGTGAAAACGAGAAATATTAGGAAAATTGACCCCACCCAGGCCCTTGGATTATTGGAGGCGAGAAAGAGAAATCCTAGCCTAACGATTATTCCATAAGAATTTTGTGAAAAGGCGATTAATGGATTTGAAAAAATAGTGCGGAAGAGAGATGGGCAGCATTGAAAGATAGAAATTAACAATAGGAAGTAACATCATCTTGACAATTGCAAGCCTCCCCCACCAAGATAAGAAAAGAGGGGACCAGCCGTCTATGAGTGAAGAGACCTTCTTAAGTATATCTTTGTGGTTGATTTTGATAGTTTCTCTAATTGTATTAGCATAAAAAATACCCAGACATTTAATATTGCTGGGATTCCATTCAAAGCCAGAGCCCTGAAACAAATGAGAGAGACAGAATGTATTAAGGGGTAAAACTTCGGATTTATCTATGTTCAATGTATATCCAGAAACTAAAGAGTATTCCTGTAATAAAGAAAAAAGTGCAGGCAAAGAAGTAACCGGATTAGAGATATAAAGTAAAATATCGTCTGCATAAGCAGTAAACTTAATCTCAACCTTCTTATAAGTGTAGCCAGTATAAGAAGTAAGCATGGGCGTAAAATCCGTTCCGCTCGCGGAATTTGCGGATTTTCGGCAAATTCGCAATCCGTAAACTCTCGCGAATTTGCCGAAAATTCGCGCGAAGCGGATTTTTTTGCTTGGGGTCGCGCTTGACAAATACAATATTGCCGCGCATGGCGTTCACTTACCGTCATTCAGCGTTTGAGGAGTTGTTTTTCTCCATGTTTGCGTGTGCTGCGCCATTTTGGATCTTGCTGCAGGATCCCGCGGGAGTTTGTCGACCGCGATTACGTCATCGCGGCTTGCCACCTTGCACAGCGAGAGTTGGTCAACGCGAGTACGTCATAAAGGCCCGTGATCACGCATCGCGGGAGTAAACACTTGCGAACACGTAGATGCGGCGGGCAGCGACAATCTCACGTTTGCGAAATTGCAAAATTTGCAATTCTGCACAAGAAATCCACCAGCAGGCAGCATAAACCTTCTGAAAATGATGAATTTTATCAGAATAACTCCTCAGGTTGACATTTGCCTGCACTTTTTTTTGCAAGGAGTCCATTTTTTGGGGGGGGGGGAAGGAAGTGCCCCACAGTCTCCAACTTCCTGTTCCTGTCCAGCAGGCTCCTCCCAGTGCTTTGTTCATGTCCTGGTCACTTTGATTTGGATCTTGACCTGGAAGGATTACTTTTTGTGGATGCTGCTGGATATTTGGATTTCAGCCCTTTTTGACTTTCTTTGGATCACTTTTGGATTAGAAATTTCACAAGTAAGTTGATGTTGTTTGTTTGGGGCATTACAGTTGCTGCAACTACAATTTTGGAACTTTTTCAGAACATTAAATAAAATATATTGTGGGTAGCCACAGTATCCAGTAGGACCATGGTTAGTTATGGGTGCATGATGCAACTGTTTTGTTGAATTTCAACATCATTTAGGGCATGGATGGCATTGGATTGTGGTGATTTTTGTGTGTTTTTTTATTTTTTTGGCTGTTCTTGGGGCCTTTTGCCGAGGGGTACTCCGTGGTGCATGGACTGAGTCTTTCTGTGGGGTCTCTTTAATGTAAACATCATGGAGGGCATGGATGGCATTGGATTGTGGTGATTTTTGTGTGTTTTTCGATTTTTTGGGGTGTTGATGGGGCATGGCCATGTGGGTGGGGGCCATTTTGAGGACTGGTACAGGCAGGGGTCAAGGGGCCATTTTGAATCCAGGCAGTGTGCTTTGTGCCATAGGCCTGCATCCAATGTGCCTTGCTTTCATCCATTATGCCCAGGGGTACTCAGTGGTGCATGGGCCTAGTCTTTCTGTGGGGTCTCTTTAATGTAAACATCATTGAGGGCATGGATGACATTGGATTGTGGTGATTTTTATGTGTTTTTCGATTTTTGGGCTGTTGTTGGGGCCTTTTGCCCAGGGGTACTTAGTGGTGCATGGGCCTAGTCTTTCTGTGGGGTGTCTTGAATGTATACATCATTGAGGGCATGGATGGCATTGGATTGTGTTGATTTTTATGTGTTTTTCGATTTTTGGGCTGTTATTGGGGCCTTTTGCCCAGGGGTACTCAGTGGTGCATGGGCCTAGTCTTTCTGTGGGGTGTCTTGAATGTAAACATCATGGAGGGCATGGATGGCATTGGATTGTGGTGATTTTTGAGTGTTTTTCGATTTTTTGGGGGTGTTGATGGGGCATGGCCATGTGGGTGGGGGCCATTTTGAGGACTGGTACAGGCAGGGGTCAAGGGGCCATTTTGAATCCAGGCAGTGTGCTTTGGCCCATAGGCCTGCATCCAATGTGCCTTGCTTTCATCCATTATGCCCAGGGGTACTCAGTGGTGCATGGGCCTAGTCTTTCTGTGGGGTCTCTTTAATGTAAACATCATTGAGGGCATGGATGGCATTGGATTGTGGTGATTTGTATGTGTTTTTTGATTTGTGGGCTGTTGTTGGGGCCTTTTGCCCAGGGGTACTCAGTGGTGCATGGGCCTAGTCTTTCTGTGGGGTGTCTTGAATGTAAACATCATGGAGGGCATGGATGGCATTGGATTGTGGTGATTTTTGTGTGTTTTTCGATTTTTTGGGATGTTGATGGGGCATGGCCATGTGGGTGGGGGCCATTTTGAGGACTGGTACAGGCAGGGGTCAAGGGGCCATTTTGAATCCAGGCAGTGTGCTTTGTGCCATAGGCCTGCATCCAATGTGCCTTGCTTTCATCCATTATGCCCAAGGGTACTCAGTGGTGCATGGGCCTAGTCTTTCTGTGGGGTCTCTTTAATGTAATCATCATTGAGGGCATGGATGGCATTGGATTGTGGTGATTTTTATGTGTTTTTCGATTTTTGGGCTGTTGTTGGGGCCTTATGCCCAGGGGTACTCAGTGGTGCATGGGCCTAGTCTTTCTGTGGGGTCTCTTCAATGTAAACATCATTGAGGGCATGGATGGCATTGGATTGTGGTGATTTTTATGTGTTTTTCGATTTGTGGGCTGTTGTTGGAGCCTTTTGCCCAGGGGTACTCAGTGGTGCATGGACTGAGTCTTTCTGTGGGGTCTCTTTAATGTAAACATCATGGAGGGCATGGATGGCATTGGATTGTGGTGATTTTTATGTGTTTATCGATTTTTGGGCTGTTGTTGGGGCCTTTTGCCCAGGGGTACTCAGTGGTGCATGGGCCTAGTCTTTCTGTGGGGTGTTTTGAATGTAAACATCATGGAGGGCATGGATGGCATTGGATTGTGGTGATTTCTGTGTGTTTTTCGATTTTTTGGGGTGTTGATGGGGCATGGCCATGTGGGTGGGGGCCATTTTGAGGACTGGTACAGGCAGGGGTCAAGGGGCCATTTTGAATCCAGGCAGTGTGCTTTGTGCCATAGGCCTGCATCCAATGTGCCTTGCTTTCATCCATTATGCCCAGGGGTACTCAGTGGTGCATGGGCCTAGTCTTTCTGTGGGGTGTCTTGATGTATACATCATTGAGGGCATGGATGGCATTGGATTGTGGTGATATTTATGTGTTTTTCGATTTTTTGGGCTGTTGTTGGGGCCTTTTGCTCTGGGGTACTCAGTGGTGCATGGGCCTAGTCTTTCTGTGGGGTGTCTTGAATGTAAACATCATGGAGGGCATGGATGGCATTGGATTGTGGTGATTTTTGTGTGTTTTTCGATTTTTTGGGGTGTTGATGGGGCATGGCCATGTGGGTGGGGGCCATTTTGAGGCCTGGTCCAGGCAGGGCCTGGCCATGTGGGTGGGGGTCTAGGGGCCATTTTGAAGCCAGGCAGTGTGCTTTGTTGTGTCATAGGCCTGTACCCAGTCTGCCATGCTTTCATCCATTATGCCCAGGGGTACTCTGTCAGTGGTGCATTTTATTGGTCTTTCCATTTTGGGGGGTGGGTATAATAAAAAATGCTTACTTGCAAACTATTAATTGAAGCGCTATATATGCAACATTTATTTAACTGATGTTCCTCTGGCTTTGTTTGCTTTTAGGTGCAGAAAGACGAATCATCAGCCTCATCGTTCCTCATCAGTGCCAGGAAGTAGTCCTGCTGCGTTGTGTGCAGCACAACGTCACGTGTGGCCACAGACAACTCTGCAACTTGTGCAACTGCGGCCTGCTGTTCTGACATCTGAAGAAGATGGCCCCAAAAAAAGTTGCCTGTAGCTCCTCTAGCAAGAAAGTTGCCAGTAAGGAGCAGAAGAAGCAAGTGGCGCCACTTACCAAGGAGACTGGTGTGACGACCACCACATTTTTTTGGGGAAAAAAAGTACGCCTGCAGCAGCAGCAGGGTCTGCTGGGGACCAAGCTGGGAGGAGCACCTCCGCTCCATTAGGATCAGTGCCACCACCACCATGCCAACTTAGGTCCAAGCCCTTCAGTGCTGCAGAGGCAGCCAGTATAGTTGTTCAATCACCATCGACCAGTGATGTTGGCTCATCGCAAGAAAGTAGCAGCATCCCTCAATCAACACAGGTTGTTGTAACTCATCTGACGAGTGTTCAACAACCACAGCCGCAACAACAACCACATCTGCAAGTACATGTGCAAGTACAAGCCCAAGTACATGTGGAAGGAGAGGCGGCGCAAGGAGAGGCGCAAGCAGAGGTGCATGGAGCGGCACAAGTGCCCACAATAGTTGTTCCTATAGGGGCACATCAGGAAATCGACATTCAAGCCGAGGTATCATATGAGGAAGCCACTCCTCCTGATGATTCATTGTCTTCCAGATCCCTAGCAAGGAAAAGATCAAGGATGGTGTCTACATCTTCTTCAAGCCCCCTTCCTTCTGATGATATGGATGAAAATTGGGAACCATCAGGCCTGTCTGAGAGTGAGGCACACCATGATCTGACAAAGGTAGCTAAGCGTAAAAGGAAGGTCCCCGAAAGTCTCATAGTTATGGAGTGTGATGATGACGCTGAACAAGACGCGGCGTATACTCCTGCTGATGAAGACTTTCACGACGATGACGCAGTCATCATAGACGTCACTCCAGCCTCAGCAGGCATGCAGCAAACAGACATTTATACCCTATCCCGAAATGCTGCTGAGCGTGATGTTGGCGACGTGTCAATGGGACCACCACCAATGCAGTTAACTAGTACACCACCACCTACAGCTTCCATATTTTCTCGCCAGAAGGGACCTCCATCCACCTTGACCTCCATTTCCTCAATTAGTGGTGCTGTGAGTGCACAACGTACTAAATTTCGGCAACACACATCCTCCACTTCATCTGGCATTAGCAGCATTCCCAGTATCGCCTCCTCCGCCCCCCACAGACATTTGAAGTCCGCAGTTTGGGACTTCTTTAGTGTTAGCCCAACAAGGGAAAACATAGCCATTTGTACCATTTGTAAGGTTCGAGTTAGTCGTGGTAAGCTTGGTACCAACTATGGTACCGGAGGCCAGAGAGGTCATCTTGAGAGACAGCACACTGTCAAATGGCATGCGCACCTAAGGGAGATCAAGGCAGGCCGAATTGCAAGTCAACAAATTGTATCTGTTGATGTGTCATCTGCTGATGACGAGGAGGCAGAGTCGTCAAACATTTCTTCAGTTACACCCAGTACCCCTGTCAGCAGCACACCCCCTGCAAGGTATATGAGCCAAACTAAGAGTGTGGGAGAGAGTGAGACACCAATGCGAAAAAGTTCATCATCACTGAGCGTAACTGGGTCGAAAAAGTCATCATCATCCCGTAAAATGGTCCAGCCCACCATTAGAAGCATGTTGTTTTCAGATGCGCCATTTGAACGCAACCACCCAACAGCGCGTCTGTATAACACTAAGCTGGCTAAAATGCTCGCGCTGGACCTTCTCCCTTTTTCTTTTGTGGAAGGGGTGGGTTTTCTTGAAATTGTGGCAATGCTCTGCCCTAAATGGAAGATTCCTAGCCGGTTCTATTTTGCCAGAGTTGCAGTTCCAGAACTACATGAAGATGTGCTGGAGGTGATTGGGGCAGCTTTGCAGAAGTGTGCTGTTCACACTATACATCTGACAACAGACATTTGGACCAGTTGCGCAGCCACTGATTACAATGTTTTTAAAGCTGCTTGGAAACATGCAACAATAGCCATGTTTGCCATGGAGAAAACTCATACAGGAGAAAACATTTTGCATGAGTTTAACACAAAGGTCTTTGAATGGCTGTCCCCAAGAAAACGCATGATTGGTTATGTTTCCACAGATAATCGCGCCAATGTAGTTAAGGCCATGGATAAGGGTAACTATTTCAGAGTGCCGTGTCTGGCGCACTCTATAAACCTGGTTGTTAAAAAATTCTTGAATGAAGAAAGTCCAGTCTCCGAGTTACTGACCACCTGCCGAAGAATGTGCACACATTTCAACCATTGTTTTAAGGCCCGGAAGCAGCTGAGGTGCCTGCAACATGAACGTAAAGTGCCAGTGAAAGCACTCATCCAGGAGGTGGCAACACTTTGGAACTCAACCTTCTACATGCTTGAGCGTCTGTATGAGCAGTATGCGGTAGTCGATCAGTATTTCTTTAAACTGGGTACACCTATGATAGACATGAGGATACAGGTGGAGCAATGGGAGCTAGTTAAAAGCCTGACAGACATGCTTCGTCCTTTTGAGGTTTTCACGCGTGCAGTCAGCAGGGAGAACTGTAATTTGGGAAAAGCTATCCCATTGTTGCGCATGCTAGAGCACCAACTGAAGGCGGTATCTTGTACGTTTGAAAAAGATGGAAAGGAAGAAGCATTTGAGTTGGCGGAGAAGTTATTACGGCGCCTACTTCGCGATGATTGTCTTGAAATGATCCACACAGAACAGCATTACATTTCTGTTACTATTCTGGATCCACGGTACAAAAAGGCAGTGGCAGGCAGAGTATTCTTTCCTTTTGATGACGCAGATGTTACAAAGTACAAACATTGGCTAGCTGTGTCAGCCACTCGGTTTGAAAGAGAACGGCAGGAAATTGAAGGAAAAGGCAGTACATCAGCAGGCCATCCGCAGTCAAAAAAATCCACTTCTGCATCTGTGGCTGTGGCAGAAGTGAGTGATCCCTCTCAGCCGTTAACGACACCAGCAACCGTATCATCTGCACCAGACACAACAGTAATATTGTGTGAAGAAGAGGATTGTCTAACTCAGCTTGGGTTTGCTTCTCAAATGGTCCCAGAAAAAAGTAAGCAAAGTGGAGGAACCCTGGAGAACCTTGAGTCGATGGTGCAGGCCTATCTGAATGACTCAACAGAGGTCCATGTTCCTCATGACCCATTGGCGTATTGGCATGGGAAAAGAGGTGTGTGGCTAGAGATCACCAACCTGGCTATAAATTACTTGTCTTGCCCACTCGCAAGCGTGTCTTCTGAACTTGTTTTCAGTGCTGCTGGTGGCATTGTAACTTCCAAAAGGACCCGCCTCTCGCCCAAAAATGTGGAGAGGTTAACAATGATCAAGATGAATCAGCACTTCATACCACCAGATTACAAAATACGAGAATGCCCGCAGGAAGAAGACGAGGAGGACACCAACTTAGATGAGGGAAGTTCTTCCCTGTTAACTGACCTACTCCCGTCTGAATTATCAGAGTTTGAGGACGAGCTCTTCTTCCCTGACACCGAGCCCTGAAAATTAGTCAATGAATCACTAACTTTCTTTTTCGTACTTATTCACTTTTATTCCTGTGTGTCTGTCTTTCTTTGTTTTGCAAAATCTATATAAAAAAAACATGAATCACCTAATCACAAAAACAAGCCCATTAGCAGAACTGTCTTCACTTATTTGCTTATTGATTTGAAGGTGCCACAGTCTGCATTCCTCAGGTTCACAAGTTCACAAGAACATGCTCCTCTATCCTCCTCCTCCAGACTCCTATTTCCCTCAAAGCAGATGGCTGGATTACGCCCAATGAAGAAAGACTCTGCACTTGTGGGGGTGTTCTACTTCTTTGCAGGTGAGTTGAGGGGTCTGGGGCATTGCTGTGAAGGTCTAATACCGGCTAAAAGTGGTTTGGAGAAAATCGGAGCAGAAAAAGTTTTTGCGCTTTTGATCACTTGCCTGTCTTTGGGGTGCTGTTTGGGGGGCTTTTAGGTTGTTGGGGTGGGTTTCGGGGTCTGTGAGCACTGCTGGTACATTCTAATGTTGATTGCATTTGTTTTACAGGAAATTCATGGTGGAAAAGGGGAGTTAGGGCCTAGCTGCAGAGCTCATTTGGACTGCATTCCAGGTAGGCCCACAGTTTCCTAAGTGTGGCTTTTCCCGGTTTTGCTTTTCGGCTTTTTGGGGGGGTGAAACTTGTTTTTGCCCGGGTTCACGGGTCTGGGGGCCTTGCTTGGAAGGTGTAATACCGGCTAAAAGTGGTTTGGAGAAAATCGGAGCAGAGAAAGTTTTTGCGCTTTTGATCACTTGCCTGTCTTTGGGGTGCTGTTTGGGGGGCTTTTAGGTTGTTGGGGGTGGGTTGTGGTCTGTGAGCACTGTTGTCACATTCTAATGTTGATTGCATTTGTTTTACAGGAAATCCATGGTGGAAAAGGGGAGTTAGGGCCTAGCTGCAGAGCTCATTTGGACTGCATTCCAGGTAGGCCCACAGTTTCCTAAGTGTGGCTTTTCCCGGTTTTGCTTTTTGGCTTTTTGGGGGGGGTGAAACTTATTTTTGCCCGGGTTGACAGTTCTGGGGCCATTGCTGGGAAGGTCTAATACCCGAAAGAAAGTGTTTTGGAGACAATCCTTGGGGAAAAAGTTTTTGCATTTTCTGAGATTTCGCTCACTCTACCGTTTTCGGGGGGCTGTTGGTGGGGGTTCCTGGTGTTTGTGGGGGGGTTTGCGAGTCTTGGAGCAATGCTGGGTATGGATACTTTTGCTTGCTTGCAAGTGGTTTGAATACAATCCATGGTGGGTAAGGGGGGATTTGGGCCTACTTTACTTTCAAAGTACGTTTGGTCACCATTTTCTACTAGGCCTCTGACAGGTAGCAGTATCGCACGTTTTTGAGATCTGATTGGGGGTCTTCTACATTGTTGCGACTGGGTTTAGTAAGGGTCTGGGAGCACTGCTGGGAAGGTCTAATTTTGTTCTAAAACACAGTTTACAGTACACCTAGCTTGAGGGGAAAGATCCGCTAAATTAATTTGCCCATACTTATTTATCCTTCAAAAGGAGACTCAGACAGAGTACGCACTTTCAAAAATATTGTACTGTCTATTAGGAAACTCAAAGTGTGACTTTTTGCACTACACAGCGTACATACCTTATATTTATTTGTCAGTGGTGTTCTAATATCACTTCCTGTTTTTCCATCAATAATTACAGGCCGGGTTTCAGCCTGTGCAATGGGAAAAAAAGGATGAAGTCAGGCTTCACATTAGCGAGCCGCAATTCAGCATCCGCCAGGCAGGCAGTGGACAGGGTGTCTTCTGGTCACCAACATTGATGGACGGAGCGTCAGATGGAATGGAGGAGTCCCGCTAATAAGAGGAATGGTTAGATGCATGCAACTTCCCAAATTCAAGAGAACAACTACAACAACATACAGATACAGTATCCGTTCTTTTCTAATTATCTTTTAAGTAATGTTATTGCTGTGAACTTCTATGAGTGTGACTCTGCATTTCTTTGATCTCTGCTTCTAAATTCATCCCTACAGCCATTGTATAGGTTTTACTTCTGCTATTTTTCAAACCTAATTTAATGTACAAAGTGTTTCTCTGAGTGCAGAGATAGGCAAGTGAAAACGCATAATTACTGCAGCCCTGTACTGTCGCATTCTTTCATTCACGGTTGTCTAAAGTACTACTTACTTTTCAGTAACCATGCATGCACTTCCTTTATGTCACTTAAAAGATTTATGGATAGCTTTGTACCCAAAGATTTGTTTATCTTCAATTATTGTTTGTCCATGCTGGGCTTTTTTTTCTTCTCTCAACAAAACTTTCCCAAAAACCCCCATTCCCATCCATTTTCCAAACCCTAACCCTCTTCCCCCGGGCTGTGTGGTTTTGATTGATGTGTGACTAAATGACAGCAATAATTCCACACACTTGATGGGGAGGATAAGGTCATAGCAACAGGCTGGTGAAGGAATCCGAGGATATATTCTTACTCAGCTTGACACAGACCCATGACTATTGGCAAATGAAAGCAGATTTTCATGTGCGCCATCAACTTGATTGCTCATCAAGAACATCCTCCTCCTAGGCGTGGCAAATGATTACGCTGCTGTGTCCTTCACCTTCAGTACTATTTCTTGTAGTAGTAGCCAATGTCAAAGAAATTCAACGCAAGTAGTAGTTATACTTTCAAAACTTTACCATTTGTTAGGCTACATTGTGGCACTGTTCTAGTGTACTGTCACCTGCTATATTCTCTATCGTACCGTTCTAATGCTACGGTAAGGACAAACAAGGTTTCATTTTCTTTTTTTTCAGATGCTGCAACTGCCACTGTGTAACATCCCTAGTACCACCGCAATGATGACATTTCATCCGCCCAGGATTGCCAACCTTAATCGTCATTTTCCGTGCAGCCAGCCCTGTGCCTAGCCCTATTTCCAAACACAAATTACAGGTAAGATAAGCGTTTGGGGGAGGTAGTATAATGGAGTATTAGGAGAGACGAGAGACTGACGGTCCTAGGACTATTGAATTCACTTACTCTGAGAGGCACTTAATTTTGAAAACATTTGGGCAATTACTTACACAACTTGAATCAAGATGCAACTTAAGTTTCAGGAAAACAAACTTACTGTTAAACCCCCACCCACCAGCCTCAAAAGCAGTAAAAAACACGCATGCTAAGATAAAGTTTAAAGTATATATTTATATCCCTAACATAAATAATCTCCCGCAAGACCCAACCCACCCCCCCTCCCAAACCCCAACGAATGTCCGTGAAAACTAAGTCCAAAAAAGTAGAAAACCCAACTCCCAATTCCCACCCCCCAGAAGTCTTTAAAAAAGGGGCAAGGGACAGTCTCCTCCTACTGCTGGCTGCTGTTGACTTTTCGGGCCAGGTCGGCATGCTCCTTGCGGAGGGTCTCGAGCAGGGTTTTAATGTTGAGCAGCTCCTGCTCTAGGTAGGACGCCCTCAGTGAAAGGCGGTGCAACCTTTTTTTGGTACTGCTGTGGGGGCAGCTGATTTTTTTGCTGCTCGGCGGTGGCGGGTGGCTGAGGTACCCCGCCTCCGTACGCCTGGAGACCTGCTGCGCTGACTGGCTGACCCAGGGAGCGCGATGGAGGATGCAGCTGTACCGGTCGATGTTGTGGTCGACTGCGTGTCCCCCTCCTCCTGGGCCACCAGCCGCAGATATTCGGCGACAGTCGCCTACAGCCTCCGTTGCCGGGCCCTTTTAGCCAGCTCCTTCCGTGTTGGTTTGGAAGGAGCATCTATATGAAGAAAGAAAGACATAGTCTGTAACCAATGCTCTTTAAGATTAACACAAAATGATTCAGCAGAAAGTTGTGTCACAGTAGAACTAGCAACTTGCAAGCGCAGTACATAACTATTGTGGCCAGTATCTATCTAACCTCCCACTTCTTCATCCTTGCTCTAACATTAGTGGGAGTTTAAGGAATCAATTCTACGAGCACTATGGACTCACTCCATTAGAGTCGACTATGACAGTACACCAGTCTTATTCTTCTTCTTCTCTCTTGTTTAGCAAAATTGGTACGTTAACTTCTGCAAGCCGGAATAATGCAAGCGCAGTCAACTTTCACCCGAGAAAAACAGACGCCCGCCATGATGAGTGAGACAGACTTGCGTTACTGTACCGGTCCAGTAAATGTAGGTGGTGATGCTCTTACTTTTCTATTACGGGTGGCACTGAGAATACTCTGTTACAAGGGCTACTGCTTAATTAATTTAACTTTCACCCTACAGTGCCAATGAATACTAGAAAAGGAAAATGAAGAAGATAAATAATCTGATTATCTATCACTGCACATGGTATGTATTTGCTTACATATGGGATGACTTTAGGTGCTTTGCTTTTTATTGAGTGAACAGTGATACATCCACACATGAATGACCGAGTTCTACTAAACTTATTAACAGAGGTAGTGAGTGGCCATCGTAATAGCCGGATATATGCTGTGCTTGCAATACAAACTACTGCTACTATTCATGGTAGTATTCGGACAAAATTAAAACTTCTTTTCCTTGCCTTTCCTACACTGGAACGGACGTGCGGGTGAGGTGTTACATGCTCTTCAAAGTAACACTTAGTTCATCCAGTGACCGTCTACTCTCTCTAGATACACATATGCTATCTAAGAGTCAAATAGTACCATGATCCAGGCATCCATCCATTCGAACTATATGTCAATCATTCTTCTTCATGTCTCTCATCTGGACAAACCTTACGTTTTCTCACGGGAAAACAACCTTTTCATTTTATTTGGGAAACCGCAAGCCATACATCCGTGCTTTGTCTTGCATTTGAATTTCAACCAAAGGATATATTGCGCACACATACAGTTTCTGTTTCACCCACCAAGGCTGTTCTCCTTCCACCCATCCTTGCTTCATCCTTCACCCAGCCATGCATCATATTCCTTCCCAGCCACCTCGGGCAATCAAACACGTATCATTCTTCTTTGTCAGTCATCATTACTTTTAACTTGCTCGTCCTTCCACACTTACTTACACCCTTCTTTCGCTTTTCGTTCATCCCATCCATCAAGTTCATCTCAGATCTGATTTGGATTCTCCAAAAAAAAATCACCTCTGAGTTGAAGTACATTTAGAGGAGGCTACTACCTGGTTGATAAAAACTTTGTTCTAAATTTGAAAGTCTTCTTAACAGTATAGTAACTTAAGTGTACAACATATATACTACACCCGTGCAGAGAGCACACTCTGCAGTCTGCAATCTCAATAAGTAAGGAATATAGGAGCTTACCACTGCCGCCACTACCGTGGCAACCCTCACAGCAGTTTCCTCCGGCACTTGCACCGCCTCCTCCCCAGAAGTGTCCTCCTCCACCTCCGCGCTGGCCCCGGCACCAGATGTTCCACCTACAAAGTACATTTAAGAATGTTAGATGTCATAGACATACACCACTCACTCGTATTTTGTCTAGGAATGAAGAAATGTGAATACAGAAACCAATCTAATAATTTGTGACTGTCTACTCTAAAGTAAAAATGTCCCTTTTTCCAGGGAAGGGTGTTGTCTTGCTGCACTTTTTGGCACAACTGATAAATGCTTGCTTTTTAACACGCACCATTTTTCTCATAACAGACAGAAGCTTCTCTTCTAAGAACAAGAGCAAGATCAGATCATCATCACTAGGACGGAGTGACCAACGATTCAGCACCAAAAAGAAAAATTAAAGTTCAAACCAGGTGAGGGCTCGGCTCGCCCACAATAAATGTGTGAAATAAATCACTAAGCACTTTTCCATTTTTAATCAACCGTTTATGTTTTATGACAAACTTGATTTTTAATAAATGTTTTTACTTTTAATAAACTTAAATAGACTCTGAGGTTTTTGGTCAAGAGTGACTGAGCAAAAGGTTTTGCAATTTGCACGCATGAGTCCGTGCCTCTGACACTTCTGGACTCTGACTCCGTACTCTTGTCCTGCGTTGGATAATCATCATTGGGGATCAATCATCGATGAATTCGGGAGCTAAATGACTCTGCCACACTATCTAGTCAGTAAGGAGAGTGGGGGTTCTTCAAAGTCTGTTATCATTGAGGTATGTGGAAAGTCTACCTGCGCCTTTTATAATTGATAAACAATGCACTATTTAGTGTCCATAGTTCTGTTTGTGCAGATTTGTCCCTGCAACAGTAGTAGTATGGATTGTCCTCCTATCCAAACCAAAAGTAAAGTAGTATCTTATTATTTCTTGGTGGTCATTCGCATTTTATTGTTGGGAATTGTCAAAGCATAAACATTTGGAAGACTTGAAAAGACATTATGGACAATCCCAGAGGACTGCACTCAGTTCATAGAACTATTGATGACTAGAATGGGAGTTTTGTTTGACACCTTTTGCCAACTGTGCAATCTTAGTTAGCTACACAGACAGACTAATAAGAATAATATAGTAATACCACAGGGAGTCATAGTAGAGGCAGGATAAGAATTTAGATACAGTCTATAAGAAGATCAAAGACGATTTAGAAAAAATCGAATGAGGAACGCTAGGAAAAAATAGGTACTCTATATTAAAATGAAAACTTACTGGGGCCAGCAAAGGAGCCCTCGCCCGACCGATCCTCCTGGCCTTCTACAACAGCAGCAGCAACCACCTCCTCCTCTATCCTCTTGCCCCTGGGGGGAGCTGATGTACAACATGAAAGAAAGAAAGACCCAAAAACATGGATGATTGTTGTCAACCAAATCAAACATTTCAAAAGAACAATAACAAAATATTTTGGCGAAATAGCAAATAGACAACTATTCCACGAGATATATTGACCTATCTCATGTGGTCTACTACGATATTAGTATTGCTTGATTTGCGGACCGTCGACTTGGAAAGTTTTGTAACTCACTAAACAAAGTACTAAAAAGGTTCGCCTAGGACTGGCAGGCAGCAGTCCGCAGCACGCGAAGTGACATACAAACTCCATCGTGATTGCAGATCAGTGACAACACTAAAAAGTTTCCTACTACATTAACCAGTCATTAAAATACTCAAACTATCAATCCACCACCACTATTTCTTCTTATTGCCAGGTGTACAAAGGAAGGACTGGACTTGAGTCTGTAGGGGCAGATTTACAAGCCCCTTGCGGCTCTTTTGCTCCGTTGTTGCGTGACTTTTGTGACGCAGCGGCAGAACAAAAGAGGCACCATGGTGCGGCGTATATTAACAACGTGACGCATATGGGAGATGCATCACGTTGTAAAGCCCTGCACCATCAGGGGGCGTTCCGGCGCAAGGGAGGGCGTTCCTGCGCAGGAACGCATCCTAAGAGTGGCTGAGGGAAATCTACAAGATTTCAATCAGTCACTTTTAGGACAATGATGCGTCACTCAAACCCTTGACGCAGCATTGGGGAGATAGGGCACCCCAGAGCATTGCTGGAGCTGCAACATCGTTGCGACGCAACTCCAGCAATACGCCACCTTTACGGCACAGATGCGTAACGCTTCGGTGACGTTTTGGGCCCATGGTGCGCCGCATTGTAAATATGGCGCACCATGGGAGGTGGTGGCGTGGCGCACAATTACTGGCGCATCCCTGCTACTTTGCAGGGATGCGCCGGTAATTGCAAATCTGCCCCTTAGTGTCTAGCATTACGCAGTTCTGTAAACTACACTCATACATAATTTCTCAGGCCAATGAAATGAACACAAAATCGAAAACAAATAAGCATGGTAGCAACGCTACTGATAAGGAGAGCAGTGCACCTGAAATGCCCAGAAGATTTTGAAATATAATTTACCTACAATGTAATCAGCAGCATTATTGCTCTAGATAAAAAACAAAAATGTGCAATATAATAACACACAGAGCAGGAGAAAACAGAGTAGTGATGAAATAGCTACTACTACTCACCAAGCCCGGGGATCTCGACGCCGAGCAGGTCGAGCAAGTCGCGTTCCCGGTCCAGGAGATCCGTCCAATGGTGGGTGGCCTGGTTGTAGGTGCGCCGGACCCGAGAGTGTTCAAACATGGCCCAGCACACCTTCTCCCACCGCTTCCGGCGCTCCCGGAGCCCGTAGCCGCTTGCGATCTTGCCGCCTGCCGCGATGGTCCTGGGGAGGTGGCGCTGTACAAAGAACACTAGTGCGGCCACCTCCTCCGCGCTAAAGATCTCCCGTGGCATCACTAGCTCCCCCCTCAAACGCCCGCACGGGAGCCGGGCACGGGGTGCGGGACCCTTCCCCTTCTCAGGCTGCTTCCCGGCTCCCTTTACCATGGTCTGGGCAGAAAGGAAGGTAAATAATAAAGAAGAAATAGAATAGGGAAGAAGAAAAGAAAAGAGTTTAAAAAAGTAGTTTAAAATTAACCAAAAGTAGCAGAAAACACAAAAATATAGAGCTAGAAAAATAGAGGGATAGATAATAAGTAAAATAGATCAAAAAAACTTCAAACAAGCAAAGGATGGCAGAGATTGATAGAGGATACAGAAAGGATGTCCAGAACCATAGCAATGAATGAAAAACAAGATGGCCGCGCCCGTTCACGACCGCGTGGCTAAGTTCGCGCGAGATTTCCCCCACGATCACATGTGAACTTGTACTAGCGAGCCGCACACTTTGAGAGATTACACATAGCGCCCGAAAACGGAAATACGTCACGCAAACAAGATGGCCGCGCCCATGTACGACCGCTAGGGTAACTACGCAACGTTGCGCTACAAGCGGCTTGCAAAAACACAAAAAAATCACGCGAACTAACACGCCGCAAAAAAACAAATCGTACATTCGCATGAATTCGCGGCTTCCGAATTCGCGCCCCGCGAATCGCGCGAAATTGCAGAAAAATTATTTTTGCAAAACTGAAAGCACTCAGCAGGTGCAAAAGTTCAAGCTCATCATTAGTTACCATTCCCTGCAGTGCTTCCCGAGGGGCCCCTCCAGAGTTCAGTTGCCTACTTGCAACTATACTATGACCCTGCTCTGACCCTCACAGCAGGCTCAGAGAATAGCTTCAAGTATGCCACAAAGGTCCTGTTAAAAAAAATTACACTGCAACAGAAAGCAATTACAGATAAGGAAGCAGGTGCCAGACTGGAAGTTCAAATTCAGTGACACATTAATCAGCCCCTAATTCATTCATGTCAGTTGAGGCAGGGCAGGTGTGCTAACAAATTTTGCAAAACTGAAAGCACTTAGCAGGTTCAAAAGTTCAAGCTCATCATTAATCAGGAAGCACTTACAGCTAAGGAAGCAGGTGCCAGCTCAAATTCAGTGACACATTAACCAGCCCCAAATTAATTCATGTCAGTTGAGGCAGGGCAGGTGTGCTTTTCCCACCATAATCTACAGTGATGAACCAGAGGGTGGCAGTGATGAACCAGAGGTGGCATGGGTGAAACAGAGGATGGCAGTGGTGAAACAGAGGGTGGCAGTGGTGAAACAGAGGGTGCTGTGATGAACCAGACGTAGAAACAACATGGTCACGACCGTTGCGACCCGACAAGTAAGTTCGCGTTTGCAAATTGGTAAAAAACCCTCGCGAACTGGCAGAAACCCTTGCGAACACAAGAGAGTTCTCGGATTTTGCAGATTGCGAATCCTTAAATACGCAATTTAGCGAATTGCGAATTCGCAAAATTCGCCCATACTTAATAAGAAGATGAAAGCCGTATCTTCTCTAAAAAAGGTTCTAAAGCAAGGACAAAAAGAAGGGGCGAGATGGGGCAACCCTGCCGGGTACCTCTATGTAGGGAGAAGTAGTTAGATTGTGAGCCATTAACCCAAATAGAAGTAGAAGGATCAGAATACAGCAATTGAATATAATGAATAATGGGGGGACTAAAACCATGCCATCTCAGCGCTCCAAACATAAAATCCCAGTTTACTCGGTCAAAGGCCTTCTCAGCATCTAATGTAATGCCTGCAATAAGGGAAGTCCATCTTAGACGCAAAGTGTATATTATTAAGAAGGGTTCTCGAGTTGTCAGTGATAGATCTACCATTAACAAATCCAGACTGATAAATGTTCACAAGATCAGGGACAACTTTATTAATACGAATGGCTAAGATTTTGGCGTATATTTTGCAATCTGTATTAATAAGGGAAATGGGCCGATAATTTTTGCAGAGGGAGGGATCTTTATCTTTTTTAGGAATGAGGCAAAGCATAGCTTGTGTAAAGGATCCCCTAGATTCGCCCTGGGCAAGAAAGTAGTTAATCAAGGAGAGTAAGTACGGTATTAAAACATTTTTAAACTGAAGATAGAAGCGCATCGTAAAACCATCTGGACCAGGTGTTTTGTCCTTGGGCAGAAGAGTAATGGCGTTAAGTATTTCCTTTTCCGAAATAGGAAAGTCCAGGGACGAAAGATCCACAGGGTTATCAAGGGATTTGGGGATAGACTGAAAAAAGGAATCAATTTGTGCAGGGGAGGGACTAGATTCAGGGGTATATAGGGAGGTGTAGTATTGAACAAAACAGTCAAGAATTTTAGCATCAGTGGACTGTGAAATACCCTGGGAGTCAGTAATGGCTACAATCTTAGATTTTTGTTTTTTAATTTTAAGATAGTTCGCAAGTAATTTGCCTGCCTTATTACGCCCGCCATACATTTTTGCATTACATTTGAGAAGGGTATTAGAAGCAGAGTCCCAAGAGTGTTTGTTGTATTGCATTTTGGCTTTGATAAGAAAAGATAATGTATCAGAGGAGTTAGTAGTAAAATAAAGGTGTTCAAGATCTTTAATTTGTTTAAGGATTTGAGATGATTGAAAGAGGGCTTTTTTCTTCTTTCGGGATACAAAATCAATAATACAACCTCTAGCGGCAGCCTTAAAGGTGTCCCAGATAAAATGAAATTCAGAGGTAGAGTGAAGGTTATTGTGAAAAAAGTATTCCATGAAAAGCGTGAAATGATCGACAAACTGGGAATCTAGAAGGAGAGAGTTGTTAAAGCGCCAACGCCAAGAAGCAGGAATGGGAGAGGGATAATCCATGTCTAAAATAACGTGGGCGTGGTCAGAGATAAGGATGGAGCCTATTTCTGAGTTAGTCATAAATCGAAAGGCATGCTGGGTGAGAAAGATGTAGTCATTGCGGGAATGTGAGGCATGCACTGGAGAGAAAAAAGAAAATTCAAGAGAATCAGGGTGGGATATTCCCAAGGAGTCTATAAGGCCTCTGGAAGAGATTGCTTTATAAAAGGATTTTTGCATCTTATTGGGAATATACTTGGTTTGTGATTTCCTGTCCAAAAAGGGATCCATTAGCTGATTACAATCACTACCCACAATTAAATATTCAGATACATGGGAGGAAAGAAGTTAAGAAAAGTCATTCCAAAAAGTAGAGTCAATACTATTAGGGCCGTAAACATTACAAAAGGAAAGCTGTACATTGTTAACAATGCAATCTAAAAACAACCATCTACCATTAGTATCAGGAAACTCATTAAGTAACTGAACGGTCAATGATTTGTGAAACAAAATAATAACACAATTTTTGTTGTTAACAGCAGGGGAGCAGAAAGCTGCACCCACCCATTGTTCACGCAGTGATGACAGGTCCTGTAAAGTTAAGTGCGTTTCTTGCAATAATGCAACTTGACATTTTAATCTCGCTAGATGGGATAGAATACGTTGTTTTTTAATAGGATTTCGAATACCTTTAAAGTTCCATGAAATAATTCGAAGACCAGTCATTTATGAAAGTAGAATGAAAGCAGGAAAAAGAATACATAACCTTCAGAAAAGATCAGGAAGAAAGTGAAAAAGCTTAAAGAAATGATAAGAAAGAGTAGAAGGTGCACAGAGAAGCGAATGAAAGGAAGGATAATCCGTGTAAGCTCCACTACGAAAGAGAACCAGAACAGAGCAAGAAAACCATAGGAGTCATAAGTTATATAGAAAAGAGATAACAGAGCATAGCAAAGATTGGAGAAGGAGAGTGATGCCAAAAAGAAGAAGGAAAAGAAGGAATAACCACCACAGAAACATGATAAAATGAATAAGTTGAAAAGGAAGGGAAAAAAGCAAAGAAACGCAAAGTGAAGAAAAGGATAATGTTGCCAGAGAGGCAATAGAAGGGGAAAAAAGAAAAGTAAAGAGAGTTAAAACAGAAGAGATGATAACAAGCCAAGGGGCCTTAGTCATGACAAGGAACCAAAAAGGAGTAAGTGACATTAGTGAGGGAGAGGAGGGACGGCAAAACAATAACAACCACACCACTGAGGAAGGGCACTGAGAAACATAAGTCGCAATACAAAGTCAAATGGAAAGGAAGGGATGAATCAGTCCAAAACTTGGGGAGGAAAGACAAAAACACCAGGAGAAACTGGAAAAAAAACAAATTCTTACCAGAAACAGAGGGGTAATTCAACTGGAAACATCAAACAAATAGACAAACGGATGGGATATGCACAAGTCTTCGGCAGAAGCACGGGGAGACCTAAAATACGGATGAAAGGAGAAGTTAACGAAAACAGACATCAAATACCAAAGAAAAGGAGCAAAAAGAAAGCATATTAAGCAGTCAATGTTTGCCAAGTTCCATGTGCTCCTCTCGATGTGTGTGAATAAACTTCCGGAGATCAGCTGGATCATCAAACGAGAAAGTTCTGTCCTTGTAAGTCACCTTAAAGAAACAGGGATGTATGAGACCATAGCGGGCGTTCATAGATTTTAATGCCTGTCTGAGGTCAAGAAATTCTTTACGTCTGTTGGCAGTTGGTTTGGAGACATCCTGACTAAAAAAAACGTTGTGACCTGACCAGTACATGTGTTTGTGTTTCTTGGCACCCGATAGGATTTCCATCAGATCAGAGTAAAGCAAACAATAGGCAATGACGCCTCTTGGTTTGGTGGATGAAGATGCATTCTGCGGACCAAGTCTATGTGCTCTTTGAATATTAAAGTCTACTGGTTTCGATAGACCAACTATCTGCAAGACCTGAGTTTTCAGGAAAGTGATCATGTCAGAGCCTTCGGAACCCTCCGGAATGCCATAAATTCGAAGATTATTGCGCCGGTTCCGATTTTCCAAGTCCTCAGCAGATTTCTTGAGTTGATGAACCTCCTTGGTAAGGGTCCCCACTTTAGCGATGACATCCTGTGTGTCACTCAGTTTATGTTCTACATCAGAAAGTCTCATATCCAAACCGGACCACTTCTCAATGCGTTGAAGGGTGGTGGTAGTGTCAGTCATAAAGGGGCGGAAGAGACGCAGTTCATCCATGATGTCCTCCAAGTTATTAGGAAGAGGGGACTTGGTTGGGGAGGAAGGATCTTTTTTAGGACGTATTTCTCAGCGTGACGGAGCTTCCTCAAAGTGCGGCCATCTTGCCGCCGCCGCCGCTCGCTCCCCTTTTGGTGTCTTTTTGCTCTAAACATTTTTCTCAATTCTTTTTAATAGGTTTGGGGATAATATTGTGGTACTTTCTTGACTTAAAAATTGTAGGAATTGCTTGAACATACCATGCATTTTCCTGGACAACTGCCTATGACTTGAACCAAAGCTATCAGGGTTGTCTGAGTAGAGTTTGACTGAGAACTGTATTAAGACCTTAACAGCGTGTGTTTATTTGGTTGGTAATATGTCTCTTCCTAAATTAATAATCAAGTTATTAAATCAGAAGGTCTCTGTGCAAGTGAATTAACTCACTGCAGAAAGGATCCTGGACAATCCACTTGCTGAAATCCATTTATCGCATGTCACACTACCTTTGCTTAGAAACACTGGTTATTGTTTTTAAATCATGAAAAATGTGTTAAAAACTGATGCCATAGGCAAAGACCTATTTTATCACCCCTGTTTTACCATTTCCAAAATCTAAGCTGCAATCTTTTTTGGCTGTGGAAACACAAGGTAAAAAAATCTAAAGTGGGTTTGAACAGGACTTCGTCATGTAATCTCTCTCCAGATGCATGGGTTGATATGCTTTTCTTAGGCAAACAACAATAACAAAGGCAAACAAAACTAAAGAAAATAACCTGTTTTTCAGTAGGCTGTCGTGATTTTTTTAATTATTCACAATGTGGTCTACTACTGACGTTTACTGAAGGTAAAAAGTAGTTTCACTGAAAAAGCCTCCAACGGCTGCACTACTTCTTCTGTACTAATTGCCGTATATAGATTTGTGTTGATTTACATATGAATTTGTTAGTTCATTAAATACAGTCATACTTTAAAAGTGGCAGCAACAGCAACTTCACTTCTTGTGCTGCCAAAAAACAATGTTTTACAGGTTGAATCAGGGAAAACTGGTCTATACCTAAATTAGTAATGGTAATGGAATATTTGTCCAGTTTATTTTGCGAATTGACACCAGCGAGGAGACACGGAGCCCTACCCCCTTCCTCGGTGCCCTCCATGTACATGTTTTTTGGATCAATTCTCATCATGTTTCACTTCCTGTACACCATCATCACTAAAGAGGGCCATTTTGCAGCAAACAAAAAATGTTTTAAACCAACCCTTTCATGCATTGCATTTTGACAAGCAACCCCTTCAATTTAGTCCCCTTGTTCTTGTGGGACTTATTTTTAATAATATCAATCAACAACATCTACCAGTGGGGTAAACATTCCAGAATATGAACAATACATTGACAAGGGTTTGTCATTGAGATGTTGTTTACATTAACCTGGTGCATTGCATGCATGCGACAAGTAGATAGATAGATAGATGGATGGATGGATGGATGGATGGATGGATGGATGGATGGATGGATGGATGGATGGATGGATGGATGGATAGATAGATAGATAGATAGATAGATAGATAGATAGATAGATAGATAGATAGATAGATAGATAGATAGATAGATAGATAGATAGATAGATAGATAGATAGATAGATAGATAGATAGATAGATTTATTTATTAGTAGGTAGGTAGACATGTAGGTAGATGGATGGATGGATGAATGGATGGGTGATTGAAATAAAAGGCACAGCTTCTATTAGTACTATAGTACTTAAATGTCTATATAAGCACAACATACAAGAGCATTGTAAGCAGACTTGAAGGCCTTACGGGCAGGACATACAGACTAACTTGGTTTTCAAGTATAACTGTAGTCCTCAACTAAAATGCAGCTATAAGTACACTTTGTTACATGCATACTTAAAAGAGGATAACTTTAGGTTTCAATTGCACATAATCTGATATGCTGTGAAATAGCAGCAGTCATATAAGCAAAGACCACTCCTAAACAAATTTACACCAGCATTAACAGGAGACCGAAAATGCTGGAATAATGTCTGTGCGCATCCTGCTATCATATCAGTCCATAAACACAAATAAAAACCAACGTAAAAATAAAAACACTGTGACTGAAGGGAACTACCTTGTGTGTGGATGTGCTCCTTGTGAAAGAGCATTCAAAGTGAAGTTAGCCAGTGGTTGAAGTAGGCTGACCCATTTCCCCCTGCTGTATGCTGTAGTGGGTGGACGCAAATTGTGAATGACAAACCAACAGACCAATGGATGAAAAGAGCGGACTGAAAGCTCCTTTAAGTAAGTATATATATATATATATATATATATATATATATATATATATATATATATATATATATATATATATATACACATATTATTTTAGTAAAATCAGAAGGTCTGCCTAGACCTTTAAAAAGTATTTAGAGACAATTCAACCAATTACACACTTATTGTTTTGTTGAATTTTGAAGGGGAAATTATTTATCAATAATTCTGACATCAAATTTTGAAGGAAAAATTTGCTCATTCTGACAACAGAGCAACAAATGTAATACAGTTATTTAGGATTCCTGTTTCGCTCTATTTTTTACTGGACTCCTCAAATGGCAGCTATTTCCAATATGATTCAATCCAAAACTACAGGACATCCAGTTTAACAGACTTTTTTGTGGTCTATCTGCAGAGTCAATTTTGTGGGCATTCTTCCCCAAAATCAGCTCAATACTATTATAAACTTCAGTATTTTACACCAGGAAGACCAACGGTTCAATCAATCAAAGTGAATGCTTTGCATTAAGGCATCTATTTAAACTCAGGAATGCAACACTGCAATCCTTATTAAGGTTGGAATAGGGCAGAGCAGCTGCAAGTAAGCCAGTGGGCACATTGGCTCTACTTTTATGTGAGACTAGAACAGTCTATGCTGGATTCAGTATCTGATCTATTCCGACTTGATGTAACTTTGGAAGAGCCCTCAAAACAGTGGTTAATTTGTAAAAAAAAAAAAAAAGTACTGGGGCTCTCATCAGGAGGCAGCTTGCACCAGCCCATTTCTCCTGTTAGCGCCGCCTAAAACAGAACCAAGTACTAACCATGAAAGTGGGGAGAGGATGTGGCATAATGGCCAGAGCTACAGACTTCAGAGCTGGGGAACCAGGTTCGAGTCTCGACATCAGCTGTGATTCTAGGCAAATCATTTAAACTACCCGTGCCTACCATAAATTAATGTGTCCTTAACTGGTGCTCATGAAAAGTGCCAGTGTTGATGATTAAGTGCCAGTGCTGAGCACCGGAAACCACCGGCTCAAATTGAGCACTGCCTCAAAAGTACTTCTTTATTTAGGCAACAGCTTTTGCTTGACTGTACAATTTAAACTCTGCCGTTTCAAATGTTGGATAGTCATATTATGAAGAGCCACTTTTCACAAAAGTCAGGAATTAAATTTGGCTATACAAACATAAAGACTGAAAGAATAAAAATCTTGTGCAGATTGGCCGACAGATAACCATGAGCTCAGGATCCAGTTTTGTTTTATTCCTACCTTAAGGAGGGGATTATGAGGAATAGATTGCATCATTTAAAGCTGCTCTATTTATGGAGTGAAAAGGAAGTCTTGGGAAATTGATAACTTGTTAAGCTCATAATATGACTGCAAGAGTTTACAACATATCTTTTGCAATTACCTGGGCTCAAGTTGCTACTTTAAGAATGAACTATTTAGTTTTGGCTTGTGCAATGTAGCAACTATACCAGGCCTTTTTGACTCTGGTATTAATGATTGCCTGTCTGCAAGGACTGCTTGGTTGTGTGATCCTGAAACAAAAAACTCATGAAAGCACAACTTTTATAATTTACCCCCATGGTTGTGAAATCAGGTAGAAGTTAATTCCAGTTGGGCTTTAACATCTGGAATGATATTTCTTCCAGCCCGAGAATGTGACTTCCTATATTTCATTCAAGGGAGGAATGAAAGAACTCTTGTCCCAAAAATAGTTTCTTCCTAAAAGCACTCAAGATTTAAAATGACGTTATAGTTAGGTGAAAATGTCAGTTGAAACGTAATATTTTAAAGTAACAAAACCACTGAAAATCATTAGCAATAGTCAGCTCACGTAACTATAACTTGTGTCCTAAAATAACTATAAATAAAACCTTCATCATGCACTAGGATGCATCAATGATGTAAATTCAGATGTCTTTAGAGATGGTATCAGTGCCGTAATTATAGATGTCATGAGAGTTGTAATATGCAAGGGTAGAAGGAGTGCTCTGGTAGCCAGCTTTGCTCCCTCTTGGGTATGAGCAGCTTTTTACTCTGCTCCCACTGAGCAGAAGCAATTCTATGTTCCCTGCCTGTGAGAGAAAGGGCAGGGAGATACATTTTAGCTCAATCACTGAAATCCTCCCTGCCCATGCTCTTGTGGGCAGGGAGCAGTGTCCCAGGGAGTGGGGTTCCCCTGGATATAAACAGTCAAGTGGTCCCAGGGGATTGGGTCCTCGGGCCGCACATTGGCTCAGGGAGGGGCTTCACGCCGCCTATCCAAAATATAGCATAGCGGCCATGGGGCATTGGGTTCTAGGGGTCATACCCTAGTTGGGGAGGGTGCCTCATGCCACCTCTCCAAAATATAGCACAGTGGGTCCCATCAAATGTGGAGCCTGGGGCCGTAGCACTGCTCTGTAGGGGGGCTACATGCACCCTTCCCCATAAAATGAATTTGGCCTTGTGGGATGGGGTGCTTGGGGCCTTAAAGCAGCTCCTTCCTGGTACATTTTGGGGTGTTTCGCCTAATGGGAGCCAAGAAAAAGGTGTGGGTCCCAAAACTTGTTTTTCCCATGCAATTTACAATAGGAAACATGAACAAGGATTAAAAAAAACAGAAGAAAACAATTACATCAAATCTGGCAGAAAGTTAGATTTTTACCCACAAAACAAGCTTTTTGTGATTTGGTGGTAATCTTGTGGAAACTAGCTGTAATGGCTGTTAGCATCAGCTGAAGCCATTTTGTTTTTTGGCAGCCATTTTAGTTAGCCATGTGCTCGCCATGTGCTTCTCCCTCTTCACTATTACCTGCCCTTGTATTCTGCTTGAGTCATCAGTTACAGGTAACTCCTTCAGTACTGAGCCAGAGCACTGCATTATTTTGGATTTAAAAAAAAGGATTCATAGTAGGGATTTTCTTTCTTGTTGCTTTTTACATAAGTACATATGTGGTTCTGATGGTAAATAATTACTGCCCTTTTTAAAAGTGGCACAAACTATTTTATGTTTCAGTACGGCTTCTGTGCTTAGTGTTATAAATGCATGCATTTAAAGGCAAAAGGAAAGGAATGAGGCTTGCTTTTCATATGTGGAAACATCAAAAGAGTTAGTGATCATTAGTTTAAAAAAAGGGAATACATTAGAACTTTTTTTTATAATGTCTAATAATCCTACTGTGACAAATATATAACCTCCTAGCATCAAAGTTGAATTTGAGCAGCACTTTACCACAATGTGGGGAGTGAAACATGAAATTTCACTTTACCCAGGTGTATAAAATCTTATTTTATAAGGGTGTACCTTACACATTTCTGACCCCCCCACCCCCACCTCAGGGATATCTAGGGGAGACCCTGGGGGTCATTAATATGTCAAAACATTGTAGGTTATCCATTTTTAAGTGCCCATACCACCAAAGTCTAGTTTGGGCACAATTTACTTTTTGTAGGCAGTTCTGGCACCCAAGGGCTGTTTTCAAACTGATCTCGGGCTTCAGAAATGCACATGCGCACGTGCAGAACAAGCAGCTGGCCTCTAAACTGCTAGAAAGCACACCACACACTGCACACGAATAAAAATAAGTATGAAAAACAGCAGAAGTTGGATCCTACCTTTAAAATTATTAGCACACAGGTATGGAACAGGACTCCCTTTCAGCTGTGATACTCCAGGGTAACTTTGAATCGAAAAGACCACATAGATTAGCCTTTCTCAGACAGGGGACAACAGGTTTAAGGGTCAGAGGTCAAGTTCTTCATTTAGAACTGACCAACTGAAGGTAAAAACTTCCACGCAGGGAGCCACTGTGACAGTATGTGATTTCTACATTACACTATGAAAGCTTGTTACTACTTTTAAGAAATGGAAGAATTTACTTAGTTGTTTCAATACACTTATGGCCCTGATTAAGTAAGTAAGTAAGTAAGTAAGTGAGTAAAGAATTTGTATAGCGCACTACTCACCCGGAGGGTCTCAAGGCGCTTGAGGGGGGGGTTTGTTATTTATCAAATAGCCAAGTTTTTAGTTGTTTTCTGGAGGAGAGGTGGTTCTGTGTAAGGCGGAGGTGGGTGGGGAGAGAGTTCCAGGTTTTAGCCGCTAAGTAGGAGAAAGATCTTCCTCCCATGGTGGTTTTTCAGATGCGTGGAATCGCGGCAAGGGCTACCTGAAACAATAGGGGACACCACCGATCTGTTTTAGGTAACATTAGCTAAAAGAAATATTGCATATTCTGTTAGGAGCACATGGGGCTTTCACTGTTTTCTTGCACAATAATACAAGTGTAGGAGATATGAAGGGGGGGTTTATCCTATTGAATAACATTATCAAGGGATAGCAGCGTCTGTAGGCCATGTGCAGAGAATAGCTCTGCCATACATACAGAAATACTGCTTAAAATAGTTGTGCTAGGACAAGACCAAAAGGCTATGAAATGTTTGCATTAATGTGCTATTAAGTTACACAGCTCAATGAGTTAAAAAGGAATTGGTAGTGCAAAAATAGGGGTAGATAGTGTCGACAGAAGGTCACCTGTTTCAGGTTACCTACTGTCGCATGGGGGTGGAGATTAGGGAGATTACCTCCTGAGCAAATTAAGGGTAACTAATATTAAGTAACATATTGTCATTTCTCTTGATTTAAGTGCTCTCTCTCTCACTCTCTATCTCCCTCTCTCTCTTTTTCTCACTCTCTCTTGAGCCTGTCTAAGCTGTCTAGGAACGGCCTTGAGACATCAAATTGGCTATTCAGTAATACTGTTGTAAAATTGTTAGAATTAATAAAATGAATAAAAAAATATGCCATGTTAATGCCCATCATGTCTGATGAAATTATGAAAGGATGAGTAGTCTAGATTAATGTTCCCTTATTTGACCTTTGAAGGGGAACTATATGTAGGTAGTTTTTGTTCTAAAATTCTCAGGTGATAACACCATTATTGTTTATGTTATTCTCATGCTGCAGACAGTTTTGCAAAGGCATTACTAATCTCTTATTAGTCTGTGTAATTGAGCTGACAGCCCTTATTAGAGCTGATGAATAGGTTTTTTTCCTTTGAAAAACGATGTTACATAGTCCAGATCATGAACAGTTGAATGCACAAGGGTTCACAATGTTAGGAAAGATGCCCGTGTGATCCTCAGCACGCATTTTGAAGGAACATATTGCTTTATAGGAGTTTGTGTGCCACAATAGGTTCTGCTGGAGAAAGTCATTTTCGCACTATGTGGAGGTTTTGTTAGTTATTTATGTAAATAAGAATCCCTATTAAATTAGCAGTTTTTAGATGTTCCGGCTGCGCCTATAATATGAGAGTATGGTCCTAAGTGTAAAATGTAGGTATTTTTTACGAAAGAAAAATAATTTTAGAAGTGTCTGCAGTCCTGTACAAGTAGTGAAAGGTTATGACTTATGAAACACAAGCTTATTAAGACAAGAAGCACAAAAGAATCCTTTTCCTAAAAATTCCCTTTCTTGAGGTTCTTCAGATGAATAATATAGGAATACACAAATGTAAGGATTTACAGTATGTCCGTATTGTTTTTCTTTTTCCCTCAGAATTTAGTAAATAAACATAGACTGCCTTGATTGCTTCAAACAGTGTAACATTTTACTCTTGTCAGTTCACCAAAAAGTTCCTTTTGTACTCGCTAATGGGGCCAGGGTGTTTTTTACTCTCAGATACATGAAGTGGTTCTTGGTTGCCTTGCTAATGTATGGGGCGCCCCACGCCTAAAAAAGTATTTTGAAATAGACTATCCTCTCTGTTGATAGATTATTTGTATGCCTTGTCTAAAGATTTTTTGTTCTGTCCACCATTAGATATCTGCTGCCCTACAACCATAGCCAGAGGGGTTCGGACACCAGATCCAGCTTGAAGCCAAGGTGAAGGAAACCAGCACAGGCATTGCTGGCAACTATAACAGCAGTGAAGGCCAGAAGCACTGGGAGGTGAAGTGTTTACCCCTGCTACTGTCTTGGGCGAACAACGGGGTCACAAATCAGGATGGAGAATTATTTGCGTGGATCCAGTTTTTGTTGCCCAGCTGAGAGAGTCACAGATCGACAAGGACGGCCAGGAGGCTTTTGCTTGCGGTGAACCCCTTTGAAACAAGGGTTGCTTCAAATATCCCAGCATCAAGCCTCTGAGTCCTGGTCCCTAAGTGAATGCAAATCTGCATCTCTTTTTTGGAGCAACACAGGAGTTAGGGAAGGACTTGAGTTCAGGGTACAGGTGATGTGCCTTTGGTGTCCGTTAGATTAAAGTGAAGAAAACTGGTGCACTGCCTGAGACATTGAACAGGAACGTAGTTTTCTTCTTCAAACTGGGCTGTGATTGTTTTCTTGAGTTGCAAGTTGTACAGCTCCATCGTTGAAAAATAGCTTTCGATGAACGATAGGAGCCTGCCTGTGAGGCTCAGACGGACACAGGGATAAGACTCCCCGCTGGCTGGTTGTACAGCGGCTTTTTTTTCTTCAAGTACTTTTTAGCAATGTACCCCTTTGGTCCCTCTTCCTGAACTTATTATTTGGTACTCTAGCCCTCATCAAAAGAACAATTAAAAGGTCTATTAAAAAATGTTTTTTTATCAAGATATTATATTAGACATGTGCTTTTGGCTATTCTGAAATTAAATAGATATTCACTGACATACAGCGGAGCCCTGAAATATAGAATTGGACAGGATGGTTTTGGGATTTACTTTCTGCTTGGGGTTGGAAAATATTGATAGTTTTGTTTGTAATAATAGCCATTATTTTCTCCTGCTATCTGTGTGTTCATTATGACCCAATGCTCTGTTCCCCATGTATTTCTACTTGTATCTCACCAGTTAAACGAAATGTTCAAATGTAAATGCCCACCTAGCAATGGATCAGGATATTAATGAATTTATGAGAATAAATGTGTAAAATATTTCCTATATTCCTTCTAGATCATAGCGGATGTCTTCAGCTAATGCTAAAACGGCCATCTGTGGAAACTAGCTGCAATGGCTGTTAGCGTCAGCTGAAGCCATTTTGTTTCTTTGGCAGCCATTTTAGTTAGCCATGTGCTTCTCCCTCTTCACTATTGCCTGCCCTTGTATTCTGCCTGAGTCATCAGTTACAGTTAACTCCTTCAGTACTGAGCAAGAGCCCTGCACATACTCAGAAAGGCCTAGCTGGTAGAATGCACCTGCTCTTAGAATAATTGTCAGGCTATTTAACTGATATCAGCAACTCTGTTACTCCTCCTACTGTGTTGACTAAGTATTTTCTGTTAGTCCGCATATGTGTAATAGCTATTTGTGTGCACACTTGTACTGCCTCTTTTTGAGTCTTCATGCTAACTCAGCAGTAAACTGGGCATAAAAGACCCAGGGTTTCTGTACTCCTTGGACTGCCTCCTACAGTGGCCTGAGGGTACTGTATTGAAGCAGTCTCCTCATGTGAGGTTAATAAAACTGATATTTTGATAATCCAGCTTGCGTGCCAATCTCTTCTTTGTTGGTTTAAGGACCAAATGCATCAGTGAACCCCTAATAAGGCTTTTTATTCTACAATATGTTCAGTAGATTTTGAGAAAATAAGTTTACAAACATATATATTTCATACTGCGGTAACACTGCTGATCCATCATGGACATCCGCGGTGCTGCAGGTTCAAATCACGTGATCAAACTGGCAGACCGCAACCTTTAGAAAAAGTTGCATCTGAACTTGGTCCCCATGTCCTAAAAAAATTGTAAAAAGCCTAAGGAGGCAAAGTAGGGGTACCCTGATCCCTGGGTGTAGTGGGTGAATCTTATAGGGACTGTTTTGCAGCGTTGCAGATCTGTGGAGCAGCCTCATCACTCAGCGCAACCCAATGTAATGCCATAGTGAAACCATGGAATCGTGATCCTATGGTGCCTTAAAGGAAAACAAGTGGCCTTGGGTACCTGCAGGGCCTGGCTGCACATGGACGAAGGCTTTCCTGGCATGGATTTGGCTGATTATGGGAGTTGAGCGCAGAGTCTGCCGCCAAGCCCTACTCCCAACCCCATGCCATGCATGGCCAAAGGCGGGTTCCAATATAGGGTTGGCCATTCACAGGGGGTTGGGTACAGTGCCTGGTCCGAGAAGTTGAAATAGTAAAATGTGGTAGAAAAAAATACTTTACTTTTAAAAAAAATCTAAAATTCAGTGAAAACACAAAGCTTAAAAGAAACGCTATATTTGGGTATGGTAATAGAATCTAACTTTATATTTTTAAAACCCTTACAAATTCCCTGAAAAAACAACGGTTAAAATTATGTTATAGCTAGTTGAAAATGTCAGTTACAACATAACATTTTAAACAAAAAAAAACTGAAATTCACCAGTTAACTGAAGTATCTATAACTTGCACCATGTAGTAACTCAAACTCATACTCTCTCTCAATGTACTGCTTATACCCTCACATATACCATAATTCATGACATGTTCAAGGACAGCATTGATAACATCATTGATGACATCGGAAATGACGTAATTTATTAACACTTGCACGGCGGAGGTGCAAGTTATATTTACTTCATGGCATGAGGTATTGTTACTTCAGTAAACTTTACCTGGAAAATTTCAGTGTTTTTTAGTTGTAAATGTTATGTTGTAACTGACATTTTCATCTAAATGTAACCTCACTTTAACCTTTGTCAAGCAAATGTTAAAATACACAAACATTTACATTTCTAAACTTATACTTATACTTTTAATTTATAATTTACATAACACCTTCAAAATATTATAACTCATGCACCTCCATACACAGTGTATTCAATTCGGTAGACACACTACATTAACTGTAATGCACCACTCTACCATTCACTGTGTCATCACAAATTATATGGTTTGCCATGTCATAATTATTATACTAAGCAATATTAATTTAGATGGTACAACTTATAAAATATAAAAGGGTATATGCAGAGCATGGAGAAGGCACAAGTTATAGTGAATAAAGTTTGGCTATAACTATAACTTGTGCCCAAAGTAACTCTAACTCATGCCCTCACTAACACAACTAAATAGCTCACAAATTACATCACTTATGACATGTTCTATGACATCATTGATGACAACGCTGTGCATGGGGGTGTGAGTCATAATTACTCTAGGGCACAGGGTATGGTTACTTCAGAAACTATAATTGGTGAATTTCAGTGGTTTTGTCTGTTTAAAATAGTATAATTAAACTGACATTTTCACCTAACTATAACATCCCTGTAACCTTTGTTTCTTTTCATTGCATATATATGTATATTTACTGAAAAAAACAAAGGCTAAAGTAACATTATAGCAAGGTGTGATAAAAAGATCTGTTTTTGTTGAAAGAAAAACGTAGAAATTCACAGAAAAAAACAAAGGCGAAAATAAGGTTACAGTTAAGTGAATATGTTAGTGACAACATTAATTTTTGAACTAAAAACACAAGAAATCTACCAGTTATAGTTAGGTGAGCCTACTATACCTTGGTCCCCCGCCATGCACTGCTTATGACCTCACATATTACATCTCTCATGATATGTTCTTTGACATCATTAATGACTTAAAGCCCACCAGGAGGTAGCCGACCTCACAAGGTAGATAACACAATGCTGTGCATGGCCTTTCGTTGTGAGTGGTGTGGGGCTGGCCACATGGCCTGGCTTGCAGCCAGACTCCGTGTCGTTTTAACCCTGTTGATACTGGCGGATTTCTTTCTATGTTGAAACAAAACATTTGTTCATGTATTTATGTTATGACCTTTCATTTAATATTCATGGGTTTATTTCATTGAATACAGGTTTCGTATCGGGATAAGGGAGGTGGTGGGTAAGTTTAGCGAACATGTTTGTTGTTGATTGAGGATTCTTTGTGCTCCAATCATAGAGCTGATAAACATATTCCTTTAAGACTTTTGCATTTCAACTGGGCCAAAGCCACGTATTTAAAATCACACCTGTTTTTCATCATGGATGTGGGGTAGTCTTTAAAAGATGGCTTGAAAGGTTGATATTCGAGCAGATTTCAAGCAGCGTTTAACGGCTGCGCGTGAACCACCAAAATGCCACTTGTGGCTTTTAAAGGGTAACTTTATTGTTTTACATATCACAATAGATTGAAGGTGCTGGCTGTAACTAATAGTGTGGTTTAATCGTTAGGTTCTTTGGGGAAAGTCTTCACAGTAATTGTGATGGGGTGAGCACTTTTCTGGAGGGTTTCTGGAATTAATGATTTTTGCATTTATCGATGGTTTATTTCAATGCTTGAGTTTGGGTTGGAAATAACTTGTAAATGGGAGGTGATTAGACTTTTGTGTTTTGCTAAGGAAAGGGCAGTGGAGGGTTGCATTATGTGGGGTAGCTGTATCCTGGTTATTATTATCGTTTACACTTTCATTTACAGCGCTAGTATTGTGCAGTTGGCTGAGATGTCTTTATTCATCTTTTTAAGTGGCCCCTGACGAAGGGCCTTTACGGCCTGAAATGCATTGGGTGAAGACTTTAATGAGCCTATTTTACGTCATGATTCATTGCAAACATGTTGCTGTTAAAAGCCCGGAGGGCATGCAGTCGACATTTGAAAATGTGAAATGGTCAATAAATTAATTGTGTCGGACTATGCTGTCTCCGCAGTGATTAAGGAAGTATGGATACAAAGTTTATTGAAGATATTGATTACTGATTGGTTTACTTCGAAAAAGCAGATTACCTTGATGAAGCTGTTTATTACGTGGATATATTCCTTGATTCCGCAGTGCGACAGAAGGGTGCGTAGTTACGTGCCCCTGTTGGATACTCGTTGGTCATGTGTGGCATGGGGATAATTTCAGGGCCAATTTTGCAGGCAGACTATACTTCCAACTCCCACAGGCAGACAACTCTATGCTGTGCACAATCAGTGGCTGTGCGTAGTCGGGATTAGCCACAGGGCTTGGCCTACTGTTAGACCCTGTGGCCAAACCCTTATCGCTCACAGCCTTTGGTGTAGAGTGTAGGGTTGGCCTTCAGGCTTGGGCCAAAACATATATATTAAGGGAGGGGGACAAGCTGCTCCCCTACTTGAGCCTTAACTAGCCGTAGGGAACCAAGGCCAGTTCACATGGCTCCCTCCCTAAGCCTTAAAAGGGCCCGGGAACCCCGTTCCAGGGGTCAAATAAAATTAAAGAGAGGAGGGGGTGTGGCCCTCCCTTCCAGAGCTTTATTAGGCCCTTAAGAGACTCTGAGGACCTCATACCCCGAGGCTGAATACAATAAAAAAGGTGATGGGGCCGTGCGGCCCCTATCCCCGAGCCTTCTTGAGCTACAGGGACCCAGTCCCCCAGGGCCATAATTTGAGGGGAGAGGGCATGCAGCCCCCACCCGAGCCTAAAGAGCCCTGGGGACCTCATCCCGGGCCAAATACAATAAAAAAGGGAAAGGGGTCCATGCTGTCCCCTTCCCGAGCTTTCTTCGGCCCTGGGGCCTAGGGGTGGGCGTCAAATTCCGTTCCGCTCGCGGAAATTGCTAAATTTCTGCATTTTTGCGTCAAAACTTCAGCAATCAGCTATTAGGGGAGGAGAAGAAGTATCTGTTAAAAAAGACCAAATTTGTTTAAGAGTAAAGGCCAAGTGAAAACGGGAAATATTAGGAAAATTGACCCCACCCAGGCCCTTGGATTATTGGAGGCGAGAAAGAGAAATCCTAGCCTAACGATTATTCCATAGGAATTTTGTTAAAAGGCAATTAATGGATTTGAAAAAATAGTGCGGAAGAGAGATGGGGAGCATTGAAAGATAGAAATTAACAATAGGAAGTAACATCATCTTGACAATTGCAAGCCTCCCCCACCAAGATAAGAAAAGAGGGGACCAGCCGTCTATGAGTGAAGAGACCTTCTTAAGTATATCTTTGTGGTTGATTTTGATAGTTTCTCTAATTGTATTAGTATAAAAAATACCCAGACATTTAATATTGCTGGGATTCCATTCAAAGCCAGAGCCCTGAAACAAATGAGAGAGACAGAATTTATTAAGGGGTAAAACTTCGGATTTATCTATGTTCAATGTATATCCAGAAACTAAAGAGTATTCCTGTAATAAAGAAAAAATTGCAGGCAAAGAAGTAACCGGATTAGAGATATGAAGTAAAATATCGTCTGCATAAGCAGTAAACTTAATCTTAACCTTCTCATAAGTGAAGTCAGTATGAGAAGATGAAAGCTGTATCTTCTCTAAAAAAGGTTCTAAAGCAAGGACAAAAAGAAGGGGCGAGAGGGGGCAACCCTGCCGGATACCTCTATGTAGGGAGAAGTAGTTAGATTGTGAGCCATTAACCCAAATAGAAGTAGAAGGATCAGAATACTGCAATTGAATATAATGAATAATGGGGCGACTAAAACCATGCCATCTCAGCGCTCCAAACATAAAATCCCAGTTTACTCGGTCAAGAGATCATGGTTTTAATCCATCACCGTTTTTTAGCTCACTGCACCATCCCAGCTCAGAACCTGGCTATATGCAAATTAGTCTGTTCCTGTCCCAGTGCATGATGGGAACAGGGCAAACCAAACTACCAAGCCAAATCTTATACTGGAAAGGAAACAAGCTTCCGGGGACCGGTTTCTGGCATCACAGCCTACATCGGCCCGGCTTGCTTGAGTCCTGATGGTGCAATGAGCAAGGGACTCACGTCTGAGCATACCCTCCCACACATAGTGTGGATAAAATCGATTTTGGAAAAGGGGGTGGTGATGGACAGAGTTTCTGAATGATGCAGAATACTCTTACCAAGTCAAGAGATCATGGTTTTAATCCATCACCGTTTTTTAGCTCACTGCACCATCCCAGCTCAGAACCTGGCTATATGCAAATTAGTCTGTTCCTGTCCCAGTGCATGATGGGAACAGGGCAAACCAAACTACCAAGCCAATTCTTATACTGGGAAGGAAACAAGCTTCCGGGGACTGGTTTCTGGCATCACAGCCTTCGTCGGCCCGGCTTGCTTGAATCCTGATGGTGCAATGAGCAAGGGACTCACGTCTGAGCATACCCTCCCACACATAGTGTGGATAAAATCGATTTTGGAAAAGGGGGTGGTGATGGACAGAGTTTCTGAATGATGCCGAATACTCTTACCAAGTCAAAGATCATGGTTTTAATCCATCACCGTTTTTTAGCTCACTGCACCATCCCAGCTCAGAACCTGGCTATATGCAAATTAGTCTGTTCCTGTCCCAGTGCATGATGGGAACAGGGCAAACCAAACTACCAAGCCAATTCTTATACTGGGAAGGAAACAAGCTTCCGGGGACCGGTTTCTGGCATCACAGCCTACGTCGGCCCGGCTTGCTTGAATCCTGATGGTGCAATGAGCAAGGGACTCACGTCTGAGTATACCCTCCCACACATAGTGTGGATAAAATCGATTTTGGAAAAGGGGGTGGTGATGGACAGAGTTTCTGAATGATGCCGAATACTCTTACCAAGTCAAGAGATCATGGTTTTAATCCATCACCGTTTTTTAGCTCACTGCACCATCCCAGCTCAGAACCTGGCTATATGCAAATTAGTCTGATCCTGTCCCAGTGCATGATGGGAACAGGGCAAACCAAACTACCAAGCCAATTCTTATACTGGGAAGGAAACAAGCTTCCGGGGACCGGTTTTTGGCATCACAGCCTACGTCGGCCCGGCTTGCTTGAATCCTGATGGTGCAATGAGCAAGGGACTCACGTCTGAGCATACCCTCCCACACATAGTGTGGATAAAATCGATTTTGGAAAAGGGGGTGGTGATGGACAGAGTTTCTGAATGATGCAGAATACTCTTACCAAGTCAAGAGATCATGGTTTTAATCCATCACCGTTTTTTAGCTCACTGCACCATCCCAGCTCAGAACCTGGTTATATGCAAATTAGTCTGTCCCTGTCCCAGTGCATGATGGGAACAGGGCAAACCAAACTACCAAGCCAATTCTTATACTGGGAAGGAAACAAGCTTCCGGGGACCGGTTTCTGGCATCACAGCCTTCGTCGGCCCGGCTTGCTTGAATCCTGATGGTGCAATGAGCAAGGGACTCACGTCTGAGCATACCCTCCCACACATAGTGTGGATAAAATCGATTTTGGAAAAGGGGGTGGTGATGGACAGAGTTTCTGAATGATGCCGAATACTCTTACCAAGTCAAGAGATCATGGTTTTAATCCAACACCGTTTTTTAGCTCACTGCACCATCCCAGCTCAGAACCTGGCTATATGCAAATTAGTCTGTTCCTGTCCCAGTGCATGATGGGAACAGGGCAAACCAAACTACCAAGCCAATTCTTATACTGGGAAGGAAACAAGCTTTCGAGGACTGGTTTCTGGCATCACAGCCTTCGTCGGCCTGGCTTGCTTGAATCCTGATGGTGCAATGAGCAAGGGACTCACGTCTGAGCATACCCTCCCACACATAGTGTGGATAAAATCGATTAAGAAGGGTTCTTGAGTTGTCAGTGATAGATCTACCATTAACAAATCCAGACTGATAAATATTCACAAGATCAGGGACAACTTTATTAATACGAATGGCTAAGATTTTGGCGTATATTTTGCAATCTGTATTAATAAGGGAAATGGGCCGATAATTTTTGCAGAGGGAGGGATCTTTATCTTTTTTATGAATGAGGCAAAGCATAGCTTGTGTAAAGGATCCCCTAGAATCGCCTTTGGCAAGAGAGTAGTTAATCAAGCAGAGTAAGTACGGTATTAAAACATTTTTAAACTGAAGATAGAAGCGCATCGTAAAACCATCTGGACCAGGTGTTTTGTCCTTGGGCAGAAGAGTAATAGCGTTAAGTATTTCCTTTTCCGAAATAGGAAAGTCCAGGGACGAACGATCCACAGGGTTATCAAGGGATTTGGGAATGGACTGAAAAAAGGAATCAATTTGTGCAGGGGAGGGACTAGATTCAGGGGTATATAGGGAGGTGTAGTATTGCACAAAACAGTCAAGAATTTTTGCATCAGTGGACTGTGAAATACCCTGGGAGTCAGTAATGGCTACAATCTTAGATTTTTGTTTTTTAATTTTAAGATAGTTCGCAAGTAATTTGCCTGCCTTATTACGCCCGCCATACATTTTTGCATTACATTTGAGAAGGTTATTAGAAGCAGAGTCCCAAGAGTGTTTGTTGTATTGCATTTTGGCTTTGATAAGAGAAGCTAATGCATCAGAGGAGTTAGTAGTAAAATAAAGGTGTTCAAGATCTTTAATTTGTTTAAGGATTTGAGATGATTGAAAGAGGGCTTTTTTCTTCTTTCGGGATACAAAATCAATAATACAACCTCTAGCGGCAGCCTTAAAGGCGTCCCAGATAAAATGAAATTCAGAGGTAGAGTGAAGGTTATTGTGAAAAAAGTATTCCATGAAAAGCGTGAAATGATCGACAAACTGGGAATCTAGAAGGAGAGAGTTGTTAAAGCGCCAACGGCGAGAAGCAGGAATGGGAGAGGGATAATCCATGTCTAAAATAACATGGGCGTGGTCAGAGATAAGGATGGAGCCTATTTCTGACTTAGTCATAAATCGAAAGGCATGCTGGGTGAGAAAGATGTAGTCAATGCGGGAATGTGAGGCATGCACTGGAGAGAAAAAAGAAAAAACAAGAGAATCAGGGTGGGATATTCCCAAGGAGTCTATAAGGCCTCTGGAAGAGGTTGCTTTATAAAAGGATTTTTGCATCTTATTGGGAATATACTTGGTTTGTGATTTCCTGTCCAAAAAGGGATCCATTAGGCCAGCGACATGAAGGAGTGAGACGTGTCTCGGCTCGGCTCCCGGCCCGCTGCAAAAATCCGACGATAAATCCTGCCCCAAACCTCTCTAAAAAACCCGCAAACTCTAGCCTAAAGCTCCACAGGTGCACTGGCCGCGGTGAACTCAGATATCCGGCCGGACGGAGCTCGGAAACCGCCGGGGAAGAGGCTGCGACCGGAGCGGAGCTGCCGATGCAAGATGGCGGCTGAGGGAAAACGAACGGCCCTGCCCCGATCCGAACAGGGACACAACACATCGGCTTGAAGGGACCCCCAGCAGACAGAGCCGTGAGGGAGGCGGACCCGGCGAGGAAGGAGACGGGCGCTCGCTCTGCGCCTCCATACGCGGTGAGTGACTGACTGGGCGACGCTGAAGACCGGCCCCCACACCGGCTGGAGAGAACCTCCCGGAGGCCTCTAACCCTGTATAAGGGCGCCTGGACTTGGCCTCGGCGGAGGCGCTGGAGGGGCCGCGGGGGTGCGGCGTTCCTCGGGCCCCCCCCTTGGTTAAATGCGGTGGATCGAGCTGGGGTGCGGGAGAGATCCCGTCGTTACGGGAGAGAGATGGGCCTGAACAGGCAGCTGCCCCCAGCCTACGGGGCTACCCTGAGCCCGGAGCTGCTAAGAGAGCCCACCCTTGAGTCCGAAAGTTGAACGCCCAAGAATCCCATTCGCAGGGTCTGTTGGGGCTTCCAAGTGCACACATACTGCCTGGGAACGAGGCTGCTGCGGAGAACCCTTCCCAACTGCTTGGGACCCGCTCCCTGATCCCTCCCAGCCGCTTTGTCCGGTGGCGCCCTGCCTGAAGTACTGTGTGGAAGACGGGCACACCTTACGGGAGACTCCGGGCCTGACCCTACTACAGTGTGCCACACACCCCCCTGGAACATTGTACTTAATACGTGGAGAGGCATGGGGAAAAGAGACCCACCCGCACGGGCTGCTAGACAGGAGTCCATTGAAAACTACACCACGACGAGGACACAAAGGGAAATGCCCCAGAATCCCCCGGAAACACACACCGATATGGCCATGCTCCTAGAGGCGATTCAGGCCTTCAGAACCGATATCAAAGACTCCAGAGCAGCACTGGAGACAAAAATAGGCGAAGTGGGCTCCGAAGAACTGTTATTGCGCCAAGACTTTCGAAACCTCACGGAGAGGGTGACTACTGCGGAATCCAGAATCAGTTAAACGGAAGACTCCGTCTCAACCCTCCGCAAAGAAATGGCGGAACTACAGGCGTCCCACAGACAACTGCAGTGGAGAGTGGATGACGCCGAAAATAGGGCAAGACGGAATAACCTCCGCTTCGTGGGCTTTAGGGAGGGCATTGAGCAGACGGACACGGTGGCCTTCCTTCAGGACTGGCTGCGTACCACGTTTCCACGTGCCCAGTTCTCTAACTGTTTTATCATCGAAAGAGCGCATAGGGCGCTGCTGGCGAAACCACCGGAGGGGGCGAGGCCGCGGCCGATCATCGCGCGCTTTCTGAACTATGCCGACAGAGACCTCATCCTCCGTGAAGCCAGGAGGGCGGGTGAGCTTAAATTCGAGAACACGCACATCATGATTTTCCCTGACTACAGCCAGGATGTCCAAAAGCTGAGAAGGTCATATGACTCGGTCAAGGCGAAACTCCGAGATCTCCATATCTCGTATATGCTGTTCTTCCCGGCGAAACTGAAAGTGTTGTTCAAAGGCAAGTCGCATTTCTTTAGCCGCCCGGAAGAGGCCTGGCAGTGGCTGGAGGAGAGACCCCTACTTCGAGAAGCTGAGGAGGAGGGCCGCAGGATCCGAACGGAGCTAGCGGCGGCCAACTTTCGGAGAATCTCACCTAAACCTCCAAGATCACAGATCTCGCGAATGCGGCTAGGCTCACACCCGTCACCTTATCCGAACCCGCGCACGGCTGGCCGAGGGCAGGAAGACTGCGATGCCTCTACCGCTACCACTGGAAGTCAGGAGACATGGTTCGGAGGACAAGCCCACCCGCATGTAACGGACACGGGAGAACTGAACAACGATCTATTGTCGGATGTGGATGAATCAACGGACCGCTCGACGCATCCACTGGAGGAGGCGATTATCCGGGAGTTGGAGCAGGGAGCAACCGGCGGAATGGAGGAGCAGGACATTGATACGCAAGACTCACACTCGTGAAGAGGTTTGGGGACAGCATCCGTATCGGCAGCACGCCGCTGCTGGTACCACGCAAGTTATACTTATCTTTCTTCCTTTTCTCTACATTGACTCAGACTGTTGTTTGGGGGTTGCTGCTGTGGGACCTATGGCCTGGTTCACTGCAGACACGACGAGCCACGGAGCACAGCACACCCACTGAGACAACACCCCTTGTGGACCTCACTTTTGAACCCTGGGGATAGTTTGATCTGGGATCTAGTGGGTGGGCGACAGACCTTTACCGCCTGAAAGTCCTAGTTGTTAATGGTTACATGGATGGGCTGGATGGGGGGGAACGGTGGGGAGGGGGGTGGAAGGGGAGGGGTAGCTGAAACTGTTTTTTGTGGGGGGGCCCTGGTTGGGGGGGAGGGGGGACAAGTTGGTTATCTGCAGTCAAGTAGTTTGGTGTCCTATGCAGTACTTCCGCACCGGAAGTCATCTGACCTCACCGCCCTGATCGCAAGTATATTGTGGGCATGACCTATGGCCTCGGAGAAACTGCATGTCCTGACTTGGAATGTGAATGGTCTGGGTAACAAGATAAAGCGGGGGCTGGTGAACAACTATCTCAAGAGAGTAGGCCCAGACATCATTTTCCTGCAGGAGACACACCTTAAGGGCACAGCCTGTGCGTTCATAGCGAGGGGTAGATACAAAGTACTGGGGCATGCGGGATACACGACGGACTCCAGGGGGGTAGCGATTATTGTTAAGAATACGTGCCCATTCCGTATCACCCGCACATGGGGAGACCCAATGGGAACATGTATAGGAGTGCAGGGGACTTGGCGTAGACGCACCTATACACTTGTTTCAGTATATGCACCTCCAAAGCTACAGGCGAATACGCTGAAGAAGCTAGCGATCATACTCCTAGACACCTCGGACACCATACAGTTAGTGGGTGGCGATTTTAACGATGTGATGGATAAGGGTCTAGATAGATCAGGGACGCCTAGCACCCGAGGAACTCAGACTCCCCTCGCTCAAATACTGTCCGAGATAGGCCTAACCGATGTCTGGAGACTGCTACACCCCGACGCTACTGCATACTCCTTCTACTCGGCTGCGCACAAGGTGTTCTCCAGACTGGATTATATATTCATGCCCAGGCAGGAACTAACCATGGAGGACACGGCAGAATACCTGGCGAGAGGTCTCTCAGACCACTCGCTGCTTCTGGTGTCGCTAGGCCACTCTGGTTACAGAGGAGGGGCCTCGTGGCGTGTTGCCGCTTGGGACCTAACAAATAAAACATTACTTAAGGGCATTAGAGCAGATGCACGGGTTTACCTGGCCGAAAACGATGGGTCGGTGGACTCGGCAGTGACCCTGTGGGAAGCACTGAAACCAGTAATGAGAGACAGAATAAATAGTAGATTGGGGGAGGAGAAGAGGAAGCGACAGGAGGAGGTGGGGAATGTTGAGCGAGTTATAGTGGAGCTAGAGAGAGAACACCTACTCACAAAAAGCACCACAACCCTGCGTAAACTGCTGGACAACCAGAGGCGCTATCGGGAACTGGTGTCAGAGGAGGCGAGAACGCAAAACCTGGCCACACTCCACCGACTATACGACGTGGGGGATAAGTCGGGCAAACTTCTGGCATGGCTCAGCCGTAAAGAGAGAGCGGCGCGGTGGGTGGATGAAGTCCTGGATGAGAAGGGGAGGACTGTGTGTTCAGACCCCCACATTGCGGACGCGTTCGCGGCCTATTATGACAGCTTCTACGAAGCCAGGCAATTGGGCACGTGCGAAGATTCACTCCGCTATATGACACGAGTTACTCTGCCTGTGGTGGACGCGGAGGCCCTGCCTGCGCTGGAGGCCGACATCTCGCTGGAGGAGGTAAAGGCCGCCATTGCTGGGCTAAAGCCAGGCAAAGTACCGGGGCCGAACGGTTTCCCACCGGAATTCTTTAAGGGCACGGCTGATATACTAGCTCCTCACCTAAAAAATCTTTTTACTGAAGCGTGCCGGGAAGGAGGCCTGCCTGCTGACCTCGCCATGGCAATCATAATCCCTATACATAAAGAGGGCAATCCACGGGAGGATTGTGCCTCTTATCGACCCATCTCCCTGTTGAACATGGAGGTGAAGCTCCTTGCCACGGTCTTGGCGCGACAGCTGAGGACAGTAATACCCGACCTGATCCATTTAGATCAAACTGGCTTCCTACCGGACAGGGCCACGAAATTCAACCTCAGGCGCACGCATAACTGGCTCCAGGAGGTGAGAGGCAGGGAACCGCCACATTGGTTTCTTTCCTTGGATGCAGAAAAGGCCTTTGATTCAGTGCATTGGCCGTTCCTAGAGGCCGTCCTACTGAAATTTGGTTTGGGGCCAAAATTCCGAACGTGGGTGCGCCTTCTCTATACTAACCCGCGCGCCAAGGTGAGGGTTAACGGTAGGCTCTCCCGCGAAATTTCTATCCAAAGAGGCACCCGACAGGGCTGCCCTCTATCGCCGCTTATTTTCACATTGACAATTGAAGTACTGGCGGCCCGGATTAGGCAAAACCATAAGATCTCAGGATTCCGGGTCGCAGAAGCAGACGAGACGCAGGAGAAATTATCCCTGTATGCGGACGACGTCCTTCTCTATGTCACTGACCCAAAGAACACAGTGCCAGAATTGTTCAGGGAGCTAGACTGCTATGGCAGCTACTCCGGTTATGCTATAAACTGGCACAAGTCTGTCCTTTTCGACCCCAGAGGAGATGCACGTGGGGAGACGCTACCTGATAGGCTGGTGGTGTCCGAGGAGGGCTTCCAATACCTGGGGGTGTACATCACGCTAGACAGGCAACTGTCGCGTCGCAAAAATGTAGAGAGAATACTCGTGAACTCCGCATCGGAAATGGACCGCTGGCGCCAGCTCCCTTTGACGCTCCTAGGCAGAGCGGCGATTTATAAAATGATAGTATTACCCAAGTATCTCTACGCCCTACAAAATGAATATTATCTAATTCCAGACAGCCTCATAAGTAAGATCCACGCTGACCTTCGAGCTTTTATATGGCTGGGTAAGCAGCCGAGAATAGCGCTGACCACTCTCCAACGACATCAATATAGTGGTGGAATCTCGCTCCCAAATCTTGAAGCCTACTATTGGGCGGAGCACATATCCCCCATTAACGACTGGCTCCATGCTCCGGCGGACCACCCTACGTATGCACTGGAGCGTAACAAACTGTCCCCGCATAATCTGCTGACATATTTATATGGCGGATCTGCAAAGAAGTCAATGCTCCCGGCCACGAGCACTACGCTCCGGGCCTGGAGACTGGCCACAAGACGCACAGGGTGGGATAAGAGGCCCACCCGGCAGACTCCACTCTGGCAATGTAAATGGCTCCCTGAGCTGCATAAGCTTACCGGCTTTAAGCGGTGGGATGATATTGGAATATCCACGATAGGAGATGTCATTGCTAAGGGGGAACTGAAACCCTTCGCGTCCTTGCAGGCATAATATGGGCTCCATCGCTCGCAGTTTTTCAAATACATCCAACTACGACATGCATGGAGGGCACAGGCTTTGACTCTGGAGGGTCTTCCTGAGTATGCCCCACTGGAAGGGAGACTATTGCAGGAACAGATACCGAGCAAGGCTGTATCACTCACATATAAAACACTTACCAATAACATGCTGGGAGATTTGGCGAAGCTTAGGGACAACTGGGAGAAGGATTTAGGCACCCTTGAAGATATCGACTGGGACATGGTTCTAATGCACCCGAGGGAGGTGGCTATTAAATCCTGGCTCCGCCTTATTCAATTTAATGTGCTCCATAGAACATATTTCGATAGGGTGCGATTACACAAAATGGGGAGAATATTGGATGATAAGTGCCTACGATGTCAGCTTGAGGGAGGGGATTTCTTCCATATATTATGGACCTGTGATAGAATACAATCCTACTGGACCCTCATCTTTACTGAACTTAGAGATGTCTTGTCAGTGCCGCTGGACAAGGAGCCCAAATTGGCGATCCTGGGAATGACTAATGATGTTGATCTCCCCCGCCCCCTGCTGGTGTTCTTGACACTGGCCCTGGTAGTGGCAAAACGTGACATTGCAAAATATTGGGGGGCAGTGAACGTCCCCACTGTGGAGGAGTGGAGGAGAGGGTTGGACCTTTACATGGCGGCGGAGCGGGTGACCTATAAATCAAGAGGCTGCCCGAGAAAGTTTACAAAGGTCTGGTCGAAATGGAGACATTACCACGGGCTGAATGGAGGGCTGGGGGTGGGAGGCCCATGACTGCGCCTAATGCTGGAGAGAGGGCCGAGATGGAGCTGAGGTGCACGTCCTGAGTTGACCCTGATGTAACAGAAACACACTGATGGACGACCATTGCTTGTACCAATTATCTACCGGGCGGGAGGTGGGGATGGGGATTGTAGGAACTGTATGATGCCTCTACCATGACTGCGCAGTTAAGTTAAGAACAAAGTGTTATTTAGCCAATTTTTGTCATCCATAGTGAATGTTTGTTCTGGGGGGGAGGGGGGGGGGGGGGAATATAACAGAAAATGCGGATGCCTAGATGGCTTTCATGAATGCCTCCTATGCTAGGTTGCTGGTGTACAGAGAGAGAACCACCGTTATTGACAGATTGACTTTTTGATGTATGTACTGAAGAGAAACGGGGGGCTTCATGGTCTATAATCTGCTGTGTACTTCTGTTTTATTTGACTATATATGCTAATGCTGATCTTTTCTCATCTGAGTATCTGCAATAAAAAGTAAAAAAAAAAAAAAGGGATCCATTAGCTGATTACAATCACCACCCACAATTAAATATTCAGATACATGGGAGGAAAGAAGTGAAGAAAAGTCATTCCAAAAAGTAGAGTCAATACTATTAGGGCCGTAAACATTACAAAAGGAAAGCTGTACATTGTTAACAATGCAATCTAAAAACAACCATCTACCATTAGTATCAGGAAACTCATTAAGTAACAATGATTTGTGAAACAAAATAATAACACAATTTTTGTTGTTAACAGCAGGGGAGCAGAAAGCTTCACCCACCCATTGCTCAGGCAGTGAAGACAGGTCCTGTAAAGTTAAGTGCGTTTCTTGCAATAAAGCAACTTGACATTTTAATCTCGCTAGATGTGATAGAATACGTTGTTTTTTAATAGGATTTCGAATACCTTTAACGTTCCATGAAATAATTCGAAGAACAGTCATTTATGAAAGTAGAATGAAAGTAGGAAAAAGAATATATCAGAAAAGATCAGGAAGAAAGTGAAAAAGCTTAAAGAAATGATAAGAAAGAGTAGAAGGTGCACAGAGAAGCGAATGAAAGGAAGGATAATCCGTGTAAGCACTACTACGAAAGAGAACCAGAACATAGCAAGAAAACCATAGGAGTCATAAGTTATATAGAAAAGAGATAACAGAGCATAGCAAAGATTGGAGAAGGAGAGTGATGCCAAAAAGAAGAAGGAAAAGAAGGAATAACCAGCACAGAAAAAAGAATGTAAAATGAATAAGTTGAAAAGGAAGGGAATAAAGCAAAGAAACGCAAAGTGAAGAAAAGGATAATGTTGCCAGAGAGGCAATAGAAGGGAAAAAAAGAAAAGTAAAGAGAGTTAAAACAGAAGAGATGACAACAAGCCAAGGGGCCTTAGTCATGACAAGGAACCAAAAAGGAGTAAGTGACATTAGTGAGGGAAAGGAGGGACGGCAAAACAATAACAACCACACCACTGAGGAAGGGTACAGAGAAACATAAGTCGCAATACAAAGTCAAATGGAAAGGAAGGGAGGAATCAGTCCAAAACTTGGGGAGGAAAGACAAAAACACCAGGAGAAACTGGAAAAAAACCAAATTCTTACCAGAAACAGAGGGATAATTCAACTGGAAACATCAAACAAATAGACAAACGGATGGGATATGCACAAGTCTTCGGCAGAAGCACGGGGAGACCTAAAATACGGATGAAAGGAGAAGTTAACAAAAACAGACATCAAATACCAAACAAAAGGAGCAAATGGAAAGCATATTAAGCAGTCAGTTTTTGCCAAGTTCCATGTGCTCCTCTCGTTGTGTGTGAATAAACATCCGGAGATCAGCTGGATCATCAAAAGAGAAAGTTCTGTCCTTGTAAGTCACCTTAAAGAAACAGGGATGTATGAGACCATAGCGGGCGTTCATAGATTTTAATGCCGGTCTGAGGTCAAGAAATTCTTTACGTCTGTTGGCAGTTGGTTTGGAGACATCCTGACTAAAAAAAACTTTGTGACCTGACCAGTACATGTGTTTGTGTTTCTTGGCAGCCGATAGGATTTCCATCAGATCAGAGTAAAGCAAAAAATAGGCAATGACGCCTCTTGGTTTGGTGGATGAAGATGCATTCTGCGGACCAAGTCTATGTGCTCTTTGAATATTAAAGTCTACTGGTTTCGATAGACCAACTATCTGCAAGACCTGAGTTTTCAGGAAAGTGATCATGTCAGAGCCTTCGGAACCCTCCGGAATGCCATAAATACGAAGATTATTGCGCCGGTTCCGATTTTCCAAGTCCTCAGTAGATTTCTTGAGTTGATGAACCTCCTTGGTAAGGGTCTCCACTTTAGCGATGACATCCTGTGTGTCACTCAGTTTATCTTCTACATCAGAAAGTCTCATATCCAAACCGGACCACTTTTCCTCAATGCTTTGAAGGGTGGTGGTAGTGTCAGTCATAAAGGGGCGGAAGAGACGCAGTTCATCAATGATGTCCTCCAAGTTAATAGGAAGAGGGGACTTGGTTGGGGGGGAAAGATCTTTTTTAAGATGTTTACTATTATTAGCAGAAGAATCCTTCCGTCCACCAGAAGAAGTCCCAGAATTGTCATGCGACTTAGTGGAAAGCAAGTGATCCATGTTGAAGCGGTAAGCAAAAGACAGGCACAGAACCGAGTTGCCGTTGAAGTAAAAGTAAGATAACTGTAAAGAGTCCACACACCTTGAATAGGCAGTAAAGAAAATAGGATGAAGAGAATGTCTCCCTGACACAAGTCGCCAAAGAAACATCAGGCACACTTATATGTAATGTAAGGTTCTTACAACCAAATGAACTATGTTGAGCAGAAACAAAATGGTGACAGTAGAAAGTAGCTTCAGGGCAAACAAACTCCTAGGAAGTTAGGTAGTGCCTTATTAGTACCATTCAGAGACTAGCAGAATATCTCCTGGTGTTATTTACCCTATTAGAGAAGCTATGCAAAAAGAAGGTCATATAAAATTTGTACACACATCCATGCTTGAAGGATATCTCCAAGTGCACAAATCACCAAGGCGACAGGCTGAGGCAAAGACAATGTGCGGTAAGAACAACAGAGTGTATTGAAGAAGTACCTCAGAAAAATAGGAAATACCTCAGCAAAATAGGAGACAGTGGTGATGCAATTTGAAAATAATCTGCAGGCAAACAAGAAATTAAATACTGTTACTTGTGGTATAAAGGTTCCAGCCAGTGCCAGACATGATGCAGGTCATTTTGACGGTATTTGCAGAGCTCCAGGCATCAACGGAAACAAAATGGCGGCCACAACATTGAGGAACTGCAAACAAGACAATCCTCCCAAAAACGGGTCACAGCGTCATTAGAAGAAGTCGGAAATTCGTCCACCAGCTCCCGGCAGACTCCGACCAAAGTGTATATGTTTTAGGACAGCTGCAACACCGGTAAAGTATCCCTTCGCGGGCCGGTATTTCTCAGCGTGACGGAGCTTCCTCAAAGCGCGGCCATCTTGCTGCCGCCGCCGCACGCTTCCCTTTTGGTGTCTTTTTGCTCTAAACATTTTTCTCAATTCTTTTTAATAGGTTTGGAGATAATATTGTGGTGCTTTCTTGACTTTAAAATTGTAGGAATTGCTTGAACATACCATGCATTTTCCTGGACAACTGCCTATGACTTGAACCACAGCTATCAGGGTTGTCTGAGTAGAGTTTGACTGGAACTGTATTAAGACCTTAACAGCGTGCGTTTATTTGGTTGGTAATATGTCTCTTCCTAAATTAATAATCAAGTTATTAAATCAGAATGTCTCTGTGCAAGTGAATTAACTCACTGCAGAAATGATCCTGGACAGTCCACTTGCTGAAATCCATTTATCGCATGTCACGCTACCTTTGCTTAGAAACACTGGTTATTGTTTTTAAATCATGAAAAATATGTTACAAACTGATGCCATAGGCAAAGACCTGTTTTATCACCCCTGTTTTTCCATTTCCAAAATCTCAGCTACCATCTTTTTTGGCTGTGGAAACACAAGGTAAAAAAATCTAAAGTGGGTTCGAACAGAACTTCGTCATGTAATCTCTCTCCAGATGCATGGGTTGATATGCTTTTCTTAGGCAAATAATAATAACAAAGGCAAACAAAACTAAAGAAAATAACCTGTTTTTCATTAGGCTATCGTGATTTTTTTAATTATTCGCAATGTGGTCTACTGCTGACGTTTACTGAAGGTAAAAAGTAGTTTCACTGAAAAAGCCTCCAACGGCTGCACTACTTCTTCTGTACTAATTGCCGTATATAGATTTGTGTTGGTTTACATATGAATTTGTTTTTCATAAGTTCATTAAATACAATCATACTTTAAAAGTGGCCGCAACAGCAACTTCACTTCTTGTACTGCCAAAAAACAATGTTTTACAGGTTGAATCAGGGAAAACTGCTCTAAACCTAAATTAGTAATGGTAATGGAATATTTGTCCAGTTTATTTTGCGAATTGACACCAGAGAGGAGACACGGAGCCCTCCATGTACACGTTTTTTGGATCAATTCTCATCATGTTTCACTTCCTGTACACCATCATCACTAAAGCCGGCCATTTTGCAGCAAACAAAAAATGTTTTAATCCAACCCTTTCATGCATTGCATTTTGACAGGCAACCCCTTCAATTTAGTCCCCTTGTTCTTGTGTGACTTATTTTTAATAATATCAACAACATCTACCAGTGGGGTGAACATTCCAGAATATGGACAATACATTGACAAGGGTTTGTCATTGAGATGTTGTTTACATTTACCTGGTGCATTGCATGCATGCAACAAGTAGATAGATAGATAGATAGATAGATAGATAGATAGATAGATAGATAGATAGATAGATAGATAGATAGATAGATAGATAGATAGATAGATAGATAGATAGATAGATAGATAGATAGATAGATAGATAGATAGATAGATTTATTTATTAGTAGGTAGGTAGACATGTAGGTAGATGGATGGATGGATGAATGGATGGGTGATTGAAATAAAAGGCACAGCTTCTATTAGCACTATAGTACTTAAATGTCTATATAAGCACAACATACAAGAGCACTGAAAGCAGACTTGAAGGCCTTACGGGCAGGACATACAGACTAACTTGGTTTTCAAGTATAACTGTAGTCCTCAACTAAAATGCAGCTATAAGTGCACTTTGTTACATGCATACTTAAAAGAGGATAACTTTAGGTTTCAATTGCACATAATCTGATATGCTGTGAAATAGCAGCAGTCATATAAGCAAAGACCACTCCTAAAAAAATGTACACCAGCATTAACAGGAGACCGAAAATGCTGGAATAATGTCTGTGCGCATCCTGCTATCATATCAGTCCATAAACACAAATAAAAACCAAAGTAATATTAAAGTAAAAATAAAAACACTGTGAATGAAGGGAACTACCTTGTGTGTGGATGTGCTCCTTGTGAAAGAGCACTCAAAGTGAAGTTAGCCAGTGGTTGAAGTGGGCTGACCCATTGCCCCGTGCTGTATGCTGTAGTGGGTGGACGCAAATTGTGAATGACAAACCAACAGACCAATGGATGAAAAGAGCGGACTGAAAGCTCCTTTAAGTAAGTATATACATATATATATATATATATATATATATATATATATATATATATATATATATATATATATATATATATATATATATATATATATATATATATATATATATATATATATATATATATATATATATATATATATATATATATATATATATATACATATTATTTTAGTAAAATCAGAAGGTCTGCCCAGACCTTTAAAATGTATGTAGAGACAATTCAACCAATTACACACTTATTGTTTTGTTGAATTTTGAAGGGGAAATTATTTATCAATAATTCTGACATAAAATTTTGAAGGAAAAATGTGCTCATTCTGACAACAGAGCAACAAATGTAATACAGTTATTTAGGATTCCTGTTTCGCTCTATTTTTTACTGGACTCCTCAAATGGCAGCTATTTCCAATATGATTCAATCCAAAACTACGGGACATCCAGTTTAACAGACTTTTTTGTGCTCTATCTGCAGAGTCAATTTTGTGGGCATTCTTCCCCAAAATCAGCTCAATACTATTATAATCTTCAGTATTTTACACCAGGAAGACCAACGGTTCAATCGATCAAAGTGAATGCTTTGCATTATGGCATCTATTTAAACTCAGGAATGCAACACTGCAATCCTTATTAAGGTTGGAATAGGGCAGAGCAGCTGCAAGTAAGCCAGTGGGCACATTGGCTCTACTTTTATGTGAGACTAGAACAGTCTATGCTGGATTCAGTATCTGATCTATTCCGACTTGATGTAACTTTGGAAGAGCCCTCAAAACAGTGGTTAATTTGTAAAAAAATAAAAGTACTGGGGCTCTCATCAGGAGGCAGCTTGCACCAGCCCATTTCTCCTGTTCGCGCCGCCTAAAACAGAACCAAGTCCTAACCATGAAAGTGGGGGGAGGATGTGGCATAATGGCCAGAGCTACAGACTTCAGAGCTGGGGAACCAGGTTCGAGTCTCGACATCAGCTGTGATTCTAAGCAAATCACTTAAACTACCCGTGCCTACCATAAATTAATGTGTCCTTAACTGGTGCTCATGAAAAGTGCCAGTGTTGATGATTAAGTGCCAGTGCTGAGCACCGGAAACCACCGGCTCAAATTGAGCACTGCCTCAAAAGTGCTTCTTTATTTAGGCAACAGCTTTTGATTGACTGTACAATTTAAACTCTGCCGTTTCAAATGTTGGATTTTCATATTATGAAGAGCCACTTTTCACAATAGTCAGGAATTAAATTTGGCTACACATACATACAGACTGAAAGAATAAAAATCTTGTGCAGATTGGCCGACAGATAACCAAGAGCTCAGGATCCAGATTTGTTTTATTCCTACCTTAAGGAGGGGATTATGAGGAATAGATTGCATCATTTAAAGCTGCTCTATTTATGGAGTGAAAAGGAAGTCTTGGGAAATTGATAACTTGTTAAGCTCATACTTTCTGGACAGACCCAATTACACAGATCTTGAGAACAGATCTGGATTGAAACCTCCATCTTCTTTCACCCCTTCTCTCGACATGCTGGGCCCAGAGGTCGACATTTTTGAAAAAACTGTGATCTCCTAGGTGGAGAAAATGATTAAATATGTTCCCATGCCAGAATCCAATCTCCATAGGGATGAGGAGGCCATCCTCAAAAAACTGAAGGATGACAGTAACATTACCATCAAGCCATGCGACAAGGGCGGGGGCATTGTCATGTTTGAGACTTCCAATTACATTGACAAAATGAATGACCTCCTCTCCCTTTCTGGGCATTACCAAAAGGTTATCAAAAACCCTGAACCTGTCCTTAAGCGAGAGATCTTAAGCAGGGTGACCAAAGCTGTGGACCTTAATTGGATTTGTGAAGCAGAGGCAGAATTCCTTACGCATACCAACACCAGGATACCTATCATTTATGGAGTCCCTAAAACACATAAGAACTGTGTGGACCCCCCTCTACGACCCATAGTGTTCACCATTGGGTCGGCGACTGAGCCACTGTCTAAGTATATAGACAGATTCCTCCAACCGATGGTCACTGAGCTTGAGTCCTATGTCAAAGACACGGGACACTTCATCAGCCTTGTGGAAGGAACTCCCTATTTCGCCAATCGAGAATTATTGGTAACTCTCGATGTCGAATCGCTTTATTCTAACATCCCCCAGAGAGGAGCATATGATACCATAGAAAACATCCTGAGTACCAAATCTGACATAACCAACTCTGAATTCATTCTGCAATGCCTCGAATTAGTCCTACATGAGAACTATTTTGAATTCGACAAGTCTCTGTTCAAACAGACAACCGGGGTTAGCATGGGGGCCAGTTGTGCCCCTAGCATAGCCTGCCTATATATGGGAGAATTTGAACGTACTAACATATTCAACCAAGTGGCCCCCTTTCATGAGAATGTTCGGGGCTGGTGTCGATTCATCGACGACATCTTCCTAATCTGGAAGGGGGACCACTCATCCCTGGAGGAATTCATCGCATGGCTAAATGCCGCTGACCCTAACATACGTTTCACTAGTCACCACAGTGCCCAGCGGATTGAATTTCTGGACCTGTGGGTCGAACATCATGATAACCTTTTAAAGGTATCACTATACACCAAGCCCACAGCCAGAAACACTCTGTTGCAATATTCTAGCTTCCACCCTAGGAACCAAAGAGACAGCATTCCGTACAGCCAGTTTCTTTGCAGCAGAAGGAACTGCACGGACATAAGTGACTATTTATCCCAGGCTGACATTCTGAAAGAAAAATTAATACACCGCGGCTACCCAAAAAAACTTATAAAGGAGTCATTTAAAAGAGCTAGATATGCCAACCGAGATGTGATGTTCAAACCAAAGGAATCGGACCCGCTGGAACAACTGGTGTATGTTACACGTCACACCAATATGAACCACAAAATACGACAGATCGTAAATTCGAGTTGGCACTTACTCAATCTGGAAAAGGACCACACCCCACTCAGTCAACCGATATTTGCCTTCAAAAGAAATAGAAACCTGAAAAATCATCTAGTCAGGGGAAAGATATCGGAAAACCCTACCAGTATTCAAAAAGCCATCACCAACTCTGAACCTATTTTTGGTAATCATAGATGCGGCACATGCCAAGCGTGCCCGCATGCCATAGTAGGGGAATCAGTCACTACCACTGAGCGAACTATCTCGGTAGCCCGAAACAAAAGAATGACCAACTGCAGGACGGCCAACGTTGTCTATATCATTCTCTGTCCATGCAATCTCCCATATGTTGGAGAAACTGGATGGGAATGTCGCCTGAGAATTGGGGAACATAAGTCTAATATCCGGAACAAAAAAACATCTGCCCCCCTGGTCCCCCACTGGCTAGACAAAGACCATACGGAAAAAGACCTCCGATGGTTCATCTTGGAGAAAATTGAGGCTCAGCCAGGAGTTGATTCCGTCAATCTCTGCAAAAAAAAGAGGTATTCTGGATGTTTATGTTTAACTCTGTCATCAGAGGCCATAATGAGGAATGCCTATGGCAAAATGCTCTCTTATGAGGCCCCATGAGAACCCATTCTTGGATCTCCATGTTCCCCTCATAATCACTGATGTAGAAACCGCTGCCCTCTAACTTTTCACTCGTGACTACCCTGTCATCCCCATCACTTTTTAAATTGCTTTCGCACTGATCCCCTAGGACTCTGAGTTCGTCTATGGCCTAATCCTTGTGTTGTCTCAGAACCTCTTAAAAGTGGAACGGCTGTTCCATTTTTATCATAGGCCACATCTGTGAAACTTTCACCTTTCTTAGATGGCCGCCGTATTTACTTCTCAGGACCACGAGCCCTCGCCATTCGGTTCGAGTTGTTCTCCCATTCCAATATGGCCGCCATTCTATCCCGTGGACAGCGTTAGTCCGTTAGCATTGTCCATGTGCGCCGGCTCACCTGAGATCCATCTAAAAACACGCACCTTATATAAAAACAGCCCGGTCTCCGTGATCCTTTGCTATCACGGCACCCGTAGAAGACCCGTAGAAGACGCCGCGTCGCAGTCCGCGCCTACCATCTTGAAACCAGGTAATCGGAGCGCTCGCGCCTAGATGTAACCCTGATGTGGCTCATTTTAAACTATATGTTTGATCCGTGCTAACCGGAGGTCCTTTCATGCCTTGTAGGACCGTCCGGGATATCTGCCTCCCTTTGACTGTATCGGCTAGAACAGAGGACGCCGCCTTGCGGTCCGCACCCACCATTGCTAAATCAGGTAATCAGAGCACTTGCGCCCAGCTGTGACCCTGTTGTGGTTCACTATAAATCACATGTTTGATCCGCGCTAACCGGAGGCCCCTTTATACTTTGCAGGACCGTCCGGGATATCTGCCTGCCCTTGCGTGTACCTACCAGAACAGAGGACGCCGCCTTGCGGTCCGCGTCCACCGTCCTTAAATAAAGTAATCAGAGTGCTCACGCATAGTTGTGACCCTGATGTGGCTTACCCTAAATCACATGTTTGCTCAGTGCCAACCGGAGGTCCTTTCATGCCTTGCAGGACCGGCAGGGGTATCTGCCTGCCTCTGCCTGTATCTGCTAGAACAGAGGACGCCGCCTTGCGGAAGAGAATTAAGAGCACCCATACAGACCAGAAAGGAACCCGTTAGCCAGTGGAACCCCTGGACTCTACCCCCCTTTCCAGGTATCCTTATCCCTGTGGACCCCTAAACTGAAACTGACCTATTAGCCTAAACGAATGCGGTCCCATTACGTTATACTTTCTGACCATGTACCCCTTCATACTTTGTCTGAACTGTATTCCCATTCTGTCCAACATAGGATCATACTTCTCTCGGAGGACTCACCATATATTTACGCAGTGACCTCCCCGAAGTAGAATCAGATTGCCTTCGAACTCTGACCTAAATATCTGTCCCTCCCAGTGGGATAAGAGGTAAGTTCCTTAGCTAATCATTATGAAATTAGACGCACTCTCCCCCTTGCAATTCCGAGACCCCTTCATTCTTTAATAAACTACCCACCCCCTCCCCGTGAGGGACCCAAAACCTTGGGCCTCTCACTCATATAGATTGATGCCCCTGTGTGCTTGAATGGATGCTTGAATATTTGAGTGAGCTCGTGAACACACTCTCCTAGAGGAACCGCTATATATAATGAGTGACGCCTACCTATCAGAGTGGTGACATATACACAGAGATATTTTTTATACATAAGAAATGAATTCTCTTCCATTTTTACCTTTATTGTATATAAATTGTTTATCCAGAAACTCGACCAATTATGAGAAATGTTTGCTGATGTTTTTAAAAATAAGTATGCTGAAAAATGTCATATGATTAACTTATATGAAATTGTGTCCTTAAACTAAATCCTTTCTCATCCACAGTGCACCTGTTCTTGTCCTGCCCCCTCCCATGGCCCCCCTCGCCCTGATGAAGATGCAGCCTAATTAGGCCCAGCATCGAAACGCGCGCTGGCGTGACCCACATGGACGGCACCTATGCAGCACTGTACCTTGCCTCCATGTTACAGTTACAGTCCTAGTGGCCATTGCAAAATCTTTTCCCTAGACTGCTATGTATCCCCCTAAGGGCCTTGTATGAATGTGTAAATATTGTATTGTTTGAGGTTGTGAGTGAGAATATATGCATTGGCTGACTGTGGGAGTGTGTGGGATTTGAATTTTTTTTGTGATTTATAAATTCTTATGACACACTGCATATTCAGAATTCATCTTGACCAACCATAAATAAAATATATTTATTTTTCCAAGAAAGTTGTATGGACCCTGTGTAAATCAATGTCAGCTCTGATACGTAATCTTTTGTCACCCTTCGTTTGAATGTGAGGATCCCCTAGTGGGACCTTGAAATTGACCCTGGCAGGGTTTGCTTCTTTTCTATTCAGCTGGAATGATATTTCTTCCAGCCCGAGAATGTGACTTCCTATATTTCATTCAAGGGAGGAATGAAAGAACTCTTGTCCCAAAAATAGTTTCTTCCTAAAAGCACTCAAGATTTAAAATGACGTTATAGTTAGGTGAAAATGTCAGTTGAAACGTAACATTTTAAAGTAACAAAACCACTGAAAATCATTAGTAATAGTCAGCTCACGTAACTATAACTTGTGTCCTAAAATAACTATAAATAAAACCCTCATCATGCACTAGGATGCATCAATGATGTAAATTCAGATGTCTTTAGAGATGGTATCAGTGCCGTAAATATAGATGTCATGAGAGTTGTAATACGCAAGGGTAGAAGGAGTTCTCTGGTAGCCAGATTTGCTCCCTCTTGGGTATGAGCAGCTTTCTACTCTGCTCCCACTGGGCAGGAGCAATTCTATGTTCCCTGCCTGTGAGAGAAAGGGCAGGGAGATACATTTTAGCTCAATCACTGAAATCCTCCCTGCCCATGCTCTTGTGGGCAGGGAGCAGTGTCCCAGGGAGTGGGGTTCCCCTGGATATAAATAGTCAAGTGGTCCCAGGGGATTGGGTCCTCGGGCCGCACATTGGCTCAGGGAGGGGCTTCACGCCGCCTATCCAAAATATAGCATAGCAGCCATGGGGCATTGGGTTCCAGGGGTCATACCCTAGCTTGGGGAGGGCGCCTCATGCTACCTCTCCAAAATATAGCGCAGTGGGTCCCATCAAATGTGGAGCCTGGGGCCGTACCACTGCTCTGTAGGGGGGCTACATGCACCCTTCCCCATAAAATGAATTTGGCCTCGTGGGATGGGGTGCTTGGGGCCTTAAAGCAGCTCCTTCCTGGTACATTTTGGGGTGTTTCGTCTAATGGGAGCCAAGAAAAAGGTGTGGGGCCCAAAACTTGTTTTTCCCATGCAATTTACAATAGGAAACATAAACAAGGATTAAAAAAAACAGAAGAAAAAAATTATATCAAATCTGGCAGAAAGTTAGATTTTTACCCACAAAACAATCTTTTTGTGATTTGGTGGTAATCTTGTGGAAACTAGCTGTAATGGCTGTTAGCATGAGCTGAAGCCATTTTGTTTTTTGGCAGCCATTTTAGTTAGCCATGTGCTCGCCATGTGCTTCTCCCTCTTCACTATTACCTGCCCTTGTATTCTGCTTGAGTAATCAGTTACAGATAACTCCTTCAGTACTGAGCCAGAGCACTGCATTATTTTGGATAAAAGAAAAAGGATTCATAGTAGGGACTTTCTTTCTTGTTGCTTTTTACATAAGTACATATGTGGTTCTGATGTTAAATAATTACTGCCCTTTTTAAAAGTGGCACAAACTATTTTATGTTTCAGTACGGCTTCTGTGCTTAGTGTTATAAATGCAGGCATTTAAAGGCAAAAGGAAAGGAATGAGGCCTGCTTTTCATATGTGGAAACATCAAAAGATTTAGTGATCATTAGTTTAAAAAAAAGGGAATACATTAGAGTTTTTTTTATAATTATAATGTCTAATAATCCTACTGTGACAAATATATAACCTCCTAGCATCAAAGTTGAATTTGAGCAGCACTTTACCACAATGTGGGGAGTGAAACATGAAATTTCACTTTACCCAGGCGTATAAAATCTTATTTTATAAGGGTGTACCTTACACATTTCTCACCCCCCCCCCACCCCAGGGATATCTAGGGGAGACCCTGGGGGTCATTAATATGTCAAAACATTGTAGGTTATCCATTTTTAAGTGCCCATACCACCAAAGTCTAGTTTGGGCACAATTTACTTTTTGAAGGCAGTTCTGGCACCCAAGGGCTGTTTTCAAACTGATCTCGGGCTTCAGAAATGCACATGTGCACGTGCAGAACAAGCAGCTGGCCTCTAAACTGCTAGAAAGCACACCCCACCCTGCACACGAATAAAAATAAGTATGAAAAACAGCAGAGGTTGGATCCTACCTTTAAAATTATTAGCACACAGGTATGGAACAGGACTCCCTTTCAGTTGTGATTCTCCAGGGTTACTTTGAATCGAAAAGACCCCATAGAATAGCCTTTCTCAGACAGGGGACAACAGGTTTACGGGTCAGAGGTCAAGTTCTTCATTTAGAACTGACCAACTGAAGGTAAAAAATTCCACGCAGGGAGCCACTGTGACAGTATGTGATTTCTACATTACACTATGAAAGCTTGTAACTACATTTAAGAAATTGAAGAATTTTCTTAGTTGTTTCAAAACACGTATGGCCCTGATTAAGCCTTCCTGAAACAAGAGTGGACACCACCGATCTGTTTTAGGTAACATTAGCTAAAAGAAATATTGCATATTCTGTTAGGAGCACATGGGGCTATCACTGTTTTCTTGCACAATAATACAAGTGTAGGAGATATGAAGGGGGGGTTTATCCTATTGAATAACATTATCAAGGGATAGCAGCGTCTGTAGGCCATGTGCAGAGAATAGCTCTGCCATACATACAGAAATACTGCTTAAAATTGTTGTGCTAGGACCAGATCAAAAGGTTATGAAATGTTTGCATTAATGTGCTATTAAGTTACACAGCTCAATGAGTTAAAAAGGAATTGGTAGTGCAAAAATAGGGGTAGATAGTGTCGACAGAAGGTCACCTGTTTCAGGTTACCTACTGTCGCATGGGGGTGGAGATTAGGGAGATTAACTCCTGAGCAAATTAAGGGTAACTAATATTAAGTAACATATTGTCATTTTTCTTGATTTATGTGCTCTCTCTCTCTCTCTCTCGCTCTCTCGATTTTTCTCACTCTCTCTTGAGCCTGTCTAAGCTGTCTAGGAATGGCCATGAGACATCTAATTGGCTATTCAGTAATACTGTTGTAAAATTGTTAGAATTAATAAAATGAATAAAAAATATGCCATGGTAATGCCCATCATGTCTGATGAAATTATGAAAGGATGAGTAGTCTAGATTATTGTTCCCTTATTTGATCTTTAAAGGGGAACTATATGTAGGTAGTTTTTGTTCTAAAATTCTCAGGTGATAACACCATTATTGTTTATGTTATTCTCATGCTGCAGACAGTTTTGCAAAGGCATTACTAATCTCTTATTAGTCTGTGTAATTGAGCTGACAGCCCTTATTAGAGCTGGTGAATGGGTTTTTTCCCTTTGAAAAATGATGTTACATAGTCCAGATCGTGAAGAGTTGAATGCACAAGGGTTCACAATGTTAGGATAGATGCCCGTGTGATCCTCAGCACGCATTTTGAAGGAACATATTGCTTTATAGGAGTTTGTTTGCCACAATAGGTTCTGCTGGAGAAAGTCATTTTCGCACTATGTGGAGGTTTTGTTAGTTATTTATATAAATAAAAATCCCTATTAAATTAGCAGTTTTTAGATTTTCCGGCTGCGCCTATAACATGAGAGTATGGTCCTAAGTGTAAAATGTAGGTATTTTTTACGAAAGAAAAATCATTTTAGAAGTGTCTGCAGTCCTGTACAAGTAGTGAAAGGTTATGACTTATGAAACACAAGCTTGTTAAGACAAGAAGCACAAAAGAATCCTTGTTCTAAAAATTCCCTTTCTTGAGGTTCTTTAGATGAATAATATAGGAATACACAAATGTAAGGATTTACAGTATGTCCGTATTGTTTTTCTTTTTCCCTCAGAATTTAGTAAATAAACATAGACTTCCTTGACTGCTTCAAACAGTGTAACATTTTACTCTTGTCAGTTCACCAAAAGTTCCTTTTGTACTCGCTAATGGAGCCAGGGTGTTTTTTTACTCTCAGATACATGAAGTGGTTCTTGGGTGCCTTGCTAATGTATGGGGCGCCCCAAGACTACAAAAGTATTTTGAAATAGACTATCCTCTCTGTTGATAGATTATTTGTATGCCTTGTCTAAAGATTTTTTGTTCTGTCCACCATTAGATATCTGCTGCCCTACAACCATAGCCAGAGGGGTTCGGACACCAGATCCAGCTTGAAGCCAAGATGAAGGAAACCAGCACAGGCATTGCTGGCAACTATAACAGCAGTGAAGGCCGGAAGCACTGGGAGATGAAGTGTGTACCCCTGCTACTGTCTTGGGCGAACAACGGGGTCACAAATCAGGATGGAGAATTATTTGCGTGGATCCAGTTTTTGATGCCCGGCTGAAAGAGTCACAGACCGACAAGGACGGCCAGGAGGCTTTTGCTTGCGGTGAACCCCTTTGAAACAAGGGTTGCTTCAAATATCCCAGCATCAAGCCTCTGAGTCCTGGTCCCTAAGTGAATGCAAATCGGCACCTCTGTTTGTTGACTCAGAGATGCCTGGGCATACTGGGTACAATCTGTGGCCCGACAAAAGAGCAGTGCGCCAGTGGAGGAACACAGGAGTTAGGGAAGGACTTGAGTTCAGGGTACAGGTGATGTGCCTTTGGTGTCCGTTAGATTAAAGTGAAGAAAACTGGTGCACTGCCTGAGACATTGAACAGGATCGTAGTTTTCTTCTTCAAACTGGGCTGTGATTGTTTTCTTGAGTTGCAAGTTGTACAGCTCCATCGTTGAAAAATAGCTTTCGATGAACGATAGGAGCCTGCCTGTGAGGCTCAGACGGACACAGGGATAAGACTCCCCTCTGGCTGGTTGTACAGCTGCTTTTTTTTCTTCAAGTACTTTTTAGCAATGTACCCCTTTGGTCCCTCTTCCTGAACTTATTAATTGGTACTCTAGCCCTCATAAAAAGAACAATGGAAAGGTCTATTAAAAAATGTTTTTTATCAAGATATTATATTAGACATGTGCTTTTGGCTATTCTGAAATGAAATAGATATTCACTGACATACATCGGAGCCCAGAAATATAGAATTGGACAGGATGGTTTTGGGATTTACTTTCTGCTTGGGGTTGGAAAATATTGATAGTTTTGTTTGTAATAATAGCCATTATTGTCTCCTGCTATCTGTGTGTTCATTATGACCCAATGCTCTGTTCCCCATGTATTTCTACTTGTATCTCACCAGTTAAACGAAATGTTCAAATGTAAATGCCCACCTAGCAATGGATCAGGATATTAATGAATTTATGAGAATAAATGTGTAAAATATTTCCTATATTCCTTCTAGATCAGAGCGGATGTCTTCAGCTAATGCTAAAACCGCCATCTGTGGAAACTAGCTGCAATGGCTGTTAGCATCAGCTGAAGCCATTTTGTTTCTTTGGCAGCCATTTTAGTTAGCCATGTGCTTGCCATGTGCTTCTCCCTCTTCACTATTGCCTGCCCTTGTATTCTGCCTGAGTCATCAGTTACAGTTAACTCCTCCAGTACTGAGCCAGAGCCCTGTACATGCTCAGAAAGGCCTAGCTGGTAGAATGCACCTGCTCTTAGAATAATTGTCAGGCTATTTAACTGATATCAGCAACTCTGTTACTCCTCCTACTTTGTTGACTAAGTATTTTCTGTTAGTCCTTATATGTGTAATAGCTATTTGTGTGCACACTTGTACTGCCTCTTTTTGAGTCTTCATGCTAACTTAGCAGTAAACTGGGCATAAAAGACCCAGGGTTTCTGTACTCCTTGGACTGCCTCCTAGGTGGCCTGAGTGTACTGTATTGAAGCAGTCTCCCTCATGTGAGGTTAATAAAACTGTTATTTTGATAATCCAGCTTGCGTGCCAATCTCTTCTTTGTTGGTTTAAGGACCAGATGCAACAGTGAACCCCTAAAAAGGCTTTTTATTCTACAATCTGTTCAGTAGTTTTTGAGAAAAGAAGTTTACAAACATATATATTTCATGCTGCGGTAACACTGCCGATCCATCATGGACATCCGCGGTGCTGCAGGCTCAAATCACGTGATCAAACTGGCAGACCCCAAACTTTATAACAAGCATTTGCAATGCAATAGGTCTCGCATTAGGAAAGTTTGAGCTATTGGTCTTGTAAATGACAATTTTTTTATTTATGTGTTGGTTTTGAAAATAGCGAAATTAATAGCTTTGTCATTTACAATGCCAATACTTTTAACGTTTGCAAATGGGAAACCTAAAGCATTTGTAATGCAACATGTTTTGTATTTACGTGACTTAGATGTATTGATATTACAAATAACAGGTGGAAGAGAACAATATATTAGAACAGGAGAAGAGAACAGGGAGTTAGAGAAGGAGGCAGGGTGAAAGAGAACAGCAGATCAGCACAGGATAAGAGAAGCAAACAAGGAGTTAAAGAAGGAGTTGGGGTGGACGAGAGCAGCAGATCAGCACAGGAGAAGATTACAGGGAGTTAAAGAAGGAGGCGGGTGGAAGATAACAGCAGTTGAGCACAGGAGAAGAGAAGAGACCAGGGAGTTAAAGAAGGAGGTGGGGTGGATGAGAGCAGCAGATCAGCATAGGAGAAGAGAATAGAACAGGGTGTTAAAGAAGGAGGCGGCTTAGAAGAGAGTAGCAGATCAGCACAGCAAAAGAGAACAGGGAGTTAAAAAGGAGGCGGGTGGAAGAGAACAGCAGATCGGCACAGGAGATTAGACCAGGGAGTTAGAGAAAGAGGCGGGTGGAAGAGAACTGCAGATTAGCACAGGAGAAGAAAACAGGGAGTTAAAGAAGGAGGCGGGGTGGAAGAGAGCAGCAGATCAGCACAGGAGAAGAGAAGAGAACAGGGAGTTAGAGATGAAGGCAGAGTGGAAGAGAGCAGCAGACCAGCACGGGAGAAGAGAAGAGAACAGGGAGTTAGAGAAGGAGGCGGGTGGAAGAGAGGAGCAGATCAGCACAGCAGAAGAGAACAGGGAGTTAAAGAAGGAGGTGGGGTGGAAGAGAGCAGGTGATTAGCACAGGATAAGAGAACAGGGAGTTGCAATGAAATTATTGGTGAGACAATGGAAAAACTAACTTCAAACGTTAAAAATCTTAAATGATAATTGTAAAAAAAAATGTTAAAATGTATTTAAACATTTTTTAATCTGAAATATTGGTACAGATGCATATTAGGCAAAACTGTGCTAATCACAAATTATGGAATCTAAAATAGTGGTACAGGACATACAACTTTAGGTGCACATCTGCCTGAATCAAAGTGCACTTGAGTAACTGGGTTGGTGGGTTCATAGATCACCAATAATTTTTTCTTTCCATTCTTTATGCTTCTTTTTTTTCAATTTTGATTTTTTATTTGTCATCCTTGTGATGAAACGATGTCTTCCGGATGCACTCATTCAAAGCCAATAGTGCCTTTTCTTTGTAGCAATAAGCAGAATATGTTCCTATGAAGTGCTTAAGAACTAAAAAGGGTTTCTAATCCTCGTCTAGGTATGCCTCTCAGCTAATTATCAAACGTACTATTTATTTAACTTGTATGCAATGGCTAATTTATTTTAAAATGCATTTTTTTATTGCAAGCATATGGCTGCCATCTTTAGTCGCTAAGGTAGGCTTTGACTATGTCTTACTTGTGTGCTGGAGCAAGTGCAGGAGCTGTTTTGGGGGTGAGAGCCTGGGGAGTGGGCCAGAGGGTACAGAAGATATTCTGAATAGATTCAGCATCCCCAGCTGAAGTCATCAAACTGCACATGTTTAGCAAATGGACGATGAAACTCTAGGATCACATTTAAAATGAATGCCAGGGTTTTTTTCCATTAAAGGGTACGACACTGACACTTCTGGGTACTTTATTGTCTTGGTGGAAAAAACTTTTTCTTCATGTGCGAGAGACAGAGTCGGGGTGCTAATGTCACCGCTTGGCGATGCTGGATAGGTGCTGGGCAAACGTTTTCAGGACCATTCTGGCACGTAAAAGGTTGTTCCTAAAAGGATGTTCTTAAGAAATGTTATTCTTCTATATAAATAGAAATTTACAGTAACTTTGGTAAAACCTGAAGCTGTTGACTTTCCCAGATTTGATTATTTACACAAACCAGCAGCTGACGAAAAATCCTACTACCTGTCAAGCTGCGAGGTTAAAAGCAAGGTCGCCTGGACACAAACTCAATAATAGCAGTGGAGGGGTTGTTATTGCCTCATTTTAAGTATTACAAACGACACTTAACTTGAACTACAAAAAGAGTTAATCATGCTGCAGAAACAGATGGTAACAGTAAAAGAGAACAAAGAAAAGAAATTGAGGGATGAAGTACACTAAACATTAGTACCTACAGCAGGGGCGCTTTATGAGACAGTGACTTTAATCGGCGTGCACAAAACTCTTATGAGCATTTAAGTACCAAGATACCACTATATGGAAAGGCCATCTAATAATCGGATCTAACGCTCCCTTAGCACTTCTTAAAACAAGTATCAACATCGCAGTTCCGATGAGAAGCATAGAGTCACAGACAAAGAGAGAGGTTCGAGCATGCTGAACCCATTCTATAACCTGTTATAAAAGTGGTGTCCATGTCAGCTGAGAAGATGCAGTGACAGAAACAACCGGGAAGCCAATGCTGCACACATAATAACATTGGATTCGGCCCCAAAAAAAAAAAGTCAAACCACCTTTTGGTTGTCTCCAGTTACTCCCAGCCCCAAAAAGTAAAGTTCTAGCAAACGAGAGAGTCAAGTGCATGACGTCAGACAGAAGTGGAAGGGGGACCCGAATGAGCTGAATTGGAGTAAAATGACTTTGCGGCCCTCTGGCCATGCCCTGAATGCTGTTTACTCTATTTCAAACAGTGCTTTCAATTGGAGCCGGCCAGAGCAGGGAAGCGGGGCAGCATACCTGCAGAAGCCCATTTAAACATAAATTCGAGAGCTGCTCCATTGTTTGTCGAGGGAGTGGTTGTGACATGCTTGGAATTGACGAGAACGACATAGACTCTGGGTTAAGGCATGTGGCAGAAAATTGGACCGGCATCAAGATAAGAGAGGCCCCTTTAGTGAAGGCGACATCAAGATCCGTGGTCTATGGGTACATTGTGAATCCTGAATATTTAGAATTTCAAAGAATGGCGCCTGCACTTTTCCAGAAACCGAACCTTGTTAACACGCTCACTACAAGCACACCCCCCGTGACTGAGTGAAATGGAGGCCGGGAGAGAAAGGGGTGGAGGAGCAGTGGGGGAAAAGACATGAGAATAAAAGCAAAACCAGTGCGGTGCTCGAACGAGAAGAAATCAATATGCAACAGACGAAAGGTACAAATGGGAGAGGAAAGGAAAACTAGAAAGAAACCACTTCACTGGGGAATGTTTCTGCTTCAGGTCTACCAGCCTCTGCCAGAAGTGAATCCATTTAATTGTTCACTGTGATTTACTAACTGCAAATAACAGGTTAATATCGAGAAAGTAACATCAATTACAAGTGCCTCCGTCGGATCGGAGAAAAGAACAACGATCCCGAGGAGTATGCGAGCGAGGGAGGACAACAAATGTAAAATTTGAACTTCGGAAAACCTGCTGCCAAGGTGGGCACCATCGCGACGAACTCCGGTGTCCGAGAAAAGGAGGAAATTTGCAAAGGCTCCTCAGAAAATTAAATAATAAAAACTCACCGCCGCAGCCCGGCTTGAACAGGAAGCCAGGCAACCTGTCTTGGGACGGGGGCGGGGCCGCAAAAAGACAGGAAGCAGACAGGAGCCTACCCCGCGCTCCTGTGCTGAAGCGCTCCTGTGCCCGTCAGCCGGAAGATTTGCGTGTCAGCTAGCGGGGCTCCCGTGCTCGTGGAGAGCCCCGCCTGCTGCTGAGGATGACCCGCTGCCTGCCGAGGGAGAGAGGGACACACGAAAAGAACTCGGTGACTGGGGTGTGAGGGGGGGATGTGTGTGCGCGCGTGTGTGTGTGCGAGTGTGTCTGTGTCTGTGTGTGTGTTTGTGCGCGTGTGTGCCTGTGTGTGCGCGTGTGTCTGTGTGTGTGTATGTATGCATGCATGCATGCGTGCGTGTGTAAAAAGAGCCGATGACTGGTGGGGGGATGGAAAGTGAAAGTAACCAGCGCGCGTGTGTTTCAGTCTGTGTGGTGGCTGGCTGTGTGCGCACGCATGTTGCTCAGAATGTGGACGGAGCTGACGTGCGCGTTCGCGCACCCAAATCCGGCAGAAAAGCTCATAACACCCTCTTGTCCCTCATTCCCCCGAGACAGGCAGCTATAAGTCTCCAGCCTGGACGCATCCTTCGGATGCTAATTCCAGGCGAGACCTAAAAAGTTGCATCTGAACTTGGTCCCCATGTCCTAAAAAAATTGTAAAAAGCCTAAGGAGGCAAAGTAGGGGTACCCTGATCCCTGGGTGTAGGAGGTGAATCTTATAGGGATTGTTCTGCAGCACTGCAGATCTGTGGAGCTGCCTCAGCACTCAGCGCAACCCAATGTAATGCCATAGTGGAACCATGGAATCGTGATCCTATGGTGCCTTAAAGGAAAACAAGTGGCCTTGGGTACCTGCAGGGCCTGGCTGCACATGGATGAAGGCTTGCCCGGCATGGATTTGGCTGATTATGGGAGTTGGGTGCAGAGTCTGCCGCCAAGCCCTACTCCCAACCCCATGCCATGCATGGCCATAGGCCGGGTCCAATATAGGGTTGGCCATTCACAGGGGGTTGGGTACAGTGCCTGGTCCGAGGAGTTGAAATAGTAAAATGTGGTAGAAAAAAATACTTTACTTTAAAAAAAAATCTAAAATTCAATGAAAACACAAAGCTTAAAAGAAACGCTATATTTAGGTATGGTAATAGAATCTAACTTTATATTTTTAAAACCCTTACAAATTCCCTGAAAAAAACAACGGTTAAAATTATGTTATAGCTAGTTGAAAATGTCAGTTACTGCATAACATTTTAAACAAAAAAAACTGAAATTCACCAGTTAACTGAAGTATCTATAACTTGCACCATGTAGTAACTCAAACTCATACTCTCTCTCAATGTACTGCTTATACCCTCACATATACCATAATTCATGACATGTTCAAGGACAGCATTGATAACATCATTGATGACATCGGAAATGACGTAATTTATTAACACTTGCTTGGCGGAGGTGCAAGTTATATTTACTTCATGGCATGAGGTATACTTACTTCAGTAAACTTTACCTGGAGAATTTCAGTGTTTTTTAGTTGTAAATGTTATGTTGTAACTGACATTTTCATCTAAATGTAACCTCACTTTAACCTTTGTTTTTGAGGTATTCTTTAGTAGTCAAGCAAATGTTAAAATACACAAATATTTACATTTCTAAACTGATACTTACACTTTTAATTTATAATTTACATAACACCTTCAAAATATTATAACTCATGCACCTCCATACACAGTGTATTCAATTCGGTAGACACACTACATTAACTGTAATGCACCACTCTACCATTCACTGTGTCGTCACAAATTATATGGTTTGCCATGTCATAATTATTATACTAAGCAATATTAATTTAGATGATACAACTTATAAAATATAAAAGGGTATATGCAGAGCATGGAGAAGGCACGAGTTATAGTGAATAAAGTTTGGCTATAACTATAACTTGTGCCCAAAGTAACTCTAACTCATGCCCTCATTAACACAACTAAATACCTCACAAATTACATCACTTATGACGTGTTCTATGACATCATTGATGACAACGCTGTGCATGGGGGTGTGAGTCATAATTACTCTAGGGCACAGGGTATAGTTACTTCAGAAACTATAATTGGTGAATTTCAGTGGTTTTGTCTGTTTAAAATAGTATAATTAAACTGACATTTTCCCTTTGTTTCTTTTCATTGCATATATATGTATATTCACTGAAAAAAACAAAGACTAAAGTAACATTATAGCAAGGTGTGATAAAAAGATCTGTTTTTGTTGAAAGAAAAACGTAGAAATTCACTGAAAAAAACAAAGGCGAAAATAAGGTTACAGTTAAGTGAATATGTCAGTGACAACATTAATTTTTTAACTAAAAACACAAGAAACCAACCAGTTATAGTTAGGTGAGCCTACTATAACTTGGTCCCTCGCCATGCACTGCTAATGACCTCACATATTACATCACTCATGATATGTTCTATGACATCATTAATGACTTAAAGCCCACCAGGAGGTAGCCGACCTCACAAGGTAGATAACCCAATGCTGTGCATGGCCTTTCGTTGTGAGTGGCGTGGGGCTGGCCACATGGCCTGGCTTGCAGCCAGACTCCGTGTCGTTTTAACCCTGTTGATAGTGGCGGATTTCTTTCTATATTGAAACAAAACATTTGTTCATGTATTTATGTTATGACCTTTCCTTTAATATTCATGGGTTTATTTCATTGAATACAGGTTTCGTATCGGGATAAGGGAGGTGGTGCGTAAGTTTAGCGCACATGTTTGTTGTTGATTGAGGATTCTTTGTGCTCCAATCATAGAGCTGAGGAACATATTCCTTTAAGACTTTTGCATTTCAACTGGGCCAAAGCCACGTATTTAAAATCACACCTGTTTTTCATCATGGATGTGGGGTAGTCTTTAAAAGATGGCTTGAAAGGTTGATATTCGAGCAGATTTCAAGCAGCGTTTAACGGCTGCGTGTGAACCACCAAAATGCCACTTGTGGCTTTTAAAGGGTAACTTTATTGTTTTACATATCACAATAGATTGAAGGTGCTGGCTGTAACTAATAGTGTGGTTTAATCGTTAGGTTCTTTGGGGAAAGTCTTCACAGTAATTGTGATGGGGTGAGCACTTTTCTGGAGGGTTTCTGGAATTAATGATTTTTGCATTTATCGATGGTTTATTTCAATGCTTGAGTTTGGGTTGGAAATAATTTGTAAATGGGAGGTGATTAGACTTTTGTGTTTTGCTAAGGAAAGGGCAGTGGAGGGTTGCATTATGTGGGGTAGCTGTATCCTGGTTATTATTATCGTTTACACTTTCATTTACAGCGCTAGTATTGTGCAGTTGGCTGAGATGTCTTTTATTCATCTTTTTTAGTGACCCCTGACGAAGGGCCTTTACGGCCTGAAATGCATTGGGTGAAGACTTTAATGAGCCTATTTTACGTCATGATTCATTGCAAACATGTTGCTGTTAAAAGCCCGGAGGGCATGCAGTCGACATTTGAAAATGTGAAATGTTCAATAAATTAATTGTGTCGGAATATGCTGTCTCCGCAGTGATTAAGGAAGTATGGATACGAAGTTTATTGAAGATATTGATTACTGATTGGTTTACTTCGAAAAAGCAGATTACTTTGATGAAGCTGTTTATTACGTGGATATATTCCTGGGTTCCGCAGTGCGACAGAAGGGTGCGTAGTTACGTGCCCCTGTTGGATACTCTTTGGTCATGTGTGGCATGGGGATAATTTCAGGGCCAATTTTGCAGGCAGACTATACTTCCAACTCCCACAGGCAGCCAACTCTATGCTGTGCACAATCAGTGGCTGTGCGTAGTCGGGATTAGCCACAGGGCTTGGCCTACTGTTAGACCCTGTGGCCAAACCCTTATCGCTCACAGCCTTTGGTGTAGAGTGTAGGGTTGGCCTTCAGGCTTGGGCCAAAACATATATATTAAGGGAGGCGGACAAGCTGCTCCCCTACTTGAGCCTTAACTAGCCGTAGGGAACCAGGGCCAGTTCACATGGCTCCCTCCCTAAGCCTTAAAAGGGCCCGGGAACCCCGTTCCAGGGGTCAAATAAAATTAAAGAGAGGAGGGGGTGTGGCCCTCCCTTCCAGAGCTTTATTAGGCCCTTAAGAGACTCTGAGGACCTCATACCCCGAGGCCGAATACAATAAAAAAGGTGATGGGTCCGTGCGGCCCCTATCCCCGAGCCTTCTTGAGCTACAGGGACCCAGTCCCCCAGGGCCATAATTTGAGGGGAGAGGGCATGCAGCCCCCACCCAAGCCTAAAGAGCCCTGGGGACCCCATCCCGGGCCAAATACAATAAAAAAGGGAAAGGGGTCCATGCTGTCCCCTTCCCGAGCTTTCTTGGGCCCTGGGGCCTAGGGGTGGGCGTCAAAATCCGTTCCGCTCGCGGAAATTGCTAAATTTCTGCATTTTTGCGTCAAAACTTCAGCAATCAGCTATTAGGGGAAGAGAAGAAGTATCTGTTAAAAAAGACCAAATTTATTTAAGAGCAAAGGCCAAGTGAAAACGAGAAATATTAGGAAAATTGACCCCACCCAGGCCCTTGGATTATTGGAGGCGAGAAAGAGAAATCCTAGCCTAACGATTATTCCATAGGAATTTTGTGAAAAGGCGATTAATGGATTTGAAAAAATAGTGTGGAAGAGAGATGGGCAGCATTGAAAGATAGAAATTAACAATAGGAAGTAACATCATCTTGACAATTGCAAGCCTCCCCCACCAAGATAAGAAAAGAGGGGACCAGCCGTCTATGAGTGAAGAGACCTTCTTAAGTATATCTTTGTGGTTGATTTTGATAGTTTCTCTAATTGTATTAGCATAAAAAATACCCAGACATTTAATATTGCTGGGATTCCATTCAAAGCCAGAGCCCTGAAACAAATGAGACAGACAGAATTTATTAAGGGGTAAAACTTTGGATTTATCTATGTTCAATGTATATCCAGAAACTAAAGAGTATTCCTGTAATAAAGAAAAAAGTGCAGGCAAAGAAGTAACCGGATTTTGATATAAAGTAAAATATCGTCTGCATAAGCAGTAAACTTAATCTTAACCTTCTCATAAGTGAAGTCAGTATTAGAAGATGAAAGCTGTATCTTCTCTAAAAAAGGTTCTAAAGCAAGGACAAAAAGAAGGGGCGAGAAGGGGCAACCCTGCCGGATACCTCTATGTAGGGAGAAGTAGTTAGATTGTGAGCCATTAACCCAAATAGAAGTAGAAGGATCAGAATACTGCAATTGAATATAATGAATAATGGGGGGACTAAAACCATGCCATATCAGCGCTCCAAACATAAAATCCCAGTTTACTCGGTCAAAGGCCTTCTCAGCATCTAATGTAATGGCTGCAATAGGGGAGTCCATCTTAGACGCAAGGTGTATATTATTAAGAAGGGATTTTGGAAAAGGGGGTGGTGATGGACAGAGTTTCTGAATGATGCAGAATACTCTTACCAAGTCAAGAGATCATGGTTTTAATCCATCACCATTTTTTAGCTCACTGCACCATCCCAGCTCAGAACCTGGCTATATGCAAATTAGTCTGTTCCTGTCCCAGTGCATGATGGGAACAGGGCAAACCAAACTACCAAGCCAATTCTTATACTGGGAAGGAAACAAGCTTCCGGGGACCGGTTTCTGGCATCACAGCCTACGTCGGCCCGGCTTGCTTGAATCTTGATGGTGCAATGAGCAAGGGACTCACATCTGAGCATACCCTCCCACACATAGTGTGGATAAAATCGATTTTGGAAAAGGGGGTGGTGATGGACAGAGTTTCTGAATGATGCAGAATACTCTTACCAAGTCAAGAGATCATGGTTTTAATCCATCACCGTTTTTTAGCTCACTGCACCATCCCAGCTCAGAACCTGGCTATATGCAAATTAGTCTGTTCCTGTCCCAGTGCATGATGGGAACAGGGCAAACCAAACTACCAAGCCAATTCTTATACTGGGAAGGAAACAAGCTTCCGGGGACCGGTTTCTGGCATCACAGCCTTCGTCGGCCCGGCTTTCTTGAATCCTGATGGTGCAATGAGCAAGGGACTCACGTCTGAGCATACCCTCCCACACATAGTGTGGATAAAATCGATTTTGGAAAAGGGGTTGGTGATGGACAGAGTTTCTGAATGATGCAGAATACTCTTACCAAGTCAAAAGATCATGGTTTTAATCCATCACCGTTTTTTAGCTCACTGCACCATCCCAGCTCAGAACCTGGCTATATGCAAATCAGTCTGTTCCTGTCCCAGTGCATGATGGGAACAGGGCAAACCAAACTACCAAGCCAATTCTTATACTGGGAAGGAAACAGGCTTCCGGGGACCGGTTTCTGGCATCACAGCCTTCGTCGGCCCGGCTTGCTTGAATCCTGATGGTGCAATGAGCAAGGGACTCACGTCTGAGCATACCCTCCCACACATAGTGTGGATAAAATCGATTTTGGAAAAGGGGGTGGTGATGGACAGAGTTTCTGAATGATGCAGAATACTCTTACCAAGTCAAGAGATCATGGTTTTAATCCATCACCGTTTTTTAGCTCACTGCACCATCCCAGCTCAGAACCTGGCTATATGCAAATTAGTCTGTTCCTGTCCCAGTGCATGATGGGAACAGGGCAAACCAAACTACCAAGCCAATTCTTATACTGGGAAGGAAACAAGCTTCCGGGGACCGGTTTCTGGCATCACAGCCTACGTCGGCCCGGCTTGCTTGAATCCTGATGGTGCAATGAGCAAGGGACTCACGTCTGAGCATACCCTCCCACACATAGTGTGGAGAAAATCGATTTTGGAAAAGGGGGTGGTGATGGACAGAGTTTCTGAATGATGCAGAATACTCTTACCAAGTCAAGAGATCATGGTTTTAATCCATCACCATTTTTTAGCTCACTGCACCATCCCAGCTCAGAACCTGGCTATATGCAAATTAGTCTGTTCCTGTCCCAGTGCATGATGGGAACAGGGCAAACCAAACTACCAAGCCAATTCTTATACTGGGAAGGAAACAAGCTTCCGGGGACCGGTTTCTGGCATCACAGCCTTCGTCGGCCCGGCTTGCTTGAATCCTGATGGTGCAATGAGCAAGGGACTCACGTCTGAGCATACCCTCCCACACATAGTGTGGATAAAATCGATTTTGGAAAAGGGGGTGGTGATGGACAGAGTTTCTGAATGATGCAGAATACTCTTACCAAGTCAAGAGATCATGGTTTTAATCCAACACCGTTTTTTAGCTCACTGCACCATCCCAGCTCAGAACCTGGCTATATGCAAATTAGTCTGTTCCTGTCCCAGTGCATGATGGGAACAGGGCAAACCAAACTACCAAGCCAATTCTTATACTGGGAAGGAAACAAGCTTCCGGGGACCGGTTTCTGGCATCACAGCCTTCGTCGGCCCGGCTTGCTTGAATCCTGATGGTGCAATGAGCAAGGGACTCACGTCTGAGCATACCCTCCCACACATAGTGTGGATAAAATCGATTAAGAAGGGTTCTTGAGTTGTCAGTGATAGATCTACCATTAACAAATCCAGACTGATAAATATTCACAAGATCAGGGACAACTTTATTAATACGAATGGCTAAGATTTTGGCGTATATTTTGCAATCTGTATTAATAAGGGAAATGGGACGATAATTTTTGCAGAGGGAGGGATCTTTATCTTTTTTAGGAATGAGGCAAAGCATAGCTTGTGTAAAGGATCCCCTAGAATCGCCCTTGGCAAGAGAGTAGTTAATCAAGGAGAGTAAGTACGGTATTAAAACATTTTTAAACTGAAGATAGAAGCGCATCGTAAAACCATCTGGACCAGGTGTTTTGTCCTTGGGCAGAAGAGTAATAGCGTTAAGTATTTCCTTTTCCGAAATAGGAAAGTCCAGGGACGAACGATCCACAGGGTTATCAAGGGATTTGGGAATGGACTGAAAAAAGGAATCAATTTGTGCAGGGGAGGGACTAGATTCAGGGGTATATAGGGAGGTGTAGTATTGCACAAAACAGTCAAGAATTTTAGCATCAGTGGACTGTGAAATACCCTGGGAGTCAGTAATGGCTACAATCTTAGATTTTTGTTTTTAATTTTAAGATAGTTCGCAAGTAATTTGCCTGCCTTATTACGCCCGCCATACATTTTTGCATTAAATTTGAGAAGGTTATTAGAAGCAGAGTCCCAAGAGTGTTTGTTGTATTGCATTTTGGCTTTGATAAGAGAAGCTAATGCATCAGAGGAGTTAGTAGTAAAATAAAGGTGTTCAAGATCTTTAATTTGGTTAAGGATTTGAGATGATTGAAAGAGGGCTTTTTTCTTCTTTCGGGATACAAAATCAATAATACAACCTCTAGCGGCAGCCTTAAAGGCGTCCCAGTTAAAATGAAATTCAGAGGTAGAGTGAAGGTTATTGTGAAAAAAGTATTCCATGAAAAGCGTGAAAATATTGACAAACTGGGAATCTAGAAGGAGAGAGTTGTTAAAGCGCCAACGGCGAGAAGCAGGAATGGGAGAGGGATAATCCATGTCTAAAATAACATGGGCGTGATCAGAGATAAGGATGGAGCCTATTTCTGAGTTAGTCATAAATCGAAAGGCATGCTGGGTGAGAAAGATGTAGTCAATGCGGGAATGTGAGGCATGCACTGGAGAGAAAAAAGAAAAAACAAGAGAATCAGGGTGGGATATTCCCAAGGAGTCTATAAGGCCTCTGGAAGAGATTGCTTTATAAAAGGATTTTTGCATCTTATTGGGAATATACTTGGTTTGTGATTTCCTGTCCAAAAAGGGATCCATTAGGCCAGCGACATGAAGGAGTGAGACGTGTCTCGGCTCGGCTCCCGGCCCGCTGCAAAAATCCGACGATAAATCCTGCCCCAAACCTCTCTAAAAAACCCGCAAACTCTAGCCTAAAGCTCCACAGGTGCACTGGCCGCGGTGAACTCAGATATCCGGCCGGACGGAGCTCGGAAACCGCCGGGGAAGAGGCTGCGACCGGAGCGGAGCTGCCGATGCAAGATGGCGGCTGAGGGAAAACGAACGGCCCTGCCCCGATCCGAACAGGGACACAACACATCGGCTTGAAGGGCCCCCCAGCAGACAGAGCCGTGAGGCAGGCGGACCCGGCGAGGAAGGAGACGGGCGCTCGCTCTACGCCTCCATACCCGGTGAGTGACTGACTGGGCGACGCTGACGACCGGCCCCCACACCGGCTGGAGAGAACCTCCCGGAGGCCTCTACCCCTGGATAAGGGCGCCTGAACAGGCAGCTGCCCCCAGCCTACGGGGCTACCCTGAGCCCGGAGCCGCTAAGAGAGCCCACCCTTGAGTCCGAAAGTTGAACACCCAGGAATCCCATGCGCAGGGTCTGTTGGGGCTTCCAAGTGCACACATACTGCCTGGGAACGAGGCTGCTGCAGAGAACCCTTCCCAACTGCTTGGGACCCGCTCCCTGATCCCTCCCAGCCGCTTTGTCCGGTGGCGCCCTGCCTGAAGTACTGTGTGGAAGGCGGGCACACCTTACGGGAGACTCCGGGCCAGACCCTACTACAGTGTGCCACACACCCCCCTGGAACATTGTACTTAATACGTGGAGAGGCATGGGGAAAAGAGACCCACCCGCACGGGCTGCTAGACAGGAGTCCATTGAAAACTACACCACGACGAGGACACAAAGGGAAATGCCCCAGAATCCCCCGGAAACACACACCGATATGGCCATGCTCCTAGAGGCGATTCAGGCCTTCAGAACCGATATCAAAGACTCCAGAGCAGCGCTGGAGACAAAAATAGGCGAAGTGGGCTCCGAAGAACTGTTATTGCGCCAAGACTTTCGAAACCTCACGGAGAGGGTGACTACTGCGGAATCCAGAATCAGTGAAACGGAAGACTCCGTCTCAACCCTCCGCAAAGAAATGGCGGAACTGCAGGCGTCCCACAGACAACTGCAGTGGAGAGTGGATGACGCCGAAAATAGGGCAAGACGGAATAACCTCCGCTTCGTGGGCTTTAGGGAGGGCATTGAGCAGACGGACACGGCGGCCTTCCTTCAGGACTGGCTGCGTACCACGTTTCCACGTGCCCAGTTCTCTAACTGTTTTATCATCGAAAGAGCGCATAGGGCGCTGCTGGCGAAACCACCGGAGGGGGCGAGGCCGCGGCCGATCATCGCGCGCTTTCTGAACTATGCCGACAGAGACCTCATCCTCCGTGAAGCCAGGAGGGCGGGTGAGCTTAAATTCGAGAACACGCACATCATGATTTTCCCTGACTACAGCCAGGATGTCCAAAAGCTGAGAAGGTCATATGACTCGGTCAAGGCGAAACTCCGAGATCTCCATATCTCGTATATGCTGCTCTTCCCGGCGAAACTGAAAGTGTTGTTCAAAGGCAAGTCGCATTTCTTTAGCCGCCCGGAAGAGGCCTGGCAGTGGCTGGAGGAGAGACCCCTATTCCTAGAAGCTGAGGAGGAGGGCCGCAGGATCCGAACGGAGATAGCGGCGGCCAACTTTCGGAGAATCTCACCTAAACCTCCAAGATCACAGATCCCGCGAATGCGGCAAGGCTCACACCCGTCACCTTATCCGAACCCGCGCACGGCTGGCCGAGGGCAGGAAGACTGCGATGCCTCTACCGCTACCACTGGAAGTCAGGAGACAAGGATCGGAGGACAAGCCCACCCGCATGTAACGGACACGGGAGAACTGAACAACGATCTATTGTCGGATGTGGATGAATCAACGGACCGCTCGACGCATCCACTGGAGGCGATGATCCGGGAGTTGGAGCAGGGAGCAACCGGCGGAATGGAGGAGCAGGACATTGATACGCAAGACTCACACTCGTGAAGAGGTTTGGGGACAGCATCCGTATCGGCAGCACGCCGCTGCTGGTACCACGCAAGTTATACTTATCTTTCTTCCTTTTCTCTACATTGACTCAGACTGTTGTTTGGGGGTTGCTGCTGTGGGACCTATGGCCTGGTTCACTGCAGACACGACGAGCCACGGAGCACAGCACACCCACTGAGACAACACCCCTTGTGGACCTCACTTTTGAACCCTGGGGATAGTTTGATCTGGGATCTAGTGGGTGGGCGACAGACCTTTACCGCCTGAAAGTCCTAGTTGTTAATGGTTACATGGATGGGCTGGATGGGGGGAACGGTGGGGAGGGGGGTGGAAGGGGAGGGGTAGCTGAAACAGTTTTTTGTGGGGGGGGCCCTGGTTGGGGGGGAGGGGGGACAAGTTGGTTATCTGCAGTCAAGTAGTTTGGTGTCCTATGCAGTACTTCCGCACCGGAAGTCATCTGACCTCACCGCCAGGATCGCAAGTATATTGTGGGCATGACCTATGGCCTCGGAGAAACTGCATGTCCTGACTTGGAATGTGAATGGTCTGGGTAACAAGATAAAGCGGGGGCTGGTGAACAACTATCTCAAGAGAGTAGGCCCAGACATCATTTTCCTGCAGGAGACACACCTTAAGGGCACAGCCTGTGCGTTCATAGCGAGGGGTAGATACAAAGTACTGGGGCATGCGGGATACACGATGGACTCCAGGGGGGTAGCGATTATTGTTAAGAATACGTGCCCATTCCGTATCACCCGCACATGGGGAGACCCAATGGGAACATGTATAGGAGTGCAGGGGACTTGGCGTAGACGCACCTATACACTTGTTTCAGTATATGCACCTCCAAAGCTACAGGCGAATACGCTGAAGAAGCTAGCGATCATACTCCTAGACACCTCGGACACACAATTAGTGGGTGGCGATTTTAACGATGTGATGGATAAGGGTCTAGATAGATCAGGGACGCCTAGCACCCGAGGAACTAAGACTCCCCTCGCTCAAATACTGTCCGAGATAGGCCTAACCGATGTCTGGAGACTGCTACACCCCGACGCTACTGCATACTCCTTCTACTCGGCTGCGCACAAGGTGTTCTCCAGACTGGATTATATATTCATGCCCAGGCAGGAACTAACCATGGAGGACACGGCAGAATACCTGGCGAGAGGTCTCTCAGACCACTCGCTGCTTCTGGTGTCGCTGGGCCACTCTGGTTACAGAGGGGGGGCCTCGTGGCGTCTTGCCGCTTGGGACCTAACAAATAAAACATTACTTAAGGGCATTAGAGCAGATGCACGGGTTTACCTGGCCGAAAACGATGGGTCGGTGGACTCGGCAGTGACCCTGTGGGAAGCACTGAAACCAGTAATGAGAGACAGAATAAATAGTAGATTGGGGGAGGAGAAGAGGAAGCGACAGGAGGAGGTGGGGAATGTTGAGCGAGTTATAGTGGAGCTAGAGAGAGAACACCTACTCACAAAAAAGCACCACAACCCTGCGTAAACTGCTGGACAACCAGAGGCGCTATCGGGAACTGGTGTCGGAGGAGGCAAGAACGCAAAACCTGGCAACACTCCACCGACTATACGACGTGGGGGATAAGTCGGGCAAACTTCTGGCATGGCTCAGCCGTAAAGAGAGAGCGGCGCGGTGGGTGGATGAAGTCCTGGATGAGAAGGGGAGGACTGTGTGTTCAGACCCCCACATTGCGGACGCGTTCGCGGCCTATTATGAACGCTTCTACGAAGCCAGGCAATTGGGCACGTGCGAAGATTCACTCCGCTATATGACACGGGTTACTCTGCCTGTGGTGGACGCGGAGGCCCTGCCTGTGCTGGAGGCCGACATCTCGCTGGAGGAGGTAAAGGCCGCCATTGCTGGGCTAAAGCCAGGCAAAGTACCGGGGCCGAACGGTTTCCCACCGGAATTCTTTAAGGGCACGGCTGATATACTAGCCCCTCACCTAAAAAATCTTTTTACTGAAGCGTGCCAGGAAGGAGGCCTGCCTGCTGACCTCGCCATGGCAATCATAATCCCTATATATAAAGAGGGCAATCCACGGGAGGATTGTGCCTCTTATCGACCCATCTCCCTGTTGAACATGGAGGGGAAGCTCCTTGCCACGGTCTTGGCGCGACGGCTGAGGACAGTAATACCCGACCTGATCCATTTAGATCAAACTGGCTTCCTACCGGACAGGGCCACGAAATTCAACCTCAGGCGCACGCATAACTGGCTCCAGGAGGTGAGAGGCAGGGAACCGCCACATTGGTTTCTTTCCTTGGATGCAGAAAAGGCCTTTGATTCAGTGCATTGGCCGTTCCTAGAGGCCGTCCTACTGAAATTTGGTTTCGGGTCAAAATTCCGAACGTGGGTGCGCCTTCTCTATACTAACCCGCGCGCCAAGGTGAGGGTCAACGGTAGGCTCTCCCGCGAAATTTCTATCCAAAGAGGCACCCGACAGGGCTGCCCTCTATCGCCGCTTCTTTTCACATTGACAATTGAAGTACTGGCGGCCCGGATTAGGCGAAACCATAAGATCTCAGGATTCCGGGTCGCAGAAGCAGACGAGACGCAGGAGAAATTATCCCTGTATGCGGACGACGTCCTTCTCTATGTCACTGACCCAAAGAACACAGTGCCAGAATTGTTCAGGGAGCTAGACTGCTATGGCAGCTACTCCGGTTATGCTATAAACTGGCACAAGTCTGTCCTTTTCGATCCCAGAGGAGATGCACGTGGGGAGACGCTACCTGATAGGCTGGTGGTGTCCGAGGAGGGCTTCCAATACCTGGGGGTGTACATCACGCTAGACAGGCAACTGTCGCGTCGCAAAAATGTAGAGAGAATACTCGTGAACTCCGCATCGGAAATGGACCGCTGGCACCAGCTCCCTTTGATGCTCCTAGGCAGAGCGGCGATTTATAAAATGATAGTATTACCCAAGTATCTCTACGCCCTACAAAATGAATATTATCTAATTCCAGACAGCCTCATAAGTAAGATCCACGCTGACCTTTGAGCTTTTATATGGCTGGGTAAGCAGCCGAGAATAGCGCTGACCACTCTCCAACGACATCAATATAGTGGTGGAATCTCGCTCCCAAATCTTGAAGCCTACTATTGGGCGGAGCACATATCCCCCATTAACGACTGGCTCCATGCTCCGGCGGACCACCCTACGTATGCACTGGAGCGTAACAAACTGTCCCCGCATAATCTGCTGACATATTTATATGGCGGATCTGCAAAGAAGTCAATGCTCCCGGCCACGAGCACTACGCTCCGGGCCTGGAGACTGGCCACAAGACGCACAGGGTGGGATAAGAGGCCCACCCGGCAGACTCCACTCTGGCAATGTAAATGGCTCCCTGAGCTGCATAAGCTTACCGGCTTTAAGCGGTGGGATGATATTGGAATATCCACGATAGGAGATGTCATTGCTAAGGGGGAACTGAAACCCTTCGCGTCCTTGCAGGCAGAATATGGGCTCCATCGCTCGCAGTTTTTCAAATACATCCAACTACGACATGCATGGAGGGCACAGGCTTTGACTCTGGAGGGTCTTCCTGAGTATGCCCCACTGGAAGGGAGACTATTGCAGGAACAGATACCGAGCAAGGCTGTATCACTCACATATAAAACACTTACCAATAACATGCTGGGAGATTTGGCGAAGCTTAGGGACAACTGGGAGAAGGATTTAGGCACCCTTGAAGATATCGACTGGGACATGGTTCTAATGCACCCGAGGGAGGTGGCTATTAAATCCCGGCTCTGCCTTATTCAATATAATGTGCTCCATAGAACATATTTCGATAGGGTGCGATTACACAAAATGGGGAGAATATTGGATGATAAGTGCCTACGATGTCAGCTTGAGGGAGGGGATTTCTTCCATATATTATGGACCTGTGATAGAATACAATCCTACTGGACCCTCATCTTTACTGAACTTAGAGATGTCTTGTCAGTGCCGCTGGAACAGGAGCCCAAATTGGCGATCCTGGGAATGACTAATGATGTTGATCTCCCCCGCCCCCTGCTGGTGTTCTTGACACTGGCCCTGGTAGTGGCAAAACGTGACATTGCAAAATATTGGGGGGCAGTGAACGTCCCCACTGTGGAGGAGTGGAGGAGAGGGTTGGACCTTTACATGGCGGCGGAGCGGGTGACCTATAAAGCAAGAGGCTGCCCGAGAAATGGAGACATTACCACGGGCTGTGAAGGACTGGACTATTTACGGCCCAGCGGTGCCAGGGGACAACACCTGAAACCTTCGTAGGTTACCTGTTCTGGCGCACAAGTGACAGAGACACGGGACACTTCCTTCGGCGTCAAAGATCAGCGTTTTATTACTGCAGGGATGCAAAAGTCACAAGAAGTACAACAGAGTGTAGGTTCTGAGAGTCTGCTTCAAATTGTACATGTGGGTCACTCTTTTTATACACGTTTTCAACATTGGACAACATACGGACAAAAGGTTACAACTCAGTTCTCACAGTAAACTTCAAAAGGGCTTCTTTCATGTTTTCAGAACCCCGGAACATAATAACAGTACATTGCCGGTTCCCAACTGTAAAAGCACATCTTCTCACCGTTAGGCACATTCCATTCTAGTTGTAAACGAGCAAGAGAAAGAGACAAGAACAGCTGCAAGGAAGACAGACATCAGTAGAGAATAGAGTGTGAGGGTAATATCGGAAGCATGATCACAGGATCAAAGGATTCGATCCTAGCACATGCACGGCTGAAACAATAGACCGGCACGACAAGATTACCCTCGAGCGGAGCCATCTGCCTTTGCAGGGTCATTCCCCTGGTCATAAAGGACGCATGAAAGGAATATGCGTCTTCCGTAAGGCTTGGGAACTAAAGGGTCATGAGGCGGACAGTTGCCTGCTCGCTGACTACGTGAGGGCAAGAAACAAAATGGATGCCGTATCTAAAATGGAACCCGAGGGTTCAGATGTAGAAACGCGTAAATAAGGCGAACCCTACCAGGTAGTGTAGCGAAAACGCGTACACTTACTAAGCTCGTCATTTACGGTTCATAGATACCAAACTTGCCCATATTCGTTCATGCCCAAAACACCGTAACGATTCTCACGGAACCTCAGACGCTCCTTTTGCCCTCATGTAGGCAAGCACTAGTCGAAATCAGAATCGATTTCAATATTCATCAGATCATTCAGGTGTTGCTGGAACATTATTCTATCCATCAATGCCTCTTTGGTAACAGATGGCCTTCTTATACACGTAGTAGCGCAAAGGCCACATAAGGCAGGACCACACTGCACACAAAGACAACACGTGAACAGAAACGTCACAACGACCCCTATAATCATCAGAATCTTCCAACCCCAAGTTGACATCAGGCCCCAAAACCATCCTAGAAGCGTCCAATCTCCCTCGTCCACGTGTATGGACTCTGAGATTTTATGCAACTTTGAGATGGCTTGATAGACAGTTGGAGCATTATCAGGTATAAAAATGCAGCAACTCGAATGGATGACCTTACACACACCACCTCTATCTGCTAGTACAACATCTAGAACCATACGGTTCTGTAGCATCATAAGTCTATCCGCTTGGAGCTCTGCTGTCAGATTACCAAGGGCGCTTGCAGTTATGTTAGCAGTCGATTCAACTACACGAGTTAACTGTCTCAGATTCCTGCTATTGACCATAGGGCCCCAAAACGGTAGGAAACCCTTAAAGAAGTCTCCTGCTTCTTGACCAACAGTATCCTCTCTACTAATAACTCCTCTCACAACTCTAGTCTTGTGATATCTGAGGCGACAGTGAAAGTCGGTGGTAGAAGATTCGCGATATAACAGGTGCCTGAGAAATCACGAGGCAACCATGTATAAACACGATCGTAACACACAAAATAAGTACCCTTGGCAGTCAAAAAGACAGGGGAAGAGAGCATCGGTAAGACATACGTCTCAGTACAAGCACTCTTCCCAAACTGAGCTCTCGGATTTTGACCAAGACCTTGCAGACAGAAGTGACCAAGGTGAGGTACGATCCAAATTGGAGACGAGCTCTTAAGCTGTCTATCACCCACTGAGACACTATACTCAATCTCACTCAGATCCTTATATGCTCGCACCTCCTCCTCTGGAATAAGCGATGCATCAAAAATATCTCTATCTAAATCTGCAATTGCTATCGCCAAAGACTTGTGGTACGGGCCAGGACCAAGGTTTACTGAGCGTGGTTCTCGATGGGGGTAGGAATCTAGTGCACTACGAAACATAGTTTGGAATGCCCGAGCCGACCCTTGGGAGCTATAAGGAAGGACCAAATACGGAATACCCTTATCCATGGTATGTGGCATTAACCCACACACCCAACAATTGGTAGTATTCATCACCAACTGATGCTGATGCAGGAGTTGAACAAAGGAATTATTCATAAATTCCGCACGTCTGACTTGTTCATGTTGAGGCAGAAGATGAAAGGAATGAGGAGAAATGGTGGAGGCAAAATTCAGATCATGAGAAGGAGGAGTAGGCGAAATGGAAGGCAATAATAATTGAATCCCAAAATATACTCCACCCACCAGTAGCATAGAAACAGTTAGGAACAACATGAAAATCTGAAACAAAAAACATTTTGTGCGAAACAACTTGTACAATGTAGATCTTTGCGCCGACATTTTCTCTCTTTTCGACAGCATAGTGAATTCCATCCTCTAAAAACCGTCCGTGGCGTTCTTGACGCACTTTGTTCTGAGTAGCGATTATCAATTCCCAGGAGTTCCCAGAAATCGACAAAAGAAATCGACCTAGTGTCAATAACTGCTAAACAGAAGGAAGTACCCGCACGGCCCTACGGTCAACCCAGATGATAGGTCTTATAAATTAATAAGTCTCTTAGCTGCACGAAAAGAAAAAGGTGCACATAATATAAAATGTCCACAATATTCAAGGCAAATGTGAGGGGGTAATGTAAAATCAAAAATAATAAAAAACTTTATTTGTCCTTATTGTGTGAGCGAAGAAAATATCTATGTCTTCCAGATCGAGTCTGTTCCTCAAACAACGGTTCAGATGGCAAAGCAGTGTTCGATTGCTCAGGTAATTGTTCAGAACTTGAAGTCTCCAATGCTGCTGAAAAAGGTGTAACTTCAGATGATTCAACAGGGTGTCTGATTGCACTAATTTGGTCTCTACAAACTGGGCATCACTAAATGGCACATAGTACGGGGAGTACTGGTTTCAGACGAGGCAATTCCTTTCTTGATCCATGTATCAGCTGGCAAGGGAAGCGGAACCTTCTTTGTATGGCTCGCATGAACCCAGTGCTTCCTGCCTACCAGCCGAACTGCAGTCCTCGTTGCCAGTAGCACCTGATGGGGGCCCACGAACCTCGGCTCAAGATTTCTTTTTCGTCCAAAGTTGCGGGTAAGGACCCAGTCACCTGGTTGGAGCCGATGTCCAGGTCCCTCTGTTTGTGCCGGTAGAGCTTCAAAGACCTGTTGATGAATCAAACTCAATTTAGCAGTCAGATCATAAAGATAGTCAATCAACATTGGATATTCAATTCTGTCAAATTCTTTTGGCCTCGGAACTCCCCAAATATTCGCAGGACGGCCGAACACAATCTCATATGGGCTAAGCCCTACTCGAGAGTGCACAGTCGCCCTGGTCGATAAGAGAGCTAAAGGCAAAGCATCCGGCCATGATAAACCAGTCGTTGCCTGGATTTTGGCAAGTTTCAGTTTCAGGGTGCCATTATATCCTTCCACCAAACCTGCCGACTGAGGATGATTAGCACTATGAAATTTTTGATTAATGCCAAGACCACGACATACATTCTTCATCACACTTCCCACGAACTCACTTCCGTTATCTGACCATACAATCCGTGGCATTCCATACCTGGGGAAATACTCTTTGAGCAAAACTTTGGCTGTGGACAGGGCGGTATTATCCTTTAGGGGATAGGCTTCAATCCATCTGGAGAACGCACAAACTACAACCAAGACGTACTTCAAATTATTGCATCTCTCCATGTGGATAAAGTCTAATTAGATAACTTCAAAGGGACATGTAGGAGGAGCAAAATGACCACGTGGAGTGGGGGTGCCCTTGCCAGGATTATACATCAAACATACCATGCAATTTTTAACCACTCTCTCCGCACACTTAGTAATCCCATCATTCTTCCATACGGGCGACAACAACTTGCATATGCCTTTCGCACTTATGTGTGATGTACCATGAGCCATAGTAACAACAGCAAGCACGTATGCATCTGGTAACATCCATTTCTGCTTTTCCGACAAATCAACCCAACATCCATTCTCGTCTAACTTTCCCGTGCTTTCTCTCCACTGCGTCTTTTCCATTTCAGTGGCCTCGTTCTGTATTTCCTTCACACTTTCAACCGTGTCCTCACACATGCTAGTCTCCGCTGGCCATCTCACTGAACTCGCAATGTACATTCGATTTGTCAGATCTCTAGCTGTCTCCTTCGCAATCTCATCCGCAAACGCATTACCACGACCAACATCATCCGTCACCTTCCGATGCGCACTACATTTGATTATTGCTACCTCTTTAGGCAATGTAAGTGCGTCCAAAAGGTCATTCACAAGCTGTCCGTGCTGAATCTTCGTACCATGCGACGTAAAGAATCCTCTTTCTCTCCACAATCGACCAAAACTATGCGCCACACCAAAAGCATACTGGCTGTCTGTAAACACATTCACCCGCTTTCCTCCGGACAACACACACACTCTCGTCAAAGCGATCAACTCAGCCGCTTGGGCCGAATTCTGACTCAAACTCGCAGTTTCCACAATCGTACTCAGTGTCACTACAGCATACGCAGTCGTTACATCACCATTCGGTAACTTAAAACATGAACCATCCACATACAAAGTACCATCGGGATCTACCAATGGAGTGTTTTTCAGGTCAATACGACCTTTCGTCTCTTCTTCAGTTCTTAAGTAGCAATCATGTGGTGCTACATCATCTGATTCCATGTTGATCGGCAACAATGTTGCTGGGTTCAACACATTGCAACGTTTTATCCTAATATGACTAGCCAAAAGTGTCAACTCATAGCCAGACAACCTTGCACTCGTCAGGTGCTGAGTTTTTGTCCGGTTCAAGAGAGTATCGACTGCATGTGGGACCATCACCGTAAGCATATTATCCATGACTAGACCTGCGGACTGTCGAATAGACACCGCAGCTGCCGCTGTTGCTCTCAAACAACTCGGCAAGGCTCTAGCTACCGGGTCTAAGGTCGAAGAAAAATATGCACATGGACGTTGTTTGTCGCTAAATTGTTGCGTCAAGACACTCAACGCACAACCATCCCTCTCGTGAAGGTATAGTGTAAACGGCTTACTGTAGTCAGGGGTACCTAACACAGGAGCCGAACGCAACGCATCACGTAATTCAGAAAAACCTTTCTGACACTCTTCAGTCCAAGGCAAAGGAGTCGGAACATCCTTGCACGTAAGAGCTAACAATGGTTTCGCCAATAATGAAAAATTTGGAATCCATTGTCTGCAGTATGATGTAATACCTAAAAAGGCACGTACATCTCTCTGAGTTTTTGGCACAGTCATTCGAGCAATTGCTGCTATTCTTTCTGGGGTCAACCTTCTCCCTTCTTTTGACAATAAGTGACCTAAGTAGGTTACTTCTTGACAACAATATTGCAGCTTAGAAGGTGACACTTTATGATGTAAATCACATAAATGGCGTAACAATGAAACGGTAGCAGTTTTGCAAATAGCCTCTGTATCAGCTGCCACTAATAGGTCGTCAACATACTGAATCAAAGCCGCACCCGTCGGCAACACGAATGCGTCAAGTTGACTTTTAAGGGCTTGACTGTAGATCGACGGACTCTCACAATAGCCCTGTGGTGCGCGTTTTAATCTAAAACTGCGACCTCCTAATGTGAATCCGAATAGGTCTCTGCTTTCCTCAGCGATCGGGATACTAAAGAAAGCATTCTTTAGGTCGATCACCGTGAACCAGGAGGCAGAAGCTGGAATCAGGGTCAGCAAGGCCGTGATATCAGGCACCACGGGAAACTGTGGAATCACGATTTTATTCACTTCCCTCAAATCGATTATGAAACGGTACACAGGAGGCTTAGATGGATCAGTTCGTTTCAAAATGGGTAGCACAGGACTATTACACACATTTCCCCGAGTTTCTTCAATGACATCCTTCTGAATCAGGTCATAAACAATCGCTAATAGCGCTCGCTCACCATCAAGAGAGATACGATACTGAGGTATACGTGGCAATCGCACATTTGGTTTTAGTTTGATCACATAAGGTGGGATGTCCAATAGACCCACATCATTGGGACCTGTGGCCCATAGAGACGCAGGAAGGGAGCTCAATTCCGGTGGGAATTCATCGATCGACAAGTACATAGGAGAGATTACTCTCCGACCTAATGTAAGCTCCACTCCTTCAGGAGAGCAATACAAAGTCGCATATAACCGTTTTAACAAATCCAGACCCAAAAGATTCTCACCACAACCAGTAGATAGAATCAATGGAGCCTCCAGCTCACGAGGACCAATCGTAAGGGGCAAAGGGCTAGAGACAGGATTGCTAACCGGGGCGCCAGAAAATCCAATGGAAACATTCGTTAAGCCATACAAAGGTGCGCCAGGGAGTTTAGAATGCATGATGGAACTTTTTGCGGCACCAGTGTCCAACAGAAAAGGCTCAACTACGCCAGATGTAGCAACCGCGACGTAAGGCCCTCTCTGATCAACCGGAACTGACACTACTCCCTCTCTTTGTCGATGGCTGTCCTAGTAACGGTCGTCTGCAACAATCTCATGCTCGACGTAATAATCGTCCACATGGTCTGTGCAGATTTAACGGACCCCACATTTTGCTGGTCGAAACAATTATTCGCGTCTGATGAAACAGTAGAGCGCTCATGATTTTGAACGAAACCTCGACCTCTACCTCGAGAGGCCTGTTGAGGACCACCACGACCTCCCCGAGCCGAAACATTATTATAACGATCACGTAAAGCGGGACAATCATATTTTATGTGGCCCTCTCTCCTACAATATGCACACTGATTATACCCAAGCGTAGATCTAAAGTCAGAGGAGTCAGAGCGCGACTGCATTCTAGTGGACTGGTCTCGTGGTCGATACTGAGATTGCGAATCATTTTGATTTGAACGCGGAGGATATGCTTGCTGCAACAAAACCTTTGTTTTAAGCTCCTTCGTTTTCTTGTCTGAACGATCACTTTCTTCCTTTTCCCTATTCTCATAATATTGAGCCGTAGCTAATATCTGTGCAGTGGTTGAAACAGCCCATGCACTTTCCGAATTCTTCAATTTGTTGCATAACTCAGGCAACAAATTTAACACAAACTTGTCAACAAATAACCGTTGACCACCTTCGGTGCTCATGTCCTGACCACTATGATCGACAAATGCCTCCTCGAATCTAGTAAAGAAATCGGAGACACTCTCGTCTTTCTTTTGCTTGCAAGCCGATAATTTATCCCAATTCACCTTCATCGCTGGCATGAGCGTTTTCATAAGTGTAATAATTTTCTGGGGCAGATCCAAAAGTAACAGCTCAGGCTTAGCCCCACCAACTTGTCGTCCATCAGCCGCTACTATTGTAGCCCAGTCACCACCTAACTCAACTAAATGATTCTCTTGGCGAATTTTTGCCCAAATCGGTTGTGGTACGATATTACCAAACAGCATATCGATGTCAGCAAGGTTCATAATAGAAGCATCCACCAGTTGGGATAACTCCTTATAATAACCTGCCGGATTTTTGTGCGGATCAGGCAAAGATTGTTTCACCTGCAAAACTTCTGATCGCTTCCATGGGAGGTGTATCCAAACTCTCTGAAAGTATGGCGGAATCACAGGATTAGCTTGCGGATCACCTGGCATGTATACTGGCGGAACCTCTCTCATAGGATACTGACCAGAGTTCGTTTTCTGAGTATCGGAATCGTCATCAAACGACACGCGAGAAAACGCTGTGCACCGTAAGGCTAATAATCGCTCTAATGCACGTCGTACATCTCCACCTACAATCATGCCGTTCGAAAATTGACTCTGAAGTTCAGTCATATCGGGCGGTACATTATCTAAATCATCATTATACCATTCTTCTCTCAAAAAGTTACACATTTCTTCAAACACGAATCTCTGAATGGGCTCATTAAACTGAGAGAATGTATCAAAGACCACGCACGGAGGGTAGTTAACAGGGTGTCTTATCCATCTACGCGCCATAGTTACTAACGTAGCACTTTCCCTTCCACCAGGGATTTGACTTCGCCTCTGAGGAGTTTCAGAGACATCGGATCGAAACAACGATCCAGAAAGTGGGGAGTAAAGAGTAGCGACAGTATTAGGGATACGATTACGAACAGAAGGAGAATAAAGAACAGGAGCAACAACATTAGAAGTAAACGTAGAGACAGCAGGGGTAGCCGGGACGGCTGAGGTAACAGGAACAATTGACTGAGGAGGTACAGGCAAAGGAGCAGTAGGAATAAGACCAGGTGGTGGGACAAACGTAGGACCAACAACGGGCTGACCAGCAGCCGCTGGAACGACAGGAGGAACTACAGGAGGAACTTCAGGAGGAACGACAGGAGGAACCACAGGGGCTATAGCACCCTGTGCATAAGGAGGTGGCGATTTCATCAAGTACGCTAACAGGGGATCCTCCTTTGACTCCTCTTCTTTCTTATCAAGACTAGTTGGTAAAACCGTATAACATTTGTCTATCCTCATGTGATGTAGTCTAGTGGAAACTTCTATTTCTTTTTCTTCTTTATCTCGCTGACACTGTTGTACAACTTGCATTATCGGGACGATACCTTCTTTTTTATTTTTCTTAAGCTGTTTGATTTCTTTCTGCTTGGCCTCTTTACGCCACAACCGAAAGGAATCAAACATAGCGGGCCTAGCTTTCTTTTTAAACAATTTAGCTTCAAGATTATCTAAAATCGTAAGGTCAAAACTTCCATGTGGTGGCCAACTAAGGACACCATCTTTTTTCGTATAACGGACCCAATATTTATTATATATAATAGGGCCTACACCATGTCGACTATAGAGCTCATAAATTGGAGTTCCAACTGGAGGTATCGGACACGAGTCCTCCAACCGGGAATCAGTGTTATAACATTTAAAGAAACCAAAGAAACCACTATGGCTAGGCATCATGCACACTAACCTAGTATCAAACTTCAAGGGTTATCGAAGCGCTAAATCTTCGTGAAAGACAAAACCCTCGGTTTTTGGCAATTGCAACTGTCAAATAACAACTAAGAACCAACAACTAAGAACCACAAATGCAATGGAACCATGCAAACAACTAAGCACCGACAACTAAGGACTGGGAGCGACCCACAAATACTTAACTGAGAGCTCGATGGCGTCACCAGGAAGGCCCGTCTATCGTTTTGCCATACGAAAGGACTACGCCAGGCACCGAAAACAGGTCGACAGTCAGCGCATCGGTCCGTCGCAGCCGTCAGGAGGCGGGAATCTTCGCGGGAAAAATCTTCGGACCACTTATTTCGACAACAGGATCGATGAAGCGGGGAGCACCTTCCCTCAGAGATTTCACACGAAGTTCCTCACTATCGTCAGGCTTTGGACCGGTACCGCCGATGTCGAGCCCTACGTTGGGCGCCAACTGAAGGACTGGACTATTTAAGGCCCAGCGGTGCCAGGGGACAACACCTGAAACCTTCGTAGGTTACCTGTTCTGGCGCACAAGTGACAGAGACACGGGACACTTCCTTCGGCGTCAAAGATCAGCGTTTTATTACTGCAGGGATGCAAAAGTCACAAGAAGTACAACAGAGTGTAGGTTCTGAGAGTCTGCTTCAAATTGTACATGTGGGTCACTCTTTTTATACACGTTTTCAACATTGGACAACATACGGACAAAAGGTTACAACTCAGTTCCCACAGTAAACTTCAAAAGGGCTTCTCTCATGTTTTCAGAACCCCGGAACATAATAACAGTACATTGCCGGTTCCCAACTGTAAAAGCACATCTTCTCACCGTTAGGCACATTCCATTCTAGTTGTAAACGAGCAAGAGAAAGAGACAAGAACAGCTGCAAGGAAGACAGACATCAGTAGAGAATAGAATGTGAGGATAATATCGGAAGCATGATCACAGGATCAAAGGATTCGATCCTAGCACATGCACGGCTGAAACAATAGACCGGCACGACAAGATTACCCTCGAGCGGAGCCATCTGCCTTTGCAGTGTCATTCCCCTGGTAATAAAGGACGCATGAAAGGAATATGCGTCTTCCGTAAGGCTTGGGAACTAAAGGGTCATGAGGCGGACAGTTGCCTGCTCGCTGACTACGTGAGGGCAAGAAACAAAATGGATGCCGTATCTAAAATGGAACCCGAGGGTTCAGATGTAGAAACGCGTAAATAAGGCAAACCCTACCAGGTAGTGTAGCGAAAACGCGTACACTTACTAAGCTCGTCATTTACGGTTCATAGATACCAAACTTTCCCATATTCGTTCATGCCCAAAACACCGTAACGATTCTCACGGAACCTCAGCTGAATGGAGGGCTGGGGGTGGGAGGCCCATGACTGCGCCTAACGCTGGAGAGAGGGCCGAGATGGTGCTGAGGTGCACGTCCTGAGTTGACCCTGATGTAACAGAAACACACTGATGGACGACCATTGCTTGTATAAATTATCTACCGGGCGGGAGGTGGGGATGGGGATTGTAGGAACTGCATGATGCCTCTACCATGACTGCGCAGTTAAGTTAAGAACAAAGTGTTATTTAGCCGATTTTTTCATCCATAGTGAATGTTTGTTCTGGGGGGGAGGGGGGGAATATAACAGAAAATGCGGATGCCTAGATGGCTTTCATGAATGCCTCCTATGCTAGGTTGCTGGTGTACAGAGAGAGAACCACCGTTATTGACAGATTGACTTTTTGATGTATGTACTGAAGAGAAACGGGGGGCTTCATGGTCTATAATCTGCTGTGTACTACTGTTTTATTTGACTATATATGCTAATGCTGATCTTTTCTCATCTGAGTATCTGCAATAAAAAAGTTTTTTTAAAAAAGGGATCCATTAGCTGATTACAATCACCACCCACAATTAAATATTCAGATACATGGGAGGAAAGAAGTGAAGAAAAGTCATTCCAAAAAGTAGAGTCAATACTATTAGGGCCGTAAACATTACAAAAGGAAAGCTGTACATTGTTAACAATGCAATCTAAAAACAACCATCTACCATTAGTATCAGGAAACTCATTAAGTAACTGAACGGTCAATGATTTGTGAAACAAAATAATAACACAACTTTTGTTGTTAACAGCAGGGGAGCAGAAAGCTGCACCCACCCATTGCTCACGCAGTGAAGACAGGTCCTGTAAAGTTAAGTGCGTTTCTTGCAATAAAGCAACTTGACATTTTAATCTCGCTAGATGGGATAGAATACGTTGTTTTTTAATAGGATTTCGAATACCTTTAACGTTCCATGAAATAATTCGAAGAACAGTCATTTATGAAAGTAGAATGAAAGTAGGAAAAAGAATATATAAAATTCAGAAAAGATCAGGAAGAAAGTAAAAAAGCTTAAAGAAATGATAAGAAAGAGTAGAAGGTGCACAGAGAAGCGAATGAAAGGAAGGATAATCCGTGTAAGCACTACTACGAAAGAGAACCAGAACAGAGCAAGAAAACCATAGGAGTCATAAGTTATATAGAAAAGAGATAACAGAGCATAGCAAAGATTGGAGAAGGAGAGTGATGCCAAAAAGAAGAAGGAAAAGAAGGAATAACCACCACAGAAAAAATAATGTAAAATGAATAAGTTGAAAAGGAAGGGAATAAAGCAAAGAAACGCAAAGTGAAGAAAAGGATAATGTTGCCAGAGAGGCAATAGAAGGGGAAAAAAGAAAAGTAAAGAGAGTTAAAACAGAAAAGATGACAACAAGCCAAGGGGCCTGAGTCATGACAAGGAACAAAAAAGGAGTAAGTGACATTAGTGAGGGAAAGGAGGGACGGCAAAACAATAACAACCACACCACTGAGGAAGGGTACCGAGAAACATACGTCGCAATACAAAGTCAAATGGAAAGGAAGGGATGAATCAGTCCAAAACTTGGGGAGGAAAGACAAAAAAAACCAGGAGAAACTGGAAAAAAAAACAAATTCTTACCAGAAACAGAGGGATAATTCAACTGGAAACATCAAACAAATAGACAAACGGATGGGATATGCACAAGTCTTCGGCAGAAGCACGGGGAGACCTAAAATACGGATGAAAGGAGAAGTTAACAAAAACAGACATCAAATACCAAACAAAAGGAGCAAAAAGAAAGCATATTAAGCAGTCAATGTTTGCCAAGTTCCATGTGCTCCTCTCGTTGTGTGTGAATAAACATCCGGAGATCAGCTGGATCATCAAAAGAGAAAGTTCTGTCCTTGTAAGTCACCTTAAAGAAACAGGGATGTATGAGACCATAGCGGGCGTTCATAGATTTTAATGCCGGTCTGAGGTCAAGAAATTCTTTACGTCTGTTGGCAGTTGGTTTGGAGACATCCTGACTAAAAAAAACTTTGTGACCTGACCAGTACATGTGTTTGTGTTTCTTGGCAGCCGATAGGATTTCCATCAGATCAGAGTAAAGCAAAAAATAGGCAATGACGCCTCTTGGTTTGGTGGATGAAGATGCATTCTGCGGACCAAGTCTATGTGCTCTTTGAATATTAAAGTCTACTGGTTTCGATAGACCAACTATCTGCAAGACCTGAGTTTTCAGGAAAGTGATCATGTCAGAGCCTTCGGAACCCTCCGGAATGCCATAAATACGAAGATTATTGCGCCGGTTCCGATTTTCCAAGTCCTCAGTAGATTTCTTGAGTTGATGAACCTCCTTGGTAAGGGTCTCCACTTTAGCGATGACATCCTGTGTGTCACTCAGTTTATCTTCTACATCAGAAAGTCTCATATCCAAACCGGACCACTTCTCCTCAATGCGTCGAAGGGTGGTGGTAGTGTCAGTCATAAAGGGGCGGAAGAGACGCAGTTCATCCATGATGTCCTCCAAGTTAATAGGAAGAGGGGACTTGGTTGGGGAGGAAAGATCTTTTTTAAGATGTTTACTATTATTAGCAGAAGAATCCTTCCGTCCACCAGAAGAAGTCCCAGAATTGCCATGCGACTTAGTGGAAAGCAAGTGATCCATGTTGAAGCGGTAAGCAAAAGACAGGCACAGAACCGAGTTGCAGTTGAAGTAAAAGTAAGATAATTGTAAAGAGTCCACACACCTTGAATAGGCAGTAAAGAAAATAGGATGAAGAGAATGTCTCCCTGACACAAGTCGCCAAAGAAAAATCAGGCACACTTATATGTAATGTAAGGTTCTTACAACCAAATGAACTATGTTGAGCAGAAACAAAATGGTGACAGTAGAAAGTAGCTTCAGGGCAAACAAACTCCTAGGAAGTTAGGTAGTGCCTTATTAGTACCATTCAGAGACTAGCAGAATATCTCCTGGTGTTATTCACCCTATTTGAGAAGCTATGCAAAAAGAAGGTCATATAAAATTTGCACACACATCCATGCTTGAAGGATATCTCCAAGTGCACAAATCACCAAGGCGACAGGCTGAGGCAAAGACAATGTGCGGTAAGAACAACAGAGTGTATTGAAGAAGTACCTCAGAAAAATAGGAAATACCTCAGCAAAATAGGAGACAGTGGTGATGCAATTAGAAAATAATCTGCAGGCAAACAAGAAATTAAATACTGTTACTTGTGGTATAAAGGTTCCAGCCAGTGCCAGACATGATGCAGGTCATTTTGACGGTATTTGCAGAGCTCCGGGCATCAACGGAAACAAAATGGCGGCCACAACATTGAGGAACTGCAAACAAGACAATCCTCCCAAAAACGGGTCACAGCGTCATTAGAAGAAGTCGGAAATTCGTCCACCAGCTCCCGGCAGACTCCGACCAAAGTGTATATGTTTTAGGACAGCTGCAACACCGGTAAAGTATCCCTTCGCGGGCCGGTATTTCTCAGCGTGACGGAGCTTCCTCAAAGCGCAGCCATCTTGCTGCCGCCGCCGCACGCTTCCCTTTTGGTGTCTTTTTGCTCTAAACATTTTTCTCAATTCTTTTTAATAGGTTTGGGGATAATATTGTGGTGCTTTCTTGACTTTAAAATTGTAGGAATTGCTTGAACATACCATGCATTTTCCTGGACAACTGCCTATGACTTGAACCACAGCTATCAGGGTTGTCTGAGTAGAGTTTGACTGAGAACTGTATTAAGACCTTAACAGCGTGCGTTTATTTGGTTGGTAATATGTCTCTTCCTAAATTAATAATCAAGTTATTAAATCAGAAGGTCTCTGTGCAAGTGAATTAACTCACTGCAGAAATGATCCTGGACAGTCCACTTGCTGAAATCCATTTATCGCATGTCACACTACCTTTGCTTAGAAACACTGGTTATTGTTTTTAAATCATGAAAAATATGTTACAAACTGATGCCATAGGCAAAGACCTGTTTTATCACCCCTGTTTTTCCATTTCCAAAATCTCAGCTACCATCTTTTTTGGCTGTGGAAACAAAAGGTAAAAAAATCTAAAGTGGGTTCGAACAGAACTTCGTCATGTAATCTCTCTCCAGATGCATGGGTTGATATGCTTTTCTTAGGCAAATAACAATAACAAAGGCAAACAAAACTAAAGAAAATAACCTGTTTTTCATTAGGCTGTCGTGATTTTTTTAATTATTCGCAATGTGGTCTACTGCTGACGTTTACTGAAGGTAAAAAGTAGTTTCACTGAAAAAGCCTCCAACGGCTGCACTACTTCTTCTGTACTAATTGCCGTATATAGATTTGTGTTGGTTGACATATGAATTTGTTTTTCATAAGTTCATTAAATACAATCATACTTTAAAAGCGGCCGCAACAGCAACTTCACTTCTTGTACTGCCAAAAAACAATGTTTTATAGGTTGAATCAGGGCAAACTGCTCTATACCTAAATTAGTAATGGTAATGGAATATTTGTCCAGTTTATTTTGCGAATTGACACCAGAGAGGAGACACGGAGCCCTACCTCCTTCCTCGGTGCCCTCCATGTACACATTTTTTGGATCAATTCTCATCATGTTTCACTTCCTGTACACCATCATCACTAAAGACGGCCATTTTGCAGCAAACAAAACATGTTTTAATCCAACCCTTTCATGCATTGCATTTTGACAAGCAACCCCTTCAATTTAGTCCCCTTGTTCTTGTGTGACTTATTTTTAATAATATCAACAACATCTACCAGTGGGGTGAACATTCCAGAATATGGACAATACATTGACAAGGGTTTGTCATTGAGATGTTGTTTACATTTACCTGGTGCATTGCATGCATGCAACAAGTAGATAGATAGATAGATAGATAGATAGATAGATAGATAGATAGATAGATAGATAGATAGATAGATAGATAGATAGATAGATAGATAGATAGATAGATAGATAGATAGATAGATAGATTTATTTATTAGTAGGTAGGTAGACATGTAGGTAGATGGATGGATGGATGAATGGATGGGTGATTGAAATAAAAGGCACAGCTTCTGTTAGCACTATAGTACTTAAATGTCTATATAAGCACAACATACAAGAGCACTGAAAGCAGACTTGAAGGCCTTACGGGCAGGACATACAGACTAACTTGGTTTTCAAGTATAACTGTAGTCCTCAACTAAAATGCAGCTATAAGTGCACTTTGTTACATGCATATTTAAAAGAGGATAACTTTAGGTTTCAATTGCACATAATCTGATATGCTGTGAAATAGCAGCAGTCATATAAGCAAAGACCACTCCTAAAAAAATTTACACCAGCATTAACAGGAGACCGAAAATGCTGGAATAATGTCTGTGCGCATCCTGCTATCATATCAGTCCATAAACACAAATAAAAACCAAAGTAATATTAAAGTAAAAATAAAAACACTGTGAATGAAGGGAACTACCTTGTGTGTGGATGTGCTCCTTGTGAAAGAGCACTCAAAGTGAAGTTAGCCAATGGTTGAAGTAGGCTGACCCACTGCCCCGTGCTGTATGCTGTAGTGGGTGGACGTAAATTGTGAATGACAAACCAACAGACCAATGGATGAAAAGAGCGGACTGAAAGCTCCTTTAAGTAAGTATATATATATATAAAATGTATGTAGAGACAATTCAACCAATTACACACTTATTGTTTTGTTGAATTTTGAAGGGGAAATTATTTATCAATAATTCTGACATAAAATTTTGAAGGAAAAATGTACTCATTCTGACAACAGAGCAACAAATGTAATACAGTTATTTAGGATTCCTGTTTTGCTCTATTTTTTACTGGACTCCTCAAATGGCAGCTATTTCCAATATGATTCAATCCGAAACTACGGGACATCCAGTTTAACAGACTTTTTTGTGCTCTATCTGCAGAGTCAATTTTGTGGGCATTCTTCCCCAAAATCAGCTCAATACTATTATAATCTTCAGTATTTTACACCAGGAAGACCAACAGTTCAATCGATCAAAGTGAATGCTTTGCATTAAGGCATCTATTTAAACTCAGGAATGCAACACTGCAATCCTTATTAAGGTTGGAATAGGGCAGAGCAGCTGCAAGTAAGCCAGTGGGCACATTGGCTCTACTTTTATGTGAGACTAGAACAGTCTATGCTGGATTCAGTATCTGATCTATTCCGACTTGATGTAACTTTGGAAGAGCCCTCAAAACAGTGGTTAATTTGTAAAAAAATAAAAGTACTGGGGCTCTCATCAGGAGGCAGCTTGCACCAGCCCATTTCTCCTGTTAGCGCCGCCTAAAACAGAACCAAGTACTAACCATGAAAGTGGGGGGAGGATGTGGCATAATGGCCAGAGCTACAGACTTCAGAGCTGGGGAACCAGGTTCGAGTCTCGACATCAGCTGTGATTCTAAGCAAATCACTTAAACTACCCGTGCCTACCATAAATTAATGTGTCCTTAACTGGTGCTCATGAAAAGTGCCAGTGCTGATGATTAAGTGCCAGTGCTGAGCACCGGAAACCACCGGCTCAAATTGAGCACTGCCTCAAAAGTACTTCTTTATTTAGGCAACAGCTTTTGCTTGACTGTACAATTTAAACTCTGCCGTTTCAAATGTTGGATAGTCATATTATGAAGAGCCACTTTTCACAAAAGTCAGGAATTAAATTTGGCTACACATACATACAGACTGAAAGAATAAAAATCTTGTGCAGATTGGCCGACAGATAACCATGAGCTCAGGATCCAGATTTGTTTTATTCCTACCTTAAGGAGGGGATTATGAGGAATAGATTGCATCATTTAAAGCTGCTCTATTTATGGAGTGAAAAGGAAGTCTTGGGAAATTGATAACTTGTTAAGCTCATACTTTCTGGACAGACCCAATAACACAGATCTTGAGAACAGATCTGGATTGAAACCTCCATCTTCTTTCACCCCTTCTCTCGACATGCTGGGCCCAGAGGTCGACATTTTTGAAAAAACTGTGATCTCCAAGGTGGAGAAAATGATTAAATATGTTCCCATGCCAGAATCCAATCTCCATAGGGATGAGGAGGCCATCCTCAAAAAACTGAAGGATGACAGTAACATTACCATCAAGCCATGCGACAAGGGCGGGGGCATTGTCATGTTTGAGACATCCAATTACATTGACAAAATGAATGACCTCCTCGCCCTTTCTGGGCATTACCAAAAGGTTATCAAAAACCCTGAACCTGCCCTTAAGCGAGAGATCTTAAGCAGGGTGACCAAAGCTGTGGACCTTAATTGGATTTGTGAAGCAGAGGCAGAGTTCCTTACGCCTACCAACACCAGGATACCTATCATTTATGGAGTCCCTAAAACACATAAGAACTGTGTGGACCCCCCTCTACGACCCATAGTGTCCACCATTGGGTCGGCGACTGAGCCACTGTCTAAGTATATAGACAGATTCCTCCAACTGATGGTCACTGAGCTTGAGTCCTATGTCAAAGACACGGGACACTTCATCAGCCTTGTGGAAGGAACTCCCTATTTCGCCAATCGAGAGTTATTGGTAACTCTCGATGTCGAATCGCTTTATTCTAACATCCCCCAGAGAGGAGCATATGATACCATAGAAAACATCCTGAGTACCAAATCTGACATAACCAACTCTAAATTCATTCTGCAATGCCTCGAATTAGTCCTACATGAGAACTATTTTGAATTCGACAAGTCTCTGTTCAAACAGACAACCGGGGTTAGCATGGGGGCCAGTTGTGCCCCTAGCATAGCCTGCCTATATATGGGAGAATTTGAACGTACTAACATATTCAACGAAGTGGCCCCCTTTCATGAGAATGTTCGGGGCTGGCGTCGATTCATCGACGACATCTTCCTAATCTGGAAGGGGGACCACTCATCCCTGGAGGAATTCATCGCATGGCTAAATGCCGCTGACCCTAACATACGTTTCACTAGTCACCACAGTGCCCAGCGGATTGAATTTCTGGACCTGTGGGTCGAACATCATGATAACCTTTTAAAGGTATCACTATACACCAAGCCCACAGCCAGAAACACTCCGTTGCAATATTCTAGCTTCCACCCTAGGAACCAAAGAGACAGCATTCCGTACAGCCAGTTTCTTCGCATCACAATGAACTGCACGGACATAAGTGACTATTTATCCCAGGCTGACATTCTGAAAGAAAAATTAATACACCGCGGCTACCCAAAAAAACTTATAAAGGAGTCATTTAAAAGAGCTAGATATGCCAACCGAGATGTGATGTTCAAACCAAAGGAATCGGACCCGCTGGAACAACTGGTGTATGTTACACGTCACACCAATATGAACCACAAAATACGACAGATCGTAAATTCCAGTCGGCACTTACTCAATCTGGAAAAGGACCACACCCCACTCAGTCGACCGATATTTGCCTTCAAAAGAAATAGAAACCTGAAAAATCATCTAGTCAGGGGAAAGATATCGGAAAACCCTACCAGTATTCAAAAAGCCATCACCAACTCTGAACCTATTTTTGGTAATCATAGATGCGGCACATGCCAAGCGTGCCCGCATGCCATAGTAGGGGAATCAGTCACTACCACTGAGCGAACTATCTCGGTAGCCCGAAACAAAAGAATGACCAACTGCAGGATGGCCAATGTTGTCTATATCATTCTCTGTCCATGCAATCTCCCATATGTTGGAGAAACCGGACGGGAATGTCGCCTGAGAATTGGGGAACATAGGTCTAATATCCGGAACAAAAAAACATCTGCCCCCCTGGTCCCCCACTGGCTAGATAAAGACCATACGGAAAAAGACCTCCGATGGTTCATCTTGGAGAAAATTGAGGCTCAGCCACGAGTTGATTCCGTCAATCTCCGCAAAAAAAGAGAGGTATTCTGGATGTTTATGTTTAACTCTGTCATCAGAGGCCATAATGAGGAATGCCTATGGCAAAATGCTCTCTTATGAGGCCCCATGAGAACCCATTCTTGGATCTCCATGTTCCCCTCATAATCACTGATGTAGAAACCGCTGCCCTCTAACTTTTCACTCGCGACTACCCTGTCATCCCCATCACTTTTTAAATTGCTTTCGCACTGATCCCCTAGGACTCTGAGTTTGTCTATGGCCTAATCCTTGTGTTGTCTCAGAACCTCTTAAAAGTGGAACGGCTGTTCCATTTTTATCATAGGCCACATCTGTGAAACTTTCACCTTTCTTAGGTGGCCGCCGTATTTACTTCTCAGGACCACGAGCCCTCGCCATTCGGTTCGAGTTGTTCTCCCATTCCAATATGGCCGCCATTCTATCCTGTGGACAGCGTTAGTCCGTTAGCATTGTCCATGTGCGCCGGCTCACCTGAGATCCATCTAAAAACACGCACCTTATATAAAAACAGCCCGGTCTCTGTGATCCTTTGCTATCATGGCACCCGTAGAAGACCCGTAGAAGACGCCGCGTCGCGGTCCGCGCCTACCATCTTGAAACCAGGTAATCGGAGCGCTCGCGCCTAGATGTAACCCTGATGTGGCTCATTTTAAACTATATGTTTGATCCGTGCTAACCGGAGGTCCTTTCATGCCTTGTAGAACCATCCGGGATATCTGCCTCCCTTTGACTGTATCGGCTAGAACAGAGGACGCCGCCTTGCGGTCCGCGCCCACCATTGCTAAATCAGGTAAATAAAAGTTCAGGCTGATCCACTTATATGACTGTGAAAAAATTATATTGGATGCTCTTTTCACAAGACTGATCTGAATATAAAGACTATTGTGAAATTGATGGGTTCAAGTGTCTTACTGATTACTGGACAACATTTGATTTTCTGAAATCCTATTGTATGGAAGAGGAATTACTCTATAGATATATTTTGCTCGGCAGGAAACTTTTATTTAGTGTTCTCCTGAAATCAGGGGACTTGTAAGGAAGTTAGGTAACCTTTCCTTTCTGCCTAGTAGCATTAAATTTAATCAAGAATTATACATAGCCGAAATTATTAGCTGAGCGCCCATTTTTCCTGTTACCTATACTTTGTATCGCTAAATCAGGTAATCAGAGCACTTGCACCCAGCTGTGACCCTGATGTGGTTCACTATAAATCACATGTTTGATCCACGCTAACCGGAGGCCCCTTTATACTTTGCAGGACCGTCCAGGATATCTGCCTGCCCTTGCGTGTACCTACCAGAACAGAGGACGCCGCCTTGCGGTCCGCGTCCACCGTCATTAAATAAGATAATCAGAGTGCTCACGCATAGTTGTGACCCTGATGTGGCTTACCCTAAATCACATGTTTGCTCAGTGCCAACCGGAGGTCCTTTCATGCCTTGCAGGACCGTCAGGGGTATCTGCCTGCCTCTGCCTGTATCTGCTAGAACAGAGGACGCCGCCTTGCGGAAGAGAATTAAGAGCACCCATACAGACCAGAAAGGAACCCGTTAGCCTGTGGAACCCCTGGACTCTACCCCCCTTTCCAGGTATCCTTATCCCTGTGGACCCCTAAACTGAAACTGACCTATTAGCCTAAACGAATGCGGTCCCATTACGTTATACTTTCTGGCCATGTACCCCTTCATACTTTGTCTGAACTGTATTCCCATTCTGTCCAACATAGGATCATACTTCTCTCGGAGGACTCACCATATATTTACGCAGTGACCTCCCCGAAGTAGAATCAGATTGCCTTCGAACTCTGACCTAAATATCTGTCCCGCCCAGTGGGATAAGAGGTAAGTTCCTTAGCTAATCATTATGAAGTTAGACGCACTCTCCCCCTTGCAATTCCGAGACCCCTTCATTCTTTAATAAACTACCCACCCCCTCCCCGTGAGGGACCCAAAACCTTGGGCCTCTCACTCATATAGATTGATGCCCCTGTGTGCTTGAATGGGTGCTTGAATATTTGACTGAGCTCGTGAACACACTCTCCTAGAGGAACCGCTATATATAATGAGTGACGCCTACCTATCAGAGTGGTGACATATACACAGAGATATTTTTTATACATAAGAAATGAATTCTCTTCCATTTTTACCTTTATTGTATATAAATTGTTTATCCAGAAACTCGACCAATTATGAGAAATGTTTGCTGATGTTTTTAAAAATAAGTATGCTGAAAAATGTCATATGATTAACTTATATGAAATTGTGTCCTTAAACTAAATCCTTTCTCATCCACAGTGCACCTGTTCTTGTCCTGCCCCCTCCCATGGCCCCCCTCGCCCTGATGAAGATGCAGCCTAATTAGGCCCAGCATCGAAACGCGCGTTGGTGTGACCCACATGGACGGCACCTATGCAGCACTGTACCTTGCCTCCATGTTACAGTTACAGTCCTAGTGGCCATTGCAAAATCTTTTCCCTAGACTGCTATGTATCCCTCTAAGTGCCTTGTATGAATGTGTAAATATTGTATTGTTTGAGGTTGTGAGTGAGAATATATGCATTGGCTGACTGTGGGAGTGTGTGGGATTTGAAAAAAATGTTTGTGATTTATAAATTCTTATGACACACTGCATATTCAGAATTCATCTTGACCAACCATAAATAAAATATATTTATTTTTCCAAGAAAGTTGTATGGACCCTGTGTAAATCAATGTCAGCTCTGATACGTAATCTTTTGTCACCCTTCGTTTGAATGTGAGGATCCCCTAGTGGGACCTTGAAATTGACCCTGGCAGGGTTTCCTTCTTTTCTATTCAGCTGGAATGATATTTCTTCCAGCCCGAGAATGTGACTTCCTATATTTCATTCAAGGGAGGAATGAAAGAACTCTTGTCCCAAAAATAGTTTCTTCCTAAAAGCACTCAAGATTTAAAATGACGTTATAGGTAGGTGAAAATGTCAGTTGAAACGTAACATTTTAAAGTAACAAAACCACTGAAAATCATTAGTAATAGTCAGCTCACGTAACTATAACTTGTGTCCTAAAATAACTATAAATAAAACCCTCATCATGCACTAGGATGCATCAATGATGTAAATTCTGATGTCTTTAGAGATGGTATCAGTGCCGTAAATATAGATGTCATGAGAGTTGTAATACGCAAGGGTAGAAGGAGTGCTCTGGTAGCCAGCTTTGCTCCCTCTTGGGTATGAGCAGCTTTCTACTCTGCTCCCACTGGGCAGGAGGGATTCTATGTTCCCTGCCTGTGAGAGAAAGGGCAGGGAGATACATTTTAGCTCAATCACTGAAATCCTCCCTGCCCATGCGGGCAGGGAGCAGTGTCCCAGGGAGTGGGGTTCCCCTGGATATAAACAGTCAAGTGGTCCCAGGGGATTGGGTCCTCGGGCCGCACATTGGCTCAGGGAGGGGCTTCACGCCGCCTATCCAAAATATAGCATAGCGGCCATGGGGCATTGGGTTCCAGGAGTCATACCCTAGCTTGGGGAGGGCGCCTCATGCCACCTCTCCAAAATATAGCGCGGTGGGTCCCATCAAATGTGGAGCCTGGGGCCGTACCACTGCTCTGTAGGGGGGCTACATGCACCCTTCCCCATAAAATGAATTTGGCCTCGTGGGATGGGGTGCTTGGGGCCTTAAAGCAGCTCCTTCCTGGTACATTTTGGGGTGTTTCATCTAATGGGAGCCAAGAAAAAGGTGCGGGCCCATAACTTGTTTTTCCCATGCAATTTACAATAGGAAACATGAACAAGGATTAAAAAAAACAGAAGAAAAAAATTATATCAAATCTGGCAGAAAGTTAGATTTTTACCCACAAAACAATCTTTTTGTGATTTGGTGGTAATCTTGTGGAAACTAGCTGTAATGGCTGTTAGCATGAGCTGAAGCCATTTTGTTTTTTGGCAGCCATTTTAGTTAGCCATGTGCTCGCCATGTGCTTCTCCCTCTTCACTATTACCTGCCCTTGTATTCTGCTTGAGTAATCAGTTACAGATAACTCCTTCAGTACTGAGCCAGAGCACTGCATTATTTTGGATAAAAGAAAAAGGATTCATAGTAGGGACTTTCTTTCTTGTTGCTTTTTACATAAGTACATATGTGGTTCTGATGTTAAATAATTACTGCCCTTTTTAAAAGTGGCACAAACTATTTTATGTTTCAGTACGGCTTCTGTGCTTAGTGTTATAAATGCATGCAAAAGGTAAGGAATGAGGCTTGCTTTTCATATGTGGAAACATCAAAAGAGTTAGTGATCATTAGTTTAAAAAAAAGGGAATACATTAGAGTTTTTTTATAATTATAATGTCTAATAATCCTACTGTGACAAATATATAACCTCCTAGCATCAAAGTTGAATTTGAGCAGCACTTTACCACAATGTGGGGAGTGAAACATGAAATTTCACTTTACCCAGGCGTATAAAATCTTATTTTATAAGGGTGTACCGTACACATTTCTGACCCCCCCCCAACCCAGGGATATCTAGGGGAGACCCTGGGGGTCATTAATATGTCAAAACATTGTAGGTTATCCATTTTTAAGTGTCCATACCACCAAAGTCTAGTTTGGGCACAATTTACTTTTTGAAGGCAGTTCTGGCACCCAAGGGCTGTTTTCAAACTGATCTCGGGCTTCAGAAATGCACTTGTGCACGTGCAGAACAAGCAGCTGGCCTCTAAACTGCTAGAAAGCACACCACACCCTGCACACGAATAAATATAAGTATGAAAAACAGCAGAGGTTGGATCCTACCTTTAAAATTATTAGCACACAGGTATGGAACAGGACTCCCTTTCAGTTGTGATTCTCCAGGGTTACTTTGAATCGAAAATACCCCATAGAATAGCCTTTCTCAGACAGGGGACAACAGGTTTAAGGGTCAGAGGTCAAGTTCTTCATTTAGAACTGACCAACTGAAGGTAAAAAATTCCACGCAGGGAGCCACTGTGACAGTATGTGATTTCGACATTACACTATGAAAGCTTGTAACTACGTTTAAGAAATGGAAGAATTTTCTTAGTTGTTTCAATACACGTATGGCCCTGATTAAGCCTTCCTGAAACAAGAGTGGACACCACCGATCTGTTTTAGGTAACATTAGCTAAAAGAAATATTGCATATTCTGTTAGGAGCACATGGGGCTATCACTGTTTTCTTGCACAATAATACAAGTGTAGGAGATATGAAGGGGGGGTTTATCCTATTGAATAACATTATCAAGGGATAGCAGCGTCTGTAGGCCATGTGCAGAGAATAGCTCTGCCATACATACAGAAATACTGCTTAAAATTGTTGTGCTAGGACCAGATCAAAAGGTTATGAAATGTTTGCATTAATGTGCTATTAAGTTACACAACTCAATGAGTTAAAAAGGAATTGGTAGTGCAAAAATAGGGGTAGATAGTGTCGACAGAAGGTCACCTGTTTCAGGTTACCTACTGTCGCATGGGGGTGGAGATTAGGGAGATTAACTCCTGAGCAAATTAAGGGTAACTAATATTAAGTACCATATTGTCATTTTTCTTGATTTATGTGCTCTCTCTCTCTCGCTCTCTCGATTTTTCTCACTCTCTCTTGAGCCTGTCTAAGCTGTCTAGGAACGGCCTGAGACATCTAATTGGCTATTCAGTAATACTGTTGTAAAATTGTTAGAATTAATAAAATGAATAAAAAATATGCCATGTTAATGCCCATCATGTCTGATGAAATTATGAAAGGATGAGTAGTCTAGATTAATGTTCCCTTATTTGATCTTTAAAGGGGAACTATATGTAGGTAGTTTTTGTTCTAAAATTCTCAGGTGATAACACCATTATTGTTTATGTTATTCTCATGCTGCAGACAGTTTTGCAAAGGCATCACTAATCTCTCATTAGTCTGTGTAATTGAGCTGACAGCCCTTATTAGAGCTGGTGAATGGGTTTTTCCCTTTGAAAAATGATGTTACATAGTCCAGATCGTGAAAAGTTGAATGCACAAGGGTTCACAATGTTAGGATAGATGCCCGTGTGATCCTCAGCACGCATTTTGAAGGAACATATTGCTTTATAGGAGTTTGTTTGCCACAATAGGTTCTGCTGGAGAAAGTCATTTTCGGACTATGTGGAGGTTTTGTTAGTTATTTATATAAATAAGAATCCCTATTAAATTAGCAGTTTTTAGATTTTCCGGCTGCGCCTATAACATGAGAGTATGGTCCTAAGTGTAAAATGTAGGGTTTTTTTACGAAAGAAAAATCATTTTAGAAGTGTCTGCAGTCCTGTACAAGTAGTGAAAGGTTATGACTTATGAAACACAAGCTTGTTAAGACAAGAAGCACAAAAGAATCCTTGTTCTAAAAATTCCCTTTCTTGAGGTTCTTCAGATGAATAATATAGGAATACACAAATGTAAGGATTTACAGTATGTCCGTATTGTTTTTCTTTTTCCCTCAGAATTTAGTAAATAAACATAGACTTCCTTGACTGCTTCAAACAGTGTAACATTTTACTCTTGTCAGTTCACCAAAAGTTCCTTTTGTACTCGCTAATGGAGCCAGGGTGTTTTTTTACTCTCAGATACATGAAGTGGTTCTTGGGTGCCTTACTAATGTATGGGGCGCCCCAAGACTACAAAAGTATTTTGAAATAGACTATCCTCTCTGTTGATAGATTATTTGTATGCCTTGTCTAAAGATTTTTTGTTCTGTCCACCATTAGATATCTGCTGCCCTACAACCATAGCCAGAGGGGTTCAGACACCAGATCCAGCTTGAAGCCAAGGTGAAGGAAACCAGCACAGGCATTGCTGGCAACTATAACAGCAGTGAAGGCCGGAAGCACTGGGAGGTGAAGTGTGTACCCCTGCTACTGTCTTGGGCGAACAACGGGGTCACAAATCAGGATGGAGAATTATTTGCGTGGATCCAGTTTTTGATGCCCGGCTGAGAGAGTCACAGACCGACAAGGACGGCCAGGAGGCTTTTGCTTGCGGTGAACCCCTTTGAAACAAGGGTTGCTTCAAATATCCCAGCATCAAGCCTCTGAGTCCTGGTCCCTAAGTGAATGCAAATCGGCACCTCTGTTTGTTGATCAAGAGATGCCTGGGCATACTGGGTACAATCTGTGGCCCGACAAAAGAGCAGTGCGCCAGTGGAGGAACACAGGAGTTAGGGAAGGACTTGAGTTCAGGGTACAGGTGATGTGCCTTTGGTGTCCGTTAGATTAAAGTGAAGAAAACTGGTGCACTGCCTGAGACATTGAACAGGATCGTAGTTTTCTTCTTCAAACTGGGCTGTGATTGTTTTCTTGAGTTGCAAGTTGTACAGCTCCATCGTTGAAAAATAGCTTTCGATGAACGATAGGAGCCTGCCTGTGAGGCTCAGACGGACACAGGGATAAGACTCCCCTCTGGCTGGTTGTACAGCTGCTTTTTTTTCTTCAAGTACTTTTTAGCAATGTACCCCTTTGGTCCCTCTTCCTGAACTTATTAATTGGTACTCTAGCCCTCATAAAAAGAACAATGGAAAGGTCTATTAAAACATGTTTTTTATCAAGATATTATATTAGACACGTGATTTTGGCTATTCTGAAATGAAATAGATATTCACTGACATACATCGGAGCCCTGAAATATAGAATTGGACAGGATGGTTTTGGGATTTACTTTCTGCTTGGGGTTGGAAAATATTGATAGTTTTGTTTGTATAATAGCCATTATTGTCTCCTGCTATTTGTGTGTTCATTATGACCCAATGCTCAGTTCCCCATGTATTTCTACTTGTATCTCACCAGTTAAACGAAATGTTCAAATGTAAATGCCCACCTAGCAATGGATCAGGATATTAATGAATTTATGAGAATAAATGTGTAAAATATTTCCTATATTCCTTCTAGATCATAGCGGATGTCTTCAGCTAATGCTAAAACGGCCATCTGTGGAAACTAGCTGCAATGGCTGTTAGCATCAGCTGAAGCCATTTTGTTTCTTTGGCAGCCATTTTAGTTAGCCATGTGCTTGCCATGTGCTTCTCCCTCTTCACTATTGCCTGCCCTTGTATTCTGCCTGAGTCATCAGTTACAGTTAACTCCTCCAGTACTGAGCCAGAGCCCTGCACATGCTCATAAAGGCCTAGCTGGTAGAATGCACCTGCTCTTAGAATAATTGTCAGGCTATTTAACCGATATCAGCAACTCTGTTACTCCTCCTACTTTGTTGACTAAGTATTTTCTGTTAGTCCTTATATGTGTAATAGCTATTTGTGTGCACACTTGTACTGCCTCTTTTTGAGTCTTCATGCTAACTCAGCAGTAAACTGGGCATAAAAGACCCAGGGTTTCTGTACTCCTTGGACTGCCTCCTAGGTGGCCTGAGTGTACTGTATTGAAGCAGTCTCCCTCATGTGAGGTTAATAAAACTGTTATTTTGATAATCCAGCTTGCGTGCCAATCTCTTCTTTGTTGGTTTAAGGACCAGATGCAACAGTGAACCCCTAAAAAGGCTTTTTATTCTACAATCTGTTCAGTAGTTTTTGAAAAAAGAAGTTTACAAACATATATATTTCATGCTGCGGTAACACTGCCGATCCATCATGGACATCCGCGGTGCTGCAGGCTCAAATCACGTGATCAAACTGGCAGACCGCAACCTTTAGAACAAGCATTTGCAATGCAATAGGTCTCGCATTAGGAAAGTTTGAGCTATTGGTCTTGTAAATGACAAATTTTTAATTTATGTGTTGGTTTTGAAAATAGCGAAATTAATAGCTTTTTCATTTACAATGCCAATACTTTTAACGTTTGCAAATGGGACACCTAAAGCATTTGTAATGCAACATGTTTTGTATTTACGTGACTTAGATGTATTGATATTACAAATAACAGGTGGAAGAGAACAATATATTAGCACAGGAGAGGAGAACAGGGAGTTAGAGAAGGAGGCAGGGTGAAAGAGAACAGCAGATCAGCACAGGAGAAGAGAAGCGAACAAGGAGTTAAAGTAGGAGTTGGGGTGGACGAGAGCAGCAGATCAGCACAGGAGAAGGTAACAGGGAGTTAAAGAAGGAGGCGGGTGGAAGATAACAGCAGTTGAGCACAGGAGAAGAGAAGAGACCAGGGAGTTAAAGAAGGAGGTGGGGTGGATGAGAGCAGCAGATCAGCATAGGAGAAGAGAATAGAACAGGGTGTTAAAGAAGGAGGCGGCTTAGAAGAGAGTAGCAGATCAGCACAGCAAAAGAGAACAGGGAGTTAAAAAGGAGGCGGGTGGAAGAGAACAGCAGATCGGCACAGGAGATTAGAACAGGGAGTTAGAGAAAGAGGCGGGTGGAAGAGAACTGCAGATTAGCACAGGAGAAGAAAACAGGGAGTTAAAGAAGGAGGCGGGGTGGAAGAGAGCAGCAGATCAGCACAGGAGAAGAGAAGAGAACAGGGAGTTAGAGAAGAAGGCAGAGTGGAAGAGAGCAGCAGACCAGCACGGGAGAAGAGATGAGAACAGGGAGTTAGAGAAGGAGGCGGGTGGAAGAGAGGAGCAGATCAGCACAGCAGAAGAGAACAGGGAGTTAAAGAAGGAGGTGGGGTGGAAGAGAGCAGGCGATTAGCACAGGATAAGAGAACAGGGAGTTGCAATGAAATTATTGGTGAGACAATGGAAAAACTAACTTCAAACGTTAAAAAACTTAAATGATAATTGTAAAAAAAAACGTTAAAATGTATTTAAACATTTTTTAATCTGAAATATTGGTACAGATGCATATTAGGCCAAACTGTGCTAATCACAAATTATGGAATCTAAAATAGTGGTACAGGACATACAACTTTAGGTGCACATCTGCCTGAATCAAAGTGCACTTGAGTAACTGGGTTGGTGGGTTCATAGATCACCAATAATTTTTTCTTTCCATTCTTTATGCTTCATTTTTTTCAATTTTGATTTTTTATTTGTCATCCTTGTGATGAAACGATGTCTTCCGGATGCACTCATTCAAAGCCAATAGTACCTTTTCTTTGTAGCAATAAGCAAAATATGTTCCTATGAAGTGCATTAAGAACTAAAAAGGGTTTCTAATCCTCATCTAGGTATGCCTCTCAGCTAATTATCAAACTTACTAGTTTATTTAACTTGTATGCAATGGCTAATTTATTTTAAAATGCATTTTTTTATTGCAAGCATATGGCTGCCATCTTTAGTCGCTAAGGTAGGCTTTGACTATGTCTTACTTGTGTGCTGGAGCAAGTGCAGGAGCTGTTTTGGGGGTGAGAGCCTGGGGAGTGGGCCAGAGGGTACAGAAGATATTCTGAATAGATTCAGCATCCCCAGCTGAAGTCATCAAACTGCACATGTTTAGCAAATGGACGCTGAAACTCTAGGATCACCTTTAAAATGAATGCCAGGGTTTTTTCCATTAAAGGGTACGACACTGACACTTCTGGGTACTTTATTGTCTTGGTGGAAAAAACTTTTTCTTCATGTGCGAGGGACAGAGTCGGGGTGCTAATGTCACCGCTTGGCGATGCTGGATAGGTGCTGGGCAAACGTTTTCAGGACCATTCTGGCACGTAAAAGGTTGTTCCTAAAAGAATGTTCTTAAGAAATGTTATTCTTCTATATAAATAGAAATTTACAGTAACTTTGGTAAAACCTGAAGCTGTTGACCTTCCCAGATTTGATTATTTACACGAACCAGCAGCTGACGAAAAATCCTACTACCTGTCAAGCTGCGAGGTTAAAAGCAAGGTCGCCTGGACACAAACTCAATAATAGCAGTGGAGGGGTTGTTATTGCCTCATTTTAAGTATTACAAACGACACTTAACTTGAACTACAAAAAGAGTTAATCATGCTGCAGAAACAGATGGTAATAGTAAAAGAGAACAAAGAAAAGAAATCGAGGGATGAAGTACACTAAACATTAGTACCTACAGCAGGGGCGCTTTATGAGACAGTGACTTTAATCGGCGTGCACAAAACTCTTATGAGCATTTAAGTACCAAGATACCACTACATGAAAAGGCCATCTAATAATCGGATCTAACGCTCCCTTAGCACTTCTTAAAACAAGTATCAACATCGCAGTTCCGATCAGAAGCATAGAGTCACAGACAAAGAGAGAGGTTCGAGCATGCTGAACCCATTCGATAATCTGTTATAAAAGTGGTGTCCATGTCAGCTGAGAAGATGCAGTGACAGAAACAACCGGGAAGCCAATGCTGCACACATAATAACATGGGATTCGGCCCCAAAAAAAAAAGTCGAACCACCTTTTGGTTGTCTCCAGTTACTCCCAGCCCCAAAAAGTAAAGTTCTAGCAAACGAGAGAGTCAAGTGCATGACGTCAGACAGAAGTGGAAGGGGGACCCGAATGAGCTGAATTGGAGTAAAATGACTTTGCGGCCCTCTGGCCATGCCCTGAATGCTGTTTACTCTATTTCAAACAGTTCTTTCAATTGGAGCCGGCCAGAGCAGGGAAGCGGGGCAGCATACCTGCAGAAGCCCATTTAAACATAAATTCGAGAGCTGCTCCATTGTTTGTCGAGGGAGTGGTTGTGACATGCTTGGAATTGACGAGAACGACATAGACTCTGGGTTAAGGCATGTGGCAGAAAATTGGACCGGCATCAAGATAAAAGAGGCCCCTTTAGTGAAGGCGACATCAAGATCCGTGGTCTATGGGTACATTGTGAATCCTGAATATTTAGAATTTCAAAGAATGGCGCCTGCACTTTTCCAGAAACCGAACCTTGTTAACACGCTCACTACAAGCACACCCCCCGTGACTGAGTGAAATGGAGGCCGGGAGAGAAAGGGGTGGAGGAGCAGTGGGGGAAAAGACATGAGAATAAAAGCAAAACCAGTGCGGCGCTCGAACGAGAAGAAATCAATATGCAACAGACGAAAGGTACAAAGGGGAGAGGAAAGGAAAACTAGAAAGAAACCACTTCACTGGGGAATGTTTCTGCTTCAGGTCTACCAGCCTCTGCCAGAAGTGAATCCATTTAATTGTTCACTGTGATTTACTAACTGCAAATAACAGGTTAATATCGAGAAAATAACATCAATTACAAGTGCCTCCGTCGGATCGGAGAAAAGAACAACGATCCCGAGGAGTATGCGAGCGAGGGAGGACAACAAATGTAAAATTTGAACTTCGGAAAACCTGCTGCCAAGGTGGGCACCATCGCGACGAACTCCGGTGTCCGAGAAAAGGAGGAAATTTGCATAGGCTCCTCATAAAATGAAATAATAAAAACTCACTGCCGCAGCCCGGCTTGAACAGGAAGCCAGGCAACCTGTGTTGGGACGGGGGCGGGGCCGCAAAAAGACAGGAAGCAGACAGGAGCCTAGCCCGCGCTCCTGTGCTGAAGCGCTCCTGTGCCCGTCAGCCGGAAGATTTGCGTGTCAGCTAGCGGGGCTCCCGTGCTCGTGGAGAGCCCCGCCTGCTGCTGAGGATGACCCGCTGCCTGCCGAGGGAGAGAGGGACACACGAAAAGAACTCGGTGAGTGGGGTGTGAGGGGGGGGATGTGTGTGCGCGCGCGTGTGTGTGTGCGAGTGTGTCTGTGTCTGTGTGTGTTTGTGCGCGTGTGTGCCTGTGTGTGCGCGTGTGTCTGTGTGTGTGTATGTATGCATGCATGCATGCGTGCGTGTGTAAAAAGAACCGATGACTGGTGGGGGGATGGAAAGTGAAAGTAACCAGCGCGCGTGTGTTTCAGTCTGTGTGGTGGCTGGCTGTGTGCGCACGCATGTTGCTCAGAATGTGGACGGACCCGACGTGCGCGTTCGCGCACCCAAATCCGGCAGAAAAGCTCATAACACCCTCTTGTCCCTCATTCCCCCGAGACAGGCAGCTATAAGTCTCCAGCCTGGACGCATCCTTCGGATGCTAATTCCAGGCGAGACCTAAAAAGTTGCATCTGAACTTGGTCCCCATGTCCTAAAAAACATTGTAAAAAGCCTAAGGAGGCAAAGTAGGGGTACCCTGATCCCTGGGTGTAGGAGGTGAATCTTATAGGGATTGTTCTGCAGCACTGCAGATCTGTGGAGCCGCCTCAGCACTCAGCGCAACCCAATGTAATGCCATAGTGGAACCATGGAATCGTGATCCTATGGTGCCTTAAAGGAAAACAAGTGGCCTTGGGTACCTGCAGGGCCTGGCTGCACATGGATGAAGGCTTGCCCGGCATGGATTTGGCTGATTATGGGAGTTGGGTGCAGAGTCTGCCGCCAAGCCCTACTCCCAACCCCATGCCATGCATGGCCATAGGCCGGGTCCAATATAGGGTTGGCCATTCACAGGGGTTGGGTACAGTGCCTGGTCCGAGGAGTTGAAATAGTAAAATGTGGTAGAAAAAAATACTTTACTTTAAAAAAAAATCTAAAATTCAATGAAAACACAAAGCTTAAAAGAAACGCTATATTTAGGTATGGTAATAGAATCTAACTTTATATTTTTAAAACCCTTACAAATTCCCTGAAAAAAACAACGGTTAAAATTATGTTATAGCTAGTTGAAAATGTCAGTTACTGCATAACATTTTAAACAAAAAAAACTGAAATTCACCAGTTAACTGAAGTATCTATAACTTGCACCATGTAGTAACTCAAACTCATACTCTCTCTCAATGTACTGCTTATACCCTCACATATACCATAATTCATGACATGTTCAAGGACAGCATTGATAACATCATTGATGACATCGGAAATGACGTAATTTATTAACACTTGCTTGGCGGAGGTGCAAGTTATATTTACTTCATGGCATGAGGTATACTTACTTCAGTAAACTTTACCTGGAGAATTTCGGTGTTTTTTAGTTGTAAATGTTATGTTGTAACTGACATTTTCATCTAAATGTAACCTCACTTTAACCTTTGTTTTTGAGGTATTCTTTAGTAGTCAAGCAAATGTTAAAATACACAAACATTTACATTTCTAAACTTATACTTATACTTTTAATTTATAATTTACATAACACCTTCAAAATATTATAACTCATGCACCTCCATACACAGTGTATTCAATTCGGTAGACACACTACATTAACTGTAATGCACCACTCTACCATTCACTGTGTCGTCACAAACTATATGGTTTGCCATGTCATAATTATTATACTAAGCAATATTAATTTAGATGGTACAACTTATAAAATATAAAAGGGTATATGCAGAGCATGGAGAAGGCACAAGTTATAGTGAATAAAGTTTGGCTATAACTATAACTTGTGCCCAAAGTAACTCTAACTCATGCCCTCATTAACACAACTAAATACCTCACAAATTACATCACTTATGACATGTTCTATGACATCATTGATGACAACGCTGTGCATGGGGGTGTGAGCCATAATTACTCTAGGGCGCAGGGTATAGTTACTTCAGAAACTATAATTGGTGAATTTCAGTGGTTTTGTCTGTTTAAAATAGTATAATTAAACTGACATTTTCCCTTTGTTTCTTTTCATTGCATATATATGTATATTCACTGAAAAAAACAAAGACTAAAGTAACATTCTAGCAAGGTGTGATAAAAAGATCTGTTTTTGTTGAAAGAAAAACGTAGAAATTCACTGAAAAAAACAAAGGCGAAAATAAGGTTACAGTTAAGTGAATATGTCAGTGACAACATTATTTTTGAACTAAAAACACAAGAAATCTACCAGTTATAGTTAGGTGAGCCCACTATAACTTGGTCCCCCGCCATGCACTGCTTATGACCTCACATATTACATCACTCATGATATGTTCTATGACATCATTAATGACTTAAAGCCCACCAGGAGGTAGCCGACCTCACAAGGTAGATAACCCAATGCTGTGCATGGCCTTTCGTTGTGAGTGGCGTGGGGCTGGCCACATGGCCTGGCTTGCAGCCAGACTCCGTGTCGTTGTAACCCTGTTGATACTGGCGGATTTCTTTCTATATTGAAACAAAACATTTGTTCATGTATTTATGTTATGACCTTTCCTTTAATATTCATGGGTTTATTTCATTTAATACAGGTTTCGTATCGGGATAAGGGAGGTGGTGCGTAAGTTTAGCGCACATGTTTGTTGTTGATTGAGGATTCTTTGTGCTCCAATCATAGAGCTGAGGAACATATTCCTTTAAGACTTTTGCATTACAACTGGGCCAAAGCCACGTATTTAAAATCACACCTGTTTTTCATCATGGATGTGGGGTAGTCTTTAAAAGATGGCTCTGAAAGGTTGATATTCAGGCAAATTTCAAGCAGCGTTTAACGGCTGCGTGTGAACCACCAAAATGCCACTTGTGGCTTTTAAAGGGTAACTTTATTGTTTTACATATCACAATAGATTGAAGGTGCTGGCTGTAACTAATAGTGTGGTTTAATCGTTAGGTTCTTTGGGGAAAGTCTTCACAGTAATTGCGATGGGGTGAGCACTTTTCTGGAGGGTTTCTGGAATTAATGATTTTTGCATTTATCGATGGTTTATTTCAATGCTTGAGTTTGGGTTGGAAATAACTTGTAAATGGGAGGTGATTAGACTTTTATGTTTTGCTAAGGAAAGGGCAGTGGAGGGTTGCATTATGTGGGGTAGCTGTATCCTGGTTATTATTATCGTTTACACTTTCATTTACAGCGCTAGTATTGTGCAGTTGGCTGAGATGTCTTTTATTCATCTTTTTTAGTGACCCCTGACGAAGGGCCTTTACGGCCTGAAATGCATTGGGTGAAGACTTTAATGAGCCTATTTTACGTCATGATTCATTGCAAACATGTTGCTGTTAAAAGCCCGGAGGGCATGCAGTCGACATTTGAAAATGTGAAATGTTCAATAAATGAATTGTGTCGGAATATGCTGTCTCCGCAGTGATTAAGGAAGTATGGATACGAAGTGTATTGAAGATATTGATTACTGATTGGTTTACTTCGAAAAAGCAGATTACCTTAATGAAGCTGTTTATTACGTGGATATATTCCTGGATTCCGCAGTGCGACAGAAGGGTGCGTAGTTACGTGCCCCTGTTGGATACTCTTTGGTCATGTGTGGCATGGGGATAATTTCAGGGCCAATTTTGCAGGCAGACTATACTTCCAACTCCCACAGGCAGCCAACTCTATGCTGTGCACAATCAGTGTCTGGGCGTATTCGGGATTAGCCACAGGGCTTGGCCTACTGTTAGACCCTGTGGCCAAACCCTTATCGCTCACAGCCTTTGGTGTAGAGTGTAGGGTTGGCCTTCAGGCTTGGGCCAAAACATATATATTAGGGGAGGGGGACAAGCTGCTCCCCTACTTGAGCCTTAACTAGCCGTAGGGAGCCAGGGCCAGTTCACATGGCTCCCTCCCTAAGCCTTAAAAGGGCCCAGGAACCCCGTTCCAGGGGTCAAATAAAATTAAAGAGAGGAGGGGGTGTGGCCCTCCCTTCCAGAGCTTTATTAGGCCCTTAAGAGACTCTGAGGATCTCATACCCCGAGGCCGAATACAATAAAAAAGGTGATGGGGCCGTGCGGCCCCTATCCCCGAGCCTTCTTGAGCTACAGGGACCCAGTCCCCCAGGGCCATAATTTGAGGGGAGAGGACATGCAGCCCCCACCCGAGCCTAAAGAGCCCCGGGGACCCCATCCCGGGCCAAATACAATAAAAAAGGGAAAGGGGTCCATGCTGTCCCCTTCCCGAGCTTTCTTGGGCCCTGGGGCCTAGGGGTGGGAGCCAAATTCCGTTCCGCTCGCGGAAATTGCAAAATTTCTGCATTTTTGCGTCAAAACTTCCGCGATCCGCGGTGGAACTGAATTGTATTGCAAAACGGTGGTGTCTTCTTGGATAAATATGCAGGGCATGATTCCTTCTGGCACAGTGCTCCTGTCACAAAAATTAAACCTCAACAGGAAGCACTTACAGATATAAATAAAGCAGGTCCCGAGATGAAGCTCAAATTGAGTAACTCATTAATCAGACCAAAAAAATCGTGAGCTTTGTCGAGGCTGGGCAGGTGCGCTTTCTCCCCATATCTACAGTCGAAAATTTGCTGTGATGCTTGATGGAGGCCTTTGTCAGGCGCTGAGTTGCGCCCTCTGGTGAGTCATTAGGCGCCTACTATAGTCTCTACTATGAATACTACAACTCCCAGAAAGCCTAGCAGTTGGGGGAGGAGCATCATCTATATTACCCAGCAGCGCGCTGTAGGAGGTGCGCGTAATCTGTTGTGTTGAATGTTCTGTAGACTCCTGACGTCCTGGGCTCTGTTCGTGGATTCTGTTTGGGACTTGAGAGATTCCAAGTCTCTTTCCTCTGTTCCTGTTTCTGGCCCTGTGATTGCACAGCCTCCGAGGATCACACTGCTGGAAGCGTGGATCCTTCTCTGTTTGGGATTTCTTTGCGCTGGAAATCAAGCGCCTGTCTTGTGAGTAAAGCGCTGATGTTGCGCAGATTTTATCTCAGGTTTCTTTTAAGCGCCGAGGGAAGCGCTTACTCTATTAATCACGCTGCTGGAAGCGTGCGCACTCGAGTTTGTTGACTGGAACGATCTTTCAGTAAATGCTTACAGCGCTGAAAGGAAGCGCTTTGAGTTCAAAGGATTTCGTTTCATTTTGGTTTAATCTTTCCGGGGAACTCTCCTGGTAAGCAGCTAATTTCTATTAAAAGGTGTCTCCAGTGTTTGATGTACTGAATATACAGATTTACCACGGCCAATATTAAAGGTATTAGTTAGCCCTAGCGAGAATTCATGAGAGTAGCATTTTGCAGAACAAGTTTTAACCCTGTATTCTTTTGTTGCAGGTCTCCCGCTCCCCGTTGTTCCTTCCCTAATCCCTTTATTTTCCCTCACCTGACTACCTTACTACTCTGAGTTGTGTTATTCCAGAGTTGGGGAAGTCTGGAGGTGGACCCCTTTGTGCATCATCCGGAATTGAAGGAGTGGCCTTGACGCTGACAGCCTTTGCATCCTTGACTTTCACGAGCGCAATCCCCGTGCAGTTACTGTGACCAGGAGCTTCTTTCTCCTCATCTGCTGCTCTTTTTTTTTTTAAGTTTGATTTATTGAGGAATATATAGGGGGAAAATGAAAGGAAAGGAAGGGAAAGGGGGAAAGAGAAGAGTTACAATAAGCAAATGGCAGAAATAATCATTAAAAATAAAAACATCATGAAATAAGCATTACAAGCATGAAAAGCATGAACATATCATAAAAACAGGAATAATGTAAGCGAAAATACAATGTATATGAATACAAAAACAATAATAATCAATTATGAGTATGAGTACACAAGTAATAAGGAAGTTATGGTGGTTTACGGACTTCAACTATGTCTGGAGCAGGAGAGGGAGGAACTGGAGCAGAGGAAGAAAGATATGTTACCAAAGGGAGCCAAAGTAGGTCCTGTTTAATGGCTAAGGAGATGGGGGATACGTAATTGGTGTCCAAACGGTGATTAAAACAAATTGCATTCCACCAGGATTGATAGGTAACATTCGCAGCTTGTTTCCAATTAGAGGTAATGATGTGAAAAGCTATAGCAAGGAAGAGGTCAAGTAAAGAGTAATGGCTGGAAGGGTGGGGAAGTGCTGGTGAAAGGGAACCTAGAAAAACTAGTAAAGGTGAAAAGGGGATCTGGAAATGGAAAATCTTTTGAATCTGTTTCCAGATCAACTGCCAGAACTTCGAAATAGGGGGACATTCGAACAACATGTGTTTGAGATCAGCAGAAGGGAATGGACAGGACCAGCAGGAAGAGGGAGTATCTGAAGCAAAACGGGATAAGGCGAGTGGGGTAAATAAAATTCTATGGTAAATAAAAAATAAAGTTTGGGTAGTGTTAGCAGCTCTAGAGGTCTTATGGATTTTAGTCCAAATTTTGTCCCAAAGAGGAACCGGCCATGTCTGAGAAAAGTCCAGTTCCCAAGCAAGTTCAGTATGAGATTTTAATCTATCGTTGGAAAGACGAAAAGAATTGTATAAGGCGGAGGCAGAGGGTGACATGTCCAGTAAGAGGGAAGTAGGCTTGCAAGTTGCCGGAATTTCGTTAGAGGAAGGAAGGGCTTGAAGATAAGAAAGTAAGGCTGGACAAAGGGCGTCATATTGAACTCGGGCAGAAATGGGTAAAGAGATTGAAAGTGTTGAAATGAAATAGGTTTACCTTGAGAAACTAATTGAGATATCCAGGAAAGGCCTCGAGAATGCCAAGTTTTCCAATAAATGGTACGGTTTTTTATTTTAAGGAGAGCATTATTCCAAATCGGTTGTTTGTGAAGAGAAAGAAGAGATGAATAAGAAGACGAGACATAAGGAGAAAGGAGAGTGCGAGAATATGAAAGAATAGGAGAACGAAGACGAGTTAAAGAGGATGAAAAAGATAGGAATTCTTGAAAGGTAAAGGGAGAAATAAAGGAGGATTCCATACTTAACCAAACAGGGGGATAGTGAGGTAGGTCAGATGATAACCAGCGAGTTGTTTGCTTTAGAGAAAAAGCGCGATGATAAAGTGTGAAATCAGGAAAGCGGACTCCCAAGTGAAGTTTGTCTTTACGTAATGCAGCAAGAACTATTCGGGACTTTTTACCATTCCAAAGGAATTTCAGTAGTAGGGAATCAATTTTCTTAAAGAAATATAGGGGAATGTGTAAAGGAAGCATGGAAATAGTATAAAGAAGTAGGGGAGATAACATCATTTTTATAGAATTAAGACGACCCCACCAGGACAAAAAGAGTGGATGCCAACGAGTGATAGCTGCATCCATTTTCTTATATACATAATCAAAGTTGAGCTTGAGAGTATCAGATAATAAGGGAGCAAACCAAACCCCTAAATATTTAATTTTTGAAGATTGCCATGAAAAACCTGTAGAAGAGAAAAAGTGCTTCTGACAAAGAGGATTTAAAGGTAGAATCTCACACTTGTCAGCATTCAAACGGTATCCGGAGACTGCAGAAAATGAGGAGACTTGTTTAAGAAAAGATGGGATGGAAGTGACAGGATCGTAGCAGTAAAAAAGAATATCATCGGCATAGACCGAGAGCTTGACTTGCTGGGAACCAAAAGGAAAACCAGAAATAGTGTCATCTAAACGAATTTTTGTAAGGAAGGGTTCCAAAGCCAAAATAAAAAGTAAAGGAGATAATGGGCAGCCTTGTCGAACTCCTCTATGAAGGGAGAAATAATCCGAAGACATGCCATTAACAAAAATAGAAGCTTGAGGATTAGAATAAAGCAAGGAGATAACAGAGATGAATTTAGGAGGAATGCCAATCCAACGTAAAGCCTGAAACATAAAATCCCATCCAATGCGGTCGAAAGCCTTCTCCGCATCAAGGGAGATAGCAGCAAAAGGAAGAGTGAGCGAAGAAGATTTACCAAGGATGTTAAGAAAAACTCGAGAATTATCTGAAGAAAGACGTCCCTTTACAAAGCCGGATTGTTCAGGTCCAATGATGTCCGGTAGAAGAGAATCCATACGCAAGGCTAATATTTTTGCTAGAATTTTTTTAATCAGTATTAACTAAAGATATTGGTCTATAATTTTTGCATAGGGAATGATCTTTATCCTCTTTTGGAATTAAGCAAACCAAGGCTTGTTGGAATGTGCCGCTAGAAGAGCCAGAGTCGGAAAAAGATTGAAATAAAAGTAGGAGCTTGGGGAGGAGAAGAGAAGCGAAGTGACCAGAAAACTCAATTGTAAAATCATCGGGTCCTGGGGATTTACCATGATGAAGTTTAGAAACCGCATGGGAAATTTCGGAAAGAGAAATATCACGTTCTAAAGTTTGAAAATCCACATGTGAGGTTGAGGGAGAAGGTAGGGATTGAAAATAAGCAAGAAGGTCATCAGGAGTAGGAGATTGTTCAGGAGTGTAAAGCGTATCATAGAATTTAGCGAATTCTGCCAGAATTTCTTTATCCTTAAATGTAGTTTCACCAGAATATGTTGTAATATACTGAATTTTTGTGCGTTCCTTACGAATCTTTAAATAATTAGCCAGGAGCTTCCCCATTTTATTCTTACCACCGTAAAACCGAGAATTACATTTGAGAAGAATATTGGAAGCGGCTTCTGTTGTAAATTTGTTAAATGATATTTTGGCATCAATAAGAGCCTTAAGGGAAGAGTCAGATTTAGAAGTAAAATAGGCTTGCTATAAGGTCTTAATATTGGCTAAAATTTTCTCTGATTTGGCCGCATTTAACTTTTTCCGTCGGGACACGAAATTAATAATAAAACCTCTAGCAGCTGCTTTAAATGAGTCCCAAACCATAACAAAAGAAGAATCAGGGGTTTGATTTAAAATAAAGAATTCCTTAGCAAAAGTAGTAAATTTAGCGTTAAAAGTGGAATCTGTAAGTAAAGCATTATTAAAACGCCATCTGCCAGAGGAAGGAGAAAATGGAAGTAAGTCTATGTCTACAAAAACAGGGGCATGGTCGGAGAGTAAAATGGAGCCAATCTCTGAGCGGATAGCGTGTTGAGATAAGGGTTTACTGAGAAATATATGATCAATACGGGATTGGGATTGGTGAGGCGGGGAAAAGAAGCTGTATTCACGAAGGTCGGGGTTGCAAAGTCTCCAAATATCTACAAGGGCATTATTGTTAAATGAGCGGAGAAATTGCGTGTGCATTCTAGAGGGGATGAATTTTACTTTTGAGTGTCGATCTAGAAAGGGATCAACAATTTGGTTGCAATCGCCAGCAAGAAGTATGTACTCACCAGTAAGGGAAGATAATTTGGTAGAAATAGCAGGCCAGAAAGACTTATCAATTGCAGTAGGGGCGTAAACATTAAAAAGAGTGAGAGGGATGTTATCGATAAGTAAATTAACAATAAGCCAACGACCATCAACATCACATTCATGAGTAATCGAGGAAACATTTAACTTTTTATGTAACAAGAGTGCAACTCCATTCTTCCTAGAAGTCGTAGGGGAACAAAAAACATGACCCACCCAACAACGCTGAAGTTTCAAAGCTTCCGGTTCAGTTAAATGAGTTTCTTGAAGGAGGGCAACATCAGTTTTAAGTCTTGCTAAATGCGTGAGAACCCTCTGTCTTTTGATGGGGTTATTTAAACCTTTAACGTTCCATGTCGTTACACGGAATGAAACAATTTAGAAAACAGCTATAAGCAACATGCTTAATAATGCAAAAAAAATACAATTGAGAAGAAATGAGAAAAATAGAAAAGAAAAATGAGAAGAAAAAAGAGTCAAGGATAAGAAGAATGATGATTGCAAAAAGGAAGAGAAAGAGAAGGAAAGAAGAGAAAGCAGAAAAAGGGCAAAGTTGAGAGGAGTCGAAGAGCTGAGAAGTAGGAAATAGAACAGCGACAATACAGAATAAAGAGACAGTACATGTCCGAAACGAACGACTGAGAGACATACTTACGAAAATTAAATTACCAAACAAAGAAGGGGAATGGTGGTGGCAGGAGACGACGACGAGACATCCAGAGCGAACACCAAAACCTCAAATATTATGACATCTAAAAAGGCAGCACAAGGGGGGAAGTAGGGTAGAAACGAGATGAAGTGATGAAGGGGAGTACCTGTTGAGAAAAGAGAAACATGAGGATAAATATTTGAGCGTATAAAGAGCAAAATAGAGAGACAAAGAGGACAAAAGAGAAAGGAGATGGAAAAAGATGAACATATATGACTAATATACAAGAAGAGCAGTGAGCGCTTCATAACATCAACATTGCGAACAATGAAAAGCCAGAACTACAATCGGATGCAAGCATCAATAAAGAGAATTAGTAAGCCAGTCAGCCAGGATTGGACATATCCATGACGTCAGGAGCATGTCGTCGAAGGAAAGCTTGTAAGGCCGCAGGGTCGTCATAAGTGGTGGTTTTGTCTTGAAAAGTAACCTTGAAGAGGCAAGGATGCAAAAGACCGTATCTGGCATTGAGGGCTCTGAGCTGCGGTCTCATGTCTAAGAATTTCTTCCTGCGTTCTGCGGTGGCCCTGGAGACATCCTGGGAGATGTAGAGACGATGACCTTCCCAAATGATCTGTTTCTTGAGTTTGGCAGCTGAAAGAACTTGGAGAAGGTCAGTGTATTGGAGGAAAAGCATGATAACTCCTCTAGGTTTGGTAGCAACTTTAGGACCAAGACGGTGAGCTCGTTGAATGTTGATGGACGATAGAGCTGGAGCATCCAAGATCTTAGCTAGGAAGGACTGGAAGAATGCGGTAGGATTAGACCCTTCTGAAAGTTCCGGAAGGCCGTAAAGGCGTAGGTTATTCCTGCGGTTTCTGTTCTCCAAATCCTCCGTCTGTCGCTTAAGTAGTAAGATCTCTGCTTCCATGGAAGGGATGCGAGAACAAGAAGATTGGAATGAATCTGTTGTCTGTTCCAAAGCGAGAACACGTGTGTCTAAAGACGACCACTTCTCCTGCATCGCCTGCATATTCTTGGTGGTGGCTTCCATAAAAGGCTTGAAGGCACGTAGTTCCTCTAATATGAGATCCATAGAGGAAGAAGAAGAGGATGAACTTCCAGGAGAAGGTGGATCCTTTTTGAGGCGTTTAGAGGAAACCAGAGGATGGCGTTTTACCTCCGTTGGAAGCTTTTGGGATAGCTCCGTGTGGTGACTCTGACTTTGATGTACGTCTGTCCTCCATGTCTGGAATGGGGGAGTCAGAATCTGAACCAACCAGAACTTTAGGAGTAGATATGAGTTTCAAATTGCGAATTTTCCCCATGAACGCTCAACAAAACAATTGGAAGGAGTCAAAGATCCCAGTGAGAGAACGCAGGATGCTACGCACAGCAGAAAAAAGGGCATAAAATTGCAGTTAGATCAATAGCAGAGAAGAGAGAATCAGCAAAGCTCCTTGAAGGGCCAGAGAAGACAAAAGTCACAATGTTACGTGGCACCTGAAGTGAGTTCAGTATAGTCAGGAGGACAGAGCTGAGCGAATCATAGGAAATAAAAGCCACGTAATTGCTTCACCAGTAATAAAAGGAATATCCTGCATGTGAATGGACATTGAAAAATTATGAGAGTAGCGAAGACAACATGGTGCAATCTTGAGGTATGCCTTGCTTAGTGAAGAGATGTCCCACACACTGCAGAATAGTTGAATGAAAAGAAGATGGCATCAAAAACAGTGCAGGAAATATCAAGAATTCCAGCTGGCATATGGATATAATAAGTGAGTCTCATAAATATTCCTTTCTTAGAGCGTCAATTGAAAGATGGTAAAAGCTCTGTGAGGGAACGTGGAGAGGCACAAAATGGCGGGTGAATACATGCAGGTCACTGCGAGTGCGAGTAGAAAGGCGTTATGTGGCACCTCAAAATGTATCAAGCAGGCTCACCTTGTAAATCGCTATATTTGTTGTGCTGAAGGGCAGGTTGTAGCGCATATGACAAGCGGCATGATTATGGAGCCGCAGGAAGTTTTCCGCCGGCCGCGATGTGGAAAACGGCCGGCATACAAAATGGCGGCCGCGACTCTGAAGCTCCGTCTCTCACATAAAGGGGAGCCGAAATAAGTGCAGAGCCGGGAAATGGAGACGGCAGATAGCGCGCCTCACATTCCGGTCTGCAATGCCGACTTCCAACGTGCAGAGATGTCCGTCTGTGCTGCGAAAACAGAGAGGGTACCGAGGCTCGGTGAGGAGCTCCGGGACTACGCCGCCATCTTCGTCGGCGGTCAAGCCACACCCCCCTCATCTGCTGCTCTGATCAGTCTCTGACCTTCTATAAACACAAGAGGCATGTGAACTCGCATTAAAGCCTGCCAGTTTGGCCCCGCCCCACACACTAGCGGTGTGCACCGTCTTCCGCACTTTACCCACTAGGATGGACAGTTCACTCAAGGGACCCCGGCGCCTTTCGGCGCGATGGCAAAGTTACACACACATGGTCACTGGAGAGACAACTCTTCTGGCCCTTTACGCAGCTGTAGTGTAGATAAAGCACTATGAACTCGCAAAGAAGCACCGCTCCCAAAAATCTCCGTGAGCACGCGAAATTCTATGTGAGATGTTTTGCCATTTCGCAAATTCCGCCCACCCCTACTGGGGACCCCATCCCCGGGATAAAAATCTAAGGGGAGGCTGTAGCCCCCTCCTCAGGCCTTAATAGGCCCTAGGATCCCCATCTACTGGAGAAAAATACAATATAAAAGGAGAGAGGCTGCATGACCCTTCTTCTCAAGCCTTCTTGGGTCCCCGGAACCCCATCACCTGGAGCCAAAAGTTAAGGAGAGGGTAACGTGTAACCCGCCCCACTCTGGGCCTTAATAGGCCCTGGAGAACCATTCCCCGGAGCTAAATACAATAAAAAAGAGGAGGGGTCGTGTAGCCACCCTCATCTAGCCTTTTTAGGTCGGGGACCCCAAACTCCACCCCAGCGGCTGTGGTTTGTTTAAAAGGGAAGTGGGCCGGATGGTCCCTCCTTCTTGAGCTTTCTCAGGCGCAGAAAAGAACAACCCCCGGGATAATCAGTTTTTTTTAAAAGGGATGGGGGCTGTGCGGCCTTTCTTCCCATCCCCCATCGCTATATGTTTTTTTTTAAGTGGAGTGGGCCACACAGCACCTCTCCCCGAGCCTACTTTGGCTGCGAGAACCCCGGGTTCCGTGCCTTATTTAAAAGAGAAGGGGGCAATGAGGCCCTCTTTTCCGAGCCTCACTAGGCCCTGGGGACCCCATCCCCATAGCTGTATGCAAATTAAAAGGAGAGGGGAACACCTATTCATAGGACACCCCCGCGCCGCACGGCCACCAGCTGTCGCGTGTGCCCTCCGCCTGCCTGCCGCTGATCTGAGCCGTTCTGAGCCTTCCCGCCTTCGGGCCACGCCCCCCCCGCCGCCGCTCGTAGTTTCCCGCATCCCTGCCATTCTGTTGTTTCGTTCTGATATTGTACTGTATTTTTGTTTAAATACTTTGTTTTCCTGTGCTAGTATTGTTGTCCCCCCCTGTGCCGTTGTCCCCTGCGCCTACCCGCCCCGCTCCTCGCTTCCCGCTTCCCGCCGCCGGGAGTGTGGACACGCCCCCTTCCTACCCGCTCCCGCCTCCCAGCTGCTCCTCCCTCCCTGTACTACGCCATAAATGGCGACCGTGCGCACGCGCAGCGTTGACGCGCAGCGGGCGCGCTGATTGTGCGCCGAAGGCGCGCCAAAGGTAAGCCCGTCTGCGCCCGTCCGCGCCTGGACCGCGCCCAGCGCCCGGACCCCTGTCTCCCGCAGTCACCAGCCCTCCCGCCGGACCTACGCCGCCACCGAACTCAACGCACTCAACGCCGGCCGACTCCCGGGTTGCTACCGAGCCACCCCGAGACACACCCACGGACCCTTCTGCTGCAACTCCTGCAAGTTCACCTGCATCCGGACCTGCCCCACTCCAGCAGTGCCCAAGAGCTCGACGAGCAACAGCAGCAGCCACCTGAAGTGCATCCTGCTCAACACCCGCTCCGTCCACAGACACGCCGTCGAGCTCTGGAACCTCCCCGACACCACAGCCCCAGACGTCGCCTTCCTCACGGAAACCTGGATGAACGCCTCCTCAGCGCCCGACATCGCCATCGCCATCCCGGACGGCTTCAAGATCATCCGGAGGGACCGCGTCAACCAGACAGGAGGAGGCATCGCCATCATCCACAGGAACTCCATCCGCATCACGACCAACACCGACGACACCCTCGCACCCGCCGAGCACCTGCACTTCCAGATCCACATCAACCCCAAGACCACCCTCAGAGGCACCCTCGTCTACAGACCCCCGGGACCACGCACACAATTCAGCGAGGACATCACCGACTTCGTCAGCCCGCATGCCCTCCCCTCCGCTGACTACATCCTCCTCGGGGACCTCAACTTCCACCTGGAGAACAACAACGACCGCAACACCACCACCCTGCTGGACAACCTCGCTAGCCTCGGACTCAAGCAACTGGTGACCACCCCAACCCACTACGCCGGACACACACTCGACCCCGTCTTCTCATCCAGCAGGGACATCGCCTTCAGCCACGCCACCGGACTCCACTGGACGGACCACAGCTGCGTCCACTTCAGCTTCAAAAGGACCACGATCCACCACCAACAGCAACAGGTTGCACGCAGAAGCTGTAACAAGATCACAGCCGACCAGCTCGCGACTTCCCTGAGCAAGAACCCACCCACCAGCGCAACGAACCCCAGCCAAGCGGCCACCAACCTCACGAAGTGGATCAGCGACTGCGCAGACGACCTCGCCCCTCTGAGGACCCCGCCTAGCAGACCCGGCAGCAAGAAAGCCCCATGGTTCGCCGACGAACTCAACAGCTCCAAGAAGGACTGCAGAGCCCTTGAGAAAGCCTGGCGCAGAGACCCAACACCGGACAACATGACTGCCCTCAAGCTCGCCACCCGAAAACACCACCAACTGATCCACACCACCAAGAAAACTGCATTCAAGGAACGACTGGACAACAACGCACACAACAGCAAGTAACTCTTCAACATCGTTAAAGAGCTCTCCAACCCCAACGCCGGAAACAACGACATCACCCCTTCGCAAGACCTCTGCAACTCCCTTGCCTCCTACTTCCACAACAAGATCGCGGACATACACAACAGCTTCAGCACTCAACCGACGCACGCCACGACCGAACCACCGCCCCCCACCACCACCCTCCGCGCCTGGACCCCGATCAGCACCGAAGACACCATCCGCACGATGAACTCCATCCACTCCGGATCTCCGACCGACCCTTGCCCTCACCACGTCTTCAACAAGGCCGACGCTGTCATCGCACCCCACCTGCGGGACATCGTCAACACCTCCTTCAACACCGCTACCTTCCCGGAGAGCTGGAAGCACGCCGAACTCAGTGCCCTACTAAAGAAGCCATCAGCCGACCCCACCCACCTCAAGAACTACCGACCCATCTCACTGCTCCCGTTTCACGCAAAAGTCATCGAGAAGACCGTCAACAAGCAGCTGGCCGCCTTCCTCGAGACGAACGGATCCCTCGACCTCTCGCAGTCCGGCTTCCGGGCCAACTACAGCACCGAGACCGCCCTGATCGCAGCAACCGATGACATCCGAGCCCTGCTCGACAACGGAGAAACAGCGGCCCTCATCCTCCTAGACCTCTCCGCGGCCTTCGACACTGTCTGCCACCGTACCCTAGTACAGCGCCTCAGCAACGTCGGAATCCAGGAGAAGGCACTGGAGTGGATCACCTCCTTCCTCGCCGGAAGGACACAGAGAGTCCGCCTCCCCCCGTTCAGATCAGAAGCCACCGAAGTCATCTGCGGTGTTCCTCAAGGCTCCTCGCTCAGCCCAACCCTCTTCAACGTCTACATGAGTCCCCTCGCAGCCATCGCACGCCAGCACAACCTCAACATCATCTCCTACGCCGACGACACCCAGCTGATCCTCTCCCTCACCAACGACCCCGCCACCGCCAGAGCCAACCTACACGAAGGGATGAAAGAGGTAGCCAAATGGATGAAGAACAGCCGCCTGAAACTGAACTCGGACAAGACGGAAGTCCTCATCCTGGGATCCTCACCCTCCGCCTAGGACGACTCCTGGTGGCCCCCCGCCCTAGGCAGCGCACCCAAACCAACAGACCACCCACGCAACCTGAGCTTCATCCTGGACTCCTCCCTCTCCATGACCAGACAAGTCAACGCCGCCTCCTCGTCGTGCTTCAACATCCTACGCATGCTACGCAAGATCTTCCGGTGGATCCCCACCGAGACCAGGAAGACGGTCACCCAGGCCCTCGTCACCAGCCGACTGGACTACGGCAACGCCCTCTACGCCGGAACCACCGCCAAACTCCAGAAGAGACTCCTGTGGATCCAGAACGCCTCAACACGACTCATTCTGGACATCCCCCGTCGCAACCACATCTCCGGACACCTGAGAGACCTGCACTGGCTCCCGGTCAACAAGAGAATCACCTTCCGTCTCCTCACCCACGCACACAAAGCCCTGCACAACCAAGGCCCAGGATACCTCAACAGCAGCCTCAACTTCTACGCTCCCAAACGCCAGCTTCGATCGACCGGCCACGCCCTCGCCGCCGTCCCCCGCATCCGAAGAGCCACCACAGGGGAAGGTCCTTCTCCTACCTCGCTGCCAAGACTTGGAACTCCCTCCCGACCCACCTCCGCCTGACCCAGGACCACCTCGCCTTCAGGAAGCAGCTCAAGACCTGGCTGTTCGAGCAGTAGCGGACCCCCCCTCCCCTAGCGCCTTGAGACCCTCCGGGTGAGTAGTGCGCTATACAAATGCTTTGATTGATTGATTGATTGACCATGGTCTGGAACTCCAAGCCTATTATGGCCCTGGTAACCCCATTCCCCAGGGCCTGTCTTTATAACAGGAGGGTGCCCTGGTGCTCACCCAGGGCACCCACAATGCACACATTAGTGGTCGCAGTGGCAGCCGCGGGCCGTGGAGGGAGTTACGGTGGGGCAGTGAGGCGGGGAGGGGGCGGGGCAGGGTGGAGAGGGCTAAAAACCGGCACCTGGATAATTACAGGTAAGTAAACAATTTAAATAATAAAACGAATTTCGTAGCGCGCACTGCATCGCAAAATGCGATGCAGTGCGCACTACGAAATTCGTTTTATTAATCAAATTGTTTACTTACCTGTAATTATCCAGGTGCCGGTTTTTAGCCCTCTCCACCCTGCCCCGCCCCCTCCCCGCCTCCCTGCCCCACCGTAACTCCCTCCACGGCCCGCGGCTGCGCAGTGGGAGTCCCTGGACCCATGCAGCCCCAGCCGACCGCCACATTGTGCGAAAGCTGGCATTGGTCCCCCGGGGGGAGCATCTATTTATGCTGCTCCCTCTGGGTGGGAGCTATATGTGCTCTGTTTTCCTGCCCACATCAGTGCAGGCAGGGAAACAGATCAGAAGTCTGCTCCCATCCTGCAGGTGCGTTTTAAAGTCTCTCACCCACTTTGAGCAGACTTTGAGTGTGCTTCCCTTTAGTGGGAGATTTAAGAATGCTCCCATCAGATGGAAACAAACACATGTTTCTCTGCCTGTGCAGGTGAGGCTAGATAAACCACTGTGTTTTGGGGGTAAGCTACCTGGAACACAATAGGTGTGCAGGCTCTGGGGAATGGGGTCCCTGTGCCATTAAACGCTCAAGGAGAGGGGCAACGTTGTCCCCCTCCCGTTAAACTTAAGTTACAGCCCTGGGGGATGAGGTCCCTAGGGCCATTTTAAGGTTCAGGGAGGGGGGGCCCTCCCCTTAAAAAATACTATGAGTCCCAGATGATGGATTTCCCAGGGCGGAAAACAGCACAGGAAGGTGGGCGTGCATCCCCTCCCCTTAAAATACTCTGGACCCCCGGAAATGGGGTCCCCAGGGCCAAATATGGCTCGGGAGGGGTGCTGCAGGCCTCCTCTCCTTATTAAATAGATTGGGGCCCCAGGGATGAGGTCCTGAGGGCCAAAAACAGCTTGGGGAGGGGGGCTGCGAGCCCCCCTTAAATATACCTATCCCAGAGTATGGCGTCCCCAGGGCCCTAAATAGACTGGGGAGGGGGCCCCTACTGACACCCTCCCCAGATATATATAACAAATGGCAGGCGCCATTTTGTTTTTTTTAGTTTTTGCAAAAAAACACCAGCTGGATCAAAAACAAATTGCCAATTTGTTTTCATTTCACACCCTGGAGGGTCTTTTGAGGTCCCCCCTGGGGCCTAGCCTGTCCCCGTATATCATTTATTTTCTACTTCAGGACAGGGGACGAAGTCCCAAGCCTTATAATGGCTGCCAGCAACATTTTTCTCATGCTTCTGGCAGCCAATCAGAGTGCTCGCATTCATTAGACTCTGGCTCCCTTAGGAGTGAGCTGCTCTAAGGGAAAAAAATCTCCCTGGGCCAATCAGAATGTTTTTTTTTTTAAATTGACATTCTCGTGCAACTCTTGCGAGCCTCCCGTGTACCCAACCATCCAGGTATACAAATATTTTTAAACCTTATTTTCTCAAAACCACTGAACAGATTTACAACAAATCATAAAAAACGCAATCTGCGAACCAAGATTTAGCTTCCTGCCAAATTTGGTGTCATTCCGCACTGCGCTCCTCCCCCATTCAAGAAATGCCAGGCCCCGGGGGATGGAGTCCCCGAAGTGGAACAGGGGCAGAGAAGGGGGGCGTATGTGGCCCTCAATTCCAGAGTAAATTTTTAAAAATTAAAAAGGTCAGCTGGCAAGTCGCTCGTGGCCCGCACCCTTTCTCCACCATTCTGCAAACGCGCCCGCTGGCACCATCCAGTGGTTGTATGAGTGGCTGCATGGGTGAGTGAATGGTTGTGTGAGGAGCTGTGCGAATGAGTGGGTAGGTGTTTAAGTGTCTCTGTGGAGGAGTGATGGGGTATGCGAGTACTGGTATGGATCTGTGAATGGGTATGTGACTGGTTGTATAGATATGTTAGTGAGCGTATAAGAGGTTGTATGGGAGTGAGAGTCGGTGTGTGAGTGGTTGTGTGGATTTTATTTTTATTTTGAAAGTTTTATATAGCGCGAACAAGATCTTTGCAGATATCAGAGCGCTTTACATGGGCATGGGGGTAAAAAATACAAAGTAATAAAGCGTATATACAGAATAATATATGAGGTAGTTAGGTACAAGGTGCTAGTTACATAGGTGGGATAAAGGACATGAGGTAGGTAACAGGTGAGGTAGTGTCGGTACACAGTGTATAGACAGACAATTGCGTCAATAGTATAAAGTGCAATAATAAGGAGCATATACTTGCTTAAGCGTGTTTAGAATATTTAGAGTTTAAAGGAGGGTACAGTTGAGGTAGGTGTGAGCAGGGTGTATAGTCCCACAGGTGCGAGAGTAGTAAGGAACGTTGAGATGGAGAGGGTAAAGTGTGCAAAGTCAACCAGGTGCGTCAATAATATAACAATATACATAATCAACCAGGTGCATCAAACATTATAACAAAATACAAAGAGTGAGCGTATACAGTTAAGTAATTCGAAAACACGGGTGGCACAGTAGACCAGGGTCGGGAAGGACTTGCAAGGCAGATTCATGAGTGATACGGAGCAATAGATCATGTGTATTTTGCCATGAGGATCGCTTTAACTTCCCTCTTAAAGATTGTTTCGGAGGAGATGAGCCTTGTTTCCGGAGGGAGTGAGTTCCAGATCCTGGGTGCCATTCCTGAAAAGGAGCGTTTATAAGTTTTTTCCTTCCGAAATCTTCGAGGTTTCAGCAAAAGATTGTTTGTGCCTCTAGTAGTTCGGGAGCCACCCGAAATTGTCAGCTTTTGAGTGAGATAGGCGGGTGAATTCCGGTGCACAGCCTTGTGTGTCATGCAAGCGATTTTCAGTTGTATTCTGGCTTCAAAAGGTAGCCATTTCAGTGATATAAAGTCCGGGGAGATGTGCGAGTGTTTTTTTGAGCCAGTGACGAGTCTCGCTGCGGCGTTAAGGGATGCTCTTAGGGGTGCCGTTGTAGTTAGGGGGAGCCCGCAGAGGGCGGTGCTACCGTAATCTATGTGCGGGATGACTATAGATTGTACTGCAGTTTGGAAGTCTTTGGCAGGAAGGAAGGGTTTAAGTTTTCTCAGGGTATTGATTTGAAAGTTCGCTCCTTTGGTTGCCTTGCTGATGTGCTGCTGCATGTTGAGATTGGTGTCCAGTGTTATGCCTAAAGATTTTGCTGAGTCAACTACGATGGGCTGTACATTTAGAGCCGTTAATTGCTTAAGCCATGTTTGAGCCGTGGATATTTTAGCGGGAGGTGAGATCAGGAGGAACTCGGTCTTCAGAGCATTGAGTTTGAGGTGATTCTCAGAAAGCCAGGATTGGGTGTTTCTGATCGTGGTGTTCAGAAGCATGATGTCCTTGGGAGATTGTATTTTGAGATAAAGTTGGGTGTCGTCGGCATACATGTGAAAGTGCACATTAGATGCCTGTAGCAACGTAGTGAGAGGTTCCATAACTAGGTTGAACAGTGTTGGGGAGAGGGAGGATCCTTGAGGGACGCCTAGCGATACAGGTACCGAAGAGGACAGCAGGTTGTTGCTTTTGAATCTTTGTGTCCGGTTGTGTAGAAATGAGGTGAACCACTTTAGAACAGTCCCAGATATGCCCATTCTTGTGTTTAACAGTTCGAGTAAGTTCTCATGTTTAACTGTATCGAATGCTGAGGAGAGATCCAGAAGGATGAGGAGGCAGGTATCGTTTTGGTCTAGGATTTGGAGGGCATCGTCCACTATGTGAGTCATGGCAGTTTCGGTGCTGTGCCCTGCTCGGAAGCCTGACTGATGAGCGTTTAGGAGATCAAACTTATCTATGTGTTTAGTCAGTTGTTGTTGTACACATTTTTCCAGCAGTTTAGCGAGAGTGGGAATGTTTGTAATAGGGCGGTAATTGTTTAGATCAGTGGGGTCTGCTGTTGGTTTTTTCAGTAGCGGAGTGACTTGCCCTACTTTGAGGGCGTTGGGGATGGATCCTTGTTGAAGAGAGCTATTGATAATCTTTGACCAGAGTGGGAGAAGCCAAGGGGAAAAGTCTTTTACAGCGTTAGCAGGAAGGGGGTCAGAGAGGTGATTGGAAGGTTTCAAGGTGTTGAGCAGTCTGCCAATTTCTTCTTCGGAGTAGGTGTCAAAGGCTGACCAAGTAGCATTGTTCTTTGGTTGAGGCACTGCTGTGTGTCGGGGGTTGGAGTACAGGATAGCGTCATTGAGGAGATCGCTTCTTATTCTCTCAGTTTTTTGGATAAAGAAGGCAGAGAAGTCTTCGCAGGAAGGAGTATCGCCCATGGAGCTGGGTGTCTGGGGTTGCTCTTTGGATTGTGTTCTGACTAACTCAAACAGTTTTTTTGGACGGTTTTTAGCTTGGGCGAGTTGGAGGCTGAAGAAGTTTCTTTTTGAGCGTTTTATTTTCCTGAAGTAGGCGTTTCTCTGTATCTTTAGACTTTTTAGGTGCACTGCAGAAGGGGCTGATCTCCAGGTGCGCTCTGCCATTCGCATGGCTCGTCTATCCTCATTGAGGCTACCGTCATACCATGGGTTGGAAGTCTTCTTGGACGAGACTCTTTTCAGTTGCATGGGCGTCGCCTCATTGATTATTGTGGACATAGTATTGAGATAGTAGTCAGTCAGAAGTTGAACGTCTGAAACGCCGGGAGGGGGAAGTAGGCGATTGCAGCTGTTAGGCGGTAGGGAGTTTGGATTGAGTTTCTTCAAGTCTCTTTTCCACACTTTGTGCTTAGGGGGTTGAACTGAGTTAAGTCTGATTTTTTCCTTGATGAGGAAGGAGACAATGTAGTGATCTGACCAGTCACAAGGTTGGATTGATTCCAGTTGAATAGCGCCCTCTTTGGAGATGATAAGGTCAAGGGTTGAACCTCTCTTATGGGTCGGGTTATTGCATATTTGGTTGAGATCAAGTGCGTTGAGAAAGCTTTTGAGGCTGTTTACCACTGCGTCACTGCTGTCATTCCAGTGGAGATTGTAGTCGCCAAGGAAAATTTGGGTGTGCTGCCGTCCTGAGTTGGCTGATATTGTATCCATGAGTTGTTGGACGAAGGAGAGATTGTCCCCAGGTGGGTGGTATATAATGTGGAGTGAGCATACCGGTTTGCTTTCGCTGATGATATCGAGGCAGAGGTATTCACAGGAAGTAAGAGAGGGGACGGCCACTTTGGAGACTGAGAGGTTGCTTCTGTAGATGCAAGCAATTCCACCGCCTGTCTTTATGGCCCTGTCAAGTCTAATGATACAGTAGTTGGGAGGGACTAGGATATCCAGTATAGGTGTAGAGGAATCAGACAGCCACGTTTCAGTCAGAATGGCTAGGTCCAGTTCTCGGGACGTGATGAGGTCGGCGACCTCCGTGGAATGTCTTTGGGCCGATCTGCAGTTGAGAAGTATGCATTTAAGGCTAGGGGTGCATAGGGTGGAGGACGATTCCGTAATGAGGGGTACATTAGTGAGGTTGTTGGGGACAGCGCCTCTGTTGTTATCCTTTTGTTGCCTAAGGGGGTTAGATATAATCGTTGGGATGGACATGTTGTTGGTAGCTAGTGGCTTTTGGGGAGCCGGGTCGTAAGAGTGGAGAAGGGTGTGTACGTCATGGTCAGAGATCGGGTTGGAGGTGCGTCTGGGGCGATTGGTGGTATTGCAAGAGGGGGTAGAAGTCCAATGTGGGGGAAGATGTGTGTTAAGGCGAGTAGGAGGAGAGGAGGAAGTGTTGTTAGGAGGAGAAGGGGGAGTACTGCGCTTGGTAGTGATGAGATTGCAATTGTTACTGCGATTGTTGGTATTGCGAGGGGGGATAGAGGTCCGGTGTGTGGAGTGTTGTGTGGTAGGGCGGGTAGGAGGTGAGGGGGAAGTGGTGTTAGGTGTGGTAGGGGTGTTGATGGGGGGGTGTCTGGGGTGTGTGAAGAGCAACTCTTTAATGGAGTGTACTTCTTCTTTCAATTGGAGGAGGGTAGACATAATAGTGTCCAAGGTGATGATGGGTGCGGTGTTGGGGGGGGGGTACTGGCGCTGAACCGGCGCATACGTTGACCGGGGGCAGTCCGGGTGGAGAGTCGGAACTGATGAGGGTGTTGGGGGCGTTGGGGGCGTTAGCGAGAGGGTAGGTGTTGGGAAGCGCATCCGTGCTAGGGGGGGAGCGGAAAAAGGGGGTGATGTGAAGGCTGGCTGTTGTGGGGGAGGATGTGGGGTATTGAGGAGTGAGCGAGGGGGGTGGGAGGTTGATGGAGGGGTGCAGGCTAGGTGTGGTGGGAGTGCTAAGTGTGGGGAGGGCAGAAGTCGGAGAGAGAGTCATGTTGTGTGTGGTGCCATTGGGGGAGATGGGGTGCTCCGAGAAAAAATGTGCAGGGGAAGGTACGGGAGTGCACAGTGTGGAGGGGGAGACAAGAGGATGAGCGGAGGTACGAAGGTTAGTAGGAAAGCTGGGAAAGCGAGTGGTGTGTGTAGGGACCAGGTCTATGTCTGTGAATGAGGGGCGGGGAGGGGTAGCTGCGAGGGGCAGGTGATTGACTGTGGAGCAGGGTGTGAAGGTGAGGTGTGTGTCTTCTTGCTGCTGAACTGTGTTAGGAGAGTTAAGGGTGGGGGCTGTGACGTTAGGGGAGGTAGGACAGGGGGTGATATGCGTGTAAGTCCGAGTGTTGGAAAGGTGCTCTTTGAGAGAGGGGAACATGTTGTCCAGTAGTTCCAGGTTCCTGTCTATCGCTTGAATTAAAACAATCCCGTTGTTGTAAATAGTGATGGTGGTTCTGCCTGGGAGGAGTTGGGACGATGTGATGGAGAGTGTTAGGCCATGTGCGGATTTCCTGGTGGTGGAGACGGTGAATAGGGAGAGGAACACTTTTTTCCATTGCGCTCTGCGTGTGGTGTGGAAAATGATGTCGGTGTTCAAGGGTCCATTGACCGATGAGAGGTAGGTGTCGGCAAAGGGTGTTTCTGGGTGGGACCTAAGGAAGTCGTGTTTAAAGCGTTTAGTAGATTTTTTGGTGAGAGAGGAAGGGTAGTTTATTTTATATGTGTGTTTGCCAATGAGCTCCATGTTGGTATGGTAGCAGTGTAGCGCGGGGGTGGGTGAGCAGTAGTGTTATGCCGGAGCAAGGTGCACATGCAAGCCCAACAGGTTATCTGGGTCAGAAATCAGAACATTAGTGATCTTGGAGAGCAATCAAAATACATGAGGTAGCAATCGGTGCGACCCAGGAGAAAGTGAAACTGGGTGCAGGTTACAAAAGTGAGCAAAATACAGGTAAACATATAATATTGATATAGGAGGTAGCGTTGACATTAGTGAGCGATCAAAGTATCTGAGGTAGCAATCGAAGTATATGAGGTAGTATATGAGGTAGCAGTCGGTGCGTCCCAAAGAGAAGGTGAACTGGGTGCAGGTTGCAAGGTGTACAAGATATAGATACAAATATAATATATCAAAACATAGTCTATCTCTATCACAGGTAGTAGTGGAGACATGTGGGAATGACCCCAAATATAAGAGGTAGCAGTCTCTGTGTTACATGGGAAGTGAACAGAGTGCCGGTTAAAAAAAGGTATAATCCTGCAGAAATGTTTATCATACAGCTAGAGGTATAATCCTGCATAAGAGACCGACATTCTGTCAAAAGTGAACAGAATACAAGTAAAAATACAGTCTTGCCACAAAAAAGGTAGACTAAGTGGTAGCCGGTGTTGAGTTCTTAGTGTAAGTTCAGATAGTGTGACTGAGTGGATGAGTGGCCGCCCCATATGGGAGAAGGAGCCAGTAGTCCTCTTTTTATTTTTGTTGCTTTGTGAGCAGGGAGGGCAGTTTCGCTTTCAGCTAGCCCAGTTTCTACGTTGCTGCGAGGGAGTCTTATCTTGCAGGAGCCTCGTGGGCATCTGAGGCACAGGTGATTTATTGCCTTAGTTTCTGGACCCCGCCATTTTGGACAAAGGGTTTTAATAACATAATAAGCGAATTCAAGAAAGTACCTTATTTGACACAGACCCTGTGAAGTAGATCTCGCGGGTCCTCTGCAGGAAAGTTGAAAGTAGAGACACTCTTGTTTCAGCCATTATAGGAGGGAGGGAGGGAGGGCATCCACCGCCGCCCGTGGTCTGCTGGTCTCCCCCAGCCCCTCACAGCCCTCAAGACCGCCAGGAGTCCTCCGCTGCGGAGCGGGAGCAGGTCGAGAGGGGGGGGGGGCGTCTATTGACGAGGCTGGTCCCGCGCTGGTCCTGGGATACTCCGGGGGGGGGGGGGAGGGGGGGGGGGAGCTCCGAAGTTGTCGCCTCGTTCCTCGCTGGTCCCGGCTGTCACCGACGTCCTCTGCTGTCGGTAGGCGGTAGGATTCCTTCTGCTGCTGGGGAAGGGGGTGTTCTGTTGTTCACGCTGGTCCCGGTGTTCTGCTGTCCTCTGCTGCCATCGGGAGGGGGTCCTCTGCTGCCGATGTCGTCGCCACGACCCTCAACAGCCTCCGCTTCTGCTCCGGAGTGGGGGAAGGGTCCGGCGCTTGCTCCGCTCTGGTCCCGGTTCTAGTCCCAGCCGCTACAGTTTCGGGGCAACCGCTCCCAGCGTCACAAGCCGCTACCAGCCCTCCGACGCCGCTGCAGTATTCCTTCTGCTGCGGGAGGAGGGAGGGGGTGTTCCGTTGTCCCGCGCTGGTCCCGGTGCTCTGCTGTCTTCTGTTGCCGTCGGGAGGGGGTCCTCTGCCGCCGCAGTCGTCGTTGCCTCGACCCACCACAGCCTCCGCTTCTGTTCCGGAGTGGGGAGAGGGTCTGGTGCTAGCTCCGCTCTGGTCCCGGTTCTTGTTTCGGTGCAGCAGCTACCAGCGTCTCGAGCTCTCCCAGCCCTCCGACGCCTCTGAGCCCCGACTGCTGTGGTGCTGGCCAGCCGCGACGACGATACACATAGTAAATGTCTTTAAGGTTACTTCTCGTTACTCTTGGGTGTTCCTGTTACTCTTGATGTTCCAGCGAGCGATTGATGGTTGCTGCTAACAGGGATATACCCGGTTAAGGGATCCCAAGCACGGGGAGCTCCTCCAGGCAGCTCCTACCAAGCGGCCATCTTGCTGTCTATCAGGATGATGTCATCAGTGATTTAATTTGAGATGTCAACAGTGATGTTATCATTAATGTCACTGACCATGTAATATGTAACGTCATTAGCAGTGCATTGCGGGGGCATAAGTTATAATTATCTCAGGTATCTATAATTGCTTAATTTCACTGGTTTTGTACGAGGGAAATCTGAGCCTAACTACAATGTCTCTGTAACCTTTGTGTTTTCTAGGGAATTTCTAAGGTATTTTTAATTCAATTTCCTAACTATAAAGTTCCTGTAACCGTTGTTTTTTTCAGTGTGTGTGTGTATATATATATATATATATATATATATATATATATATATATATATATATATATATATATATATATATATATATTCACTGAAAAAAATATAGGTTTCAGCCACGTTATAGTTAGGAATTAGCATTTAAAAAACCTTACACCTGCGTATAATTACTGTGGGTATTTATTGGTGCTTGCCGCTTGCCGTCATCTCACATGGTCTGCCACTGAAGAGGGTGTTGGCCCGAAACGTGTCTGGCAGGAAAAGGACTTTGTTCGCGGCTCGTGCCCTTGCGTTGGCATTAATTCCTACCTGTAAGTGCATCCCACCCAGAGGCAATTCTTTCTTCCATTTGTTAGCGCCCGGCCCGGTCGCGGGTTTGCACAGCTACCTCATTTGGGCAGCTTACTGTGGTACGGGAGGTGCCTTTTACTTGCGGGGTGCCTGCGGGGACATTGGCAATCCTTTTAATACTTTTTTGCATGTAAATGGCGGCGGCAACCCACTTGGGTTCTACTAAACCACCAGTCCCAGAAAGCATTGCTTCAGGTGTTACACCTGCGTATAATTACTGTGGGTATTTACTGGTGCTTGCCGCTTGCCGTCATGTCACATGGTCTGCCACTGAAGAGGGCGTTGGCCAGAAACGCGTCTGGCAGGAAAAGGACTTTGTTCACGGCTCGCGCCCTTGCGTTGGCATTAATTCCTACCTGTAAGTGCATCCCACCCAGGGGCAACTCTTTCTTCCATATATGTATATATATATACATATTCACGATCCACAAGCACCTCCCGGGAGCTTCGCCCATGATTCGGTGGCGCGAAACAGCCGGTAGAGCTGAGCCGGTATTCAAATTCCCAAATACAAATCCAATAACTTGTGCTCTCAGAATCCAGTGCAAGGGGAATTTATTAGCTCAAGGTTACGCATTTTAGAAGAAACTTCCTTGATGAACCGGGTGAAAAACAGTGCATTACATAGTCTCGGTACTGAGGTTTAGAACATAGAAAGAGGACATGATGTTACTCTTCAGTAGAAAGCACAGCAACAGAAGCGGCCACCTTAGAATACCGGCTACATTATGGAACATGAAGTTCTAACTTGTACTACAAATTGTATTACTGCATTTCAATACATTTAGGTTCTATATTATTATAATTCATAGCATAGAGATAATGATACACAGAAAAAGGAAATGTAGACAGAAAACACAAAAATTAAAGAATAAGGCACGTAAATGTGCGCACTCCAATATGTGCTGCTTATGTTTATGTGGTAGAATCAGTTAATAACACTACTACGTGAGTGGGTCGTTTATACATTGTGGCTTGTCCCCAAATTTAGCAGACATGATCACATGGCACGGCAAGTGCATGTTCATAAGATAGCCATGGTGGTTAGGTAAAATTGTCTGTCTATAGAACTTGTGATGCAACAATCTGACCAGATCATGTCAATTTACCTGCTATGACCTCAGGGGTTGCCCCTCACAATACTATATATTCCAGCTGCAAGGTACAAAGTACAGCACTCATGTTAGCTTGTAACCCATATTTATTGGGGTCAAATACTCACAAGACGCGTTTCGGCGACTACCTTTTATCAATATCAACCGGCAGCCTGAGACAGCGTCATTTAAATATACAATTCATTGGTGGGTTCAAAAGTATCAAGATCAACAAAGGACTACCATGCTGGTACGAATTTCATTTCGGCCATCTTGAAACATGCAAAATACATTATCTTGATCATGTTAAAAATGCTTACTTCATTCCATAATACAAAATGTCTCGCCCTGAATGGGCATATATGTACATGTCATTTCACCTTATCAAATTCATTATTCATTATTAGATAATCAGGATAAATTCATTATTTAGCCCTTGATGGGCATGTCCTATACCAAACATGTACATCAAAACAGCACAGTAAATCAATATAGTGCTAGTTCCCCAACAAAAAAAGGAGTTTTCCCCTGGTTAATTTCCATGGGAATTTTGGAACAGGCTACGGCCCGAACTGCTGACGAATTAGACCGAATTTGGCAAAAATGTAGTTCTTGGCTAAAAAAGCACCCTTTTTTTTAAATGGTGTAAATCCGTTCAGTAGTTCATGAGAAATTAAAAAAATACAAATATCGATATCTGAGCACCGCGGAGGATTCGTGAACCTTGAGAGCTTGAGCTTCATTCTAATTGGCTGCCAACACGCCAAACCAGAATGTGTTGGCAGCCATCTTGTGACTCAGTAATCGAGTCACAAGAAAACAGTAGAAAAAAGATAAAAAAACAAGAAAAGGGGGCAGGGTAGAAACACCCTGACCCCATAGGCCTGCACAGGGGGTCCCACAAAGACCCCCAGAGCCAGAAAAGGCATTTTTTTTAAAAAAATCAGCCAAATTATTGCTGGGTGCGCAGATCCAGCTTAAAATTTAAAAAAACAAAGCGCGGTCACCTGCACTTCATCTAATTAAGCCCCTGGTTCAATCACAAAATATAGTACGGGGGCCCATGGGGGCCCTCGCAGCCCCGGGGACTGCCACCTCCCCGGGGTTTTTTATTAGAATTAAAAGGAATGGGGGGCTTTTGCCTCCCCCACGCAGCCGCGGTGGCCGCCACCTCCCTGGGGTTTTATTAATTGAACGGGGCACCCAGTCCCCCCGGAGCCCTGGAGACTGCCTCCTTCCCGGGGCACACTTCAGCTACATATGGGGGTTGCGGACCCCCGGCGACCTGTGCAAATGATGGAAGGGGTCCATGCGGCCCCCCTCCTGGAGCCCTCCAAGGCCCTGGAGACCGCCACCCCCCAGGGCCGGCTCCTGCACTGTCCCGGGGTGTCCACCCCCGGGACGTTGCCGTTTGCTATAGCAGCAGGGCGGGAACACGGCTCCTGCCCTGCCATTACAAACCCTGCTTTGCATCTTGGAAGCGAGAGCAGGAAACCTGCCCTCGCTTCCAAGAAGCAAAGCAGAATTGCTTTTGGGCAATATGGGCTGCATGTTAGCAGCTTCCCTTGTCCAAATTCGATGCGGGCTCCCGCAGGAGAAGGGAGGCCAGCAGGGACCGTGGGGCATTGAGGCTCCCCCTGCAATCCCCAAAGAGAGGCCATGCTCAGGGGGATGGGGTTGCCAGGGCCAAAAGTGGCCCAGGGAAGGGTGACCACTCAGCCCCCCTCCTTTGAAAAAATAAATTAAGAAACAATTGGCCATGCCCCTGGGGTTGTGGTCCCATGGGTCAAAAAATGTCCCAGAAAGGGGGCCACGCGACCCCCTCCCTTCAGAAAATACATAAATATTTGGGCATGCCCTGGGGGATGGGGTCGATGGGGCAAAAAGTGGCCAAGGGAAGGGGGGCCCCCCTCCCGAATAAATGTTTTTTTTTTTTTTAAATAAGCCTAGGCCCCGGGGAATGGGGTCCCCTGGCCAAAATTGACCACAGAAGGGGGGCCACGCAGCCCCCCTCCGATAGTAATAATAAAAAAAGCAGAGTAGGCCTGGGGGGATGGGGTCCCCGAGGCAAAAAGAGGCCCAGGGAAGGGAGGCCACGGGGCCCCCTTTCTGTTTTTTTTAAGTACAAGAAATGGCTAAGGCCCTGGGGGATGGGGTCCCTAGGGCCCAAAAAATAGTAAGAGAAGGGGGGCCACACAAGCCCCCTATCAAAAAGCAAATTTTTAAAAAGCTGGCATTTCTTCCAGGAGGCCCCCCCCCTCCCTGCACCACTGTGCAAACGCACCTCCTGGCACATTCTGGATTGGGGGATTAAGCCCCCTTAAATACTAAGGGTCTTTAGGGGCCAACTATCCCACCAGGTACCTTTACTAAGTCCCACACAGTGAGGTTGCTAAGAGGTGGTCTGATGCCACGCCACCTTTAACACCACTCTGCAAAGCACCTCTTGGTGCACTGCTGGTGGGGCGAAGAGGTCCTCTTGTGTCCTGAGGACCTCAGGTCACAAATGGACTTCATCCCCTGAGCAGCAGTGCACCAGGAGGCGCGTTTGCAGAGTGGTGTAAAAAGGGGGCATGACCTCAGACCGCTCTCAGCAATCCAGCTGTGTGGGGCTTACAAGAGATACCTGGTGGGCTAGTTGGCCCCCAGGGACCATCAGGAGGCAAGGGGACTTCATCCCCCAACCAAGAGCATGCCAGAAGGCACGTTTGCAGAGTGGTGGACAAAGGGGGCATGGCCTGTGTCCACCTATCAGCAATCCCACTATCTGGGGCATACTGGAGGTATCAGGTAGGCTAGTTAGCCCCTAAGGAGCAGCGAAGGGGACTTTAGTCCCCATCTAAGAGTGCACCAGGAAGTACGTTTGCAGAGTGGTGGGGAAAGGGGGCATGGCCTGCTATGACACCTTAGCAATCCCGCTGTGTGGGACTTACTGGAGGTAAAAGGAGGGGTAGTTTGGCCCCCATGGTTGTCTTTGGGGGCCAACTACCTCTCCTATTACCTCCAGTAAGTCCCACACAGTGGGATTGCTAAGAGGTCTTCAGAGGCCACACACACACCCCCTTCTCCACACTTCTGCAAACGTGCCAGCTGGCACAGTACTGTTTGGGGATAAAGTCCACTTTACTCCTAAGGGACTTTGGGGGCCAAGAAGCCTTCCTGGTAACTCCTGTAAGTCCTACACAGCAGAATTCCTGAGCGCTGGTCGGAGGTAAAGCTCCTTTTCTGCACCACTCTGCAAAAGCAACTACCAGTTAAAGAAGCATTTGTAATGTAATAGGTCTCGCATTTGCGAGAGTTAGAGCTATTGGCACTGTAAATGTAAAAGATTTTTACTAATATATTTTGGTGTAGAGTGGATGTACGTTGTGTGTAGTGGAATTATGTGGTATGTTGTGCAGTAAAATTATGTGAATAGAAAGTATGTGGTATTTAGTGTATAGGAATTATGTGGAGTGGGATCATGTGTTTTGGAGAGTAATTATGTGGTATTTTAGTCTTTGTTGTGGAGTGGTAACCTCAGGTTAAGTCTTCCTGGTTTCCATAGAAGCTAAACTATAAACTCAATAAGACACCTAAAAAGAAGGAACAACTGAGGAGCACTTCTGGACCTAGTTAGAGGTATGAGCAGGGCCACTGGAATTATGTGACTGTTCGGCTGCACCAATTTAAACATAATTAAAAATGTTCCGCATTTGCCAAATATTCAATCATATGCTGCCTAATCTGCAGATTTGAACAAAAAAAACCTTGTTTCTAGCTCAAATGGCTCAAATATTCCAAAAAATGCAGTGTCACATGTTACAGCATGGTGGAAGGCCCTTTGCGAAACTGGAATGGTCATGTGTTGCTTATTGCAAAATGTGAGTGTTAAACTGGTACTAATGGACTTCATTTTCCATACCAACAGGCCTGACCTTTGGGCCTCCATCTTTAACTCACTTCTCCCCGTCTCCAAAACCACCTTCACAGAACACAACCGTAAACTAACAATATTCCCCCTGAATCAACAGTCCCTGACCGGAGACATCTCCATTACCATTTCTGTGAATGGCTCCATACTAATTCAGGCAAAAGATGAGAACCTACAGTTCTTCAACTCTCTCTTCCCCACACTAAAGATGGCAACATCTCACTACCCACACCTTCCAATCCCCTCCCCCCCTAGTGGCTCCATACAAACTCCAAGTCTTCGGAGCACGCTTTCGCCACCACAGCGACCCCCCCGTGCTTAGTCACTCCGACAGTCATACGTCACCCTCAGCCTTAGCTCCCCCTATCTCCCAACCCCCCTCCTCCACCCATCTCACCCAACCTCCCTGAACTCAGACCCCCTCTCATCCCCAATTGACCCTCAACCCCCATCCCCCAGCACCCGAAGCACTCCTAGTTCTCAGTCTCCCGCCCTTAGAGATCCCATTCTCCCAAACAACTCCGATTCACAGCCCCCCCGCTAACCCCACTCCACAAGTTCACATCGTCCCCCCAGTGAAGAAAACTATCACCTCCAACGGGACCTCAACCCCCCTCCCTCTCTAGCCTTCCCACAGTCGAACTCTAAACCTGAGCCAGCTCCCCCCTCCTGTTAACCCCCCCAGTAGTGACTTGTCCCAAAACCCCTCATTCTCAGGGCTCAGCTCCGCCCACCCTCCCCTCCTCTCCCCCTCACTCAAGCTGACACAATGCCTTGACCTTTTAGAAGTGCAGATCGCTACCCTGATTCATGGCCGGAAGGAAACATTACCCTCCCTAGGGAAACTCCAGCTGCCTTCTCCTCACTCCGCAACACCCCACATCCCTCCGCCTCTCAATTGGAATGACTCACCACACCCCAACCGGTCCCTGCCCCCCCAGGTTCCCGGCCACCACTCACTAAACCCTGGACTGAGTCGCGAGCAGTCAGGCCCAGAAGAACTATTCCCACCCTCTCCCCTAGGAAGTGATCGCACTCGTCTCATCATACGAACTCCCCTCTAACAAGCTAGCTCAAGCTCCACCTCTAAACTCTACTCCCATCTCCTCGATCCAAGTCATTACTGGAGTGGGTAGGGGGTAGGGACCCGCCCCCCCCCAAAGAGCCACTAGACCCACAGCGTATCTATCCTCCATACCCAGAGCCAAGCCTGACAATCTGAAATCAAAAGAAGACCCTCCCATTAACTGTATGCTTATCAACAGCCTGTCCGCCGTCAAACATGCAACGGAAATAGCAGAAGCCATCCTCTCACATGACCTGGATGTAGCTTTCATCACGGAAACCTGGCTAAACACCCTGTCCTACCCCATTCTGGACATTCTGGTGCCGCCCGGTTCCTCAATTATCCACAAAGACAGGCCTGAACACAAAGGTGGCGGCATAGCAATTATTCACAAAAGTGACCTCTCCATCTCAGAAACTCCCGCCTGCCTGTATAACTCCTTCGAATGTCTATCGGTCAACTTCAAATCACCCACCCATAGTTCACTTCAATGCCATCTCCTATACCATCCTCCAGGCAACTCCAACGAATCTGGAGCTCAGCTGTCCGACCTGATCACCCAATCCGCACTCAACAGCGACAACAGTATAATTCTGGGTGACCTCAACCGAAGATGGAACGAAACAAAAAACCTGCGCATTCAATCTCTCAACATCCTTCTGCAAGACAACGATATGATCCAACACTGTTCAGAGGAAACGCATCATAGAGGAGCGATCCTGGATGCAATCATTGCGGACAAAAATGCAATCACGATTGACTACATCATCCCGGGGGACTGGTCAGACGACCACATCATTTTTTTTCATATCAACCATCCGGCCCTTTCCCTCCCACCCACTTAAGCCTCTCCTAAATGGGTCAGGAACACATTCAGAGTCCCCAGAGACAAGCTAGAAGAAGGACTAAGCTCACTCCTCCCTAACACGACGGAGCTCCTCCGAAACACAGAACTCACCTCGCTCTACCATTCCAACTTGGAGTTCACCCTGGATCAGCTGGCACCTCTGAAACTTAAAAAACCCAGAGGCACCGCCTCTAGGTCTTGGTTTTCCACAGACATAAATGAGGAAAGAAGACACCTCAGATCCCTGGAAAGAACCTGGAGAACAACCCCTCCTCCCTCCAACGGGATCAACTCAAGGCAGCACGCAAAAACTACTATAATCATATCAAGAGCAAAAAGCCATCCTTCTTCTGTTCTGCTTTAGATAATGCTAAAAACCGCCCCAAAGAACTCTTCAACATCATCAGGAGTCAAACCTCCAATCCAGTGACAGCTAACATGGTGGCGTCCAAAACCCACTGTGACAACTTTGCAAGCTTTTTCAATGAAAATATCGCCAAAATTGATCGATCATTCAGCTCTAAGCCCTCTTCCCGCACGGAGATCCTGACTCCAGCAACAAACCGCAACACCCCAGTAACCTCGTCTATCCGCTGGTCATCCTTCCGGCCCGTGCAGGATGAAGTAATAAGCAATCTAATCGCCTCCGCTAAACACTCGTCCCACTCCCTCGATCAGCTACCCTTGAGACTGACCAAAGACCTGAAGCTTACCCTAGCCCCAATTTGGGGCAAGGTCATCAACAGCTCTTTGAGCGAGGGATCCATTCCAGATTGCCTCAAAGTTGGACAAGTCACGCCGCTTCTACAAAAACCTGGCCTTGACCCCAAGGACATGAACAACTTCAGACCGGTATCGAACCTCCCTCTCTTATCCAAAATTCCTGAAAGATGTGTGCTGTCACAGTTAACCCAACACCTAGAGAACACTAATCTACTAGACCCACACCAATCAGGATTCAGAAAGGGCTACAACACTGAAAGCGCAATCCTAAATGTCCTAGATGATCTGCACATGTCACTCGACTGCAACCAATGTAGCCTTCTCATCCTCTTAGACCTCTCGGCTGCGTTCGATACAGTTGATCATACCATGCTACTCAAAGTCCTCCAGGAGAGAGCGGGCATTGAAACGACGGTTCTAAAATGGTTCTCCTCCTTTCTCAACAACCGCACACAAAGAATAAAAATCAACAGCTTTAAACCCCCTCAATTATACTCTGGCGCCAACGGACTCTGTGAAATCCCTAGGGATTACTCTCAACCCCAAACTGGACATGAAAAAACACATCTCAAAAACCGGCAAAAGTGTGTTCCTTAACCTGAAACTTCTCTACAAAATAAAACCCTTCCTTCCCCCCGAAAGATCTGAAACAGGCCACCCAGGCACTGGTGCTCTCCAGGATTGACTATGGCATTGCAGCTCTGACTGGAACAGCCAAATCTCACCTGGGGCCTCTTACCACTACCCTCAACGCCGCAGCAAGAATGGTCACAGGAACAAAGAAATATGAGCACATCTCTCCGGCACTCAAGGAACTGAAGTGGCTCCCTATAGACCAATGAGCCAGCTTCCGTACAGCTTGCCTCACACACAAAGCCCTGCACACAGGCAAACCAGAATATCTGGCCGCCAAACTCAAAAGGGTCGGTCAGTCTAGGAACTTCAGAAGTTCCAACACGCTCCTACTCATCCCTCTGAAATCATGGAAACACAAAACCTAAAATAAATCCTTTGCAGGAAATGCTCCCAGGATCTGGAACTCCATCCCCCCTCATATCAGAATGACCTCCTCCTTCCCGAAATTCAAGATTCTACTCAAAGCCCTCTTCCTCGAGCGCTCTTGACTGTAACGAGAAACTCACGTTTGACTGTGAAAGACCGCTATCTCCCCTCTTTGATTTCCCAGAGCCGGATGATTCGCTCTTGATCTCCGTCCCGTATTGTTCTCAAGTTGATGTTGTGCAAACTTTTACTTCCCGCTCGTGTTCCTGGATCTTGTTTATCGTCCACATTTTCTTTTTGGTGCATATCTGTGTTTGCTGTGAAGCACTCTGATACCCTTGGGTCCAGCTAGCGCTATACAAAACTTCAATAAATAAAAAAAAATACATTAAATAAATAAATAAATAGTGCACAAACCTCTCTTCTTTCTGTGCCTCTCTTGCCTCTTTCTGCATTTCTCTTGTTCTTTCTGCACCTTTTTCCTTTTTCTGCACCTCACTGTCTTCTTTCTGCACTTCACTTGTTTCTCTCTGTACTTCTCTTGCCCCTTTCTGCACCTCACTTGCCTCTTTCAGCACCTCTGTTGCTTTTTTCAGCAGATCTCTTGTCTCTTTCTGTACCTCATCTGCTTTTTTCTGCAGTTTTCGTGACTCTTTCTGTACCCCTCGTGCCTCTTTCTGCACCTCTGTTGGTTCTTTCTGCACTGCTCTTGCTTCCTTTTGCACCTCTGTTGCAAATTTCTGCATCCCTCTTGCCTCTTTCTGAAACCCCTTCCATCTTTCTGCACCTCTCTTGCCTCTCCCTGCATACCTGTTCCCTCTTTCTGTATCCCGTTTGCCTGTTTCTGCAACTCTCTTGCCTCTTTCTGCAGTTCTCTTGCCTCTTTCTGCATCTCACTTGCCTCTTTCTGCAATTCTCCTGCTTCTTTCTGCACCCTTCTTCGTTTTTCTGCACATCTCTTGCCTCTTTCTGCACCTCTTTTGCCTCATTCTACACATCTCTTGGTTCTTTCTGCACTGCTCTTGCCTCTTTTTGTACCCCTCTTGCCTCTTTGTGAGCCTCTTTTGCTTCTTTCTGCACTTTTCTCTCCTCTTGCTACACCCCTCTTGCCTATTTCTGCACCTCACTTGCCTCTTTCGGCACTTTTCTTGCTTCTTTCCACACCTCTATTGCCTCTTTCTGCACCTCTCTTGCTTCTTTCTGCACCCCTGTTGTCCCTTTCTGCACCCCTGTTGTCTATTTATGCACCCATCTTCTCTCTTTCTGCCCCTCTCTTGCTTCTTTCTGCACTTCTCTTGCTTCTTTCTGCACCTCTCTTGCTTTTTTCCACTCCCTTCTTCCCTTTTTTGCATCGCTGTTGCCTCTTTCTGCTGTTCTCTTACCATTTTCTGCACCTCTCTTGCCTCTTTCTGCATCTCACTTGCCTCTTTTGGCACTTTTCTTGCTTCTTTCCACACCTCTGTTGCTTCTTTCAGCATTTCTCTTGCCTCTTTCTGCACTTCTCTTGCTTGCTCCTGCACCTCTCTTGCGTCTTTCTGCACCTCCATTGCCGCTTTCTGCACCTCACTTGCTTCTTTCTGCAACCCTCTTGCCTCTTTCTGCACCCCTCTTTTCTCTTTCTGCGACCTCTCTTGCCTCTTTCTGTACCCCTGTTCCTTCTTTCTGCACCTTTCCAGCCTGTTTCTGCACCTCTCTTGCCTCTTTCTGTAGCTCTGTTGCTTCTTTCTGCACTCCTCTTGCCCTTTATGCACCCTTCGCACTTCTTTCAGCACCTCTGTTGCTTCTTTCTGCACTTCTCTTCCTTCTTTCTGCACTGCTCTTGCTTCTTTCTGTGCCTCACTTGCCTCTTTCTGCTCTTCTCTTGCTTCTTTCTACCCCTCTGTTGCTTCTTTCAGCAATTCTCTTGCCCCTTCATTCACCTCTCTTCCTTCTTTCTGCACCCCTCCTACCTCTTTCTGCACCCCTCTTGCCACTTTTTGCACCTCTATTGGTTCGTTCTGCACTGCTCTTGCTTCTTTCTGCACCTCACTTGCCTCTTTCTGCACTTCTCTCTGCACCCGTCCTGCCTAGTTCTGTACCTCTCTTGCCTCTTTGTGAACCTCCCCTACCTCTTGCTGTACCCCTCTTGCTTTTTTTGGCACCTCTGTTGGTTGTTTCTGCACTGCTCTAGCTTCTTTCTGCACCTCACCTGCCTCTTTCTGTACTTCTCTTGCTTCTTTCTACACCTCTATTGCTTCTTTCAGCAATTCTCTTGCCTCTTTCTGCACTGCTCTTGCTTGCTTCAGCACCTCTCTTGCATCTTTCTGCACCTCTGTTGCCTCTTTCTGAACCCCTATTGCTTCTTTCTGCACCCCTCATGCCTCTTTCTGCACCCCTCTCTCCTCTTTCTGCACTTCTCTTGCCTCTATCTGCACCCCTATTCCCTCTTTCTGCACCTTTCCTGTCTGTTTCTGCACCTCTCTTGCCTCTTTCTGTACCTCTGTTGCTTCTTTATGCACTTCTCTTGCCCTTTTCTGTACCCTTTGCGCCTCTTTCAGCACCTCTGTTGATTCTTTCTGCACTTCTCTTCCTTCTTTGTGCACCCCTCCTGCCTCATTCTGTACCCCTCTTGCCTCTATGTGCACCTCTCCTACCTGTTTTGCACCCTTCTTGCCTCTTTGTGCACCAATGTTGGTTCTTTCTGCACAGCTCTTGCTTCTTTCTGCACCTCTTTTACAAATTTCCCTTGCCTCCTTTTGCACCTTACTAGCCACTTTCTGCACTTTTCTTGCTTCTTTCTGTACCCTTATTCCGTTTTCAATACATCTCTTGCCTCTTTCGGCAGCTCTCCTGTCTCATTTTGCACATCTCTTGGTTCTTTCTGCACTGCTCTTGCCTCTTTGTGCACCTCTTTTGCTTCTTTCTGCGCTTCTCTTTCCTCTTTCTGCACCCTCTTGCCTCTTTCTGCACCTCTGTTGCTTCTTTCTGAACTTCTATTGCCTCTTTCTGCACCTCTCTTGCTACTTTCTGAACCCCTGTTGTCTCTTTCTGCAGTAGTCAAAAAATGACCCAGTCCTCAAGGCAACACAGAAATATGTGGGGCTGTAAACAGTTCTAGATTGTCAAAAGAGCGCTCTAATTATATCTCTGTTTATAGAGATTATAACACTGTTTCAGTCTATTGCCAACACTAAAAATAAGCCCATCTCTGATAAACAGAAAACCGTCCAACACAGTACAAACATTCACTAGAAGGACAACATTCTAGAAAAAAGTGTGAATAGCTAGATGACACCTCACGGGCGCACCACCAATGGGACCCCTGGTTGGTACTCACCAAGTCGGCCCTGTTCTCATCATCGGTGTCAAATAGCTTAACGGAAACGTGTCCAAAACCCAAAGTAAAGAAAGGAACAGTGAATGGTGCAGTGTACATACAACATATATGTGACACGGACTAACAACGTTCAACATATAACACACACAAAACTGCGCAACAAGATACAACTCTTACTTTATTTATATTTTCTTGTTGCACTGCAGTTTAACATGTAATATAAAAAGGGGGGGAGTTATGAATACTACCTATCGCCTCATACTCAGCCCGCAGCCGACATGTTTCATTGCCTTAGGTATTGTATCAGGCAATTTCTTCAGGGCCAACGTATATTTACGGTGTCACTGCCAGCGATACTGTGCTTTTAAAATGCTGGAAATCAAAAACATAGAACACATATATATATATGTGGACATCTGCCTGTAGCATTACTGCATATTTAATCTTAATATCCACATTGCACCCTGTCATAGACAAAAAATGCTCTTTACCTAGAGACATCCTTTACTTTCATACCGTTACCGCACTGGCTCTGTGCAAACTCATAGACCCCCTTTCGATCGGTAAGTAGGGTCCTGCCTCCCTTCTATGATCGCCTAGACAGGAGACACGGAGGAAAACGCCATACGGGCGAAAATTACAATCAGCATATCTAATCTCACCGTCTTTTCGTCATCAGGTCCTGCATCAGCATGCTTACTAGTGGAGGTACTGCAAACGGCGTTTCCTCAACACCGGAGCGCCATGAGTAGGGCTCGTAGTGTATTTATCTGAGTTTCCGCATTGCCTGGCTCTGATTGGGCGGTCACACCACGTGAGTAGCAGGTCGATGATTGGACCCTGCAACCACGTGACCGCTGGCAAACTTCCGATGTTATATATTATTTATATTTAATCTCCTGTTGTATTTAGTGCGTCATATTGACTCTCACCTCCGCGAGGGAAATGCGGACACCGGAAACATTCTCATGCACAAGTATCACTTCACGTAACTCATAAGTGCGGCGGCCATCTTAGAACAGTATATCTTCATAGAGATATAACTGGTTCATAATGAGTGTCACTTCAAAAACCTCAAAAAGTGAGGAGGCCATCTTGGGACATTACATCTTCATAAAGATGTAACTGGTTCCTAATGAGAGAACCATACTTCAATCAGTTCCTTATCACCTTATTTAATTCTTCAGGCCCATTAAGGTCATATTTTACTAGTGTGTTAATGGTGTGATATGGCAATGGCTATTAGATGGAGACATGTTCTCAGTGTGTATAGGTAGACAGGTATGTTCTCAATGTTCTATAGTTAGAAAAGCAAGGGTCAGCTACCCTGGATGTTTAATGCAATTATAAAAACACTATATAACAGATACCTGAGCAGTTCCTATATTTACAGTATATTCTATAATATGAGTTTTATCACCAATAAGTGTACAAGAGATTGGTTGATCCTCATAATTAGTACAGCACAACGTCTCAGTGAAGAAGTTTTAAAAGAAATTGCTGAACTAGAGGAAGCCATAAACCGTGACAGTAGCTTTGTTGATGCCAAGGAACAACTAGAGAAGATCAAAACAGATCTAGAGGAATACAAACAATATATGGTAACACAAAAAATCAGAGGTTTACAACGTAACCTCCAACGCTACACGCACGAGTGGGCGTTCCCATATACCAACGACTCCTACTACCAGTCAGCCCAAGAACAACAACCACCTGCTGGTGGCAGTAGAGGTGGTAAGGGGAATAGATTTCAACAAAAAAGAACTCCCACTAACTGGTCCTTCGCAAATACATCTAGCGAAGAGGAACCAGAGCCGGCCCCGAGTACCAGCAGAGTGAGATTTAATCAACCTGCACCAACAAACACAGATCTAAACACCCTACTGAGGAATTTTTTAGAACAGGGCCAAGCTTCCAACAAAGGCCCGGGATTCCAACATCAGCAGGGAAGAGGAAGAGGACGGGGAAATCGACCCCCCCAACAACAACAATGGCAAACCTCCTCACCAAGGATGACACGGAGTCGGGGAAAGAAACCGCTATGATGAGCATCGTTGTGAACCTATCGGACCATAATTTGACTAACGGAGAAGAGGAGGTATTAAATAAAGGGTTAGGCTTTGTGCCTACACCGAACCATGATTCCTTCAAATGTCGGATGGAGTTTCATGAAACAATGCGCCGCATCAAGCTTAAAAAATTCTTTTGTAAACAACCAACAGAAGAAAGCAGGGGCTTCAATTCCAACTTAAGAAAACCCTCCACGTTCTGCCCTCCAACTGCTACGCTTGGCCCAGAAACTGCAGTGTTTGAAGCCAAAGTATTAGAAGAAATTAAAGGCATAGAAAATAAGAACCAGTCTATGGGCTTCAGAAATATGACGAAAGAAAATTGGGACTCCATTAAATCTTTGCAGAACAACGACAAAATAACCATCAAGAATGCGGACAAGGGTGGTGCCATCGTGATTTTAAATACATCTGACTACGAGGCAGAAGTTCGACGACTTTTAAACGTCAGAACTAACTACCAACCCCTTGTCAGAGACCCTACACCAGAACTGAGAGAGATGATTATGAATCTCGTTGCCAATGCAAAGGAAAAGAAATGGATAAGTACAAAGGAGGCGGAGTTCCTCGTTAACACTAACCCGAGGACTCCTGCCTTTTATGTTCTCCCAAAAATACATAAGCCTGCCAGGCCCCCCCTGGCAGGCCTATTGTGTCGGGTATTCAGTCAATTCTGGAACCCCTGTCCCAATTCGCAGACTACTACCTACGCGAATCGGTAATAACTCAACGTTCCTACGTCAAAGACACAGCAGATATTTTAAATGTCCTGGACTCAATGACCTACAATCCTGCTACAGAGTATATTGTGACCATAGACATCGAGTCGCTGTACTCGTGTATCCCCCAGGAAGCGGCCCTAGTAGCAACTGCTAAAGCACTTAGCAAACAAGAGTGGTTTTATGATGCGCCTCAGAGTTTTATCCTACAATGTGTAGAGCTAGCCCTGACAAAAAATTTCTTTGGCTATAAAAACGAGCTCTTTCTCCAAGTGACGGGAACGTCAATGGGAGCTACAATGGCACCGAGTGTGGCTTGTATTTATGTGGGGCAGTTCGAGGAGCACGTCATCGATACTGATCAGAACCCTTTTAAGGAACACCTACGCCTGTGGAGGCGGTATATCGATGACGTGCTCCTCGTCTGGTCGGGAGAGGAAGACTGTCTCCTCCAGTTTCTCAATTGGTTAAATACGCAAGACAGGAGTCTGCGTTTCACTTGGAACTACCACCGGACGAATGCAGTGTACCTGGACTTGGACATTGAGGCATCAGAGGGAAAATTCGAGACTAGGGTTCATCAAAAACCGACAGACAGAAATTCCCTCCTAACGTACCAATCTTACCACCCCCGGGCCCTCAGGGATAACCTCCCGGTGGGTCAATTCATGAGGTACAGGAGGAATTGTTCAAAGACTGAGGCCTATAGAGAACAAGCCATTGACTTGAGTAAGAGGTTACAAGCCCGGGACTATCCGCGCAAAATAATCCGTCAAGCCAACAAAAGGGCGCTAAATACACCGAGGACAGCACTCTTAGAGTCAAATAAAAAGGAAAAGTCTGAATGTATACCAGTGGTCATGACGTACGATCCGCTAGCCACAAAAATCCGACAAGCCATCAGGAAACATTGGTCCCTCCTTAACACACAGGACCATAAGATGCCACCTCCTCGTTTCGCTTTTCGAAGGGCCTCCAATCTAAAGGACAAACTCGTCCATACCAGGATGATAGAGAGGAAACAGCCAGAAGTCTCGACGGTGCCTAACGGCCATTACCCCTGTGGCAATTGTTCTGTGTGCCATATCACCAGTAAATGCAATACCATCCAGCTAAAATCCGGAAAAACCTGGACGTTAAATCACTTTAGCAATTGCAATACTACGAATGTAGTCTACAGGTTGAGCTGTGAATGCGGCCTTGAATACATCGGGCTGACGTCGCGCAAAATCAAGCTGCGCATTCAAGAACATTTAAGCACGATACGACAGGGCAAGCTAACGACAAAATTAGTGCAACACTGTCATCGCAATAAACACACCTTCACATGGGTAGTACTGGAAAGAGTGATGGGTGAGGCGCAGTCGATGGAAAAGCGGCTGGCGACTAAAGAAGCGCGCTGGATTTTTCAAGAATCTAGTGAACAACAGGGACTTAACGAGTTATTGGAATGGAATAAACTACGATAATCTAGTTGTTTCTTGGCTCAATAAGTCAAATCCACCGACATATAGAATATACTGTAAATATAGGAACTGCTCAGGTATCTGTTATATAGTGTTTTTATAATTGCATTAAACATCCAGGGTAGCTGACCCTTGCTTTTCTAACTATAAAACATTGAGAACATACCTGTCTACCTATACACACTGAGAACATGTCTCCATCTAATAGCCATTGCCATATCACACCATTAACACACTAGTAAAATATGACCTTAATGGGCCTGAAGAATTAAATAAGGTGATAAGGAACTGATTGAAGTATGGTTCTCTCATTAGGAACCAGTTACATCTTTATGAAGATGTAATGTCCCAAGATGGCCTCCTCACTTTTTGAGGTTTTTGAAGTGACACTCATTATGAACCAGTTATATCTCTATGAAGATATACTGTTCTAAGATGGCCGCCGCACTTATGAGTTACGTGAAGTGATACTTGTGCATGAGAATGTTTCCGGTGTCCGCATTTCCCTCGCGGAGGTGAGAGTCAATATGACGCACTAAATACAACAGGAGATTAAATATAAATAATACATAACATCGGAAGTTTGCCAGCGGTCACGTGGTTGCAGGGTCCAATCATCGACCTGCTACTCACGTGGTGTGACCGCCCAATCAGAGCCAGGCAATGCGGAAACTCAGATAAATACACTACGAGCCCTACTCATGGCGCTCCGGTGTTGAGGAAACGCCGTTTGCAGTACCTCCACTAGTAAGCATGCTGATGCAGGACCTGATGACGAAAAGACGGTGAGATTAGATATGCTGATTGTAATTTTCGCCCGTATGGCGTTTTCCTCCGTGTCTCCTGTCTAGGCGATCATAGAAGGGAGGCAGGACCCTACTTACCGATCGGAAGGGGGTCTATGAGTTTGCACAGAGCCAGTGCGGTAACGGTATGAAAGTAAAGGATGTCTCTAGGTAAAGAGCATTTTTTGTCTATGACAGGGTGCAATGTGGATATTAAGATTAAATATGCAGTAATGCTACAGGCAGATGTCCACATATATATATATGTGTTCTATGTTTTTGATTTCCAGCATTTTAAAAGCACAGTATCGCTGGCAGTGACACCGTAAATATACGTTGGCCCTGAAGAAATTGCCTGATACAATACCTAAGGCAATGAAACATGTCGGCTGCGGGCTGAGTATGAGGCGATAGGTAGTATTCATAACTCCCCCCCTTTTTATATTACATGTTAAACTGCAGTGCAACAAGAAAATATAAATAAAGTAAGAGTTGTATCTTGTTGCGCAGTTTTGTGTGTGTTATATGTTGAACGTTGTTAGTCCGTGTCACATATATGTTGTATGTACACTGCACCATTCACTGTTCCTTTCTTTACTTTGGGTTTTGGACACGTTTCCGTTAAGCTATTTGACACCGATGATGAGAACAGGGCCGACCTGGTGAGTACCAACCAGGGGTCCCATTGGTGGTGCGCCCGTGAGGTGTCATCTAGCTATTCACACTTTTTTCTAGAATGTTGTCCTTCTAGTGAATGTTTGTACTGTGTTGGACGGTTTTCTGTTTATCAGAGATGGGCTTATTTTTAGTGTTGGCAATAGACTGAAACAGTGTTATAATCTCTATAAACAGAGATATAATTAGAGCGCTCTTTTGACAATCTAGAACTGTTTACAGCCCCACATATTTCTGTGTTGCCTTGAGGACTGGGTCATTTTTTGACTACTGTTGGATTGAGTGGAGGGCGATCCAGTCCCTCTTGCCCCTCTTGACTCCTATTGTTTGAATATAGTCTCTTTCTGCAGCCCTGTTGTCTCTTTCTGCAACCCTGTTGCTTCTTTCTTCACTCGTCTTCTCTCTTTCTGCATCTTTCTTGCTTCTTTCTGCTGTTCTCCTGCCATTTTCTGCACATCTCTTGAATCTTTCTACACGTCACTTGCCTCTTTCTGCACGTCTTTTACTTTTTTCCACACCTCTGTTGCTTCTTTCAGCAATTCTCTTGCCTCTTTCTTCACTTCCCTTGCTTGTTTCTACACCTCTCTTGCCTCTTTCTATATCCCTTTTGCCTTTTTGTGCACCTCTCCTGACTCTTACTGCACCTCTCAAGCCTTTTTCCGCAGTTCTCGTGCCTCTTAATGTACCTCTTTTGGCACTTTTCTTGCCTCTTCCTGTATCTCTCTTGCCTCTGTCTGCACGCCTGTTCCCTCTTTCTGCACCCTTTTTGTCTGTTTCTGCAACTCTCTTGCCTCTTTCTGCAGTTCTCTTGCCACCTCCTGCACCTCCCTTGCCTCTTCTGCACTTCTCTTGCTTCTTTCTGCACCCTTCTTCCTTTTTCTGTACATCTATTGCCTCTTTCTACACCTCTCCTGCCTCATTCTGAACATCTTTTGTTTTTTTATGACTTGCTCTTGGTTCTTTCTGCACTGCTCTTGCCTCTTTGTGCACCTGTTTTGCTTCTTTCTGCACTTCTCTTTCCTCTTTCTGCACCCGCTTGCCTTTTTCTGCACCTCTGTAGCTTCTTTCTGTACTTCTATTGCCTCTTTCTGCATCCCTGTTGTCTCTTTCTGAACCCCTGTCATCTCTTTCTGCACTCATCTTTCCACTTTCTGCACCTCTCTTGCTTCATTCTGCTGTTCTCTTGCCATTTTCTGCACCTCTCTTGCCTCTTTCTGCACCTCACTTGCCTCTTTCTGCACATCTCTTGCTTTTTTCCACACCTCTGTTGTTTCTTTCAGCAATTCTCTTGACTCTTTCTGTACATCTACTGATGAGGGAAGTTATCCCGAAACCCGAGCCATGTCTCGGGCGATACCCAAAAACCCGGGACATGTATCGGGTCTAGAGATTCATCAGTCCAACAAGTACCGACTTGCACCCACCTGGGTGATCCACTACTGAACTACAAGTACTAGAATCCCGAGGGGCGATCCGGAGGAGGGGCTAGCGGTGTGCGCTCCATTGCGGTGGTTTTTACTAATTGGCTCCCTTGAGCTTTGAGCCGACGGGCTCCTGGATGCTGCCCTGCGTGCCGGTTCGGGCATCGAGGCCATTGACTGTTATTTGGCGGCCTTCTCCTCCACCCCTAAACCATTTTCTCTACTGATGAGGGAAGTTATCCCGAAACCCGAGCCATGTCTCGGGCGATACCCAAAAACCCGGGACATGTATCGGGTCTAGAGATTCATCAGTCCAACAAGTACCGACTTGCACCCACCTGGGTGATCCACTACTGAACTACAAGTACTAGAATCCCGAGGGGCGATCCGGAGGAGGGGCTAGCGGTGTGCGCTCCATTGCGGTGGTTTTTACTAATTGGCTCCCTTGAGCTTTGAGCCGACGGGCTCCTGGATGCTGCCCTGCGTGCCGGTTCGGGCATCGAGGCCATTGACTGTTATTTGGCGGCCTTCTCCTCCACCCCTAAACCATTTTCTCTACTGATGAGGGAAGTTATCCCGAAACCCGAGCCATGTCTCGGGCGATACCCAAAAACCCGGGACATGTATCGGGTCTAGAGATTCATCAGTCCAACAAGTACCGACTTGCACCCACCTGGGTGATCCACTACTGAACTACAAGTACTAGAATCCCGAGGGGCGATCCGGAGGAGGGGCTAGCGGTGTGCGCTCCATTGCGGTGGTTTTTACTAATTGGCTCCCTTGAGCTTTGAGCCGACGGGCTCCTGGATGCTGCCCTGCGTGCCCGTTCGGGCATCGAGGCCATTGACTGTTATTTGGCGGCCTTCTCCTCCACCCCTAAACCACTTTCTCTACTGATGAGGGAAGTTATCCCGAAACCCGAGCCATGTCTCTGGCGATACCCAAAAACCCGGGACATGTATCGGGTCTAGAGATTCATCAGTCCAACAAGTACCGACTTGCACCCACCTGGGTGATCCACTACTGAACTACAAGTACTAGAATCCCGAGGGGCGATCCGGAGGAGGGGCTAGCGGTGTGCGCTCCATTGCGGTGGTTTTTACTAATTGGCTCCCTTGAGCTTTGAGCCGACGGGCTCCTGGATGCTGCCCTGCGTGCCGGTTCGGGCATCGAGGCCATTGACTGTTATTTGGCGGCCTTCTCCTCCACCCCTAAACCATTTTCTCTACTGATGAGGGAAGTTATCCCGAAACCCGAGCCATGTCTCGGGCGATACCCAAAAACCCGGGACATGTATCGGGTCTAGAGATTCATCAGTCCAACAAGTACCGACTTGCACCCACCTGGGTGATCCACTACTGAACTACAAGTACTAGAATCCCGAGGGGCGATCCGGAGGAGGGGCTAGCGGTGTGCGCTCCATTGCGGTGGTTTTTACTAATTGGCTCCCTTGAGCTTTGAGCCGACGGGCTCCTGGATGCTGCCCTGCGTGCCGGTTCGGGCATCGAGGCCATTGACTGTTATTTGGCGGCCTTCTCCTCCACCCCTAAACCATTTTCTCTACTGATGAGGGAAGTTATCCCGAAACCCGAGCCATGTCTCGGGCGATACCCAAAAACCCGGGACATGTATCGGGTCTAGAGATTCATCAGTCCAACAAGTACCGACTTGCACCCACCTGGGTGATCCACTACTGAACTACAAGTACTAGAATCCTGAGGGGCGATCTGGAGGAGGGGCTAGCGGTGTGCGCTCCATTGCGATGGTTTTTACTAATTGGCTCCCTTGAGCTTTGAGCCGACGGGCTCCTGGATGCTGCCCTGCGTGCCGGTTCGGGCATCGAGGCCATTGACTGTTATTTGGCGGCCTTCTCCTCCACCCCTAAACCATTTTCTCTACTGATGAGGGAAGTTATCCCGAAACCCGAGCCATGTCTCGGGCGATACCCAAAAACCCGGGACATGTATCGGGTCTAGAGATTCATCAGTCCAACAAGTACCGACTTGCACCCACCTGGGTGATCCACTACTGAACTACAAGTACTAGAATCCCGAGGGGCGATCCGGAGGAGGGGCTAGTGGTGTGCGCTCCATTGCGGTGGTTTTTACTAATTGGCTCCCTTGAGCTTTGAGCCGACGGGCTCCTGGATGCTGCCCTGCGTGCCGGTTCGGGCATCGAGGCCATTGACTGTTATTTGGCGGCCTTCTCCTCCACCCCTAAACCATTTTCTCTACTGATGAGGGAAGTTATCCCGAAACCCGAGCCATGTCTCGGGCGATACCCAAAAACCCGGGACATGTATCGGGTCTAGAGATTCATCAGTCCAACAAGTACCGACTTGCACCCACCTGGGTGATCCACTACTGAACTACAAGTACTAGAATCCCGAGGGGCGATCCGGAGGAGGGGCTAGCGGTGTGCGCTCCATTGCGGTGGTTTTTACTAATTGGCTCCCTTGAGCTTTGAGCCGACGGGCTCCTGGATGCTGCCCTGCGTGCCGGTTCGGGCATCGAGGCCATTGACTGTTATTTGGCGGCCTTCTCCTCCACCCCTAAACCATGTTCTCTACTGATGAGGGAAGTTATCCCGAAACCCGAGCCATGTCTCGGGCGATACCCAAAAACCCGGGACATGTATCGGGTCTAGAGATTCATCAGTCCAACAAGTACCGACTTGCACCCACCTGGGTGATCCACTACTGAACTACAAGTACTAGAATCCCGAGGGGCGATCCGGAGGAGGGGCTAGCGGTGTGCGCTCCATTGCGGTGGTTTTTACTAATTGGCTCCCTTGAGCTTTGAGCCGACGGGCTCCTGGATGCTGCCCTGCGTGCCGGTTCGGGCATCGAGGCCATTGACTGTTATTTGGCGGCCTTCTCCTCCATCCCTAAACCATTTTCTCTACTGATGAGGGAAGTTATCCCGAAACCCGAGCCATGTCTCTGGCGATACCCAAAAACCCGGGACATGTATCGGGTCTAGAGATTCATCAGTCCAACAAGTACCGACTTGCACCCACCTGGGTGATCCACTACTGAACTACAAGTACTAGAATCCCGAGGGGCGATCCGGAGGAGGGGCTAGCGGTGTGCGCTCCATTGCGGTGGTTTTTACTAATTGGCTCCCTTGAGCTTTGAGCCGACGGGCTCCTGGATGCTGCCCTGCGTGCCGGTTCGGGCATCGAGGCCATTGACTGTTATTTGGCGGCCTTCTCCTCCACCCCTAAACCATTTTCTCTACTGATGAAGGAAGTTATCCCGAAACCCGAGCCATGTCTCGGGCGATACCCAAAAACCCGGGACATGTATCGGGTCTAGAGATTCATCAGTCCAACAAGTACCGACTTGCACCCACCTGGGTGATCCACTACTGAACTACAAGTACTAGAATCCCGAGGGGCGATCCGGAGGAGGGGCTAGCGGTGTGCGCTCCATTGCGGTGGTTTTTACTAATTGGCTCCCTTGAGCTTTGAGCCGACGGGCTCCTGGATGCTGCCCTGCGTGCCGGTTCGGGCATCGAGGCCATTGACTGTTATTTGGCGGCCTTCTCCTCCACCCCTAAACCATTTTCTCTACTGATGAGGGAAGTTATCCCGAAACCCGAGCCATGTCTCGGGCGATACCCAAAAACCCGGGACATGTATCGGGTCTAGAGATTCATCAGTCCAACAAGTACCGACTTGCACCCACCTGGGTGATCCACTACTGAACTACAAGTACTAGAATCCCGAGGGGCGATCCGGAGGAGGGGCTAGCAGTGTGCGCTCCATTGCGGTGGTTTTTACTAATTGGCTCCCTTGAGCTTTGAGCCGACGGGCTCCTGGATGCTGCCCTGCGTGCCGGTTCGGGCATCGAGGCCATTGACTGTTATTTGGCGGCCTTCTCCTCCACCCCTAAACCATTTTCTCTACTGATGAGGGAAGTTATCCCGAAACCCGAGCCATGTCTCGGGCGATACCCAAAAACCCGGGACATGTATCGGGTCTAGAGATTCATCAGTCCAACAAGTACCGACTTGCCCCCACCTGGGTGATCCACTACTGAACTACAAGTACTAGAATCCCGAGGGGCGATCCGGAGGAGGGGCTAGCGGTGTGCGCTCCATTGCGGTGGTTTTTACTAATTGGCTCCCTTGAGCTTTGAGCCGACGGGCTCCTGGATGCTGCCCTGCGTGCCGGTTCGGGCATCGAGGCCATTGACTGTTATTTGGCGGCCTTCTCCTCCACCCCTAAACCATTTTCTCTACTGATGAGGGAAGTTATCCCGAAACCCGAGCCATGTCTCGGGCGATACCCAAAAACCCGGGACATGTATCGGGTCTAGAGATTCATCAGTCCAACAAGTACCGACTTGCACCCACCTGGGTGATCCACTACTGAACTACAAGTACTAGAATCCCGAGGGGCGATCCGGAGGAGGGGCTAGCGGTGTGCGCTCCATTGCGGTGGTTTTTACTAATTGGCTCCCTTGAGCTTTGAGCCGACGGGCTCCTGGATGCTGCCCTGCGTGCCGGTTCGGGCATCGAGGCCATTGACTGTTATTTGGCGGCCTTCTCCTCCACCCCTAAACCATTTTCTCTACTGATGAGGGAAGTTATCCCGAAACCCGAGCCATGTCTCGGGCGATACCCAAAAACCCGGGACATGTATCGGGTCTAGAGATTCATCAGTCCAACAAGTACCGACTTGCACCCACCTGGGTGATCCACTACTGAACTACAAGTACTAGAATCCCGAGGGGCGATCCGGAGGAGGGGCTAGCGGTGTGCGCTCCATTGCGGTGGTTTTTACTAATTGGCTCCCTTGAGCTTTGAGCCGACGGGCTCCTGGATGCTGCCCTGCGTGCCGGTTCGGGCATCGAGGCCATTGACTGTTATTTGGCGGCCTTCTCCTCCACCCCTAAACCATTTTCTCTACTGATGAGGGAAGTTATCCTGAAACCCGAGCCATGTCTCGGGCGATACCCAAAAACCCGGGACATGTATCGGGTCTAGAGATTCATCAGTCCAACAAGTACCGACTTGCACCCACCTGGGTGATCCACTACTGAACTACAAGTACTAGAATCCAGAGGGGCGATCCGGAGGAGGGGCTAGCGGTGTCCGCTCCATTGCGGTGGTTTTTTCTTTCTGTACTTCTCTTGCTTGTTTCTGCACCTCTCTGCAAATCTGTTGCCTCTTTCTGCACCTCAGTTGCTTCTTTCTGCACCCTTCTTCCCTCTTTCTGCATCCCTCTTTTCTCTTTCTGTACCTCTATTGCCTCTTTCTGCACCTCTGTTCCCTCTTTCTGCAACTCTACAGCCTGTTGCTATACCTCTCTTGACTCTTTCTGTACCTCTGTTGCTTCTTTCCGCACTTCTCTTGCTCTTTGTGCACCCTTCGTGCTTCTTTCAGCGCCTCTGATGCTTCTTTTTGCACTTCTCTTCCTTCTTTCTGCATCCCTCCTGCCTCTTTCTGTACCTCTCTTGCCTCTTTGTACATCCCTCCTGCATTTTTCAGCACCCCTCTTTCCTCTTTTTGCACCTCTGTTGGTTCTTTCTGCACTGCTCTTGCTTCTTTCTGTACCTCACTTGCCTCTTTCTGCTCTTCTCTTGCTTCTTTCTACCCCTCTGTTGCTTCTTTCAGCAATTCTCTTGCCCTTCATTCACCTCTCTTCCTTCTTTCTGCACCCCTCCTACCTCTTTCTGCACCCCTCTTGCCTCTTTTTGCACCTCTATTGGTTCGTTCTGCACTGCTCTTGCTTCTTTCTGCACCTCACTTGCCTCTTTCTGCACTTCTCTCTGCACCCTTCCTGCCTAATTCTGTACCTCTCTTGCCTCTTTGTGAACCTCCCCTACCTCTTGTTGTACCCCTCTTGCTTTTTTTGGCACCTCTGTTGGTTGTTTCTGCACTGCTCTAGCTTCTTTCTGTACCTCACCTGCCTCTGTCTGTACTTTTCTTGCTTCTTTCTACACCTCTATTGCTTCTTTCAGCAATTATCTTGCCTCTTTCTGCACTGCTCTTGCTTGCTTCTGCACCTCTCTTGCATCTTTCTGCACCTCTGTTGCCTCTTTCTGAACCCCTATTGCTTCTTTCTGCACCCCTCATGCCTCTTTCTGCACCCCTCTCTCCTCTTTCTGCACTTCTCTTGCCTCTATCTGCACCCCTATTCCCTCTTTCTGCACCTTTCCTGCCTGTTTCTGCACCTCTCTTGCCTCTTTCTGTACCTCTGTTGCTTCTTTATGCACTTCGCTTGCCCTTTTCTGTACCCTTTGCGCCTCTTTCAGCACCTCTGTTGATTCTTTCTGCACTTCTCTTACTTCTTTGTGCACCCATCCTGCCTCATTCTGCACCCCTCTTGCCTCTATGTGTACCTCTCCTACCTATTTTGCACCCTTCTTGCCTCTTTTTGCACCTATGTTGGTTCTTTCTGCACAGCTCTTGCTTCTTTCTGCACCTCTTTTACAAATTTCCCTTGCCTCCTTTTGCACCTTACTAGCCACTTTCTGCACTTTTCTTGCTTCTTTCTGTACCCTTATTCCCTTTTCAATACATCTCTTGCCTCTTTCCGCACCTCTCCTGCTTCATTTTGCACATCTCTTGGTTCTTTCTGCACTGCTCTTGCCTCTTTGTGCACCTCTTTTGCTTCTTTCTGCGCTTCTCTTTCCTTTTTCTGCACCCTCTTGCCTCTTTCTGCACCTCTGTTGCTTCTTTCTGAACTTCTATTGCCTCTTTCTGCACCTCTCTTGCTACTTTCTGCACCCCTGTTGTCTCTTTCTGCACCCCTGTTGCTTCTTTCTTCACTCGTCTTCTCTCTTTCTGCATCTTTCTTGCTTCTTTCTGCTGTTCTCTTGCCATTTTCTGCACATCTCTTGAATCTTTCTACACGTCACTTGCCTCTTTCTCCACGTCTTTTACTTTTTTCCACACCTCTGTTGCTTCTTTCAGCAATTCTCTTGCCTCTTTCTTCACTTCCCTTGCTTGTTTCTACACCTCTCTTGCCTCTTTCTATATCCCTTTTGCCTTTTGTGCACCTCTCCTGACTCTTACTGCACCTCTCAAGCCTTTTTCCGCAGTTCTCGTGCCTCTTAATGTACCTCTTTTGGCACTTTTCTTGCCTCTTCCTGTACCTCTCTTGCCTCTGTCTGCACGCCTGTTCACTCTTTCTGTACCCCTTTTGTCTGTTTCTGCAACTCTCTTGCCTCTTTCTGAAGTTCTCTTGCCACCTCCTGCACCTCCCTTGCCTCTTCTGCACTTCTCTTGCTTCTTTATGCCCCCTTCTTCCTTTTTCTGTACATCTATTGCCTCTTTCTGCACCTCTCCTGCCTCATTCTGAACATCTTTTTTTATGACTTGCTCTTGGTTCTTTCTGCACTGCTCTTGCCTCTTTGTGCACCTGTTTTGCTTCTTTCTGCACTTCTCTTTCCTCTTTCTGTACCCGCTTGCCTCTTTCTGCACCTCTGTAGCTTCTTTCTGTACTTCTATTGCCTCTTTCTGCACCTCTCTGGCTTCTTTCTGCATCCCTGTTGTCTCTTTCTGCACCCCTGTCGTCTCTTTCTGCACTCATCTTTCCACTTTCTGCACCTCTCTTGCTTCATTCTGCTGTTCTCTTGCCATTTTCTGCACCTCTCTTGCCTCTTTCTGCACCTCACTTGCCTCTTTCTGCACATCTCTTGCTTTTTTCCACACCTCTGTTGTTTCTTTCAGCAATTCTCTTGCCTCTTTCTGTACTTCTCTTGCTTGTTTCTGCACCTCTCTGCAAATCGGTTGCCTCTTTCTGCACCTCAGTTGGCTCTTTCTGCACCCTTCTTGCCTCTTTCTGCATCCCTCTTTTCTCTTTCTGTACCTCTATTGCCTCTTTCTGCACCTCTGTTCCCTCTTTCTGCAATTTTACAGCCTGTTGCTATACATCTCTTGACTCTTTCTGTACCTCTGTTGCTTCTTTCTGCACTTCTCTTGCTCTTTGTGCACCCTTCGTGCTTCTTTCAGCGCCTCTGTTGCTTCTTTCTGCACTTCTCTTCCTTCTTTCTGCATCCCTCCTGCCTCTTTCTGTACCTCTCTTGCCTCTTTGTACATCCCTCCTGCATTTTTCAGCACCCCTCTTTCCTCTTTTTGCACCTCTGTTGGTTCTTTCTGCACTGCTCTTGCTTCTTTTTGCACCTCACTTGCCTCTTTTTGTACTTTTCTTGCTTCTTTCTACACCTCTATTGCTTCTTTCAGCAATCCTCTTGCCTCTTTCTGCACTTCTCTTGCTAGTTTATGCACCTCTCTTGTGTCTTTCTGCAATCTGGGCTACTTTTTCTCATGACATACTTAAACTTTTAGAGCCCTTCATTAATAGGTCCAATCTAACCCTCCTTGGTGACTTCAATTTTCCTCTGGAGGAGACACAATGTCCTTGGTCGAGGTTCTGACCGCTTGCGGGCTGACCCAATTGGTTGAAGGCCCTACGCATCTTGCTGGGCACACGCTGGATGGCGTCTTTTCAAATGACACCAGACTGGTGACGGGAATTTCTATTCCTTTGTCCTGGTCTAACCATCGGGCAGTGTCCTTTTACCTCAACATCACTCCCTCTGTCCCGAATCAATTGAATAGGAATGTATGGGAAACCAGAAGAAATTAGAAAGAGGTCAATAATACTTCCCTTGCTCCATTTATGGATGCCTTTAATTCCCCCTCTCTGTCAGATCCCAATGCAGCTGCACTTGGTTTGTCCAACGCCTTTTCTAACGCGATGGACACCCTAGTGCCGCCCAAGAAACACTATTCCGCCAGGAAGAGTCCCTCGCTACCCTGGTACACTGAACATCTAAGACTCCTACGGCAGAAGTGCAGACAAAAGGAAAGGTCTTGGCATGCACATCCCGATTCTTCGGGAAAAATACAACACAAACTCTCCCTGAGGGAATACAAGAGGGCCATAGCAGACGAAAAAAAGAACTATTTTAGCAATATCACTGCCTCGCTAAAATCATCACGATAGCTCTTCAAAATCATTGATACTCTGTCGACACCTAAAGCAGCTGACCCCGTAGTTGAGACACAGGAGCTCTGCGATAACATCGCGAGCTTCTTTCACTCAAAAATTGCCGAGATTTACAACTCCCAAACTGTGCATCCCCACTTCCTCCTCCTTTCCCTTCCCAGGATGAGGTCTCTGAATCTGGCCCCAACTTCGGTTTCGCAGGCTTTCCTCTTCTGACCCTGGAAGAACTAAATTGCCTCCTTGACGCCACCAAGTCATGCTCGCCTTTGGACCCTTGTCCTCTAAAAACTCTGAAGGCCTGCAGAGAGGTCGCTCTTCCTCCCCTTCTAGAGGTCATGAACTTAGCCATCACCGAGGGGATTTTCCCCATATCCTGGAAAACCGCAGTTGTCAAGCCCCTTATTAAGAAGGCTTCTCTGGATCCGGGAGTCCTAAAAAACTTCCGGCCTATTTCACTTCTCCCAACCCCGGCCAAGATACTTGAGGCCCATCTCAATTGCCATCTGGCCTCCTACTTCGAGAGCTCGGACCTGCTGGACATCTCTCAACATGGGTTTCGTGCTGCTCACAGTACTGAGTCGGCCCTCACAGTTGTGATCAACAACATCCGTTCTGAGGTCGACAGGGGCCAGACGACGCTACTGGTGCTGCTCGATCTCACGGCAGCCTTTGACACACTGTCTCCTTTGATCCTGGTGGACAGGCTTGAAGGGATAGGGGTGGGCGGCATCGCCCTTAGTCTCCTCTCTTCCTTCCTTCACCAAAGAAAGCAGAGAGTAAAATTGGGCAACTTTCTGTCCCCCTCCCAGTCTGTGCAATGTGGGGTACCGCAGGGCCCCTTCTTAAGCCCGCTGTTATTTAACATCTATGTAACCCCACTTGCCAAAGTGGTACGATCTTTTGGATTCCAGGTTTTGTCGTACGCCGACGATACTCAGATTATGGTCTCCATCGCTCAGTCGATAAACGACTCAGCCCTTAAATTCGGAGCATGTATGGAGGCAGTATCACAATGGATGGTACGAAATTTCTTAAAACTGAACAGGGAAAAGACAGAGGTCTTGATTTTTGGAGGAAATCAAGATATTTGGTCTGAGGATTGGTGGCCTTCCTCTTTGGGGGACTGCCTTCACCCGACCCCTTCCGCCAGGAATCTTGGCGTATTGATAGATCCGGCCCTCTCCTTCGACCTTCAGGTCAACAGAACGGTGTCCACTTGTTGTGCCATCATTCGGATGCTTAGAAAGATTGCCCCCTATCTTTTGCCTGATGCCCGCAAACAGTCAACAGTTGCCCTTGTTTCCTCCAGGCTCGACTATTGCAATGCACTTTATTGCGGCATAAATAAGAGGTCTGTCCATCGCCTCCAGATGGTGCAAAACGCCGCAGCCAGGATGGTCTTGAACCTCCCTAGGCTCGCATCTGCAACTCAGGCCAGGAAAGATTTTCACTGGCTCCCTATCCATTTGAGAATTTCTTTCAAGCTCCTCTGCATGGCCCACAGGGCAGTTTTTGGATTGGGCTCTGAAGGTATCAGGTCTCTTGTCAGCTCCTACATTCCCAGCAGAACCCTTCGCTCGGCCTCTAGAAATCTGCTTTAGGTTCCCAGATTTAAAAAGGCGAAGTGGGGAGGAAGAGCCTTCTCCACCTTGGCCCCTAAGCTATGGAATTCCCTCCCACCTGAACTCTCTAGTCAACCCTCACTGGGGATTTTCCGCAAACTTTTAAAAACCTGGCTCTTCTCTCAGGCTTACTAATGTCCTGGCATCCGCTTCTCTGAGACTGTATGTTTGTGTGTGTCTTGCGCCTTGATGCCCTCTGGGTTAAGTTTGCACACTATAAATTCCCCATTCATTCATTCATTCATTCACTTTCTGCACCTCACTTGCGTCTCTGTGCATCTCTCTTGACTCCTTCTGCACCCCTGTCCCCTCTTTCTGCACCTCTCTTGTCTCTTTCTTCATCCCTGTTCCCTCTTTCTCCACCTTTCCTGCCTGTTTCTGCACCTCGCTTGCCTCTTTCTGTACCTCTGTTGCTTCTTTATGCACTCCTCTTGCCTCTTTCTGCACCCTTCGCACCTCTTTCAGCACCTCTGTTGATTCCTTCTGCACTTCTCTTCCTTCTTTCTGCACCCCCCTGCCTCTTTCTGTACCCCTCTTGTCTGTTTGTGTACCTCTCCCACCTAATTCTGCATCCCTCTTGCCTCTTTTTGCACCTCTATTGGTTCTTTTTGCACAGCTCTTGCTTCTTTCTGTATCCCTTTTGCACATTTCTGCATCCCTCATGCCTCTTTCTGCACCCCTCTTCCCTATTTCTCCACCTCTCTTGCTTCTTTCTGCACTTTTCTTGCTTCTTTCTGCACTGCTCCTCTTCTTTCTGCATCTCTCTTGTAAACTTCTGTATCCCTCTTACCACTTTCTGCAGCCCTGTTCCCTCTTTCTGTACCTTAATTGCCTGTTTCTGCACATCTCTTGGCTCTTTTGGCATCTCTGTTGCTTCTTTCTGAACGTCAATTGTTTCTTTCTGCATCCCTCTTGCCTCTTTCTGTACCCCTTTTGCCTCTTTGTGCACCACTCATGACTCTTTCTGTACCTCTCTTGCCTTTTTCTGCAGTTCTCTTGCCTCTTTCTGTACATCTTTTGCTTCTTTCTGCACCTCTGTTGGTTCTTTCAGCACTGCTCTTGCTTCTTTTTGCACCTATGTTGCAAATGTCTGCATCCCTCTTGCCTCTTTCTATACCTCTCCTCCTTTTTTCTGTACCTCTCTTACCTCTGTCATCACACCTGTTCCCTTTTTCTGCACCTCTTTTGTCTTTTTCTGCAACTCTCTGGCCTCTTTCTGTAGTTCTCTTGCTTCCTTCTGCACCTCACTTGCTTCTTTACGCACTTTTCTTGCATGTTTCTGCACCCTTCTTCCTTTCTCTGTACATCTCTTGCCTCTTTCTGCACCTCTCCTGCCTCATTCTGCACATCTCTTAGTTCTTTCTGCACTTCTCTTGCCTCTTTCTGCACCCCACTTGCCTATTTGTGCACCTCTTTTGCTTCTTCCTATACTTTTCTCTCTTCTTTCTGCACCCCGCTTGCCTCTTTCTGCACCTCTGTTGCTTCTTCCTGCACTTCTTTTGCCTCTTTCTGCACCTCTCTTGCTTCTTTCTGCATCCCTATTGTCTCTTTCTGCACCCCTGTTGTCTCTTTCTGCACTCGACTTCCCGCTTTGTGTACCTCTCTTGCTTCTTTGTGCTCTTCTCTCATGTCTTTATGCATCTCTCTTGCTTCTTTCTACACCCTTCTTCCCTTTTTTGCATTGCTCTTGCCTCTTTCTGCTGTTCTCTTGCCATTTTCTGCACCTCTCTTCCCTCTTTCTGTACATCATTTGCCTCTTTATGCACATCTCTTGCTTCTTTCCACACCTCTGTTGCTCCTTTCAGCATTTCTCTTGCATCTTCCTGCACTTCTCTTGCTTGCTTCTGCACCTCTCCTGCATCTTTCTGCACCTCCTTTGCCTCTTTCTGTACTTCTCTTGCTTGGTTCTGCACCTCTCTTGCATCTTTCTGCACCTTTGTTACCTCTTTCTGCACCTCAATTGATTCTTTCTGTACCCCTCTTGCCACTTTTTGCATCCCTCTTTTCTTTTTCCGTACCCCTGTTCCCTCTTTCTGTACCTTTGCAGCCTGTTTCTGCACCTCTCTTACCTCTTTCTGTTCCTTTCTGTACTTCTCTTGCTCTTTCTGCACCAATTGTGCCTCTTTTAGCACCTCTTTTGCTTCTTTTCTGAACTTCACTTCCTTCTTTCTGTACCCCTCCTGCCTCTTTCTGTATCTCTTTTGCCTCTTTGTGCACCCCTCCTACCTATCTACACCTCTAGTGATTCTTTCAGCAATTCTCTTGCCTCTTTCTGCACTTCTTTTGCTTGTTTCTGTACCTCTCTTCAATCTGTCTGCACCTCTATTGCCTCTTTCTGTACTTCACTTGCTTCTTTCTGCACCTCTCTTTCTTCTTTCGGCACATTTGTTGCATCTTTCTGCACTTCTCTTGCCTCTTTCTGCACCTCTGACTTAGAGATAGTTTTTATTCCCCTGCCCTATTATGTACTATGGCTTTACAGGGGAGGTCATGCCAATCACAGGGGTGCCACAACCCATAGTGTACCCTAGTGTAGGAAGGTGTTTTCACTGTATTCTAAGTGTTTTTTAGCATAACACTGGCTTTGGGCCTGGTTAGTCAGAGTCTGTTTCCACCAGTACCAGTCAGCAAAAAGTTGGGGGCACAGGATGACTTTGCAACAAGGCCTCTTTCTGCACCTCTGTTGGTTCTTTCTGCATTTCTCTTTCTGCACTTTTCTTCCTCTTTCTGCACTTGTCCTACCTCTGTAGGCATAGTTAGAAATTAGCATTTAAAAAAACATTGAAATTCACTGAAAAAAACATAGGTTTCAGGGACGTTATAGTTAGGAATTAGCATTAAAAAAACCTTAGAAACTCACTGAAAAAACCATAGGTTTAAGGGACGTTATAGTTACAAATCAGCATTTAAAAACCCTTTGAAATTCACTGAAAAAAACAGAGGTTTCAGGGACGTTATGGTTAGAAATTAGCATTTAAAAAACATTTACAAGACACTGGTAAAAACATCGGCCACTCCAAAGCCAGACAGTCAATCCACAACCAGGTAGAGGCACACAGGAAGGTTGAATAAAAAAATAGCCACTTTCTAAAAAGTGGTATTTTCAAACACATAATTTAAAACTCATCTTTACTAAAAGATGTATTAAATCCTAAGTTCAGGGATACTAAGTTCAATTTTTCTATCTTATCCCTATGGGAAGATATGCTTGTAAAATGTTACAAAGCATTCCCCATTCTATCCTATGGGGTAAGATAGCCTTTCAATAGTGAAAAACGAAATTGGCAGTATTTCACTATCAGGACATGTTACACACACCAATACATGTTATGCCTTTCACATACACTGTACCCTGCCCAGGGGAGGTACCTTGGGCCTACCATAGGGGTGTCCTATGTGTAAGAAAAGGGAAGGGTAGGGCCTGGCAAGTAGGTGCACTTGCCAAGTCGACATGGCAGTTAACAAACGGCGCACAGTCACGAGGTGGCAGGCCTGAGTCTTCTTTGCAGGGCTACTCATGTGGGTGGCACAAACAGCACTGCAAGCCCAATAGTAGCAATTGATTTACCAGCCCTGGCACACTCAGTGCCATTTACTAGGGACCTACTGGTAAAACAAATATGACAATCAGGGAGAACCAATCACAATCTCAATTTACCCAGGGAGCACTTGCCCTATGACACTGATCAGCAGTGGCAAAGTGCCCAGAGCATCTAAGCCAGCAAAAACGAAATCCAGCACAGCATCAAAAACACAGGTGGTAGAGGCAAAAAGTCAGGGAAAACCATGCCAAGTATGCCAGGTCTAACACTGTGTATTTCGTTTTTCACTGTTAAAAGGCTGTCAGTCCCAGAGGCTATCATTGGAGCTGCACTGTAACATTTTACATGTGTAACTTTCAATTGGGGGCAGCTTGAGATTTGGAGATTAGGCTCATGAACTTAGAATGGAATAACACATCTTTTAGTAAAGGTGGTTTTTAAATGCTAGGTTTGACAATGACACTTTTAGAAAGTGAGAATTTACTGGTTTAACCATCTGTTGTGCCTCAGCCTGTTTGTGTATTCACCGTCTGGTTTTGGAGTGACAGAAGCTGGGGATCTGCATTCATACTAGACAGTCACAAAGGGGGTTGAGGTGTGACCTGCCTTTCCTGGATGACTCATAGCCGGATTGAATAGACCCTTCTGCATTTAGAGTGGTGGGAGGAGTTTAAACTAGCACCTGATTAAGCTGTGTCTGCTCTGCACAATGCTGCCTCCACCTTCTGTAGTGAAGCTGGACCAGGGAGGACAGAGCTGGTTTTTACTGAGCTCAGGGACTCTGAAACAAAGACTACAAAGATAAAATTGGGTATAAATATTAGCCCTAAAACCCAAGAACTTTAGATTACTTTTGCAATCAAGAGTTACCTCTGCCAAGGAAGAAGAGCTGAAGAGCTGTGAGGAGGAGACTGCCCTTTTTCTGTGTGTTGCTTTGCTGGGTTGGCGTGCAGTTGCTGCTTCTGCCAAGGAGAGGAAAAAGAATGGAACTTTGCTGTGAACCTGCCTGTGAAGAATCTCCAAGGGCTTGTGCACACTTCCTTCCTGTTCTGAAGTCTCAGGGACACAAAGACTTCATCACTAGCTTCCTTGAACTTCACTGCTGGGAGTTCTGACATGCCAGGAGGTCCCTGTTCCAGTTATGGGCCTCTGGAGTTTTCTCCTGTTGCTGGGAGCTGAAAAAGCCTAAAGAAGCCAAGAAAATTGGTACATCACCCTTCCAACACCTGTTTTTCCAACACAGCACTGCTGTGTGGGAAGAATTTCCACGCACTGCCGTCATGCAACCAAGGAATTGATGCAGCACCTGCCAGTGACTGAAAAATCAGCTGCAAGACAAATCCAGTGCATCAACCTCTGAAGTCCGAGATCACCGCACCTACTCCCACTCAGGCCCTGCTGTGCGGCTGAAAGAATCAACGCATTGTGGAACCGCGGCTGAAGAAATCGACTCAGCACTTATTTGCCACCGCCACATCGACCTCCAGCATGTGCCAGATTTCCACGCATTGCATCTGTGCAGCAAGATTTTCGATGCATCAGCCGCAAACCAAAACCATCTTGGGATTGACGCATCACTTACAGCTACAGTCCGAATTCGACGCATCACTTCTCTTGCGTGCAGCAGAACTGTTGCATCACCTCCCCAATGACTCAAGAACTGACACATCACTGTGCTTTTCAATGCTTCCCTTCTCTGCAGCCGTTTTACTTTGTGGATTTCAACACATTCGAGGTACTTTGTGTAAAAGTAACGCATCTATGGTTTTCTATGGACAGAATTGCTTGAAAGCTTTTAAAAGTCATATTTTGAATTGCGTATGGTAGTTTGTTGTCGTTTTGGTCTTGTTTGGTTTAGATAAAGATAATTTACTTTTCTAAACTGGAGTGGTGTCCATTTGTAGTGTTTTGACTGTGTTATTGTGTGTCTGGGGCAAATACCTTACACGTTGCCTTTGGGATAAGCCTGTCTGCTCTTACCAAGCTACCAAGAGAGTAAGCAGGGATTCTCTAAAGTGTGTAACTCCCATATCCTGACTAGAAGCAAGGGTCCCTACTTGGGCATGGTGCATACCTCTGCCAGCTGGAGACCACCATTTCTAACACTAATCACTTACATAAAACGACAAATCTCATGAACCTAGAGAAACAAAACTAGACAAGTCCACCAATCACAGTCATTTACAGTATCCAAATAGAGTTGCCATTAAACTGCCTATTTCTTTGCTACTAAGCAGTCAAGATAAGTGTGTCTCCCATACTTGAAGTATTAATTTGTGTTTTTTAATTTTTCTTAATGAAGTACATTTTGTAGCGTGTTGCTTACAAGCTGTATTATGCATTTCCCAATTGAAACGGGACCATGCATCTGATCCCACTTGCAGGCAGTGTCATTGAGTAATTTCTTCCCCTTAAATGGTGCCCTGACCCCCAAGCACCCCATTGGACTTGTGCTGTCAACAGTTCACCCACTTTGAGGTGCTCTTTGTGCATTTGAGGGAGAGGCGTGCTCAACAGATCCTTTGTATAGGCCGTTGCAGGCTTCTCTTTTGATCTCCATGCCTGCGGGGTACCCATGAGCTCCAGAGGACAGTAGCGGCTGTCCCTATCTCACAGATCGTTTGTTTGCATGTAAAAGCTGTAATATTACTTTGCCAGCAGAAGGGTGTTCTACTATTTGTATTGTGCATGTATCAGGCAGGGGCTGCTAAAGTCTGGCCTCACACATACACAATATATATATGACATGCAGCACTAGCATAACCCAGTGTTAGTATATATGATAAGGGAGCTTCAGGGCTTGTCACTCACACGTCCTCTTGCCCTATCACATGCTGGAATAGGGATAAAGGTCTACCTTGGCACCTTCAACCCCATTACAGCTTCTGATTAGGTAGAAGCTCATGGGCCGGCCTCTGGCTGCTATAGACGGGAGGAGGTGGAAGTCCTGGACCCACCGCAGGTCAGTTTTGTGTTTAAAAGTTTATGTGCTGGGAGTGCATGTGTATGCATAAGTGAATGTCTGTGTGCATGCATGCAACTGTTTTTGTATGCATATCTGCTTGTGTGTGATGTAAACATCTGGCTCAGGGAGTGGTAAGGTCCGAGGCAGGGTGCTGGATAGTGCTTTTGGGCCCCATCACTTTCATAATCCACGAGCCACCACTGCCAGAGGATACCACTGCCAAATGTGCAGACGCCTGAATTTAGATATTCATATATCACTTAAATAAAGGTTGACCAAAACTATTTTCTCACTAGCCACACTATCAACAAGTAGGGTTGCAATAATTTTAAGAAAACGCTGGGCCGGAGGAGTTGCCCCCCTCCTTTTTCCTACTTAGTTGTTTGCCAGAGGTTGTTCCGAACTCATTGCTCTCGTGGACAGTGTGAGAAGTTGGTCTGGCATATGCTGTCCACTATTCTAGTGGGCACCTTCCACCAGTCCAAACGACCCTTATTGATGGTAGGTTAAAGACAACCTTTATAGAAAGCTATCCTAGAGGTAGCTGTGGAGAGCAGCCTTCAGGCTAAGTCTTGGAGGAATGTAAAGCAGCTTGTTTTACCAGTCTATAATCCAGTGAATGACCAAATGAAAGGAGAACCACACCAGGTATATATACAAAATATATGTATTTATTCTAAACACATCCCTCTAGTCTCGTTATGAGGCTAGAGGCAAAAGTACTTTCGGTAAACTCAATAACACACAGTAAATTAGCACAATATACGTTGAGCCCTAGGTGCGTACCAAACCATATATCAATAAAGTGCCTTAAGAACCGGATGTATGACATTACAACGCATGCTTTTACCACGCATTCCTTTATATCGCAGTTTTTACAACGCATGCTGTTACAACGCATAGAGTTAAGGGGTGCTGGATAGTGAATAGTTTAATTTACTATTCCAACTCCAGTCCCCGTGGATAGTAGGGAAGGTGTTGGATAGTAAATTAAACCCATTCCCTATCCTAGAGCGCCCCCCAGCGCAATGCGTTGTAATGACATGCGTTGTAATAGTTGCTTCGTAAAGGCACTGTGTGGTAAAAGTTGCGTTGAAAAGGATGTTTCCCATAAGGACCGCGACTTGCATAGATACAAGGTCTAGAGCCTTCAGAACCACTGGGGCCACCAAGAACCACCCAAGGTAGTAACACAGGGGACCCACGGGGGACGCGTGCAGTGTTTAAACTCAGCCGCGAATCACCATTAACTTCTATGGGGAAAGTCGCGATTGGAATTTTAACAAAAAAGGACACTTAGAAGAGGACTTGGAGCAAACCCCTTTAGAACTGAAGGGTTCTAGAGTCAACACCCACGTGAGCACTGAAGTACTCAAGTTACCTCACCCAGGGAAGCCGGGTGCATAGGTGTCTTTTGATGTCGGGTTTTGTTGTTGTTTTGAATGGCGTTCTGCTGCAAAGTGCTGCTGGAAACCAAGTGGAAAGTGTCTGGAGTGATCCAAGCCTGGATCGAGGATGAGAAGAACCTGAAAGCACAGGGGACAGAGTCTGGGTCACTAGCAAGTGACGAGGGACACGATAGTCGAATGCCCACAGATGTCGGGTGATTTCAGGTGAAGAAGGTGAAGCTTGACTCTTCAGCCACGAGGACCAGGAGGTGTTGACGATGACCAGGTGCTGGATTCGAGCTGTCCCACAAAGGATGTTGAGTGCTGCGGTGTCGGTGCCCGGATTGGACCCAACAAGCCTTGGCAACAGCAACCCACGCAAAAAGCAAAGATCAGCTTCGGTGCAGACCAGCAAGGTCTGAGGGACTCACCCTTTGGTGGGAAGTCAGGGCACGTCTGGAGCAATCAGAGAAGCCCACAGAAAAGTAGAGTTACCTTCGAGGGGGCCCACCAGTTGATGTACCAGGCATTACAAAGGAGCCTCAAGCGGAAATGCAAGAAGCAGGCCCACGGAACACTCGTGGAGTGTAGGCTCATAATCTTCAATGCAGATGGTGCTCGGGGCTAGGGCTACAAGTAACCCAATGCACAACTTCGGAAAAGCTCAGGAAGTCAATACACTTAGCAAATGTGCACAGTGTCCAGGTATTCAGGTTCCACATCACGCGTGAGGGCTGCGGGTCTCAGATTTACCAGGGACTCCGGTCGGCCTTTGCGAAGTCTGAAAATTCTCTTCCTGGCCTGCGATTACTTCAGAGTCCGGCGGGAGCTTCAGAGATGCAGATCGGCAAATGCTTAGTTGGTGCCTGTTTGAACAGGGGAGTCACTCCTTGGCCCTAAGGGAGATTCTTCCATCCTCTAGTCTTTAGTAGAGCATCGAAGTTCCAGGATTCAGTTTCAGAGTTTCATCCAGGTGTAATCTAAAATCCTGTTGCCAGGGGTCCGTTACTTATACTAAGAAAAGGGGTTGGACATACTCTGGGGACCCACCTATGGGAGGGTTTGGAAAGAGGGGTGGCTACACCCATTTCCTTTGTCCAGTTTCGTGCCAGAGCAGGGGCTGGTAGCCCCTGCAACTGGTCTGAACTGGGCTATGCACAGGGACACCACATGCAGACATCAAATCACTCTCAGAGTGCACCCACCCAGCCCCAATACACTAAAGCCTGTCTGGGAGGTGGTTACACCTCCCTGTGACAGGAAACCTATTGTCCAGGCCTCCCCTGCCGGAGTTTTGGTCAGCAGCAGGAGGCAAGACTTGGGTCGGTGGCTGCAGCATCCATTTTGTGATGCTGGGGCTCGTTTAAACTATTACCGGGCAGACCAGTATGTACACTAGAAGGGTGGAATTCTACCCCCGCCGCCAGGACTGGTGGGGGGGGGTAGGATTCCAAAGTGTTTGACACCAAACTCGACATGTTTCCATGCAGCCATTCCAAAGTTAGCCTTTACCGCGAGGTTATAATGCACTTAAGAGTATATGGTCTGGCTGCATCACAGAACAGCCCCAGAGATTAGGCTCCGAAAGCTGCAGAGGGGCCCAGCTCATGCATGAGCACCCTCTCACACAAAACCAAACACTCTGCCTTCAGGATTGATAAGGCCTGCCCTAGGAGTGACTGATAGGCTTATATGTGTCAGTGATTAAAGGTAGATATAGGTAACCTATATCCTAGTAAGGGGTGCATGCACCACCTTACCCAGGCTGCAGTCCTGTGGTGCCATTTTGGAAGGCTTCCCAGGGGTGGCATAATACATACTTCAGCTCCTGGTAGGCCTCTGGGGTACCTATGCCCTGAGTACCTAGTGTACCATATACTAGGGACTCACAAGGGTAACCCAGTAACCAATCTGGAGTGTACCTAATGTACATGGAATCAATTTAGAGAGGAAACAGATATGCTGGGCCCTGAATAGCAGGATTCCAGCCAAACTAAGTCAAAAATCATCAAAACACCAGGAAAAAAGTCGGGGCAACCATGCAGTCAGATTCCACCTTGCTACAGACTGTGCATTAACTGTGAGTCAAGGTTGTCTTAATACTGCTTAGGGGGTGTTATGAGAAAGCTTAAGAAAGGTCAGATGTCAGCCAGGGAAGCATTTAATCTTGGCAAATATGAAGAATATTATGAAGATGACCCCTCAGACAACTATCTATAAGAGAGACTTGCAGAGGCAATACTGTCCAACAATCAGTGAGTAAAGCTGTATGCTCAGCTCTGAAGTCTTTCATGAGGTACTTAAAGAAGTGTGTGCCTTCTGTAGTGAGAAACAATTCCATTGGGGACCTTCAATGTCCCATGAAGCTTGAGACCAAGGCCCCGCAAAGACAAGGAACAAGAAACATTGATGGGTACACTCTAATGTCATGGAGTAACCCTCTGCTTATTTCCCAGCTGACCACAGATGCAGCTCCTCAAATAGCCCAATTGGGGGCCAGGAACATGCTGAGCAGTCTTGGGATGCAAACAATTTTTCCTCTGGGGCAACACAATGATTTCTAAGATTCCCAGAGATCCTGTTGACTTGCAGCTGGGTTGGGCAAATGCAATAGGGCTATTTCCCTGGGTAGCCAAGATTTTCTCGTACAATATCTACAAGATAAAACCTATCTGCTGCCATTTAATCCTGAGGATATTGTGCATCCAAGATCGGTGGAATGGATTTCATCTTAGCGATCGTAGGAAGGCCTTTAACAAAGAGGTATGGAACAGACTCAGAGCTGAATGTACGAGACCTGCACTACAAGGCAGAGTGGCGGATACCCTGGATGTGGATCCAAATATATTCACTTTTATAAAGAAAGTTAGTTTAGACCCAAAAAAGGGGCTTGACAGGTCCTGGCAAACTGTTTGATCTGTATGGATCTCTGACAAAGATCTTCAAACTGGCATACAAAGGAAAGGAGAAGGAGTAAAGATCAACCCTGATATTCTGTTGAGCATGTTTGGCAACACAAACTGTGTCATTTCAACAAACAGCCTAGCTTGTTCCTGATGAGAATTGACCCCAAATTGACAGACTTGGCTTCAGCTGAAGCAGACCGTGTTCCAGATGGGTTTCTCTTTCGAGATCCCTTATATAAGGTGTTAGGAAGATTTGGCTATACCTTACGGCTCTTGATAAATACCCATCTATCATTATGACAAGTTTTCAAATCTGCATGTTTTGGAGGGTCTAGACGAGGGAGGGAACTCTAGCCAGGCCATTCTTCTTTCAAATCTCACAAGGGGATATGTAGATTTTGCTAAATCTCCTGAAGGAGAAAGATTGGAAGCTACAAGTTGACATTTAAAGATGCGTACCCCGGGGTCGTGGCCAAGATGGCGGCACGGTTGGACGCAAGACTCCGCTCCTCCGGCCCTGTCAAATCATCAGCTTTGTATTTGCCCCATTCCCCGACATAGAACTCTCCCAACATCAAAGGGCATAGATTCCTGCTTATCCTGGTGCCTCGGTGAGGCAGTATTTGAATCGCCTGAGCCCGCCTGCCTGATTCCTCGGCGGAGTGCGCTGGAGGTCCTGCGGCCGAGACAGAAGCTGCGAGTCCAGCGTTGGCGAGATCCTCAGCGCCGGTGAGCCACGTGGCCCCTGAGACCAACGGAACGCCCGCTGGGCATTGACTGCTGCCCACACCACTATCTGGAGGGCCCGTGAACCAGGAGTTATCCACCACCTGAGGCGGCGGGCCAGGCCCGGGACGCAACCTATCGGGCAGCCGCCATCTTGCCACTTTCCACGCCAGGGCTACTGACTCCGACCCGGGGAGACACCCAGCAGACGGCCGTGCCTGGTGGAAGGCCTCCACAAGTGCGCTCTGCCTCACGCGCACAAAGGACCGGAGCACCCAACTTTCCACGGCCGCCTACCGCAATACAGATTGGAAGCCCCGAGACCCGGGAGACTCCCAAGTCCGGAAGCAGTGGGTCTGCCCAGGACGCGGCTGGACGGGCAATCACCATCCACTCGCCCTTCCAGCGTTGGCTTGCATGGACACTGGTAGCAACCTCCTGAGGGCCTAAGCAACTAGCAGATCACCATGACAGTCCGTAACGACCTGCAGGTGCGTTCTCCACCCTGCATTCCGGAGATCCGGGGCTCAGTCCGGGAAGACGCAGGAGCCGCCATTTTGCTTTCTGACTGCTGCAGACTGTGAGGCCCGCGGCCTGGTAAGGGGGGCCCTACTTGACTACAGGGGAGGAGAGAGCTCACTGATAGGCTCACCGGACCCGCAGCGAGCCCAGGACATCTGATTGCGATGGATTCCTGGCCTGGCATCCATTGGCCGACTACTCACGGGTTAGTCGCACAGAGCTGAGGCGCGAGGTGCGGGCCTGCTGAAGCGCACATGCGACAGGGTCAAGACTGATTTGCATATGGCCATGTCTGAACTGAGGTGGCTTGGTGAGCAAAATAACGATGGATTAATCCCAGATCTGTGACTGGGGGTGAATGTTTTGCCATTGTGCAATATTCCGTCCATCATCTTGTGTGTTTTGCCGTTCACCCTATGTGGGAAGGGTATGCCCAGACGTGGGTCCCGTGCTCACTATGCCACTGGAGTCAAGCTATCCTGGCTGATGAAGGCTGTTAGCCAGAAACCGGTCCGATGATGCTTGATTCCGGTCCAAGGAAGGCATGGCTTGGCAGTTCGGTCTGGACTGTTCCCATGAGGCACAGGGTCAAGACTGATTTGCATATGGCCATGTCTGAACTGGGGTGGCTTGGTGAGCAAAATAACAATGGATTAAAGCCAGATCTGTGACTAGGGGTGAATGCAGTGGTGGCTGGTGACTTTTTAAAGTGGTGTGGCGTAACAGTTCTTTTCAACTTTCAGGGTATGAGCGAAGCAGCCACACTCTCCCAAGGTCTGAACTGCACAATGTAGAAGCAAAAATCCTAGGACCAATTCCGGTTTCCCCACTAGACCAAAATGGCTGACCCTAGGCAAATATTATATTTTCCCAACCCTCCCTTTCCTTGGTTATCACATAGGAGTGCTCCTTAAAATACACAAGTTTTGGAGCATTTGCTCTGTAGAAAGACATTATGCTTGTTTTCATCGAAAATAAGGTTGCCTCATGTTAATATTGCTTAATGTATCCTAAAAAGCACTAGGCCACACACAAGTAGCATTGTCATTAGGGCGTGTTCTCCTTTTCTATAGTCACAGTTTAAGTTTCATTAAACAGGCTTGTACACAGAGATGTTTCTAAATTTACTTGAATCATGTTTAAAAGATCCATATTTGAAACCTAAAGCATACACATATACTGTCGTACACGTGCGCTTACACAGGCACACAAATCCGCAACTTCATAGTGCAAAGTGCATATTATTACACAGAGAAAACTATAGAAAAAATGACTCCCCTAACGCTTTAGAACATACTGTATTCATACAAAGTACACCGTCTCCCTTGCTCACCTCCACCAGGCCCGGGCTATGCCGGATGAGAGGGCAGGGTCTCTCCCCCGAGACTTAGGAACTTTTAATGCCCTGAAATGGGGGCACAATGTGCGGGGAACCTCGGCCAGCAGATACCCGCAAGGAAATTCCCAACACAGCAAGAGTGGAGCAATATATATAGAGTCATTTATAAACATGAAATTTGCCCTTGAGATAACAGAAAAAACATGTAGCGCTCCTGATTCTAAGGTCAAAGCCGGCTGTTTACAGGTTAATAACAGCCAAGAGGAGTACGTGCTGGGAACTGGCAAACAAACCAAAGGCCTGACTGCCATGCAAACGCCAACCTCCTCAACTGAGGTGAAAACCATGGGCAGCCTGGAGTTAAAGCGACCCGTCAAACTTGCGCCACTCGAGATTCCTTTGGAAGTGAAAAACGCTCAGCTGCAGAAGATAATGACCATGCAAGCCGTCCGAGGCAAAGAAGGCTTCAGAAAAATTATCACTCCCGGGTGTCATCAATAGAACAATGAACCCCGTACCAAGAGGGTCAAAAACCTACCTCAGTAAAGGCCTCCTTCGCACAGTGTACTCCGCTGTAATTACAGCCAATCCTGCTGACCTGCCAGAAGGAACAAGACTTTAAATATTGATGTCCGCGAGGAGGAGCGAAGTCTCTGTAAGTGCCCGACAGCCCTGCTCTGACCGTCTCCCTCTCTCTCTCTTCCCCCCGCAGTCCCTCGCCTGGTGGGCTCCGGTTAGAGACAGCGTCCTGTACTAGCCGGAGTGGGTGGTCATCGGCCTCCTGGAGACGCTCTGGCTCAGCCTTACTTTTCTGCTGTGCGTGCCGGAGTGGTTGGAGATTGAGAAGAACCGCGTCACAGCGGCGCGCGCGCCCGAAATGGCCAATCACTGCATGGCTTCACATGAAGTCACACAGTGATTGGCCATTATACAGTGTGGCTGAGGCAGTGTGCCACCACCCACGCGCGGCATCCAATAATAGATTGCCTGCCCTTCTGCGCAGTGGACCAGCCAATCCTGGCGCTGCATGCAGCGCCAGGATTGGCTAGGGGGCCCACTGACTACTCGCCCAGTCGCACTTTGCAACCCCGGGGGCTGCGGCCTGTCTAAAGCAGCACCCCCTGGTCCCTCTCTCTAAGGGGAGCTGTCAGCAGGTACAGTGTATGCGCATGCTCGGGCAGGTTTCAGCCCAAAAATTAACTTGCGCGGTACTGCTGCAGCTGAGTGACTGTCATTCAAGCTGCAGCAGGCCCAGCCCCCCTGCGCACTCCGGATAAGTCGGGTGTGTCCCGAATTGGTAGCGCTGCGAATCATTCAATATTTAGTGTGCTGCCCTCTCAGCTCTAGATGACGCGGCGATGGTGGGTCCATGTGGCTAGTGGGGCTACGCCGCAATGCCCCAATGGACGCACCGTGGCTGGGTGAATGTTTCGCCAATGTACAACATTCCGTCCATCATCTTGTGTGTTTTGCTGTTCACCCTATGTGGGAAGGGTATGCCCAGACGTGGGTCCCGGGAACACTATGCCACTGGAGTCAAGCTATCCTGGCTGATGAAGGCTGATAGCCAGAAACCGGTCCTAGGATGCTTGATTCCGGTCCAGGGAAGACATGGCTTGGCAGTCCGGTCAGGACTGTTTCCATGAGGCATAGGGTCAAGACTGATTTGCATATGGCCATGTCTGTACTGGGGTGGCTTGGTGAGCAAAATAACGATGGATTAAACCCAGATTTGTGCCTGGGGGTAAAGGTTTTGCCATTGTGCAACATTCCGTCCATCATCTTGTGTGTTTTGCTGTTCACCCTATGTGGGAAGGGTATGCCCACACGTGGGTCCTGTGAACACTATGCCACTGGAGTCAAGCTATCCTGGCTGATGAAGGCTAATAGCCAGAAACCGGTCCTAGGATGCTTGATTCCGGTCCAGGGAAGACATGGCTTGGCAGTTCGGTCTGGACTGTTTCCATGAGGCACAGGGTCAAGACTGATTTGCATATGGCCATGTCTGAACTGGGGTGGCTTGGTGAGCAAAATAACGATGGATTAAACCCAGATCTGTGACTGGGGGTGAATGTGTTGCCATTGTGCAACATTCCGTCCATCATCTTGTGTGTTTTGCCACGCGACATTCCAGCATTGCTCCCTGAGGCCTCGGAATACTGCAAGAGAGCCCCTAGAGGGGTTGGAGTCTCCCTCCCGCCTGATCTTTGCAGAGGTGGGACCGGGGGGCTCTTCGCCCTGGTCTGTTCCCCCACAAGGAGGCACTCAAGACCCTGACTGGACGGATGGGGGGGGTCCTTTGAACGCTGCTGTTGGGCCCTAACATCACTCCTTGCCCGTTGGCTGACGGATGGCCGCTCCCCTGTGAGTCGCTCTGCGCTGGGGCATTGTGTGTCGGGACTACTGGTGCACCCCTGCAACACTTACACATATAGCCCCGAGACATAAGATCGCGGCAAGACGGCTTCTAAAGAAACGGAGCTCCCCTCCCACCCACTCTGCATTGCTATGGGACCGGGGTGCCCTCTGCTCCTAGCTAGTGCTCCTCGCTGGGCGACACTTGGGTCATTGACCAGATAGAAGAGGAAGGCCCATTGGAACATCACTCTGCGCACTGCCTGAACAGGCGCTTCGTCCCTCAGCAGGGGGTGCCGTTGGTAGCACTGCGGCTTTCTCCTGGGATTAAAAGACTCGACGGTCCCCACACGCTTAGCACCCTTTTAACTCAAGGCCAAACTCTTATCATGGGCCTGGCTCTGTAGCGGGGGCGGCAGTGAAGAGTCTAGCTTGCGTCCTGCTCTCCATCCACCTTCTACGCTTTGGTGTGCAGAGATGGCCCCAGTCCGAGCACGAAGGGAAAATCCCTTAAGGAACGTTTGCTCAGGCAACCGGGGGTTTCCAAGACATCCCAAAGAATGTCTAAAGATCAAGGACACGCTGACCCCGTTGAAGAGGCAGATAGCCCGGTCACAAAGGCATTCATGCTGGAACTGTTCTCTGCCATTAAGGAAGACATCTTGGAGCTGAAAGGGCAGCTCGCATCTGATCTCAAGGAGGTACACCAGGATGTTGATGAGTTGGGAGAGAGGGTAGCTGCACTGGAGGAGCATGAGCTGGTGAGGGAGGATGATCTTCACCAACTACAACAGGAGGTTCTTTGACTGGGGGACCAAAATCTAGACCTTCAGGCCCACACGGAGGATCTTGAAAACCGGTCCAGGAGGAATAACATTCGTATCTGTGCGGTGCCCTGTAGGGCGGAGGGCGAGGACTTGCGTGACTAGTCCAGCAAATACTAAGTGAAGATTGTCCGCAAAAAATCCAGATGGACCGTGTCCACCGTGTGGGCATCGCCAGAGGCGGGAAAGCCCCCCGGCCGATGTGCTAGTCTGTGTGCATGACTTTCAGCTTAAGGAGCCGAACCTACGCATCGCAAGAGCTGCCCAGCCGATTCAGTTCTGGGGGCACACACCAGCCCTCTTTCAGGACCTGGCCGCAGTGACTCTTATTAAGCAGAAGGAATTCCGCGTCGTCACATCCCATCTCCGGGACAAAGGGATTCCGTACTCTCGGGGCCATCCCTTACGCCTCGTCTTCAAACACCAAGGGAAGTTAAGGCAGATACGTTCCCTCACTGAAGCGATGGACCTCCTGGGAATTGCTGCTGAGCTGAATCAGTCGCCAAAAGACAGTCCCTTCAAGCATGTCAGGAGAAAACTTCCCCGATGGCAGACAGTTAGCAAACCGTCGACCTCCACCAAACCCGCCCGGAAGAGATGGTGAAAGAGCGCGACGCAGTCCTATCACAACTTACGCAGTCCCAAGATCGCCCGTGCACCCCGTGAGTCTCCTCCACTTACACCAAGGGAATGGTGGATGAGTTGAGGAGCCGGAGGAGCCCCGAGTGGTCCATCCCTTCAGACTCCCTAGACTCTTCCTTGCAGCTCGTAGGCTGCCTGGTATTGAGTTCCAAGACTCTTCATCAGGGTCCTATTTCCTCCAGATGACCCCCCTGGATTTTTCTTACTCTCGTCATGTTTCAATTTTGATATTTTTCCCTTTTTTTCATTGGTTTGGGTGGGTTCTCTCTTCAGTGAGTCCTTTTATCGGTACCATGCATGGCGGCCGCACGTACGTGGCCCTCTTCTGCCCTTCTTTTATCACTGAGCTGTGCATCCTCCCACATAGCTCTCCTGGCCCCTTCCTTCCCTTCTGGATCTTAAAATAGTCAGTCTCAATGTCCGGGGTCTCAACAACCCAATAAAGCGGAGGGTGGTCTTGTCCTTACTAGAACATTCCGGGGGGACATTTGTCTCATTCAAGAAACCCACTTATTGCAGTCGGACACCCACGGAATGTGCCACAGTCACTTCCCTCACGAGTTCTGGTCCTCTACCAACAGTAAAAAGGGGTATTCTTGTGGCCAAACACTGTAGGGGCTCAATGGTAGGGCTGGTCACAGAAATCAAGGGACGCCTTTTAACGCTGCGACTCCACATCGGTTCCTCCTCCTGCACTATTGCTTCCATCTATTCCCCTAATGATCGACCAGAGAAGTTTTTGTTGTAGGTCTGTGCTAAGGTGTTGCATTCCCCAGACCCAGCGGTGTAGTAGGGTGCAACCTTAATCTCATGATGAACGGTGAACAGGATTGTTCTGGCTCTCGCACTGGCGGCGCCAGCGCCCTGTCAGTGAAGGGAGGGGAGTGGTTGCGAGAGGTGGGGATTAGAGAAGCTTTGCGCTGTCTACACCCTAACGAGATAGATTTTTCATATTACTCGGCCGCTCACAAAACTTATGCTTGTCTTGACCACTTCCTAGTTACTCCAGCTACTTGGGCCCTTGTTATGGAGTTTACCATTGAAGCTCGAGCCCTCTCGGACCACGCACACATTACCCTAGCTTTCTGTTTCCCCACTGCGCGTCCTGCTTTCAAACCACGCTGGCCACTGCTAGATTCCCTGCTCAGGTATCCAGACGTGGTTACCGACGTCAGGCAATGCATTACTGATTATATAGCAACTAATGACAGGGCTGACACACCACTCTCTTCAGTATGGGAGGCACTTAAGCTAGTAGCGCAAGGTGCCCTCATTGCTAAAGTCGCCTATGAGAAAATAAGACAAGACGGGAGAAATGTACAGAACTTGAGGCCACCGTTAAAGAAATAGAGACCATACATAAACGCAAGGGTGCTCCCCACATATGGCAGCAGCTAGAAAAGGAGTGCCTTCAGCTCCGCCGTTTGGACTTCGACTGGGCTGAACATGCTGTGATCTGCTTGAAACATAAATATTTTGTTGGCTCCAATAAAGGGGGTTGCATGTTAGCGCATTGTTTGCGTAGCCAGCAAGAAGCTCACTCGGTTAAATCGCTGCTTGATGGGTCCGGTCGACTCTTAACTGGTGACGCCCAAATAGTTTCATCCTTCTGTTCCTTTTACCACTCCCTCTACGCGGCTGATCCTTCCCTGCTGCCCAATCCTACCGAATACCTGAGAGATGCAGCGGTGACACCTCTGCCCAAGAGCGAAGCTGCCTCCCTGGAAGCGCCTATTTGCATTGAGGAAGTTATCTCTGCGATCGCCCGGCTGAAGCTCCAGAAGGCCCTCTGGCCGGATGGCTTTAGTGCCCTTTTTTACAAAACCTACTGCGCTGACCTCACTCCTCTACTCACCCACCTGTTTAACTTGTTCGGGGACTCGGGATCCCTCACCCCCTCTATGCTACAGGCGTCTATATCGGTTATCCTCAAGCCAGGTAAGGACCCTGCACTTTCCTACCGGCTGATCTCCTTGTTGAACATAGACGCAAAGCTGTTTTCCAATGTTTTAGCACATAGGTTGAACCCCCACATGCCGGGCCTAGTCGACTCGGATCAGTCCGGTTTCATTTCAGGACGGCAATGTGGAGACAATACTAAAAGCCTTTGCCATCTAATCGATAAGGTACAGCGATCCAAAGAGGAGACCCTTCTCCTTGTGACCGACGCAGAAAAGGCTTTCGACTGTGTGAACAGGCCGTATCTATTTGCCACTCTATAGCGCTTCGGGATGGGACCACAATTCCGACGCTGGATCGCGAGCATCTACAGCACCCCCCAGGTGGCTGTTCGAGTCAATGGCTTACTCTCTGAGCAATTCGGAGTGGAACGTGGAACGTGGAACGACCCCTTTCCCCCCTACTTTTCGCTCAATATATGGAGCCCTTTGCTCAGCGACTTCGAGATAACCCCCAAGCACAGGGCATCCTCTTTGGTTTAGACCATCACCTCATTAGCTTATACTCGGACGATATTATCTTTTCAATTGCACACCCCCTGTGATCTCTACCGGCCATCATGCAGGACCTTCAGAGATTCAGTCAGTTTTCTGGCTTTAAAATTAACACGCAGAAATACCAAGTACTCAATCTTACCACTAGCCAACACACGGAAGAGGCTCTCCGGCTTCCGTTTCCCTTTGACTGGGTATCCGGGGGACTCACATACCTTGGCTTGACTCTCCACAAGTGTCTAGAGAAAACAGCAGAGGTGAACTACTCTGCGCTACTATCCCGAATCCGTGTGGACCTCTACCGCTGGCGTTGCCTACCCCTGACGTGGTTTGGGAGATTATCCGCGATTAAAATGAACACCCTACACGCGCCCTATACTTGTTCCAAACCCTGCCGATGGAACCCCCGCCACACGCCCTACGATAAATACAGGCGGCAATTGAGGGCTTTGTTTAGGGCCCAAACCCACCACGATTACATAAAACCCAACTCCAACGACCCTACAAGTATGGGGGACTAGCCTTCCCTAATATCACTCGATATTTCCATGCTTCACTCTTACGGTATTTAGTGGAATGGAACCGTCCCGTGACAGAAAAATATTGGATATTCATGGATCAGACGGTCGGGGGTCACCACATCTGGCCAAGCCTGGTTGCCAAGGTCAGCCCCATGCTTGGGGACTCTACTCCTCACCAGTCACACGATCTACAATGTTAGCTTGAGATAGAGTCTCTCAGAGGGCCAACCTGACCTCATTCCTTTCTCCCCTGACCACGCTTTCCTCAAATCCCGCCTTCCCACCAGGAATGTCCACCAAGGCTTCAGCAAGGGGGGTGGAGGAGGGGTGTAAACTATTGGGGCACTTATTTGACCTTCAGGGTGTTATCCCCTTTAAGGAACTACAACCGGACTATAAATTACCCGTCACTGATATTTACTTACACTCCCAGATGATACATTGGATTTCGGAACCTGGGACGTGTCACCTAGCTTTCCGGCCAATGAAGCCATTTGAGAAATTAATATTTACCAAAAAAGATTATAAAAGTCTTATCTCCGAAATCTAATCCTTTCTTACCTCAGCTCTCCCACGGTCCCGCATTGCCGGACAGAAATGCTGGGAAACGGAGCTAGGGCGTGCATTGTCAGATAAGGAGTTGGAAGACATTTTCTACCGCGCACACCACACTACGTACTCCGTGAGCCACACTGAGACAGCTTAAAATCGCTACCTATTGGTACTACACCCTCGAAAGGCTATCCAAATGGCAATCCCAATGTAACGGACTCTGCTGGAGGGAATGCGGTAATCCTGGGACTCTTCTTCACTTACTTTGGCATTGCCCCAAACTAACCCGCTACTGGGAACAGATCCTAGATGACATAGACCTGGTCTTCAACACTTCCATACCCTGGCTTCCTGCTTACACACTGTTAGGCCTCCCCAATCCGATAACCTTTCCCTTGGGCTCGACTAGGGAGCGACAGATGGCACTTGCACTTAACGCTGCGCATTGAGTAATACTGACAAGGTGGAAATCAGATAAAGTACCCGATCACACACAATGGCTACACCAATTATGGAATCTTCTAGCGATGGAGAGACTTTCCATGGTGGCGGGAGGGAAGGGTAAAGATCATGCCAAGACTTGGGCCCCTTTTCTATCTATTCACTCCACTGAATTCCAAGAATTGACCTGCCTGCAATACCTCAGTATCCTGAACTTAGTTCCGGATGCCACTGCAACCACCCCATAAGTGCGTGAATTGTCGGCTTTTTCCTTCCCCCGGAAGTGATGACCCCCTGTAGCACCTAGGGCCCACGGAATGACGCAGATGTCTCTATTTTCTTTTATGCTTGCTGAGGAGAGGGGGTGGGATGGGTTTTAATTTTTTTTTTTACTGTTTTCTATTGTTTGTAGGTTATGTTTATTGTTCAAATATAAAACACTTATTAGAGCCTACGGACTTCAACAGGTCGCATTCTCAATACCATGGACTCATTGCTTCTTAACTGATCTGCCTGCTTGTCCTTGGCACCGCCTAACTGTTACTATTTCTTCCTTTTTGGACGCGGCCAGCCAGATGGGTTGTAGGTGGCTTGCTGTGTTTAATCTCTAAGAAGTTTAGCTTTGTTTGTTGCTCTGCTGGTATACCCAAATCGCAGCTAGCCGGCCCGCTGGGTTGTAGGCGTTCTGCTCATGTTCCACTGATTGGGTTCTGTCAATAAAACAGATTTAATACTAAAGATGAGTACCCCAATTTTTTTCTCCACACAGGTTTCTTCAGTTTTAGTGGTAGAACATTTGGTATCAGTTTTTTGTCCTCCCATTCGGCTGATGATTGGCCCCTTGTTGATTCACCAGGATCATGAAACGAGTTGTAGAGGTACTGAGCCAAAGGTATTCAGATTATCTTACATTTGGATGACATGATATCCAAAGCTGAAGGCCAAAGGGAACTAGAAATGAATTTAAGATGTACTATGCACCTGTCACAGTAATTCGGATTAGTTATCAATAAGAAGTCGTCACTTCTCATCCCAACACAGCAATGATGATTTCTGGGATTTGAGATGGACTCTGGAAAGGCTCGGCTTCAACTGCCAACAAGGAAGGTCCAAGGTTTCAAGAAAGAATTAAAATCTGCCTAAAGCACGGAAGTAACATCATTGAGGTTATTTGCATGGACTGTGGGGTTTAAGGCATCATTAATTCAAGTGATTGTTCTGGGCCTACTCCACTACAGGTTAACTGCACAAGGGTTTCTCTTACACTTACACTTACACATAATCATTCTGGTGGGGTTGGCAAGAACAGAATTTATTTAGTAGCTGGATCACATGAAGGGCTGGACTAGCTGGGTTGTTGTCAGGTCCCTTCCAGACGTGGTCATAGAGTCCGACTTCTCTTTCCATAAGAGGGAATTGATCAAGTTTAGAATTGGAGTTATACATATATTGCTTGGAGCTTCTAGCACGTCTTTTGCCATCAAAGCCCTGTCACTTCAGAAAGAGAATTGCTGTACTTTCCTACAGATGGACAATCTATCAATGGTCTGTTACATCCGCAAGCTAGGAGGAAAAACGTTGAGAATGTTGATGGAACCAGCAAAGGGTTTTAGGCACTTCTGCCTACGACATCAGCTGTCATTGACAACAGAGTTCTGTCAGGAAAAAAAATATAGCAGCAGACTGGAACTCTGGATATCTACGGGACTCTAGGGAATGGAGGCTACTAAACAGGCAGATATTCCAGCTTCTATTGAAGAAATGGGTCCCATCCTCAATCGGTTGCTCATCTCTTGTCAAAACACTGTCTGGGATTTTTCAGCTGGAGGCCTGTTAAACCTGTCAGCATTAGGGTGGTCTTCCCCAAACTTTTTTCCTTCACACTCCTACTGCTGAATTGTTTCTATTAGCCTTAGGACTCTGAGCACTTTACTGCTGCTAACCAGTGCTAAAGTGCTTGTGCTCACCACCTAAAGCATTGTAAAACTGGCTTACACCTGATTGATTGACCTTACCTTGACCCGGTCACACCACTACCGCACGGCCCCCGTGTGCCCTGATTCTGCTGCCTCTGCCTGCTTGGCCCTCTTGCTGCCGCCTCTCCTTAGGGCCCCTGCTCTCCAGGCTTGCCCTCGCTCTCCAGGCTTGCCCAGGCTTGCCCCGATCTCCAGGCTTGTCCAGGCTTGCCCTCGCTCTCCCCCACTCCGCTTTCCCGCTCTTTCCCCCTCTCTGCTCCCCGCCGCTGCTCCCCTGCGACCCCGCCCCCCTCTCCTGTCTCCCGCTCCCCATTCGCCGCCCCGCACCTGCCTCCCAGCTGCTCCTCCCTCCCACTTGGCCATAAATGGCGGGGACCGCGCGGCAGTGAGCTGTGACCCTTGACCCGGTCACTCCACTACCGCACGGCCCCCGTGTGCCCGGATTCTGCTGCCACTGCCTGCTTGACCCTCTTGCTGTCGCCTCTCCTTATGGCCCCTGCTCTCCAGGCTTGCACTCGCTCTCCAGGCTTGCCCAGGCGATGCCAGCCCACCCGACGGACCTACGACGCCGCCACCCTCCACGCACTCAACGCCGGCCGGAACCCCGCCTGCTACCGAGCCACCCCGAAACGCACCCACGGACCCTTCACCTGCCAAGCCTGCCAATTCACCTGCCTCCGAACCTGTACCACACCCACCTAGCCGAGCACCTGCAACAACCACCTCAAGTGCATCCTGCTCAACACCCGCTCCGTCCACAGGCACGCCGTCGAACTCTGGAACCTCCTCGACACAACATCACCAGACGTCGCCTTCCTCACAGAAACCTGGATGAACACCTCCTCAGCCCCCGACATCGCCATAGCCATCCCGGATGGCTACAAGACAACCCGGAGGGACCGCGTCAACCAAACCGGAGGAGGCATCGCCATCGTCCACAGAAACACCATCCGCATCACGACCAACTCCGACGACACACTCACCGCCGCAGAGCACCTTCACTTCCAGATGCACACCGACCCCAAGACCACCCTCAGAGGCACTCTCATCTACAGACCCCCGGGACCACGCACACAATTCAGCGAAGCCATCGCAGACTTCATCAGTCCACACGCCCTCACCTCGTCAGACCAGATCCTCCTAGGGGACCTCAACTTCCACCTAGAGAACAACAAGGACTGCAACACCGCCGGACAACCTCGCCAACCTCGGACTCAAGCAACTGGTGAACACCCCCACCCACTACGCCGGCCACACGCTTGACCCCATCTTCTCCTCCAGCAAGCACATCTCCTTCAGCCACTCCTCCGGACTACACTGGACAGATCACAGCTGCGTCCACTTCAACTTCAGGAGAACCACGACCCACTACCATCCGCAGCAGGTCCCCCGCAGAAACTGGAGCAAGATCACTGCCAACCAGGTCACCACCGCCCTCAGCCAGAACCCACCCACCAACACGACGGACCCCAGCGAAGCAGCCCGCAACCTCACACAGTACCTCACCACCTGCGCCGACGACCTTGCACCACTGAAGAACCCTCCCAGCAGATCCGGGAGTAGGAAAGCCTCGTGGTTCACCAACGACCTCAAAAACTCCAAGAAAACCTGCCGCACCATCGAGAAAGCCTGGCGCCAAGACCAGACAACAGAAAACATGACAGCCCTCAAGAACGCCACCCGCACACACCACCAGCTGATCCGCACCACCAAAAGGACAACATTCAAAGAACGACTGGACAACAACACCCACAACAGCAAGGAACTCTTCAGCATCGTTAAAGAGCTCTCCAACCCCAGAGCCTGCAACAACGATATCACACCCTCGCAAGACCTCTGCGACTCACTCGCCTCGTTCTTCCACCGCAAGATCGCCGACATACACAACAGCTTCGGCGCACAGACCACGCACCCAACCACCGAACCAACGCCCCCCACCACCACCCTCTGCACCTGGACCCCTGTCAGCACCGAAGACACCACCCGCCTGATGAACACCATCCACTCCGGCTCCCCAACCGAACCCTGCCCACACCACATCTTCAACAAAGCCGACTTCATCATCGCACCCCAGCTCCGGAACATCATCAACAGCTCCTTCGCATCCGCCACCTTCCCGGAGAGTTGGAAACAAGCCAAGCTGAGCGCCCTCTTGAAGAAACCCACCGCGGACCCCACGGACCTCAAGAACTTCTGCCCCATCTCGCTCCTCCCCTTTCCTGCCAAAGTCATCGAGAAGACCGTCAACAGACAACTCTCCGCCTTCCTCGAGACCAACGGATCCCTCGACCCATCACAGTCCGGTTTCCGAGCAAACCACAGCACCGAGACCGCTCTCATCGCAGCTACCGACAACATAAGATCCCTGCTCGACAACGGGGAAACTGCTGCCCTCATCCTCGTAGACCTCTCAGCAGCCTTCGACACTGTATGCCACCGCACCCTGATCCAGCGCCTCAGCAACACCGGAATCCAAGGAGCGGCCCTGGAGTGGATCATCTCGTTCCTCGCCGGAAGAACCCAGAGAGTCCGCCTCCCCCGTTCCGATCCGCGGCCACCGAAGTCATCTGCGGCGTCCCGCAAGGATCCTCACTCAGCCCCACCCTCTTCAACGTCTACATGAGCCCTCTCGCTGCCATCGCACGCCAACACAACCTTAACATCATCTCCTACGCCGACGACACCCAGCTGATCCTCTCCCTCACCAACGACCCCGCCACCGCCAAAGCCAGCCTCCAAGAAGGAATGAAAGACGTCGCGGAATGGATGCAGATCAGCCGTCTGAAACTGAACTCAGACAAGACGGAAGTCCTCATCCTCGGACCATCCCCTTCCGCCTGGGACGACTCCTGGTGGCCCCCTGCACTGGGCACTGCACCCAAGCCAACGGACCATGCACGCAACCTGGGCTTCATCCTGGACTCCTCCCTCACGATGACCAAGCAAGTCAACGCCGTCTCGTCTTCCTGCTGCAACACCCTGCGCATGCTCCGAAAGATCTTCCGGTGGATCCCCACCGAAACCAGGAAGACGGTCACCCAGGCCCTCGTCACCATCCGTCTGGACTACGGGAACACCCTCTACACCGGAACCACAGCCAAACTCCAGAAAAGACTCCAGCGCATACAGAACGCTTCTGCACGACTCATCCTGGACATCCCTCACCACAGCCACATCTCTGCCCATCTGAAAGACCTGCACTGGCTCCCCGTCACCAAGAGGATCACTTTCAGACTCCTCACCCACGCACACAAGGCTCTCCACGACATGGGCCCGAAATACCTCAACATCCGCCTCACATTCTACACACCCACCAGCTCCGATCCGCCAGCCTCGCCCTCGCCTCCATCCCACGAATCCGCAAATCCACCCCCGGAGGAAGATCCTTCTCCTACCTGGCGGCCAAGACATGGAACTCCCTCCCCACCTACCTTCGGATGACCCAGGACCCTTTCTCCTTCATAAAGCAACTCAAGACCTGGCTGTTCGAGCAGTAGCGAATCCCCCCCCTCCAAGCGCCTTGAGACCCTAGCGGGTGAGTAGCGCGCTCTACACATTTGCTGATTGATTGATTGATTGATTGACATATTTAATTTACTTATAAGTCCCTAGTAAAGTAGTATACCATATACCCAGGGCCTGTCAATTAAATGGCACTAGTGTGCCTGCAGCACTTACTGTGCCACCCACTTAAGAAGCCCCTTAAAACATGTCCCAGGTCTGCCATTGCAGCCTGAAAGCGGTTTTAAGTGGCCAATTCGACTAGGCAATATAGCCCTCTTGCCAAGCCTTAAACTCCCCTTTTATTGCATAGAAGTTACCCTAATGTTGGTCCCAGGTAGTTCACAGGGAAGGGTACATTGAAATTAAAAGGCCGTCCCATGTACTTTTAGAATTTACATGTCCTGGTATTGAAAAAATCCGACATTTGTTTTTCACTACTATGAGGACTATTTCTCCCATAGGATACCATTTGGTTGCCTTATTACAATCAATAAGTGCTGACCTTTGATTGGAACAGGTAAACATTTAACGTTTGATGTTTGAGACATTGTAATTTAAAATCCTCTTTAAAGGTCAAATCGGATTTCAAGTTGCCATTTTGAAAATGGCAGCTTAAAAAGTTGGCATTTTCCTGTGCTATTAGGTGCCTGCAGCCTGTTCCTGTGTCACATGACTGGGTGTAGTCGGCAGTTGGACTTTGTATTTTTCTTCCAAACAGCCACACCATAGAGGGATTAGGTGTGCCTGGATAGGCCATCACAGACGAGATGGGGGTCAGAGGTGGGAGCAACCCCACTTGCAACTGAATAAGCCGTGCCCTGCCTTCACACAAAGGACTTGTCACCTCCGTGTTGTTCATTTCAGCCACTCCTGAAACCACGTTGTTTACTGGACTGTGACCCGTGCTTCAGCTATCTGTCAAATAATACGGACAGTTCGTTACCATACAAAGATATCCCTCATTATTGGTTGAGCTGGTGATTTGAATTATTACCAAGTCTTTCTGGAGATACCGAAAGACGATGCGGTCACGTGACTTGCTTTTAAACGTTCTTAACAACACAGCAGCACTGCCTATATTGAGTTACTTAAGGGGCTTCCTCTGCAATTTCTACTTGTCCTGATGATGGTCTTATAGACTACTGCCTCAAAGACCGAAACGTCGACCTCCACATCATCTCCCAAGGAATTTTTGTCCTTAAGAGTTTCATCTTTCAACCTTTGCCACTGAGTCGCTCTAGCATATATTTTGGAGCTGATGTTTTGTTGTGATTTGATTTGTTGAATTAATTTATACATCTTTTCATGACAGTTGTTGCTTATGTTTTGATTCCATGTATCCCCTTGAATCAACTTTTGACAAACCAAATACAGAATATATTTTCATATAAATAGGATTTTCAGTGTGCTTATTCCTTCTATTACTCTGACTCATTATCTACATTTATTGCTGTAGCCCTGTGGACACTTTGCTGTTTGATCACATGACAAACACCTTGATTCAGCCCAAAATAACTACAGAATTGATAAACAAGCAAAATTCCTTGTAGACAACCTTTACTCTACATCTTGCAGTCAGGGCAGGGGAGACAAGAAACTTCGAGCACTTCAAACAGAACTCTCTAGAAACTTCTTACATTTCAAAAAAGGCACCAGGTTTAAAAATAGGACACTCAGACCCACTCTTCAGTTCACTTTCTGGACCTGTGGAAGGACTCTGGGAGGACTTCCTGCTGCTGTGTACTTTAGAATACTGCTTTGCCCCAGAGTCCTGCAGAAATGGTGGCAACATTAGCCCAGTGTCTACTGGAGAAGAGGAAGCCCACATCCCAAAAGGATCTGGTGCCTAACATTGTTATGAGAGATGACATAGACAACTGGTTTGAGGCCTATTGAGTTACCCTAGAGATACACAGGGTTCCTGAGGGAGATTGGGGGCCAGCCCCTGGAGGCACATTCCCAATGAAGGGAGGGGTGCCATGTTAGCCCCTAGGGAAAGCAGACTTGATGAAGTAACCGTCATTAAGGATGTCCTGACCAGGAAATATGGGCTCACCAGAGAGAGATATAGGCAGAAGTTCAGGAACAGCCAAAACCTGCTGCATCAGACCTGGGTGGATTGTGTTGATCATTTTTGCAAGGCACTGGATGGTTGGGTAAAGGGCAGTGAGGTGAGTGGGTAAAAGAGGCTGTGGAATTTGTTTGCTTGAAAGCACATGTTCAGTCTTTCTTTTACACAGCCGTGCCAACATAGTGTAGATAGTAAGCTCTCTCACCCAGAGATCAGCACCAGAAGGTATCTGGGAGGGGACTCCCTAAAGGATGGTCCGGGTTTCCACTAGAAGAAGGAGGTGGGTAGATAGAAATAGGGGGAGTTCTCTAAAGGCCCCCAAAAAAGTTCTCAAAGGAAAGTGTCCCATCACAATCTTACCAGAAATGAGGGATTTATAGACAAGAACACTGGTACATTTGTCCCCAAGTATTATGCTTGTTACTAGTTTGGGTACACGAATGGGGATGCCAAGTGCCCCAAGAGGGAATAGCCTCCGTGGTGGCATATCCTTGGAGTGGCCAGCGAAGCACTTGGGGAGGAGGTGCCCCAGTTAGTGTAGGGGAGACAACTTAAGTTAGTGTCCCTAAGTGGCAGAGAGATGGTGGCCAAAACCCACGTGCCTTCAAATACCTCCAAGTACAGGCTGTTGGCCAGAATCAATGGAAAGAGGGTGGAAGCCCTGAGGGACACAGGACCCAGTATGACTACTGCCAGGTGTCATCTGGTGTCCTCAAAGCAGGTGATACCTAACGCATTTCACCAGGCAGACAACCATGAGAGCCACTACCCAGTGGCTCTGGTTCTCTTTGAATGGGTGGGCGGGGGTGTCAGGTTCTCTTATGGTAGCTGTGAGCCCTGCCATGCTTGTGGATTGCTTGCTTGGGAATTATCTAGTACACTCTGCCTGGAAGGAAGTTGAGCTCAGGTCACACCAGGAAATGTTGTGGTTACCTAAGTGGGTCTGTGTGACCACAAGGTCCATGGTTACCCAGGAAAGGAGTCAAGGACGCCTGGAAAAAAAGGCCCAGCCAGCTGCCAAGAAAGGGAAAGGCATGGGAAACCAGCCCCTGAAACTTTACAGGTACAGGTGGATGGGGCACTAGAGAGGCTGCATCAGAGTCTACCGGGGAGGACATTGCCTACCTTGGGGGCTTTCTAGAAGAAAGCAGACGGTGGTCCAACCAGGGAGGAGTTATGCAAGGCACAGAAGTGCCCAACCCTCGAGGGCATGAGGCATCATGCTAAAGCCCAAGCACATGTGGACACTCCTCGAGATCTCCTCATTTATTGGGAGGGAATCACCTCCTGTATAGGGAGCATAAAGCATCTATGCATGGGGCAGCACATGTATTGGTGGTCCCCTAATGATACAGGGCCTGCCTGCTGGGGTTGACTCAGGAAATCTCCCTGGTAGGACATTTGGGGCAGGACAAGACTTTTGCCAGGCTTGTGTCCCACTTTTATTGGCTCTGGCTAAGTATACCAATACTTTTTTGACCCCGGATGAGGACCCAGGCGAGAAACATTCTGCAGGCTGTCTCTCCTACCAGGCCAGTGGGAAAACAGGAAAAAGCTTAAGGCTTCCCTGAAGGCCTTACCTGTCATTTCTTTTCTGGAGTTTTATGTAGCGCGAACTTGACAAAAGGTATCAAAGCGCTTTACATGAGCACCAATTGAATTACACAAGGACATATTAATGTTTGTTGGGTACGGGGAGATTACAGAATCACAGGATATTGAGCGTCCTGCTGAGACTCGAACCCGGTTCCCCAGCTTTGAGGTCCACCACTCTAGCCGTAAGGCCACATCCTCTCCCCCATGTACTTATATATACTTATATATAAACTTATATTACTAGACGCACAGTCGTGCCATTGGCACCCCCTTTGAAAGGGTGGGCATCAACATTGTTGGACTTTTGGGCCCCAAGAATGTTTTAGGGAACAGGTTTATCTTGGTTTTGTTGGACCATGCCTCTAGATACACAGAGGCAATACCGCTGAGGTTTGTGACTGCAGCGGCTAGGGCCCTGATGAAGTTTTTTTTTCCTCAGGAAGGCTTCCACACAGAAGTGGTATCTGACAGGGGCACCTACTTCTTGTGTGAATACATGAAGTCCATGTGGAAAGAGTGTGGAATAACCAACATGTTTTCCGCACCCTATCATCCCCACACCAATGGGGTTGTTGAAATGTTCAATGAGACCCTAGAAAGGCATGATTATGAGCCTGGCTGAGCTCATGAGGCGGAAGTGGAATGTCCTCTTACGATGCCTGCTTTTCGCTTACAGGGAGGAGTCATAGAAGGGAGATGAGTTTAGTCCATTTGAACTTGTGTATGAACACCCTGTTAGGGGACGTCTCAGTCTGGTGAAAGAGGGGTGGGAGCTCCCACGAAGCCCCCCCCCCCGCCCAGGATATGGTTAGCTACATGCTAGCCCTCAGAAAACAGATGGTCAAATTCTGGAAGAAGGCTTCTGAGAACCTTGAGGCTAGCTAGAAAGTCATGAAACTCTAGTATGATCAGAAGGCCACTCAGCTGGCAAGAAGTTGTTGGTTATGTAGCTAGTAGAACCCAGGGCTCTCCAAGAGCGTTGGATAGGACCCCATGAGGTGATTGAGCGGAAGGGGGAAGCTACCTACTTGGTGGACCTCAAGACCACTAGAAACCCATTAAGAGTCCTCCACATCAATTGCCTCAAACCACACTGTGATTGAGCAATCCAGTAGTCTCTGGTACAGCCCAACGCCCAACGCTGCCTTACTGGGGGCCACCCCACATCTCAGCTTCTGTGTGGATTACAGTGGGCACAACTCAGTCACCAAGACTGATGCTCACCCCATCTCCAGAGCTGATAAGCTCATTGATCGGTTAGAGGCTGCCAAGTTCCTGAGAATGTTTTACCTTACTCTATAGTCCTGGCAGATTACCCTAACTGAAGGGACTGAAGAAAGGTCAGTATTCTAACCCAAGAGTGCTACCTTCAATTTCAATTTACTTGGACTGAAGAATGCCCCCCCCCCACATTCCAGAGGCTGGTGAACCAGGTATTAGCTGGGATGGAGACCTTCAGTTCTGCCTATCTGGATGAGATAGATGTCTACAGAAGCAGCTGGGAGGACCACCTGTTTCACCTGCAAGAAAGGCTTCAGGCCCTGCAATCGGGTGGCCTGGCTATCAAGGCCAGTAAGTGCCAGAAAGGGCAGGATTATGTGGTGTACTTGGAATACCTTGTGGATGGGGGTAAGGTGCAGCCCCTACAAGCCAAAAATAGAGAATCTTCTGGTCTGAGAGCTTCCCAAAAACACAGACAGAAGTAAGGGCATTTCTGTGAATCACTAGTTACTACAGGAGGTTTGTTGAGAAATATGGCACCATTGTTGCCACTTAACAGAGATGACTTCAAAGAAGCAGCCCAAAAAGGTGATTTGGACAGAGTACTGTCTGAACCTCTTTGACACCCCCAAACAGGCCATGTCTGTAGCGCTTGTACTCAAGGCCCCTGAGTTTTCCCAGAAATTCATAGTGCAGACTGATGTCTTGGAGCATGGCCTAGGGAGTCTTTGAGGAGGGCCTAGACCAACCTGTAGCTTTCATCTCAAGGAGGCTACTTCCCAAGGGAATAGAGATGGGAGTGCTACTGAAAGGGAAGCCTTTGCTGTGGTCTGGGCACTGAAGAAGCTCAGACCGTACCTGTTTGGGACTCCCTTATGGGTTTAGACAGACCACAGACAGACCATAGCCCACTCAGATGGTGCATGCAGATGAGGGCTGAGACTCTAAACTGTTTCGGTTGTCCATATCCCTACAGATTATGTACTTCACTGTGGAACACTGTCCTCCTGGGTCAGACCTTTCCAGTGTGGATAATCTGGCTAGGCTCTTCCGCCTTAGTAATGAGAACTCCCAGGAGGTTGGGTAGTTCTTCTCACTTTCCTCTTGGGGGAGTAGATGCATGTTAGACCTATCAGTCTTAAGGTGGTCTTCCCCCAAACGTTTTGCCTTCACCCTTCTATTTTGTTAAATTCGTTTTTGTTGGCCTTTGGACTTTGTGCATTTTACCACTGCTAAGCAGTGCTATAGAGCTTCTGCTCACTTCCTAAAACACAGTCAAATTGGCTTACACCTAATTGGCATGTTTAATTTACTCATTAAACCCTAGTATAGTGGTATACCATATAGCCAGGGCAGGGGCATTGTTGACCCCCGCTTTAGCAGCTACAGTGGGGTGGATTTCTTTATGGGCCTCTTCTGTCTCCAGTTCCGCAGACAAAGTCTCATAATTAACGTGAACGTTTGGGTCGGTAAGTGAGTGAAAGGTAGGAAGGATGGATGGATGGGTGAGGGGAAGGGTGGATGAAGAGATGGATTTATGAATGAGTGAAAGGATGGATGTAAGGATGGATGAGTTAAAGAATGGATGGACGGAAGGTTGGATAGATGAGTGAATGGATGGATGGTTGAGTAAAAGGGTTGTTGGATAGCTGAGTGGATGGATGAGGGAAAGGGTGAATTGACGATTGGATGGATGGGTGGATGCATAGGTTAAAGGGTGAATGGGTGAATGAATGTATGGATGGTTGATTGAAAGTGTGGATGGATGGCTGATTTAAAGGGTAGGTGGATGAGTAGATGGATGGGTGGGTAGAAGGGTGAAAGGGAGGATCGGTAGAGTGAAAGGGTAGATGGATGGTTGAAAGGATGGATGGATGGTGGGATGGGAGTGAAAGGGTGAATGGTTGGCAGAGTGGAAGGGTATATGGATGTATGGATGATAGATGAATGGGTGGAAGGGTGGATGGATGGGAAGATAGTTGAGTAAAAGGATGTATGGCTGAATTAAAGGGTGATGGAAGGATGGATTGAGTGAAAGGGTGAATGGATGGATGAGCAAACAGGGAGGTGGATGGAGTGAAAAAGTGGATGGATGGATGAGCGAAAGAATAGATGGATTGTTGAAAAAATAAATGGAGGAATGGATGAGTGAAAGGGTGGATTGATGTACGGATAGGTTTGATGGATAGGTTAGTAGATGGATGGACAGATTTGGACAGGGGTGTTGCGAACCCCCCTGCTTTAGCAGCTACAGTGGAGGTGAATTTCTTGATAGGCCAACTCAGCAGACAAAGGCTCATAATTAACGTGAAAGGGTAGGTGGGTGGGTGATTGAAAGAAGAGATGGATGGATGTGTGAGTGAAAGGGTGGATGGGTGTGTGGGTATAAGAGTGGATGCATGACTGCAAGGGTGTTAACAGGTTAAACTAAGTAAAAAAGGGATTGTGATGATGTATGTATGTAAATCTTATTGTTTTTATTGTAGCTTTTTAAAATTGTTAGTGTGCACTTTTATGGCAATAGCCGAATAAAGATATGATTAATTGATTGCTTGATTGGGTGCAAGGGTGAATGGGTGGATGTATGCCTGGATGGAAAGATGAAACAGTGGATGGGTGAGTGGAAGGATAAATGGCTGAGTGAAAGGGTGGATGGATGGCTGAGTGAAGGGGTGGGTGGATGGGTGGATGAGTGGGCAGTTGGGCCTTCTGAAGGGTGGATGTATGGCTGGATGGATAGTTGAGTATAAGGGTGGATGGATGAGTGAAAGAGAGACTGGATCAATGGATGGAGTTAAAGGGTGAATGGATGGATGAATGAAAGGATAGATGGTTGACAGGATGGATGGTTGGTAGAAGAGTGGATGGATGAATAGGTGGAAGAGTGTATAGATGAATAGGAGGAAGTGTGGATGGATGGATAGCACATTGGAAGGGTAGATAGATGGATGAGTGAAAGGATGGATGGCTAACTGAAAGGCAGGATGAATGGAGTGAAAGGGTGGATGGATAAACAAAGGAGAGGATGTCTCTTAAAACATGCCACAGGTCTGCCACTGCAGCCTAAATGTAGTTTTAAACTGCCAATTAAACTTGGTAATATAACTCCCTTTACAAGGCTTTAAGTCCCCTTTTAATGCCTATATGTTACCCTAAAGCAGGCCCTAGGTATCCCATAGTGCATGGAGCATTGCAATTAAAAGGTTGGACATGTACTTATTTGTCTTATATGTACTAATACTAGAAAACTCCTAAATACATTTTTCACTACTGTGAGGCCTTCCTCTCCCATAGAATTACACTGGGTCGCCTTATTACATTTAATAAGTGCTAACTTTGATTGGGAGCAGGTAAATATTTCATTGTTGGTGTCTAATAAATTGCAATTTAAAATCCTCTTTAATGGTAAAGTCAGATTTTAAGTTACAGTCCTTAAAATGCCACTTTTAGAAAGTTGGACTGTTCCTGCATCAACTACTTACTGCCTGCAGCCTGTTTCTGCATCACATGACTAAGTGTAGTTGCCATTGTATATTCCTCTCAAACAATCACACACTAGTGGGATTATGTGTGCATGGATAAGCCATCAGTGACATGATGGGGGTGGAGAAGAGCACAGTCCCACTTGCAACTGAGTAAGCTATGCCTTGCATTCACACAAATAATTTGTCACCACAGCACTGCTCATGCACCCAGCTTAGAGCCAGGAAACTTCAAGCACTTCAAAGGAAATTCTCTAGAACCTTCTCCTTCAAAAAAGGCACCAGGTATAAAAACAGGACCCTCAGACCTTCTCCTCAGTTCACTTTCTGGACCTGCAGAAGGGCTCTGAGAGGACTGCCTGCTATATATTTATGAAGACTTCTTTGCTGCACCTGGACGGACTACTTTTCTGCCTGAAGCCTGTCTTGAACCCCCGGAGGCCCGCACAGCTGTTTGAGCCCTGTTCCACGGCTCAAACCAGGACTACCAGAGTGACTCCAAGGGCTTGTTGGCTAGCCTCCTGATTAGAGCCTCGCGACAGAAAAGGCTCCAAAATCTTGAACCCGCACCTGGACCCAGCCTGAGTGAGTCCCTACCACTCCAAAGTGGTGTTCCCTCCAGTCCTGGACCCTTGATGGTGGTACTAAAGGTGCCCAGATAGCCAACATCCAAGAATCCAAAACTCAGGACTTAGAAAATGTTTGGCAAAAAACTGCTCTGAAAACCGAGAAGGGACCAGGACCAACCTGCCCATCTATCTAAGATGCATCGCCGGTCAGCCTGACTATGCAGTAGCTCCCGCTACAGTCTTCTCTGCAGCAGAAAATTCTGCTTAGTGGTCATTCATCAAAGGGATATTCGCCTCGTGGAACACTCGTCAAATACAGCTCAAAGCCTCGTCCCGCTGGAGATTTTCAACTTACAAAAAAGAGACTAAGTCCAAATATAGAAATCTTCACTGCAACTTCATTCAGCATCTCCCCAAGGAAAATGCCTTCGCATAGGCCACCGACTAGAGCCTTGTACTGCGGAATTTTATCATCTCAAGCAACTTTTTCCTGAAATTTCTTCTAAGTTCAAAAGTGCCGACCTGGCCAATCCACTTTTTGTAGCCAACTGACGCTCCATTGCAGTCAGCCATATTTATTTACTTTCACCCAGTCTGCACAACTAGATGGCTCGGCTGGTGCTTTGATCTTTTGGGCACTAGTTTTTATCTTAAATTTTAAAATTTCAGAACTCCAGTTCTACTGAATAGATTTTTATTGGTGTCAAATAATGTATCAAAATCTACTCTATTTTTCTAAATTGGACTGCAATGTTTCTTGTGTTGTTTTTTTACTGTTCATGTGCTGCATAAATACTTTACACATTACCTCTAAGGTAAGCCTGACAGCTTTTGTGCCAAGCTACCAGAGAGTTAAGCACAGGTCAATTTAGTGACTTGTGTGGTTCACCCTGACTGGGATTGTGGCTGTTGCTTCAGCAGTGTTAACGCCCCACTCATCCAACAACCCAATTTCTCACAAGGCTGGATCCAAAGGCTTGAGCGATGGACAATTTCCTACATGACTTGAGCAGGAGTGTGCAGTATGCCTTGCCACTGTGCATGATGATACCTTGAGTGGCATCGCAGACGAGGAGACAACTCGCAGACTCGCCTCTGGTGACTCAGATTTTGAGACCTCAACCCTAGTCCCCGATCTTTCTGTTATGGGACTTCTTGTAGTGATTCCACACTCTCAGGAGCTACTGATTGACCAGGCATCTCAGGTTTGGCCACTAATACTGGCAGTCCAACTTCACTTCATGGCATGGAACGTTTCATGACTGTTGGGTAATGCCAGGATTATTGGAACAGGTTGTGTTTCAAAACAAAAAAGCATGGTTAAGCAGTACTATACCTATAAAAGAAATTCTTCTAGTGGGAAGAGAAGGAGATGTCGGAGTGATGAAGGGGTGTGGATCCCATGGGGAGCAGCTATGTATTTAATTATAAAAAAATGTTTGCCCAGTTGTCTTCAAGATGGGCTTACAGGTCAGTCAACAATTATAGTTCAGCTATTCCTGTGGGTCATGTGCCTGTACTCAGTAAACCAAAAGGGGAGCATCACCTGATTTGCAAGCTGATGAAAAGGATTAGACAGTCAAATCCTCCTGCACCCAGGTATTCTATTATCGGGAAGTAAATGTGGTACTGAGGTTTCTTGCGAGATGGCTTGCCAATGATGATTTATTTAGGAAGCAACATTCTGTGAATTGAAATTGCTCTTATGCTTGATTTGTTGTAGAGAAGTGACCAGGGCACAAGTTGGGGGTACACGCAGGTACACAGCGTCTACCCACTCTTTTCACAGGGTGGATGGCGTCCCCCCCTGCCAAGAAGTTGGGCTCCATAGAAATATGCTGAACTTGTCCCAGTGTAATTTTCAGACACCGGGACATGTTCAGCAGAGCCTGCATGTTGTCTGCTTTCGATTCCCAGCAGCAATGTGCAGACGGTGAGGGGGCTTGTTTTTTTCACCCCCAGCTGGGCCAAAGTTAAGGGGCCATCAGGCCTCCTTTTGTTTGCATATCCTGACTAGGGGTAGCCTGGAACCTCCCACTTTAATGTAAATACCAGCAGGTGAAACAAAGGCACACAGCTTGTTATCTCTTCACAGGTAATTATCAGAGGCAGCTTTTGCCTTTGTTCAGTTCCTGTATATAAGAGATGCATGCACTGTAAGAATGTCAGGTGTGTTTGTCTATCCCAGTAGTTATACAAATAACAATTTCAATAGCACTATTTTATTTCTTTTATGGTGCTGTGCAACCCAATGCAGGGTGTCAGAGCTCTTTACGCAACATACACATTATACATTGACAATAAATAATGTACATGAGTAAATCAATGTACAAGATGAGTTACATTAGACAGTGGAGGTTACCAGGTGTAGGAGTCACATGTCCTTCATACCTGAATGTGGTCTTTTACAAGGATTACAATTTATGAACTGCAGGTAACAAAATGATCTCTGTGTTAAAAGCCGTAACCCACTTTACTATCTACATAAAATAAAAATCTGTCATCTGCGTGTTAGATGATGTTCTTTGCAAGAGACACATTTATCATCTCTACTACTTTGATTCAAATCTGGAACTTTACAAAACCAGCAAGTGCATTAACCACCAGAGTTATCTCACCATTATTACTATTCCCTGAGATTTACTGGGCACCTTCACAGCAGATGCCTTAACCCAATCAAATATTTTAAAATGTAGACTTTGCCACCAATTGAGCCTAACAGATTTACTGCAATGCTTCTCCTTGTTGCCCATTTCTTTGTGGCAGGGTGTAAAAAAATGCATTTATTAGTTGAGGCCCAGATTTTGCATCAGGATTGTGCCACTTTTTTGCACTCCTTCTCTAGAGATCACGTATGTCACTGGTATTTTCACTGTTTTCTGAACATCATTTTGGTTGGTTTGGTGCACTAAGCATGTAATCAGTATCCATCTACTTGGACCTGTGGAGTATGGCACTTGCCATTGATTTTGCTGCTCGTGTGAGGAGTTATAACGGTTATCTCTTGTCAGACAATACCTGTCTGCTGGTTTTTGATATGTCTACCCTTCCGCTATGTTTGGGCACTTGCCACGTAAACTAGGAGGTAACGGTACATTTATCTACAGCCCTCAACTTTGAGCTGAGTACTGTTAACTCTGTTATGCATATTATTTTGCACAGTATTTTGCGTTCACCCAAGAGGTAACATCTCCGTTCATTGTTGCTCCTTATTTTGACATATTGTACCATGAATGTTAAAACACCACTCCAAGATGGCTACCATAGTTGTACCTGCAATGGTCCTTCCTTGATGTTCATTTGTAACTGTATCAATGTGGTTTGATCTCTTACACGTCTACACGTGAACAAGCTGCAAGGCGGAAACGCGTTGGGTGGATTAAACCTGTGTTTGTATCAACTGGTGTTTCCTGACTCTTTTTCCTGAGAGCGCACAAACTTTGTGTATGAGATTTGGAATTACGACTACCGGCACGCTCCGCCGGAATGTGCGCCACCCCTCTTGGGTCCCAGTATCACGGAAGGAGCCTGTTTTTGAAGGATTAAGCAACAAGTGATACACTGGACCGGCCGTTTTTGCTGACTACGGAAGAGGAATTTGGCCGCAGACACCCGACACTGAAACCCCGCGGGTAAGTCCGTTTGCCGCCGGGTCCGTCCCTTGTGAGGTGCGAGTTAGTTTTTGCACGGATAGTGCTTAGCGGCTCTTATCCTCCGGGGCAGCGGCCGGGCAGAGCTTTGTGACGGCCGTGTGGGTATTAATAGTGTTTGCTTTGGGAGGTTTTGTTCCCGAACTGCGCATTTGTCCTTGGAGTGTCTGACATTTTCTTCTGATCTGCGAGCACATCACAGACTTTCATTTACCCGGCTTAGAAGACTCCGTGGCCGGTGCAAAGGTACACGTATTCTCGCAGAACGCACTGTTCAAACTCCGGACATTTCCCTCCTTTTAGAAATCAGCAATCAGCACGATACACTATACTGGTGAATCGTCAGGCAAGGGGAACTCGACATTTAGGAGAGGGGAAATCGAGTCAGAAACACCCAATGCGTATATATTAATTTCTGAACACAGGTTTTTTGGATTTAACCAAGAATTGCTATGGAAGAAGAAAGAGAGAGGAGGGCGGCTGCCCTTACTCTCTTCAGTAGAAAACCGACTATTACAACTAACACAAGCAGAGTGACCAGCCAGGACCCTAAAAAAACCAAATCTGGAAGAAAAAGTGAAAAAACTTGAAAAATTGAAACGCGCTGAACAATCTAAATGGTGGGAGGCGATTTCACTACAGAACTATGTAGATCAAGCTATGGCACCGCGTGGCTTAAGGATATTTATAACTCCAACCTACGAAGCACCCAATCCAGTAATGCTAAAAGAATGGTCCGAACATTCAGCTTCAAGCTCCAAGAAAATGATGGAAATCCTTATAAAATTTGCCTGGACTGACAGAGATGAACTACTAAAACAAATACAAGAAATCACAGAGGAACTGATCCAAATAATGGACAAAGATGCTCTGAAAAAAATGCAAGACACCATGAAGGAACGTCTCAATAAATATGAGGAAGAGATCAAAGCCAGAAAGCAAAGGAAAATGAATAGAGACTATGCCGACTACGAGTGTGGAAGGATCCTAACATTCAGCAAAAAATATGACCATCTTTACAGAATCCAATCACAGCAAGCTGCCACGGATACCACCAGCAGCACCCTGAACAAAAGTAATGTGGAAAGCGATACGGAATCTGACATCACGGGAGGAAGTATGTCTGAAGAGGAATCTACAAATAAAAAACAAGTTAATTTTTTAGACGAGTTCCGGGTGATGCAGAAAGATCGACAAAATGTGAGAGACTATGCATCACCGACTCCAAGAGGAAGAGGACGCGGACAAGGCAAGACAAGGGGAAACGCCGGAACCGCAAGAAACGACTCCAACAACGCTGGGAACACCGACAAAACAAAGGGCACCATGGGAAGCCGCACAACGCGCTCAAACAGGAAATACTATTGGATGCTGAAATGGTAAATAAAACAGTGGTGAACTTATCTAAGAAACACTTAACTGTGAATGAAAAGAGAACTCTTTCCTTAGGACTCTCCTTTTGTCCCTCCACACGTTTTAATTATACGGATACTAGAATAGATACCTTTAAGTTTGTGCGCAAACTGAAATTGAATAAGTGGCATAAACTTAAAAGACTGGGACATAATGCTAGAACTACACCTAGGAACGACACCTGTACTAATAACTTTGAAATTGGGGATGTAGATGCTCTGCTCACTATAGCTGAATTGGACAACACGAATGAGAACCATGATGACCAGATTAGCACGACTCAAATTCTTGAAAGTATGGAATTAGAACAGAACGCGGCGGCCAGAACTGACTTTAGACGAAATCCACTTTCATGCCCATACTCCCTCATGACAGTATAGATACCTTTCACGAGTGCGTGATCAAGGACCTATCTGACCTTAGACACAAACAAGTCAGAAATAACAGTAAAAATGACAACAACCTTTCTCTTAACCGACGTAAATTCCGCAAAACCCTATATGACGATACCACCATTATCATTCGTCCAGCTGATAAGGGAGGTAACATTGTTATTTTAGATAGGGATGACTATATCAGCGAGGCCATGCGACAACTTAGCGATAATACTTTTTACATACCTGTTACCACTCTGGTCTATAATCAGAGCCTCACTTCCATATGGGACAAACTGGTGATGTGGAAAGACAAAGGTCTGCTCACATGGGAGGAATACTGCTACCTTAAATGCGACTATCCCAAACTTCCTATCTTGTATCTTCTACCGAAGTTACATAAACATGACACCAAACCCCCAGGTCGCCCAATTGTGTCTTCAATAGGTAGTGTGAGCGAACATGTTTCAAAATATGTTGACTTTTTCTTACGTGAGTTTGTTAGTCAGCTACCCAGTTACATTAGGGATACCAAAGACTTCCTGTGCAGAATAGAAAATCTTCACTGGAATCCTAATTATCTGTTTGTTGTTCTTGATGTCCAATCCCTATATACCATCATTGACCACCAACAAGGTATTGAAGCGTGTGAGCATTTTCTATTTAATCGTGCCCTGAGATTTCGGGAACATACGAAAATGATCATTGAAATGATGCTGTTTTGTCTTCAGAACAATATTTTTTCCTTCAATGGCGCCCTCCATAGGCAGATCAAGGGTACTGCGATGGGGTCGTGCTTTGCCCCTAGTTTCGCTAACCTTTTTATGGGGTATTGGGAACAGGAGATAACTGCAAGCACGACCCTATCGGATGATATGTACAAAATTGTCATGTGGCTGTGCTACATTGACGATTTATTTATCGTGTGGAATGGCACCAGGGAGGAAGCCGAATGCTTCATTGGCAAACTAAATAGCAACAGATACAATATCTCCCTTATGGGGAACATCAGTGACACAGAAACTGAATACCTTGATGTTAAACTGAAGATTGAGAATAACACTGTATGTACCACATTGTTCCGCAAGGCCACAGCGGGTAACAGTGTATTGCATGCCCTCAGCAGCCACCCTGAATCATTAAAATGGAGCATTCCTTATGGTGAGCTGTTGAGGGCCAAACGCAATTGCAATACCAACCTAACCTTTCATGAGGAGAGTGCCAACATTGTGGAAAGATTCCTGAAACGGGGTTATCCACAGTGGGTCTTAACTAAAGCTTTGAAACGAGTTGCAGGAGTAGAAAGAAGTGAAACTCGCTGTGACAAACCTGACAGTGATGCATCAAATGATACTGATGTTACATGCATGATTCTAACCTACAACTCTGACTCTCAGAAAGTGAAAAAGATTATCACCAAGAACTGGGATATCCTTAAATCTGACAATACTCTGGGAAGTACTATGCCTAACAGACCCAATATCACCTACAGACGTAATAAGAACATACGTGATCTGGTGGTCAGAAATGATGTGACTCTTTGTCCCCCTAAAACACAACATGGACTTGTTGGCGTTTATCCCTGTGGCCACTGCAAGGCCTGTAAAAACAGCAAATATAAAGAAACGGTGGTCTATAATGGGGTGACTAAAAAACTCACACAATTTCTAACATGTGGCATGAATTTTGTAATCTATGTAATAACATGTACATGTGGACTGTGGTATATAGGCAGTACAACTTGTGCTGCCAAAAAACGCATCCTGGAACACCTGAGAGCGATAGTTAATCATGATCCCAAGTACCCCGTTGCTAGACATTTTGAGCAGTTTCATTACTCGAATACTGCCGATTGTAGCTACATGATTTTGGAACATGTCCCGATGAAACCGAGAGGAGGGGACAGGGTCCTTGCACTAAGAAAAAAGGAATCAAGGTATATAATTGATTTTCAGACTAAGATCCCAGGAGGTCTTAACATGGACGAGGAACTGGCAATACTCTTCTGGACACTGTGCTTGTCTTTTTATCGGTTTTTTAGTACTCAGTATACTGTGATTTTTCTTGAATATAATTTCGAGTATATATCAATTGTTGAAAATGTTATTCCTTGTTTACAATTTGTGCATCTTTCTTAGTTCTAATTTTCTTTTATTCTTTCTCTTTTTCCACAGGAGGAAAGGAAGGGGCCCATTCACGAACATTCACTTCACGGGCGCACCTAACCTTTGCACTCCTTCTCTAGAGATCACGTATGTCACTGGTATTTTCACTGTTTTCTGAACATCATTTTGGTTGGTTTGGTGCACTAAGCATGTAATCAGTATCCATCTACTTGGCCCTGTGGAGCATGGCACTTGCCATTGATTTTGCTGCTCGTGTGAGGAGTTATAACAGTTATCTCTTGTCAGACAATACCTGTCTGCTGGTTTTTGATATGTCTACCCTTCCGCTATGTTTGGGCACTTGCCACGTAAACTAGGAGGTAACGGTATATTTATCCACAGCCCTCAACTTTGAGCTGAGTACTGTTAACTCTGTTATGCATATTATTTTGCACAGTATTTTGCGTTCACCCAAGAGGTAACATCTCCGTTCATTGTTGCTCCTTACTTTGACATATTGTACCATGAATGTTAAAACACCACTCCAAGATGGCTACCATAGTTGTACCTGCAATGGTCCTTCCTTGATGTTCATTTGTAACTGTATCAATGTGGTTTGATCTCTTACACGTCTACACGTGAACAAGCTGCAAGGCGAAACGTGTTGTGTGGATTAAACCTGTGTTCGTATCAACTGGTGTTTCCTGACTCTTTTTCCTGAGAGCGCACAAACTTTGTGTATGAGATTTGGAATATATATAGAGACAGTAACTGCCCATACAGGGCGAGATAATACATGCGTATCGTTACATCCAAAATGAGTAAAAATGTAAAGGGCAGAAAATGAACAAGACGTTTAACTATGTTATGTTTGAATGTTAAAGATAACCTTTTTTTGATACAAACATCTTGAAATTGAGCAGTGAGAGCTAATTTTATATTAATATAACAATAGATATGTGCAAAGCAATCTCTTGTGCCATAAGAGGCGTATTATATTTTGTAATCGTCTGCTCTTTTCGATTTTTTTGCCCTTTCAATCGAATACAATCGAATTAATTTTGTATTACGCAATGTTATGTGATGTACAATGGATTACAATCCATGTCGATAGAGAGGTGGAGATAAAATGGCGTTTCTGTAACATATTGTTGACACTGAGGAAGCCTTCACGGCGAAACGCGTCTGTCTTTTTGGGGGCAGGGGGGTCTGCCAATAAATCACTTTTTGTATCGAAGCTCGGAGTGCCGTCTACTTTGTTCAGAAAAGGATCGAGTGTTTCGACGATATATATATATATATATATACATACTGTTCGCAGTTCTTCTTGTTTGCACCAGAGCGATTTGGACGGTCCTGATCCCGCCTCGGAGCACAGGAGGAAAAACCGGCAGTGGCGAGGTTATTTTAACCTCGTTTTGGGCTGTAGGCACTGTCCTCGCCGCCCCTGCTCAATGGACACCTGTAATCTGGGGCTAGGCGTACGAGGGGAGCTGAGGAGGCTCTGTTGTGGACAAACAAGCTTTTTAAAAAACAGAGCATGACATTTTGTTTTGTTTTTGGACTCACCCTGCTATGTTCCCGCATCCACGCACAGAATTGTAACTTTACTTTATCCCCCAGCACTAACCCCCATGGTCCATTCACAAGGCACTCTGGGACTTGTAGTTTTCCCAGATGCACGGGATACTACACAGGTGTGCTGCCTCAGGTTCCTCTGGGGGAGGTGCGGACTCGTGACATCGAGTTTAAGAGAGAGGCGGGACTTTCAACAGAGTGATATTCCTGTGGAGGCTTTGGGCGCTGACGAAGGCACAACAACAGCCAGAAATGCATCCGCCACTATCTGCAATAAAGCCTCCAATTACATCCCCTTGGGTCTCTGCTCTCTCTTCTTTCGGAAGGAGTGTTTCCTGCACATATATATATATATATATATATGTATATTATTTGATTGGTGTTAAAATAAGTATATTGATTTTCAATGCGATTTGTGAAAAGTGTTACTTTCCGCCTCTGATTTCACATTATGGATTTTATCTCTGGCTCATTTCGTTTTGGGAATTGACCACAAACAAGACTGAAATATACAGTGGACTGTAGGACGGTCTGATCGGATGAGTTTGTGTGTCCAGAGTTCCACCAGGCACATGGAAATTGCTGCAGAGACGGTCAGTGTGGTATCAATCTATTTAGACACAGCTGATGGAGCACGATTTTTGTAAATAAAATCTGCTTGATGTAATTCACCCAAATTCATGCTTTAATAACATGAGTGAAAGTACTAACGTATAATACAAGAGTGTACAACACGTAAAATGTGCACAAGGCACGATAGTTTGATTTTCATTGCCAAATAATGAGAATAATGCTAACTGAATGTTATTCTGTTTTTCTAACTACAGAAAATAAACGACAAAAGAAAAAGCTTTATTCTTCATGAAAGTATAGTGTAGGTTTTAGAAAGTATTCTCTGTTTTTCTAAAATAATGTAGGCCTTAGAATTGTTAGAGGATGTGCTTTTTCGTGCTCCTGTCCTTCAAATGTTACAAATGCTTCCTTAGAGTACAGATATTTAGCCTAAGTTTTAGAATTCTTTCAAGTCTAGGCGAGGGATGTAGATGACGAATGTAACTATTATAATATTTTAAATTCATTTGTAGTGGGTTCTTTTCCTCTTCCTCGCTTGGAAATTATACAATATTTAGACAAAGAGTGTTTAGAAAATAGTAGTAAAGTCACTGTCAGTGGACTGTCACACCATTGTGAATAACCAATAGAGAGGCTTGCTGAAGAGAGGGAATACAACATATTAATGGAAGAAAAAGTAGCGTACTATAAAGGTTCCTGTGGGAAAGTGTTCCTTGGATTGTTCACAAGAATGGTGACCTGTCCCTGCTTTCGTGGTATGCTGAATGCCGTCCTGATTCCTGACTCTTTGGCTGGTGAATCCTGCTAATCCTAAGAGACTTTTCTAGTGACTTTGCACATCATCGGCTGGTGATGCTGCTCTGGCTAAACCCTAACGGCCTCGGGGTTAGCTTTTCGGACTAATTGCACACTGTGCATTAGTATTTCCTTTTCGTAAGTGAACTGTTTTCGCTGATGTTGTTTCCTCTCTCTCACTCCTCTATACCTGATATTCTGATGTTTTCATGAATGAGCTGTTATGATTACTGTGAATCTATTCTATAATTTTATGAACTAAATAATGACATTCTAATTTGTATTTGTGCTTGACCATTCATATTATGAAATAACAAGAAAAAAAAAGTAGGTCCTCATGGAGCAATAGCATTGCGTCTTTCATTATTTAGTTCTTTTAGCTCTAGCAAAGATTTATCGGAGGACCTTTCATATTGCTAACCGAGTGATAATTACTTATGGGCCCGTCATTAGAGTTACGTTTCGGTTTATTATATAGTGGTTGCTGTAGATAAGTGAGCTGACAAAAATCCCCCAACGCTTCTGTGGCATCAGTTTTTTGTAGCAGAAGATGGTTAGTTTAGACTAAAATACTAGGTAATGAAGAGGCGGAGTTTAAAATCTTAAACAGTTTTATGGTATATGTAAGTTTGTACCTTTATGTCATGATGAGGTTTGTTGAACCTCAATTGATTTAACGGATCCGTTGTAGGCCTGAGATCCCGGGATAAGCCTAAGGGCTGTCTTAGTGTGGCATACACTAAGCTGTATGTGTGTTGTCTGCTGTTAATGCAGTACTATGCGGTCGTCAAACTGAAAGTATCTGCACAGGGAATTTTATTGAATGAAGCAGTGGAGGTTCATTTGGGCCACTTCAAAAGTGCAACTGGGGAAGTCCCGAGAATTATCCACTTATAAGAGGGCATAATCGCGCTGGTTGAGATTGTGCCGGAGTTTAGGAATTTCATAGAGTACATGAAAATACTTTTGTATTTCTTTTAGTGGAACATACAAGCTGTGTTTATGTATTTCTTTATTGTTTGTCAAAGACTTGAAAAGACATGTATGCTGATTTTGTAAAGGGAGGGTCAGTAGAAGGAGTAATAGTGACATAACAAAGAACTACGCTGGTATTGATCAGTGGTGAGTATATGTCACCAAAAGTGGTGCCCTGCTATAGGTTAGTTGGTGTGAGTTGCGCTGAGATTGGACAGCGTAAAATAACGTTGATTGGAAGCAGAGAAACATAATACGGAAAGGAGTTTGTAGACTTATTTACTAATATGAACTCTACAGATTGAAAAAGAAAACATGAAGATAATTAAATTGTTGAAAACATTCTTTAGCAAAGATCAGCCAATAGTGATTAGAGAAGGAGTTTCTATAGCTCCTGAAGGAACGCCTGCATCATTTATGGCGGTAGAAAGGGGATACCATACTTGTAATTGGTTAGAAAATTAGATGAAATATACAGAACAATATGGTAATTTGGCATTTTCAGCAAATGGTACTTTTAATACTGAGATTTTAGAAAATTTAAGAAGACGAATGAATAATTTGAGTCAAAATCCGAGACCTATGCAGTACAAAGCTCTTGTAGAGTGATATTACAAAGCATATAAAAGAGAAAGAGACCAAAAACAAAATCGATATAAAAATACAGTGAGTAGGTAATCAGTTAGCAAAATGGGATGCTCTGAAAAAATAGTGGAGAAGAGATACTGTTGTAGGAACTAGGGTGTTTCCAGTTAGACAGATTGAGTCGACTGAAGGAGGGAAAGATAAAGAGAAAAAGAAATATATTGAATCACAAGAGAAGGATACTAATATAAATAATAGTATAGATGAGTTTGATGAAGATTTCCTGAATGAATTATTGATTAATAGACCTCCATCATATCAAGAAGAACAGGTTAATACAAATACAAATACAAGTGGCTTGAGTGTTTCACCAAATGCTCCGTTAATTCAAATAGAAGAACCAATAAACAGATCACTTGAAGTTGTGAGTCAGATTCAGAGTGTAAATAGAAAAGAAGTATTAAGAATGAAATCGATAATGAACCTAGATGTTTTGTCAGTTCCAGTGACAATAAGTCCAATAGTTCCAGTGTATAATGATGGGCAAGGACTCAGCTTAACTGTTCCAGGGAGGACTAATGAATATCCTCATTCAGACTATAGAGAGATAATAAGAACAAACAAAATTAGTGGTATGAATGTGAGTGTAGTCACAGGACAAGTGGAACAACTGATTGATGTTTCAGTAAGGAATGAGATACCAAAACAAGTTGTAAATCTTGACCCCAAGAGATTGATGCAAGTTAAAAGGAAAATGAATACACAGACACCTAATAGGTCAAGAAGTGAAACGAGTGAAATTGTACAGAGATCATTCAACCATCGCCAGAAGAATTAGATGACTGAAATAGAGAGATAGCTCCTGGTTGAAGTAGTCAAAAGAAAGATGCATACATAGATGTGAATACATTGAAAGGAGATTTGGAAGAAATGAATGCAGGTACAATTAGTCCAAAGAGATTGAGTAAATATCAGGAAGATGAGTTGCTATTCTTGTGTAAAAACATTACGAGAAAAGCAAGAAGCTTGCATGAGACTTTTGCTGAAGTTGCTCCAGATGTATGGCGTTGATATTGAAAAGTCTAAAGCTTTGCAAAAGACATACAGGTTGGATTTCACAGACAAAGAGTTTGAGAATTTGAATGTATCAGGGAGACAATTACAGTTTAAAGGATTGATTTCAACATTAAGTCATTGGGGAGAATTAGACAGATGGGAAGGAAGATGGGCAAAAAAGAAGGATGAAGTGAGTGTGTCAGCAAAAGCTGCTTTGCCATATTACCCTGTAAGAGAGGCAGAAAAGGAGTCTGTACCAGGAGGTGTGTTTGTGCACGTTCCATGGTCAAGACAGGACATATTGTCATTTACGAATGATTTCCCCAGGTTGAGAGAAAAGCCTTTTGCATGGTATAGACAAGTGGAAAGATTTGTGAAGGTTTCAAAGGTATTGTGGGTCGATTTGGAAGGTCTTTTTGATATCGTAGTCCCAGCAGATTTGTCGGTTGAGTGTAAAATTGCTGTAGAAATTGCTGTAGATTGACCAAAAAAAGAATATCCAAGAGATCCCAAAACAGGGGCACCTTCAGAAGAAGTTATGAAAAAATATAATCAGGTCATTACGTATTTGAAGGGGAAGATTTCTCCAAAAGAAACAGACTGGGTGCAAAATAGATATAACTACTCAAGAATTAGTGCATGCATATTATGAGAGGCTTCTTCAAGTATTTAAACAGAACAGTGGTATAGAAATTATCATAGAGAAAGATATGGGACACTTTGTGTATAGGTTTGTGTATGGATTGAGACCCAAAATAAGTGCTAAGATTTAGCAGCATTTGATTTGTTGGCAGAGTAAATCGATTGATGAAATACTTCATTATGCAATATATTGTGGCGATGATATAGAGATGAGACAGAAAATTGAAAGAGAAATAATGTTGGCAAAGATGAAAGCAGAAAAGAAAGGGGGCTATTTGAGTACTGATTTGTCAGATGATTATCAGGGCAATGGTCAGACTACTACTGGAATGAAAGGTGTAGTTTCAAATGGCAATACTGTAACGCAAATGTTCCCAATGGGTTGAGGTAGAGGTAATTTCAAAGATAAAGATGAATTGAAAAAGAAGTATACTTGTCATATTTGCAGTAAATTTGGACATTGTCGGTGAGAGTGTAAGAGTCTGTTAGTAAAGAACAAGCAGGAAATTGTGATCAAATGCAAATGCAGAATCAGGGTTATCAGACACAGATGAATCAAGCACAGATGAATCAGATGCAAAATCAGAATTCACAAATGCAGGTATTAAATAATAGAGGACAAGGTTTACAAATACCACAAGCTCCTATGCCAAATCAGGATGTGAATGGTCAAATGCAAAGGTACAATACGAATATGGTTTTTCATACCAATGTCAAGTAATTTCAAATGTGCAGGCGGCTTCACAATATTTGATGCAGTCAGAAGAAAATGATTCAGATACATCACAAAGAGGGTGCCTGAGGGGGGAGGAAGAGTGCGTTCTTGGCGCATCTCTAGAGGTAGATCAGTCAGGTCCCTGTGTGGATGGCGAGGTTGATGGTAATGCCATTACATTCCTCGTAGATACAGGTGCTATCCATTCTACTGTGAGAACTGTGGAAATCCCAAACCTACCCCTCTCTGGAGAAAGTATCCTAGTTGTAGGAGTTGCCAACAAATTAATTAAAACACCTGTGACAAAACCAATGAAAGTTCAAATCTGCAATTTCCAAGAACTACACAAATTTGTTGTGTGTGATACTAGTCCAGTTAATTTGTTAGGAAGGGACTTATTGTGTAAAATGAACTGTTCTCTTTATTGTACCCCGGATAGAATAGCATTTCACACGAAGGACGAAGATATGATTTTCAAAATGTCAAGACAGGGAACAGAAGTGAATGAACTATATCCATTGTTTACAGCAAATGATTTGCCTGTTGAATTGAGAGATACTGTGATGTCTGATGTGTGGGATGTTACAGGAAAAGACATATGATTAATGAAAGGAGTTGCACCAACTCAAATAACAGTAAAGCCAAATGCAGAATTCCCAAAAACACCACAATACAAAATGAGTCCTGAGACAATTGCAGGAGTAACACCTGTGATTGATATGCTGATTGAGCAAGGAATATTAAAAGAAATCCTTGGAAGTCCATGCAATTTGCCTATAATGGGAATTTGCAAACCGAATGGGAAATATAGGATCGTAAAGGAGCTGAGAAAGGTAAACAAAATTGTTATACCTTGTTGTCCAATTGTACCGAACCAAGCTGTGATCCTATATCAAATCCCATGTGATGCAAAGTGGTTCTCAGGAATCGATCTGTGTCAAGCATTTTTTCAATATCCTTACATCCGGATAGCCAATATTTATGTGCATTCTGGTTCGGGAACCGTGTTTTGGTATGGTGCCGAGTTCCTCAAGGGTATACAGAAAGCCCCTCAATTTTCAATCAGATATTGAAAAAATGTTTGGAGTCAATGGTAATGCCTAAAGATTCAGTTCTGGTTCAATATATCAATGACCTTTTGGTGGCATCCAAAACGTGAGACGACTGTGTGACAGATACAATTACTCTACTGAACCATTTGGCAGTAGGTGGGCATAAGGTGTCACTGGCAAAATTACAATTCTGTCAAAAAAGAAGTTCTTTATTTAAGCCATATCATCGAAAAGGGAATTCGGAAAGTTTCTCAAGATCGGATCAAAGCTATTATACGAATGAATCCGCAAAAAACACAGAAAGAAGTTCAGATGTTTTTGGGAATGGTTGGATATTGCAGGCAGAGGATTATGGATTTTTCACTGATCCCCAAGCCATTACAGAGATTGACACACAAAGATGTGACAGATCCAATACAACTTGATGTGGAAGCCAGGAAAACATTTTTGGAGTTGCGAGACAGTTTATGTCGAGCACCAGCATTAGGAATGCCAGATTTTGACAAAGTGTTTTAATTGTTCTGTAATGAATGTGCTGGTTGCGCACTGTCACTTCTAACTCAAACTCACGGAACAACACAATGGCCAGTGCATATTTTTTGGCCACGTTGGATCCAGTCATTGCAGCCTTACTGGTATGTTTAGAAGCAGTTGCTGCTACTTGTGTGAGTCTTGAACAGAGTGAGTCGATTGTAGAGGGACATGCTTTGAAAGTGTGTGTGCCACATTCAGTTGAGATTTTAACATGAACTTACACACCGCAGCAGGGGGCGCTAGAGGGCGCACAAGTGGAATGGCCGCCTTTAGGTGAGTCTCCTGCTCCCCGGACAAGAAATCCTAAATTTATCCTATATAACTGGGACGTACACAAGCTGTATTGCGCTGCATCTGTAACTTTCGACTGCCTTCGTGATCGGTGAAGGTCTCAAGAAGCTACGAGACCGTTTGCCTGCTGGCGGAAGCTCCGAAGATTCACCCGACTCCGGCGCTGGAGCTGCAGTGGTGACACTGGGCGGCCGCTGGGGCTGGGACAGACCGCGGCTTGCCACGAGGGCTGTAGGCCCAGCGACACAGTGCAACAGCTGTGGAGAAACGCGGGACACACTGGGACCACGGAGGCGCTCACCGTCGGCCACCATGTCGGGAGACAGACAGCTGGTGTCCGGGCGTGTTACGGTCTGGGTGTAGGATCGGGGACGACTCGACGGAGCCTGCCAGCTGAGGTGATATATGCGAGAGGCCTGGTGCCGAGGGCAGTCTAGACGTGGGCGAGCTGAGAGCAGGTTCAAGCAGCGACCTATCGGAGGTGACGTTCCACCCGCCCAAGGTATAGTGAACAAAGTTAGTGGCATGAACGGTGTGGCCCCTGGGAAGAGAACTCACGGCTCCAATGACATGGGAGAATCTGTGGAGAACGCATGAGGCACACTGCATTGGTCCTTGCACACGTGATGAGACTGTCTAAATAATGTACTGTGCTTGATGTGCGAGGCGCTGAGACTACCAAGGCAGAATAATATGGACAGACTTATGACCCCTGGGGGACAGAATTCCTAACAGCGAGATTCCGGCTACAGCACTGTGGCGGGCCCGGCTGCAACCTGCGAAGGTGTTGAAAGGCACCCCTTCGGCGGAAGGCTGGCAATCTATGCCGAGGACGCAAGTAGACTGCCTCGATTTGCTCAGTAGGCCACTGAGACGGCTGTAGGTGAACCGAGGCGCATAAAGAGGCTTATGTGAGGCTAACCGGGTGCTAAAGGCACAGCTTGTGCAGGAAATTAGACGGCATGCTACAGACGAAGATGACAATAGTGATGAGCAGGAACTCCTGGTTGTGAATGACTAAACAACACTGAGGGTGTGCATAGTACTAAAGACACAGTAACCCCGCGAGTGAACGCAAGGGGTGTCTGCAGGGGGTGTCGCGATTATTGAAGACAGCGGATAACTAAGCGCAATTTGGGCGCCCAGTACTGTCCAATAGAGTCAAACACACAATCCAGGCAGAATGGAAAAGCCGGACACGCGACAGCCAAAGCTAACATTTGAAACGACGAAGAAGGGGCCTAAACCAACGTCTGGTGAGGCTGCCTCGGGTAGTCAAGATGTACAAGGGGAAGGCGACGGATCCTCAGAACTTGATTTGCGACAAATCTTGCAGGAAATGCAGCAGGGCGTTGCCACTATTGTGGATAAGGTGGATCGAATATCCTCCAGGATGGATGCCCTGGTCCACAAGGTAGACCAACACGATGATAGACTTAAAGAAGCGGAGAGGAGAATCTCGGAGGCGTATGACACAAGGGCCAGCCATACCACGCAATTGGCGAGGATGGAGAAGCTCCTGCGGGATATAGCCGCTAAGAATGAGGATTTGGAGGCCCGGGGGAGACACAATAACATCCGCGTCACGGGCATTCCCGAATCCACAGATACGGGGCGAATGGAGGACTTTGTTACAAAAATGTTACTCACCTCTATAGGCGCTGAAGCATTCTCAACGCAATTCATTGTGGAGCGAGCACACCGCTCACTCGGCCCTAGACCAAAACCAGGAGCTCCTCCAAGACCCATTATCGCACGCCTACTGAATTATAGGGACCAAGATGTAGCGCTGCGGGCTGCACGAACCAAACAGACGCTAACATATAATGAGGCGTCCTTTTCCATCTTTCCGGATTTCACCCCGATGGTGCAGGAGCAACGCCCCTACGCCCCAATGGACGCACCGCGGCTGGGTGAATGTTTCGCCATTGTGCAACATTCCGTCCATCATCTTGTGTGTTTTGCTGTTCACCCTATGTGGGAAGGGTATGCCCAGACGTGGGTCCCGTGAACACTATGCCACTGGAGTCAAGCTATCCTGGCTGATGAAGGCTGATAGCCAGAAACCAGTCCTAGGATGCTTGTTTCCGGTCCAGGGAAGGCATGGCTTGGCAGTTCAGGCTGGACTGTTCCCATGAGGCACAGGGTCAGACTGATTTGCATATCGCCATGTCTGAACTGGGGTGGCAGAGCCTGGGCTGAAGAACGGTGATGGATCAAACCCAGATCTTTTGACTGGGTGTGAGTGTTTGATTGGTTCAGATGCTCCGTCCATCACCACCCCTTTTGTACCGCTTTGGCCGCCATAAGTGTGGCAGGGTATGCTCAGACGTGAGTCCCTTGCTCACTTTGCCACTGGATTCAAGCAAGCCGGGCTGAAGACGGATGTAATGCCAGAAACCGGTCCTCGGAAGCTTGTTTCCGGTCCAGGGAAGGCATGGCTTGGCAGTTCGGGCTGGACTGTTCCCATGAGGCACAGGGTCAGACTGATTTGCATATCGCCATGTCTGAACTGGGGTGGCAGAGCCTGGGCTGAAGAACGGTGATGGATCAAACCCAGATCTTTTGACTGGGTGTGAGTGTTTGATTGGTTCAGATGCTCCGTCCATCACCACCCCTTTTGTACCGCTTTGGCCGCCATAAGTGTGGCAGGGTATGCTCAGACGTGAGTCCCTTGCTCACTTTGCCACTGGATTCAAGCAAGCCAGGCTGAAGACGGCTGTAATGCCAGAAACCGGTCCTCGGAAGCTTGTTTCCGGTCCAGGGAAGGCATGGCTTGGCAGTTCGGGCTGGACTGTTCCCATGAGGCACAGGGTCAGACTGATTTGCATATAGCCATGTCTGAACTGGGGTGGCAGAGCCTGGGCTAAAGAACGGTGATGGATCAAACCCAGATCTTTTGACTGGGTGTGAGTGTTTGATTGGTTCAGATGCTCCGTCCATCACCACCCCTTTCGTACCGCTATGGTGCAGGAGCAACGTCGCAAATTCACTGAAGTAAAGAAAAAATTGCGCAATGCACAAATCGATTACGCATTGTTGTACCCTGCTCGGCTTCGTGTGACACACCAGGGGAAACAGTGCTTCTTTACGAATCCTCAACAAGTGGAGGACTATCTGCGCTCGCAAAGAAGAACAAACAGGGGTGGAGCTGCGCAAGATGCTGCACAGCGAGAACGAGAACATGGCACGGACAATGAGGACTGATCTATGGTGACGACCTCTCGCAGGCAGTTCTGACTGTACCTGGCTCCCATGGCGGCTGCAGGTCCTGGACTGTGCTTCAATCTCCTGCGTGGCGTAGGAACTGGTGATCTTGCGAACGTTCCAGTGGTAATGTATTCCGGGGACTGCTCTCCCTCCTCGATTGGATGCCTAGTGGTGGTACCGGTACGAAGGCGTGAGGGGGGAAGGGTGGTCGTGCTGCTCTCTGGAAGATCCCCCAGAGGGAATTCCCCTAAAGGGTGTTCTTGTGAAAAAGCATGTGAGGAAGTCTTGCCTAGAACCACAATGGCATGGTCCCTATCAAGTAATACTGGTGAATACGACTGCTGTTAAGTGTGGAAGCGCAAAGCCACAACAGAAGAGTCCCAAGTCCACTTGAAAGTGAAGAACTTGCTGAAGAACGAACAGAACAAATAAATGTTCCAGGGCGAGTTGAGAATCAAGTAGAGTAAGCACAAGTTACTGGGATTGATGAAAATTATGCTGAGATTGTCAATGCTGAGAACGAAATGATCCCTTTAAGCAACAACAAAGAAAAAAGGAAAATGGATTCATCAAAAGAAAAGAATGAATCAATTGCAAATGACGTTTTTAATGAAAATGGAAAAAGAACAAAGAAGGGAGACAAATGGCCGAAAGGAGTGAAAAGAGTAAAATACACTCTAAATAAAAAAGGTTCCAGAAACAGTAATTGTAATCTCTAGCCAATCTGAACAAAGTGAGGTGGAAGAAGAAGAAGAGAATTAAAGTACCAAATAACGAAATACACAGCACCTGAATGGACATATGTGGTGACTACTTCAACGAATGATAGGGAAAAAGATGTTCTTGAAATTTGTTCAAAAATCAGTTGCTCATACAAGTCAACCTAAGTGAACTGTTTTTACTGAAAAAGGGTGCTGAAAAAGAGAGAGGAGATTTATGAAAATAAATGAATTCTGAAAAGTCTGAAAGCAAAAGCTGAAGGAGATACAAAAGTTCTCAGGGGGGGAGGATGTAGCCTTATGGTTAGAGCGGTTGACGTCGAAGCTGGGGAACAGGGGTTCGAGTCTCATCAAGAACGCTGAACATCCTGTGATTCTGGGTAAATCACTTAATCTCCCCGTGCCTAACAAAAATGAATGTGTCCTCATGTAACGAAACTGCTGCTATGTAAAGCGCTTTGATACCCGATATTTTCGGGTCTAGCTCGCGCTGTATAAAACTTTTTAAAAAGCTGAATGAGAGCTTGCAGGCTCTAAATGTGCGGGGTGCACAGCCTAAAGTTAGTCTAGAAAAATTCAGTTTAATAATTTTTAATTACATTTTTGAAATATTTTTGACTAAATTCTAATTTTTAGAATGGATAGAACTAGAACTGAGACTGGTAAATGGAATCAGGGCATATTTAGGCAAAGATATCTTAATGATTAATTTGCATGTGTTACGTTGACAATGTTTGTATGGTTGGTATTAACATTTGTATTGCCATATTTTATGTTTATTAATGTGGTAAATGTTACTAATAAGAATAATCAGCACCTAGCAATTAATACTAAAAGAGATCTGAAAGAAGATCCAGAGACTAATAGTAAGGAATAAACTCGTAATGTTCTATACTTAGACAAATCAATTAATGATTTTTCTCTAAATGTCTTCACTAAACTTCTGTACAAGTATGTGGATACAATGGATGCAAGAGATTGTTATTTGTGCATGCAGTTACCTACGTCTGTGTCTGAGGAGGTGACTTACCATCACCTTCCCCTAACATATGGGATTTCATGTAGTGTACTTACAAGTATGTTTTATGGCAAGGAGATGTTTCAATATTTTTACTCAAATTACGACTTAGTATTTTCAGATGTTCCTATTAGAAAGAATATGAACACAGTGTTTAGTGCTAGGAATGCAGAGAAGATGGGTGAATTTTTTCATTTTACTAAAACAATGGACACAGTATATGCACATCGAAAAAATCTGACTTGTAAGTGGCATAATGTAGAAGTAGAATTCATTAACACAGTAGAAGATAGAATTAGAAATTTAAAAAAAGAGCTGCAGAACAGAAAAGTAGAGAACCACTATGGGCACTGTTGCAAAGTCATCCTGTGCCCTGGGCACCCCCCAACTTTTTTGCTGGATGGTACTGGTGGTAACTGATTTTGACTGACCCTGGGCTCTGCCTAACTAGGCCCAGGGCCAGTGCTAGGCTGAAAGAGACACATTAGAATACAGTTAAAACACCTACATACACTAGGGTACACAATGGTATGGTGGGGTACCCCTTTGATTGTCATGACCTCCCCTATAGGCCCCTAGTATATAATAGGGCAGGGGGACTGAAACTACCTAGAAGTCCCCAGCACCCTGGGGCATGGCAGTTTAGAGGCCAGCAGCCTTTTTCTGCACTCGCATGTGTGCACTGCTGAAGCCTGAGGCCAGATTAAAATCGGCCCTGAGTGCCAAGACTGCTTTTAAAAAGTAAATTGTGCCCAAACTCGACTTTGGTGTTTTGGGCACTTAAAAATGGATAACCTACAATGTTTTGGTATATTAGGGACCCTCAGGGTCTCCCCTAGGTATCCCAGGGGTGGAGGTCAGGTATTTATGAGGTACACCCTTATAAAATGAGTTTTTATATGCCTGGGTAAAGTGAAATTTAACATTGTATTCCCCACATTGTGGTAAAGTGCTGCTCAAATTCGACTTTGATGCTAGGACCACTGTAGAGGGAGAATCTGCAATATTTCTACAGACTCAGAACCCCTAAAGTCTCCCCTAGTTGCACATGGGGTGGGGTTCCTGTAGATATAAGACAAGTACTTATAAAATATGTTTTTGTAAGTCCTGGTGCTGGAAAAATGGCCCAAGTCATTATTCCCATTGCAAATCCCTTGTTACATACGTTAACATGGTAGGAAGTTATTGATTAATAACTATTGATAGGAGAAGACTAGAATTGCCATTCAAAGACTTCCCAGAATTGTAGTAATAAATCCAACAATAACAAAATGTTGAATTTCTCCTAAAGTGTACATACAAGAAGTTATAAGACTTTCTTGTTTGTAAGTCCAAATTCAGCCTTCCAGTGGTCTTCCCTGATTGGTCAGAGTTAAGTGGATTAGCCAGGCTGCTTTGAAGATGTGATAAAGAGCCCCTGGGGTTAACCATCTCTGCTGGCAGGGCAAAGTACTGTTCCATAGGAATGCCAGGCCTGGGGGAGGTGTCGTAAACCATTTTCTTCAAAGGCAGGGGGATGGCCACAGTGTCAGTTTCCACTTTACACTTTTGACCCCCACCAGACCCAGATTTAGGGAAGGTATGTGAAGATGGCAGGGGAGAGTCTATGGAATTAAGCCATCCTAGGGGGTGTGTTTAGCCAGCTCTGACCTCCTTGCTGGAAAATCAGCAATTATGGATTTGGAAGATTTGATGCACACTGGGACAAAATAATGCCACACTCTAAAGGATGTGGCCATAACTTTAAGGAGCTACCCTGCTCCCATTGGTCAGAAGTGAGTTCCTGCATGACCCATAGACCTTGGAATAAGTATCTGAGAGGGGCAGAGCCCTCCAGATCTGCTGCTTGAAACTTACTGAAGCTAGAAGTGCCCTCTTAGAAGTTTTGCTGTGCAAAGATTTCTAAGGCCTGACCTCTGTAGACTGCACCATCTGAAACGACAGCCCTGTGGATTATCTTGCTGGAAAAGAACTAAAGAGTGGACTCCCTGAAAGCTACAGGTTAAAAAAACTCAACTGAAACATCACCAACAAAATCTACACCTTGGACAACCATCAGTGGATTTGTAAGGGTTTTGTATCAATGGATTGTGGGAACGGAAGTCCTCAACTTTCAAGGACCATATTGGAGCTTCCACACCCTTGGAGTGAGTTTGAGACACTTTGGGACCCCTTGAGGAACTTCAGGAAGAAGTTCAAGAAGTTTGGAGAACTTTGGGCCAACTTTAAGAAAAAGCTCCATAGAGGGACCGACTCAACTTGGCCGGCCAGGCCGCCTGCCTTCAACCAGGAGCCGACCAAGCCAACCAGGTACGTCCTGCTAAAAGCTCTATCGCTCCAACTTCCAGAGATTGACCGGGACTAGAGAAAATCTGAAGCTGGCGAACCCTCACCGGATCCGGCTACATGAGGAGCATCAAGAGACCCCACAAGAAAAAGCTCCAGAAAAGTTTCTAAATCCGCTTGTAGAAAAGGTGACCGGGAGCAATCGTGAGAGCCAAGCCGCCTTTCTTCCATCGTGTGCCGACTGGATTCCTGGATTGCCCCGCTGAAGCGATCTTGAGATATGTTCTAAGACCGCTCCAGGGAAGTTGACCGGGACCTCGTCACAAGTCAAGCCGGTGAACCCTCACCGAATCCGAACTGGCTGGGAGCATTAATGGGCCTCGGGAAGAAAAGCTCCAGAAAAGTTTCTAAGTGTGAAGGTAGAAACTGAGACTGGACCATGCCGCGAGCTGTAGCCGGTCAGGGCTCCATCGCGCCCGGCCTGGAACTTTGACTGTCCGGTCTATCGCGAGCAGGTATCACAATATGGTGCTATAATCTTCTAAATGCTATATTTTATTAAATCTTTGAAAATTCATATCTGCGATCCCTATATTGGATTTTTGTCGCTTTGGTGTCTTTTTAAAGACAAAAATATTTCCTATTTTTATAAATTGGTGTTGGATTTGTATTATGTGTTGCATCTTAACCCCTTCCCTGCTTATGACGGAACCACGCCGTCATGAGCCACGGGCGGCGTGTGCTCATGACGGCGTGGTTCTGTCATGCTGCGGCTGCTCCGCCCACGCAGCACTGATTCCCCGCTTGTGCGGGCAAATTAGTGAGTGGGCAAAGTCATGACGGAAGCATGCCATCATGAGCACAGCTCGACCGTGTCTCATGAAGGCGTGGTTCCGTCACGAGCATGACGGCGCTGCGCTCACCCCCACGTGCAGCAGCGGAATTACCGGCACGGCCAAGGGGTTAAATATTTACTGAAATTGTGTTTTTTAATGCTTTACATACCTGTCTTTGAAGTTAAAGCTGTCTGCTTGCAGCCACGTTATCAAGGGTTGAGAATAGGAATAATTTTCCAAGACCTATGCTGAGTCCTACTATGTGTTAATGGCCTTATTGCCAGTGGCAGACCTACATTTGCCCCAACCAATAACCCACTTTCCAACAAGCACATCAAGAAGGTAATTACAAGAAGGGTGAGACTTATGCTGCAATGACTCTAGATTGGTCTCATCGGGGAAATCTTTGCTTACTAAGGCAGAAGACTGACTATAATAATTATTTTGTTGGTTCCAGAGAATGTGAACATACTTATCTTATAAGAGGTTGGGGATTAAGAGGTGGTACTGATCCTGTATTCCCTGGAGTGTATTATATGCGTGGGAAAAATACCTACTACAGGTTGCCACCACATTGGTATGGGTGTTGTTATATTGTTGCGGGGATTCTGCACCTACATAGAACTATGCGCAGGAAAACAGGACCTCTGTGTATAGGGTTGTACCAACCTATCACCTTAGTATTCAAAATCCCAAAACCGACTTGCTATAGTGTCTCATTCGTTCTCCTCCATAAATCACGAAGCTACAAATGATTAGACAAACCAGAACACAACACTCCCTACTCTCTCCGGAATTGCGGTAGCAAGACATACCCTTTCTCTCGCTCTCTCGTACTTGTCCACAATAAGAAATGACAGAGTGACTGTAATAGTTCAAAATTTTTATTATAACTATCATGCTCTACAATACAGTATACAAGCCACTACCAGCAGCAAAATGCATAAATTCAAAATAATTAGCATTGTTACAATTCCATAGTGTACAAAGGGGGAAATCATTATATCAAGACAGTGGAAAAAGGACCATAAGGCCTAACCACCCACCCCTTGGCTGGAAGAAGTTTATTTATATAAAAGAAGATCTCTGGGCTTTGACAGCAGACCCCATACCTTAAAGCCTGGATGTAAGGTGTACATCATAGGAACAGCATAGCTCTTCTCCATGGAAAGGTTTTTTCCAAGTGTGCGGTAAAACATCAGGCATTCCCGTAATATAAAGCACGAGTCTCCAGCATTGCAGCTGTGTTTAGCATGCTATGTCCAGGTGCTAGGGACTGACCAGAACAGAATAACAAGGGGCATTGTTTATCGACTTGCGCAACGTGTTCAGACAAAACTCCAGGAACTCGGCAGAGAACGTGAAAAGAAGAGAGTTCTCATGTGAAAGGCATAAACAGAGTCTTGCAACAAATAAAGTTGTAGTAATGTGCGCAAAAGCAGCATCATGGCAGCAAAGCTCATGCTAACTTAGCAATTTTGACAATATCCATAAGGGCCATATAAAAATATGGGTATTGCCTTTCCAAAGATTTACCATGTTGGTGATAAACATGGAACCAATGAAAAAAGACTAACACGGAGTAAAAGGGGTTTGAGTGCTGCAGAAATTGTGGGAGATATTTTTGGAGCATTGATACCTTCAGTTGGGGTGATTCTAAATTCACAAAAGATTAAAAAAGTGTATACAGTGGTTGATCATTTATCAACAGAGACTGCAGGTGGAATTTTAATGATTTACATACAAATGGTTGTTATGAGAACCATGGTTTTACAAAATGGACTTGCCCTAGATTTATTATTGGCAAAAGAGGGCGGAGTCTGTAGTATGCTGAAAATTCACATGTTGCACGGATATTCCTGGTAAAAGTAGAGATCTAGAACGATATATCAGCAACATTACTCATTTGCATGATGATTTAGAGAAACTGAAGGTTGATGGTGCCTGGGAGAAACTTGGTAAGGGTTTCTCTTCTATAGGTAGTTGGTGTTCAACATTTGCTAACAGCTTATTAGGGAGGGTACTAACACCAATAGTTGCTGTTGCTACTGGCACACCAATGGTGTTTTTGCTCTATAAATGTTGCAAGAATAAAACAAAAGATGCAAAGCGAAGAGCGAGAAAAAGGAAGAGATAAGAAATAGAAATGGAGGATTGAAAGGGTGTTTATTACAGTGTCATGAAAGATTTAGAGGGTGTTAGGTTAAAAAAGATGCAAACAATGGACTCTGCATTCTGAAATTATGTTAACAGATAGTGTATCTGATAGGGTGTTTGTGATGGTTTGGGACACCATCAGATGGCGGATTGATGGAGCATGATTTTTGTAAATAAAATGTGCTCGATGTAATGCATCCAAATGCATGCTTTAATAACATGAATGCAAGTACTAACGTATAATATAAGAGTGTACAACACGTAAAATGTGCACAAGGCACGATCATTTTATTTTCATAGTCCAAATAATGAGATTAACGCTAACTGAATGTTATTCTGTTTTTCTAACTGCAGAAAATAAACAACAAAAGAAACAAGCATTGGAAATGCAATAGGTCTCGCAGTAGGAAAGTTTGAGCTATTGGTCTTGTAAATGACAATTATTTTATTTATGTGTTGGTTTTGAAAGTAGCTAAATGAATAGCTTTGTCATTTACAATGCCAATAGTTATAACTTTCGCAAATGTGACACCTATAGCATTTGTAATGCAACATGTTTTGTATTTACATGACTTAGATGTATTGTTATTACAAATAACAATGGCTTTTAATTTTTGTAAATAATTAATACTTAAATAAAAGTGATTGTAATTTATAATGGCAATAGCTTAAACTTTTGTAAATAACTTTTGTGAAGATTATGTTCAGTGTATTTTATTGTGACGAAAATCCAAGAAAAGAAGTGAATTATTAACATCTTTTTGTGAAATTTGTAATAAAGCTTGAAACATTGAGAGAACATATTTGAACCAGTTGTTGTTGAATGGTTGCACATATTGATGCTGTGATGGCGCGGAGTGATGTTGTGGTGGCGACGAGTGATGCTGTGGCGTTCAGTGATGCTGTGGTTGCACAAAGTGATGTTGTGGAGGCCGTGAGTGATGCTGTGGAGGCCGTGAGTGATGCTGTGGAGGCTGTGAGTGATGCTGTGGAGGCCGTGAGTGATGCTGTGGAGGCCGTGAGTGATGCTGTGGAGGCCCTGAGTGATGCTGTGGAGGCCCTGAGTGATGCTGTGAGGCCCCCCTGAGTGATGCTGTGGAGGCCCTGAGTGATGCTGTGGTGGTGCTGAGTGATGCTGTGGTGGTGCTGACTGAAGCTGTGGTAGTGCTGAGTGAAGCTGTGGTGTTGCCGAGTGTTGCTGTGGAGGCCCTGAGTGATGCTGTGGAGGCCCTGAGTGATGCTGTGGTGGTGCTGAGTGATGCTGTGGTAATTCTGAGTGATGCTGTGGTGGTGCTGAGTGATGCTGTGGTGGTGCTGAGTGAAACTGTGGTGGTGCTGAGTGAAGCTGTGGTGGTGCTGAGTGACGCTGTGGTGGTGGTGAGTGAAGCTGTGGTAGTGCTGAGTGAAGCTGTGGTAGTGCTGAGTGAAGCTATGGTGTTGCTGAGTGATGCTATGGTGGCGCCGAGTGAAGCTGTGGTTTTGCTGAGTGAAGCTGTGGTGTTGTCGAGTGAAGCAGGCTGAAGGAATCATCTATTTAAGCCAACCAAATATTCAATATTGCTGACTGGTGGAAGGGGACATATGGTTGTAAAACTGTTTGAAATGCATACCACGGGAGCAGGGGCCAGTCATGATGCAGTGTAATTCACATCACTGTCAGTATTCTAGCTTCAGGGGGCAGGGGGCAGGGGGCAGGTGGTAAAGCATGCAGATAAGGAACGTATTAAGCAGGAGAGACTAAAGACCTTTGCGTTTCGGATCTGCAAGTATGTAGGTCGTGGCTGGTGTTAGTGAACACCACAAATGCTCCCAAAAGCGTGCATAGTGTTTTACAAAACATGCAAATACTACTTTTTAACAAAGATGATCTACGGTGGTGAAAGGCGGCAGGCAAGATGGCACGGAAGAAGCAGACATGGACAGCCAGCTGGGCATTGCTGTCGAGCCCCAAGCTCCTTGAGGCGCGCTACAGATATAGGTAGCCACAATAAAGCACCTGCCTCATGCACAGCCCCCGCCCCAGTGACAAGTTCCAACAGAAGTAGGGGTGGGTGGTCATAGAAAGGAAGGAGGCGGCTTTGGCTTTCGCCCAATAATAAATGTTGAAGTGGGAGCAAAACAGATAAAATGTCTTGGGCATAAATCACACAACATATATTGCAGAGACTAAACGAGGCTTCCTTTCAAGTCGGGTGGGGAAGCAGGGGAGCCAGCAAGTGGGAGGGAATAGGTCTCGGCATTGCTGGGTGGGCGGGGGAGCAGGAGCCTGTGGTGTGAGAGACAAATGTTGGTGTGCGAGGCTGCCTTTCAAGTCGGGGGGGGGAGCAGGTAGTCTAAATGCAACAAATGGTAGTCTGGTGCGAGGGGTGGGGGTGGCGGAGCAGGGTAGCAAGCGGGAGTGGGAGGAATAAGTACGGTTGGGGAGTTTTCCGCATATTCGCAAAGGAAACTGCAATAATGGTGATAAAAAACGAGCGCAATGCAGTGTTCAAGGGCCACATGCATTTCTGTTATAAAAGCCAATCAACAATCCTGGATGTACGATGCGTGTAATCAAGGCCTTTAGTCGATCAGGTCCCTGTCACAGTAGTAAATTAAAGCCAACATTGAAACGATCAATATAGCGCCCTATAACATTCCGTGTTCCTGACATGTGTACCTCTAACAACATTGAAGTAGCGCGGCCGCACCTGTATGGAAATTTAATAAAAAATAATTTTCAAAAATAGAACGGAGAGTGAAAAAAAGGAAAAAGAAACAAGCTCTTGGCATTGCTGTGGGGAGGGGGGAGGAGAAATGCGGGGGAGGAGAAATGCGAGTGACGGCCTGGCGGCCGTGAAGTGTGAAGCAGTGGGAGTGGAAGGTAGCAAAGACTTCAAAGCGAAATTCTGAAATTAAAAAGTGTTGTTTCTACCAGTAAACATTACCATCCACAAGACCTAACGTGGAGCCAATCCTTCTCCTATTAGCGACCCTAGGCCCTGGCAGCCGCACTAAAATTATTAACTAAATTGTGCTGATACCTGAGCCTACTAAGGGCCCGATGTAGGTAAATCCCATTTACCGATTTTGAAATACCGAATTTTACCGATTCGGTATTTCAAAATCGGTAAATGGGATGTAGGTCCCAACATCTGGAATCGTTACCGAATCCTTAACAATTCTTCATTTACCGATTCGGTAAATACCGAATCGGTAATGCCCATTCATTCCTATGGGCTTTGAAGCCCATAGGAATGATTAGGCATTACCGATTCGGTATTTACCGAATCGGTATTTAAAGAATTCACAAGGGTGCAGGGGGTGTCACTTTGACACCCTCTAGCACCCCCAAAACGGGCATGTGTGCAATGTGGCACACAGACATGCCCTAAGGGCACGTCTGTCTGTCACATGGCACATGTGTACATGCACAGATGTGCATGTACACAGGAATCGGTTTTTTACCATGGATTTGTATTCCATGGTAAAATACCGATTCTGTAAGCCATGTGCTGATAGAACATAGGCTACCTACATTGCATTTTCGGTAATTTTACCGAATCATTATCATTACCGGATCGGTAAATTTACCGATTCGGTAATGATAACGATTCGGTAAAATTACCGAAAATGTGCCCCTACATCTCGATAGCCCTTTACCGATCGGAAACGGCCGAAAATCGGTATTTCCGGCCGATTCCGATCGGTAAAGGGCTACCTACATCGGGCCCTAAATCATTTTACAGAGTTCATCTCACTGGTAGGTTTCCATTATAGGACTTAACCACTGAAGGATAAAAGGCAGACACAGCGGACGTGGACCTGCTGAGATGGTTGTTAAAAGTGTGTTGATAGTGCCTCGAGGGCAGTGACTAACGGCACTGCCGTGGGCATTAAAGGGAAAGCAAGGGGTAACAGCGTGTACGTCTGTGTGGCGATGCTTCATTTAGGCAGCTTCTGGGGTCAATGCGTGCGTGTGTGTGTGTGGGAGGGAGGGCGGAAGGGGGTGCGTGTGTAGAAAACAAAAACATGTTCATTTACGTTGGAACCAGCAGTACAAAATATAAAACTAGGGGACACATTCCTTGAACTTGCGTGCAGAAGTGGCATTAAAATTCGGACTGCAGCATCAGGTCAAGATCGGCATTAGGAGCAGGACACTCACTGCAATCTCTTGAAACATGGCGGACAGACACTGCGAGAGCTAGCATTCTTAACCTTGTACACATTCACTTAAAAGTCCCAGGTTGGTACGGTGCCTATGTTTCTATACCCCTAATGATTGTGGGCATGTGTTGCAAATCAAAAATAATGCTTTAAAATTGTTAGGCGAGCAGTGCAGCACAAAAGAAGGCACGCGTGACAGACATGATAAAGATGAAGAGCAGTGTGAAGTATTCTAAAAAAAAAAATAGAATGTTTGTCCGTAGTAAATAAAAAAAAGAAGAAGGTGCTGCCACCATTTTTAAAGATAAAACGCAACGTTACCACAAGCGCTTTTTGGTAATATAAAGCATCCGCACAAGCTCCCAGAGAAGTGCCCGTTCATAGTAAATGGTTTTCAAAAACGTTATTGGCAATATATTTAAAGATAAAGAGCAACTGTTAATAGAAAGCAACCTGGAAGGATAGAGGGAGTCAGCAGCTGTAGCCAAGGAGGGGGTGCTAGCATTAGCAAATATGAAGAGCAGTTGTATGAGGAGAGGGAGCAAGTGTGGGTGCGAGTGAGTTCCGGAGCATAAAAGAACAAAAAAGGAAAACAAGCATAAGCCGGAGGAAGGGGGTGGGGGGATACTTTGAAACACGCGCACACACACGCTACCTTGCCCTTTTCGGATGCCGGCCGTGAAAGTGAAAGTACGGCCGTGAATAATTAGGGGAGGAGCAGCCAGGAGAGAGCAGGAGCGGAGGCGCCAAGCTGGGGAACAGATGGCTGGCGATTTGCTGCTGTGCACGCGCATTTTAGGTCAATGCGCTTGCGCATTGACCTAAAAGCGCACGGGCACAGCAGCAAATCGCCAGTGTAGGTAAAGTCTGTTTAAACCCCTATAGTCTCGCTCCGCTCAATGCGCATGCGCATTGACAGGTCGCGAGACCTAAAAAGGTTATTCTTCGAGAAAGTATAGTGTGGGTTTCAGAAATTATTCTCTGTTTTGCTAAAATAATGTAGGCCTTAGAATTGTTAGAAGATGTGCTTTTCCGTGCTCCTGTCGTTCAAATGTTACAAATGCTTCCTTAGAGTACATATATTTAGCCTAAATTTTGGAATTCTTTCCTATCTAGGCAAGGGTTGTAGATGACGAATGTAACTGTTATAATATTTTAAATACATTTGTAGCCAGATTGTTTTCCTGTACCTCTCTTGGAAATTATACAATATTTAGACAAAGAGTGTTTAGAAAATAGTAGTAAAGTCACTGTCAGAGACTGTCACTCCATCGTGAACAACCAATAGAGAGGCTAGCTGAAGAGAGAGTATGCAACATATTACCAGAAGAAAGGAAGTAGCGTACTATAAAGATTCCTGTGGGAAAGAGTTCCTCGGCTTGCTCACAGGATTGGTGACCTGTCTCTGCGTTCATGGTATGCTGAATGCCGTGCTGATTCCTGAGTCTCTGGCCGGCGAATCCTGCTAATCCTAAAAGACTTTCCTAGTGACTTTGCACATCATTGGCAGGTGATGGTGCTCTCGCTATACACTAACGGCTGTGGGGTTAGCCTTTCGGACTATTTGCATGCTGTGCATTAGCATTTCATTTTCGTGAGTAAACTGTGTTTTGTTGATGTTGTTTCCTCTATCTCACTCCTCTATACCTGATGTTCTGATGTTTTCATGAATGAGCTATTAGGATTATTGTGAATCTATTCTGTAATTTTATGAACCAAATAATAACATTCTAATTTGTATTTGACCATTCATATTTGTAGTGAAGACACGATAATGCTTGCAGACATTGCTATGTTGGCATAAGTGAATTATATGCTTAAACGCCATTTTGTCGCTTTGTCGCTTTTGCACACAACACTACATGCCTCTGTTCTTGTCAATAAAGCTGCTTGCTTTTCTTCACATGAGAACGGTCTGTTTTTCACATCTCTAGCTTCTTTTAATGCGCCGGGCTGCCCCTGTGCTCGTGTGCATTGGACGGCCGGGGGCTATCCGAACTGCGCACGCGTCAAATTCCGCCGCACCATGGCGGAATTTGCACTGCGCCAAAGAGGCTAGACTAACACTGCGACCTCAGTCTGTACAGAGCTTTCAAGGTCAAATACCAATGTACGCTGTTGATTCAGGTTGATCAGGCCCACGCTGTAGACATAACACGCACACAGCTACAAATAAATGAAGGAGGCACTTGGAGAAAACCTTTCCATCTACAGAGAGCTGTGCTGATCCTGGGATGTGATTTGACTTCATCTGATCTTGGAGGTATGGGGTTCCTCATTTTAACCTAGAGATCTTCTATTACTATAAAAGCTAGCTTCTAGCAAGGGGAGGGTGGTATGCAAGGCACTATAGACCTGGTTCCACTATCATTATAATATGATTTCTCCCTTTGTATTTTATGGAATTGTTACAATGCTGATTGTATTATTAATATGCATCTTTTTATTAGTATTGGCTAAGGTACTGCATCTTAGAGCACATAGTTAAAATAAACATTTTAAACTATACCGTGTCTCTGATTACACACATTGTGGACTTGCATGAGAATAAAAACAAAAGAGTGTTCTTGATTCCCACTATTCCTGAGAGTTCACTAAGTCGCTTGTTCAGGGTTGTCTAATCATTGGTAGCTTTGCTGTAGCACGGACAACGAATGAGACACTGATGCTAGTCCAGTTGGGGTTCTGGCCACTGAGGTGGGTTTTTGGTACATCACAATACACTGAGGTCCTGGTTTCCTGTGCATAGTTCTGTGCATGAACAGAATCCCTGCAACATGGTGAACCTAACATTTGGTTTTATATTCAAGACACTTTAGTAATGCTTATACTAGTCCATAATCCCCTCACTCCTGTTTCCGGTCAACAGTTGTGATGGAATAACCTACCTGTATTGATTTGTTGTAGGTTCATTCAAGCTTGAGATTTAAAAAGGTTCTCATATTGAATTACTACCCTTTTTGTGCTACAATTAATATAGATTGTTATTCTCTTCTTTGTCCTTATGGCTGCGATCGACATTGCTTCACATAGTCGTGCAGCGCTCCGAAGTCATCTTACGCAATTCGGAGTGCCTGGCGCAGGCATGTCACTTATCTTTGTGGTGGGTGCAAACTCAGAGTTTCCTTTTGAGATTTTCTACTCTTGGGTTACGTTTGATGCAATAGATGGGGATGACGAACTGTTCCACTCCTATACTCACACTGAAACACCTGCAAATTATAGGCTATAAAGGACACAAGAAGTTCCAATTTTGGCATGGCAGCACCGTATTGGGTTTAATGGCGTCCTCCCCCACACAGTGACTCCGATCCAGTTAGGCCCTTTGTCAATCCCTGGGGCCACTTGGCCAGTTTTGGCCAGGTTCACACAACATCCGCAACATCTAACTGTCCCGGTGGACAGTCTACTACATACCTCTTTAATTGGGGTATACAGGGCTTTAGTACAATATATTTTGCGCAACCTCCAGGTGGGGGCACCTGGGGTTGTCACGCAACCAGTTGGACCGGCCGAGATGTCTATTAGTCCCATCATGGTTAATTCGGTAATGGGCAGACGCCCCCTAAATAAGGAAGATATGTCTTATTGGCTTGCTGAAAAATTTGACCAACTGGAAGCAGTATTTCGTAATACGACAGCTGTGGAAAAACACAGGATCCTCACAATTAGTTTGCAGAAAGACTTAGTACCGGAGGTAACCGATTGTGAGAATTGGGGTAAAGTATTTGCAGCAGTATATTCGAAGTGCTTCGGCACATCGTCTATTACTGTACTGCCATTTGTGATCAAGCGTGTTCGGGATGAACACGGTCCGGAGGCGGCTGTTGAGTTGGGTATGAGGCTTGTCGGAGTTTTTGACATAGTTGCTAATCTCATCCTTGCGAATGTAAAAGGAGATGCGGTTAACTTTCAGGTGTCTAATGCTTTGCGCCTTATCCCAGATGCCGAGAGACCAAGAGTGTTACCGAAAATTATTGCGGAGGGTTATAAGACCATTGGCCGCTCTAGTTTGGGTGTTTAGCCTTTTGTGAAAACAGCAGCACAACTGCAAACACAGACGGCGAAGTCTAATAAAAACGACCGTCCAGTTTTTCCTAAACACAATTGGAAGGAAAAAAAAAGGGGAAGCAGCAACAAAAACAGGGGTCGCATCCTGCGTCACTGATACCAGTGTCTACTGAGCGCACATATGATTTGAGCGACCATGCAAGAATTAGGTCTCCTGATAGATTTCAGGTTCCTGATCAACGTTCTCCTTGTTCTTCACAGGAAACATCGAGCTCACAAACAGGTGGAGGAGAACGTGGCAGAGGTCGAGGTGCCCCACAAGAACGTGAGCCGCCTCGTCCGACTGATGGTAAAGGCAAGCAGGACGACTTTCCACGTCAACGCCCTCAGTTTCAGAAAAATAAAGTTGCTGCATTAACCGCACGGTATGCCACAGATAGTAAGAAACCAACTTCGGAACTTGACATGGGCATTAACACTGCTAGAAAGCAATAGTGCGGCAAGCACTGCGTCCATTTCTGCAGGCGATAGCAACTGACACTTACATCACAGTTGAATTGCTGACACTAGAGTGGCTTCCCCTGACAGACTATATGATATGGTCATTTTAATTGAAGCTGACATACAACGTGTAGTAAAAGGGATCTTTTGGGAGAATCTGACCTCTACATATGACATTTTGTTAGCTGAAGCAGATTGGCTCACACCTTTAGTTTTGGCCGCTCCGAGGGGGGAGGAGGTAATCCTCCGTGGTTTTTCACACACAGAGCCCAAGGAGCAGGCGCAGAACTTTTCAGAAGAGTGGGCTCTGGTGCTTTCACCGCCTTTGTACCGTACTCAGGTCGGATGGGATAAACTTTCGCCCAGGCATGAGATACCATTGCGGTCTATGCCACAACCCCAATATCCCATGCGGCAGGAAGTGAAGGCTCCCATTGCAGAAATCCTTGAACAATTGGAATATCAAGGTGTGATTGAGACATGTGTGTCACCCATGAATAATCCTCTTTTCACTATTACCAAACCTGATGGGTCGTACCGCATAGTTTTGGATTATCGGCATTTGAACTCTCATTGTCGAATCTGCGCAGCACTGAATACCCATAGTTCTGCCCTCGTAGACAGTCTTGTGAGAAAAAGGTTTAAAACCGCAATCAACATTTCAAATGGCTTTTTTTGTCATAATCTGCCCTCTATTAGTAGTCAATAGACAGCCTTTACTTCTGGTGTCAAACAAAAACAATTCAATAGATTAGCCATGGGATACAATAACAGCCCAGGCGTTTTTGCCGCACGTGTCGTCGCATAGACCCTGATGTGTACTCGTACATTGATGATATGTATCTCACGGACGACGAATTGTGGCTGCATTTCTGTCGCGTGGACCGCATCATAGTAATGTTTGCAGACTACGGGTACAAAATTAACTTTGCAAAATCGCACATTGCAGAGTACACAGTGTTGTTTTTGGGCTATGATCTCAACAATGAAGATCGAGGTCTGGCTCCTCACTTCCTGGAGAAATGCGCACGTTTACGATCTCCTACAACTCTGAAAAAACTACAATCTTTGCAGTTTTTTTTTAAATTTCGGGCAAACATATATTACCGATTATGCCCAGTGTATCAAGCCGCTATATGCCTTGATACAACCTACTTTTACCAAAGCGTGCTGGCTTCTGGAACATTCTGCTATACTGCAATCTTTGCAGTCTGATCTTCTTGAATCTAAATACTTGCTTAATCGTGACAACCACACAAACCTGGAAATAAGAATTGTGCCAGGCGCAGTTGGTTTAACGCACTTGACATTTACTGAAGGAGACACAGTACCTATTGCTTACTTGTACACTTCGGCTGAAATGCGCTTTTCATCTGTTGAAAAAGTTTTGACAGCAGTACAGATGGTGATTCTAAAAGAGAGAGCGCTGTCACCAGGAAAACGCATGTTGGTTGTTACACAGTATCCTGCCCTTGAAGCAGTGACGAAAGCCAGTGTACAAAATTCTAAAGCTTTACATCCACATTGGATACAATGGGCCACTTCACTGACATCTCCTGATGGTCATTTATCTTTGACTCCTCATTGCAAACTCAGGAGTTTTTACAGTATGAATTTATTCATCCAGCTCCTTTGTCCATGCTCCCGCTTGAGGATTACCATTGTATCATTTACACGGACCGTTTGTAGTGTAGTTCCTATATTCCCAATAGGCTCTGCGCATTGGAATAATATATCCTATAGATTTGACGTAGGACTTAGGTCGACTAGGTCTCTATTGAATATATTAGACTTAATTGTGAGTGCCAGCTAGCTCAGAGGTCACTAGAAACTTTCTCGAATACACAAGAAGGGATTAGTTTCTGACAACCGAATAAACATGACAACTTTGTTTCCCCAAGATAAAACTGATCTTCAGAGTCATGGAAACAATAGATAGATATTTCACTCAGTCAATCGTGCATGCTTTGTTTCAGCAGAGGTGCAGAGAAATAGCGAGACGGGCGTTTTCAATAAAAGTATTTATTGAACAGTCTTCTTTCTCATGCAAAAGAAATTAACTGCTACAATCATAATACTGGCTGTAAAGTATAATGCGTACAGCAAGAAGAGTATTATAAAATAATACTGTAAAAGCATGGTATGGTTTCTAAGCCATAAAATACATACATAAATAACAAAGACTAAAAGTACTCAACTGGTGCTTCTAAAATACGCCTACCCCGATGTACCTAACCTAAGTCTAGTACGAGGAAAAAAGTAAGTATGGGTTGAGTTTCCTTTCCAAGAATCTATCCAAGATTTCTCTTAGGGTCTAATCAACTCCGTACCTTGGTTTAGAATGAAGGAGGTCTGGTATCTCTGTCTCGGGACTGGATTTCCCAACACCCAGCGAGGGGAGCTTGGAAACACTGGAGCTGGATTCTCAGCAAGAAAAAGGCAGCCTCTCTGTCAGTGCGTCAGCTGGAGGGTTGACTTCGGCACTTGCTGTAGCGAGATGCGTCGGGCAAGTAGATAGTCGAACTGCTCCAAACCACTGTGTGTTTGGTAAGGCAAGTGTAGGCATATTTATACCTTGAAGGTGCCTAGTTTGACGTAAAGTCGGACATAATAATGTCACCAAAGAACCCCAAGGGAATGGTAGTTCTTTGAAAACGCCATGATTTCTAGAATAAATCAATATTCAAGAAAGGGGATGTCCCTGTCTGCTGAAGCCGAGTTTTCCAAGAAATCGTTGTGGCTTTTTAGAACTAGTGGAAGTAGCCATGCAGTATTTGGACTGGATGGGTTATGTCTAAATATGGTTATGATTTCTATGCCTGTATAAGGGTAATGTGAATTATACCTATATAAGGGCATGAATCGGGATAATTACACTAGGGTCTTAAAACGCTATACAACAGGTTTGGCGCAACCTGCAACGAGTTCTAAACATTCTTACTCAGCGGCCTGCGCAATAGTGGCAGGTACCATGGTGAAGGGTGAATTCAAATCCAATGTCGTGCACACACAGTCATTAGGGGACTGTACCACCCAGTTGGCAGAGCTACGTGCTCTGGTGCTTGCACTGGAGTTTGCTGATCCTCGTGTGACTACTTTGATTGTGAGTGACTCTCACTACTGTGTTCAGTTTTTCAACAACAATTTAATTTTTGGGGTCTCAGAATGACTATCGTGATTCCAAAGGTAGCACAATTAAGCATAAAATTATATGGGTTAGAGTTGCAGAACTTAAAGAACATCTGCCTCTCGCAAATGTAATTCCTACTCTTGGTCATCAGCGCGTAGGAGTACACGCTGTTGGCAACAATTTAGCTGATAAAGCAGCGAAAACAGCAATAGCCACATACTTAGTAGCAGCAGTTACAAGGTCCAAAAGTAATATTGATGATGACATCTTGACAACTATCGCTGCTTTAGAGAAGGGTGGTAATTATCCTAGGGGTTTCCCTTCCAAATACTCTTATCAATTAAGTCCTGATAAACTTCCCTATGTAAGAATTAACGACATTGGTGACATGTTGATTCCCAACACAGACCGCAGACTTTCCTTGATATCAGCAACTCACAAAGGCATGGTCTTGGCTCATGCAGGCGTTTCAGCGACTGTCTCTATTGCCTTGGCGACTGTCTCTATTGCTTTGGCCATCTCCGCAGGATTCAAAATTTGCTGCGCACATAGGGAAGGCAAAAAAAGAGGTGGTGGGGTAGCAAATATTTTTAGAGAGGACTGGGAAGTAGAGACCTCAATAATACCCAAAATAGCCACCTTGGAAGGCTTAAACATTTGCGTACAGATAGGTCCCTCCACTGCAATCTCTAGACTTTTAATCTACATACCCCCAACTGTTCTGCCAGGGCTATCTTAGATGTATGCGACTACATAGCACAGAAATCCTCGCCATATGCTAACTATATGGTATTGGGAGATTTTAATCTTCACAGGGATAACCCCAACTGCACACATGCTCTTCAACTAGAAGCCTCCCTCGCTAGTATTAATTTGGTGCAGCTAGTAAAACTACCGACGCACAAAGCAGGGCACACCCTGGACCTTGAGTTCACCAACTTTTCTTCTTTGATCATGGAGGCGCCGAGCTAGCTGACTTGGTCGGATCATTATATGATCAGGTTTTTGGTCAACCTACAGAAAGAAAACAACTGTTTGGGTCCCGCTGAGTGCAGAAACTGAACTGGAAAAACTCTCCGCTGAAAGCTTAGGTCCAGTTCTGAAGAGGAACACTCCTCCCTGCACCTCCGACCCTAATATAGATGCCATGGCCTTCCAATTGTGGATCCCCACAGCCGTAGATACGCTGGTGCCGCCCCGACTTATTAAAGCATGGAGGACCACGCCATCAGCTCCCTGGTTCTCTGATGCCCTTAAAGTGGTTAAGAGCAGATGTAAACATCTTGAATGCCAGTGGAGGATTAATTATGATGAGAGCGCTAAAACTACCTACAAGACAGCCCTTAAAGAGCTCCGAAAAATGATAAAATCAGCCAGAAGAGAGCACATAGCTAACTGTATCAAGTCAGCAGAGAACTCAAGTAAGGAGTTATTTAAGGTAGTGTATGCGTTTCTTCAACCCCCAGTAGCACAAACGCAAGTTCCAGCATCCCCATTACTTTGTGAGAACAACGCTGACTTCTTTGACAACAAAATCCGTATGATTTATAATACCTTTGCGGGTGACATTGCTACTATTAAATCTGATAGGTCCGGCGGCACTTACCTACCAGCAGAACTCTGTGATTTTAACCCCATCACTATGCAAGAAGGGATGTCCCTGATTCTTGGCTGCAAATCAGGCTCCCCTGAAGACCCCTGCCCTCTTAAAATATGGAGTATAGTGGCCCACTCGATAGCCAAGAATTTGGTTCACCTCTGGAACTCCTCCTTAGCAACGGGCATCTTCCCCGAGATGTGGAAACACATTAGGGTATTACCTCTTAAAAAAACTTAATGGAGCGCCAGAAGATCTGAGCAACTATCGCCCTATCTCACTTTTGCCTGCCCCTGCTAAAATGCTGGAGAAGTGGGTTCAAAGACAGTTGTCTTCGTTCGTGGAGAACTCCGGTATCCTGCATTTAGACCAGGTTTTCAGCACCGAAACCGCCCTCCTGGAAGTCTCAGAATCCCTCAAATCTACAGTGGACGCTGGGACCTCTGCAATGCTGGTATTACTAGATTTGTCCACCGCATTTAACATGGTGGACCATGCTATATTATTGTCTAGACTCAAAGAGAGCGGCGTAGGGGGCACGGCACTAAGTTGAACTCCTTTTTGTCTAATCGATCACAGCAAATCGCCCTACAAACACTCAGATCCAAAAGTAAAAAGATATGGTGCAGTGTCCCCCAGGGCTCACCACTCAGCCCGCTCCTCTTTAATATCAATCTGGCTCTTTTGTTCACTCTGATCGCCAACTGGGGTGTGAAGACAATATCTTATGCCGATGACACCCAGTTGGTGTTTTCTTTTAAAGAACAAAAGGACACAGCCCTAGTAAACTTTAAGGGCTGCCTGACAGACATTTCTCGATGGATGAACAACAACAAGTTGAAGTTCAATGCCAGTAAAACGGAGGTACTATTCTTTGGAAACACTGGCCCTCCGCCTGCGGAGCTCTGGCGGCCGCAGGAAATGGGCCTCCCTCCCACTCCGGCAACATCGGCAAAAAACCTAGGGGTTAAATGGGAGACAGACCTATCCGTTTCAGCCCAAATTACGCAGGTGTCAACGGCCTGTTTTGGGAAATTGAAAAGCCCACGCAAAGTTATCCAACTATTGCCGGAGGAATGCCGCCGGGAGGTCATACATGCCATGGAGACGGCATGACTGGATTATGCTAACAGCCTTTATGTAGGACTGCCGGCCTACCAGATCAAATGGTTGCAAATAGTCCAGAATGCAGCAGCAAGATTGATAAGGGGAGTACCATTCTGGCACCACATCTCTCCACACATCAAGAAGCTCCATTGGCTGCCTGTGGCTAGGAGAATAGAATTCAAGACACTTACTCTTGCTTTCCGGTCTCTCCACGGAAAATGGCCAAAGTACCTGAAATTTCGTTTGTGCAGCTACAAACAAAATAGGCCCCTCAGATCCAACGTCCTGAACCTTTTGAGTGTCCCTAGGTTCAAGAAGGCGCGCATTGGAGGTAGATCCTTTGTAACCGTGGCCTCAAAGCTCTGGAATGAGATGCCTAATTTTCTGCAGCAGATTAAATCTGAACCCATTTTTAGGAAAGCCTTGAAAATGTGGCTTTTTAGCCTAGATCCTTAAGTGATGGGATCACACCTGCCGGTCTTGCGGTCTGCTCCCCTGCTCTTTCTTAGCGCCGGGACACCTCTGTTTGAGGTAACTGCTCGCGCTCCTATATATTTTGTTATTATTATTATTATTATTATTATTATTATTATCTTACAGCAACGTTACGGGTGGCGTGGGTTGTACAAACAAACTCGTGATTATGTCCTTTCTTGTGACATTTTTCATCCGATTAAACCTTCAACTGCTGCACAACTGCCACAAACTCAGCTGTACATATCTGATAAACCACTTGGATGTATTTATTTAGATCACTGCGGTCCCTTTTCTTCTGATACTGCATATAAGTACATCTTAGTTGCAGTGGATTTGTGCACACGTTTTGTTTGGGTTTTGGCCACAAAGCAGTGCTGACACACAAACTGTCATCAGGGATTTGCGTATCTTTGTGGGAATTTTTGCATGTGGCACCTTCCATTCTGACCAGGGTCCAGCGTTCGCCTCTAAGGTGTATAAGGAAGCCATGAGGTCTTTGGGGGTGCAGGTCAAATTTTCATCTCCATACCGGCCTGAGGGCAGTTCTGTTGTGGAGCGAATGAACTGTGACTTAAAGCAATCCTTGACAGCTAGAGTTTTAGGTACTGGCAGAAACTGGTTCACCCATTTGTATAGCATACAACGTGCACTTAATAATCTCCCTAGAAGATCTCTGGGTGGGCGGACCCCATACGAAATGCTCTTTGGGATAAAAATGTTTGTCCCAGACCTTAATGGTCTAGACATGCCGGCGACAGCCGTACCCTTTGACGTATATAATCATTCTGCTGTGTTACAGGACCTACAAGAGACTCGTGACAGTCTTGCAAAGGAACATTTGCCCTCCACAAGTGAAGCTGCACTACAGATTCCGATAGTTGGCTGGCTACCTTGAGTCTGTGACCTGGTCCGTGAGAAGGTGGAGAACAAGAAGGAGTTTGGCCCCTCTTACGTGCACCGGTTCCAGTGCTTGGGGTGCAGGGTACCAGAACAGTCCTTTTACCACCACTTCCTGGTCACAAGGATAACAGGTACATCTCTACAGGCAATGTCAAACTACAGCGAGTGGCCGATTCGTCTTAGTATGACTCCCGCGGTCTCTTGTCCAGCAATGCTAAGAAATTCTGTTTTGGCCTTGGCAAACACCAAAAGGCCTGACATTGCCATAGAGATGCACACTGTTACTAATCCATTATTAAATCCTCCCGCTGGCAGTCCACATGAAGATACTGAGTGTGCCTATCCCTCTGATGTGTCATTGCCTGGCGTGCAAGCAAGTGCAGTTGACCAGTCACGTTTTTCATTAGACACTAACTCCACAACATCGAGTGCACCATCAAAATTTTCTATTTTTGATACTTGGTTTAAAAGACATTTTTTAATTCCACCTTGGACTTACATCTGGTGGGTCCTCATCGCCATTTTTTTGTTCATGTTGATTGGATTTGTGATTGTTTTTTCCATCTAGTCAATGGATATTACCTTACTGAACGCTCTACAATTAAGTTAATTGATGGAACTTTAGCCCCACACTCCTCATCACACATCATGAAGCGAGACCAGACTTTTGTCAACATCACTGCCTGGCCTTTGTTAGATGGGATTGTTTGGGATGCTGTAAAATTTCAAATTCATGGCCCAACAGAGCTGTTTAATGTCCCAAATGTACTTCGTGTTTCTATGGTGGATGTTGTGAAACAAAACATACGCTCCGATGATTGGGACGTCCAAGCCGTCGAAGCTCTCTTTTCCGATTTGAAATATTATGCTGCATTTGATGCTGAAGATTTGTATTTAAACTCTGCAGATTATGCAGATTTATTTTGTTATCAGCACTATGGCCATCATTTCCTGCATAAAGCTAAAACATTTAGAAATGTGGTTAATTATACACAATGGGAACATTGCCCAGCTCCCATTGAAGGCAGCTCAAATAGCCTTTTGAAAAAATTTACATATTTCACTGATTTTAACCGATTCAATCCGGACTCTTTTTATTTTAAAATGAATTCTAAGTCCAATTCTAAAGTCAGGATCAAACACACCAAGTTGCTTCATTCAAAATCCTTTATAGCTCAGTTAGCTATAGCTGGCTATGAGCTATGGAAGGATACTGTCGATCTTAAATCTGTTTGGGGTTCTAGACCCTAGCAGGTACAAGGCACAGAAGCTTTACATCGTGCGTGCCTTACCCTGAACCATATGTTGTTTTTGAATGGTTCTATTCTTCAAACAACTTGTTTCGGATTGGCAACTTCAAAACAAATGAATGCCCCTAACATTCCTAATCTATGTGCTTATCCTGCATGGGATAATCACACAGATATGGCCCTTGATGATTTGCAGTCATTAATTTCTAACACCTCATTTAATATTTCTAACCTGGATCCCCAAGGTTGGTTGGTATGGCAAACAAGTTCTGATTCATGCCAAAATCGTTTTATGGGTATGGCCCCTGGCTACACACAAGATAGACCTGACCCGCGTTTTAAAAACTCCCATTCAGTTGCTCCTTATTCAGTAGGAAAATTATGTCAAAATTGGCTAAAACATTCCACCCTAGCGTCAGTTAAACATCATTTGCCATTATTAACTGACAATATTGATTTGATTGATTTCGTTAAAGGCCCTGTAGGTGGCAGGTTCAAGAGATATATATATGCTATTTACAATGAAGTTTGGAAACTGTCACAAATTGAAGCAGCTTCCCGTTTACGGGCTATAGACCAAGCAAATTTAGAAACAGTGCTTGCTGTCGTTGATAATTGCATTAACACTCTGTCCTCCAGAATTTATACATTAGATAATATTGTTTCATCTGTTGTGGATATTGTACAAGATGAAGTGTCTGTTTTGTACCATGGTCAAAATCAATTGCGTTCCATAATGCAGTTTGCTTGGACTTTACAAACATTGAAATCTGGGAAAGTGCCTTGGGACTACATGAATAAGCATGGGCGTAAAATCCGCTCCGCTCGCGGATTTTTCGGATTTTCGGCAAATTCGCAATCCGCGAACGCTCGCGAATTTGTCGAAAATCCGTGAATCCGCTCGCGGCGGATTTTTTGCTTGGTTGCGGCGCGCGGCGTGGTGCACGGCGTTCACTTTCCGTCATTTTAGCGTTTGCCGAGTTGTTTTTCTTTGCGAGTGACGCGCCATTTTAGATCTTGCTGCGTGTTCCCGCGGGAGTTTGTCGCCCGCGAATACGTACTCGCGGCTTGCCACCTTGCACAGCACACCTCGCGAGAGTTCGCAATTGCGAACACGTAGTTGCGGCGGAAAGGAACAATCTCGCACTTGCGAAATAGAGATTTTGCAATTTCGCACAAGAAAATCACCAGCAAACAGGATAAACCTTCAGAAAATTATGATTTTTATCAGAATCACTCCTCAGGTTGACATTTGCATGGCCTTTTTTTTTGCAAGGAGTCCATTTTGGGGGGGGGGGGGTACGGAAGTGCCCCACAGTCTCCAACTTCCTGTTCCTGTCCAGCAGGCTCCTCCCAGTGCTTTGTCCATCTCCTGGTCACTTTCATTTGGATCTGGAGCTGGAAGGATTACTTTTTGTGGGTGCTGCTGGATATTTGGATTTGAGGCCTTTTTGACTGTCTTTGGATCACTTTTGGATTAGAAATCAACTTTCACAAGTAAGTTTGTTTGGGGCATTACAGTTGCTGCAAGTACAATTTTTTAACTTTTTCAGAAAATTAAATAAATTATATTGTGGGTAGCCACAGTATCCAGTAGGACCAGGGTTGGTTATGGGTGCATGATACAACTGTTTTGTTGAATTTAAACACCATTGAGGCCATGGATGGGCTGGGATTGTGCAGATTTTATTGTTTTTTGTCGTTTTTTTGGGCCTGCTGGTGTGGCCCTTTGCCCAGGGGTGGTGAGTGTTGCATGGGCCTAGTCTTTCTGTGGGGTGTCTTCTTGAATTTAAACATAATTGAGGCCATGGATGGGCTGGGATTGTGCTTATTTTATTGTTTTTTGTCGTTTTTGGGGGGCTGCTGGTGTGGCCTTTTGCTTGCCCAGGGGTGGTGGTGGTGCATGGACTGAGTGTGCCTGTGGTGTGGTCTCACTCTCTTTGATGTAAACATCATGGATGGCATTGGATTGTGGTGATTTCTGGCTGTTTTTCTGTTTTTTGGGGGTGTACTGTTGATGTGGACTGGCCATGTGGGTGGTGGTGGTGGCCATCTTGAGTGCTGGCTGGTACAGGCAACATGTGCTTGGGGTGTAAGGGGGCCATTTTGAGGAGAGGCAGTGTCTGAGGCCTGCACTTATTTTGCCTACTTTTCATCCCTTATGCCCAGGGGTAGTGAGTGTTGCATGGGCCTAGTGTTTCTGAGGGGTGTCTTCTTGAATTTAAACACCATTGAGGCCATGGATGGGCTGGGATTGTGCAGATTTTATTGTTTTTTGTCGTTTTTTTGGGCCTGCTGGTGTGGCCCTTTGCCCAGGGGTGGTGAGTGTTGCATGGGCCTAGTCTTTCTGTGGGGTGTCTTCTTGAATTTAAACATAATTGAGGCCATGGATGGGCTGGGATTGTGCTTATTTTATTGTTTTTTGTCGTTTTTGGGGGGCTGCTGGTGTGGACTTTTGCTTGCCCAGGGGTGGTGGTGGTGCATGGACTGAGTGTGCCTGTGGTGTGGTCTCACTCTCTTTGATGTAAACATCATGGATGGCATTGGATTGTGGTGATTTCTGGCTGTTTTTCTGTTTTTTGGGGGTGTACTGTTGATGTGGACTGGCCATGTGGGTGGTGGTGGTGGCCATCTTGAGTGCTGGCTGGTACAGGCAACATGTGCTTGGGGTGTAAGGGGGCCATTTTGAGGAGAGGCAGTGTCTGAGGCCTGCACTTATTTTGCCTACTTTTCATCCCTTATGCCCAGGGGTAGTGAGTGTTGCATGGGCCTAGTGTTTCTGAGGGGTGTCTTCTTGAATTTAAACACCATTGAGGCCATGGATGGGCTGGGATTGTGCAGATTTTATTGTTTTTTGTCGTTTTTTTGGGCCTGCTGGTGTGGCCCTTTGCCCAGGGGTGGTGAGTGTTGCATGGGCCTAGTCTTTCTGTGGGGTGTCTTCTTGAATTTAAACATAATTGAGGCCATGGATGGGCTGGGATTGTGCTTATTTTATTGTTTTTTGTCGTTTTTGGGGGGCTGCTGGTGTGGCCTTTTGCTTGCCCAGGGGTGGTGGTGGTGCATGGACTGAGTGTGCCTGTGGTGTGGTCTCACTCTCTTTGATGTAAACATCATGGATGGCATTGGATTGTGGTGATTTCTGGCTGTTTTTCTGTTTTTTGGGGGTGTACTGTTGATGTGGACTGGCCATGTGGGTGGTGGTGGTGGCCATCTTGAGTGCTGGCTGGTACAGGCAACATGTGCTTGGGGTGTAAGGGGGCCATTTTGAGGAGAGGCAGTGTCTGAGGCCTGCACTTATTTTGCCTACTTTTCATCCCTTATGCCCAGGGGTAGTGAGTGTTGCATGGGCCTAGTGTTTCTGAGGGGTGTCTTCTTGAATTTAAACACCATTGAGGCCATGGATGGGCTGGGATTGTGCAGATTTTATTGTTTTTTGTCGTTTTTTTGGGCCTGCTGGTGTGGCCCTTTGCCCAGGGGTGGTGAGTGTTGCATGGGCCTAGTCTTTCTGTGGGGTGTCTTCTTGAATTTAAACATAATTGAGGCCATGGATGGGCTGGGATTGTGCTTATTTTATTGTTTTTTGTCGTTTTTGGGGGGCTGCTGGTGTGGCCTTTTGCTTGCCCAGGGGTGGTGGTGGTGCATGGACTGAGTGTGCCTGTGGTGTGGTCTCACTCTCTTTGATGTAAACATCATGGATGGCATTGGATTGTGGTGATTTCTGGCTGTTTTTCTGTTTTTTGGGGGTGTACTGTTGATGTGGACTGGCCATGTGGGTGGTGGTGGTGGCCATCTTGAGTGCTGGCTGGTACAGGCAACATGTGCTTGGGGTGTAAGGGGGCCATTTTGAGGAGAGGCAGTGTCTGAGGCCTGCACTTATTTTGCCTACTTTTCATCCATTATGCCCAGGGGTAGTGAGTGTTGCATACTTGCATGTCCGTAGTCTTTCTGTGGGGTGTCTTCAATGTAAACATCAAGGATGGCATGGGATTGTGCTCATTTTTCTGTGTTTTGTCGATTTTTTGGGGTGTATAACTGAACTGATGTTCCTCTGTCTTCCATTGCTTTTAGGTGCACAAGAAGACTCAAGAGAACCACCAGTGCCAGGAAGAAGTCCTGCAGCGGGTTGTGCAGCATAACGTCACGCGACGTCACGTCTGGACACAGAACCCTCTGCAACTCGTGCAACTGCTGCCTGCTGACCTGCTCTGAAGAGGATGGCCCCAAAAAAAGTAACCCGTAGCTCCTCTAGCAAGAAAGGTGCCAGTAAGGAGCAGAAGAAGCAAGTTACCAAGGAGACTGGTGTGCCGCCCGCCCCTTTTTTTGGGAGTAAAAAAAAAAGTATGCCTGCAGCAGCAGCAGCGGGATCTGCTGGGGACCAAGCTGGCAGCAGCACCCCCGCTCCATTGGGCTCAGTGCCACCACCACCACCACGCCAACTTAAGTCCAAGCCCTTGAGTGCTGCAGAGGCAGCCAGTATAGTTCTTCAATCACCATCGACCAGTGATGTTGGCTCATCGCAAGAAAGCAGCAGCAATGTCCCTCAATCAACACAGGTTGTTGTAGCTCATCTGACGAGTGTTGAACAACCACAGCCGCAACAACAATCACATGTGCAAGTACAAGCCCAAGTACATGTGGAAGGAGAGGCAGCGCAAGGAGATGCGCAAGCAGAGGTGCATGGAGGGTCACAAGTGCCCACAATAGTTGTTCCTCCCGAAGTAGGGGCACATCAGGAAATCGACAATCAAGGCGAGGTATCATTTGAGGAAGCCACTCCTCCTGATGATCCTTCATTGTCTTCCACACCCCTAGCAAGGAAGAGATCAAGGGTGGTGTCTACATCCTCTTCAAGCACACCTCCTTCTGATGATACGGATCAAACTTGGGAACCAGCACCACAGCCGTCTGAGAGTGAGGCACACCATGATCCAACAAAGGTAGTTAAGCGTAAAAGGAAGCTCGTCCAAAGTCTCAGAGTTATGGAGTGTGATGAGGCTCAACAAGAAGTGGCGGATACTGCTGCTGATGAAGACTCTGCCAACGACGACCCAGTCATCATAAAGGTCACTGCAGCCCCAGCGGGCATGCAGCAAACAGACATTTTGACCCTAGCCCGAAGAGCTGCTGCGCGTGATGATGATGATGATGATGTTGTCGATGAGGAGGCAGTGGAAACACCACAATCATTGGAGTTAAGTAGTACACCAACTCGTCCCGCTTCCATATTTCTTTCTGGCAAGAAGAGACCTCCGTCAACCTCGACCTTAATTAGTGGCGGTGAAAGTGCAAAACGTACAAATGTTGGGCAATCCAGATCCTCCACTTCATCTGGCATTAGCTTCATGACCACCACCACCAGTATCGCCGCCTCCTCCAGGTCCCACAGACACTTCAAGTCCCCAGTTTGGGACTTCTTTACTGTTTGTCCCAAAAATCCAAAGTTTGCCATTTGTACCCTTTGTAAGCTTGCAGTTAGTCGTGGTAAGTCAGGTACCAACTATGGTACCGGCGGCCAGAGTGGTCATCTTGAGAGAAAGCACGCTGTCAAATGGTTTGCGCACCTAGATGCGATCAAGAAAGGCCAAAATCAAGGAAACGTTGATGTTTCATCTGATGATGACGAGCAGGAAGAAGACGTGTCAAACACGTCCCTTACACCCAGTACCCCTGTCAGCAGCACACCCAATGTGAGGCACACTAAGAGTGTTGGAGCGAGTGAGACACCAACGCACAAAAGTTCACCAGCGAGCAAAATTGGGTCAACGAAGTCATTATCAGCCCGTAAATGCTTGGTCCAGGCCAACATTAGAACAATGCTTACTTCAGACGTGCCATATGAACGCAACCACCCACTGACGCGTCTGTATAACACTAAGCTGGCTAAAATGCTAGCTGTGGACCTTCTACCTTTTTCTTTTGTAGAAGCGGTAGGTTTTCTTGAATTAGTGGCAACGCTCTGCCCTAAATGGAAAGTTCCGAGCCGGTTCTATTTTGCCACAGTTGCGGTTCCAGCACTACATGAAGATGTGCTGCAGGCGATTGGGGCAGCTTTGCAGAAGAGTGCTGTTCACACAATACATCTGACAACAGACATGTGGACCAGTGGCCCAGGCCATGATTACATGTGCATCACTGCACACTGGGTCTCTTTTTCAGGTGTTAAAGCAAAGCTAAACGCAGGTGTTGACCCGGACCAAGTTTTCAAAGCTGCTCGGAAACATGCAACACTAGCCATGTTTGGCTTGGAGAAAAGTCACACAGCAGAAAACCTTTTGCAAGAGTTTAACAAAAAGGTCTTGACAATGCTATCCCCCCTAAAACGCAAGATTGGTTATGTTTCCACGGATAATGGCTCCAATGTAGTTAAGGCCATGTCGGAGGGTGGCTATTTCAGAGTGCCATGTTTGGCGCACTGTATCAACCTGGTAGTTCAAAAATTCTTGAGTGATAGAGACAGTGCAGCGTTCGCGGTAATGGCCACCTGCCGCAAAATGTGCAACCATTTCAGCCATTCTTTTAAGGCCCGGAAGCATCTGCGGAGACTGCTACTTCAACGTAGAATGCCAGTGAAAGCACTCATCCAGGAGGTGGCAACACGTTGGAACTCAACCTTCTACATGCTTGAGCGTCTGTATGAGCAGTATACGGTACTCGATCACTATTTCTTCACAGAGGGTACATCTCAGAAGGAGGACCTGCGGATAAGTGCGGCGCAATGGGACATAGTTAAAAGCCTGACAGACATGCTTCGTCCTTTTGAGTTCTTCACGCGTGCAGTCAGCCAGGAGGACTGTAATTTGGGAAAAGCTATCCCATTGTTGTGCATGCTGGAGCACCAACTGATGGCGGTGTCTTCTGAGTTTGAAAAAGAAGATGAAGAAAAAAAAAAACATTTCATTTTGTCAGAGAAATTATTAGAGCGCCTACGTGGTGATGAACGTCTTCAAAAGATCAAGTCAGATCAGCATTACATTTGTGCTACTATTCTGGATCCACGCTACAAAAAGGCGCTGGCAGGCGAAGCATTCTTTCCTTTTGATGATGCAGATGTTCAAAAGTACAAACATTGGTTAGCCTTGTCAGCCAAGAGGTTTGAAAAAGAACGGCAGGTTATTGAAGGAGAAGCCAGTACATCAGCATCAGCATCAGCAGGCCATCCCCAGTCACAAGAATCCACTTCTGCACCTGTGGCTGGGGCACAAGTGACCTCTCAGCCGTTAAAGACACCGGCAACTGGATCATCTGCACCACACACAACAAAAACAGTGGCTGTTGTAGAGGATTGGCTAAGTTTGCTTGGGTATGGTTCTCGAAAAAATGTCACAGCCACAGCAAAAAGTAAGCAAAGTGGAGGAACCGTTGATGACCTTGAGTCGATGGTGCAGGACTATATGAATGACTCAACAGTGGTCTTTCTTAATGAGGAGCCATTGCAGTATTGGCATGGCAAAAAACAATTGTGGCCACAGCTCTACAACCTGGCTATAAACTATTTGTCTTGCCCACTCGCAAGTGTGTCTTCTGAACGTGTTTTCAGTGCTGCTGGTGGCATTGTAACTCCCAAACGGAGCCGCCTCTCGCCCAAAAATGTGGAGCGGCTGACAATGATCAAGATGAATCAGCACCTCATACCACCAGATTACAAAGTACGAGAAAGCACACCGCATGAAGACGAGGAGGACGGCAACGTAGATGAGGGGATTTTTTCTCTGTTCGGTGGCACTGACCTCATCCAGCCTGAATTCGCAGAGTATGATGACGAAATCTTGTTCTTATTCCCTGACACCGAGCCCTGAAAATGAGACAATCAATCAAGAACTTTCTTTTTCGTCCTTATTCACTTTTATTCCTGTGTGCTTTGTGTCTCTCTTTCTTTGTTTTGCACAGTTAATTAAATTCAAACTTTAATCACCTAATCCCAAAAACAAGACCATCATCAGAACTGTCTTCACTTGTTTGCTTATTGCTTTGAAGGTGCCGCAGTCTACATTCCTCAGGTTCACAAGTTCCGAAGAACATGCTCCTCTATCCTCCTCCTCCAGACTGCGATTTCCCTCCAAGCAGAGTGCTGGATTACGCCCAATGAAGAAAGACTCAGCACTTGTGGGGGTGTTGTACTTCTTTGCGGGTGAGTTGACGGATTTGGGCCCATTGCTGTGAAGCTCTAATAATGGACAAAAGTGTTTTGGACCAAATATGAGGTGGAAATTTCTTGCCGTTTTTGCTGACTTGCTTGCCTTTGAGGTGCTCTTTGGCGAGGTTCCGGGGGTTTGTGGGTAATTTTTGGTGTCTGTCGAAGCACTGCTGCGACAGTCTAATCTTGATTGCATTTGCTTTTCAGGAAATCCGTGGTGGAAAACAGGAGTTATGATGATTGATGATGATGACCTAGCTGAACAGCGCCGCATTTGGACCGAAGGCCGAGAGATATTGTAAGTATGAGATTTAGCTTTTTCGCTGTTTGGGGGTGTTGTCGGGTGGTTTTTTGCGGGTGGGTTGGCGCCGGCGGGTCTTGCCTGGGGCATTCCTGGGAAGGTCTAATACCGGATAGAAGTGTTTTGGACAAAATCCATAAGGAACAGCCTTTTTTTTGCTATTTCTTCTGACATCTTGCTCAATGTAGCGTTTTGGGGGGCTTCCTGCTGTTCGTGGGTGGGTTGCGGCCGGGGTCTCTGTCGAAGCACTGCTGCGACAGTCTAATCTTGATTGCATTTGCTTTTCAGGAAATCCGTGGTGGAAAACAGGAGTTATGATGATTGATGATGACATTGATGACCTAGCTGAACAGCGCCGCATTTGGACCGAAGGCCGAGAGATATTGTAAGTATGAGATTTAGCTTTTTCGCTGTTTGGGGGTGTTGTCGGGTGGTTTTTTGCGGGTGGGTTGGCGCCGGCGGGTCTTGCCTGGGGCATTCCTGGGAAGGTCTAATACCGGATAGAAGTGTTTTGGACAAAATCCATAAGGAACAGCCTTTTTTTTGCTATTTCTTCTGACATCTTGCTCAATGTAGCGTTTTGGGGGGCTTCCTGCTGTTCGTGGGTGGGTTGCGGCCGGGGTCTCTGTCGAAGCACTGCTGCGACAGTCTAATCTTGATTGCATTTGCTTTTCAGGAAATCCGTGGTGGAAAACAGGAGTTATGATGATTGATGATGATGACCTAGCTGAACAGCGCCGCATTTGGACCGAAGGCCGAGAGATATTGTAAGTATGAGATTTAGCTTTTTCGCTGTTTGGGGGTGTTGTCGGGTGGTTTTTTGCGGGTGGGTTGGCGCCGGCGGGTCTTGCCTGGGGCATTCCTGGGAAGGTCTAATACCGGATAGAAGTGTTTTGGACAAAGTCCATAAGGAACAGCCTTTTTTTTGCTATTTCTTCTGACATCTTGCTCAATGTAGCGTTTTGGGGGGCTTCCTGCTGTTCGTGGGTGGGTTGCGGCCGGGGTCTCTGTCGAAGCACTGCTGCGACAGTCTAATCTTGATTGCATTTGCTTTTCAGGAAATCCGTGGTGGAAAACAGGAGTTATGATGATTGATGATGATGACCTAGCTGAACAGCGCCGCATTTGGACAGAAGGCCGAGAGATATTGTAAGTATGAGATTTAGCTTTTTCGCTGTTTGGGGGTGTTGTCGGGTGGTTTTTTGCGGGTGGGTTGGCGGGTCTTGCCTGGGGCATTCCTGGGAAGGTCTAATACCGGATAGAAGTGTTTTGGACAAAATCCATAAGGAACAGCCTTTTTTTCAAGGTCAAATTTTGTTCTAAAACACAGTAGTACACCTACCTTGAGGGGAAAGATCCGCTATAATATTTTGGCCATACTTATTGATCCTTAAAAAGGTGACTCAGACAGAGCACGCAATTTCAAAAATATTGTACTGTCTATTAGGGAAATCAAAGTGTGACTTTTTGCACCACACAGCGTACATACCTTTTATTTATTTATCAGTGGTATTGTAATAGCACTTCCTGTTTTCCGTTCAATAATTACAGGCCGGGTTTCAGTCAACATCCGCCAGGCAGGCAGTGGACAGGGTGTCTTCTGTCAGTGGTCACCACATTGATGGACGAAGCGTCAGCTGGAATGGAGGAGTGCCGCCAATAAGAGGAATTGTTTGCTGCATGCTTATTACTTACCAAATTCAACAGGACAACTCCAACAACATACGCAATACAGATACAGTATCCATTGTTGTCTTTTATTCTATGAGTGTGACTGCATGTGCTTACCTTTAGTTTGTAACCAAAGATTGTCTGTATCTTCAATTATTGTTTGTCCATGCTCTGCTTTTTTTTTCTTCTCTCAACAAAACCTACCCAAAAAGAAACCCCCATTCCCATCCATTTTACAAACCCTAACCCTCTTCCCCCGGGCTGTGTTGTTTTGCTTGATGTCTGACTAAAATGACATCAATAATTCCACACACTTGCTGGGGAGGATAAGGTCATAGCAGCAACAGGCTGGTGAAGGAATACGAGGATATCTTCTAGACTTACTCAGCTTCAGTACTATATCTTCTAGTAGTAGTAGCCAATGTCAAATAAATTCAACGCAAGTACTAGTTATACTTGCAAGCAAATACTTTACCATTTGTTAGGCTACATTATGGCACTGTTCTAGTGTACTGTCACCTGCTATTTTCTCGATCGTACCGTAACCGTTGTAATGCTACAGTAAGGAGGACAAACAAGGTTTCGTTTTCTTTTTTTCCATAGGCATGCAACTGCCACTGTGTCACACCACTAGTACCACCGCAATGAGGAAATGTCACCCGCCCAGGATTGACAACGTTAATCCCCATTTCACCTGGAGCCAGCCCTGGGCCTAGCCCTAATTTCTAACACAAATTACAGGTAAGATAAGCGTTTGGTGGGAGGTAGTATAATGGAGTATTATTTCGGAGTAGACAAGAGATTGACGGTTGTACTACTAAAGTCCTACGACTGTTCAGGAAAACAAAGTTACTGTTACACCCCCGCCCCCCACCCACCAGACTGAAAAGCAGTAAAAAACAGGTATGGTCAGATAAAGTTGAAAAATATATTTATTTAGCCCTAACAAAATAATCTCCCTCACCCACCCTAACCCCAACGATTGTCTCTGAAACGTCCCAAAACGATCCCAACTCCCAAATCCCACCCCCCAAAAGTCTATAAAAAAAGGGCAAGGGACACTCCACTACTGGAGGGTGCTGGTGCTGGTGCATGATGCGGCATGGGCATCATACTCCTTGCGGAGGGTGGCAAGCTCGGAGCGGAGGCCCTTAACCAAGTTCTTATACCTCAGGACCTCCTGCTCCAGGTTGGACATGCGGACTCGTAGGCGGCGTTGGCGGTCCTTGCAGCTCCTGTGGGGGGCAGCTGGTATTTCGGTTGCTTGGCGGTGGCGGTCGTCTTTCTTAGCCCGGCTCGGTCCCGCTGGCTTAGTCACGGAGGAGGATGCAGTGGTCACAGTCGAGGATGTCGTTGTTGCACCCCCGCTCGACTGCGTTTCCTCCTCCTCCTCCAGGGCCACCAGCCGCCGATATTCGGCGACTGTGGCCTCCAGCCTCCGTTGCCGGGCCAATCTAGCCTGCTCCCTCCTTGTTGTTGATTTGGAAGGAGCAACTATATGAAGAAAGAAAGACATAGTCTGTAACCAATGCTCCTTATTAATAACACAAAGTGATTGAGCCGAAAGTTGGGTCACAGAGTACAAGTAGCAAATTGAAAGCACAGTACATAACTATTGAGGACAGTATCTATGTAACCTCCCACTTCTGCATCCTTGCTCTAACAGTAGTGGTAGTTTAATGAACTAATTCTACGACCACTATGGACTTCCATTACAGTCGACTATGACAGTACACCAGTCTTATTCTTCTTCTTCTCTCTTGTTTAGGGAAATGGGTACGTTATCTTATGCAAGCCGGCAGAATGACATGGACAGCACAGTGAACTTGCACCCGAGAAAAAAAGTTGCACACCATGATGAGTGAGACAGACTTGCGTTACTGTACCGGTCCAGTACATGCAGGTGGTGAAGCTATTACTTTTCTATTACGGGTGGCACTGAGAATACTCTGTTACAAGGGCTACTGCTTAATTAATTTACCTTTCACCCTACAGTGCAAATGAGTACTAGAAAAGGAAAATGAAGAAGCTAACTAATTTGATTATCTATCACTTCACATGGGACGTATTTAATGACAGATGAGATGACTTTAGGTGCTTTGCTTAATATTGAGTGAACAGTGATACACCCACACATGAATGACGTACTACAAGTAAACTAAAGTTATTAAGAGAGGTACGGAGTGTCCACCGTAATAACCAGATATATGCTGTGAATGCAAACGCAATACAAAGTACTGCTACTATTCATGGTAGTATTGGACACATTTACAATTTCTTTTCCTTGCCTTCCCTGCACTGGAACGGACGTGCGGGTGCGGTGGTACATGCTCTTCAAGGTAACACTTACTTCACCTGGCGACCATCTACTCTCTCTAGATACACATGTGCTATCTAAGAGTCAGAGAATACCATGCTCCAGGCATCCATTCAGTCAAAGTATACGCACACATACAGTTTCTGTTTCACCCACCCAGGCTGCTGTCCTTCCACCCATCCTTGCTTCATCATTGACCCAGCCATGCACCATACCATATTCTTTCCTTCCCAGCCACCTCGGGGGCCAAGCAAACACATATCGTTCTTCTTTGCCAGCCATCATACAAGTTCGCGTCCCACTTACTTACACCCTTCTTTCGCTTTTCGTTCATCCCATCCATCACGTTCGTCTAAGAACTTATTGGGATTCTTCTCACCAAAAACTTCACAGCTAAGTCGAAGTACATTTCGAGGAGGCTACTACCTGGTTGATTTGTAATTGTAATACACCCGTGCAGAAAGCACACTATGCAGTCTTCAATCTCAATAAGTAAGGAATATATAGCTTACCTGTTTCCGCCACCACCGTTTGATCCCCCACAGGATCGTCCGCCGGCTCTTGTACCGCCTCCTCCCCAGAGGCCTCCGAGTCCTGGTCCAACACAGCCACCTCCGCGCTGGCCCCGTCACCAGATGTTACACCTACAAAGTACATTTAAGAATGTTAGAATACACCACTCACTACTATATAATATTTGGTCTAGGAGAAATGTTAAAAAAACAGAATACAATGTAATAATTTGTGACTGTCTACTCCATAGTAAAAATGTCCCATTTTCCAGGGAAGGCTGTTGTCTTGCTGCACTTTTATGCACAACTGATGAATGCTTGCTTTTGATTTTTAACACGCACCACTTTTTCTCCTAACAGACAGAAGCTTGACTCCTGAGTCCTAAGAACACAACCAGGATCAAGTTCAAACCAGGTGAGAGCTCGGCTCGACCACAAGAAATGTGTCCAATTAATCGTCAGCACTAACCACTTTTCCGTTTTCAGTTAAATAGTTTTATGACAAAGTAGATTTTAATAAATGTGTTTACTTTTAATAAAGCTTTTAAACTTAAATAGACTCTGTGGTTTTTGTTCCTCCAGACTAGAGTGGATGAGCTAAAGGTTTTGGAATTTTTGCAAGCATGAGTGCCTCTGACACTTCTTGACTGTGCTGTGACTCCGTACTACTCTCTTGTCCTGCGTACGATAATCTAGAGATCATTGGGGATCTATAATCGGTGACTTCGGGAGCTGAATGACTCTGCCACACTATCTAGTCAGTAAGGAGACAGTGCATAGAGGTATTGCTGAATATAATGGGAGTCCAATGGAATTGCCAAATGTCCAATCTTAGTTAGCTACACAGACAGACTAATAAGAATAGTCTAGTAATACCACAGGGAGTCATATTCGAGGCAGGATAAGAATTTATATCCAGTCTACAAGAAGATCAAAGACGATTTAGAAAAAATCGAATGAGGAACGCTAGGAAAAAATAGGTACTGTTTATTAAAATGTAAACTTACTGGGGCCAGCAAAGGAGCCCTCGCCTGCCCGATCCTGGCCTGCATCCTCAGCACCCTCCTCCTGTGTCCTCTTGCCCTTGGGGGGAGCTGATGTACAACATGAAAGAAAGAAAAACCAGAAAACATGGATGAGATTTTTCAACCAAATCAAACATTTCAAAAGAACAATAACAACATATTTTGGAAAAATAGGAAATAGATAGACAACTATTCCACGGGATCTATCTCATGTGGTATACTACGTTATTCGTATTGCCTGATTTGCGGAACGTTGACTTAGAAAGTTCCTATGTAACTCAATAAACAGACTACTAAAGAGGTTTGCCTAGGCCTGGCACTGCAGGCAGCAGTGCGCAACACGTGACAGACAAAGTCCATCCTGCTTGCAGATCAGTGAATACTCAAACTATCAATCCACCCGCCACCACCGCCACTATTTCTTCTTATAGCCATGTGTCTAAAGGAAGGACTGGACGTCAGTCTGTTGGGGCTGATAGAAGTCCCTTGCGGAAGTTGCGGCTCATTTTCCTCCATTGTTGCGTGCCTTTTCTGACGCAGCGGCAGAACAAAAGACTCGCCATGGTGTTGGTGCGGCGTATATATTAAAAAAAAACCACATATGGGCATATGGGCGATGCATCACGTTGTAAAGCCCTGCGCCATCAGGGGGCGTTCCGGCGCAAGGGAGGGCGTACCTGCGCAGGAACGAATCCTAAAAGTGGCTGAGGGAAATCTACAAGATGTCAATCAGTCACTTTTAGGACAATGATGCATGACTCAAACCCTGCGCGCTTGAAGCCGACGTACGGCTTGATGCAGCATTGGGGAGATAGGGTACCCCAGAGCATTGCTGGAGCTGCGCCATCGTTGGCACGCAACTCCAGCAATGCGCTGCCTTTACGGCACAGATGCGTAAGGCTTCTGTGACGTTTTGGGCCAATGGGTGGTGGTGGCATGGCACACAATTACTGCCGCATCCCTGCTACTTTGCAGGGATGCGCCGGTAATTGAAAATATGACCCTTACTGTCTAGCATTACGCAGTTCTTTTCTTTACACTACACTCATACATAATTTCTCAGGCCAATGAAATGCTTCTGAACACAACATACAAAACAAAGAAGCATAGTAGCAAGCAAGGCTACTGAGAAGGAGAGCAGTGCACCTGAAATGCATAGAAGATTTTGAAATATAATTTACCTCAATGTAATCGGCAGCATTATTGCTCTTGGTAAAGAACAAAGATTTGCAAATAACAGAGCAGGATAAAACAGAGTAGTAAATGTACTACTACTACTACTCACCAAGCCCGGGGACCTCTACGCCGAGCGCGTCCAGCAAGTCCCGCTCCCGGTCCATGACATCGGTCCAGCGGTGGGTGGCCTGGTTATATGTGCGCCGGACCCCAGAGATCTTGTACATGGCCCGGCACACCTTCTCCCACCGCTTGCGACGCTCCCGGATGCCATAGCCGGTCGCGATCTTGCCGCCTCCCAGGATCGTCTTGGGGAGGCGGCGCTGGACATGGAAGATCAGTGCCGCCACTTCCTCCGCGCTGAAGATCTCCCTCGGGACCACTTGCTCCCCCCTTAAACGCCCGCACGGGAGCCGGGCACGGGGTGCGGGACCCTTCCCCTTCTCAGGGTGCTTCCCGGCTCCCTTTACCATGGTCTGGGCAGAAATAGAGTTAAATGATAAACAAGAAATAGAATAGTGAAGAAGAAAAGAAAAGAGTTTAAAAAAGTAGTTTAAAAGTAACTAAAAGCTGCAGAAAACACAAAAATATAGAGCTAGAAAAATAGAGGGATAGATAATAAGTAAAATTAGATCAAAAAAACTTCAAACAAGCAAAGGATGGCAGAGATTGAGAGAGGATAGAGAAAGCATGCCCAGAACCATAGCAATGAATGAGAAACAAGATGGCCGCACCCGTTCACGACCGCGTGGGTAAGTTCGCGCGAGATTTTCCTTGCGAGTACGCGCGAAATTGTACTAGCGAGCAGCACACTTTGCGAGATTACACATAGCGGGCGGAAACGGAATTACGTCACGCCAACAAGATGGGCGCGCCCGTGTACGACCGATAGGGTAACTTGGCAAACGTATAGCTAGAAGCGCCTCGCGAACACGCGCAAGATCACGCGAACATACACGTCGCAAAAAAAACAATTTTGTATTCGCACGTATTCGCGGCTTCCGAAATCGATCTCGCACGGATTCGCGCCCCAAAAAACGCGCGTAATTGCAGAAAAAAACGATTTTAGCTAAACTGAAAGCAATGAGCAGGTGCAAAAGTTCAAACTTAACATTAGTAACATTCAAGGTAGTGCTTCCTGATGGGCCCCTCCAAAGTTTGCAACTATTCTATGACCCTGCTATGACCCAAACAGCAGGCTCATAGAATAGCTACAAGTAGACCATAAAGGTCCTGTGAAAAAAAAATTTCACTGCAACAAAAAGCAAATTACAGATAAGGAAGGAAGCAGGTGCCAGCCAGACTGGAACTTTCTAAATAACTGACACATTAATGAAACACAAATTAATTGATGGCAGTTGAAGAAGGGCAGGTGTGCTTGCTTTTTTCAACCACCATAATCTACAGTGATAAATAAACCTAATGGGTGGCAGTGAGGATGTACCAGAGGGTGGCATGGGTGTCCCAGAGGGTGGCAGTGGTGAAACAGAGGGTGCTGTGAACCTGTGATGATAAACCAGACGTTGAAACAACATAGTCGCGGCCGTTACGAGCCGAAAAGTAAGTTCGCAATTGCGAACTTGTCCCAAAATCGGCGCGAACGCGCGCCAACACAAAAAACGGGAAAATCCGCAAATCCGCTAGAGTTCGCGGATCTTCGCGGATTGCGAATCCGTAAATCCGCAAGTTCGCGTACGCGAGATCCGCTAGATCCGCCCATGCTTATACATGAACACTTCATCTTTGTTTTACCTTTTAATTTGACAGAAAGACAACAGTTCATGTCCATGAAGGATGCAACATACACTCTTTTGCATATTGAAAAATTAGAACCATTGCTATTTTCAGTAGCCGAATCGAATTGCACGGCGCTTGTAATACACAGGCTTTGAATTTAGGTTGCATTTTAAAAGGAAATCCATTGCCAGCTATTACACCAACTTTCACACTGCTTGCTAACGGTAGCTATTTACTTTTAAATAATGAAGCATGCCGCGGCATGCTGGCTGGGATCCGTTACATTGTGACTGTCTCACAACGTGTTGTGTGCTGTAAAAATGTGCTTTTACCGCCCCCACATGGGAGGCTCGACATCTCGATTTGGCCTTCCATTCGGACCTTGAAAGCACAGTTCAACAAGTTGAGCAGAATAAGGGCTCTATTGTCCCAAAAAGAAGTAGCTCTTACTTCTTCTCATGAAACATTTGTCCTTCACATAGCTAACACTTCATTTCGGTACCTTGATCCACACCATTTTCAATGCCTCGACAACAACAGGCTTGGCCCATTTTTTCAAAATTGTGGGCTCCGTTCTTGTGACCTCATTTCAAACTATATTTAGTGTGATACCGGCATTTTTTCATTCTATTTTTTCCAGCATCTTTGGTGGTTTCCCACGAATTCTCGCCCTGGCTGCAGGTGTGTTGCTGTTGATTTGCCTGCTCCAAAATGGATGCTCTGTCTGTGTCACGAAACAGAAGAGCGCAGCTGCTACAGCTTCGTAACCCAATGCTTGAATATTATGGAACACTACCCCTGGCCACTTTGAGCGTGGCATATGGATTATCTTTTCGATTCTCGTACTTCACTTTCATGCAACCTATTTTCCATTGCCTGGAATGTCCCTTCCAATGGGCCTTAGATCTTTGCCTCCCCAACACGGTGTCTCCTGCCCCAGATTACGATCTGCTAATGAGTCCCCTAGTGGCTCATAAGTTGGAATGTTCGGGTGTTGGGATTATGGCCAGCGCGGCTGCGCACGGAGTGTTGGCTCAGTGGGACATCAGTGCGGCTGCACATGACTTCCTACAACAAAGTTATCTCGAAGAACATGCAAGTTGACCTCTGGTGGTGCTAGAGGCTCCTATATTCAAAGAACATGTATGTTCCTTTTCTCTACTCAATTGGATGGCGGATCTCTTTGCTGACGATAACAATGACTTCCTCTTGGAGGCTGTTGCAACATATTGTGCATACACGCTGATGGATTAACTTGCCAGCCTTCCATCTTCAGTCGAGTACTTTACTTACGTTTTTTTTTCCTCTTTGGTTGGCTGATGCCCCTGTTTTGAAATTTTTCCCCTCATTTTTCTCTTAAAATTCTTTTTCATCTGCTTTCGATTTCCTTTGGCTCCTTTTTAAATTGTCCTATTTGACAAGACTGAACTTGTTTCTGGCTCACACGAACTTGAACTCTGCGTTCCTATTATGAGTCCCTTTGTTCGTTGGCCAGATCAGGGGAGGGAGTAGTGAAGACATGATATTGCTTGCAGACATTCCTATGTTGGCATAAGTGAATTATATGCTTAAGCGCCATTTTGCCGCTTTGCCGCTTTTGCACACGACACTACATGCCTCTGTTCTTGTAAATAAAACTGCTTGCTTTTCTTCACATGAGAACAGTCTGTTTTTCACATCTCTAGACTTACACCGCGACCTCAGTCTGTAAAGAGTGTTCAAGGTCAAATAACAATGTATGCTGTTGATTCAGGTTGATCAGGCCAACGCTCTAGACATAACACGCACAGAGCTGCAAATAACTATAACTCGGATGCCTTTAATATTGCATTGCATGTATGAAGGAGGCACTTGGAGAAAACCTTTCCATATACAGAGAGCTGTGCTGATCCTGGGATGTGATTTAACTTCATCTGATCTTGGAGGTATGGGTTTCCCCGTTTTAACCAAGGGATCTTCTATTATTATAAAAGCTAGCTAGCCATTAATCTCTGGCAGGCGCCTATTTAACACTTAAATGGTCTTTTTTTTATTATTATTTTTTATTTTATTTTGAGTGATATAAACCTCAGGTAAACAGGCGAGGTACAGATCAATTTTTAAAACATTTCGTTCTGCAGCACACATAAGCGCGGTCAAAATCACAAGCACAGTACATTGCATTATTGCATCATTATGTTCATTATCCCATCGTGAACCCCGCTCCCCCACCCTTTTACTCCACTTCAGAATCTTCATCTTCTTGATCTGATGGGGGATCACAAATGTCACCTCGAAATTTATTTCACTTTCCCCAGATTTTACTCCACTTTTTGGGGCATCCCGATTAATGAATACTGATTTCTCGGCAATCATGATAGTATCCATATCTCTCCCCCATGCAGTCAGGGTAGGTGCCTTCAGCACGCCCCATTTCTGGGCAATGTTTCGGTTAGCAGTCATAATACACAGCGTAGCCCAGCCCTGAGCCAGACGATTAAAATAATTTGGTTCCCATGTGGTAAATAAATAATTAATTACCGGTACTATTTTTCAGGATACTCATACAAATAGATAGCTCAATAAATAAGAGTCAAGATACGAGGTAGCTAGAGTTGACAGGCTTTAATTAAGCATAAAGGACAAGAACAGGACAGCCTGTACGGGATCTGGGAAAGATGCGCATCTGGGGGCAGGAACAGGATACAGGGAACGGAAGGGATAACTTTTAATAACAGTACATTAGTATATATAGTTAAACAAAATACATTGCATTCAATACAATAGGCGTAGCAGTAGGCGGAGTTTGTAGCAGTCGCGAAAGATAAGGCATAAAGTGATGTAACAAGAAGGCGTGTACAGGGCGTATACATAGACATGTGATGCAAACGTAACAGAATATGTCATAAACGGGGCGGAAACATGGAGGGGGCTACCTGAGCAGCTGGGACCTCTAACCTAATGGTGCGCGCAAACTGACAATGACGTGTTACTAGGGAGAACTGGGGGGCTATGACTTCTGCGCTAGAAGAGGAGACTAAAGTCTGGAGTGTCAGAGCGACATGTACCTAAAGCCTATCTAGTATCTAGTGTTTAGAGAACATGTTGATAGAATCCAAAAGTTATCAGGGTAAAGGCTAACAGACATTAAGACTGGTGCATACATAATCCTACATATAGTGCGTGTGCGGGGAATATTCTATGAATATTAATACAGTATTTCTCTTACATGGAGACATAAAGGCTAGACCATGACGGAAACTATTGATGCGATTCAGTAGCTTAGGAATGCAGAGAAGGAGGGCTGGACTGATAACTGGAAACATAACATACTCTTGGCAGACTGAGAGGCAGAGCCAGGCCGAGCCGGGCACTGCGAGGCATGAAAGTAAGCTAAGGGTCAGGGATACAGGTGGGGGCTGTATCGCTCCTCGGAGAGGGTTCAGGAAACAGGAGCTGAATCGGAGTCCGGGCCCTTTTGAGGCCTAGAAACGGGGACTTTTCAATGAATTAACGTGCACACTGTAAAACGTGGCAACGTAGCTTTACATAGGCCTGATATTCGTTGTATTCACGAAAACTGGAAACTGGCATACTAGAAATGGACACAACTGTAATTGCGTCTTTAATCGATCATAGGGGAATACATGCATATCGATCATGCACATATGACATAACATGGGGAACACGTAGGCACATATAACATGGCAAAATTTACTTTTCCACATTCCCTCCTTGTGCCCTACGTTTCCATCAGGAAACATCTATATTCATGATACCATCTATCATTTCATACAGCATCATTTGCTCGTCTCGAATTGTCTTGGAACGGGACTTAGGACTAGGAATACAAGAGGTAGCACAAATGCCGCAAATCGCAGGGCCACATTGTATACAGAGGCAGCAACTGAATATGATCATTACTGCAATACCTAGAAATGACAAGACTTTCCATCCCCAGGCAGATATGATACTCCAGAGCCAACCGGACCATGTCCAGGTGCCTGGATTCTGGTGTAACTGATGGGCAATTTTATGGAGTCTGGTTATAGCTGAATAAACAGACGGCGCGTTATTAGGAATGAAAATGCAGCAACTAGATCCGATGACTCTACATGCTCCTCCTCTATCGGCCAGTATGACGTCAAGAACGAGACGATTTTGGAGCACGACAAATCTCATAGCAGATTGCTCTTCGGTTAAGTTACCTAGAGCAGAAGTAGTCTCATTCACTACTGCTTCAAGGGTTCTGGTTAACCTACGTATTGACTTACTATTCTGGACAGGGCCTATAAAGAAAAAGAAACCTCTATTGAAATCTGTATACTGTTCTAGAGCAGTTTCAGTTTGATCGACAATTGGGGACTCAATCTCCCTTCTATGTCTGACGAGTACTAGATGTGTTTTTCTGTGATAATCAGATGGGGCTAGAAAAACTGGTGGCAGTAGGAAGGCAATGTAACATGTTCCATCCCAATCGAGGGGCAGACGAACATATGCGGTTTGACCACAAACAAAATAAGAATGACGTGAAGCTTTGAAAATAGATTTCCTACTGTCACTATACTCGACAGTAGTAGTACAATCACTATGTCCTACATGTGCGGAACCATTATTTCTGACACATAATTCGCCTTTGACTGGTAGTACTGAAATAGCAGGTAAGTCTGGAGTAGTATCAGACTGAACATTCAGGACCATAAAATTCGAAGAATAATTACCTAAATTATAAACTTCATTTTCTAGATCTAACCCGGTTCTATGGGGGAGACCTTGCTTGTCTGGAAAACATGTTTTATTCAGAAGGGACATATCATTTGAAGATGACGTTAACATGGACCATGCTCCACACGAACCATTATGTGAGAACGGATAAGGAAAGAGTGGCAGAACTCCCTTCGGTGTCTGGAAAGGGGGGAGTCGACCACACACCCAACAATTGGTAGCATTGCTGGTCTGGTGTGAATAATGTAACATTCTGATGAATGTATTATTTCTCATAGCAAGACGATAGGATAGCTCGTGAGGAGGCAGATCACTAAATGTGTGCTCTACTGTAGCATTAGAAAACTTATTTACATGAGAAGTTGAAAAACATAAATGCAATGCATAACTTGTGCAGGTAACCATCAAACTTAGAAACAATAGAAAACTTAGAAAAACGATACATCGGATAGAGTTTTGACTAACTCTCTCACTATGGGGGTCTATCTCATACATGTCAGATACCTGTCTAACCGTTTCACCCGAGGGGGACTTAGACAATTAAACTGGCTGACTTATTTTACTAGACCGTAGCTTCAACTTATACTCCTGCTGCGGAGTTTTCTCAAACAGAGGAACTTTCAATTCGGGATTTTGATTAATGTCTGATTCAGAGTCTGGTTTCAGGCAGTCTTTAGAAATGGAACAGTCTTCGAAATTGTCCTTTAACAAAGTCTTTTCTCCATGGAATTTCTTGATATGCGACAGATGGACCCATCCCTTGCGGCCTTCCAACTTCACGGCCGTACGGGTGGTCAGAAGGACAAGTCTCGGCTCCTTCCAGCGAGGCTCCAGCGGACTTGAACGATCAAAGTTCCTTACAAGTACTAGATCCCCTGGAATGACCTCGTGCGCTTTCACTTCAGTATTGTATGTGTATGTATAGGCATTTATATAGCGCACTACTTACCCGTAGGGTCCCAAGGCGCTTCGACCGCTGCGAAACCCTTCCTGGCTTCCCTGAGAGATGGTCCCTTAATGGGTATCTCCAGGGTGAGACCAGGCATCCCCGGCGGTCTGGTGGGGCCGTTAGTGAAGATGAGGAAAGCTAATGCCCAGAGTTGCCGAGTGTGAACGCTGATCAGAGTGGGCACCGAGGCGAGAGAATTATCGAGTCCGCTGACCCTGGTCCAGAAACCTGCCGCGCCGGGAATCGAACCCTGGTCCCGGGCCGTCCTCTGCTCTCGGGTCTGCCGCCTCTAACCAGTGAGCCACACTACTTCACGTATTGTCTGGAAATGCGGCGGCAACCTGTGAACGACAAGAGTGTAGGGCAGACATCAAGGAAGCTAGGTAATCTGTCAACATATTACTGGAAACATCTGTAATACTGCGGGGTCTAGGTGTACCCCACATATTTGGGGGGCGGCCGAATACGACCTCATAAGGGGACAGACCTGATCTGGAGTGTGCGACCATGCGCATAAAGAACAAAGCAACTGGCAGGGCAACTAGCCAGTCTACACCTTTCTCTTGACATATCTTGGCAATACGGATTTTCAGAGTCTGATTATGTCTCTCTACGAGACCGGCTGCTTCAGGATGGCGCACACAATGGAACTTCCACTGGTACCCTAACAAGAGGGAAACATGTTTCATGAGCTCGGATGAGAAGGGCTGGCCGTTATCAGAATACACGACCCTAGGGAGTCCATAACGGGGGAAGAATTCACGAACCAACTGCTTGGCAGTGGTCGCTGCTGTATAATCTGGAACTGGATATGCTTCTGTCCACCTGGACAAAGCGCATACAACTACAAGAACATATTTGAAACCTCGACATCACTCCATCTGAATATAATCCATCTGGAGGACTTCAAAAGGGTGGTCAGGGGGCTGGAATCCACCTTGTTCCACCGGGACACTTTTACCTGGATTGAATTGACAACATATCATACAAGTACGGACTTTCTGCTTGGCTGCAGCTCGTAAGTGCTTGTTAAACCAAAGGTTCTGTATACTATCTAACATGGCTTTTTCTCCTAGGTGTGCTGGACTATGTGCGGTATTGATAATGACTTGAACCATAGAGTCGGGGAGAAACCATGTGGCTTTTCCCTTCGTCAACCATCCCTGATCTGTCTGGACCCCTCCTTGTTCAGACCATTTCTTGATTTCTTCAGGAGTAGCATGTAACTGTATGTCTATGACATCTTGTGTAGGGTCCTTAACTGTCATACAAGTAGTCTGTTCTGGAGTGGATGTCTGTGTCTTGTTAACTGGAATGTCTGGTGTCTGAGCTGTAAGCTTGGCTGTTCGATCTGCTAGATCATTACCGTGGGAAATAATGTCAGTAACTTTCGTATGTGCCTTGCACTTCATGATAGCGATAGCTGTCGGTAAATGTATTGCATCTAACAGAGCTTGAATGAGGAGACCATGCTGAATCTTGGTTCCATGAGAAGTCATGAAACCTCTCTCCTGCCAGAGCACTCCGAAGTCGTGTACAACTCCGAATGCGTAACGTGAATCTGTATATATGTTTACTTTCAGGTTCTTGGCACGTATGCAGGCTTGGGTCAGAGCAACTAGCTCTGCTGCTTGAGCAGACAGGGTGTCAATACGGTGTGTTTCAATAACTTCAGTGTCAGTAGTCACTGCATACGCGGCTACTAGTTCTCCTGTACTAGTTCTCATACATGAACCGTCCACATAAAGTGTCAGGTCGGGATCAGGTAAGGCAATGTCTGTCAGGTCTTGTCTTGGCTTAGTCATAGTGTTAATGACTTCCACACAGTCATGTGTGGCAGGATTTGGAGTAACTGACGGTAACAGAGTAGCAGGATTTAGAACGTTGCAGCGTCTGATTTCTATGTGTGGCTGGAATAATGTCAGTTCATAACCTGTTAAACGTGCAATGGTCAAGTGCTGAGTCTGTGCTCGGTTTAAAAGAACTTCCACGGAGTGTGGAACTTGTACTGTCAGGGAGTGTCCTAATACTATGGAATCACTTTGTCTGATTGCTAGAGCTGTGGCTGCAACTGACTTGAGGCACGCAGGCAAAGCCTGGGCTACTGGATCTAATGTGCTAGAAAAATAAGCACAAGGCTTGTACTGTCCGGCTTGATCTTGTGTGAGAACAGATAATGCTGTACCATCACGTTCTGTGACAAAAAGTGTAAAAGGCTTACTGTAGTTCGGTGTAGCTAGAACAGGTGCTTGGCATAAAGCTTTCTTTAACTCATTAAAACTAAGTGTATGTTCAGATGTCCAAGGGAGGACAGTCGATACGGCTGCCTCCTGTGTCGTTAACTGTATCAGTGGCTTTGCTAGAAATGCATACTGAGGAATCCATTGTCTGCAGTAAGAAGTGAGGCCAATAAAAGCTCGTACCTCCTTCTGTGTCTTGGGCTGTGGAAGACTCACTATTAACTGGATACGGTCTGGTGTCAACTGCCTACCCCACTTGGACAGTAAGTGGCCTAAGTAGATCACTTGCTGGACACAGAACTGGAGCTTCGAAGGGGACACCTTGTGCCCCATCTCGGCTAGAAAATACAGAACTGTAAGTGACGCTCGCTCGCAATCACGTTCAGAACGGGCTGTGATCAGTAGATCATCTACATACTGGAGCAGGGCAGTGTCAGTTGGCATGTGAATATTGTCTAGTTGTCTTTTAAGTGCTTGACTGTAAATGCTAGGGCTTTCTGTGAAACCTTGAGGAGCTCGTGTGAATTTATAGCTCCTTCCATTTAAACAAAAACCGAAAAGGTACTGGCTATCTGGATGAATCGGAACACTGAAAAATGCATTCTTGAGGTCTATTACAGTAAAAAATATAGCTTCAGAATCAATAGCTGTCAATAGAGATGAAATATCTGGGACTACTGGATACTGGGGTATGATACATTTATTAAGTTCTCGAAGGTCAATCACTAATCGATATACTGGAGGTGCATTTGGATCAGTACATTTCATGACTGGAATGATAGGAGAATTACATACATTGGAGTCAGTTTCTACAACCACTCCTTGAGCAATGAGTTCGTCAATAATTTTGGATAAGGCCGCTACAGCCTCAGGTGGCAATCTGTACTGTCTGATACGTGGCAGGACTATACCTTGCTTGAGGGTCACACGATGGGGTGTGATTTGCATAAAACCTACATCAGTTGGACCTTGCGCCCATAGATGCTGCGGAACATTGGACAATCTTGGATCAAAATCTCGTAATACATAGTGACCTTTAAAGTCTCTTAAGAACAAACGTATTCCTTCTGGAGAGCAGCAAATAACTGCACCTAATTCTTTCAACGTTTTAATGCCTAACAAATTTTCTGGACATGATTTCGTAAGTAACAAATCAGTAGTTCGGGACAATGGACCAACTTCTAGAGTAACTGGCTTTGATATCTCGTTTACTATAGGCTTTCCTGAAAATCCAAGGGAAACATTTCTAGAGCCTGAGAGCGGAGCCCCTGGAACCTCGTCATGACTGATAGTAGTCCTACTTGCCCCTGTATCAATCAAAAACTTTCTGTCTTTCCCCAATACTTGACTATGTACATAGGGACCCTCTTGATCTACAGGTATCTCGATGAGAGGCAAGCCTACCTCCCTCTCTAGGCTGTTTCATGAATACGGTTGATACTCTGAATACTCTGTCTGGGCATACTGGTACATCTGCTGTGTAACATGCTGTGTTGCAGCAATAGGCTGCGGTGCTGGAACTGTCTGTTGTGCATTCTGTGGTGGCTGAGAAGTCTGTGAAACTTGCTCTTGTCTAGGCGGACGTGGTCTTTCTTTAGTCTTACCAGTGGCTATGTTGTGTTTCAGAACTGCACACTCGTTTATAAAATGACCTGGCTGTTTACAATAATTGCATGTCCCTTTAACGGGAGCTGCAGGATGACTGGCTTGATTCGGACCCCTCTTCTGACTGTCTTGTGGAACAGATTGTGCAACTAGTACTTTCATTTTCGTGTCTTTCATACGTCTCCTTTCGTGTTCTTGCTCTTCCCTGATTCTATTCTGGTGATACTGGAGCATCTGTAACATCTGTGACGGGGTACTAGCTTGCCAAGTACTTTCGACTTTCAAAACTCGATTTTTAACTTGTGGACTTGAATTCTCGACTAGTTTAGTAACAAAAAGATGAGGGTATGACTCGCTACCTGTCTTCAAACCACTGTTGATAATGAAACATTTCTCGAATCTAGAATAAAAATCACTAGTATCTTCATCCTGTTTCTGTTTGCATGCTGAGATTGCATCCCAATCTTCCTTTTTCGTGGCTAATAACCTAGGCAAAACCTGAATCAATAACTCGGGTAATTCTTTACATTTGTCCCCAAGACCGGTACCTGGTACTCGTATTTTATCTTCAGCTTCTAGAGCTGTCCAATCAATCTTTTTCTCTCCCACCTCCCATTCTTTTTCCTTGAGTTTCTCATATACCCCTGCGGGCAACAGGACCTTTAACATTTTAATGATATCTGGGTACGTGTATTCTCCCATACGGAGCATGTCTTTTAATTCTCGATGGAACCCTGCTGGATCTTTGTCGTGACAGGGAATTAATTTCTTCATCTCTAAGAGTTCCATCTTTGTGACAGGGGTGTAAACAAATACTCGTTGCATTTCACCATCCGGTGTCCTAACTGGATGTACTTCTCGTAACGGATGCTGTCTATCTATGTAAAATGGTTTACTTTCTGGAGGTGAGACGTGAACAAAATGCGGGTTCAGAAACGTCCTATATTTGTGGCGCTGTTCTAGAATGACACTAATTAAATCTGTACCTAAACCTTTCCATTTATACTGGAGTAACTCGTTCAGGATATCATGTAACGGACCTGGATCAGAATGTTGACCCTCATACAATGTAATGAGGTGCTGGATCATATACATACCCACCAGTCGCTGCTCGGCTGGGGGCAGTTTCAGAAACATTTGTGCCACTATTTCGTCTGGAAAAGTGGTAGAATCAGTAATCCATCGGACTGCTGATCGGGCTAGTTCTTGTTCATGCATGGTACTAAGTTCACTATAACCGATTCGTAATTTCAGAATGTGATCGGTAGCTTGAAATACTTGTTCTAGAGAACCTTGTTCTGGTGCTGGAAGATGAAAGACTTTCTTGTGTTCTGGACGTGAATGTCGGTCTGGAAATATAGATTTACCTACATACGCTATTCTGGCGGTATTCTCGTCTTCTACTTCTTCAGTATCAGTGATATCTTCTTTCTCGCTTACTTGTGCTGCTTTACGATTTTCGTGTAACCTTATTATTTCCTTACGAATTTTCTTGTACATACTCTCTATACTACTGAGTGTCTTGTGTCTACCCTCGGCTATATTATCACTCCACCTTGTCAGAACTTTCATTTCGGTCAGATCTTTAGTCGGATAATCTTGTTCCCTTATTAAACAATTAATTAGAAACTTTAATAACATGAGCTGGGTCTCAGCTTTCCTTAGAGACATGTTTTCGCCAATACTTTCTGGATCTTCTCCTGTACGGATGAAACGATACATTCTGTCTAGATCTTCTTTCATATTCGGTAGGGTGTCCAAATACTCGGTCACCCGTCTTACACGCAATGAATATAAAACCATATTATCATCGCCTGGGACTGGATCATAACAGCATTCGGTAAGAGCTCGCCTGATTTCTGCAACGGACTGATATTTGGGCGTACGCTGTAACGCACGTTCATGTAACTCGACTAACGTTATATGTTTGTTTGGCGGCGGGGTACCAGGAGGACCTCCTCCCGCGGCCCCTAAACTGGAATCGTCGACTGATACTCTTCGTGCTGGCAGAGTGACCGATGTAGCGGGGACTTGTACTATGGACTGGACCGGGGGTACCGTAACAGGTGCTGTAACAGGTGCCCCGGTGGCTGGAGGAACAGGAATTACATTATTTACTGGAGCTGGCGGAACAGGATTCGCATATTCTGGGACTGTGTCGTCCAAATAGGACGAGAGAAAAATATCAGCTGCGGTCGGTTTGTGACGTAGCTTAATCGGAACTAATGGCGGCGGAAAATTACATGGTGCTTCCGGGGTTGCTTTCGGCAAGCCCTCGGCAAGAAGAGGATACATACCCTTAATGAGGGCATTTCTCTGTCTGTCTGACTGTTCGGCTTTAACTCATTCACCTACTTCGATTAATTCCCTTTCTTGGGCTCTTTCGGAGGATTCTCTACTTAATTCTGACTTTCTGATTTCTTTCTCTGTTCTTCTATGAGATTCTTTGCGCCATAACTCGATGGCATCTTTCTGGGACTGTCGGGCTTTCTTTTTCCATAATGCTTCTTCTACTCGCATGATGCTCTCGGCATCCCACGTACCTGATACGGGCCATCTATACTTTTCCTCTAACTGTTTGGTGTACTCCACCCATAAATCTAGATATAATATGGCACTTATGCCATGTTTTTGATACATAAAATTACCTGGACTGTCCCGAGGCGGGACAGGAACTGCTTCTTCGAGCAGACCTTTTCTAGTTTTTAACTGACGTAACTTTGAGAACAAAGGCATAACTAGGCTGGAGTCTGGACACAATACAATACACAATGAACACAATAATAACTGCAATACGAATCATTCATACCACGACATTGAAAACACATGAAATAACATTTAGAATATATCGGTTCGGACAGAATACTACCTGAAATACTGAGAACAGAACACATGAACTTCTCGAGAACAGAACTTACTAGAGCAGAAACTAGAATGACTGGATGCACTGCTAAAACAGTACGAAACTTACCGGTCCCATAAAGAGACACGTCAGGACCCGCATCCACCTAAGTGGACACTTCGTGTTGGATCTGTGTACCCAAACCCACGGACCAGAGACAAATCAATTGACCCTGTCTAGATACTACCCCAGCAACGGTACTCACCGGGCAGCAAGAACGGAAGGCCTCGGACTGGACTGGACTGCTACGACGACGGACGGACGGACTTCGGACTTCAGTTACAGGTGGGCCTCCGGATACCTCGGACCTTGGACTCTCGGCTTGGGCTCTGGTCGGGACTCGCCGCGTTCCTCCACCGCCTCGTCTGGACGCTGGACCGCAACCTCCGTCTCCTCCGTGGGCCTGAGGGATACTTGAAGCAGAAATATCTGCACGTGCACGGTATGGTTCCGTCACGGCTGCAGAGGATCAGGGGGCCTGCGTGGCTTCTCCGGCGCGTGGGGAAAGGGCAAGTCCCTGTTCGGGCGCCATTATGTGGTAAATAAATAATTAATTACCGGTACTATTTTTCAGGATACTCATACAAATAGATAGCTCAATAAATAAGAGTCAAGATATGAGGTAGCTAGAGTTGACAGGCTTTAATTAAGCATAAAGGACAAGAACAGGACAGCCTGTACGGGATCTGGGAAAGATGCGCATCTGGGGGCAGGAACAGGATACAGGGAACGGAAGGGATAACTTTTAATAACAGTACATTAGTATATATAGTTAAACAAAATACATTGCATTCAATACAATAGGCGTAGCAGTAGGCGGAGTTTGTAGCAGTCGCGAAAGATAAGGCATAAAGTGATGTAACAAGAAGGCGTGTACAGGGCGTATACATAGACATGTGATGCAAACGTAACAGAATATGTCATAAACGGGGCGGAAACATGGAGGGGGCTACCTGAGCAGCTGGGACCTCTAACCTAATGGTGCGCGCAAACTGACAATGACGTGTTACTAGGGAGAACTGGGGGGCTATGACTTCTGCGCTAGAAGAGGAGACTAAAGTCTGGAGTGTCAGAGCGACATGTACCTAAAGCCTATCTAGTTTCTAGTGTTTAGAGAACATGTTGATAGAATCCAAAAGTTATCAGGGTAAAGGCTAACAGACATTAAGACTGGTGCATACATAATCCTACATATAGTGCGTGTGCGGGGAATATTCTATGAATATTAATACAGTATTTCTCTTACATGGAGACATAAAGGCTAGACCATGACGGAAACTATTGATGCGATTCAGTAGCTTAGGAATGCAGAGAAGGAGGGCTGGACTGATAACTGGAAACATAACATACTCTTGGCAGACTGAGAGGCAGAGCCAGGCCGAGCCGGGCACTGCGAGGCATGAAAGTAAGCTAAGGGTCAGGGATACATGTGGGGGCTGTATCGGTCCTCGGAGAGGGTTCAGGAAACAGGAGCTGAATCGGAGTCCGGGCCCTTTTGAGGCCTAGAAACGGGGACTTTTCAATGAATTAACGTGCACACTGTAAAACGGTCGCAACGTAGCTTTACATAGGCCTGATATTCGTTGTATTCACGAAAACTGGAAACTGGCATACTAGAAATGGACACAACTGTAATTGCGTCTTTAATCGATCATAGGGGAATACATGCATATCGATCATGCACATATGACATAACATGGGGAACACGTAGGCACATATAACATGGCAAAATTTACTTTTCCACACCCATATGTTTAATAAGCATCGTCTCGGTTCCGGTACTAGGGAAACCCCTTCTACCTCTATGATCGTCCTCATCACCTGTCTCCAATACTCCATTATCCTAGGGCAATCCCATATAGTATGGAAAAATTTACCACGCAGTGAACCTGTCGGGTCCGGCATATTGTTTATCAATTTACGGTAGGTGAGGGAAGTGGCTTTCTTCTGCATATATTCTGTGAGCAGTCTATCTTCCAGGGGGGAAGCTTCCGGGACCTCTGTACCAGGGGGCAACGCTGACATCAGGGCGTGTCGGATTTGCACGCAGCAAAATCGCTCCCCACTCGCCATTTCATAGTCTTGTTGGGGACTTTCAAATGATACCATTTCACCATTGTGCCAAAGGTCTCCCACCGTGGAGATGCCCATGTCATCCCATTTGTCGAAACCTCTGGTATTAGGGAGCTTGCCTAGACGTTTAGTGTCCCACAAGGGGGTAAGTTGGGTCAGGACTCCGCGCCAGCCGAGCTTGGCTTGAGCAGTATGCCAAAGGACCAGTGTGTGTCTAAGAGGACCAAACAGTTTCAATGTCAGATTTTTATCATAGAGAGGCGATAACATACCTCTTGTGCTTAGGAGTGCCCTATCTGCCTGGTATGCCGGGTCATGCTGCGGAGGGTGCAGCCATTGATTAATTATCTTCAATTGCGCCATCCAATAATAAAATTGTATGTTTGGAAGTGCGATCCCTCCATCGTACCAGTCTCGCATTAACTTGGACTGCGCTATGCGTGCTGGTTTGTTGCCCCATAGGAGGCCGGAGACCTGTGCCTCAATAGCCTTGAAATATTTTGGGGTTACCGAAAAAGGCGTTTTTTCCAGTGCGTATAAAAATCGGGGCAATGCCATCATTTTGAATAATGCCGCCTTTCCTAACAAGGTCAGCGGAAGGGCTTCCCAATGATGCACATCCCTTTTGAGACGGTCCAGAGGCGGTTGCAAGTTTTTGTCAAAGAATTCCACCGCATCCATAGTAATATATATACCAAAGTACCTAAACGCTCCCTCTGAAGGTCTAAGCGGGCAATCAGGAGGAAGTCCTGGGGGTGGACCGTGGAGGACAAACATAACCGACTTCAACCAATTTATGGTATATCCCGACGCTCTCCCGAAGATCGTACATATATTAAGCAGAGACAGTATAGACCACCTGGGGGAGGTCAGATATAGCAATACGTCATCCGCGTAAAGGGATATTCGGTCCTCCCAGCTTTCTGTCCACTTGAGCCCCTTTATCATTGGGTCCCACCGGATCCAGGTCGCCAACGGTTCCAGCACCAAGGCAAAGAGGAGTGGCGACAGTGGACAGCCCTGACGTGTACAACGCGTCAGGGGAAAATCTTCGGAGATGTGGCCATTGGCAGCAACATGTGCCACCGGGTTGGTGTAGAGAAGCCGGACCCATCCGCAACAGGTGGGGCCGAAACCTAGATGCTGGAGCACTGCAAATAAAAAGGGCCATTCGACCATATCGAACGCCATTCGTGCATCTAACAATAACACCACAGCTGGTTCCTGTAAATAGGTTCCCCGTGTGAGTACTCCATGTAAGCGCCTCAAATTGAGGGCCGTGTTTCTGCCGGGCATAAAGCCAGACTGATCGCGATGTATTAGGGACGTTAAGTGGGGCGATAGCCTAAGTGCTAGTAGTTTTGCAAGGATTTTGGCTTCCGCGTTAATTAAAGATATCGGGCAGTATGAGGTACACTGATCTGCCGGCTTAGTGGGCTTTTGTATAGCTACTATGGTGGCTGTGCGTTGATCCAGTGGGAGCTCACCCTTTTTAAAACTATCATTAAACATATTAAGAAGATATGGCGCAGTAGTCCCTAATGTTTTTTTGTATAGCTCAACAGGTATGCCATTCGGCCCCAGTGCTTTACCCGACTGCAGTGCCCCCATTGCTGTCTGTAGCTCCTCTATGGTAAGATCTGTTTCTAATTCCAGGGCCGCTTCTGTGGTTAGCTTGAGCATATTAATGTCTTGTACGTAAGTCAATGCTTCCTCTAAAGTCATGTCGGAGGTAGACGCGCAGACTGTTCGAAAGTGCTGCGCTAGTGCGGCCACTATCGCCTGTGGGTCCGTTGTTGTCGGCCCATCCTCCGAGGTGAGTTGTGCTATCCATCTGCTACCATTATCTCTTCTGTCTAGCCATGCCAGTAACTTCCCGGCTTTATCGCCAACCTCATACACCCTATGGCGTGTGGCCTGTATTTTGACTCTGGTTAAGTCCGTTAAGTGTGCCTGGTAGTGTTGTTGTTTGAGATGTAAATCATGGATTGTCTCTGCAGTGAGGTTCTCAGCATGTTGGGCGTCCGCATTGTGTAGGGCAACCTCTAATGCGTGGAGCTCTGAGTGCTTCTCTCTTTTATGCGCCGTGATGGATGCTATAGCTTGGCCCCTAAGCACCGTTTTATAAGCCTCCCACCAAATGGTTGGTGAATCAACTGATGTGGCGTTCTCTTGAAAGTAGTGGCTGGACAATGTACCAATCGCCCCCCTGATTTTGGGAACCTGTAACTACCCTGGATGAATTGGGTATATACGGTGCCGCGTCAGATGGTGGTGGGTGTATGCCAAAAGCAGCGGTGAGTGGTCAGATATCCCTCTCGGTGCAATTTCTACACTTTCTATCTTCTTCAGACTGCCAGTTGACCCCAGGAAATAATCTATTCGCGACAAACTATTGTGTACCCCAGAGTAATATGTGTATTGGCGTGCCGTCGGGTGATATCGTCTCCAGATGTAGGTCAGTCCTAGGGCGTCCAGAAAACCCCGAAAGCGTGTCGATCCCCCTTTAGTTGTTCGTACCGGATATCTGTCCATGGCGTCTTCCATGATGGCATTGAAGTCCCCCCTAATAAGTAAGTCCCCTTCCGGCAGGTCCAGCAAGAATGTACTGAGATCTGGAAGTGCCACTGCATGCAGTGCAGGGGGAACATAGGCAGATATAATATTGAGGGGTCGACCCTCCCATTGTACGACAATAGCCGCAAATCGCCCCGCTCCGTCAGTTTTGACTTTATGCACCAGTAAGGGGAACTATTTTTTAATAATTATGCCCACACCTCTGGACCCAGAAGAGAACTCAGAGTGCGCCACCGTCCTGTAACCCCATCTGTCCATCGCCTTAGTGGCAGTCCCTGTAAGGTGTGTCTCCTGTAATAGTACTACCATCGGTGCTCTCCTTTTAATACAATTGAGCACTAGGCCCCGTTTTATTTTGTCCCCTAAACCTCGGACATTCCACGTAAGTAGGGTGAGGGGTGGTACCATTCCCTGGGGGTCCCCGTTCACCGTTTTAGCTATGGTATCGCGCATTGCCATATCCAGTGAGGGTCATCGAACAGGTTATTAGCTGTAAGTGTGACTCGCATGCGCCATTGTGCGTGTTAGTAGTGTCTACTCATGTACCATATCACCCTGCGAACAAAGCCTAAAACAAATCCATTGCAACCTTCCCAACTCTTCCACCCCCCTCCCTGCCTAGCGGATTTAGAACTACCCGCCACCCCAACTCAGCAAAGTGCTTTACACCCCAACCCTCAAACATTACTTGCATATACGGGAGCGGGAAGTCCAAGGAAGACCACGTTCCTCCCCTGCCCCAGAGTCCATTGTCTGTACTATGTCCGTTTCAAGTCTGTAGTCGACGTGAATTCAGGTGTGCGGTTTATCCAAAGTGTCCACATGCGGGTCAGGTGCATCAGTTGCGTCGTCACTCCCCGGATTCCTTTTGCAGCTGGGCATCCTCGTCCTCACCCTGTTTAGCAGATACAAGACTGTCCTCCCTCTCATGACGGTGGCTCCCTTTCCGTTCTCGGTCAGGCTTCCCCACTTCCCCGCCAACCTTCCAGCCAGTCATGCGCCTCTTCTGGCGTTTCAAAGAACCAAGTCTTTCCGTCGCACCACCCACAGTTTTGCCGGAAAGAGCATCGAATAAGGCAATTCACGGCCCTCAGCGCCTTTTTGACCTCTAGAAAGCTCCTTTGACGTGCTGACATCGCTGCCTTATAGTCCGGGAAGAAGGAGAGCACAGAGTTGTGGAGACGGATAGGTGGTGCCACTCGGGCCGTTTGGAGAATGGCGTCTCTGTCACGGAAATTAAATATGCGGGCCAGCACAGGTCTTGGGGGGGCACCGGGTTTCGGCCTGCCACCCGGCACCCTATGAGCGCGTTCCACTGAAAAGAAGTGAGAAAGACCTTTAGGTTGTAGTCTAGTTTTTATCAAGTCCTCGATGTACAGATCCATAGCGGGCCCCCTTCTGTCTCGGGAATCCCCATAATTTGGACGTTGTTCTGGTGTGAGCGCCCTTCCTGGTCATCCAACTTTGCTGCCATTTGTTTGTTTTCAGCTTCTAACTGTGCCACCTTCTTAGTTAGGATGGTAGTGTCTTTAGTGAGGGACGTTGTCAACTGTTCCACCTCTGTGACTCTGGCAGACATTTTTTGGAAGTCCGCCCTAAGGAATGTTACGTCTGTCGAAATGGAGCCCACCGTCATCTGCACACTGTGGAGAGCCGCCGTAATGTCTTCAAGCGTTACTTTGGGCGCAGCCGCGTCTTCTCCTCCTTTGGTTACCTGCCCTTTCGGGTCCGGCAGCGGTGGGAAGTCCTTATTGAAGGCAAATTTGTATAGTTTCCCCTGTTGGGTCGCACGGGTCCCTCTGCCACTCATCTCGTTCTCCTCGTTGCTCCACTGCTCACCCGGTCAGTGTCTGCTGTTATAATCGTCCGCCGGGCCACTGGGTGCCATCTGCGAGGGGTCCCAACCCCTGAGGCACTGTCACCGAAATGAGCGGTGTCGGACGACCGTTATTGATCAGCACTATGCAGGGGGTTATCACAGCGGCGCCTCCAGCGATTCGACTCCTTCGGTATCTCACCCGTGAGACTGCCCGCTGAGACTGCCCGCTATCCCCTTTAATTGTTCATCTGACATATGCCTTGTATCCTAGCTGTAGCCCACTGGTTCTGTACTGTATGACTGAGACAGTACTGTTGTCGGGGAGCAAGATACCCCGTGTCCGGGCGTCTCGCCAGAAATTATGTCCGCTTATGCATCGCAGTCAGGCCGCTCACGGTAGGGATCTGAACCAGTCCGGGTTAGTGCTATTAGGGTCTCTTTGAGGCCTCAGCAAGGGAGCGACCCCCACGGCTTCATAAGGTGTCCATCAATATTGCGGAATGCCAAACCCCAGGGCATGCCGTCTGCAGGGTCGGACATAAACAGTCTATTCGCCCTAGACTGCCCCTATCACATCGTTGTTCTCATGTGCCTCACTCCGATCACACCACAGGCCAGGATTGCCACCTCCGCAGACACTCATACAAGCTTTCCCAGCAGGGGATCATCCAGCACCTCACAGTCTCTTGGCATAGCAGCCAGTCTTCAAAATTGAGCCCCCGGCTTCCAATAGTGGGGCTCCGGGCCTATCTGGGCCAGGCGCGTCTATGGTCTCTCTCACCTAGCCAGATCAGCGGGCTGACATGTAGCGTGGTCTGTCTCCACAGCGTGAGTGGTATGGTCCTGGGGCTCACCCGAGGGGTGCCACGACCACTGACTGCACCACTGGGCCAAGCGTTTCTTCCGATCCGGTCTTCAGTGCCCTGTAGGTGCCCGCTTCTCCCCTCAGCAACCAGAAACACCAGCTGCTGCCGTTAGTTGGGAGGGACCAAGTTCACATGCGGTCCTGACAGGAAACGTCCCCCTCGCATCCGCCTTTTGTTCCGCTCTGTCTTCCCGCCGCTCTGCAACTCCAGGCCCCGGCTGACACCACACCAGCAGGCCGCACTCCGCAGCTGCCAATCCTACGATCCAGGGGGCACACAGATTCACACCGCCAGCCTGCCCCACTCCAACGCACCTCCGATTCGGGATTTTGGGCTTCAAGCACTATAGAGGCGCACTGCACGGGTGCTCCGATCCCCGGCTCCACCACGCCGCAAATCGAGTCCCCGGCTTTCACCTCACGTGCAGGCCTTAATTTTCAAACACCTATATTTCGCTCCGTGGAGCACTTAGAGTCCTCAGCGTTGGCCTGTACTACGCCGCTTCACCTCCGATCACAAGATCTGGGTATAATATAGAGGGAGGATTAATGAGCGGTTTAATGGGGAGTTAGTCTCGGCCTCGGAGTTCCTCTAGTCTGCGGCTATCCTTTTCTGGCTGCAGGCCACGACCCCTAAATGGTCTTTTAAAGACCTGTGAAGTACTCGGGTGCGGCTGTGATAAGCTCATGTTTGTGTGCGCCGGGAAGCTGTCTCAGCCCAGGCTGACACACAAGGGGGCGGGGGCTGAAGCCCTTTGAGCACAATGGGCGTTGCGCGCCAGTCTCTTTTAGCACTTCACCTAAAAGAGAGGCAGCCAGGTGTGTGCACACTGCAAGAACGAGTGATTTACACCTGATCTTGCACACACACTCAGTGCGTTGCTGCGGTGTATTTTATTAAGAGTACTCAAATGTGCCCCCACGGGCAGGTGCATGTCTTGCAGCACCTCACCGAAAAATGAGGTGCCCAGCAGCCTTGAAGAGGAATGCCGATTTCAACAAGGCATTCAATTGCGCATCTTGAGGCAAAACCTTTGCCCTACGATCGTGGCTGGTGGCTCCAGGGGCAATCTGCTGCTACCCACCTAGTAACACGCCGGGCAGCCGCTTCATAGCGCCTTACAGCAGCACCGCCTCTGGAAGCGCAGTGCTGACAGGCACGCGTGTTTGCTGCCAGCATTGCACACTTTCACTGATGCCAGCAGTGAGCAATGGTGCACACAATTATGTGTTCTCAACTAATTCAGGGTTTAAATGACATTAAAGTTATGTGAATGTGCCCTCTTGGGTTCATTGGAACAGAGGTCGAAGCTGCTGATATGAGGGGCCCCCTCTGCTTGGCTCAAGGGCCCTTGCACTAGTGACAGGCCCCTCGCTTTGTGAATGTTCAGCCTTTGTTTTCTGAATGAAGAGACAACCAACGGTGTCAAACGTGAAGGCGATGAATTGAAAGCGCCTTTCAGCAAATCTAATCCGGGCCAAAGTGGGAACACATGTTGTGTGAGTTCTCTGTGCCCGAGAGGGCAGGTGCTTTCCACGCTCGTGTGCAAGTAGCAAAGGATTTCAGAGGCGAAACTGCTGTCACATTGTGTCCTCTGCAGGCCACCGTAGATGGCAGAGGTGCACCTAGAGCCAAATTTAGGGGGGGGGGCTAATTTCAGGTCACTGAAAGTGCATAGGTGCACTTGTCTAAATTCTACATGTGTGTACATTTAATAATCATGGTTTTCAATATTGTAACACAGCAACAGCTCACTAATACTGCAAGTAAACTCTGTGGCAACGTTTTCCGATGACTGTATTGTGTTTACTTAATTTGGCGCATATATAAATATAGCTAAACCTATAACAACCGTGTGCACTGTCTATTTAAATAAATGTGGAAAAATACTAGCTGCAACGTCTTTTTTTGCTTGCAGCAAAAATAAATACAGATATATACAGAGAAAATGACAAAAAAATAAATATGGATAAATACAGATGGATTTGTTAAAAAAATTAAATATCATAAAACCGGGAGCCCTAATTATAATATGCTTCCTCCCTTTGTATTTTATGGAATTGTAACAATGCTGACTGTATTATTATTATGGATCTTTTTATTAGTATTGGCTAAGGTACTGCATCTTAGAGCACGTAGTTAAAATAAACATTTTAAACTATACCGTGTCTCTGATTACTCACTTTGTGGACTTGCATGAGAATAAAAACGAAAGAGTGTTCTTAATTCCCACGATTCCTGAGAGTTCACTAAGTCGGTTGTTCTGGGTTGTCTAATCATTGGTAGCTTCGCTGTAGCACGGAGAACGAATGAGACACTGATGCTAGTCGGATTGGGGTTCTGGGCACTGAGGTGGGTTTTGGTACACCACAATACACCAAGGTCCTGGTTTCCTGCGCATAGTTCTGTGCATGAGCAGAATCCCTGCAACATATTATGATATAACAAGAAAAATTAATAGAAAAGAATAGTGTTCATCTTTATTACGGAGTTATTGAGTTTTTTAGACATGTTTATAATGACCAGTGTTTAGCGTATTTCTTCATTGTAGGTCCTTGTGGAGAAATAGCATTCCGTCTTTCATTATTCAGTCCCTGTAGGAGGGTGGATACCTGACTATGGTTACCCCAGATTTTTTGCCTAGTGTTTAGCTGGTTTTCGACTTAGTTGGCCTGGGATCCTTCTAATCAGGGTCCCAGGCTATCTGCTCTCTCCTTAAAATGGACTCCATGTACCCTAGGTGCATAACTAATTGGGATTGGATCATCTTATCAGACCCTGTATAGTGTACTATAGGTTCCCAGGGCATAGGTGCATCCAAGGCCTACCAGGGGCTGCAGCATATACCCCTGGCTGGCCATTTAAATCGACACAACTGGCTGATCACTCGGCTGGGGCAAGGTGGTGTAATCACCCCTTGCTTAGATATAGTATACCTATATCTAAACCTATATCTGGACACATATATGCCTATCAGTCACTCCTATGGCAGGCCGTAACAATCCTGGAGGCAGAGTGCTTGGTTTTATGTGAGATGGTGCTGTGGCATGAGCTGAGCCTGTATGCAGCTTTCGGAACCATTTCCTTAAAGCTGTTCTAGGATATTGCCATACCATATACTCTTAGGTGCATTATAATCCTCGCGGTTATTGCTAACTTTGGTTTGGCTTTATCAAAACATGTTGTGTAAGGTGTCATACACTTTGGAATACTACCCCCTCGCCAGTTCTGGTGACGGGGGTAGCATTCCACCCTTCTAGAGGGGGAAGACATGTTACTTTACTTAAACACGGTTAAATCTAACCAGAGCCTCAGCATCACAAAATGGATGCTGCTGCCACAGACACAAGTCTGGCCTCCTGCTGCTGACCGAAACTTGGCAGGGGAGGCTTGGACAAAAGGTTTTCTGTCACAGGGAGGTGTTACACCACCCCAGACAGGAGATAGTGGATTGGGGCAGGTATGGCTGAATGAAACTAGACACTGCCTGGGGCACACAAGGTGTCCCATGCAAAATCCAGTCAAACCGGTTCTGGGGCACTCCAGCCCCAGCTCTGGCGCGAAACTGGACAAAGGGAAAGGGGTGTAACCACCCCCTTCCTGGGTCCCACCCATAGGAGGGACCTAGCAGGTAATCCAGCCCCTTGATTTGGAATAAAGGTAGGAGCTGTGCCCAGGAGCATTAGATTATCCTGACTGAAACTTTGATACAGAACTCAGAACCCTTCGACATTCCACTCGACGTGGAAGACTGAAGAATCTCCCTTGTGGTCAAGGAGTGACCACCCTGTGCAAACATGCACCATCCAGCGCCCAACGGTTTGCTTTGTTGCAGTTCCCGCCGGAACTCGAGCGACAGAGATCAACAAGACCCAGCTTCCCTGACTTCTAACAGCCCGATCCACAGTCCTAGTGAATCTGAGACCCATGGAGGCGATGTGAAGCGTGGGGCCGGCCATCTTGAAAAGACTGCGAAGTGCTGACCGTGCAGCTCCCGAGGCACCCTCGAAGCTGTGCATTGGGGTTTGAGAAGCCCCAGCCCCGAGCAGCTTGTGCACCGAAGATCTCCCCTCCACACTCATCGAGTGCTGCGTGGGGCCCTTTTGAATTTTCCTGCTTGACGCGTTGGTCCGGTCGCTTGCCTGTTGGCTAGTGGCCCCAGTACCGATGAACCTTTGAATCTATACTGCTAGTCTGGTTGCTCCAGACTGGCCCCATCTCCCCTGAAAATGAGCAACCTCTCTGACCTTGCTGGTCCGAGTAAGAAGCGATCTTCAAATCCTGCGTGGGTTGCATTTGCCAAGGCCTGTTAACTCCGATCTGGAAGCCGACACCGCAGACAGCGAGAACCTTCGTGGGACAGCTCGTGATCCACTCCTGGACATCCTCGATGCCCCAGAGTCCACGTGGCAGCGGAGACAAGCTTCTCGACAACCAGCTGATTGCGCCCGACATTGCCTGGTTCCTTCCTGGTTCCATCCTGGTCACTGCTGAGTGACCCAGACTCTGTCCCCTCTGCTTTCAGGTACTCTACATCTTCGATCCACCCTTGGATCCAACCGGACTCTTTTCTCCTGGCCGCCTGCAGCATCTTCATCTCCAGGCTCCATAGAACTCCACGACGAAACACGACACACTTTGGCACCTATGCACCCGCTTCCTGTGGGTGAGGTAACGATTGAACGCCGGTGCTCCTGTAGTGGTTTACACCTCTAGTGCCTAGTTTTAAGTGGCTAAGTTCTAGTCCAGTCGGAAGACCTCTAAAACAGCTGGCTTCACATGCCCTCTTGAGTTTAGCCTAAGACTGCTTAGTCCATGCTACCCCTAGGATAGCTTGTCTATAAGGTTGACTTTACAACTACCACCATAAGGGATTGTTTGGACTGATACAAGGTGCCCACGGAACTGTGGACATCATACATCAGGCCAACTTCTCACAGTCCCTTTTTGCTCTACCAAAGATTCATCGGAGGACGTTTGATATTGCTGATAGAGCATAATGATATTCTGAAAATTGTAGGGATGCATTATAATCACTGATAGTTCGCATCCACATGTATTCCTGTGTGGTTTAAGCATTAATCATTAGAAAATGTGGCTGTAATAATGAACAATGTATGTGCAATGCTAGAAATAGTTTGTGTTAGTTGAAAAGGATAAAATTACATTTAAAATGTAACTGTTTATTGCAAATGTTTAACGAATCAGTTCATGCGTATTGAAATGCATTCGATTTAAACGTGCATCATAAAGTTTGCATATGTAGAGACGATTAGAAGTGCCTTAAGTGAAGAAATGTAATGCTTGTAGATATAATGTTAGTAATGTGTGTAGTTTTTGATGTGTAAAGGCCTAAATGATTGTCCAAGTTTTGCTATGAGAGGCCTGTTTGTGATTTCTTATGTTAGCTGAATATTGTAGGCCCGAAATGTATTTTTCCTTTGGAAGGCTCTCAGTTGAAGACAGTCAGCAGTTTTCGTGTGAGTGCAAGTTTGCTTCATTCACATGCTTTCTGTTGCAGGTGCAAGGACATCGTTCTTATTAGTTAGACTGATGCTCTTTGTTTCAGGAGTTAGGGAGGGACATAGTGCACCATAGTGTCTAAGGAATGCGATAATTGGAAGACGACTGGAGGAGCCTGGGACCCAAGGTCGTATCAACCGTTACTGGGCGAAGCACGAGTTTATGGAAATTCACCTACATGGAGCATTCTGCCAAGAAGGTATTCCAGAGGCGTGTGTTCTGAATTGTCCATTTTGTATTAGGGACAGTGTCCCGAGGGGTGAGAGTCAGAGTAGGATTGCAGACGGGTCCGCACCTCTTCGACTGCGGCAATGAGAGATGTATCCCATGATAACTGTGGGAGAGCTTCCACTTGACTTAAGAGACTCGGTCTCATTGGATGATCTTCACAGGGGAAGAGATTGGACTGATCAAAGTGGTTTGAGCCAGTTAAGATCCAGGTTAAGCAAAATGTTGAGTTTCCAAGAACACCCCAGTATAATCTGTCACCGGAAACGATCGCAGGAATAAAACCTGGAATTGACTCTATGATCAAGCAGGGGATCATGAAAGAAATAATTGGCAGTCCATGCAACTCACCCATTATGGGATTTCAGAAGCCGAGTGGGAAATTTAGGATCGCGCAGGACCTGCGAAGGGTTAACACGATTGTGGTTCCGTGTTGTCCAGTGGTACCGAATCCATCAGTGATATTGTTTCAGATTCCATGTAAAGCAGGGTGGTTTACGGTGATTGATTTGTGTCAATCATTCTTTTCGATCCCTCTTCATGAGGAAAGCCAATTTGTGTTTGCCTTCCAGCTAGAAGACCGTATGTTAACATGGTGTCGTATCCGTCAAGTGTACACAGAGAGTCCATCAATCTTTAATCAGATCTTGATGAAGAATCTTGAAAGTCTTGTGTTGCCGCAGAACTCTGTTCTCATGCAATATATCGATGATCTCCTTGTTGCGCCGGAGAGAGGATGCTTGCAGGATTGACACAATAGTCTTACTGAATCATCTGGCAGAGAATGGACACAAGGTGTCCCCAAACAAGTTGCAATATTGTCTGAGTAAGGTACAATACTTGGGTCACCATATAGAGAAGGGCAAGCGAAAGGGGTCACCTGATCGAATTGAGGCAATCATGAACTTGGCTGTACCTACCAATCAGAGGGAAGTCAGAATGTTCCTAGCGATGGTTGACTACTGTCGTCAATGGATCCCCAACTTCTCTCTGAAAGCGAAGCCTTTACAGAGGCTGACGCACAAGGATGTGAGTGATCCGGTACCATGGGGAAATGACTGTCTAATGGCCTTTTTGGAGTTGAGAGTTGAGGGCCTATGTCGTGCTCCGGCTCTGGGAATACCTGACTACAACAAGTCCTTTTCATTGTTCTGTTGTGAACGAGAAGGTTGTGCATCATCAGTTTTAACTCAGAATCATGGAGGCGTCCATAGACCAGTTGCCTACTTCTCAGCTACTTTAGATCCAGTAGCTTCAGCGTTACCCGGGTGTCTCAAGTCCGTTGCTGCAAAGGGTCTCAGCATTAAGAGGTGTGAAAGCATTGTTATGGGGCATCCTTTGTGTATGTTTCACATTCTGGTGAACTGTTGATAACAAGGAGTAAAACACAGCACCTGACAAACATTAGACTCACACGCTACGAGCAAGATATACTTGCTGCGGAGAATGTGACTCTGAGAAGGTGTTATGTTTTAAATCCAGCTACCATGATGCCTTTACCAAATGCAGATGATGAAGATTGTGAGGACCATGATTGTCTCGATGTGACTGAAATTTGTACCAAACCGAGACCTGACATTGTTGATGAACCTCTGTCTGACCCTGATGAAATATTCTTTGTTGATGGTTCCTGTTTAAGAGACAGTGTCGGTCAGTTGAGAGCACCGTTTGCGGCATACACCATTACAGGAGTGGTTGAAGCTGCTTGTCTAGAAGGAGTATGGCTGAAATCATTGCCTTGACTCGCGCCTGTTTGGCAGCTGATCAAATTTGAATCACCATTATGGGTTTGGTGTGGTTCATGATTTCGGGCAGCTATGGTCTCAGAGGGGTTATATGACATCATCCGGATCTCCTATGAGGAACGGAGAGTTTATGAGATAACTATTGGAAGCTTTGCAGCGTCCGAAGGAAATCGCTGTGGTGAAATGTGCAGCGCATGGGAGGGGGACAGACTTTGTTTCTCTCGGCAACAAGTATGCCCATGAAGTCGCACGTTTTTGCGCTGAACAAGGATGTATATTGACTGGAGATTACACAGGAGAGAGCCAAGAAAGAACCAAGCTCAACATGATGTTAGTCATGGCAGACACTTGGGATGAACTCAAGCGCCTGCAGGAACAGGTTTCAGAACAGGAGAAAAATGTATGGATCAAATCAGGATGAGAGAAAGGGGGTGTTGAAATATGGGTGTCGAATGATGGTCGAGTGGTGTTACCAGATGACCTTTTGAGCCCGATGGCAAGACAGATTTATGGTGCGGTGCACCTAGGCAGAGATGCATGATGCGAGTGTTCAGACAGACGTGGTACAATCCACGATTTTGTGCGGTTGCTGAAGCTGTGTGTCAGAGGTGTGTCACTTGCCAACAAATGAATGCTGGAAAGAAGACTGTGGTTGCATTGAGTCACATTGGGAAGTCAGGGGCCTTTCAATAGAATGCAGTTGGATTTCATTGAAATGCCTAAATGCAACGGGTTGAGGTACATTCTAGTGCTGGTGTGTGTGTTCTTACGATGGGTGGAAGCTTATCCAACACAGAGGTGGGATACCCTCACTGTAGCAAAGTTGCTGTTGAGGGAATTGATACCTAGGTTCGGGTTTCCAACCTCTTTGGAATCAGCTAGAGGAACACACTTCCACAGCGAGATCATGAAGATGCTTTGCACCGCCTTAAGCGTTGACCAGAGACTCCATTGTAGTTATCGACCAAAGGCTTCTGGGATAGTAGAGCAGGTTAATGGGACTTTGACGGCCCGAATGGCGGAAGTGTGCTCGTCTACATCTCTGAAGTGGCCTGATGCATTGCATTTGGTATTAATGAGTGTTCGCAGTGTCCCAGACAGGAGAACCGGTCTTTCCCCACATGAGATCTTATTGGGGAGGGCGATGCAGTTGCCAGAGGTACCAGCCACAGTTTTAATAAACATCACTGATGACTTGATCCTTGATTATTGCAAAGGACTAGCTGATGTGGTCCGTTCTGGGTCTCATCAGGTGCAAGCTGCTGCTGTTCGGGCTTCAAGTGATCTTTGTCATGACCTGTGTCCAGTGGATTGGGTGCTTGTCAGCAAGCGCGTGAGGAAGAGCTGCCGGGATGCTCGGTGGTGAGGCCCTTATCAAGTTATACTGGTAACGAACAATGTAGTGAAGTGTGGAGGATTGCCAAATTGGGTACACGCTTCTCACACCCGCAGAGTTTCAGCCCCCTCGGAAGAAGCAGCTCATCTCACGAATGAAAATCCAGCTGTGGTGGCAGAGCCATGAGAGAGGACAAGTCAAGCTGTGAGGGTCGCTGACGAAGCTGGTTGCACACCAGACCAAGCTGACGAGGGTTGCACTAATCACAACCTCAATAATGACTCTGAGGAAGAAAGTTGCTGTGGGAGTGATCCAGAGTGAGACTCAGCAGAAGGAAGTGGTGTGCAGGGTGATCGAGAGGAAAGCAGAAGGGCTAGAAGCACAGAAGAAGCGTGGCCCGAAAGACAGAGAAGGCTGAATCTGTGACTGGCTCCCGAAAGAGACCTTGCTCCTATGTCTGAGGTCTCCGAATCAGAGGAAGGCGAAGGAGAGCAGAATCAAAGCTTGAGTAGATCAACAAGGACAACAGTGCCTTGCAAGAGATACGCTACACCGGAGTGGACCTACACAGTGACTGATGCCAGGAGTAGTGAGTTCCGGGAAGCTGAGGTCCGCGAGTGTGATCAGCAGGAATCCAGTATTGAAGGTCAAGGTGATACTTTTGGTACCTTCTCTTTAAATCGAGGGAGCTCTGACAATCACGGTTCCGAATCCTCCAGTTCTAAGTAAGGTGCGACTCCTGGTTTTACTAAGATTAGTTTTCCCATCATTTGGTTTTGAACCATCAGCTCATGAACTGTTAATTGTTCGTCTTGAAATTTTTAAACATGTTTTAGCTTCTATCGGATCTGAACTTATTGTGGATTGTGAATGAACAGTGCCTTGTAAATAGGTGTTTGAAAGAAGATAACCTAGGCTGGAGTGGAAGAAGAATACATTTAGAGACCTTCCGAAGAAGAAAGAAGGGCTTAGGAAGTTTTTTGAACAGTGTAAATAAGGAACTGAAAGTACTGCAACTGGGATTTCCAGCATGTCAGAAGAGGCGTTTGAACTGGTTAACACGTCAACGTGTGGTGGATGAAGAGACTAAGGGCCAGATGTAGGAGGCCATTTACCGGCCGGTAACGGCCGATTTCGGCCGTTACCGACCGGTAAATAGGTTTTTGGGATGTAGGGGCATCATTTTACAGATTCGGTAAATTTACAGAATCGGTAAATTTACAGAATCTGTAAAATACCGAATCGGTAATTTTACCGATTCGGTAAATCCAAGATGTAGGTAGCACTGTTTACAGTGCTACAGGCCTTCAGAATTCGGTATTTTACCACACAATCCTATTGTGTGGTAAAATACCGAATTCAGGTGTGCATGCACAACTGTGCATGCACATCTGTGCATGCACACCTATGCCATGTGACAGACAGACTGTGTGCCACATGGCGCACATGCCTGTATTTGGGGTGCTAGAGGGTGTCAAAGTGACACCCCCTGCACCCTTGCTGGAATCGGTATTTACCGAATCGGTAAATACCGATTCGGTATTGCCCATTGATTCCTATGGGCTTCAATGCCCATAGGAATCAATGGGCATTACCGAATCGGTATTTACCGAATCGGTAAATACCGAATCTTAACGATTCGGCATTTACCGATTCTGAAATACCTACATCCCCCCACTCTATTTTACTACTTCTTAAATACCGAATCGGTAAAATTCGGTATTTAAGAAGTGGTAAAATAGAATTACCTACATCTAGCCCAAAGTGCCAGATGTAGGAAGGCAAATACCGGTCGGTAACGGACGATTTCTTCGGCCGTTACCGACTGGTATTTGGAGTTTGGGATGTAGGGGCATGTTAAAATACAGATTCTGTAATTTTACCGAATCGGTATAATTACCGAATCTGTATTTTGACATGTAGGTAGCACTGTAATCAGTGCTACAGGGGTTTAAGAATTCTTAATTTACCACGAACTAGAAATTGGTGGTAAATAATGAAAACCCTTTAAAAAGCATTTCTTTTGCTTTTTAAACAGTGCCATGTTGCAGACATACATGCCCTAAGGGCATGTATGTCTGCAACATTTGCACCCATGCACAATTGAGGGGTGCAACAGGGTGTCAAAGTGACACCCTGCCACCCTTCAATGTTTCCCCCAATTACCGAATCGGCATTTACCGATTCGGAAATTGACATTCATTCCTATGGGCCTGGAGGCCCATAGGAATGAATGGCAATTACCGAATCGGTAAATACCGATTCGGTAATTACCGAATCATACCGATTCGGTAATTAAATCTGTAAAATTACCTACATCCTGATTGCCAGTTCTTAAATACCGAATCGGTATGATTCGGTATTTAAGAATCGGTAATCTGGGATTACCTACATCTGGCCCAGAGTGTTTATTTGCTGGAATTAAACAGACAACGAGAATGTAGGCTGGAAATCCGAATCATATGTCCAAATTTATGATAGGTACACTCATAGTAGAAGTGATAGTTTCAATAGTCGTAGTTATCATAGTGTCAGTTGCTATTCCACATGAGGTAGAAGTAGGAGGAGTGAACGGAACGTCTACACCTAGTACTTCCACCGAAAAAGAGGGCATCATAGAAGCTGAAAAGGCTATGCTAGACCAGAATAATCGTAGATTGCATGTAGATTTGTCTAGAGGTGATTTCAAGCTTAATGCAAATACCAAGCTGCTATAGGAGTACGTGGAAACGATGGATGCAAAAGATTAAGGGGCCGATTATGATGGCGGACGGACTTGAGTCCGTCCGCCACCATAGAGTAGGAGGGACCGTCCGCAGGGGCAGCGGCGGTCCCTCCATACAGATTAGGATGTGACCGCCAGGGTGGCGGTCACATCCTCTATTTTTAACATTGCGGCGGGTGGAGCTTCAAGCTGCACCCGCCGCAATGTTAAAAATGCATGCACAGCATTTGCGTGCACAAAGCGGCAGGCACCGCGCGGTGCCTGCCGCTTTGTTCACGCAAATGCAAGTGGGTACCATAGGTACCCCCCATGTGCACCCCCCACCCCCACTTCACCCAGGGGGCCCGCAACGGGCCCCCGAAGGCAATCTCCGTATGCTTTTCCACGGCGGAAAAGCCCCCGTGGAAAAGCATACTTTCTACGCGATCATAATATGGCTGGCGGTGTCTGATAGACACCACCAGCCATGTTATTGCTTTTCCGCCGCGGTCGGAAGGCGACCGCGGCGGAAAAGCTGCGGACTGAAAAACGATCCCCCAGCCATCCTAATCTGGCGGGGGGTCTTTTTCAGTCCGCAGGGGATTTCCCGCATCCTCCGGGCCGGCGGTGGCTTTCGCCGGCCCGGAGGATGCGGGAAATCCGCAATCCTAATGAGCCCCTATGTGTGTATGCAGTTACCTGCGTCTGTGGAGGAGGGTATCCGCTATCATCACCTTCCTTTGACGTATGGTATTACATGTAGTTTGTTGCTTAGCATGTTTTATGGCAAAAGTCATTATGAGTATTATTTTTCGAATTATGATGTAATATTGTCAGAGATTCCAGCTTATAAGCATTTGAATAAGCATGAATATTATAAGCAGGACAACAGATTAGGGAAGTATTTAGATACAGCTTATGCACATCGACACAATTTAACATGTTCCCTGACAGATGTAGAAAAGAAGTTTATAGATCAGGTAGAAGATAGACATAGACAACTGATTAGAAACAATTACAACAAGGGAGCTAAAGTTGAGTAGACAAGAAGGAGTTAGCTCACAAGGCTAAAGGGAGTAGTGGTCCTATTGCACTCGATTATCCACAAAGTGGGTAGTTGTGTGTGAGACAAGTGCAAACTTATTATGATAAGGTCTCTGTGGGAGAATGTGTATGTGACCATATTTTCACCATTGAGGCCTCAGCAAAGAAATTCTTGCAAGATGCGGTACAAGTGGTGCCAAATGTGTATTTTGTGTGTGGAAAAAATGCCTATGTGAGGTTGCCATTGAATTGGTATGGTACATGTTGTGTAGCAGTGATTTTCTCCAAGATTTACTATGTGGAGGACTTGCAGCATTTGGAAGGTGGATTACACACCAGGACCAGGAGGGGTATGAGTACGAGAAATAGTAGGAGACGTGTATGGAGCATTGATACCGAGTTTGGGAGTGGCATTGAATGATGTCAAGATTAGAAAGTTGTCGACCATTGTGGACAAACTGTCAACAAATACAGCTCAGTCGCTGTTGTTGGTAGATGGAGAGATGGTGTCGATAAGAGCTATGGTGATGCAGAATTGCCTTGCTTTAGATGTTTTATTGGCAAAAGAGGGCGGAGTCTGTAAAATGTTGAAGGTCTAAGAGTTCTGTAATTATATACCTGATAACAGCAAAGATCTGAAGAAGTACATAAGTAACATCACTGAAATTCATCACGAAGTACATGATTTGGCCACAGAAGGAGTTTGGCACAAGTTGGGGAAAGGATTTGACCAGGTAGGAAGTTGGTTTGCCTCCCTAGGGAAGGGAATCCTTGGTTACATCTTGAAGCCCATTATCACAGTAATTGTGTGTGTGATTATTTTGTGGGATTAGTAAGACCCTACAGGGGGCATAAGGCAACCAGAGTTGAAAGATCACTAAGAGAAAAATAGAGAAGGAGAGAAGGATGGAAACACTGCAGGACAGTCACTATCAGAATATTAAGAATCTAGAGAAGTTCCGACGGGGAAGAGTGGCTACGAGCTCTGTTTAGTTCAGTTCTTTCTCCAAGGAATTGTGATTTTGGTTATGACACTGGTCACAAAGGGGGTTACTGATAGAGCTGAATGATATTATGAAAATTGTAGGGATGCATTATAATCACTGATAGTCCGCATCCACATATATTCCTGTGTGGTTTAAGCATTAATCATTCGAAAATGTGGCCGTAATAATGAACAATGTATGTGCAATGTTAGAAATAGTTTGTGTTAGTTAATAAGGATAAAACGACATTTAACATGTAACTGCTTATTGCAAATGTTTAACGAATCACTTCATGTGTATTGAAACGCATTCGATTTAAACGTGCATCATAAAGTTTGCATATGTAGAGACGATTAGAAGTGCCAAGTGAAGAAATGTAATGCTTGTAGATGTAATGTTAGTAATGTGTGTAGTTTTTGATGTGTAAAGGCCTAAATAATTGTCCACGTTTTGCTATGAAAGGCCTGTTCATGATTTCTTACGTTAGCTGAATATTGTAGGCCCAAAATTTATTTTTCCTTGGGAAGGCTCTTGTTAGATTTCGGGGTCTCTAGTTGGCACAGGTAGGTACTTGTGACAACTAGGGACCCTGGCCTCTAGTCAGGGTAAGGGGGATACACTCTTTAGATAACCCCTGCTCACCCCCTTGGTAGCTTGGCACGAGCAGACAGGCTTATCAAAGGCAATGTGTAAAGTATTTATACCAACACTCACAGTAACACAGTAAAAACACCACAAATGGACTCCACACCAGTTTAGAAAAATAGTGTTATTTAATCTAAACTAAACAAGACCAAAACGACAAAAAATCCGACATACACAGTTCAAGAATATGGTTTCAAAAGAGTTCGTAAGGTTGCGTTAAAATAATCCACAGTTGCATCACGTTTTAGCCAAAAGTACCTTTAGTTGCGACAAAAGTTCCAAGTGAAAGCTGCAGCGGTGAAAAACAAGCGATGCATCACTCCTGAGACCCTGGAGAGGCGATGCGACAACCCCGCTGGAGGCAGCGGGCGAGTTGCAGTGACTCCGGTCTGCATGGGGAGGGATGCGATACCTTGTATGGATTCCAATGCACAGGTTTCGTAGGAAGCGTCTCGCAAAGGTACGATGCGACGATCTCCGGGACGGCGACGATCTCAGGTGCGGCGGTGATGTGCAGCGCAGCGCCAATTTTCTCCTCTCGCGGCACCTCGATGCGATGTCTCTGCGACGACTCTCGCAGCGACGTGATGCGGTCCGCAAGCAAGCGGTGTGACGATCTCACCCAGTGACGACAGGCTCTGCGACGATACTCGCAGCAATGGTACTTTTCCTGCACCGGGGCGATGCGTTCCGCAAGCGAAGGATGAGTCGGTTCTTGCAGCGGCAACAGGCGCTGCGATGATCTCGATCTTCGCGGCTGCAGAAATTTCCTCGCACTGATGGGGATGCGCTCCGCAAGCGAGCGATGCGTGAAACTTTGCAGATTGTCTTTACTTTCTTCTTGTCCAGCTTCCCAAAAACAGGTACAACTTCCAAGGCACCACAACTAGCCCAAACACTCTGGGAAAGACATAACTCTCTCAGTAGAGTTCAGGGGGAAAGCTGGGGGTGAAGTCCTTTTGTTCCTGGGACTTCTTAACAGGGAGCCAGCTCTACTCAGGCCCTTGGAGATCTCTTCAAGCAAGGGGACACAGCACAAAGCAAAGGCCTTCCCCTCTCCTTGGCAACAAAGCAACTGCAGGTCAGCCCACAAACACACAGCAGGACAGTCCTTCCTCTTCAGACTTCCAGTTTTCTCCTTGGCAGAGGTTCCTTCTTGATTCCATGATGATCTAATCTTCTGTAGTCTGGGGTCCTATACTTAGACCCCAAAAAGTGTTTGCTCCCTATGTGCAGGGGGGCTCTGAGCCCGGTCTGAACTAGTTCTGGGTGTTCCTTGAGCACTTTGTTTTCTTGGCTTCTTCTTTCCTTTCAGAGAGAAAAGCAAGTTTGTCAGACGCCCAGCAGGAGGTGGAGCCAGCATTGTGGAAGGCAGGCACAGCCCTATTCGGGCCCAGGTGCTACCCCCTCCCACCGCTCTAGATGCAGATGAAGCTATTCAGCCCAGGGATGGCCCACTCAGCCTCTGGGAGCCACCCAAGCACTCTCATTCACAAACCAGACCGCCAATTCACAAACAGGCCAAGGCACACAGAAAGGTCAGACAAGAGAACAACCACTTTCTAAAAGTGCTGTTCTCCAACACAGGATTTAAAAACCATCTTTCCTATAAGAGGTGTTATTAAATTCTGAGTTCAGGGATACCAGACTTTTATGTCCAATCTTGCTCCTATGGGAAGATATACAGATAATAACTGTACACAGCATTCCCCATGATAGCCTATGGGCAAGATAGCCTTACAAGAGTGAAAACGAAAATGGCTGTAATTCACTACCAGAGCATGTCACCTGCACTAGTACATGCTCTACCTTTCACATACACTGCACCCTGCCCAGGGGGGTACCTTGGGCCTTCCATAGGGGTGCCCAATGTGTACAGAAAGGGAAGGGTTAGGCCTAGTCAGTGGGGACACTGGCCAGGTTGACTTGGCAGTTCACAGACTGCACACAGGCACTGCGGTGGCATGCCGGAGACACCATTTTAGGGCTACTCGTGTGGGTGGCACAATCAGTGCTGCAGGCCCACTAGAAGCATTTGAATCACCAGCCCTGGCACACTCAGTGCATTTTACTAGGGACTTCCTGGTAATATAAATATGCCAATCATGGATAACCAATTACACTTACAATTTACTCAGGGAGCACTTGCACTTTGACACTGATCAGCAGTGGCAAAGTGCCCAAAGCATCTAAACCAGCAAAAACGAAATCCAGCACAGCATCAAAAATGCAGGACAGGAGAAACCACGCCAAAAATGCCAGGTCTAACACGTGTCCCCTCCAGCTGAAAGTGGGGAGAACTGCCCACCCTCTTGGGAGTTCTCTTCACTAAGGCAGAAAAACCTGTACAGACCATCAGCATTGGCGTGTTCTGTGCCAAGGCGGTGTTCCACCGTAAAGTCCATTCCCTGTAGGGAGATGGACCACCTCAACAGTTTTGGGCTCTCACCCCTCATTTGCATCAACCATCTGAGGGGCCTGTTGTCTGTCTGAACCCGGAAGTGAGTCCCAAACAAGTAGGGTCTCACCTTCTTCAGAGCCCAGACCACAGCAAAAGCTTCCCTTTTTATTGCACTCCACCTCTGTTCCCTGGGAAGTAGCCTCCTACTAATGAAAGCTACAGGCTGGTCCAAGCCCTCGTCGTTGATCTGTGAAAGTACTGCTCCCACACCATGCTCTGAAGCATCTGTCTGCACTATGAACTCACTGGAGAAGGCAGGTGCCTTGAGCACAGCTGCTGTACACATGGCAGTCTTCAGGGCATCAAAAGCAGTTTGACAGGCATCTGTCCAATTCACTCTCCTGGGATGCTTCCTTGAAGTCAGCACTGTCAAGGGGGCAACGATTGTGCCCAGCTCCCCAGCTGCAGCGGTCCACAATAGCGATGATTCTTGTAGCACAGACAGATGCGGGCTCCCAGCAGCAACAGCTCCTAAGCTGCAGCTGCCCACAATAGCGATTGCGAGGATTCTCGCAGCACAGACAGATGCAGGCTCTCAGCAGCAACAGCTCCTCAGCTGCAGCGGCCCACAATAGCAATAGCGATGATTCTCAGCCCACGTTCCCCGTAGTAGACGCTGAGGCTCTGGAATTCTCGACAGAAGCCTCACCTGCGAGTAGAATCCCCCTCAATAGGAATTCAGAAGGCTGATGGGTGAAGTCTAATGTCACTGAGACTTCAGAAGGAGGCAAGCTCAAATCAGGCCCTTGGGTAGTTGCTTCAGCAAAGATGGATGAAAGTTTCAAAGTCCTTTCCCTCTAGTTACACAGACAGAGGTTCATCTTGACATCCATAAGTAACACACCGTGTAGGGGTTTAGCACAGATATTTATACCCAAAAAGTTTTTGTTCTCAAAAGTCACAAGTCACTGAACCAGTTGTGTGTGGTCCTGGAGCACCTTGTTTACAAGGCTGCATCCTGCCTTTCAGGAAGAGGGGGTCTGCCATCAGATGCACAGTGGGAGGTGGATCCATCATTCACCTTGCCAGGCACAACCCTGCTCAGATCAAAGGGTCACCCCTCCCCATACTCCAACTGCAGATCTCTCTATTCAATCCCTGTCTCTCCAAAACCAGACAGCCAATACACATAACAGCAGACCACACTGGAAGACTTGGGAAAGAAAATACCTACTTTCTAAAAGTGGCATTTTCAAACACAGAATATAAAAATAATCCTCACGAAAAGATGTACTTCAATATTCTGAGCTCAGGCATACTAAATTCGACTTTCCAAACATGTTCCTTGTGTCAGCTAGGATTCTATGTCAGTCCACGGAGGCTCAAATTATGCTTCTCTATCTTTACTGACAAATACAGCAGCAAAAGAGTTAAACTTTAAACAAGCATAACCCGGAAGTACAGCCCCTTCCAGGTCTGCACCAATAACATCACAGCAACAAGTATAAATGTCTAAATGACGTAGGCACTTCCTCATTCTTTGCTGTTGCAGCAGCGAGATAAGTGCTTTCCTTATTTCAATGTTTTTCGATATTTACATGCTTATTTGTGACTACATTTCGAGCGCGATATGCTGCCTGTGCTTCACGCGACCTTAGCGTGTCTCTCGTGTGTATCGGGAGTAGCGTTTTGCTTCACGTAGGTTTTTTGTGTTATGCATGGTTTTCCCTTGCGCAGTTCCAATTTACTCTGTGGCGCTGCTCCGCGCTTCATTTTGAAAGGCTTACTTGGGAGTTGAGGCTTCGGTGCCCCTCCGTGTTGTCCCTGTGTTGCGGGCTGTGGCGAGGGAGCAGAGCTACGCACTTCGGTGCGCGAGGGGAGCAAGCTCTGGCTAAGCCCCGCCTTTGTGTTTCTGCGCATGCGCGAAGAGCTGGTGACTGAATTGAAGCCCGGCTCTTCACGCTCGTTGTTGCAACACGCCTGTCAAATCCCTGTCTCTGTTTTTGAACGCTGACTGGAGCGATTTCCAGATTAATGCCTTGCATTAGAGGAGATTTTTAAGGGCTTGCACCTGCCACTTGTACATTACTTTTTGACCCAAGTCTTTTCTTTTTAGGCTATTAAGAGGTCTTTTGCCCTTGGGTTCTCCCCCGAATTGAACTCCTTCAGACCTCCTGACATTATCATGGCATCATGGCCTACTACGCTGAGGAGGAAGACAAGTGGGTGGAATACAATGAGTTTGAAGAATATCAGGAACCTTATGAGGAAAATATGGAGGAGCAACCTGTTGAGACCCAGGATGCCCACGCCCGGGGTTTAATGAATAAGGCGCTTCTCAAGGCGCTGAAGCCTTTAGCGAAGACTTTAAAATCTTCTGGTAAAAGAAAGTCTAAATCCGCAGGCACATCTTCCTCTTCCTCTTGGGCTTCGGCGGAAGCCCTGTTGAAAGCGGCAAAGAGTGTGCTTTTAGACCATGGTTCCTTGGCTGACAGGGATGTACAGGGTGAAACCTCTCCAACTTCTCCTGATACTTCGGATTCTGATGAGTCAGTTCAACACAAAAAGAAGGTCATGAAGACCAAGCACACTTTTTATGATGCACAAGAAGAGGTGCAGCCTAAGAATTTGTTGTTTAACCCTCAAAATGTAATCCACCCTCGTTCCACAGAATGGCAACCCTGTGTGGAAGTGGCACATTATGTACAAAATAATCTACGTCAGGGTTTTGAGAACCAAGTCAGAGCCACCCTATGGTCTGAGTGTCCTCGACCGTCTTTATTGGGCAAAGTGACTGATACTCCAGATTTGGACCCTAATATGGCTACCTTTATGCGTAAATTCGCTAAGGACCCCAAAAAGGGTTTAGATAGAGCCTGGAAGGGATGCCAGGATAAGCTTTTGGACATCTCTGCCCCTGACTAAAATTTTAGACGCTGCAGTCGTGGCTAAGGATAAGGATACTCCTCTGGATCCATCCGAAATTATGGAGTGGGCGCAACGCGCCATGTGTTTCTTGGGCAACGCAAATGTGGCATTATCCACTGAGAGGAGAAGATCCTTTTTTATGCGTATTGTCCCTCAGCTGGCAGAAATGGCATCCACAGAACCAGGTTCCGTAGCCAATGGCATGCTCTTTGGTCAAGATTTTGTAAAGAAAATGGGAAAATATGTGGCAACTTTTTCGGCTTTAGATAAAGCACAAGCCAATATCAGAAAAGTTTTTCACTCTGGTGTTTTTGTTAGGGCCGGCCGTTTCAGAGGTCGCGGTACCGGCCGAGGAGGGAATCTGACCTCTAGAGGTTCAGATCAAAGGGGCAGAGGAGGTGCCCAGAGATCCAAATTTTATCCGACCAGGAACAGAGGCGATAGAGGCAGTTGTTCAGTGGTTGAGGGAGAGAGGAGTCAGACTAATTATCTATCTAGACGAAATTCTGATCATGGGTCAGTCGGTCGAGATAGTTCAGCTGCATCTGTCTTGGACTATAAGTCTCCTTCAAGAGTTAGGTTTTCTCCTCAATGTTCCCAAATCTCTCCTGATTCCATCGCAAGTCATTGACTTTTGGGGTTTTCAGGTCAATTCTATGACATCTCAACTACTCTTACCTCTCAAGAAGAGGACTGCGATCAAGAAAGAGTTGAGGAGAGCGCTTGCCTCTCCGACAATATCTGTTGGCAGCGTCCATTCAAGTGATATTTCCAGGTCCCCTTCATTACAGGGCCTTACAGAGGTTAAAAATCTTACATCTTCGCAGGGGCTTGCATTATGCAAACCAGATTGCACTTTCTCAGAAGACTCGTCTAGAAATGAATTGGTGGTTAGAACACATGGATGCTTGGAATAACAAGGCCATCTTTGCAGTGACTCCGGATGCCATCATCGAGTCCGACGCCAGTCGTTGGGGCTGGGGGGCTTGTTGCGGGACACTGGAGACCGGTGGTCGGTGGTCCCAGGAGGAGTTGCGACTTCATATCAACTGCTTAGAGCTGTTGGCGGGTTCTTTTGCTATTCGGACTCTTTCTCCTCAGAAAGCAAGTTGTTGTATACTTCTGCGCATGGACAATGTGTCCGCGGTACGTTACATCAATCGTCTGGGAGGTACCTGATCCCGGCTCTTAGTGGAAATTGCCTAGGATTTTTGGCATTATTGTCTGCACCATCACATCTCAGTGACGGCGGAATACATTCCGGGTTCCTTGAATGTGGTGGCAGATTGGAATTCAAGATTTCTAAGGGACACCAGCGATTGGAAACTTCATCCCAGTGTGTTCCAAGCGTTGAACTCCAAATGGGGCCCGTGTGCTCTAGATCTGTTTGCGTCTCGACTCAACAGACAACTTCCCCTGTTTTACAGTTGGCATCCGGATCCATTGGCTATCAGCTCGGACGCCTTCCTTCAATCATGGACGACAGGCATTCTGTATGCCTTTCCACCATTAGTAATGCTCCCAAGGTTGCTGGCTCAAACTCGCTGACAGGGAGCGGAAATAATCCTAGTGTCACCTTGTTGGAAAACACGCGCGTGGTTTCCGGGAGCAAAGACCCTTTCATGTGCCCCTCCGATTCAGATCAGGTCCTCTCCGGAGTTGTTGACGAACCCAGTCGGCCTTCTTCATCCTTTGGTCCTGCAAGGCCAATTATCTCTCACGGCATGGAGACTTTCCGGCGACGCTGGCAAGTGCCGGGAGTTTCGCAAGACACTCTCTTTTTTCTCTCCCAGTCTTGGGCACCCTCCACTCACAAGCGTTATGAGTCCGCTTGGCGTCGATGGGTGCGTTGGTGTGGTGAACAACAAAGTGATCCCTTGGGATCTCGAGTCTCTGTGATTGTGAATTTCTTGTCCGAATTAGCCAAGTCTGGCATGGCTTACAGAACGATAAACAATTTTCAATCAGCCATTTCGGCGGGACATCCTCATATAGATGGTAGACCTGTTGGGGAACATCCCTTGGTCTGTAAAGTTTTGTGCGGTATTAGGTTGGTAAATCCCCCTCAACCTAGATATCAAACGTTATGGGATGTTTCCATAGTTTTGAGATTTTTACAATCTTGGCCGGCTAATGAAGGTTTGTCGCGCAAACAATTATCGGCCAAACTGACTCTGTTGCTGTCTCTTATTTCATGTAGGCGCGTGTCAGATGTTCGGGCTCTGGATTTAGCAGGTAGAGTATTTACTCCCTCTGGAGTTTCTTTTACGATTTCTCGTCGTACAAAGACTAATTATAAATGTGTTTCTTATCCTGCTTTTCCACATCATAGCAAACTATGTGGTGTGCAATGTTTGAAAGTCTATGAGGACTGTACCAGAGAATTTAGGAATTATGTAGCAGGTCAACTTTTGATTTCTCTTCAGAGACCTTTCCGCCCAGTCTCTTCAGCTACTCTAGCCAGGTGGGTTACTTGGCTCTTGACCCTAGCTGGTATTGATTCCTCCATTTTTGGAGCACATTCTGTTCGAGGCTCTATGGCTTAGAAAGCCCCTCTCACGGGGTCTAGGTTACAGGATAGCATGACTGCGGCAGACTGGTCTTCTGAATCCACTTTTAAGACCTTTTATCACAAACCTATTGTGGATATTGCGTCTTGTGTAGTGGAGCAACTTTAAACTAGCATAATTTGAGCCTTCGTGGACTGACATAGAATGAAAAATTGTCTAGCTAACGCGACAAAGAATTTTCAATTCTATTAAGGACACGGAGGCGAGAATTATCCCACCCAGGATGTTTTATTGTATTTGTATATACTTTGTAATTATTATTGACATTGACTGCATTCTTTGATGCTATGTTTGACTTCTTATTTTTCCCCACCCAATTCTCTTTTGTGACTGTTTCCTTTCAGTCCGACATGGGTGTTATGGCTGTGTTTCTTTTTTCAGGTGATCAAGGCACCCAATCCTGAAGGTTGAGCTATCCTGACGATCTTTGACAAGACCTCTGCGTTCTAGGAGGATTTTTCTGATGTGTTCCACGTCAAGTTCACTTTGATCCTGTTTCAGTTTTATGGACATTTCAAAGAAAGAGGAAGTGCCTACGTCATTTAGACATTTATACTTATTGCCGTGATGTTATTGGTGCAGACCTGGAAGGGGCTGTACTTCCGAGTTATGCTTGTTTAAAGTTTAACTCTTTTGCTGCTGTATTTGTCAGTAAAGATAGAGAAGAATAATTATCGCCTCCGCGCCCTTAATAGAATTGAAAATTGTTTGTTGCGTTAGCTATACAATTTTTCATTATAGGATGTAATAATCAAACTGCCCATTCTAGCCTTGCAATAGTGAGAAACTGAAGGAGTATAATTCACTATCAGGACATGCCACACAGAACAAGGCAGGTCCTACCTTTCACATACAATGCACCCTGCCATAGGGGAGACTTACATGATGTCAAGGGAAGGTTCAGGGACTGGCAAGTGGGTTTACTTCACGGTCAAAAATGGCAATTCTGGACTGCGCACAGACTCTGCAATGGCAGGTCTGAGACACATTTTACAAGCTGCTTCTGTGGGTGGACCAATCAGCGCTGCAGGCCCACCAGCAGCATTCGGTCTACCAGCCCTGGGCACGCAAGGCGCACTATACTAGGCACCAACAGGTAAATCAAATGAGCCAATTATGGGAATACCAATTGACACAGTCAATTTACAATAGGGAGCATTCTCGCTGTGGCACTGAATGGCAGTGGCACAACGCCCAGAGCATCTAACACCAGCACAGAGAAGACAAAAGCGAAAGATGCAAGGGAGACCCACGCCAATGGTGCCAGGTCTAACAAATGGTTTTCTCCCCTTTACACTTCTTAGCAGATATTAAAGATCCAGTCGACCTAGGATTCTTAAAATTGGTAAGATGAGATAAAAGATAAGATAAGAATCCGGCGTGATCATTGCTGAGTGATAATGACTTATGGGCCAGTCAGAGTTACGTTTCCGATTATTAATTTAGAGGTAGGTGTGGATAACTAAGCTGACAAAAATACCCAACGGTTCCTCTGCATCACAGCAAATATCTTTGGACTTGGGTAGTTTTGTTTCGCTATCATCATAGGATTTGCTGCTTTATAAAATGATTATTGTTTATTGGCTGCTACAAATAAAGTACAGAAAGAGTAAGAATAAGCGTAGCCTTCGAGTCCTTAAAAGAACTGAGAATTCTTACAGCTTCAGCTAGCAAAAAAATATTGCGAAAAGTGCTCTCAGGAGAAATAATCTCAGAATTTATGTAAGTGTTATAGAAATAAAAAAAAGACATGCAGCCAACGGGCTGACGATAATAGGAAAAACACGTTTATATGTGAAGAAATAGGTTGCTATTTACAAAATCAGCACACGTTTTGAGTGGGACTTAAAAGCTATGAGGTTTAAACCCATTATATAAGCTGTCTGAACGCTCACTACCTGCACGATACATAAACAGGTATTTCATGCACGAAGCATGCATATGATAGCAGACTTCGCTCCTGACAAAACGACAGCTACCCTCTCCCAGAACTCGATGAACGAGTAGCCCTCGCTGAAGAGAAGACCAACGCACGCTCCCATCACGCGGGACGCCATTAACAGCTACTAGCCACCCACCTCAAGCGTAGTAAAAACCAACAGCCTTCAAACATTGGCTGATGGTTCGTAAGAAATAATATCCGCGTTGTCCAATGTGTGCCTCGGATTTCTACCTCCTTCTTATGATTCTCTCTCTGATTGGACTACAGTTTGACAGTTACTTCCCAGACCTCATCCACTCAGAATATTTGTTTGGGGTTAGCAGGGCGGGGAATCCATGCGTCAGTGGGCGCGAACCACACGTTTGACCACCCTCTTCAAGGGGGCGGGAGGAGAGAGAAATACATTCCACCAACCAATAAGACCTGCTTGAGGAGTTAATACTCACCCTCTGACAACTCTATGACGTCACTAAAGCCGAAAGAGCCTCCTCTATTGTATTGTGATTGGTCTCTCTTGACGTCCGTCTCAGAGACGGTCTGGCCAACTGTAACACGGGTTGGTGGGGATGGTAAGGTGTTGACTCCTTCTCTTCCGAAACCACGCCCACGCTAGCCCTGCGCGCGGCTGTGTAGCAGCTCCTGCGCGCGCCTTGGGGGTACCGGTCGCGAGGAGGAGGATGTGGCGCGCGGAGGGGAAATGGCTGCCGAAAACAAGCCGGAAGGTAAAGGAGGGGAACACTGGAATGTTTACGGGTTATTAGAGCGCTGCTGCTGTATGCGAAGTGTCTGTGGGCGGAGGCCTGAAGGGGCTTGTCTGCCTGGGGCACCCTGGGGATGGAGACTGGATATTCACACCCCCTTAGGATTCCCTAACGCGTGGGAAAGAGTGAGGCCCCCAGGGCTGTGAGGAGAGCGATGTCTTGAGGGCTGGTTTGTTGGTTCTGTTCCTGGGATTACATCTGGGTGGTGAACTACCAGCGTGGGATCCAGGGGACACTGCCATACGGGGGTTAGTCAGCGGGTGTAGGGTTTGTAATTGTGTAGAGGGTGTGTGGTAAGAGATGATAGGAAAAGTGAAGGTCTTTTGTGGTGTTAGTGCGTGGAAGTGAAGGGCTGCGAGGTGTGCTTGCATTTTGAGTGATTAAACGGAGTGCTGGGAGAAGTTACAGGCTGCTGGGTAGTTGGTTGCGTAGTGAGGCATGAGTGTGTTCTGTGGGTTTGTGAGAAGCCCGCAGGTATCAATGGCGAGCGGTTTGGGGTGTGCTAGGGTGTCACTGAAGTGGAATTGCAGTCTGGTTTGGGAGGGATGTATGTTTGAGAAGCCAAGGGGACCTTTGGGGGTTGCGATTGAAGGCTGGTGGTGTGTGTGTGAATAAGGGGCAGCTGTAAGGTAAGAGTGAAAGAAATGTGACCTCTGAGGTGTCTGAATGATCGGCCACTGGTGGTGTAGTGATGAAAGTAAACATGTGAGAGTACTGAGTGATGTAAGAGCTACATTCAAGTGTAGAGAGTGACGTGACGGAAGGACAACATGTGAGGATAGAGAGTGACAGAAGGTCAACATGTAAGGTTGAGTTACTGTTACTCACCCACCGTGAGTTGTGTAATTGACGGAACTTCAACTTGAGGGGGTGTGAGCGACGAAAGCGGAACAGGTGAGTATTGTGAGTGGTGTAAGAGAACCATGGTATTGATGTGAGTCTTGGAAGGGGGATTAGTTAATGGGTAACGGAAGGGTGTTGAGAACGATTAAAGGGAAACAGGTGAGGCGTGGGAGCAATGCATTTGGGCGTAACTGTTGTGGATGATGGCAATGAAGGGGCCTGTGAGGGGCATGATTGAATGACTGCTTAACTCTTAAGTGAAGAGTTGCTCAGTTTGTATGAAGGTATGCCTGTGAATGAGGGTCATCCTCCATCTTACTATTGACAAACATGCATTACAATTCCTGTAACTCCATTTAAAGTCTCGTCATTGCATGAAGTTATGGCAAAATAAAATACGTTCCTCAAGTCAATAGGCACTGATAACCTCCTCAAACTACTCGTAGAACTACAGTTTGACCATAACTTTAGTTCAGAAGGCCGCTTTGTTAGTGAAATTATCTCATTTTCAGTGAGGAATGATCTCCATGTCCCGTATTAAAACTAACTATTGTTTGCTTAACGTTTGACTACTCAGACTTCGAGTTAGGTTTCTTTGGGGATCATCTAATTTATGAAGGGGTCTGAGTACAATCACATTCAGAATTTTATACAAATATTCCCTGAGACATATGTTAGGAGGTCATCCTTTTAAACGTTCTTTGCTTTCATTAGTTGACTAGAGTGAGAGCTGTAAAGAAATACAAACTTGTCAGCATAGCCAATTTTTTGATTGAGAAATTAATGCACCCAGCTTTATAAAAATGTATTTGGAAACTTTTTGACTCGACTTAGGGACACAGCAAGACTATGCACTTGTGATTTTAAGTTGTTAATTAGGTCTTTCTGCTTCACTGTCACTTGCGAGGTGTTTAAAGGGACTGCTTATTGCATAGTTTTCTAATTCGAAGATTGATTTTTTTTACCCTGTTCTGGTTTCCTCGTGTTTGACTGTAGTATGGAGCTATGCACTTGATATTACTTGGGAGGCAGTAGATCACTGATGTAGGCAGTTCCTTCGAAGTTTTAAAAGCTGCGGTGAGAGTTATATTATTTAATATCACTGTCAACATTTACAGTGTATATGCTAAAGGGTATACATGGTCACTTGGGATTTAAATTGACAACATAAGTGCCTAATGGCGTTAAACTTGGAAAAAGGTGTTTAAGTAACAATCCTTACCTTCAATTGCAGTTGAGCTGATATACTCTAAAAATAAAAAAAGTTTAACACATTCCTAGTAGTTGAGCGTGGAAGGCTTGCCACAGACTAGCCGTTTCAAATGAATTAGTGTCTTACTGCTTGTATGTGTTAATTATGGACACCCATGGATAATTTTTACTTATTTCAAATTTAAACTTACTGTATAGTATTCTCTTCTCGATTTATTGGCCACTTGTTGTGTGCCGTAAGCGGGAACCAGTAAAGTCGTACAGTTGTTAAATCCCCTATTATTACTAGTTGGATATGGCTTTTGAGTAGGCGAACGGCATGAACATGCATGTTACTTTTTAAAAAAACATATAGTGCTCAGAGTACCAGGACGGTTAGCTATATCTTCAAAAGAACAATATGTTTTAGATCAGATTGAAGATTGGGTTAACAGGTGTTTGTGTATTGCATCACTCACGTAATGCAAATCCAGTGAGTCCTTGGTTTTTAAAAATATTACTTGCCTTGATTTTTTTTTTCTTTGAGAATTAATTCCTCCGGCATATCAGTCTTTTTCGGCACAATGTACATTATTTAGTTGATGGAGTTGACGTTTTGTTAGCTTTAACTAAAGATATGTCTATACGGGATAGCATGTTTTTTTTTCTTCTTTTAGAGACTTAGTTTTACAAAGTTTGACAGCTTTGAACATTGGCAGGGGTGTTTTGTATTTCCACGGTAAGGATTTCGCGTTATTGAATATCCACAAGGGGGTAGTGATGAACTACCAGAGATTGCTGCCGTGGAATCCGCTGGCGCCATAGAATGCATTCGATTCACCGATGAAACAGGTGCTTTTGCATTGCAAATCAATGCAATCTTTGTTAATAATTGACTTCTCTTTCAGATGAAGTTGTATTATTTTTGTGCAGTATAGCCCTTGGATGATGACTCGAAAGTTGAAAGTACCCTCCTTTAACTATACCGTCGCTGTTCTTCCCACGTGTGCATGCGTCGAGCCATTCAGAAATGCTAACTGTGCAATGCTTTGATAACCACAAAAAAAAAACTGTCTCACGCAATTTTAATATGATGTCCGCGTAGCTTTTCAGGAGAACCTGAGTGAGTTTGTTATAAAAATGCCCCGTTTTGTATTTTTTTCGACGGAGTCCCCTATTTCTGTTCATAGATATAGCTGACCTAGAACGTGTGTATTCACTTCCATACGTATTATACATGCCGTAGATTAAGCACATGGCGAAGGGAGGGGTGGGGTGGTGCTGCTGTAACCGTTAATGCATGTGTGGAGAAGTACTGTTGCTAGAACATGTTTTTTAAATAACCTCGTATAAACAAACGGGAGCTCAAATGTCAGGAGCATAAGTTATCCACGTGGCTAGTGTTTTGTAGTCACTTTTCTTTTAGCTCGTGTTCACTGAGCGGGGCAATTTTTCTTTTCCTCTTTAGTAAACGTAGCAGTTCCGTGGAAAACGTGTTCTCCAATCTGGCTTTAGCGTCCATGACACTCGACTGAAGCTAAATTTTCATGAAAAGAGAAGTAGCCTGGTGTATCTTTAAATCTGTAGGGTTCTATGTGTCGAGAAGACAGGTTGGCATTTGAGTCAAAAACGCACATGATCTGTCCCACTGCTCGGTTGCTTGTTGTCTAGTTAACATACCACATTTATTAATTCAAATTCAAGATATGCGAGGCCGAACCAACTTATTAAATATTCATTCCAAGATACGTCTGTCCTAGTTTGTTACAGAGGGCAGGTAAGATGGATTAGATTTAGAAGTACAAAGAGCCCTTTATCGTTTAACATTCTATTTTTTTTTAAGACGGCCATTTTATGTAACGATGCAACTGATCATGCATGTTTTATGCAAAATCTGGATCTTTTGCAGGTAGATGTATATAAGTGAAAAAAGAGTTTTCTCTAGTTGGTTTCTTTAGTCACTTTCATATGTTTGATCTATAGCTGTACATCTTAAAGGTGACGTCTGTGTATCCTTGGTGCGAGTCTTTAATACTGGCATGATCACATTGTCCATCCTACCATCGCTGTCGGTGCCATAGGGCAGTTAAAAGGAACATACATCATCTAGCATAGTAGTGGTGTCTGTGTAGAACTTAATTTAAGGATCGTGTGAAAGGTATGCCATGTACGTTTTTATTAGCAAGTTATGCATACGTTGCACTTTATGCGCATTATGATTTTTTTTTTGTTGCATTTGACCTAATGAAAAAACAAATAGAACGTTTTGAAACGGCTTTCAGTTTGTATGGTGCCTTATAAGCTAATGACATGCTCCGGACACTAGTGTTATCTTTCTTACATATAATCCATATATACGGTAAAGGACTCTCAGAATGGAACACCTAGATAGAGGCCTCTTTTAGGTTCCTAAGAGATAATCTCTGCAGGCCACTTGCTGGGCTTTATTGACCTGAATACAAGCCACCAGTAGGTTAAACGGACATGGGCCCCAGGCTCACTATGCCACTGGAATCAAGCTATCCTGGCTGATGAGGGCTGAAAGCCCGCAACTGGTCCTAGGATGCTTGTTTCTGGACCAGAGAGGACCTGGCTTGGCAGTTCGGGCTGGACTGTTCCCATGAGGCACAGGGTCAAGGCTGATTTGCATATGGCCTGGTCTAAACTGGGGTGACATGCCGAGCAAAAGAATGATGGATTTAACCCAGATCTCTTTACTGGGGTGAATGTTTTGATTTATTCTGCATTCCGTTTATCAATTATCTGTCTTTTGCCTTTTCGCCCTAAGTGCGCTGGGTATACCCAGACGTGGGTCCAGGGCTCACTGTGCCACTGGAATCAAGCTATCCTGGCTGATGAGGGGTGAAACCCCTTAACCGGTCCTAGCATGCTTGTTTCCGGTCCAGGGAGGACCTGGCTTCGCAGCTTGGGCTGGACTGTTCCCACGAGGCACATGGTCAAGGCTGATTTGCATAAGGCCAGGTGTAAACTGGGGTGGCATGGTGAGCAAAAGAATGATGGATTTAACCCAGATCTCTTGACTGGGGGTGAATGTTTTGATTTGTTTCGGCATTGATTTGTCTGGAATGGGCTTTTCTCAAAATACTAATATATCACTGGATGGAGCTTTAGTGCATTATAGATGCCAGATGTTGACATCTTGTCAGGAGGTATGGCGGGAGGAGCAGGTTGGGTAAGGATGCAGGAGAGTACATCAGAATGATGACGAGGAATTGGAGACTGGAATAGCTAAAATTTTGTTTATATATTTTGAGAAATATTCGGACAGAACAGAGCATGTACATGGGAGACGGACAGGAAACTGCCCCCTATAATGTCTGAAGTCTGACATCTTATGCAACTTTTGAGGGAAAGTGCATTTATACTCTACTTTCTGGACTAGGTTAGGTGAAGGGCTCAGGCTCACTTTCGTGGCACTGAATCCGGTGCTTTAGAATAGGAGCAAGACGGACCTCTGCTATAGGATGAGCTGGCTGCTGGCGCAATAGTGCGGGTTGGCTTTGCAGAGCAATATACTTGTTGAAACAACCAAATACAAGGGATAGCTTAAGTGCTACATTGTTAATAGTTTTGCGTTCGTCTTTCTAAGTTTCTTCTAAAGATCGACTTTTTAATTTTTATCTCCTTTAATGATAAATACCCACTATGGTGATCTCTCCTAATCAAATTACTGTCAATCACTCATGCACTCACAGCTTTTCTCCCACCACAACGAAGCTGGAGGCAGTGAAATCCCACAGGCCCAATACCCCTTTCACATAGAACACCTTTGCCTAATGTCGAAGGTGTCTCCTCATCTCTGCATGTCCTTGATGAATGAACATTTTCCTTTTATCTTTTATTGGCACCTGTCTTCGTCTTTGGAACCCTGTAGAATTTCGGTCCAAAACACCTTTGCCACAGTGGCACAGGGAATGGGGTTGCTTTCCAGGAACATTGGGGGAAGCAGGGCACGAGATTTGACTGGGCTTCTGGTTTAACCTCCAGAGGAGTGTTTCGATGTTATAGTGAATGATGGGTGTCAGCTGAAGTACTTTGTTTACTTTTTTCAAATTAGCACTAATTGATAGATTGCAGGTAGGAGTGCATGGTGTACATCATAAGGGTACACAAGGGTGACTGCATTTGGCAGATGAAGGAATATCACATTGCTAATGTTCTTTTTAGAAAAAAACCTCAGGTTAAATCTGCAGTTCAGAGAACTAGCCCAGCTCCCACTGGATTCAAGATAGCCTGGCTGATGAGGATTATGAGTCCGAAACCGGTCCCAGGATGCTTGTTTCCGGTCCAGGGAAGACATGGCTTGGCAGTTCGGGCTGGACTGTTCCCATGAGGCACAGGGTCAGACTGATTTGCATATGGCCATGTCTGAACTGGGGTGGCTAAGTGGGCTAAAGAATGGTGATGGATTAAACCCAGATCAGTTGACTGGGGGTGAGTGTTTGATTTGCTCAAACGCTCAGTCCATCATCCCCTTTTTGTATCTCTTTGTTCGCCCTAAGTGTGGCAGGGTATGCTCAGACGTGAGTCCCTTGCTCACTTGGCCACTGGATTCAAGATAGCCTGGCTGATGAGGATTATGAATCCGAAACCGGTCCCAGGATGCTTGTTTCCGGTCCAGGGAAGACATGGCTTGGCAGTTCGGGCTGGACTGTTCCCATGAGGTTTTGAAAAGGGGGGGTGGTGATGGACAGAGTTTCTGAATGACGCAGAATACTCTTACCAAGTCAAGAGATCATGGTTTTAATCCATCACCGTTTTTTTAGCTCAATGCACCATCCCAGCTCAGAACCTGGCTATATGCAAATTAGTCTGTTCCTGTCCCAGTGCATGATGGGAACAGGGCAAACCAAACTACCAAGCCAATTCTTATACTGGGAAGGAAACAAGCTTCCGGGGACCGGTTTCTGGCATCACAGCCTTCTTCGGCCCGGCTTGCTTGAATCCTGATGGTGCAATGAGCAAGGGACTCGCGTCTGAGCATGAGGCACAGGGTCAGACTGATTTGCATATGGCCATGTCTGAACTGGGGTGGCTGAGTGGGCTAAAGAATGGTGGATTAAACCCAGATCAGTTGACTGGGGGTGAGTGTTTGATTTGCTCAAACACTCCGTCCATCATCCCCTTTTGTACCTTTAATTATTAGCATATGAAGAGATTTGAGGACATGGTTTGACCTCTGGAAGGCAGTTACTGCCGCGTCAGATGTAGGCACAAGTAGCCCTATCACTCGTCCTCTGTTTCAACCTAACAATGGGTGTTGAAAAGGTAACTGAGGGAATCACATGCATGTAATCATGGGTTGAGGTGGTTAAGTGACGCACACGTTTTATACTTATTTGTGGTGAAATATTTCTTTACATGTTAACAGGCACCTTTCTTACCTCTCAGGCTGGTAAATACACATGTTGAATTCAGTAGAGAAGTGACTAAAGTCTGATATTTTGCATTGGAACTAACAATTTCAAGCTGTTTGCTAGTTTGAGGTGTACGTTGTCCAGCTGGCATCTGTGTAAGTATTGAGAAGTGTATGATGTGCCACCCATTCACCCACGAATATTGAGAGCATAATATAAAATATATGCTTTACAAATAGTTTTTTTTAAAACAAAAGTAGCCAAAAAATGAACGCTTGATGCAGATAAAGATCTGCCCCTCAAATGAAAGGTCTTATATTAAGAGGTACTAATATCAAAATTAATGGCCCTCCAGATTAGTCCTCCATAAAGGGTGACCTTGAGACTTGATGGATTGAGCGAGAGACACAATTTGGACATGACCATACTGGAATTCATATGCCCAATTCAGTGGATAAAAGGAGTGTTGTTTGGGAGGAGCTGTATGGATAGTGTTAAGGCACTAAAATCCAGCACTTGCAAGTCTTCTACAAAGCCATAACAAACAAACTTGTCTGAAAAACAAGTGAACCGGGAACAACATTCGCAGCAACCACCCTACTGAGAACATGGATATTCCTCTGTATCCGAATAAAGAAATTGATTGGTTGATTGATTGAGAACAAGAACTAAGCTAGGCATATTCTGCAAAATGGACAGTACAGAACCAAAGGGGTTAAATTTAGACGAGAAATGGTACTGCTTTTTAGGTCTCGTGGCGTAACAGCGCGTAAGCGCTGTCTCGCCAGAGATCTTTTGTCACTGGGTCTGCTTCCCAGGAGACAGTACCTGGCCGCGCGCATCTCGCAAAAGGCGAGCGGCGCAGGCCACGCGAACGCGCTCGCCGTGGCTGTCTCCTGGGAAGCGCAAACATATACAGGCACACCTCCCCCTGCACGCATGCGCACAAACAGAGACAAACACACACGAGCGCACCTACACACACACACACAGAGACCCCCGCCCCCCCCCGCCGCCGCTGCTGCACACACAAGCGCATCCCCCCTCCAACTAAGCCCCACTTACCGGCTTTGTTGACTTCTGCAGACTCCGCGGGGCTCTCCCTCGGGCATGGGAGCCCCGCGTCACCAGCACTGCTTCTCTGGCCATCCGCGTGCGCGGGCTTCCGGAGTGCGAACTACAAACGTCTACGCTACGACGTCATTTGTAGTTCATCACACGTCAGGACATTGCGGCGCATCTGGGGAGCATTCGGATTTTAAATCCCTACACTCGTTTGTGGAGGTGCGGTTTTGACTGACAGAGACTTTTCGGGCTCAGGTTGTCTCCCCTTTTGAAGTCTCCTAGATACACATGCCGCACGTTGCTGCTGTACAAAGACTACAGACGCCATATTGCTGACATCACTTTGTAGTTCTAAATACGGGCGTGGAGTGGTGGCTAGTACCGAGTGTTGCTCGTTTTTACACCATAGATGCTTCTTGGGACAGTCCCTTGTGCCAGGCGCTCCAATGGTGATAACGTATGCACTCCTCCTGTATGACTTTGATTTGGTGTATTATGAGCATGATTTATCTTAACAGGGAGATGTGTTGTGTGAAGCGACAGTGTGCGGCAAGGCTGGTGGATTCAACCAGAGGCCACTTTCTCTGTTAGGGGGGGAACTGTCTGTTGCGTTTTTCCACCTGATGCGCTGAAGCATTAAACTCATGAGACTTTAAGAATCTGGCAGCAATTAGAAATTACTCAATATGACCCAAACGCTTTATAATCAGTCGCAAATTATCTTTCAGAATCGTACTGAATTTATCACAACACACTTTAAAAAGCATGATTCTGTGGTATCTGAAGCAGAGGTGGGAGCAGCCTCAGTAAAAGCAGCCCCAGATGTCTGTTTGCTGTTACTGGTTTAGCGGCCCCTTTTGTTCTGTTTTTAGTGACCGGTGCAATACGGAATGAGCATTTAGAGGCACAGCTCAGCTTTGTGGGCTCACAAGGATCCGACCCAACACAGCAACAGGCAGGACCAGTCTCAGTTAGGTCCAATTTAGCTTGATGAATAAATATGCCCTTGGACTCAAGTGAAAGTATACTTTCCATGAGCACAATCTCTTTCGTGGCAACCCCTATGGCCCGCTTAAGGATGCTGCTGATAGCAGTGGTAGTGCTGTTGTAGGTTTATAATATGTATATGGAATGTTTGATTTGTTAATATGACTTCATGCAAATCTTTGTTAAATTTAAGATTTTTATTCGTATTGTTTCTTTTTATTTGTTTGTATTATCAGAGTTGCTTTAAAAAAAAATAAAAAAAAGGTAGTGCTGTTGCAAGCAGAATTAGGAATGATGTTAGATGTGGCTTCATGCTTACCTATGCTGGTTAGGAATAGTCAGGCCACAGAACAAGATGAGACCCAAGAAGGAGTAGATAGTCCCCTTTCAAGCACTGTATCTCTGCCCCCAGTGTCCTTCAGGCAAGGGTTTCTGGAAGCTGTAGTAAGCACATACACGATCTTTCAGAGTGTCCTGCGTGGCTGGAGAAGGAAGCACCCTTTTAAACACTCTAGCCACAGTGTCCTCCAGTAGCCGTAGTGGCACAGAAACAGCTTTTCAGCATGTCCTGCCCTACGGTAGAAGAAAGCATCCTTGCAAGTGGTGTAGACCCACCTGCAGTGTTCTTCAGGCAGGGGCGTCTGTTAGTTGTAGTGCAAGAAAAGAAACAGTCTTTCAGCGTGTCTACTAACATCAGTATGTAACTGACATTACAAAAAATATACCTAATGTTCATTAGCCTTTATATCGCCACAATCGTAACCATTCCTTACACTGCTCATGACCTCACTTATTAAATCACCGATGACATAAAAACCGAAATAATCTGTCATATTATGGGTGATATTACTTTTCAGGTCACCTTTGACATAATCAAATACCTCGGTTTTGATTGACACAATCAAATACATCAATAATAAACTTCTGTGGGTCTCCTGTGTGACTGACATGCTCCTGCAGCCCCACAACCATTTTTAATACATTGTTGGTGAACCTGCCACCTCTTGGGTAGCTGAAGAGCAATATACACATTTTAAAATGCGCTAGCTAGGGGTTATGTGGCGCTCTAGGCTCCCAGCTGATCGGAGCCAGCGGCAGCCCTTTGATGTGGCCACAACTGTTTTCTTAATGCGCCGGGCACATTTTCTACAGGCACACACACCACCAGCCATCAGTGCACGCATCAGTTGTTAACACATCCACAAATAAATATTGTAGCAATCGCAGTATGGCGCACTTTACTTTTAAAAATGTCAGTGCACGCTTTTCCACCATGCACACACACCACCAGCCATCAGTGCACGCTTTCATCAGGCATACACACCACCAGCCGTCAGTGCACGCTTTCACCGGGCACAAACACCACCAGCCGCCAGTGCACCCTTTCACCAGGCACACACCACCAGCCGCCAGTGCACCCTTTCACCAGGCACACACCACCAGCCGTCAGTGCACACTTTCAGCAGGCACAGACACCATAAGTTGTTAGTGCATGCTTTCACCGGGCACAAACACCACCATCCGTCAGTGTACGCTTTCACCGGGCACAAACACCACCAGCCAATATAGAGTTTGCAAAAAAATTCATGCAACACATTGTCATATACAAGGCCAATAACTCAAACTTGAATGCTGCGAGACCTATTGCATTGCAAATGCTTGTTATACCATTAGCGGCAATATGAACTTTTTAGACATGAGTTGTCAGTTGTGTATTTTGGTTAATTTTAGTTTGGATTTACGTACAAGCATGGACATTTCTTGGCATAAATAATAACCCACTGGGGTAATAAGACTAATATGAAGATGGATAGTATCCTACCCACTAGGGGTAATATGGAGTAGAATAATATTGAAGTGGAGACAATTAATTTGAATGCTTCATGTAGTTTGAAACACCATTTGGTGATGTATAAGGGCTTTATCAACTGAATTTGGAAAGTCCCACTTGGGATGGCGGAAATATTGTAATTATGAAAAATACAATGGGAGTACGATTATATTTTGATCTTTGAGGCAATGGTACCTCGATTTTTGAGAATTAATGAATAAAGATAAATTTCTGTTTGAAGCGTTATAGTATATTAGCATTTCAATGGGATTTATGCCTATTCCAAGATGGTGTATCCATATTTTCCAGGTGTTGTCCTTCATCTTTGTTAATGACTATGTATTGACCTATGTTAAGGTATTTAAATGACCACCTAACATGGCTTCACTATCGTGTACAAGGCTCATAGGATCTGAATCACGTTCATCGCCCCATAGCTAACAAAACATGTTTTACTGAGAACTGCTGTTCCCCCCCCCCCGCCCCCCCTTCTCCGAATTGAACGAGTGCAGCTTGAGTGGATATTTGTGTGTGTGTGTATCTGTATAGATGTGTTGATCTGTGTGTGTATGTGTATGTGTGTGTATATATATATATCTATATCTCAGCAAGTGCCGTTGCAGACAGCAAAGAACACACAGGCACAGACCACAGCTGCAGGTGAAATAGTGAGATTTATTCACAAGTTAAACAGGTCCACATAACTTGTTTCGGATGCCGACCTGCAGCCTTAATCACATGAACACGCTATGTACAAGTAGCAGCTTTATAGGCAGGTAGGTGAGTTGCATTACGTTTAAAGTCACAAATGCTTATGTTTTACGGTAACTATAAAGTACAATGAGTGCAAAGTGGTTTACTGTAATTTTACTTTAGTGCATGACATACACAATCACGGTAGTGCCCCAAGTCATGGATAGATATCCGATGACTGGAAGAGAGGTTCTGAGGACTGGGAAAAACAGAAATAAGTGGCGATGCGTGAATAAAAACGAGAAGGAGACGCGTGGCTTGCTTGTATTCGCACAAGAGTCTGACGAGCGTGGGAGGTAAAAGCCATTAACACGGTGAGATGCAAGTTCGAGCTCAAAGAAAAATAAGGCATACGGCCTAATAACAGCGCAGTGCTGGTTGAGGGAATCCCACAAGTAAAGCACAGTGGCTTACATGAACAGGCTGACGCTCAATGTTACCCCACAGAGCCGTCCCAACTTAAAACAAGCATTTACAATGCAATAGGTCTCCCAGCATAAAAGTTTGATCTATTGGCATTGTATATTACAATGTGTTACATTAATTTGTTATCAAACTCTGAATTGTTGTATAAAGATGATTTGCAAACTGTCAAATGTTGCTGAATAGTAAGCAACGTTGTGAATAATATTGTTTGCTAGTCATCCTTGGGTACCAGAGTACTTCACTTGAGGCAGCTCACTACTCTGCACTCACTATTCACTACTTTGCTCTCACTACTCACTACTCTGCACTCACTACTCTGCATTCACTACTTTGCACTCACTACTCACTACTTTGCACTCACTACTCACTACTTTGCACTCACTACTCACTACTTTGCACTCACTACTCACTACTTTGCACTCACTACTCACTACTTTGCACTCACTACTCTGCACTCACTACTCTGCACTCACTACTCTGCACTCACTACTCTGCACTCACTACTCTGCACTCACTACTCTGCACTCACTACTCTGCACTCACTACTCTGCACTCACTACTCACTACTTTGCACTCACTACTCACTACTTTGCACTCACTACTCACTACTTTGCACTCACTACTCACTACTTTGCACTCACTACTCTGCACTCACTACTCTGCACTCACTACTCTGCACTCACTACTCTGCACTCACTACTCTGCACTCACTACTCTGCACTCACTACTCTGCACTCACTACTCTGCACTCACTACTCTGCACTCACTACTCTGCACTCACTACTCTGCACTCACTACTCTGCACTCACTACTCTGCACTCACTACTCTGCACTCACTACTCTGCACTCAGTAGTGTGCTGTCTCCCTGTAGTGTGCTGTCTCCCTGTAGTGTGCTGTCTCCCTGTAGTGTGCTGTCTCCCTGTAGTGTGCTGTCTCCCTGTAGTGTGCTGTCTCCCTGTAGTGTGCTGTCTCCCTGTAGTGTGCTGTCCCCCTGTAGTGTGCTGTCCCCCTGTAGCGAAATGCGCGCGGCCAGGTGCTGTCTCCTGGGAAGCAGAGTCAGCGACAGAAGATCTCCTGGCGGACACAGCGCTTACGCGCTGTTAAACGCCAGGAGACCTAAAAATGCATAGCACTGTCACAGCAGTGCTGAGGTTCGACACCAAGCCTGCCTCCACGCCCAAGGAAAAAGGAGCACTTATGTTTATGATAAAAAGAAACCATTCTATGAGAAGGATAACGCCGAGCCCCGGATATATCTCCTTATTCCTGCAAACCAATGATCAATTTATCCGATCTATGTCTTCTTTAATCATATAAGACTCCTATGTGACTAAGACGTGTCACTCTGTAAAAGTTGTTTATTGAACAAATAATTGCGGATAAAGAGTATGGGAGAGTGAAGCGGATAGGTTTGCTAATGCAGTGTTGCAAAGTCAGGAAACTCAACATTTTTACTTAGAAGTGTGAGGTTTTTCGATTTTGCAATAAAGTTTCAGACACCGTATCCCTGCTGTTGATCATTCTGCCTGACATGGAAGGGACATCTGGTTGCAGATAATACCAGTAATCTTCACTACCCCTGGTCATGCTTTTCCTCATTCTAGCTATTAGTTATTCGACACAAGACCTCAACATCCAAATGCAGACAGTTCAAACCTCACCAACCCACAAAGTGCCAATAGAGTGCCCAGCTTCTTCCTGAATTACACAAGCTAGTCAATGGGCCCATTGGAGACAGGAAATACAGGAAGATGCTTCTGGTGCTGGACCTTTACGGCATTTAGCAGTTTTGTGGCGCTTGCACAATGCATTTGTGCACGGAGTTTCTGTATTGAAGGTGGTGCTACGTCATAAATAATCGTTCCAGCAGTCACACCAAGCAGGTGCTTAGCGGCACGAGGGGGGGCGCGCGTGGCAGCCAGGCAATACAGCTGCAGTGCAAAGCCCAATTAGACGCCCCACCCACATTGTTTTTCAAGGCCCAAGAGTTTCTCAAACTCTCGGGTTAAATAAAAATACCTAACTGATTTCACATCACACGAGAATTCCGAAAGAATAAGAATTCAAAAGTAATTTTCAGCTCAGCAGTTCCATAGAGATCCAAAAAATGACATGCCGGCAAACGAAATCAAGTAGAAACCATTTGCACTTGGTCAACTGGAATAATACATATTATTATTATTAATATATTTTCTATTATTATTATCATTATTATTGCTATTAGTTTGTTTTATACGGTTTGCACGAATTAATTCTGGCCGTTTCTCGGTGCTGTAAAAGAACAGGTATTAGCATTATCAGATTTAAAGATACAGAATTTATCGCCCTCAGAAAGATGAATGTCAAACAGTCGATAGTGCTCGAGAACAACAGAACGTGAGGAGCAACAGCCATAGGAATTCTAAATGCTGGCAGCCGATGGTATGTTTTTTTCTCCAAAAAGGGGGCCACTTCAGTACTAATGAAATGAGAGTTGGTGTTCTGACAGAACACGTAGCTTAACTGTGTAACACTGTTCCAATTGCAGCGCCTCTAGGGTGGCAGAATTCAGGTGGGAAAAAAAAACTTACAGATGCGCCTGTTTCCAATTTAAAAACACCGCTTATAACATTAGAGAAATGTCCCCCGGCATATTTTAACCTTTAGCGAGTGCCTGCACATTTTGCATTCACACAGTCGCGACCTTACGAAACAGCCTAAAACTGGTTCAGAGCAGTGCAAGAGAAGTATTTCGCTGGAATCACAGAGGTGTGCACCACGGCTGTTAGACTGTGAAAACACAAATGTAAGCGAAAGGAAAATATGGGGCTTTTCATTATGATGCTGTCGTTGTACCCAGCTGGAGTGATTTAAGGTAAAAATTAATTAATCTTTATAATTTCTTCACGTGAACAAAAAACAGCAAAAATATGCCCTCAGAAGATCTGCCCTGCTTTTAGAAAGCAAACAATGCATTCTTGTGGCGGTTGTAATGAAAAAAAAAACATTTCACATTTGCTCTTGACCTGTGACACACGAATGAGACACAAAGACCTAAAACATAAGTGGAAGGAGGAGGTGGGAGGAGGACGCTACTGCGCGCGCACTCCTAAAAACGAAACTTATGGTGGGGGCGGGACTTCCGTTTTGTGAAGCCCGCGCCCACGGAGTGCCTGGAGGAGCAGTGGTGACGCGGGGCTCCCATGCCCGAGGGAGAGCCCCGCGGTCGGAGGCTGCACAAGTCCAGAGTGCCGGTGAGCGGGGAAGGGGGGGATGCCTGTATGTGTGCGTGTGCGTGTGTCTGTGTGTGCGACGGCGGAGGGGTGGGGGGGATGTCTCTCCGTGCGTGTATGTGTGCTTGTGTATGTGTGCGCATGCGTGCAGGCGGAGGTGTGCCTGTGTATGTTTGCGCTTCCCAGGAGACAGCCACGGCGAGCGCGTTCGCGCGTGGCCTGCCCGATCGCCTTTTGCGAAATGCGCGCGGCCAGGTGCTGTCTCCTGGGAAGCAGAGTCGGCAACAAAAGATCTCCTGGCGGACACAGCGCTGATGCGCTGTTAACGCCAGGAGACCTAAACAGTCCAAACAGAAACCCAACAGGTGAAGGGGCAAGCTGTGTGAAGACAGCCAACGGTGAGTGGAGAAAGTTAAAACACTTGGAAAGTGGAAATAATGTACATCCAAGGGGTAGGTGGGTTAGACACCAATTCTAAATGCAAGTCAAAAAAGGATGCAAGCGCATGCCTGCTGCTAATGGTAAACAAGCATTTACAATGCAACGGTCTCGCCTTTGCAAAAGTTAGAGCTATTGGCATTGTAAATTACAACATTTTTATTTGTGTTGGTTTTGAAAACATAAATAAATGTCATTGTCATTTACAATGCCAATAGCTTAATCTCTCGCAAATGCGAGACCTATTGCATTTGCACCCACACGCACAGAGCCGCACAGAGCCCCACACACGCACAGAGCCGCGCACACGCACAGAGCCGCGCACACGCACAGAGCCGCGCACACGCACAGAGCCGCGCACACGCACAGAGCCGCGCACACGCACAGAGCCGCGCACACGCACAGAGCCGCGCACACGCACAGAGCCGCGCACACGCACAGAGCCGCGCACAGAGCCGCGCACACGCACAGAGCCGCGCACACGCACAGAGCCGCGCACACGCACAGAGCCGCGCACAGAGCCGCGCACACGCACAGAGCCGCGCACACGCACAGAGCCGCACAGAGCCGCACACATGCACAGAGCCGCACACATGCACAGAGCCGCACACATGCACAGAGCCGCACACATGCACAGCCGCACACATGCACAGAGCCGCACCCCCGCACAGAGCCGCACAGAGCCGCACCCCCGCACAGAGCCGCACCCCCGCACAGAGCCGCACCCCCGCACAGAGCCGCACCCCCGCACAGAGCCGCACCCCCGCACAGAGCCGCACCCCCGCACAGAGCCGCACCCCCGCACAGAGCCGCACCCCCGCACAGAGCCGCACCCCCGCACAGAGCCGCACCCCCGCACAGAGCCGCACCCCCGCACAGAGCCGCACCCCCGCACAGAGCCGCACCCCCGCACAGAGCCGCACCCCCGCACAGAGCCGCACCCCCGCACAGAGCCGCACCCCCGCACACACAGAGCCCCGCACACACAGAGCCCCGCACACACAGAGCCCCGCACACACAGAGCCCCGCACACACAGAGCCCCGCACACACAGAGCCCCGCACACACAGAGCCGCGCACACACAGAGCCGCGCACACACAGAGCCGCGCACACACAGAGCCGCGCACACACAGAGCCGCGCACACACAGAGCCGCGCACACACACAGAGCCGCGCACACACAGAGCCGCGCACACACAGAGCCGCGCACACACAGAGCCGCGCACACACACAGCCGCACACACACAGCCGCACACACACACACAGCGCGGCTCTGTGTGTGTGTGTGCGCGCGCAGCTCTGTGTGTGTGTGCGCGCGGCTCTGTGTGTGTGCGCGCGGCTCTGTGTGTGTGCGCGCGGCTCTGTGTGTGTGCGCGCGGCTCTGTGTGTGTGCGCGCGGCTCTGTGTGTGTGCGCGCGGCTCTGTGTGTGTGCGCGCGGCTCTGTGTGTGTGCGCGCGGCTCTGTGTGTGTGCGCGCGGCTCTGTGTGTGTGTGCGCGCGGCTCTGTGTGTGTGTGCGCGCGGCTCTGTGTGTGTGTGCGCGCGGCTCTGTGTGTGTGTGCGCGCGGCTCTGTGTGTGTGTGTGTGTGCGCGCGGCTCTGTGTGTGTGCGCGCGGCTCTGTGTGTGCGCGCGCGGCTCTGTGTGTGCGCGCGCGGCTCTGTGTGTGCGCGCGCGGCTCTGTGTGTGCGCGCGCGGCTCTGTGTGTGCGCGCGGCTCTGTGTGTGTGTGCGCGCGGCTCTGTGTGTGTGTGCGCGCGGCTCTGTGTGTGTGTGCGGCTCTGTGTGTGTGCGCGCGGGGCTCTGTGTGTGTGTGCGCGCGGCTCTGTGTGTGTGCGCGCGCGGCTCTGTGTGTGTGCGCGCGCGGCTCTGTGTGTGCGCGCGCGGCTCTGTGTGTGTGCGCGCGCGGCTCTGTGTGTGCGGCTCTGTGTGTGTGTGCGCGGCTCTGTGTGTGTGTGCGCGCGCGACTCTGTGTGTGTGCGCGGCTCTGTGTGCGCGCGCGGCTCTGTGTGTGCGCGGCTCTGTGTGTGTGCGCGGCTCTGTGTGTGTGCGCGGCTCTGTGTGTGTGCGCGGCTCTGTGTGTGCGCGGCTCTGTGTGTGTGCGCGGCTCTGTGTGTGTGCGCGGCTCTGTGTGTGTGCGCGGCTCTGTGTGTGTGCGCGGCTCTGTGTGTGTGCGCGGCTCTGTGTGTGTGCGCGGCTCTGTGTGTGCGCGCGCGCGCGGCTCTGTGTGTGTGCGCGCGCGCGGCTCTGTGTGTGTGTGCGCGCGCGGCTCTGTGTGTGTGCGCGGCTCTGTGTGTGTGTGCGCGCGCGCGGCTCTGTGTGTGTGTGCGCGCGCGGCTCTGTGTGTGTGTGCGCGCGCGCGGCTCTGTGTGTGTGTGCGCGCGCGCGCGGCTCTGTGTGTGTGTGTGCGCGCGCGGCTCTGTGTGTGTGTGTGCGCGCGCGGCTCTGTGTGTGCGCGCGCGGCTCTGTGTGTGCGCGCGCGGCTCTGTGTGTGTGCGCGCGGCTCTGTGTGTGTGCGCGCGGCTCTGTGTGTGTGCGCGCGGCTCTGTGTGTGTGTGCGCGGCTCTGTGTGTGTGTGTGCGCGGCTCTGTGTGTGTGTGTGCGCGGCTCTGTGTGTGTGTGCGCGCACGCGGCTCTGTGTGTGTGCGGCTCTGTGTGTGTGTGTGTGCGGCTCTTGTGTGTGTGCGTGCGGCTCTGTGTGTGTGTGCGTGCGGCTCTGTGTGTGGCTCTGTGTGCGGCTGTGTGCGGCTGTGTGTGTGTGTGTGTGTGTGTGTGTGGCTCTGTGTGTGTGTGTGGCTCTGTGTGTGTGTGTGGCTCTGTGTGTGTGTGCGGCTCTGTGTGTGTGTGTGTGTGGCTCTGTGTGTGTGACACACAGGAGTCCTGAGGCGTCAGTCGGACTGCGGGACTCCCGTTCTGGGACGGGGTGGTTTACTTGTAGCGGGTCTCACTCCTGCTCAGAGGCTGACAGAGCTTTTAGCTGTGGGGGAGCTAGAATTACACCACATCTATCATGAGGATGAGAGAGTAGCGAAGGGGTGATCTTTAAGAACTTCTACGTGTCTTTGTGAATCCAACTTCCTTTGAAGTAAAGAGCCAAGATGAGCACGGTCATTTCTAGCAGATGTAACCTACAGAGCTGCCAGGGTGCCCCTCTGCGCACATTCGTGCATCTTATAGTGTGCACAATTCTAGTCAGTGACGTGCCCCGTGTCTTTCAGCAGCACAATGTGAAAACACTGCAACAAGCAAAACAAAACACCCCCCTATACGGGCGGCGAGTGAACACGCCAGAAAAGAGCCCCTGATCTACGACAAAGGGTGGCTTGTGGAAGTGGGTTATTGTGCTGGTGTGTGGAGCAGGGTAAAAATACATTCCAGATCGGCGCTAAGTGATGGAAACACAAATGTATACAAAGGTTTATGGAGGAGCTCATATTCATAAGCGTCTAGAGAGGTGAAGGCGGTGTGCTGCGTAACAATCGCGCTCCAATATTCATTGAACTTTTCTTTTGTTTACTAAGAAGATGAGATTTGCGCTTGCCATAGTTTGGGCACTCGCAATCCCACCAGGCACTCGTGTGTGGCTTTTAACAGCAGTCATACTAGGAAAAAAAAGTTGGGTTTCACCACAATTTCTTCTTCTCCAGGGATATTTATCACTAAGACTGTTTCCAGAAACCCACAAGACTACAGAATGCCACGCGGGTCTTTATGAAGCACTTAAAGGGCGGCCCATTAAATCACTCCATGCAAGTGCACACCATAATAGTCCTACAAAGCAGCTTTGGGTTATTTACAGAACCAACAAGTCGCCCTTGTCGCATTTTTAGGTCTCGCGACATATCGATGCGCACAAGCACATCGAGCGGATCGAGAATTCAAGTAGCCAAAATCCTCGTCAAACTAAGGGCTTTCCGCTGCCGTTTTCTTGAAGTTCACGTGAACCACGTGATCAAACACGAACGCGCATTCACGCAGCACAGCACATCAAAGGGCTTCTCCTCCCCTAATTATTCATGGCCGGCCGCAGGCCGGCCGTACTTTCAGTTTCCCGGCCGCTCTGCATTTATCAGGTACGTGTTGTTTTTTTTTTCACTTTGTCTCCGTGCGTGCGTTCCCCCACCACTCGTGTTGTTCTCTCCCTTGTCTTATGTCTCCCCAGCGTGTGTGATCTTGTTTGGAGAGTTATTTATTTATTTATTCATTTTCTTGAACTCCTCTGTTTCTTTTTAGAAGTTCCCTTAATCTTTATTTTGTGTCTCCGTGGACTCTGATCCTTCCCGATGACCCCGCCTGCTCGCCACGTCACTTGCCCACGTGCATCTTTCCACCTATGCACGGGGCTTTCTGATTGGCTTAATTCCGCGAATCAAGAGTTCCTTTAAATGCCCCCCCCCCCCCTTCCGGGATATCCTCCTAGCTGCCTTCCTCGCTTGGATCTCTTCCAGTTCTTCATTGGCTGAACAGCCAAAAAAGGTCACACTTTCTCTTACGTTTTGTCTCAATTGCTCGACTGTCCCGCGATCTCTCTCGTGACCGACCGCTGTGACATGTCAGCTTGCTTTGTTACACCCAAGAATCTAACTTGCGTCATTCCATGAACCGTGACATTAACACATTGGAAGGTAATCGAAGCTCGCATGATTAGAAGTGTGCCATTTTTCTGAATAGTGTAAAAGCGGCAAATTGGCAGAATGTAGGCCAGACATGCTCAGTACTTTGAATCTATCTGTTCCCCGTCTACATTCTGCAACGCATCGTGAACATAGCGCTTAGAAGCACCAACAAGCCGGAATGGAACAAATAAGCATCGACACGAAAGGGATATAACATAAAAGTATCAACATGAAGGAGTAGGCACTCGTCTTCCTTTGGCAGTTGGTTCTTCAACAGTCATACATACATTCATTCATTCATGCAGTCATTCCAATCGCACTGAATTACGGCTCATATTTCGCGAACTTTCACTCTTAGTGGTAAAGTTCATAGGTGTCGTTTCTGAAACAAGCCCCAGCCTGGATTTAATTTTTCGCACACAGTATAAATGTAGAGCTCATCAGCACAAAATCCAAATGACACATCATAAGCAGAACTCCTGCTGACGCGTTTTATGTGTGCATGAGATTACTTTTACCTTACCTTAAAAATGTATTCACTAACAAACGTTTACGAATGAACGAAAACAATGCATTTTAGAAGACAATGTAGTAACTATGACAATACACTTTCGTAATACAACTGTGGAAAGATGCCCCATTAAGAAATAACCCATTGACAATCTAAGGGCACAGGTGATGGCCCAATTTCCAGTGACAGAAAATGACGTGCCACACCAAAATGCAAGGAGAAAACACATAAGGTGAAAGAATAAGGTAAATGGAGGTGTATCAGCAAAACTAAATACTTATAAGGTCCCACAAGCGAGACCTATTGGCTATGCCAATGCTTGTTGCATCTTTCTCCCATGCAATATGACCGGAAGTAACCAGACCTGTGGCAGTCGACGAAGTAACACGTTCCAGCTCTTTACGTGGACGCACACCAACTTGCTCACTTGAACGCACAAGTGAAATTGCGTCAGAGACGTGGACACTGACCCAGCCCCCTCCCCCCTCTTTGAATTCTGCGTGACTGTTGATGTGCAAAGACTGTTTAATTTCAGGAGAGTCTTCGACCAATAGCCAGAAAGAAACCCTAACCCCGAATTCCAAAAGCAAACACATGATCGGATAGAAGAGCGGAGTGCAACACTGTCAGGTGCAAAGTGACGCACGACCCTCGAAGAAGTACCAGAACCACACCTGGAGTCAGAATCAAAGATGCAAACATTTAATTAAAACAAATTGTATTGGAGAACAATTCAGTAAACAACACGACTAACCATGCCAAACAAGCGATCGCCATGACACAGCCTTTTGTCTGTAAGCCCCGCCCTTTTCAGACTGGGCGCCCGGACTTCCTGCTGGCATAAAAGGTTCCTTATCTTCTTTATGGGGCCATCTGGACCCATGCGGAAATGATAGGGCGGCCAGGGACAGGTGAGTACCCTTGTGGACTTTGGGTAAAAAGTAGAGTACTGGCAGGACCGGTGTTTCATGGTGGAGAAATAGAAATTCGTCTTTGCTGAGGAGGCCCTCCATCTTAAAACCACTGAGGTTTTTTTTGGTTTTTTTTAAGGTGAAAGAGAGATATGTGTGTGTCTGTGTATATAGATAGATGTATGTATATGACGAAAAGAACTCAAATGAAATGATCTCTGCCTTGCGATGCTGGTGCCATGGGTGGCTTGAGCTCAGTCAAAGTATCCATAAAGACCATCAGTCCCACACAGGAATGAAAAGGATTGATTAATTACCATAGCGGTGCCAGCAGCACACTGATTCAATTCTAGTGACATATATGACACTTCATTAAAATATGCAGTCATCATCCAATCATTATTTCTTTTCTGTATCACTGAAGAGTGACCAGCTGTTCAACCCAGCATCCTTCCGATGGTGATTATCATCACCAAGGTCACACAGGTCCGAACTAGTTAGTCTGGCACGGCATAAGTGTCTTCGTGAATTTTCACTATTGATTGGCTGTAGCAGCTGTGCTAGCACCGATGTAATCACGATTACATGCATACTTTACTAAGATTTGCTGCCAAACTTTTCTTTTGTTCAATCATATCTTCTATGTCTATATGTAATTGTACATGATTACGCTTTGAGTATTTTACTTTGTGTTACACAGCCGCACTAATCACTCTTGCGATAATTATGCAGTTAGTATTCAGAATTTGCATTTAATTGTCATTTCCAGGTGATATTTACATCACCAGGAAATTATCCTGGCTAGTTTATCTTGTATGTCTATGAACGTAAGCCTTTTTTTCTGAGTGTGTGGGGCTTGCAACCTCAACTTGACAAAGGGGCCTGGTTAGCAGAAACGTGCTGTGTTCTTTTGCACTAATAAACAGGAGAAGGAGATTGGTGTCTGGCTGAGCTGGGGCCTGGAGGAGGCTCCGCCGGACATTCTGCGTTTGCTGCTGGGGGAAGAATGAAGACCTGGCCCCAGGATACCTATATGAGGGGCAGAGTAAATGGACCTCCTACGTGTGTGGCAGCTGGTGGTGGCTTTGGGGGTCAGAACGGTGGCCGCGCTGTCCCTGTATAGCCTACCTGGCTCAGTAGTGATTGTTAGAACCTATTTGGAGTACTCCCACCCCATCTCCCTTGTATTGAAGCACCAATGGAATGTTTATCTGCTGCTCTGCAGGCTTTGGACATTGAGGGGCCTGCTTTGCAAGAAAGGGCGTGTCTTGGAGCTACGCCCCATACAGCGGAAAGGGGCGTGTTGGTTGATGGGCGTATGCAGCTGTGAGTATGCCCTTCAGGGGCAGTGTCCCCCTGTTTCCTGAGCAACTGACATTTAGTTTCCATTGCAATGGCCATACCGAACATGAAGTAGACCCACTGGACCTATGAGACCCTGACCCGCTTAGTGCTGGTGATTCGCCCCTGCTGGTTGTCGCTACGGGGAGAGGCCAAGGAGATTTGGACAGAGCCGGGCACCAGACGTGGTGACTTTTATGCAAAGATACACCATGTTGAAGGATAAAGGGGGGGACATTGGCCCTGACTAACAAAATGGACAAATACACACGCGCAGCCCCAGTGCCAGAAAAGACGGGTTAAGGGCAGTCTAAGTCCCTGGTGGCACAACCTGTGGAGAGCCAGGTGGGAGACCCATTGCTGTCTGATTTGATGGAGGCCATTCAAGGTTCCCAACGGAATTGGTAAAAAAAAAAAGACTTATGGCAATGGATATGAACTTGCTCAGAGCTTACATTAGCAGAGTGGCAGATCATGTGATGACCACACAGACATGTGGAGGACTTGAAGAGAGGCTATCCTCAAGTCCTCTCTGCAAAAATTATCAGCGAGGGTAGAAGACCGTATCGAAGATGCCAAGGGACGATCCAGGAGGAATAATCTGTGGTTCCTGGGTTTTCCTGTAAAGGGGGAGGGTCAGTGCGCTGAACTCCTATTCTGAGTGGCTTGCCAAAATCATGCATCCTCATCAGTTATTAAAATTGTTCACGGTTGAATGGGCTCCTATTGCCCATCTGTTTCATTACAGAGGTTGTGATGCGTTCTTGCAGCTAGTGCGCGCAGAACTGACTGTGAAGCACGCCTAATGCCTATCTTTCCGGACTACACCCTGAGGGTTCCAAATCAGTGAGAAACTTTCTTAGTAGGTAAAAGGAGACTGCTTGTCCTTAATTTGCGATACAGCATGATGTTTTCAACTAAGCTCTGGATGGTGCATTGTGGGAAGGTGCACTTCCGCGTGGCAGACGAGGCCAGTGACTAGGTAGAAACATTGCCTGGGGACCCCTTGCAAAGATCGGAGCTAACTGGGACCCCATCACTGACAGTACAGATAGTCTGCTTGTGTAAGGTGAAGAACTGTGAGGAACAGCCGCTTGAACTACTTGAGCCTGCCAGGCCTTAATGTGGTATGCTCAGATGGCACCCGTTGAGACACTGAGGTCATGCTGGCTTCCCAAGACTCGCATTTGAACAGCCGAAGTGGCCCGGATTGGGCCACGCCTGTGTTTGTGTGGTGTGCAGTGAGTACAGACACATTGAAGTGCCCCATGGAGAGACCTGTGGATGCTGTGGTACATGCGAGCCTGCGGCAGTGGGTTCTTCTATTGGAACTGTGTGTTGGGAGTTTCTACTTTGGGGCGCTGTGTGTGTGTTTTTTTTTTTTTTTTTTTATCCTAAAGCCCTGATTACCAACTTGGAAAGCCTAGAATTATTGAAAGTTATATATGGTGAATGTTCTTTCTCTCCTTTGTTTTCATGTCTCAAAAACCCCATCCCTTTCTCTTGCAGGGGAGACGTTTTGGCGACAGCATACTTAATGTTTGACCATTTGCATGTTGGTTGGGGTGGATGGACAGGGGCAGTAGGGACCAGAGGTCTGGTGGCTGGGGATGCAATACAGGGGCGCTTCCTTGCAGCTGGTGAAGGGTACTCTAACAAAGCGTGTAGTTAGTTACTTATATTCTTGGTTTGATACGTATACAGGGCAATGGATATGGGGTGGAAGCCACAGGTTATTGGACTGCCTAGTAATGGATAGGGCGAGTTTGAGTTACTGCCCATGGGGTGAGGGGGCGTTGGGGGTGGGGGGGTGATGACGTTTTTTTATTGCATTGTTTAAAGGGATGAATGGCTGCTCATATTGATGAATGACAGGATATGTGAGGTGGCTGGGTTTGGTTGAGGACCTGGATCCTGTGCTGTGTGACTGTAGTTGAGGACAGTTGAGATGTTTAAACTCCTGACATGGAATGTCGGAGGATTTGCACTGATAGAGAAACGATGAAGAGTGGATGGGTACTTCAAACGATATTGTATGTCTGTCACTTTCTTGCAGGAAACGCATGTTTGGGGAAATTGTGTTTCAAGCTTACGCAAAAAGTTCATGGGTCAGCAACATCGTACTCCGGCTACACACGGGATGTTATGATCTGGCTCCTGGGGTACCTTTTCAGCATCCGTGATATTTGCTGGATCCGGTGGGCCGTTTCATTATTCTGTTTGGAGTCTTAGATGGGCGGGAGGTGTACTTTATGAATGTATATGGTTCTAACACTGACTATGCGCGCTTCTTCACCATGATGGCAGCTGCCCCCTATCCAGCAACTGACTTGGTATTAGAGGGTGATTGCAATTGTGTGCTTAACGAGATGCATGATTGGAAACTTCCCTGGGAGAACACCAACCCACAAATGACTGGACAGCTGAAGGAACCGCTGTAAGGTCTCAGCCGCCGCCTTAAGGTGTAGAGGGAAGGGGACCTGGCAGTTTTCCTGCCAAACCCCAGCGACTGGGACATGTAGTCGATGGTTATTTTTTTGTAACCCCTGGACTGGCTCAACAAGTTTGGGAGGTTTCCTATTTGGCGTGGTATATATCTGATCACTCGGGGTGTGGGTCTGCATGCACCCTATATTGCCTCTGTGGCGTTTGTGTGCTGAGGTGCTGACAGACCAACCGTTTGAGGGTACGGAAAGAGATCACTCATTATTTCCAGGAGAATTGGGGTAGTTCGAGTAGCAGGGTCCATGACTGGAATGCAGTGAAGGTGGTGCTCAGACGGGTCTGCCTAAAAACCGCCTATGGAGTGCAGCAGCAGTTGGTCCTTGACCTGGCCAGTAGCGAATCTCGACTGCTCTATATAGCTCGCAACCTCGGAGACTTGAGGAATGGCAATGCACAGTAGTATATTTCTAGATAACTGGTGTAGAGTGGAAAAATATACTTGTAAAGTAAATCTATGAAAACACTGGTAGGTGATGGCCTAAGGGCTGTATTCTATCATAGATTCGCTGACGTATTGGTTGAATGACTTCTGGAGGTGGACCAGAAAGCACTCCAGTATGGAGTCTACTGACACCCTGGGTGAGGCTAACATGGTACTGGTACAAGGCATGGGTTTACTGGAAGTGACGTCCTATAGGCCGCTCTTACTGCTGAATGTAGATGTAAAAATACTGAGTTGGCTGTTGGCTACTTCCGTATTTGCCGACCCTGATACATGAAGATCAATATGGCTTCATTACACAAAGTACATAAAGTAGCACTATGTATAATTTTACGTAGACTGTGCCATGTTATCGATGCCAGAGTCTAAGCAAGGGAATCGTACGCATTGGCATTCCTAGATATCGAACACTTATTCAATTCGGTAATGTGGGGATACCTGTGGTATACTGCAAATGTTGGGTCTTGGACCAAAGTATAACTCTTTAATTAAGCTACTGTACACTGAGCCACGAGCTAGAGCCCTGACGGGCGGTCTGGTGTCTGTGCGCTTCAAATGTGTCACGGTACAAGACAGGGATGTCCTTTTTTGCCCCTGTTGTTCGCATTGGCAGTGGATCCGCTGGTGGTGCTACTACACCGCAGACTCAAACCCTGGGGGATACGAGTGGGGGGACACTGCACATGCAGTGTCTGTATATGCTGATGACGTCCTTGTGTACCTACGTAACCTGAAAGATTCAGTCCTGATCCTGCTAGATACTCTGAATGAGAGGGGGAAATAGCGATATCCTGGGCGAACAGTTTATCACGCATGAAGATGCGATTGACTCGTTTGCGTTGGGTATGGGGCCATACTATTAGCAGTCACCGAAGAATCTCGAAGGATACTGGATCAGGGAGGATCAGTGGCAGTGATCCTCCTTGATCTAAGTGCCGCCTTCGATACGGTCAGCTATGCCATCTTACTGAACCGTCTCTATAACATCGGAGTCTCGGGTGATGCACTAAGGTGGTTCGACTCTTTCCTGTCTGACAGATCTTTTCAGATCTTCGACGGCGACACAATGTCACCCAGTAAGCCTCTCAGCTGCGGAGTACCACAGGGCTCTTCGCTGAGCCCTGTGCTATTTAATGTATACATGAAACCACTGGCTGGGGTAGTCGAACCGTACGGCATTAAAATCGTGTCGTACGCCGACGACACTCAGCTAGTGGTTTCACTGGCGCAAGAGAGCAACAGGCAATCCCCGGCAGGTCTGTTGAAATGTTTAGAGGACGTGAAGGAGTGGATGACCAACTCCTCCCTTAAGCTGAACGGAGAAAAAACAGAGCTCATGCTCCTAGGCCCAGCATCGCCAGTACCATTTACCTCCTTGTGGCCCTGCGGTCTGGGCACTCCCCCCCCCACCCCCAAGGAAAGTGTCAAGAGCCTGGGAGTATGGTTGGACAAAAACCTCTCCTTCTCCACCCAGGCCACTAAGTTATCCGCCACCTGCTTTGGCCTACTTAGAGTCCTGAGGAAGGTCCTCCCACTTCTGCCTCTGGTGGCCAAAAAGGTGGCAGTACAAGGCCTCATCCAGTCCCGCCTAGACTCAAACAATGCTCTATACGTTGGGGCCCCTGAGATGACCCTTAGGAAGCTGCAAGTGGTACAAAACTGCGCCGCACGAACCTTACTCCAGATTCCGCGAACCCAGTCAGCTAGACCTGGACTGAAAAGCCTGCACTGGCTGCCAGTGAGGCTAAGAGTGACATTCAAGGCGCTGTGTATCGCGCATCGGGCCTTTTGGATGACGGGATCAACAATAAATAACAACCTTGTTATCCCCTACCACCCAAATAGGAACCTTCGATCTACGGATGCTTTCCTTGCAGTAGTTCCTAGAGTGAAAAGAGCCAGGACCGGGGGTAGGTTGTTTTCGCTTAACACCGCCAAGCTTTGGAATGCTCTCCCCCTCTCTCTTCGCTCCAACCCTGACCTGTTCTCATTCCGGAAAAAGCTGAAAACATTACTGTTCGCCAAACTCCTTTAGTCCTAATCTCCCTATTCCGTCACATCTCTGTTCTATTCAGCGCTTGGACGCCCGTGGGCAGCAACCGCGCTTAACAAATCCATTCCACCTCCACTACACCAAAATATGGGCTATGGCTTGTGGAATTAGAAACCATTTCCCAGGCGAACCATTCCCCTCGCAGTCGCTGGTCAGACTGTTGGATATGTCTGTAGGTTGCAGATTAATATGACATCTATATAAGGCGTTCTGGAAAGATTCACTGAGGATACATGGCAAGTGGGAGGAAGTCATAAAAGGTCATCCCTACACGAGATTGGGGAAAAAAGGCATATTGGAGCGAGCACTGTAAGTTCGAATGCATGCTTTAAGCTAATACAATATAACTACACACACACACCAGGTGAACTTTTCGCCCAAGGTCTTGCACGCCATCTACCCTGCTCGATCCAGCGGATGCTCGCGATGCAGTATCCCAAAGCAGATTTTGCCCACTTGGTGTGGAATTGTTCCTTGACGGTGTCTTACTGAGACATCCTGCATAGTTTAAATAAAGCAACTGGATGGGAGGTCTTGTGTATCCCACAGGAGGTACTGCTGGATCTGGTCCCTGCCCTGTCAAAGAAGAAAGTTGGCCGCAAAATCCTGATGCTGGGATTGGTGCTGGCAAAACGACGGATTGCTATCAAATGGATGGGTGTGACCTACCCCCACCGAGACAGAGTGGCTGCAGGATATGTCTGGGCAGAGGCTGAAAAAGTAAGATTCCGCATATGAGACATGATGAGGGCTTGGAGGACGACTTGGCAGCATGTGGGAGATGCTTCTGGACCTCTGAGGTGATGAAACAGCTGCAAGTTGGTCCGGAAACGGGTCATAATAAAATAGTGTGTGAGTAGATAGAAGAATGCTTCAGTTATGCTATGGTGGGGCAGCAGAACGCAGACACAGGACTGTAAAATTATGTTGCATATCCAGGTTACAGCACTGGGATTGAAAACTGTACCACATGATTCTTTATTTATGATCGGTCTGCTCCTGCTTTTGTATACGTGTCATAATGTGCCAGGTTTTGTGGTGTACAACCTAATTGAAAATCCATAAAGAGTATATTAATACAAGCATTTGCAATGCAATAGGTCTCGCATTTACTTAAGTTTGAGCTATTGGCATTGTAAATGACAATGCCTTTTATTTATGATTTTTTTTTTTTTTTAAATAAATAGAACGGCATTGTCATTTACAATGCCAATTGCTTAAACTCGCATAAAGGTGCAATGTATTGCATTGCAAATGCTTGTTTAATCCGGTGTCAGGCGCTCCTCTCCTGTGAGCCGGGAGTGAGATGGCGATCTTGTCTCCTGTGAGTTGTGTGGAATGTTATTTCAGGGGGAAATGGAGGACTCATGCCCTGTTAGCTTGGCTGTGCTCTTACAGGGAGGGCTTGAGGACTTGCCTCCTGGGAGCTGACATATGATCTTAGAGAGGGAGATGGTGAGGTTGTCGCTTGTGTGCTGTGTTGTGTGAGTCAAGAGAGGTATGGGGTCCTGGTAACAGTGTTGTAGCCTTAGTACCGAGCCTCCAGCGCTGCGGGAATAGGAACACAGAACCACGTTTGGCAATGCTAGACGTCCCCTTCTATGCTTCCGGGGACTGTGGCGCTCTCTAACAGAGGAGGGGAAGGGGAAATAGAAGACACAGAGATGAAGGAGACTAAGGGATATGTGTGAAGCAGTGCCTTTGGAGGCAGGAGATAAGTCCACGTAACAGCCCATCACCCTACTAAATATTACACGTCATCGGGGAGTCAATACTCCAGCAAGACCTCCACGAAGAAAGTGCCTCCTAGTCACATCGCGTCATCACGTCTCCTTACCAGTCGGCAAAGAGCTAGTGGAAGTCAGGCAGCCTTCGTTGGGACGTGGGCGGGGCCTGCAAAGACACAGGAAGGAACTGCCAGGAGAACGTCCTGGAACCCTGCATGCTGAATGCTGGCTGCCGAGGGACACGCGAAAAGAGCCCGGTGAGTGGAGGGGGGGGGGGGGGTACGCGCGCGTGTGTCTGTGCGTGTTCGAGTGTGTCTGTGCGTGTTCGAGTGTGTCTGTGCGTGTTCGAGTGTGTCTGTGCGTGTTCGAGTGTGTCTGTGCGTGTTCGAGTGTGTCTGTGCGTGTGTCTGTCTGTGTGCGCGTGGGTCTGTTTAAGGGGGGTGCGTGTGTGTATGCAGTGGGTGTGTGTGCCTGTGTATGCGTGTGGCTGTGTATGTGCGCATGCGTGAGTGTGGCTGTGTGAGTGTGTTTGTGCATGGGAATATGAGGCACGAGAGGGGCACGGCGCCGTGCGCGCCCACGAGGTGAAATCTGCGCTCGTGCCCCTCTCGTGTCTACATTCCCAAATACGGGCAGCAATAGGTCTCGAGCAGACTACTCTGCTCGACCTAAAAAAAACAGAGCCCACATAAATGACTTTCTATTAACGTCAGCACCGACTTGGAAAACACATCAAGCAGTATCCCCTTTAGGAGTTTGTCCCCTTAACTTTTATCAAGAGTTCCAATTGCTGAAACAGAACATTCCTCCACCTTACTGAGAGGAAGGGGACGGTGCAGAGGCCGCCCTGGAAGATGAAGCCAAAGAGGAGGGGAGGCAGGAGCAAGCGAATAATGCTCCCCACTAATACTGCTGCGGTCTCCAGCGACAATAGATCAGTAGTCAACTTAGCCAAAATACCTTTAACATCTGATGAAGTGAATGTCCTCAAATTGGGCTTACCCTTCTGCCCAACTGCCAGATTTGACTTTACAAATACCAGCATTGATCTATTCTTATTTGTTAGAAAATTGAAACTACTGAAATTGTTTAAAATGATTGCAGATACTTGACCCAAGAGACCTTTTATTACCCAAAGCTCCTCCACTTCGAGCTTTGAGTTACAAGAGGTTGATGCCATCCTTGCAATACATCGCTTGTCATGCAGTGAAGATAGCCCATCCATTATAGATGTGGGGGAAATGCTAGAAAGGTTGAGCTTTGAATCTGACCCTACTCTTAGTAGTAGTTTACGTCTTAAGTGTAGAAATAATTCCAGCACCGCACATGACAACTTGGAGGCCTTTCACAGCGTCATGCCACATGAATTCATGGAATTGCGAAGCAGCAATGACACCTACACCCACGAAAACATTACCAAATCACAGACAGACACTGCATAATCTCTTCTGTGGTCCGTCCATAATCCTAAAACTGATAAAGGGGGTAATGTAGTGATGGACATCAACAACTATTGGGCTGAAGCCCAATGACAGCTCAATGCAAGACCCATTTGTGAACCCACATCATGGGACTTGTATAGATCATCCATATATACCTACCTAAGCATGCTGTCTAAATGGCACCAGGAAGAATTGCTGGATTTCGATGAATGCAAATGCCCCAGTGAATCATCTCAAAATACTATGCCTATATGTTTTGCCTAAATAACGCAACAATTGGACCAATCCTCCTGATAGGCCAATTGTATCCTCGTACAGTGGCCTATTGGAAAACACGTCCATTTTCATTGACCCCTTTAATTCATTATATGTTCTGGGACTATAACCATACTGTAGAGATAGTACTGACTTCCTGCGCAGAATGCACAACATTTCTTGGGAGAACACATACACTTTGATTACTCTTGATGGGTGTCCCCATTACATTTGTATTAAACAAACACTGGGAGTATAGGCCTATATGTACTATTTTCACAGCCGACCCATTTCACTGCTTAAACACACTACCCTGTGTAAGACATGATGTTATACTGTCTGGAGAACAATATTGTATTGTTTGAAGACAGTGTACTGACAATGCTCAGGGACTGCTATGGGCACCTACTTCGCCCGAGCTTTGCATACATTTTCCTTTGCTGATGGGAGGAGCAGGTGGTCTGGTTTGATAACCACAAAAGATACACCCAACCACAAAAGATACACCCATCACACACCTATCTGGATCAGATATATTGACCATCTTTCTGATATTGAACGCGAACACCTCTAGCCCTAGAATTTATTCAGTTGTTTGACCAAAAAAAATCTGAATCTTGCATACCTACAAAATGGGTAATACCTATAGCAAATATTAGGACATCCCCATCAGAATAGAAAACCAAACAATTATTACATACCCAACACTGAAGGGAAATGGCTGGGAATAGTGTCCTTCATGCAGGAAGCTGCCATCCTAATTTCCTTAAATGGAATATCTTCTATGGGGACTCTTTACGGTTTGCCGCAATTGAAGCGACTATGACTCTACAAAAAGGAAATACAACAATGTTGAGAGATTTAGGTCATGGGGGTACCTACAAAAACTCCTTGCACTTAGTAAAGTGAATAATATCAAACAAGACCCAGTTCTCCTAGTGGATGGTCACAAAATCCAAGAAATATCCCAATACCCAAACTATGGAATCACCCAGATATATAAACACCTACAAGATATCACACGTGAGGAAGCGCATGAAAAACATTGGAATCTATTGATTTCTGATCCTGTTCTAGGCAATGACATTGGGCCACATCCAGCTATCACATATAGGAAGCCCAGATCCATCAGGGACAGTGTAGTGCATAGCTATCCCAATACTGCCAACTCTCCATCAACTTGATTAGCTTCCCTAATGAGAATCCACAAATGTGGTTCTTGTAGGGCATGCATTTCCAACACTAACCTGGATCAGTACAATTTACTTAGTGCCAAAACCCAAAAGATTTCCAAGTTTATCACTTGTACATCCGAATATGTTGTATCCGTCCTGGAATACCCATGCAACCTCCTTTTCGTTGGCAGGACCAAATTACCGGCCAAAAAGAGAATCTTGGAGCCCTTACGTGGTATCTAGAATAAAGATCACAACTACCCCATAGCGAGGTATGTTAATCTCAAAAACAATGGTAACAACAGCTCACTACAATACTATGGTATTGATTGAGTTGTTAAAAACATGAGGGGAGGTGAAAGTTAAAAACATTTGAGGCGCCTTAAATCCTGCTACATTATCCAGCTCAGCACCAAACTTCCTTATGGGCTGAGGAGCGATGAGGAACTGGCCATCCACATAGGGGTATAATAATTGTGCATGTCTTTTACATTGCATCCATGTTCCTTATGATGTTCCATTCATGTATAATGACAATGGGTTGTCTCTTATTCTCACTTGCTCTTTATCATTGTCTTCATATTTCTGTATTTCACTTAACACGTTGTACCTCAACCTTGTTTACTTCACTACACTGGGATTTTAATTCACACCTGTCTCAATTGAGACATGCACCTTAGTTTCTACTTGCAGGGGCACCCCCGGTGGTGATATCCTTGCATCTTTAGACACTTGCCTTCCATTTCGCTAATGGTTTATTCTGACGCAACCTGCACCATAGTCAGATAGGATGCACCTACTTCCTTCCGTCACCCCTTGGCCTCGATTCTATTCTCCATTATTGGCCTCCGGAGACCTTGACCATATCTTTTGAATCTACCACTCATTAGGCGGGGCCATCACTACTTCCCTCTTCGGTGTATTCTGAAACCCATCAGTTGATATTCGTTTTTAAATGCATCCGTTTTAGCATTTGCTAGACATGTGTTTGTTTCTCACATTTGAGTTTCACATGCACCAATCACAAGTTAGTTACTACCACCGTCCACTTACCACACTGCAATTATATTGTTACATTTAACTGCTCCTTGTGAACCTTCCGATTTTGTCCCTGGAAATTACTCCTTTTCGATATGTATCTGAATATCGCATAGTGACTGGCTGGTCGAGGTGGTCTCTTTCCAGTATTGATTAGTTACCATGGTTACACAGGTCCACACTAGCTATATTCCAACACGGCTTCGCTTTGTCTTTGATCTTGGTCTTTTGTCATTGATTAATTGCGGTAGAGCACAGCCAGCACACTGATGCAATTATTAGTGACCTGTATGACACTTTAATAAAATGTGCAGTTATCATCCAAATCATTTTCTCTATGGCTGTTTGATCCGGCAGCCTTCTGATTGTGATTATCACTCTAATTGCCACACAGGTCCGTGCAAGTTACAAGCCTGCACACCATTGCTGTGTCTCCAATCACAGCTTTTCACCATTGATTATTTGCTGTTGCAGCTCCGCTAGCACTCTGATGTAATTACGGTGCTGAATATGATACTTTAGTAAGATGTGCCGCTAACCTTTTCTTTTGTTTTATCTTCTAGGTCTTTATGTAATTTTACATGAATATGCTTTTAGTATTTTTACTTTGAGTTTTACTGCCGCACTAAACACTCATGTGGTTATTATTATGCCTTTTAGTATGCAGAATTTGCATTTCATTGTCCTTTCAATTTGGTATTTAAGATACCAAGAAAGTATCCTGGCTAATGCATCTTGTAGGTCTATAAATGTAAACCTTTATTTTTAAGTGTGTGGGGCCTGCAACCTCAACTTGACAGTGGCTTCTGATTAGCCGAAACGCGTCTGTTCCTTTGAACTAATTAACCAGAGAACGAGATTGGTGTGCCGCTTCATTTCATTCCTGTGTGGGACTGATTATATTTATGTATATGTGGGTGTGTGTGTGTGTATATATATATATATATATATATATATGTGTGTATATATATATCTCCTCCTATCCCCCAACACATGCATGAATCTTCCATTATTATTATTATTTAGGTTATATTAGCCGAAACCGAAGAGAAACGCACTGCGGCTCTAATGTATTTTAAGCATATTTATTGAATCCGTGCAACAACGCTGCCCAAGCTGAGAGCTCTGAAATGCGTTGGGCAGTGTTGTTGCACTGATTCAATAAATACGCTTGAAATACATTAGAGCTGCAGTGTGTTTCTCTTCGGTTTCTGCTAATATAACCTAAACAGAAGATTCATGCATGTGTTGGGATAGATGGGGGTTTGCTACCCAGCCACAGGCTCACCGTTTCCAAGTGGGCTTGGGTTGCAAAAACGAGCAGGACTATCTATTGTTGCCAGTAGGTAGTTATAGTTAGGACCGAGGTTTCCATAGGAAAAGCATTTTTTTTGCCATTACTTTAGCACCGCTTGACAATCTCCACGATATTTTCACAAAACTTCCCCTTCACGGAGACGTTAGTTAGGCTCAGGTTTCACTCATACAAAACCAGCGAAATACAGCAGTTGTAGTTAGCTGACCTAACTAGAACTCATGCCTCCCAATGCATTGCTTATGACCTCACATATAACATCACCGACATCTCAAATGACCTCCACAGAATTTGACGCACCCACTCACACCCCATTATAACCTTTCCCACTGCGCGTGGCTTATTTTCATCCTTGCATGTTCAGCTTGATTTCCGTTACTTGATCTGTCCTCTCTATAGCCTCCTCCTGCTTCCTCCGCTCCCCCTCTACTTGCGACCTCCTACAAGACACTGTACAAGTGTTCACATCATAGATGAGTTATACATAAGCAGTCAAATATAACTTGCATTCGGGTCTGGAAATGCTGTTCTGCATCTTATGAAGCCCTTAAGATGTCTTGCTGGGCTCACATACACGCATCTGGACAGGAGGAGGGGTCCTCCAAGCTTCCCCCCCCATTCCCAAGCGTTTTACTTTGGTTGTTTACGCATTGTAATTTAGTATTGGTTACCTGGGGTGTAGACAGATGCTTCCGTTCCCGAAGTGTAGGGTGGGGGAGGGAGGTAAATTTGGGAAGGTTTTTTCCCTATGTTTTTGTTGTTTTCAGGTCTCGCCTGTCAATGCGCATGCGCATTGAGCTTGCGAGACTATAGAGGCTTAAACAGAGTTTAACTAGACTGGCGATTTGATGCAGTGCATATGCGCTTTTAGCTCAATGCGCAATGAGTTAAAATGCGCGTGCACAGCATCAAATCGCCAGCCATCTGTTGCCCAGCTTGGTGCCGCCAGCAGCTCTTCCCGCTCCACCCCCTGCTGCATCAAAGGCTTTCACGGCCGGCCGGCCGTGCTTTCAGTTTAACGGCCGCCAGGCCGTGTCTCCTTTTCTGTTGCCCAGCTTGTTAATTAGAAAGTGTCTCTTACTTTAGTGGGACCACATTTATTTTGTATTTATCAACTCGGTGAAGATTTTTGAACTTGCATCTATTCCAACAACAACGAAACTTGGATATTGGCATCAGTATACTAGAAGGCATTAAGGCAGGAGATAAGTCTTGAAAGCGGCTGTAGCCAAGCCATTATTACATTTCAGTTTATGTGCTCTCTCCCTGTTACGCAAACTAACAAAAGAATTATAGAGTATGACGCTGCTGTCTGATCACAACACTGGCACTTCCTTTGTTACAAATTAAGCACTAGTAGGGCGGCTGTCACTGCGTGTTTGCAGCTATACACAAATAAAATTAGTAGCGTAGCTCCACTTTAGGTCATATTTATTTTTGGTGTGTATAAGAATACGTCCACAATCACAGGCTATTAAGCACAATCGGACATTAAAACCTAGTTTCCAAACTCGTTCATTGGCAGTTTTCCCCTTTAAACATCGCCTCCCCCATTTGAACACTTTATGTGCTCTGTGTACGTCTCCTTCGCCCTCCCCCCACTCACCCTCTCTTCCCACCCTCGCCCTCTCTTCCCACCCTCACCCTATCTCTAATTTTACTTTTAACTTCTTTCTGACCCCTCAGCTCCTCTTCCCGTGCCCCTCGTGCATGTCTGCCTCGCCGCCACTCTCCAGGCGCTCATGTCTCCCTCGACTCCTCCTTTCTACCCTGCTCCCTCTTTCCTTCTGTTTCCCAGCATCTTTTCTCGCACGCATCTCTCTAACCCCCCCCTCATCTTCCGTTTTTAATTTGCGTAACAGAGAGCACATAAACCGAATTTTAATAGTGATTTGGCTACAGCCATTTGAAAGCGGCTGTAGCCAAGCCATTATTAAATTTCAGTTTAAGTGCGCTCTCCCTGTTACGCAAACTAACAAAAGAATTATAGAGTATGAAGCTGCTGCCTGATCACAACACCGGCACTTCCTTTGTTACAAATTAAGCACTAGTAGGGCGGCTGTCACTGCGTGTTTGCAGCTATACACAAATAAAATTAGTAGCGTAGCTCCACTCTAGGTCATATTTATTTTTGGTGTGTATAAGAATACGTCCACAATCACAGGCTATTAGGCACAATCAGACATTAAAATCTAGTTTCCAAACTCGTTCATTGGCAGTTTTCCCCTTTAAACAACATCGCCTCCCCCATTTGAATAATTTATGTGCTCTGTGTTAGGAAGGCAAAAAAACAAAACATGCTGTGTAAAGCTGATGCCTGCTGAGAGACCAGGCAAGAAGCAGGGGTGCTTTTCAAGAATCCATCTAATGTTACGTATGTCACCCTTTCTTTTCAACAGAATTTGTTTGAACCTGTTTCCCACAGCTCCCACCAGGGCGCATAGTCTCTCGCTTTCTTTCTCTCTCTCCTACTCTTTCTCTCTCTCTCTCCCCCCTCTCTCGCCCTCTCTCTCTCACTCTTTCCCTTTCTATCTCTCTATCTCTCTTTCTCTACCTCCCTCTCTCTCTCTTTATCTCTCCTCACACTTTCTGTCTCTCCCGCTCTCTTTCTCTCTGGCTCTCTCTCCCCCTCTCTGGCTCTCTCTACTCCCCTCTCTCGCTCTCCCTCCCCACTCTTTCTCAGTCTTTCCCTTTCTCTCCCTCCCTCTCTCTCTTTCTCTCCTCCCTTTGTCTCTCTCCTCTTTCTCTCTCTCCCACTCTCTCTTCCCCCTCCTATTTCCCTCCCTCCCTCTATACCTCTCCTCTCTCCCCCCTTTTTCTCTCTCTCTATCTCTCTCCTCCCTCTCTCTCACTCTCTCCTTTCTCTCTCATCTGTTGATCGTCGTCCCCCACACACAACCCCTTAAACACATCCCCACACACAGACCCCCCAAACACAGACCCCCCACACACAGACCCCCCACACACAGACCCCCCACACACAGACCCCCCACACACAGACCCCCCACACACAGACCCCCCACACACAGACCCCCCACACACAGACCCCCCACACACAGACCCCCCCCCACACACAGACCCCCCCCCACACACAGACCCCCCCCACACACAGACCCCCCCCACACACAGACCCCCCCACACACAGACCCCCCCACACACAGACCCCCCCCACACACACAGACCCCCCCCACACACACAGACCCCCACACACACACAGACCCCCACACACACACAGACCCCCACACACACACAGACCCCCAACACACACACAGACCCCCAACACACACACAGACCCCCAACACACACACAGACCCCCAACACACACACAGACCCCCAACACACACACAGACCCCCAACACACACACAGACCCCCAACACACACACAGACCCCCAACACACACACAGACCCCCACACACACACACAGACCCCCACACACACACACAACCCCACACACACACACAACCCCACACACACACACAACCCCACACACACACAACCCCACACACACAACCCCCCACACCCACAACCCCCCACACACACCCCCCACACACACCCCACACAACCCCACACACACACACAACCCCCCACACACCCCCACCCCCCACACACACCCCCACACACACCCCCACACACACCCCCACACACACCCCCACACACACACCCCCACACACAACCAAACCCCCCACACACACAACCCCCCCCCACACACAAACCCCCCCCACACACAAACCCCCCCACGCACAAACCCCCCCCACACACAAACCCCCCCCCACACACAAACCCCCCCCCCCACACACACAACCCCCCCCACACACAACCATCTATCGATCTATCACCCTCACTCTATCTATCTATCGCATCCTCACAGCATCACTCAACACCAACACAGAATCACTCAGGGCACCACAACATCACTCAGGTGCACCACAACATCACTATGCGCTACCACAGCATCACTGAATACCACAGCATCACTCGTCGCCACCACATCACTCAGTGCCACCACAGCATCAATCTGTGCAACCATTCAACAACTGGTTCAAATATGTTCTCTCAATGTTTCAAGCTTTATTACAAATGTCACAAAAAGATGTTAATATTTCACTTCTGTTCTTGTTTTTAATGGCCTACACCCAGTGACTGCAACACTTTTAATGTTGGTCCAGGCTACATATTTTCCCAAGTTTACTGACAACGTGGCCTCTGTTTACAGTAGATGCTTGGCCACAGTTACTTCCAACACTTTGCACTGGCACTTCTTGGGTTGCCTTGTCCTACAGCTAAATTTGAACTGTTCTGAACTAGAGTCTCATTTTCAAAATTTTGCAGTAAAACGATCAAAGAGGTACTAACTTAATTTCGACATCATTATTGAAGTGCAGTTTATCTTGTCTTCCTCAGTACTTCGTACATCTCTCTAGAGATGTGGCCTAACGACCAGAGCTGCCATCTAAGTCACGTAAATACAAAACATGTTGCATTACAAATGCTATAGGTGTCACATTCGCGAAAGTTAGAACTATTGGCATTGTAAATGACAAAGCTATCCATTTAGCTATTTTAAAAACCAACTCATAAATAAAATATTTGTCATTTACAAGACCAATAGCTCCAACTTTTCTAATGCGAGACCTATTGCATTTCCAATGCTAGTTTGTTTCAGCTACCGTGGAATGATACAACACATTTTTATTAAGACAGGATCTGTTCTTATAGTAAGAGCGTGCTCATATCAATGCGGGCTCCCACGCTCCACTACGTACCCCCATCAGACTACACGTCCTGGACCAGGTAGCACCTACCATGATCGCTAATACTATACCTAGGGCGTCTCCACGTGTTGTCGTGGAACGTCAATGGTCTGCTAGATCGGCACAAGCGCACATCGATTCTGAGATATGAGCAGCGTCTTCACATAGATATTCTTATGCTTCAGGAAACGCACCTCTTGGGTAACTGCTGCCCCTTCTTGGCTCGCTACGGCTACGACAGAGTATGGCACTCCGGCTTCTCCAGGGGCTCACGAGGGGTGGCCATCCTCCTGAGGCGCACCCTGCCCTTCGTACTTTCGCAAGTAATTCATGATCCTCAAAGGTTGTCTGTGACAATTTCTGGGTCGCTGGCTGGCTCCCCTCTCACTCTCATGTCCATATATGCCCCCCCTTCCCCCCACCACGATGCTCATGTCCACACTTGCGCATTCGGCTGCCCTGGTAAATAATAAGCCTGTGTGCAACATGGTTGTGGTAGGTGATTTTAATGCAGTTCTAGCACCGGCCCTTGACGCAACGGATCCTTCCTCTGCTGCTCACACGAAACAGCTGAAGAGCTGGTCCGAATTCCTGGGACTATACGATGCATGGCGCACATGGCACCCCCTCACCACTCAATTCACACATTCCTCCGCGGCGCACCACACACATGCGCGCATAGATGTGATCTTCTTCCCTGCGCCGGACTGTTCTGAAATTTTAGACATCCGCATTCTGCCCAGAGGGCATTTCCGATCACTCTCCAGTACTCGTCAGCACTGGGGCTCCCCCTCCTTCGGCCCGCCAAACATGGAGGATGAACGCCTGGTTCCTCCAAGATAGTCTTTAAAAAAAGTGCTGGGGAAGGAGCTTAAACAATACTTCGCTAAAAATGAGGGTTCTGTAGCCTCCCCGGGTACCATCTGGGAGGTAGGGAAGGCGGCCATATGGGGCATCGCTAAAGGGCAGCTAAAGATCCAGAGGCAGGCGCGAATGCAGGAGATCTCATCCAAGGAGTACCAGGCACTCCGCTTGGAACAGCTATTATCAACATCAGAAGATGTCGCCCAAGCCCGTCAGCTTGCCCATCTTCGGGACGCCATTAGACCGCTATCCTTGGACGCAGCTAAGCTCCTTTGGAGGTCTTCGGTGGTGAGAATCTATGGTTGGAGAGACAAAAATGGCAGGATCCTGCACAGGCTGGCCACATACCCCAGAACGAATCGTATTATCCCAGAGGTGGCTGACTAGGCTGGAGGGGTGCACCGTGCCCCTCTGGCGATGGCTAACACCTTTGCGGCATACTACCAGAAACTGTACACAACGCAACCCCCTGAGCTGTCACTCTCGGCCCTCCTTGAGTGGGGTGGGGTGCGTCTCTTTAAGCTAGAAGTGGCTGTCCAGAAAGACCTGGATCGTCCCATTTCACGCAAAGGAATCAAATGGGCGATCACCCTCACCTCCTCGGTTAAGACCCCGGGCCCGATGGTCTTCCTCAGGAGTATTATGCGGCATACAGAGACACGCTAATGCCCCACCTGACCAGCTTGTTCCTCGAGGCCGTGGAGAATGGTTTCTTTCCACAGGAAACGGACATCGCCACTATTGTGGTTCTCCCGAAATCCCAGCCCCGTTCTCGTAGATGCGCGGACTATCGTCCCTCCCATCTCCCTCCTCAAAGAAATTAAATTGTCTTTCGGGGTAGGGTAAAGTCGTCATATTTACTCAGACTTTGGCAAAACCTAGCTGCTTTATTTTGGGTTGCCTAAAATAGGCACTTAGGGGGACACCTGTGCCATTATGAAAGCCCAGCTGAAATAGAACAAATGCTTTAGTATGGTAAAGTAAATTTTTTGACGTATTGGGAGAACTTTTCTCAACGTCACGACGAGCATCCTCGCTTCTCTTGCAGACAAGCTCACAATCTCTTGTGGATTCAGGCACACTTGCAACCAGGACACCGTCAGACTGCGAAATTATAAGTGCAAAGAAGAAAAAGAGAGTAGTCCATTTCCAACTATGTGCCCAGGATCTGGAACAATATACCGGTATCCATCGGGACAGCCCAAACGCTGCTGCAGTTTAGCGAAGAAGTAAAGACTCGCCTCTTTAAAAGGCACTACATAAACTCTTCAACTCCCTCTTATTACCCCTTGAATTTAAGCTGGTCTTTTGACCATATACAGTGCTCTGTTGCCTTTTAGTTTGTTTTGGACTATAGCAATGCCACATACATAAGTAAGCTACAAGCTAGCATGTACTGTGACCGCTTTGAGGAGCAGAAAGACATCGCTTACAGTTTTTAAATGGGGTCTAATCCGTTCGATTTTTCTGAGTTGATAACACAGTGACGAATGTTTCATATTTTGGACAATTGATCATTTTGATTTTGCAGTCTGTATTCCTTAAGTGCATCCAGTCATGTTGTCAGTTTACAAAATGAAACTAGATTTGTTACATTTAAAACAAAAATGTAATTACCAGTAGATGACCGACTTTTTCTTTTCTTTTTTTTTTTTTTAATCCATATATTTAAGGTGTGTTTTAATGCTGGCTTAGTTGGACTTAACTAGGGAATAAATTGATATTCTTTGGTACAAAAATAAGAAATTCCTAGTCCTAGGTAAGTGTGCATCTCCAGTGAAATATTTTTTATGACAATAATTGTATAAATAAAGTCTTAGAAGAATTTAATATTTTCCTCATTTTGCTCAAGCTACATCTCTCAATTAAGACTGTATTAACTTCTTGAAAAGTTGGATGCAATTTTTATCTTTTGTTTTCATTTAGATGATCATGGAAACAGCAATGGCAGCCATGTAAAGATCTTTTTACCGAAGAAGCTGCTTGAATGTCTACCAAAATGTTCAAGTTTACCAAAAGAACGTCATCGATGGAACACCAATGAGGTAGACACTGATTCTCTTTTTAGGAAACTGTTTATGGATGCCGTGGAGCCTGCATCAAAATGGAGTTCTTTCTTTTACTTTTTATTTCTATACTGTTATACCTTGTTTTCTAGGACCTGTGATATTTGGAAACAGAAGTTTTAAAGCATGTCTATGACTTCCTGAGATCTAGCTAACCATGTGTACTGAACTTGTGTGTAATTTCTTTTGTTGAATGAGTTTGACTAAATGTGTGCTTTTATAAAGTTACATAGAACTCTTAGAAGTGAAAATACGCTGATTTTGTTTTTGTTGGTTTCAATAAACTGGTTTGACATCATCTTGGAATTGCACGCATACAAAATGCATGGATTTCTTCTAGGAGATTTGATTTGGCTAAGACTAGAAATGTCAAAACATGGTCCTCACCAAACCCGGTACACTTTGGATGAATATTAAGAATGAATTAAGTTACGGCATGTATAGCTTTTTGAGTAGATTTGCATATTCACTGCATATTTAACAATATTAAGGATCCCCAGAGACATTGTTTGACTAGCATTTGTAGGAGCCACTAGCAGAACCCTGTACATAGTATAATTAGGATGTTTCATCTGTGTTGGGGTAAGCTGCAGTTTGCTGTTGTGCCTATTCATTCCGATTGTAGAATATTTTGAAGTTGCAATACATTTAATAAACATTTAGTGGTGGATAAGTGCACTAACAGTGGTTTGCCATGAAAAGTTTGTCTTCGATAGCTTGTTGAATTCGCAGTACACTTAACAACCATCACAGAAGTCTGAAAATGTATCTTCTTTACAGAGAATTTGGTGGAGCTAGTAAGCCCCACAAGGACATACGTAGCAGTGCGCTTTAACAATCTCCTGCCTAAAAACTCAGTTTAACCTTCTCCAGAACAAAAATGGTAATGCGATGAAATCTGTATTAAAAGAAAGTATTTTTTTAGTTTGTATTCCTTTTTCAAAAGTAAGTTAATTTTGCTTCGGTTTTTATTGAGGATCTGGGTGAAAGTGTTGAAGTCTAGTTATTAGCTGGCTTGTGTATTGATGCATGCTTTCGGTGTGCTGCCCCTTTTCATCGAATGACAGTTAAAGTAAACAATATTCAAACATGTGTAAAACAAGGTTGAGAAGCATTCTAATATTACTGCCATTGATTTGGATAATGCTGAAATGAGTTAGTCAGACTATTTAGCTGTTATTAAGTTGTTCATGGTATTCTTTTTGTAAACACCTCCTTGCTGTATGCTCATGTTATCAGAAAAGGAGATCTCTATTTTGAATCAGCTTTTTCCTGTTTAGCTCTGCCCTTGATTCGATATTTTTACAACCCATCATATTAAATAAACTTTAGTTATGCAGCAAGTTACTGTCAAATAAAAACACAATTCAGAAACGAAACTGATAGTAGGCGAAAACATAAACAAATAAAATGCCACAATCAAAAAACACTTCTATTTGAGTTAGACTAAAACTTGAAATGTGCTGCAATGAGAGATGTTGCGAGTCAAAAATGTGAAATAAATACTCTGAGGGCTGTGGAGCAACATCCTTTTCCATTAATTAGTAAGATCAGCTGGCACAAGCATTCATGTTTTTGTAACGCGGGTGCGATTTATTTTATTATTATTATTTTTTCTTTTTTTTTCTGACGGCCTCTCAAAGCATTTGGTAACATCACCCCTTGCTATTTTTTTTTTATTGGAATAATCTTTTCATTTAGCCAAATACAACTTGAGATAGTTGACGAAGCCATATGTTGATTGAAGGAACCTTGACTGCCGCTCCAAAATTAGAGAAGTTGTTAAAAAGTAAAGTCTAGTTTAGGTTTTAAAGGGGATTAAAAGTAAAGAAGAAATATATTGAGGGATCCTTTGCCATCATTCTTCATTTTTAATAGAAACAAAAACAGTTAGTTATATCCAAGGAATGGTTACCTTTTCAAATAGTCCTGTATTCTTCCTTTTGTTTCCTTGTATGGTTTACATGTACTTGCGCTACTGGAACTAGGACTTGAGTTTTCACCATCAGTCTTGGACCCAAAGTCTAAGTTGAAATGTGTAATTGACTATCTATGATGTATTGTTTTGTTTAAGAAATAAAACATTTAAACCTCGTAGTTTGAGGCAAAGAGGCAAAAAAGGGTGACTGGGATAAAGAAAAACAGTGCAGTGACAGCGAGAGAAACAGGAATGAAAAACTGCACGAGTGATTAAAAAAAAAAAAGTGGATGAAAAAAGCTGCAAGAGCGATTTATAAAAAATTATGGGGTGAAAGAAAGGCATGAGGTTTACTCAACACGTGTCAACTCCTGCCGTTCAAAATGCTGCTTTGCACGTTCCTATTCAACATTTTGCCTCCTAGTTCAGCAGATGCCCAGCTGCGTATTTTGTCCCAATTCAAGGAGACCAGGTAGACAAAAAAAAGCAACCTGGTCGACCTACTAACTCATGGAAGTATTTGGGGGTGGATCGAAAATTGACAGTCTTTAAAGTGCAAAGAAAATGTTGGCCTATTATGTTATCTGTAAAATCACTTTTTAGAAAGAACTACAGAAAGTTAGGGAAAAAAATGTTCAGTGTACATCCAGAAGGAGAGGGATATCAGTGTTAACAGAATTTAAAAGTACCTTGCTGTGAATAACTTTTTATAGCATGGTTTCTAATAAAAGTAATTTATTTTAAGTTGTGATTTGATTTTTTGTGACTACTGCTATCCAAGTATGCGGGAGAGCTTTCAGAATTCTTTTAATGGAGTTCTCTAATCCACACACTCTTAAAATCTAGAACATTATTATTCTGGTGCTGATTTTAACTGTGTTTAGCTGCTTTTCTGTTGCTTGTAGTATGGAGCTAGTTTAAAGTTTTTTGTTTTTTTAGGTAAAGTGCATCTGTTGCTCAGAACAAAAGTTGTTTGTTTTATATAGCATCTACGTCTTCTCAAAGTAGTGCAAATGAGTTATTCTTAATATCCATTTTAATGGTACTCTGTTTGCCGATCATCGGAAGGCTCAGTTGGCCTTGCAGGATTCAGACTCCGAAAAGCAGGTGAAAACCGAGGTCTGGTTGGGGAGGGTGTTTTGTGACTCCACACACCCCAATCTCCCACCCTTCCAACAGCCCATAACTCGTAAAGACATGCTTAGGTTTGGGTTATCCTTATCTTACCTGGGCCTTTCCATCTAGTTAGAGACCCAGTGGAGTGCTGACCTAAATGTAGAATCCCACTCAATGTTGCAGTCGCAGGAAATCCACCATGGTACTTCCGAGAGCATAAGGTAATACATCTCAGGGATTTGGAGTAGGTCACGCTTATTTACCAATGTAATCCTTGGGTTTCCATCTATTGGCTGTAGTTATAGCCTGCTTTACTGTTTAACAGCAAAACACACAAGATGATGGACGGAATGTTGCACAATGGCAAAACATTCTCCCCCAGTCACAGATCTGGGTTTAATCCATCGTTATTTTGCTCACCAATCCACCCCAGTTCAGACATGGCCATTTGCAAATCAGTCTTGACCCTGTGCCTCTTAGGAACAGTCCAGCCCGAACTGCCAAGCCATGTCTTCCCTGGACCGGAATCCAGCATCCTAGGACCGGTTTCTGGCTATCAGCCGTCTTCAGCCAGGATAGCTTGACTCCAGTGGCTTAGTGAGCACCGGACCCACGTCTGGGCATACCCTTCCCACATAGGGTGAACAGCAAAACACACAAGATGATGGACGGAATGTTGCACAATGGCAAAACATTCACCCCCAGTCACAGATCTGGGTTTAACCCCTTTTGTATCGCTTTGTTCGCCCATAGTTGGCAGGGTATGCTCAGACGTGAGTCCCTTGCTCACTTGGCCACTGGATTCAAGATAGCCTGGCTGATGAGGATTATGAATCCGAAACCGGTCCCAGAATGCTTGTTTCCGGTCCAGGTAAGACCTGGCTTGGCAGTTCGGGCTGGACTGTTCTCATGAGGCACAGGATCAGACTGATTTGCATATGGCCATGTCTGAACTGGGGTGGCTGAGTGAGCTAAAGAATGGTGATGGATTAAACCCAGATCAGTTGACTGGGGGTGAGTGTTTGATTTGCTCAAACGCTCCGTCCATCATCCCCCCCTTTTGTATCGCTTTCTGTTTAACAGATCAGATTAATCGGTGCCCCTCCCCCACCTTTCCCTCCATAATAACGCTTCTTTAACTAGAAACCTCAGTTAAACTGCCACCTGCAGGAGAAAGAAAGCTTGCACGTCCTGGTCGTTGGGACAGTAGAGCGATTGTACCTGTTGATCTGTGTGCCAACCTACTGAGTGGGGGGGTGGTGACTTGTTAAGTTGAGTCTGAGAAGACACTAGGGCTGTAGTGGAGTTTCGATAGCAGGTTGAAAGGGTAGGCCAGGGTTTCCCCCTTCAAGCTGAATGTTAAGGTGGGGACTTTGGTAAAATAAAAAGTGGATTCCCTCTCTTACAGTGTTAATGTGTTACTTCATTTGATACAGTGGACACATACAATGTATGATCCTTGCTCGCAGCTTATGAAACTTTGTTCGAGTGACACCCCCCAGCTTCTTGTGGTGATGAAGCACAGTTACTCAACTAGAATTCACATTTCACTCACTAACTGCTTGAAGACCAGACTGATGTTGAATCAAGCATGAAGTAACTGGATCTGCTCCAGCCCTATCGAACGTTTGAAACCCCTTCCAACGAGTCTTGCTCTGGGATACACTACCTTATTGTGCTGGTTCCTTACTAAGAGAATAAGAGACTGCACCGTAGAATCCACAGGCTCTGTGTGTTGTGGAACACATTCTTCTTGCGCACACACCTACGTGATGACATAGAGGCAGTTCTGTAGACCTTCTTTTTTCTCTCTTATTTTTTATAAATGTAAAGCCATGCTCCTCAACATCGGGGAAGCTGTACAGCAGGGCTAAACCCCATTCCCAAATGTATTCGGTCCCAATGGTGAGACCCATTTGCTTTGCCAATGATTCTTTTATTTTGTGTATTATTTTACCTTCAAATGAGTTTTGGTGTTTAGATGAGCAGGATCATAAGGACAAATGGGCACAGGATGCATGGAAAAGGATGGAGGAAGTAAAGGCTGTAATGGAAAGGGGAGGATAATAGTGAGCAGGAGATGGAAATAGAAGTGAGTGCACGTTAGGAGTAATTGGAGCACAGTAGTTCGATTTCATGGAACTCTGCACAATACACATCCAGGTGCTCCAGAGAAAGTGACTTGGAGGCAGCATAGTACTCCATCCTCTTGCTTTTCCACCTTGTCTACAGACAAACAGGCTTATGCTGCCTCTCCACAGCGGGTCGATGATTAACCTGGGCGTCCGCTCCTGAAGAGCAACTTGATAGGAGATCTGGGGTTTTCCCAATTCCTTAGGTGATAGACCACCTGGGATGAAATGCACTGGAGACCGCAGTGGAGCTCTCCATTTGGTGAAGAAGTTTTGGACTAGCCACTTGTCGCACCCAGTGTTGACTTGGATTACTGCTCTGTCTAGGTCCTTATGCTTTGAGCACAGCAAGGGATTAGTTTGTGTTTAGGATATACATTGGGCACCGAACCCTTAGCTGTTTTTCAGACTAGCTGGAGCTGTAACGAGAAGACTGATTTACAGAAACTGGCCCTTAAGGCGAGTGTGCTGCCTGCGCTGTAGTGAATTTTTCGAAGACCATAGAACTGCAGTTTCACGTGGTCATGGAAAGCTCTGATAAATTAAGAAATTGACGGTGTTTTCTTAGCGTCTTGAAACTTGCCTCTATCAGATATAAAAATATGACGTAGTGTCATTATTGCACCGAACATATGTGACCATCAAATGGCTTTGCTGTGAAAATGAGGCAGTAAATCATTCGTGTTAAATAATTGTGCACCTTTAGCTGGTGATACAGCTACCTTTATAAGATTGATTACATTTTTCGCTCATATTTACCACTGTTAACGCACACCTTACTAATCAGTCAGCTTTGCCTTGCTGTCTGGAGCGCTTCGGCACTATGCATGGTATTCCCTCTCCCCAGCCACATTTCTTGCTTTTATTATGGACTACTGCTACGGGCCCCCGCACATTCTGCGCAGCAGAGGCCAGCCGCAAATTACTGACATGGAAACTAAATAGCAGTATGCAGAAGCTGGGTGTAAATGCGCCCTGTTTTAGCCAGCAAGTAATAATAACACGAGGTTGTTGGAGGTGAAGTGACAATGTGACTGATGGTGTAAACCAACCAAATAGTAATTAGATTTTCATGTAAATATTTAGGCCCAGGAGAGCAGGTTGGGTTGGTTGAGGAGAATTGTGTGAAAGTACCGATTCCTTATTGAACGCGGCAGCTGTTCAAAGGTGAACTCCAGGTAGCCAAACAAGCACCGCTTTGAGAGGACATGCAAGAGTGGAAGGAAAAAATGAGAGCAAATGGTCCGTTTGGCCGCAAATGCTGCAAGTAGTTCGACTGCCACTGGGAGAGAGACATGAAGCAAGGGGTACCCCTGTGAAAAGTAATTGGTATGGTAAAGGTAAAACTAACTACAGGTTTCCTTGATGGATTCTTTAGAAAACAAAATTATGGACTTACCAAAAGCACCTGGCACTTGCTAAACTACACGCGGTGCGGCATTGTCTACGTTTTTGTTCGCCGATTTTGCTGTTGGAGTCCATGTTAAATTTGTGGTGGTGTTTAGGCCTACTCAAATGTGTAAACTACATGATTTTGTGTTTTTGTACAAAATACAGTTTCCTTTGCAAGTTTTCTAATAAGGTTGTTCGTCTTCGTATTTTGTTTTGCACGTCACTTTGTCTATCGATGCACCAAGCTGTTTAATGTAAGTTGCATTTCTTCTAAATAAATTGCTCATGAGTAAATAGGGAAGGCTTTCACAGCTATATGGTCCTGTATATGTGCAGTTGACATTAAGGCGAAGCCAACTGTTCGGAGACTGTTCTTGAAGATATGACTTTCTTCTTTGAAAGTCTGTAATTTCAACATCTTAAAAACACAATACTGTATGTTCATGTGTACAGAATCTAGTTTACCATAATGGCATATTTTCAGATTTAAGCAAAGTTACATTACTTCATGGCATGTATCTTCTGGGACCGCTTTGATGCTTAAAACTGAAATACATTCTCAAAATTAACTGCATCAATTTGCTTGTGAACTGCAAGAAATCTACAATATAAAAGTCTCTGCCTCCTTAATAACTCTCAGTAGAGCAACTTAAGCTTTGCCAGCCTAGCTAATGTTAGTTTTGTAAGAAAGCTAAATGGTGCAAATATTTCATTGTTCAGAATCAATAAACATATAACCCTCAATCCCCTTGCGCACGTATTACTCTTTGCTCTCTTGCAATAAATGTTATATATTTTAATCTGTGGATGAAAGATAGGCATCATTACAATCGATTATGAATAGTTTTTTTCTTATCTTACCTTGCATTTTAGTTGGAATTACCTGCCTTGAATCTGTAACTTGTAGTATGCCACTCATGATTTTGCTGCTCGGTAGAATGACTGAATTGGAGACCAGGGCGCCCTGTGCCTTGGCTCTTAGTCTTACAACCGTTCTCAAGTCTTCCTTTTCCTCAATGTTTCGTTTTGCGTGCACTTTTTTTTCTGTACTATTGCTATGCATGATTTTTTTTTCTGTCACTGGCTTTCAGCTGTTTATGGGTGGCAGATGTCTGTAGCCTTCACACTATATTCTATTGGGCACTCCTGCAGGTGGACCGTTCTGTTAGTTCTGCACATTGATGGCTACTCCCTTTTGAAATAACCTTCAGCATAATCAAATTGCGGTTCAGTTCAGGAGTCAGTGAAAGCTGGAAGGACGTTTCTCCGAAAAAGAATGACTTTCTGAAACGGAAACTACCTTAAATTGAAGATTGAAGGACCCCCAGCTTTGTACATCTAGGAGCGGTTGACGGGAGGAATGCTGATGTGTTGGCACATTGGTTTCCATTTTTCTACTGTAATGGATGGGAAGAATGCATGCCGCCTTTCACTGGTCACCTGCCCTTTCGTGGGTTGGATTAGAGTGCTCCAAACAGATTTTGATTGGGAAAAACAACATGAGTTAAAACCTTAAAAATAAAGAGCAACCTGTGTTTTAAAAGAATATTTTGTCCATATTTATGAGCCTTTATATATCTAAAAATAGGTTACGTCTCTAACTTCAGTAATAACAGGTGTTTGCTATGCAAGGAGGTCATATAAACTTGATATAGAATGCGTTTTTCTCTTAAAATAACATTTGTTCGCGTTCGTTTGGGAGACTTGGCAGATGCAGAGAACATTGATGTTTAACTTCAGACTCCCCCCCCCCCCCCCTTCACCTGGTCAGACCTCTGCACACGGCCTTTGGAAGAGTCACTCAGGGAGCTGTCCAGGTGCAAGTCAGGTTCGCCTGCAGATCCGTCCCAGCTAGGCTTTTCAGATTATTGCCCCCCTGTCTTAATCCATTTTTGAATCCGATTTGGATTTCATCCGATTTACCCAGTCACTTTGAAACAAGCATTTTTGCTGCCTCTATTAAAGAAACCAGAGGCGGATCAAGCGTATTTCCCTACTGCCAGAACCAGTGAAAATTCTGGAGAAGGTAGTCCAGAGGCAACTAGCAGAATTCCTAGAAACGAACAGTCTCTTACACGACTCTCAATTGGGTTTTAGAGCTGGGTACATCACAGAGACCACAATCCTTGAAGTCTCCGAAACAGTACGTGAATTTGTGGACCAGGATGACTCAGTGATGCTGGTGTTATTTCACCTGTCAACAGCGTTGAATACTGTGGCCCACCCGATTCTGCTTGCGAGGCTGAGACAAGTAGGAGTGCGGAGAACAGCCCTTTCTTGGTTTCAATCGTTCCTTGAGAATCGATCGCAGCAGGTGTACCTACGTCCTTTTGTTTCCTCCCAGAATCCCCTTATTTGTGGGATACCCCAGGGGTCGGCGCAGAACCCTCTACTATTCAATGCCTACCTGGCCTCGCTGGCCACCCTAGTCGAGACATGGGGTGTGAGGGTAGTCTCCTATGCTGACGATAAACAGATAGTGTTCTCTTTCAAAGAAAACTTCAAGGTGGCCTTTCACAAGTTAAAGCTATGCCTGAAACACATTTCGGCCTGGATGAATGAGAATTGCTTAACGCTTAATGCAGAGAAAACGGAGGTCTTGTTTTTCAGTCATGCGGCTCCTCCACTGTCTAGCATGTGGTGGCCCTCCCAGCTTGACCCACCACCTAACCCAGTGGAATTGGTCAGAAATCTGGGGTTTAAATTTGCTAATGACCTCTCGGTCAAGACGCAGGTGCGCCACATCTCTTCCACGTGCATCAGGAAGTTAAGAGCTCTCAGGAAATTTTTACATCTCCTACCGGAAGACTGTAGGAAGACAAAGGTCCATGCCCTGGTAACTTCTCAGCTGGACTATGCTAATAGCCTGTATCTAGGGCTGCCAGCATACCTTGTCTGCAGGCTGCAGATAATACAGAACGCTGCGACCAGACTGATTAGGCGGGTGCCACTTCGCCACCATATTTCCCTGCATTTGCGGCAACTGCATTGGCTTCCTGTTAGCTAGAGGATGGAGTTTCACTCACTCTGGCCTATAGAACCACCAGAGACCAGGGCCCGGGTTATCTCAGGAAGAGATTTCAAGTATAACATCAAACCACTTGCGACTTCTCGGGCTCCTCGCTCCCATAATGTCTTATTTGTAGTTAGTCTAAGATAGAAGAGAAGCCATTGTTCTTGATTGTTAGTACCTGTCAGGACTGCCTCTGCATGTTGTTTCTCCACTCTACGCATAGCTTGAATAGCCTCCGTACTTGCGATTTTACGTGCTTTATTCTGTTGCCATACATATAGTTGGGTCATGCCTCTAGGAACTGCGTTCCAAGTATCCCAAACCATAAATGGAGAGGCTGACCCAATGTTCTCTTTAAAAAATAATTCAAGCTGTTTCCTAATGTTAGCCGGATACACTCCCATCTGCGAGTAGATATCTAGGAAAAGAAAATGTCTGAGTGTCTTACTTCCAACTATGGTCCTGAGTGATGATAATATAGGATTATGATCCAACGTAACACGTGGGCATACTTCCAAATCTGACGACTGCATTATTTGGTCCGACACCCATGCTATATCGATTCTAGACTAGTCGATGTGGGGCAGAATAATTTGTATACCCTGGGATAGCTGGATACAAATATCACCATGCATCCCTAATTAGCTGTAGACGCCCCAATTCTACAATTGCTGCCTGTGTCTTCCGCATTCTGTGGGTAGCCCCACGTCTAGTTGTATCTATGCTATAATCCATAACAGTTAAAATCTCCCATTACCACCCGCTCCCCCTCCCAATTCATCCATTCCATATTCAGCAAATCGATAACTGAAGAATCATCAATATTAGGGCCATACAGTGAACAAAAAACACATTTCTTCCCCCTTATTTCCAGCTGTGCAATTGCCCATCTACTCCCCTGATCGGCAAGTGTCTTCTGTGTCATACATAAAAAAGTTTCTGCTTTAGTATTGCAACCCCCCTCGGTAAGGAACCTTGTGACGTACATACTACAGTTTCATACCCCAAATGTTTAAGTAGACTTCGATCCTTAAATGAGAGATGTGTCTGTTAGCAAGAATAACTGGGGATCGTGCATTTGTAGCTCTTCAGACTAGTTGCTGCTTAATTTTGCTATTCAGACCTGCAACATTCCAAGCTAAACACTTAATCCAATCCATTACATTGATTATTCCCTTCCAATTTGTTAATACCCAACTCTATATACATCATAATTCCTGTATTCATTCCCTTTTCATTATCTCTATTTATAAACTTGCTTCTGAGTTTCCTATATGCAATCATGTTGACCTTTTCCTTGCCCTACTAAAGTCCACCCTCCTCCCCGTTCGCACTTAACGGCCCCACCCTGCATCGTGAAGGAGGAATCATCCCCTTTTTATAAGCTGCTGCTGATTTGGCAGCTTCTTGGAGACAGTGCTCCCACAGTGGCACTCCAGCTGAGCCCACACCCATTACTCAAAAACCCTTTTAAGGTTAAAAGTTATCAAAAAACAGAAAAAGCAAGAAGATGCAAAGAAACCAAAAACCAACAAAGACCTCAAGCTTTATCTAACACTTCTGTTTGCCATCCGCTGATAGCTTCTTTTGCATCTTTCTCGGTCAAAAAGAAATGCATTTGGCCCCCCTCCGCAGAACTTTCGGGCATGCAGGATCCTGTAAAAATACCTGTGGCCTAATTGCTTTTAGCTGGTCAATTAATTGACGTAATTGCAATAGTCTGTCCATTGACACTTTACAGAGATTTGACCGCACAAAAATAGTGAGAGTCAACCGTCACCTGGGAACTAGGACGAGTCTTCAGAAATACAGCCTGCCGTAGCAGAAGGTTTCCCTAAAAAATCAAAAATGGCCTTGGGTAGCGAGACCCCTGCTTATGATGTACAAGTGGAAATCTATAAGCCCTTTGCGGCTGGCAGTCCCAGTCCCCCAGATCCGGGAAAGCCTTCTGTAAGAGCTGAACTATAAATGCTATGGGATCCATCCCCTCCTTCCCCTCTGGAACTCCGAACAATCTTAGGTTATGCCGCCACTGGCAGTTCTCCAGGTCCTCTATCTTGAGGTGCATCGCTGTGATATTGGCGTTGTGGGTCCGAAGCGAACAAGCAGTTTGTGAGGTAGTCCCCTCGGTGTTTGCTACTCTCTGCTGTAATTCCATAACCTCATTCGCCAGTGTCCCAACCTTTAGTGTTACCTCCTTCAATGACTGCTGAATGCTGTCGTTGTTGGCTCTAGCCTGAGCATAATGCTCCTATGCTTCTAGTCTCTGATTCTTTAAAGCCTGAAGAATCTAGAAGTGTCGGCTCAGCTTGATCCTGAGTCTTCCCCTTTTGTTGTTCCGTCGCTCCCTGTTGCAGCACTTGAGGGGCACCAGATAACGATGGCAGACCAGTCAAGTTAAGGTTAGGCGATTGTCCAGAGAATGTCTCCTGTCTTAGCTCCGAGTTATACGCCCCTACTTCTGCCGCCCTCCTGTTACCAGTACCATCATCTGTTGGGCTAGTACCTGATAGCCTTGATATTACGGTCTTCACCCCGCCCTTCGCTTGAACCCAGCGACGTAAGGGGATATCAGCATGAGTATCTTTAATCCGTGGAGGAGCAGTACGCTGCTGGTCCAGGCCATTATGAGTTTTCTTCTTACCTCTGGTAATTTTAGACTTAGCATTTTTCTTTTTAGCAGACAAATTGGAAACCGGAGAAACCTCTTTTCCATAGGTTTAACAGAAGCCTGTTAAAGCTCCTGTAGCTCAGGTAAAGCACCCCCATCTCGTGGTTCACTATCACCAGACAGTATCCGAGGTGTAGATTGCAAGTTATTATGCATATCCATATCAGAGTATAATCTGGGAGGAGCTGAGGCAGGGATTATAGCCAAAGTTGTAACTAAGAAGCAGCCATTAGCCCCTTGATTCTGCTCCCAACCTAGCAAATCGTCAGATACTGAACTTTCTCTGCTATATAGACTGGATGCACTGCCAGATTCGTTGGGTTCAATTTGTACACTACCCACCATGGAATTACTCTGTCAGAGGCTCCGTAAACTCTGGTATTAATATATATACACTGCCATTGGTTCGCCAAGATGTGTTGGAGTATTTACAATGTTATCAGTCCCCTTCAGCTGATCAGAAATAGACTTCTGCTTGAGCCTAGGAGTGTTTATATTACCAAAAGCATTCTCAGACCTATTTTGTTACACTGGGATCGCCTCCAGGATAATATCTGCAATTTTGTTGCCAGTGATTTGCTCGGAGGCAGCACCTGCCTCGAGCATCCCCGCCGCCTTCCCTGACTGTAAGAGACGCAGCAACGGCTTACCGACTTTCGAAACAGTCTTCGTTGAATCCCCTCGCTGAGTAGCCGGTAGCTCTTCCGTCTCATCTGCATGCACAGCGCCTGTTGTCCCTGCTAAATTCGCCGGCAGCCGCCTTTCCCGTGTGCCTCTAGAAGCGGTCTTTGGTGAAGCCATGTTTTTACCAGAAGCGGAATCTGACCCTGTGAGTAATCCGAAGACCAGTCTCTGCCAATGGATTGCCGAGGACCGCCCGACCACCAGGTGAGCAATCCGGGAGACGTACACTCTCCCGGATTGATAAAGTGACACTCTTATATTGAGGTCACTTTATCCGAATCCTTTTGTCATTTCCTCGGTTACATATTTTTACCGCTTTATCACCCCATATCTCGATTCAAATGCCATGCCGGGTGTGAGAGCACGGAAGCCTCCCTGTGTGCCTGTTCTCCCTTGCGGCGTCAATCCGCAATCTTGCTCCTCCCCCCTCCGGCACAGTGCTATCTTTCCTCAGCACAATTAGAGTTGCAAGTGCATAATTCCAGTGGGCAATTGAACTCTCTAGTTTTGTGTATTCAGGCTAGTGTAGGTCCAGCGTAGCAAACTGAATGATTAAGGATTTGGGGGAGGCATGAGTAGACCTGATCTAGCCACTTTCAACAGACACCCTCTCAGGCCAAACCAGGTAGACCTTTGGCAGTCCCCCTGTCTGGCAGCACAATCTCATAGGGCAATGGGTGGTGTATCCTCCCAATATTTGGTCACACAGTGCAGGTGCCTGAAAGCACTGCTATATTCCGCGCCAAGCACAGCCTACTCGGCTTGCCCAAGGTTTTGCCTCTCCCAGCAGAATCAAAGGAAGGATTTGGGCCCAGTATGTTACCTCCTGGGAGAAGAGTGACGGCCTCCTGCCTCATTTTGCAGAGTCTGCAATAGTAGTTGGTTCCACAGGTCAGCTTCAATGGACCCCAGTTGCTCACCTGCCTCTCGTCCTCTGCCCAGCAAGACCGGATGAACACTCAGCACTGCCTGGCCCATTGTGCCGGGAGTGTCTCAGATCCGCGAAGCCCGTGTGTTCACACAACTTCAAGTCTGCAGTTGCCTGTCTGGATGTGTGCTCTAATGTGGGGAAAATAAAAGGATGGCCGGCGTAGCCTCACTTGGGTGCGGCCATCTTGCAGATTATCTTCCCCCTCGAAATGTAATATTACTGGTCTACATGGATAAAATGAACATTTTGTGTTTCTGAATATTTTTCAACAGAGAACATTACCTTTGTTCTTATTTAGCCAGATTGGAGACCTGTTTGGTGAAGCTTTATCTTCAGTATATGTAACATCTTTTGGCCAAGGAGTACTTTTAAACCACTGTATCCTATCGAACTCTAGTTGTAACTAGCATACTGTTATAATTCTCTAATTTTGTAAGGCACTGTGCATTTACAGATTGATTGAAGGTGCAATACAAATATCGCAGATGAACGTCACATTTTTCATTTAATTTAAAACAGACCAGCGAGCAGAATTCGAACCCGATTTTAGCACCTTTCCATTTTTAGAAAATAATTGACCATTTAGAATTACTTAACAATTGCTTGTACATTGAGTCGAAAATCACTGTTTAAGCTGGCCTATGTTGTGCTCGTGCTTAGAGTTTGACGTTTTTGGCATTTTATTTTCCTGCTTGGGAAATTAGGACCATAAGTGTCCGTCCTGGATCGTACCGTTCTGTTTAGATTAAGCTGCTGACTATTATGGCACACTACTCTTGTGGAAATGGCAATCCACCTTAAGAGGGGCTTTTTTTAGGTCTCACCTCATTAAGCATGCACCTTCTAATTGGACCGCATTTCCCATTTGTCACTTGCTTTTTCTTTTGGTGGCGCATAGACCAATCATAGAGTAATTACATTTAATTAGTGTTCCTCTGCTCGCCAGTTGGCCATCTGTTGCTCGCGCTATGGTTCAGGTACTATTTTTTTTATAAAAAACTATGATTCCGACAACGCTGTTCGCGTCATTGCGCTTTTTTATTTTAACCTCCTCCCCAACCACCTGTCCTGTTTTCTCTGCGTGAAGGTACATTAAAGGAACCTTAACTAAAAAAAAAATAATGTATTTTTGTAGTAGTAGGTAAACGCATAGGGACTCTTTGCCTTTACCTGACTTGTGTGCCCACAGGGTCAAGGCAGACCGTGCTCTTCTCGCTCCTATCACCACGCTGTCACCTCTCCTTCAAGTTCTTGACCTGGCTGGCCAGGCAGCTTTAAGCTTACTTTTGGCATCACTCCCGCATGGCACGTGAGTTAGCTGGAATGCCTATCGAGTTATGGCAATATATTATCAAAAGGGCATATACTTCTGCTTTATATTCAGTACCTTCTGACGGCTCTAGCAGCTTATCTTTTAAAACGGTGGCGGGCCCACCTTTCAAACAAAAAGGCAGTTTTATATGATGCCACTAAATAACTAAATGCACCACCGATAAGGCATCCCTGGGTGATAGGGGTTGCTCTTTTCAGATGCCGATGCCCATTTTTATATCGCTTAGCAGTGAGTTAAGCCGGTTTCTAAGCTTTCTCAAATTGACCAGTTTCTCAGACCAAGGAAACCATATGGAGAAGGATGAATCAGTTTGCCCTAGATCACACTGTAGTAAACCTGGAGACAGAGCTAGAACTGTTAGTGACTGAACCAAATATCCAGTTAGGCGTTTTAAGGTTTTTAACTCTTAGCATCTTAATTTTCTCATTTCATCACCTTACCCCTCCCAAAAAAACGAGTTAGTGCACTTTACTAAAGTGACACTTGTTGCAAGGAGATGCTGCATCTACGAAGACCTATTGGTAACACGCATCAGAGGGTCCCAAAGGCGAGACTGATTGCTTTGCCAAAGCTTGTTTTACTTACCTCTCCTCCGCACCGAGTGTTGGCTAGAGCTGAGCAAACATGGAAATTCATAGGCAGAGCAGAGCGTTGGCTTTGCTGTAGCCGAATGACAAAGTCTGCATGTAAATGATGCAGTAACGGTCCTGTAAAAATACGGTAAGGATTCGTTCAGATGAAAAAGGTGCTTGTTTCAATATAATATATTAGATTATATTGCTACCTTGCCATTAGTCGAAAGTAATAGTTTATAAACATGAAGTTTTCTCCACCTACAATGTCCTGACAACAACGGCATGAGCGAACCGAGAGATCTGTGCATCGTGTTCACTGTAAATTCAGCTAGTTTTGTGTACGGGTAACCATTGTCTATTCAGTCATGCTAAATTTAGGTTTTTATACTGCACATATTCTGAACCGAATTTCTTCAAGGTAATCTCGGTTTGACACAAGTAAAATGAGTCACAGTGAAAAACATTTATTTGAGTAGGATCACACTATTTGGTCAAGCAGTGGAGTTATGATTTGGACGCAATTTTCCTGATTACACATTGTTCTGTTCACCGACTGGATGTCTCCTTCACGGTCCCTTTACTAAGTCCCCTGACTTCAATTAGTGCAATGCATTTTGTAAATTAAGATTTCACAAGTTAATGGAGTTGGACTCAACATATAAAATATCAAAATGTCGTGATTGGATAAAATGAAGCAGCTGTTCTTAAAGATCACTGCTCTCCCCTGACTTAAACAGTAAAGAGTGAGAAGGTAAGCACCACGGTAACAATAATTACTTTTATTAGCAAATCGGATGGGGCACTGGGTTACCAAAGGTCTTCAGGGAGACACATGAATTGCAGCTCTTCTGCAGACACGCACAGCAGAAAAGCGTCTTTTCAGGTCTTGCCTGTGTGAGCATGTGCTCTCGCTTGTGTGGCTCTTGTGTTCTTTATAGGCTTCGAACCTGCCCATTTTCACTCTTCTTTTCTGCCTTCTAATAGGACAGCGCTTCCCATGCGTCTCTTCCTTTACTTTCGGTGGCACATGGACCAAGCACAGATTAATTAACTTTGATTGATGTCCCTCCACTGGCAATCCTCTGCTTGTGCTTTGATTCAGGTATTTCTTTAAGAAAAAGAAAAAAAAACTCGATGGGGGGGGGACCTATTGGCTTTGCCAATGTTTGTTAATATGTGTGAGTAGGTCTCTTTGTCCAGGCTGTGACGTGTGTTGGTGGCAGACCGTTCGTGTAGGCGTGCTTGCCCTTTTTTTTTTTTGTTTAACTGCCCCGCCCGCCCACCCCCTCAATGTTTTGGGATGTGACCTACTCCACTTTCCTGATAAGTTCTTAACTTTAGGTTTGCTTATTAGTTTAACTCTCAATCTCTTTTTTCTGACCACATGCCTGTTTTTCCTACCGCGCCAGGACACTCTGGTAGTAACGGAGCGCGTTATAAAACAGCTAAAAAAATAAAAAAAATAAACTATAGTGACTAATTTGTCATTTCCCCTTAAATTTGTTTGCTTGTTTATTATTTGTAAGGCGCAATAATAAATGCATAATAGCTTGAGGACACTGAAGAAGTTACAAAAACATAAAATACTTCCAAACATAAATTAAAAACCAAAAATCTAGTGAGTGACAGTAAGAACATTAAAAAAAGGGTTATATTGTGAGAATAAAAATACACAACTTAAGAAGCAAAACATTCAAATAAGAGATGTTCAGACTGTGGTGTCTATCATAATAAAGCTTACTTGAACATTAGAGTTGCCCTGTGAATGTATAGCGTTTACATGTTGCAGACCTTCCTGGTTGCCATTTTGTTCCTTTCACTACCAATTTTCCTCTCCCTTTTTCTACGCAAACTATGATCGCTAAAGTATTCTGTCCAGTATGAAAGAACAAATGTATCAGTTTTACAAAGGGTAGCATTTTGAGTGCTGTCCCAAAGTGTTGTAGTAATTATATTCAGCAAAATCAGAAGTCGAAATCTTCAAACGTTCTACATTTTTGTTATAAATAAATCTTCTCTTTCCAAGAAATGATACAAAAAGATTTTCAAACTTTTTAAAGGCGTTTAACTAGAAGAACTACCTGAACTAGTACAAAACGTCCTGGTATCTTTATGCTGCCTTTTCTTAGATCCAAATTATTGTACAGAGTGCATAAAATCAACGTGTAGGGCACATGGCTACAGAAAACAGAAACGGCAAGCTTTGAGGCTCCCTCTTGAGAAAAGTGCTTCAGATAGAAAAGTTTATTGGGTTTTCCAAAGGCCTGCACACTCGAAGGGAATTTATTAATTGCTAGATATTGACTTCAGTCAAACTATTCAACTCAGGCTAGTGAACTGCAATCGCCCTGACAGAAAATCCAAACCGACTTTGAGAATAAAATATTGGCCTATGGAAAAATGAATTGATCCCTTAGCATAGTTAAGCGGCAAGCATTAGAAACCAAAACTAAAAACCATGCTGCCTTGACAGTGAATAATTGCGCATATTTAATTTTCAAAAGACCTCATATTACTGGAAAACAGGCCTAATGGAGGATAAAGAATTGTGTAATTTTGATGTGG